>NC_040085.1:61981005-63231005 GCF_003369695.1 Bos indicus x Bos taurus | reverse complement strand
TCTAAATGCTCATATTCAGAGAGGTGCTACGATTTCTATGATTCCGTGTCTTTGGAAACTTCAAACTTGACTTTGATTAACCATGCTAATAACCCGGGTGCTTCTTTTTAGTTTTACTCCTAATGTCACTTACTAGAGCTGTAAAGACACGCTCATAATATGTGCTTTTCATCTGAATCAAGAAGGCAACGCTAAGCAAAAAAAAAAGTATTTAGCAGTGCATATAGGATTGAAGCGATGATAATCAGGGACCCTGGTAATTGAAGCTTTTGGGGAGGGGAAGAGAACCTTTCTTCTGGATCCTTCAGTCTGTTTAATAGGATAAAATTAGCTTGAGTGGTTTGGTGTTTGAAGAGGATATGATGTAATTGGAAGTGCCTCCTGGGTTTGCTGCTGGACAAAGCAATCAGGTAGAGACAGGGGAGGGCATGGGAAGCTCTGAAGTAACGGAGCTCGGCTTCCGCCATCCTAATTAGCCTAAATTAGCTATGCCAGTTTTCTGCTTGCTTTGGGCTTTCCCTGCTAATGCTTCTTTCAGGGCTGAGAGAAAAGAAGTATGAAATGCCCACTAACTTCCTATCTAACAGACTAATGACTGAATCTAAAACTGGAGGGTCAGGCTTTGTTGTTAAGACCTTAACAAGTGAGCCCCTTTCAGGGAATACAAAAGGCCGGTGGGCACAAACTGTAGGGAGTGGTGGACACTGTCGTTTGTCCTGTGTGGCGAGGAAGTTTACAAAGCATCTGCAAGAAATTGATTATTTCGAGAATTTTCTACATGTCACTTAGAGGTCTCACCTGAGAGCACGCACATTGACTCTTTAACTTGAGGTGAACTAGGCAGGCCTTCACACAGCAGACTCGTTTCTTCTCAGATTGAATTTCAAAGTCCAAATGCCAGGAGCATTTCTGTGTGTGTGCATGCAAGCTACTGCCAGTTAAAAATTTTCCCTTTTGACCCCAATTAATCAACTTTCTGCAAAGAGCTTTGCAGGACATTCAAAGTAGTTTGTACAGAAATAAATTGAAGTCAGTATTTGGGTAGAAATAAACAATATCTTGATATCAAAGCCACAAATTTTAATTTTGCCAATGAATAAAATGAAACATAATGGTATATATGATGAAAAAACCAATAGGACCTAAACACACATTTCTCCAAATAAGACATACAGATGGCTAACAAATACATGAAAAGATGTTCAACATCGCTCATTATTAGAGAAATGCAAACCAAAACTACAATGAGTATCACCTCACACCAATCAGAATGGCCATCATCAAAAAGTCTACAAACAATAAATGCTGGAGAGGGTGTGGAGAAAAGGGAACGCTCTTGTACTGTTGGTGGGAATGTAAATTGATATAACCACTATGGAAGACGGTATGGAGATTTCTTAAAAATCTAGGAATAAAACCACCATATGACCCAGCAATCCCACTCCTAGGCATATACCCTGAGGAAGACAAAATTGAAAAAGATACCTGTATCTCAATGTTCATTGCAGCACTATTTACAATAGCTGCAACATGGAAGCAACCTAGATGTCCATCGACAGATGAATGGATAATGAAGTTTTGGTACATATACACAATGGAATATTACTCAGCCATAAAAAGGAATGCATTTGGGTCAGTTCTAATGAAATGGATGAACCTAGAACCTATTATACCAAGTGAAGTGAGTCAGAAAGAGAAAGAGAAATATTGTATTCTAACACACATATACGGAATCTAGAAAATCTAGAATGTCTATTCTCTATGTCTTATTGGACATGGGGAGAGGGGAGGAGAGGGTGAGATGTATGGAAAGAGTAACATGGAAACTTATATTACCATATGTAAAATAGGCAGCCATCAGGAATTTGCTGTACAATTCAGGAAACTCAAACAGGGGCTCTGTATCAACCTAGAGGGGTGGGATGGGGAGGGAGATGGGAGGGAGGATCAAAAGGGAGTGGATATATGTATACCTATGGCTGATTCATGTTGAGGTTTGACAGAAAACAACAAAATTCTGTAAAGCAATTTAATTCAGTTCAGTTCAGTTCAGTCGCTCAGTCGTGTCTGACTCTTTTCGACCCCATGAATTGCAGCACGCCAGGCCTCCCTGTCCATCACCAACTCCCAGAGTTCACTCAGACTCACATCCATTGAGTCAGTGATGCCATCCAGCCATCTCATCCTCTGTCGTCCCCTTCTCCTCCTGCCCCCAATCCCTCCTAGCATCAGAGTCTTTTCCAATGAGTCAACTCTTCCCATGAGGTGGCCAAAGTACTGGAGTTTCAGCTTTAGCATCATTCCTTCCAAAGAAATCCCAGGGCTGATCTCCTTTAGAATGGACTGGTTGGATCTCCTTGCAGTCCAAGGGACTCTCAAGAGTCTTCTTCAACACCACAGTTCAAAAGCATCAATTCTTCGGGGCTCAGCTTTCTTCACAGTCCAACTCTCACATCCATACATGACCACTGGAAAAACCATAGCCTTGACTAGCTGGACCTTTGTTGGCAAAGCAATTATCCTTCAGTAAAAAAATAAATTAAAAAGAAATGACTGCTACTCAACATTGCGTGTCCGATTCTTTGCGACCCCATGGACTGTAGCCTGCCAGGCTCTTATGTCCATGAGATTCTCCAGGCAAGAATAGTGGAGTGGGTTGCCATTTCCTTCTCCAGGGGATCTTCCTAAACCAGGGATCGAACCCGAGTCTCCTGCATGGCAGGCAGATGCTTTATCCTCTGAGCCACCAGGGAACACAACATATACATTACCATATGTAAAATAGATAGCCAGTGGGAATTTGCTGTGTGACACAGGGAACTTAAATCCTGTGCTCTGTGGCAACCTAGAGGAGTGGGATGGGGTGGGAGGTAAAGGGAGGTTCAAGAGGGAAAGAACATATGTATACACAATACTGTAAAGCAATTATCCTCCAATTAAAAATAAATACGTTTATAAGAAAAATAACAATAGGAAATTATTTTATTAACCATTGTTCACAGTCATCCAACAAAAGCACAGGGCTCTCCCTCAGTCCCTTATTGGTCCTCACAGATAAACTTTCAGTTACTCCTACACAAGCCTTTGGGGTACAATGCCATTTTTTTTTTTTTCATTTTTTTGGTAAACTCTGAACATCTTGGAAAAGTCTCTGATGCTAGGAAAGATTGAAGGCAGGAGGAGAAGGGGGCAATAGAGAATGAGATGGTTGGATGGCATCACTGACTCAATGGACATGAGTTTGAGCAAGCTCAGGGTAATAGTGAAGGACAGGGAAGCCTTGTGTGCTGCAGTTCATGGGGTCACAGAGTCAGACACCACTGAGCAAGTGAACAGGGAACAAGTGAACCTCTATCTAGAGCTAAATGTTCAAGATGAGTATTAGAAACACACACACACACCCCATGTGTTTCGTTTGATCTATTTTATTTGCTCTATCAAATGCATACCGAGCCCTGCAGTATGGAAGCCTATTAGGCCCTCCTGCTGCTAAGTCACTTCAGTCGTGTCCAACTCTGTGCGACCCCACCAGGCTCTGCCGTCCCTGGGATTCTCCAGGCAAGAACACTGGAGTGGGTTGCCATTTCCTTCTCCAATGCATGAAAGTGAAAAGTGAAAGGGAAGTCACTCAGTCGTGTCTGACTCTCTGCAACCCCATGGACTGCAGCCCACCAGGCTCCTCCGTCCATGGGATTTTCCAGGCAAGAGTACTGGAGTGGGTTGCCATTGCCTTCTCCAGGGTAGCCCAAATCCTCCCTGGTGTCTGTCAAGGTTTTTCTGTAGAAAATGGCTAATAAAAGCATCTTCAAAAATTTCAGAGAAAGGTTAGAGAAAACAGAGGCTGAGTGGATTCAAGTTTTGCAGCACCTGAAGCATATACAATTAGGGAGCCTCTTTAGGAAAAAGAATATACAATGACAAAAAAAATTGCCCCCTTGGAAGGCACGGTGCAGGTTGAGTGTTCTAAAGCTCCACCTTCAGTAGCTTCAGGGTAAATCTGCTCTCCCTAGGACAGCTGCCTTCAGATGTGTCTTCTGTCCTCTTTTCATACTCAGGAGCCCATCCAATTCCTTCCTCCATTTCCTTTACAAAAATTATTTTGACCATTTACTAAAATGCCCTGTGGGGCCTTCAGAGACACAAGCTTCGTAATTTCAAAATACGCATATTATGAAAGTTGGCTGAGTAACTCAGAGTATGATCAGGAACAACTGTGGACTACATAATTGACATGATTTGGTTTATGTTTGCAACATTAGCAAACAGATCATACAAAACTGGGCAGTGCCCAGGAGGGCAGCTACGATAGACTGCGTGACTGTGTGCTTTGCAATTCGCCACGGGGGCAATGTCGCCCACACTTCCTGATGGCTGGAGCTCCTCAGGCATTTCCAGGATCAGGGACCGGCTCACAGCAGACGGAATGGAATCGCTGAAAGCTTTCAGTTGTGAAATTGTGTGTTTATAAAACGCACGGCAGCCAGGTGCTGAGTTAAGATCACATATTGTTCTGAATGACTCAGTAATTTTCAAGCTTCAGTTTAAGAGATGAAATTTTGTTTTCCCTAGTTTTAAATGGAGTGTTGGGCAGCGCCATGACTTTCTTATCAACCCAACTTGAGTCAGTAAGTTAGCAATTTAGGACTTGGATTTCTCTGACAGAGTTCCTCCCTATCCCCCAGTGCAATATTTTCACTCCATTTACTCTGGATACAAAGCAACCTTAGTGTTGGGCAGCTTGAAAACAGGGCAGTGTACAGTTTCCCATGCAGGGTTTGAGAAAATTTTTTATGATTCACTTTGAATTCCAATTCTAATTACTGAAGTTGATGTATTTCTTTTATGACACATCTTTTCATCTAAACTGTGTTTGGTCTTCACTTTTAGAAGTCCGACAGTAATGGTATCCATTGGTTCAAGGATTTTTATGATGCCTGATACAAATAACTGTAGACTCGTTATCTAGTTCGTGTGCTGTTATTTAAGCACTGAACTTAGGACAAATGGATTAACAGTGATAGTCATACAGTGCTTCAAGGAAAACATTTGTGCCTTCACTTATTCAACAGATGCCTACACGAGACAGGAACAGTTTTGGATGCTGGAAAACATAGAAGTGAACATACAGAAGTGGCCCTGCCTTCATGGATTTCTAGACTAGCAACCGAGTGAAAAAGAAACACACAAGTTCATTTATATAACATTAAAACTATTAAAAAATCAGGTAATATCACAATGAGCTACTATTTCACACCTATTAGAATGGCTATAATATTTTTTAAAGCAGGATTTCTTTTTTTTTTTGGTCATGCCATGTGGCTTGTGAGATCTTAGTTCCCCAACCAGGGATTGAGCCCATGCTCTCAGCAGTGGATCTAACCACTGGATAGCAAGGGAATTCCCTGGATGGTTATAATTTTTTTTGAAAAAAGGAAATAACAAGTGTTGGCAAGTGTGTGGAGAAATTAGAACCCTCATAATTGCTAGTGAGACTATAAAGTGGTGCAACTGCTGTAGGAAACAGTTTAGTAGCTTCCCAAAGAGTTAAACATAAAACTAGAATATGATCCAGAAATTCCACACCTAGGTTTATACCCAAAAGACTTAAATAAATAATTGTACACCAACATTCACAGCAACATTACAGTATCTGAAAGATGGAAACAACTCAAATCAGATGAATGGATAAACAAAATATGGTATATGCCTATGGTGGAGTACTATTCGGCCATAAAAAAGGAATGACACTTTGATATATGCTATAATATGAACGGACCTAGAAAACATCATGCTTAGTGAAATAAACTAGACACAGAGGGGAAAATATTATGTGTTTCCACTTATTTGAGGTACTCAAAATAGGTGAATTCATAGAGACAGAAGGTAAAATAGAGATTACCCAGAACTGGGAGGAGAGAAGAGTTGAGGGAATTATTGTTTAATGGGTACGAACTTCATGTTGCTAAAAAAGTTTTGGATACAGATAGCACTGATGGCTGCACAACATTGTGAATGCATTAATATTCAGTGCCACCAAACTGTACACTTATGAATCGTCAAATGATTCATAGTATGTACATTTTACCACAATTTAGAAAAATAATCAGAGAGCTGTGACAGAGAATGACTGATGTGGGGTGGAGGAGCACTTACTAAAGCACTAAGCAGGAGTGCTTTATTTAATAATCCACAAAACCTGAATCTGCTCTTGGGGATAAATGAAGTAAAAATGAACATGAACATTAGAAGATACTGGGTATCGTCATTTATATATTGGTGCTTGGGAAATTAAATTGATGTGCAAAATGTTAACAACCTCAGATATGCAGATGACACCACCCTATTGACACAAAGTGAAGAGGAACTGAAGAGCCTCTTGATGAAGGTGAAGAGGAGAGTGAAAAATCTGGCTTGAAACTCAGCATTCAAAAAATGAAGATCATGGCATCCAGTCCCATCACTTCATGGCAAATGGGAAAAAATGGAGGCAGTCACAGATTTTAATTTCCTGGTTCCCAAAATCACTGCAGATGGTGACTGTAGCCATGAAATTAAAAAATGCTTGCTCCCTGGAAGGAAAGCTATGACCAACCTGGACAGCATATTAAAAAGCAGAGATATCACTTTTCCGATGGTTTTTCCAGTAGTCATGTATGGATGTGAGAGTTGGACCATAAAGAAAGCTGAGTGCCGAAGAATTGATGCTTTCAAACTGTGGTGTTGGAGAAGACTCTTGAGAGTCCCTTGGACAGCAAGGAGACCAAACTAGTTTATCTTTAAGGAAATCAACCCTGAATATTCATTCAGGGTTCATTCAGGGTTCAGAAAGACTGATGCTGAAACTGAAGCTCCAGTACTTTGGCCACCTGATGCAAAGAACCGACTCACTGGAAAAGACCCTGATGCTGGGAAAGATTGAAGGCAAGAGGAGAAGGGGGTGGCAGAGAATGAGATGGTTAGATAACATCACCAACTCAATGGACATCAATTTGAGCAATTTCCAGGAGACAGAGGAGCCTGGCGTGCTACAGTCCATGGGGTTGCAAAGAGTTGGACATCACTTAGCAACTGAACAACAACAATTCATATACTCACCCATTATGTTATTCATTCACTTATGGAAGAAATATTTAAGAGGCTCCTAACATACATACCTAGTGTCAAGCTGCAGAGAGGATACAAAGAACACATCCACAGCCTCCAGTTTCAAGATTTAGTGGAGAAAAAACACACCAAATCAATTCTAATATAGGGTTTTAAAACATTTCTAAGTATTGAGTCTGTCTCACAATCCTCTAGGATTGTAAGCTGTTGGAAGACATGACATCATATTTCATAGCTATATGAAACTTAAAGGGTCATCTCGGCTTTCCTGGTGACTCAGGCATTAAAGAATCTGCCCGCAATGCTGGAGACCCGGTTCGATTCCTGGGTCAGGAAGATTCCCTGGAGAAGGAAATGGCAACCCACTCCAGTATTCTTGCCTGAAAAATCCCATGGACAGAGGAGCCTGGAGGGCTGCAGTCCATGGGATGGCAAAGAGTCAGACATGACTGAGGGACTAACACACACACACACACACACACAAGTGGAACCTCTCAACTTATATTCAATAAACTCAAGCTAAGAGAAGCTAGATAGGTTGTCTAAGGCCAAAGAAATAGTGTCTAAGACCCAAGACTAGAAGGCAGATGTGCCTGATTACCAGTGTTGGTCTTGTCCCACTATTCTACACTACCATCCTTCCATGGGTTCCTTCCATGTCTCTTTCATCTCTTTCATCATCTAAGCCTCTGAATTCAGTGTTCCAAATATGATGGACATTGGATAAATGGATATTTGATGGTAACAGTCATGTGTATATATAATGACAGTTCCAGACTGGATGGCCTTCAGGAAAGGCCTCCTCATTCCTAACGTGGAGGTTGTCATGAGAATGTTGCGAGATAATATAGGGTTAGCTCTTAGCACAGAATCAGCTTGCTAGCGCAGGAGACACAGGTTTAAGCCCTGGGTCGGGAAGATCCCCTGGAGAAGGGAATGGCAACCCACTTCAGTATTCTTGCCTGAGAAATCCTGTGGGCAAAAAGAGCCCGGCAGGCTCACAAGAGTCGGACTCAACTTAGTGACTAAATAGCAACAGCAAGCTCTCAACACAGTTCTAGGCACATAATAAGTATGCAATCCATGTGAGGTTTTGTTATTAGTGCCATTATCATTAACGCTGACAAATTCTTATGAGCTTCTGTAGGATGTTTGTATTATGGCCAATTTTCTAACGCTAAGAAATTGAGTTTGGGAATTCAGTTCTCTAAAATCTAAAAGGTACGTACAAATTGAGATATCATGCCAACTAATTAAGAAAACTTACAAATAAATATTGACCTTCACTCTACCAGCCCTGCCATTTAAAATCCACTCAAAACCATCACCTCCATTAGAGTCACCCAAAAAGGAGAGTAACTGCAAACCGCATTCCCAAGCTGGCCTCGTATAAATTGCTATTTGCCCCAAGGTATTGTCAAGGCTGTAAACAGATGTTCAAGAGGAAACACTGACTGAGGTGCAGACAAGAGATAGGATAATCAGAAGCTTGAAAATGATTAAGGCTTTGCAGTCAAGAAGAGAGCTTGGAGCAATTTGCACTTCTATCTTCAACACCGACAAACTGGTTCATTTCTGTTTATGTGGACAGTTATACGGCTGCTCACTTCACAAATTTAAACTTTTACTCAATGAAAACCAAATATTTCTTCTCATACATGTGGTTTTTCCCCTTAAAGTAATAGGTTTAGGTGTACAGAAGTTCTAAGATGATGAACTTTATGGGAACATAGGAAAGGCTTGGCTTTATTTCTTGTTGAGAGAAGGAAAGTTATGCTAAATCATATTACCTTCCTCTTGTTCATACCACTGCTGACTCTGCAAGTCAATGTTTGCCCCCGGATTATAGGTGAGAAACATTGAGAAACATCACTGTCTCAATGCAATAGAGAAAATGTTGGTGGAAATGTTAATTGCACCTGACTGGACTTGAGGAGATGATTACAGGCACTATGCAAAGCTATCCAACATATCTGAGCTTTTCTTCTCTAAATATTTTCAGACTTTTTCTTTATTCATTTAAATTTGCAGCAAATTCATTCAATTTGCAGCAAAGCATCAATCTGTATGAATCTCATTTGCAAAAATTACAGGTGTCTTCTTTTTTAAACAAAAGAATAAGGTGTGAGTTGCCTGAACAATTACTAAATTTATACGATCCACACTTGCAAGCTTATTAAGTAAGTAATTGAGTAGAACCAACCAAGAAATGAAAATCAGGAGGCAGGAACAGCAAGGTAATGAAACTCAAACCTCTTTTTGGTGAATTTCACTTTTCATTGTTTTTAGATAATTTACATCTAATTTGAAATTTGCTTCTGAAGATGACATGTAACGTAGGGTCAGTGGAGGTTTCTAACACATAAAATATAAATTCACGGTGATATCTATTACACCATCCTGTTTCACATTCTTTACAGCATTTAACACCATCTGATTCTTTTTGGTTTATTGGTTGGTTTATTGTCTGTCTCCCTACACTAGAAAGGAAGTGCCATGAAAAACAAGAAACTTGCCTATCTTCCTCATTCTTATGTCCCCATGCGTGCCTGGCTCAAAGTGGGCCCTCTACAGATGCTCCTTGACAGAATCACGGGCTGAGCTCAACAGAACCATGTATCTCAAATTATGCTCAAGAGGACCAGAGCATGGGGATTTCAGGAACAGAGTGAGATTTGTTTTGTTGCTACAGTTGAATAGTCCTACTTCTCCATTTCCAGAAAAACAAAATGGGTAATGAATAATGTTTCACAATTTACAATTGTCTCCTTCAAATTTCTCATGGCTTAACGTTTTTGCTACCTCATCTCTTTGCAATCAACATAATGGTAAGCAAGTAGCAAGCTAATATTTTCAGAGAAATTTGGAAACAGATAATAGCACTAAATTGAACAGGCTCTTAATATATTTGTATATATGTTCTACCACAATAAAAAATGGTTAAAAATATATATCTTTATATATATATGTATTGTAAACACTCTGGAGCTGGACGTTGGTGATAATTGCGTAGCAACATGGATTTACTTAATGACAATGAACTATACACTTAAAAACTGTAAAATTTTTAATGCATATTTACCACAATTGAAACATGGTTTTAAAAACATACAGCCGTACATCAACCAATACAATATTGTAAAGTAATTAGCCTACAATTAAAATAAATAAATTTATATTAAAAAAAATATATATATACAGCCAGTGACTAGTACACCCCACTCCACTACTCTTGCCTGGAAAATCCCATGGACGGAGGAGCCTGGTGGGCTACAGTCCATGGGGTCGCTAAGAGTCAGACACAACTGAGCGACTTCACTTTCACTTTTCATTTTCATGCATTGGAGAAGGAAATGGCAACCCACTCCAGTGTTCTTGCCTGGAGACCCCAGGGACGGCCGAGCCTGGTGGGCTGCCGTCTATGGGGTCGCACAGAGTCGGACACGACTGAAGCGACTTAGCAGCAGCAGCAGTGAGTACTTGAAATGTGGCTAGTGCAACTGAGGAACTGTATTTTTTATTTATTTCAAATTGACTTACATTTAAAGAGTCATATGTGCCTGCTGGACTTTCCTTGTGGCTCAGTTGGTAAAGAATCTGCCTGCAATGCGGGAGACCTGGGTTTCATTCCTGGGTTGGGAAGATCCCATGGAGAAGGAAGGCTACCCGCTCCGGTATTCTGGCCTGGAGAATTCCATGGACTGACTGTAGGGTCGAAAAGAGTCAGACAGGCCTGAGCGACTTTCACATGTGCCTGCTGGATACTGCATTGGACAGTACAGGGCTAAATGCTTGGACCACTTCACTTAAATAATGCCATTTGGGACCTAATTTTTAAAGGTATTATTTGGATGGATTTTCCCCTTGTTTTCAGATTTTTATTATGAAATTGTCAAATACACAAAAGTAGGGAGAATAGTATAATGCATATCAATATGTTCATCACATTGAGTACAATTGTTAATGTTTCACTATATTTGCCACAATGTTACTTGAGCTCCAACTATGCTAATGAGTAGTTTGAAAGCTATGGGACTGAGAAGGGCTCATTCCCACACACACTTCTCCAGGATCAAACCAATTCCATTAGCCCTTCCCTTCCCTTTTGCTAACCAGTTACATTTCCCCCCCATAGTTTCTAGGGTAATTGTGCCAGAAATTACAAGAATGTAATGCAATGGCACCCCACTCCAGTACTCTTGCCTGGAAAATCCCATGGACGGAGGAGCCTGGAAGGCTGCAGTCCATGGGGTCGCTGAGGGTCGGATACCACTGAGCGACTTCACTTTCACTTTTCACTTTCATGCATTGGAGAAGGAAATGGTAACCCACTCCAGTGTTCTTGCCTGGAGAATCCCAGGGACAGGAGAGCCTAGTGGGCTGCCATCTATGGGATCGCACAGAGTTGGACACGACTGAAGTGACTTAGCAGCAGCAGCAATGACAGTTATTTGTGAGTATGATAAAATTATAACTTCTAAGTTGTGTCAGATTTGACCTAGGATTGCTTTGTTATTAAATCATGACTTCTTGTGGTACTTAGGTATTAATAGTAAAAAGCCACCAACCACTGAGTGTGTGACACCTCAATGAGACAGAAGTGTCCCAACAAGTATGGCCAAGATGACAGCTTAACTGGCTTTCCAAAATTTAAATTTAAAAATTGGGCTGGGAGGATGGCTATGAAGGGATGAGACCTATAAGCCATTCTGACCAATGTTTTCCATCATGATGATGTTGTGGTTAGAAGGATTAGAGTGGTCATCAACAGCAGTAGGCCTCTGGGGCTTCCCTGGTGGTCCAGTGGTTGAGAATCTGCCTTTCAATGCAGGGGACTCAGGTTTGATCCCTGGTCAGGGAACTAAGATCCTGACTGTAGAAGGGCAGCTAAACCTGAGAGAGAAGCAGCTAGAGAAAAGCCTGTGTGCTCTGGAGCCTGCACACCGAAATGTGTGCGGACCTGGCATGCTGCAACCAAGACCCAACACAGCCAAGGAAGTAAATATTTTATTTTTAAAAATTCAGCAGTGCTGAAGCTGAAACTCCAATACTTTGGCCACCTGATGTGAAGAGCAGATTTCATTGGAAAAGACCCTGATGTTGGGGGAAATTGAGGGCAAGAAGAGAAGGGGGCGACAGTGGATAAGATGGTTGGAGGCATCAATGGACATACGTTTGAGCAAACTCAGGGAGATAGTGAAGAACAGGGCAGCCTGGCATGCTACAGTTCACGGGGTCACAGAGAGTTGGACAAGACTTGGCAACTGATCAACAACAGTGCTAAGTGAAGTCAGTCAGACAGAGAAAAACAAATACTGTCTGATGTCACTTATATGTGGAGTCTAAAAAATACAATTGGTGAGTAAAACAAAAAAGAAAGAAAGAGAAAGAAGCAACCTCACAGATACAGAGAACAAACTAGTGGTTACCAGGGGAGAGAAGAAAGTGTGGAGAGGGAAGAAAGGAGAGGGAGAAAAAAAAGTGTTATTATGGAATTATATAAAATCATGTGTGTGAAACATTTGAAAGTTGTAAAACACCATAGAATGTAAAGAATCTTTTATTTAATTAAAAGAAAAATTGTAAAAGTCAGTATACAAAACAAAATAAATGAGATTTTCAAAAAAGATAATAGCTCTTTGAGGAAAGTAGTAAGAGCAGTAGAGATTGTCTCTTTAACCACAGTCCTCGCGGTCAAAGAAGCATCGTACTCCAGGAGGCTGGATGTAGGAAAGAACAGGGAAAGGACGAAGGATATTTGTCAACTGTCTCTAGAGTTTTCTAAATGTGACCATGTAATACACAATTCTAAAATCCAAAAAGATCTTAAAAATTAAACTTTTTTATATTTTTTAGTTATTTTTTAAATAATGAGACATACACAACTTTATTTCGTCATCTGTAAAAAGTCGTACTTTTACAGTGACGCATTCCCTGTCTCAGCAGAAAGAGAATGCTAAGTCTGAAAAGCTTCTACCTAGGACTGCAACTGTGTAACCCTGAGCTGACATCTCTGTGCTGTCAAAGTGGGATCCTTACTGGGTGGCGGCTGCTTTTACATTCCTCCTGGAGACACTCTCTTGGGGGCTGTGACCCCCTCACATAGCCGAGGAGTGAACACAATTCTACCTGGACGGGGTGCCCTTATGGCCCCTTCCCTCTTACAAGAGGTAGATCACAGAATTAACTTTCTGAGAAATGGGTCCATCTTTCATTTAGGCTCCATTAAGTCTGCTGAAATCAAGGTTATACTTACAAAGCATTATATTGTGTTAATGCCTGTTCCTCTCTCTCCAGCCATTTCCTCATCATCTATATAATTTTCAGGTATTTTTTAATTGGAGGGAAATCGCTTTACAATGTTGTGTGGGTTTCTACCGTACAATAATGAGAATCAGCCATAATTATACATATATCCCCTCCCTCTTGAACCTCCCACCCCTCTAGGTCATCATAGAGCATCAGGCTGGGCTCTCTGTGTTATATAACAACTTCTCACCAGCTATCTATTTTACACATGGTAGTGTATATATGTCGATTCTTTCTCCATTCATCCCACTTTCAACAAAAACTCATTTGAAGGTAAAATTTGACTTGAGCTGGCATGAGACTACGACCTTTATTTATCCCACTTAGAATAAATATTATGCTTTGCTGCAGTTGACAGTGATATGCTGTCCCTGACTCCAATTGACATATTCCACAATAAGAACCATAGCACCTTCAAAATCTGGAAAAATTCTGAATTCCAAGCCATTTCTGGTCCCAGGCATTTGGGATCATTAATTCTGGACCACTACTCTGCTTATATTCCATTGTCCAGAACTTAGTGATGGGTCCACTATTAGCTACAAATGTGCCTGGGAAACCGCCTTTATTCCAGGCAACCGTAAAAATCCAACAAAAATTCTATTACTTATGGAACAGGGAAAATTGGACATTAGTACCCAGTCAATAGTCTCTGACACAATTTCATTTTTCCCTTAAAGCTTTATCCTAAAACACCCTTCCCCCAGAACCTCCTAAATAAGATCAAAATAGATAGGAATTATCCCTTTGGTTCTCTGTAAGCAGTCTGGACTGACTTCAGATGCCCCAGGCATAGCTGGCTTCTTGCACTCCTACAGAATGCTACCCTGACTTCTCACACAATCTACAGTTCATAAATCTTCCTCTCAGAGAACTACCTCAGTTCAGTTCAGTTCAGTCGCTCAGTTGTGTCCGACTCTTTGTGACCCCCATGAACCGCAGCACGCCAGGCCTCCCTGTCCATCACCAACTCCCGGAATCCATTCAAACCCATGTCCATTGAGTCGATGATGCCATCCAGCCATCTCATCCTCTGTTGTCCCCTTCTCCTCCTGCCCTCAACCTTTCCCAGCATCAGGGTCTTTGAAAAGACCCTTGAAAGTGAGTCAGCTCTTCGCATCAGGTGGCCAAAGTATTGGAGTTTCAGCTTCAACATCAGTCCTTCCAATGAACACTCAGGACTGATCTCCTTTAGGATGGACTGGTTGGATCTCCTTGCAATCCAAGGGACTCTCAAACGTCTTCTCCAACACCACAGTTCAAAAGCATCAATTCTTTGACGCTCAGCCTTCTTCACAGTCCAACTCTCACATCCATACATGACCACGGGAAAAACCATAGCCTTGACTAGATAGACCTTTGTTGGCAAAATAATGTCTCTGATTTTTAATATGCTGTCTAGGTTGGTCATAACTTCCCTTCCAAGGAGTAAGCGTCTTTTAATTTCATGGCTGCAATCACCATCTGCAGTGCTTTTGGAGCCCAGAAAAATAAAGTCAGCCACTGTTTCCACTGTTTCCCCATCTATTTCCCATGAAGTGATGGGACTGGATGCCATGATCTTCGTTTTCTGAATGTTGAGCTTTAAGCCAACTTTTTCATTCTCCTCTTTCACTTTCACCAAGAGGCTCTTTAGTTCTTCTTCACTTTCTGCCATAAGGATGGTGGCATCTGCATATCTTAAGTTATTGACATTTCTCCCTGCAATCTCGATTCCAGCTTGTGCTTCATCCAGCCCAGCATTTCTCAGGATGTACTCTGTATATAAGTTAAATAAGCAGAGTGACAACATGTATGTAGCCTTGACGTACTCCTTTTCCTATTTGGAACCAGTCTGTTGTTCCATGTCCAGTTCTAACGGTTGCTTCCTGACCTGCATACAGGTTTCTCAAGAGGCAGGTCAGGTGGTCTGGTTTCCCATCTCTTTCAGAATTTTCCACAGTTTATTGTGATCCACACAGTCAAAGGCTTTGGCATAGTCAATAAAGCAGAAATAGATGTTTTTCTGGAACTCTTGCTTTTTTGATGATCCAGCGGATGTTGGCAATTTGATTTCTGGTTCCTCTGCCTTTTCTAAAACCAGCTAGAACTACCTCAGTCTCCCAGATATTTCCCAGTCTTCTGGTAAATTCAAGACAATACCTTTGGTTCTGACTGGTCAGGGTCCCTATGAGTTGGGACTCTCATTTGGACTAACTGCCCATGTCTTTCCAACCTTTCCTGACAGAAGAGATGGAACATCTTCATAAGAATGTTCAAGAAACAACTTTCAAAAATGAACATCCAGATTCAAACATTATCTGTTTGAATTTATCAAACTCCATCAAATCCAAATTCTTCTTCTCTCAAAAAAAAATTATTCGAATTCAACAAATTCAGCTCTGGCATAGAAATAGCATTGTGTTCCAGGAAGCATGGAAAATAAAAGATGAGTATTTTCCCCTGCTTATTGCAATTGGACACAAAAAGAGGAATTTGGGATGAGTGTTGAAAAAAGAAAAACAATTGAAATTGGATTTTATTTTCAACTCGGAGGCTAAAAAAGCATATCTTAAGAAAATGAATGTGGATAGTGCTTGGTAATAACTCAAACCTAGTCATTGGTAAAATCTAATTTTTCCTCTAGTATAAATGAAATGCAAGATGAGCAAGAAAGAGTCACAAGCAGTAACAAAACAAGATTCAGCCTCTAGCTCGGGTGCAGTAAACTGTAAATAGATCAGTGTTTTATAGTTGTATGAAATGCTTCTGGAACCCTACGTTATTTTATGCATTCCTTGTCAGTTCTTATAAGAATGTGCTTTTGAATGCCCAATAGTTAAATCATTAAATGGAGATGCCAAACTTTAAGTATTCCATAAGTTCTTATTTAACTTTTTAAATGGCAGTTTGTACAACTGCTCCAGGTAACTTTAAATAGATAAGTATTCTGGGGAGTGTCCATATTATTCAACCTAAAAGCTAAGTGTAACATAAATGGAAAAATAGACTGTACTTCGTGCATTTCATACATTTTAATGGCCAAGTACTATTGATTGTTGTGCTTTTTTTGCAAGCAAGGGAAAATTCACACATCACATTGTGTATGTCCTTGCGGTGGAAAGTTATTTTGATCACACCTCACAAATGATCCATACTGATATTAAGTTTACAGTCTTGGGAAAAGAAGGGAAGAGTGAACTTAATTTGAATTTAGAAAGTCTCTAAATGATAATTGAATCACAAGTCTGGATTATAATTCTAGGAGCAACACTTGACTTGGTCAAAATCACTGTTATGAAGAGATGCAATTTTTACACAGTACTTCACATTGATTAAGTAATGTGTGAAAATGGGAAAAAAAAGTATTTGAATCTTAATCACAGTCATTTGCATGAAATAAAAGTCTGTGTCAGGGGAATGCACATTATAATAACTCCTGGGTGTTTTGGTTGCATCAGTGAGCAAAGAAGTTGTATGCATTTTTTTTTCATGCTGATATACAAGAATTCCTTTTATATTTATTGTATCTTTGATTGTACGAAAATTCAGCAGTATAGGATTTTTGCTGGTGAGAGACGACAACTGATTAACTACCTTAACAATGGCTGTAATTAAAACAGATGTTTGATAATGCATGCGCCCGAATTAAACTGGGAACATTCAAAGAGAGAAAAGAGAAATAGGAATTTGATATGAACCTCATTCTCAGTCAAGCTCTCCATTAGATGGAAAGGTAGTAAATGGGAAATGAACTTCAGAAAAATTCTTACAGTCTCTCTTCTGTGTCATTCCTGTGTGCTCCTCTTCCCCCCAGTCCTACCTGGGACTGAGCTGCAAGGCTATAGGTTCTACTTTTCTGCACTGGTGCACACGGTATTAATATTTCCAGCTTCACTGCCCTGATGAGACTCTTCAAAGTCCGAATGCCTCCAAATCTGGGTCTAGACCCTCTTTTGCCTTCTTCAGACCCTGAATAAGTGATATCATCTTTTAACAACCTGAAATCTCCTGTTCGGGTTGATATACATTTCCTACAGTGTTGAATAATTTTTTTTTTTTCTTATTTTAATTGTCTACTTCTAGTTTAAAGGCAACAGGACTTAGGAATAGAGATTTCAGCTTCTGAACCTTTCCACCGTCCCTGGTTTGTGGGTGAGAAGGAATCAAAACTCTGTGAAACAAGAGTTTTGATTCCTGAAGAGGTTGAAATTTGCAAAAGACAATAATAATTATTTCCAAAATGTAAAATTCTAATTTGCTCAACCCAGGTCAGAAGAAGACAGTGGCTAGGAAAATATCTGCCAGTGATGGATCCCCAGGAAGGGATACACGTGGAGCAGAGATGGGATGGTAATGGATGCAGCAGTGTCTTTAATTAGAACTGAATGACAGTAAAAAGTAATGATTACAATAACATTAATAGTGATAAATACATCTTTATATATTTCACTAACTGAAACTGAGCAAAAAAAATACAAAAACAGTAAAATTTAAAAAAGGAAAGAAAGAAATTTCAGTGGTAACAGAAAACAACTGTGAGCTCAGTCTTATCTTAAAGAGAGAAACACACACTCTGAGCAGATGATAGCAGCCATAAAATCTCAAAATAAATGTGCTGAGCCAGATGCACTGAAGTTATTACATACTCAAATCTTAACAGCGTTCCAAAATGCAAGCGTTCCTTCTCAACAGCAGCACTCTCTCAACCTGAGCATGGAGGAGTTTGCGTCGATGGTCTCCTCTGTCATAGCAGATTGTAGGCACTCCACAATATTTATTGAAAGAAACAATCCATCTCGCCATTCTCACAAAACCCACTGCTTCCTTTAAAAATACAGTGTTAAGGAAGCACTCCCTCCTTTCTACACCCTCAACCACCAGCCTTGTCAGACCCTCCCACTTCCAAAGATAATCTCTCTCCTGCTCTTCACCTCTCCAGAACCCATCCATTCTCTGGAGCTAATTGAGATTGCTTGTACTGCAAGGCTTCTGTGATGGCTCCAGGCCACAGTGGCTTCTTCCTCCTCTGCACACCACGCATCCAGGGACAAGGCTCTCTAGTGCCGCACAATCTTGTTTTACATTAGTCTGTAGTGTTTCTCCCTCCCCAGCTGTAAGCTTCTCCACGATGAGAATAACGCCTTATCTTCGTTTCTCCCTACTTTCCTTCCTTCTTTTCTTCAACAAATACAAAGTATTTAGTTCCTACCCGGTGGCTCAGTGGTGAAAGAATCCTCTTGCTAATGCAGGAGACTTGGGTTCAATCCCTGGGTCAGGAAGATCCCCTGGAGGAGGAAATAGAAACCCACTTCATTATTCTTACCTGGAGAATCCCATGGACAGAGGAGCCTGGCCATGGGGTCACAAAGAGTCAGACGTGATTGAGTGACTGAGCACACACAGTGTCAGCAGGGCACTTCCTGATTTCCTCCTACGGCATGTGGCAGCATTTATCATGTAGTAAAGTAGACCTGAATTACATGTGCATTTTGTTTGAGGACATGTATTCAACAGCTCTCTATCACCCTGGATGATTTAGCTTAACTCATCTGCTGCTTCCCCAGCATATATTTAACTCATTTTTTTTTGACAAAAGAAAAACCTTCATTATCACCATTCAGCCTATTTGGGACTGTCTGATAGAGGGAAGCAGAGAGGTTTATGCCCCAGCAGCAAAAACCTGTTTCTATAACCGGTTCCATCCAACTTCATGTGTGCTATTGCTCAAGTTTCTTGACTTTCTTGTGCCATCATGTCCCTTTGAGAAAAGAAAGATAATAACATATTCTATGCCACCCTCAACACTCCCTAGGGTGAGGGTTAATAGAATAATGGCTGTAAAACATTTTAAGCTAATCCAAAGAAAGGTGCCACACTGTATAAAAATGTAAAGAGTTATTATGCAACTAATCAGATTCAAAATACAGGTTGCAGATGGACCTGGGGAGTATTGAAATAAAGCCTCAAGGAAGGATGCTAATGCTTAACTTGTTTCACAGGCCCAGGCAGTGCTTCTAGAAATTTCTCTTACATAAATTAACTTCAGAAAATACATTTCAAATTCACTTTTTTTTTTTTAAGGGAGGGAAGTTTATGCCTGAAGAACAAAGATGAAGTTGGACAGACAGAATTCAGATCCCTGATGTGTTAGTCCTTCAGTTGTGTCCAACTCTTTACAACCCCATGGACTGTAGCTAGCCAGGCTCCTTTGTCCATGCGATTTCCCAGGCAAGAATACTGGAGTGGGTTGCCATTTCCATTCTCCAGGGGATCTTCCTGACCCTGGGATTGAAGCTGGGTCTCCTGCATTGCAGGCAGTCTTTCCTGTCTGAGCCACCAGGGAAGCTCCCGATCCCTGATACTTGCTCCCATATGAGGAGATGTCACATTTGATTTTACAAGCTGCTCTGCGAGGGCAGGAACTGGTTCCTTATTTACAATTATATGCTCAGCACTCAAATAATATGGGACACAGTGGATAAGAACTTAATAAATAGTGCATGTTATCTTTATTGCTTGAAGGAGTCTGGCTTGCTGGTTCCTGAAAGGAGAGGAGAGCTAAAATAATTGGGGACCACCAGGCCCAGTACTCATTTGTTCACAGAAGGTGCTGAGAAAGATACCACCCACTAGGCTGATGTGACAGCCATGCTATGTGGGTGTTGCCATGGGCTGCTGGGAGCATATCGGCTAGGTGGGCGCAGGAACAAAGACCATTTTAACCCCACATTTTGCTGGAATGTGCAATTTTGGGCCCACCAGGTGTAAATAAGAAACACACTAATCTCAGTTATGAATAAGACACAAAACACCAAATAAAATACTAGTATATTTAAGTATAAGAATAGTAGAATGAAGTAAGAACATATTATAACCAATTGGGGGTAATTCCAAATTTCTGAAGCTACTTCAATCATATGAAAATCTATTCAGAAACTTTATCATATAAACAGATCAGAGAATTAAAGCCACATGACTCAATAACAAGGATCTACTGTTACAGGGAGCTATATTTAATATCTTGCAATAACCTATAATGGAAAAGAATCTAAAAAAGAAGAGGTATATAAATGTATATGTATAACTGAATCACTTTGCTGTATACTTGAAACATTGGAATCAACTGGATTTCGATTTAAATTTTTAAAAAATAATTTTTTACAAACCTTCCATGATTAGTTCAATATTTGCCGTCCCTCCCCTCAAAAGGCTTTTTTAAAGATCTTATTATTGTGATAATAGAGTAAAACTTTTAAAACCATATATTTAAAAAGATATTTCATACATATCTTGTAACAGCCAGTTTTAACACTTACTGGGAGAACCTAGAAATAGTCTCATAAAAGCCAGGTACAAGACAAGGGTACTTGTTATCACCACAATTATTTAATGATTGTTCTTGAAGTGCTCACCAACATAATTAGATGAGAGAATGAGATAAGTACAAATATTGGGTAGGAAGAGGCAGAAGTATCCTTATTTGCAGATTATAAAGATTACAGTCTTGAAAAACCCAAGTGAATCATCTTAAAAACTCCTAGAAACATGAGAATTCAATAGATTATCTGGCTTAAAATACAAATATACAGAGTAATAACTTTCTTAGTTGCCTACAATAATTAATTAGAAAGTAAAATAGTTTTCTATTCACAGAAGAAAAAATAACAAGAAATGTGTATGCTTTGTATTAAGGAAATTATAAAACTTTACAGAGGGCTTTGTAAAAGGAAAGAAAAAGAATATTTTAGAATCTTACTATACACAAAACTAAGCAATAAATACAAATAAAAAATACAAATTCCTAGCAGATCATTTTTCGACCAACTTGATAAAAGAGACTCTAAAATTTATTTGTAAAATTAGTATGTGAGAATAATAACCAAAACAGAGCTGAAAATAAGAATGATTAGAAAATTACTTTTTAGTTTATATTGATAATTTTGTTTATAATATATTGTTTGTTGCTGTTATTTAGTCACTAAATCATGTCTGACTCTGTGACCCCATGAACTGTAGCCTACCAGGCTCCTTTATCCATGGGATTTTCCAGGCAAGAATACTGGAGTGGGTTGCCATTTCTTTCTCCAGGGGATCTTCCCAACCTATGGATCAAACCCATGTCTCTCGCATCTCCTGCATTGCAGGCAGATTCTTTACCACTGAGCCACGAGGGAAGCCCTTATAATATACTACATAATATATAAATTGATAATCCATTAATAATTTTAATTTTAAATTAGGAATTAGAAGAATGTGGTACTGAGCAAAGGAACAGAACAGAAAACCAAGAAATAAATCCATACTTACAAAGGAAGTGAATACACGAGAAAGACAATTTTCTCCTAATAGGCAAAAAGATAAATTGTTTAACAAATTATATTTAGGTATACAAGCTCAGGCTAAACACCCCGATGTCATTTTGATTGTTCTCTTTCCCTTCCTACCATCCCCTCCATGCATTGGGAGTACTACTGGCTCTTCCTTCAAAACACACCTGAATCTGGTCACTTCTCACTAACACCACAGTTACCAGCTCCCTCATCTCTTACCTGGATGTCTATAGTTTCCTAATTGACCTTCTGGTTTCTCTCTTGTAGAATCTTCCCCACACTGTAGTCAGGGTGGTCTTTCAAAAACGTAAATCAAACAATGCCATTCCCTTCCTCAAGACTTTGAATAGCTTTCTATCATACTAAAGAAAAATCTCAACTCCTTCCAAATGGTAGACATCCCCTGCATGCCTAGTCCCTGCCTGGCTGTCATCACTCCCCTCTCACTCACTCCATTCGAGACACACTGGCCTTCTAGAACACACGAAATGTTTTCCCATCTCACATCTTTGCATTTTCTTTTCTCTCTGCCAGATCGGCTCTTCCCCAAGATCTTCAGATGGCTCATCCTTCACATCCTTCAACTTTTCCTGCACAAGTGTCCACTCCACAAACAGGTCATGCCTTACATCTAGTCTAACTTACTCCCGTCCCATAACCCTCTACTTTATCATCACTGAATTTATCACTCCCCAAAATTATTAGATAAGATAGCCTTGTTTATCATCTGTCTCTCCTGTTATATTATAGGCTCTATGAGGGCAGAGACTGTTTTGCTCAATACTGTAAAACCCCAGTGGTAGCTACTTAATATGTATTTGTTCAATTAATGAATTTCAGGGGGACTAGAGAAAACAGGACAGAACTGGGTTATATAGCAGGTAACTGATTGGATGAGTTATTCAACTGATAAATTTAACAGCAGAAGCCTGAGAGACAGGATGATTCTAAACTTCTGGACCAGAAAATTGAAGAGATATTGCACCATTTGTATATTAAAAATTTGAGGATGAGAAACTGCATTCCTCGGGAATATGTTAAGTTCAGTTTAGTTCACAGTTCAGAAAATTAGGGTTCATCACTATTTTAATGAATGAAAGAGATGGGAATACCAGACCACCTGACCTGCCTCTTGAGAAACCTGTATGCAGGTCAGGAAGCAACCGTTAGAACTGAACATGGAACAACAGACTGGTTCCAAATAGGAAAAGGAGTACGTCAAGGCTGTATATTGTCACTCTGCTTATTTAACTTACATGCAGAGTACATCATGAGAAATGCTGGGCTGGAAGAAGCACAAGCTGGAATCAAGATTGCCGGGAGAAATATCAATAACCTCAGATATGCAGATGACATCATCCTTATGGCAGAAAGAGAAGAAGAACTAAAGAGCCTCTTGATGAAAGTGAAAGAGGAGAGTGAAAAAGTTGACTTAAAACTCAACATTCAGAAAATGAAGATCATGGCATCCAGTCCCATCACTTCATGGCAAATAGATGGAGAAACAGTGGAAACAGTGGCTGACTTTATTTTTTTGGGCTCCAAAATCACTGCAGATGGTGATTGCAGCCATGAAATTAAAAGACGCTTACTCCTTGGAAGGGAAGTTATGACCAACCTAGATAGCATATTCAAAAGCAGAGACATTACTTGGCCAACAAAGGTCTGTCTAGTCAAGGCTATGGTTTTTCCAGTGGTCATGTATGGATGTGAGAGTTGGACTGTGAAGAAGGCTGAGCGCTGAAGAATTGATGCTTTTGAACTGTGGTGTTGGAGAAGACTCTTGAGAACCCCTTGGACTGCTAGGAGATCCAACCAGTCCATTCTGAGGGAGATCAGCCCTGGGATTTCTTTGGAACAAATGATGTTAAAGCTGAAACTCCAGTACTTTGGCCACCTCATGCGAAGAGTTCACTCATTGGAAAAGACCCTGATGCTGGGAGGGATTGGGGGCAGGAGGAGAAGGGGATGACAGAGGATGAGATGGCTGGATGGCATCACTGACTCGATGGACGTGAGTCTGAGTGAACTCCGGGAGTTGGTGATGGACAGGGAAGCCTGGCGTGCTGTGATTCATGGGGTCGCAAAGAGTCGGACACGACTGAGCGACTGAACTGAACTGAACTCCTTGGAAGGAATGTTATGAACAACCTAGACAGCATATTAAAAAGCAGAGACATGACTTTGTCAACAAAAGTCCATCTAATCAAGGCTATGGTTTTTCCAGTAGTCATGTATAGATGTGAGAGTTGGACTATAAAGGAAGCTGAGCACAGAAGAATTGATGCTTTTGAACTGTGGTATTAGAGAAGACTCTTGAGAACCCCTTGGACTGCAAGGAGATCCAACCAGTCCATCCTAAAGGAGATCAGTCATGGGTGTTCACTGGAAGGACTGATATTGAAGCTGAAACTCCAATACTTGGGCCACCTGATGCGAAAAGCTGAGTCATTTGAAAAGACCCTGATGCTGGGAAAGATTGAGGGCAGAAGGAGAAGGGAACAATGGAGGATGAGGTGGTTAGATGGCATCACCAACTCGATGGACATGAGTTTGAGTAAACTCCAGGAGTTGGTGATGGACAGAGAGGCCTTGCGTGCTGCAGTCCATGGGGTTGCAAAGAGACCCAACTGAGCGACTGAACTGAACTGAAAAGAGAAGAAAGGAAAGATGTGCAAAAAAAGCAAAACGCTGGGTAAAGATATCACCAAGAGTGAATTTCTTAAGTTAATTGCACTGTTTTGACACAGGCAAATGTGCTCCTGCCATGGATAACTGAGATGACCCATCAGCTGTAAATAACATGAATTCTCATAACTATGAATAGCCCAATAATGTATCCTAATGAAGAAATGAAATGCCAAATGTTAGAACTCTAAATTTAATAAAGGAAAAAAAATAAAAATAAATTTAATAAAGGATATGTTCAGCTGAGTGATCAAAGAGCATCTGTTGAATAACTAATTCATGCTGCTTTCTCTTTCAGTAGTAAACAAAGGCAGGCACTGAGGGCTGATCACCTGTGTTAAGTGCGCCTCATAGATGCAAACGACTAAATACCAGCCCTGCTCTTCATGATGCTGATCATCCAGTGGGGAAGTAAGTGAGGATGTCATTTTGACCATTTTGCCTGTTTGTTCATGAGAGAGATTTTAAACGACTACTTCTTTACCAGTTTGATGAACCTCATGGTGCATGAAGCATCATTTTAGTAAAAGACCCTAACTGCTCTTGGTAAAGGGGAATTATCTCAGGTGAGGTATGTACTCACCTCTAGGTTTGAGACCAGAGCATCTTCTTCTTCAATCCTCCATCAGCCACTCAATGGGAACCCAGACATTCTGTCTCAGCTGCTCACCAGATTACCTGTATGCTTTTGTTTTTTACTTTTATCATACAAGTAATACTCTGTAGAAAAAAAATTTAATACAGATAAATGTTTTTAAATTTATCTGAATACATTCAGAGGTCATCATTAATAACATTTTGGCAAATACATATTCAGATAATTTACATATTAATTTATCCCTTAACAATATAGCATAAGCATCTCCCTATGTCAGTAAATACACATTTACATTATTTTAAATGGCAATAGCATTCAATTGATAGATGTCCCAAAATTTATTGAATGAATCCTCTATTGTTGGATATTAAATTCATATAATTTGCTAGTAGATTTGCTGTGACATGATTTGCTGTGGTAAATTTCCTTTTACTTTGAGTTTTGCCACTTACACAAATCTATTCTCAGAAAGAAGTCTTAGGTTGAAAGTGTGGGTTAAAGAAGACACACATTTTAAGGCTTTGTCTCTGTATTGCCCCAGTACCACTTACTGAGCTCTTGACTACTCTTCACGATCTTGGTTCCGTCAGGCACGTCTGTGGGCTTCGCTCTAGTTTCTCTGCCAATGGTATAATTCACCTAAAACAGTAGATATGGATGCATCTTAGGCCAACCAATGAATTCCTAGGAGTTAATCAGCAAAGATTTTCGTTTTAAAGGTCTTTTAGGAAATGGAAGGATAATGTCAGTATCCTTCCAAGTTGTTCATTTTTTTTTCCCCTCAGTTCAGTTCAGTTCAGTCGCTCAGTCGTGTCTGACTCTTTGTGACCCCATGAATCGCAGCACGCCAGGCCTCCCTGTCTATCACCAACTCCCGGAGTTCACTCAGACTCACGTCCATTGAGTCAGTGATGCCATCCAGCCATCTCATCCTCTGTCGTCCCCTTCTCCTCCTGCCCCCAATCCCTCCCAGCATCAGAGTCTTTTCCAATGAGTCAACTCTTTGCATGAGGTGGCCAAAGTACTGGAGTTTCAGCTTTAGCATCATTTGTTTCAAAGAAATCCCAGGGCTGATCTCCTTCAGAATGGACTGGTTGGATCTCCTTGTAGTCCAAGGGACTCTCAAGAGTCTTCTCCAACACCACAGTTCAAAAGCTAGAGACCTAAAAATTTCTCTCCTCATTTTTCCAATGTCCCATCTCCTATTTGAAGAACTAAATGCTGTTTAACCAGAATTATTGTTTACTGTATCTCTCCAGCTAACTCTAAATCCCAGTGGCTGCTTGCGAGCCTGCCTGTGTAGATGCCAAGCCGCTTCAGTCGTGTCCGACTCTTTGTGACCCTATGGACCATAGCCTGCCAGGCTCCTCTGTCCATGGGATCCTCCAGGCAAGAATACTGGAGTGGGTAGCCATTCCCTACTCAGGGGACCACCCCACCCAGGGATTGAACTCACTTACATCTAACCTGCATTGGCAGGCAGGTTCTTTACCACTAGTGCCACCTGGGAAGCCCGTCAGTGGCTGATTACTAGTCTACTATTCTCCACATCATACCATCATTGCTGCTGCTGCTGCTGCTAAGTCGCTTCAGTCGTGTCCAACTCTGTGCGACCCCATAGATGGCAGCCCACCAGGCTCCCCTGTCCCTGGGATTCTCCAGGCAAGAACACTGGAGTGGGCTGCCATTTCCTTCTCCAATTCGTGAAAGGGAAAAGTGAAAGTGAAGCTGTGTCTGACTCTTTGCGACCCCATGGACTGCAGCCCACCAGGCTCCTCTGTCCATGGGATTCTCCAGGTAAGAGTACTGGAGTGGGGCGCCATCGCCTTCTCCATCACTGCTGCTCCCACTGCTAATCCAGGGAATGCTATCTGCTTAGCATGGGCTTAAAAAATCACTTTCAGGTGGTCCTGTCCAAAGAAAACTGACTCCCCAAACCAAAACATTCTTGTCAGAGCAGAAACCTCAGCAAGTTTCCAAAAATCTCTGAAGAATAAAGATAATGGTTAAATTAAAGAAGAAGGTAGAAAGATCTCAAAGGGTGACAGGCTGTTAATACATACATTCAGGAACAAATCTTTCCTACTCTTTATAGTTTTAAAAATATGCTAAATCTGAAGTACCCATATCTTTCACTGTGATTATTCTATCAAAAATGATAATCAGTCAGTTAACAGTCGTGTCCGATTCTTAGTGACAACATAGACTGCAGCACGCCATAGTCTTCCTATCTACAGGAAGGCTTCCCTGTCTGTCACCAGATCCCAGAGCTTGCTCAAACTCACGTCCATCGAGTCGATGATGCCATCCAATCATCTTGTCCTCTGTCATCCCCTTTTGCTCTTGCCTTCAATCTTGCCCAGCATCAGGGTCTTTTCCAATGAGTCAGCTCTTTGCATCAGGTGACCAAAGTATTGGAGTTTCTACATCAGCATCAGTCCTTCCAATGAATATTCAGGACTGATTTCCTTTAGGATGGACTGGTTTGATCTCCTTGCAGTCCAAGGGACTCTCAAGAGTCTTCTCCAACACCACAGTTCAAAAACATCAATTCAGCCCTCAGCTTTCTTTGGAGTCCAACTCTCACATCCATACACGACTACCAAAACAACCACAGCTTTGACTAGACAGACCTTTGTCAGCAAAGTAATGTCTCTGCTTTTTAATATGCTGTCTAGGTTGGTCATAGCTTTTCTTCCAAGGAGTAAGCATCTTTTAATTTCATGGCTGCAGTCACCATCTGCAGTGATTTCGAAGCCCAGGAAAATAAAGTCTCTCACTGTTACCATTGTTTCCCCATCTATTTGCCATTAAGTGATAGAACCAGATGCCATGAAATTAGTTCTTTGAATGTTGAATTTGAAGCCAGATTTTTCACTCTTCTCTTTCACCTTCATCAAGAGGCTCTTCAGTTCCTCTTCGTTTTCTGCCATAAGGGTGGTGTCATCTGGGTATCTGAGGTTATTGATATTTCTCCTGGCAATCTTAATTCCAGCTTGTGCTTCATCCAGCCTGGCATTCCACATGGTGTCCTCTGCATATAAGTTAAATAAGCAGGGTGACAATATGCAGCCTTGACATACACCTTTCCCAATTTGGAACCAGTCCATTGTTCTATGTCTGTTTCTAACTGTTGCTCCTTTACCTGAATACAGATTTCTCAGGAGGCAGGTAAGGTGGTCTGGTATTCCCATCTCTTAAAGAATTTTCCAGTTAGTTGTGATCTACACAAAGACTTTGGTGTAATCAATAAAGCAGAAATTGATGTTTTTCTGGAACTCTCTTGCTTTTTCTATGATCCAGCGGATGTTGGCAATTTGATCTCTGGTTCCTCTGCCTTTTCTAAGTCCAGCTTGAACATCTGCAAGTTCTTGGTTTATGCACTGTTGAAGCCTTGCTTGAAGAATTTTGAGCATTACTTTGCTAGCGTGTGAGAAGAATGCAATCGTGCAGTAGTTTGAACATTCTTTGGCATTGACTTTCTTTGGGGTTGGAATGAAAACTGACTGTTTCCAGTCCTGTGGCCACTGCTGAGTTTTCCAAATTTGCTGGCATATTGAATGCAGCACTTTCACAGCATCATCTTTCAAGATTTGAAATAGCTCAACTGGAATTCCATCACCTCCACTAGATTTGTTCATTGTGATGCTTCCTAAGGCCCGCCTGATTTTGCACTCCAAAAATCAGGTGGGCCTAGGTAAGTGATCACACCATTGTGGTTATCTGGGTCATGAAGATCTTTTTCGTATAGTTCTTCTGTGTATTCTTGCCACCTTTTCTTAATATCTTCTGCTTCTATTAGGTCCATAACATTTCTGTCCTTTATTGTGCCCATCTTTGCATGAAATATTCCCTTGGTATCTCTAGTTTTCTTGAAGAGGTCTCTTGTCTTTCCCATTCTATTGTTTTCCTCTATTTCTTTGCACTGATCACTGAGGAAGGCTTTCTTATCTCTCCTTGCTATTCTTTGGAACTCTGCATTCAGATGCTTATGTCTTTCCTTTTCTCCTTTACCTTTCACGTCTTTTCTTTTCTCAGCTATTTGTAAGGCTTCCTCAGACAACCATTTGGCCTTTTTGCATTTCTTTTTCTTGGGGATGGTCTTGATCACTGCCTCTTGTACAATGTCATGAACCTCTGTCCATAGTTCTTCAGGCACTCTGTCTATCAGATCTAATCCCTTGAATCTACTTGTCACCTCCACTGTATAACTGTAAGGGATTTGATTGAAGTCATACCTGAATGGTCTAGTGGTTTTACCTACTTTCTTCAATTTAAGTCTGAATTTGGCAATAAGGCATTCACGATCTGAGCCACAGTCAGCTCCTGGCCTTGTTTTTGCTGATTGTGTAGAGCTTCTCCATCTTTGGCTGCAAAGAATATAATCAGTCTGATTTCAGTATTGACCATCTGGTGATGTGCATGTGTAGAATCGTTTCTTGTGTCATTGGAAGAGGGGTTTGCTAGGACCAGTGCGTTTCTTGGCAAAACTCTGTTAGCCTTTGCTCTGCTTCATTTTGTACTCCAAGGCCAAACTTGCCTGTTACTGCAGGTATCTCTTGACTTTCTACTTTTGCATTCCAGTCCCCTATGATGAAAAGGACATCTTTTTTTGGTGTTAGTTCTAGAAGGTCTTGTAGGTTATCAAAGATCCTTCAGCTTCTTTGGCATTAGTGGCTGGTGCATAGTCTTGGATTACTGTGATATTGAATGGTTTGCCTTGGAAACGAACAGAGATCATTCTGTCATTTTTGAGCATGCATTTATATATTATACATACTATTTTGAATATACATATATATGTTTTACATACATACTATACATATGTTATACATACATACATACACATAAAGTATGTGTGTGTATATATATATACTTTATATATATATACATTATATATATATATACTATATATACTATATATATGTGTGTGTGTATATATACACTTTCTACTATGCTTGATAAGGGCTTGAGAAAGAACATCAAAAAAAAAAAGAAGGGATGGAGAAATTGGAGAATATCAGATCAGATCAGCTCAGTAACTCAGTTGTGTCCGACTCTTTGCGACCCCATGAATTGCAGCACTCCAGGCCTCCCTGTCTATCACCAACTCCTGGAGTTCACTCAGACTCATGTCCATCGAGTCAGTGATGCCATCCAGCCATCTCATCCTCTGTTGTCCCCTTCTCCTCTTGCCCCCAATCCCTCCCAGCATCAGAGTCTTTTTCAGTGAGTCAACTCTTCGCATGAGGTGGCCAAAGTACTGGAGTTTCAGCTTTAGCATCATTCCTTCCAAAGAAATCCCAGGGCTGATCTCTTTCAGAATGGACTGGTTGGATGTCTTTGCAGTCCAAAGGACTCTCAAGAGTCTTCTCCAACACCGCAGTTCAAAAGCATCAATTCTTCGGCGCTCAGCCTTCTTCACAGTCCAACTCTCACATCTATACATGACCACAGGAAAAAACATAAACTAAATGAAATGGGAGAACTGAATATAAAATAGAAAAAGCTAAACAACATATAGATCAACATATAGTCCAGTTGTTTTTAAACATGGCTGCTCATTAGAAACATTTTAAAAAGTGATTACAGGTTTTTCTATTAAATGGTAGTTTTGGTGATATAGAATTCTATTATTTTCTGTTGACCAATCATGATACAATGATACTAAGTGAATAACAGTTACATAATCACAATAGTAAAAGATATTTATCCATTTTCACAGTCAATAGCCAGGCAGAAAGTAAATGATAACTATAATTGCAAGCCCACAATGGAAACATGATTAACCTAATAATATAAAATAATTACACACAATTTGGGGGTTAAGTAGAGTGATGTGGTAAGTGGAAGTGCACACATGCACATGTTTTCATCTGCCCAGCCAGTTTATGTCTTTTGGTTGGTGCATTTAATCCATTTACATTTAAGGTACTTATCAATATGTATGATCCTATTACAATTTTCTTAATTTGGGGGGGTTTATTTTATGTAGATCTTTTCTTTCTTTGGTATTTCCTAGCATTTGTTGTAAAGCTGGTTTGGTGGTGCTGAGTTCTCTTAACTTTTGCTTGCCTGGAAAGCTTTTGATTTCTCTATCAAATCTGAACTAGAGTCTTGCTGGCTAGATTATTCTTGATTGTAGGTTCTTCCCTTTCATCACTTTAAATATATTGTGCCATTCCCTTCTGACTTGTAGAGTTTCTATTGAGAAATCAGCTGATAACCTATGGGAGTTCCCTTGTATGTTATTTCTCATTCTTCCCTTGTTGTTTTTAATATTTTATTTTTGTCTTTAATTTTTGTCCGTTTGATTACTGTGTGTCTCAGTGTATTCCTCCTTGTGCTAACCTTGCTTGGGACTCTCTGTGCTTCCTGGACATGGCTGATCATCTCCTTTCCCATGTTAGGGAAGCTTTGTGAGCTAAGCATTATTCTAAGCATTTTAATATCTATCTTATCTCTATCTTCACTTAAAACAAGCAAACAAAAAACCCTTACCGTTATTGTTCCCAGATGGGAAAAATGTTGCAGACAGTTTCAATAGTTTTCCCTAGAACCTACAGCTAGCAAGTAATAATGCTACACTGAAAATGAAGGTCCCCTCAAAAAAGTTATATTAATACAATTTCAAATCATATTTGCCTAGTTTGGTTGAAGCATTTAGGAAAGAGGTAAGATCAATATTTTATCTACTTGCAGTATTTAAAACAAGTAGTTTTTCATTTATTCAAAAGCATTTAAGGACCACATATTAAGTTGGAACTATCATGCCTAATCGGAGAAGGCAATGGCAACCCACTCCAGTACTCTTGCCTGGAAAATCCCATGGACAGAAGAGCCTGGTAGGCTGCAGTACATGGGCTCTCTAAGAGTCAGATATGACTGAGCGACTTTACTTTCACTTTCATGCATTGGAGAAGGAAATGGCAACCCACTCCAGTGTTCTTGCCTGGAGAATCCCAGGGACGGGGGAGCCTGGTGGGCTGCCATCTATGGGGTCGCACTTAGTCGGACACAACTGAAGCGACTTAGCAGTGGCAGCAGCAGCAGAAGCAGCATCATGCCTAATACTGTAAGAAATGCAAAAAGGAACTTGTTTAATTCATTTAACAGGTATTTATGGGGCAATTTCTATCTCCCCTGCCCTTGGATGGTCTCAGGGAATACATCTGTGATCTTCTTCCTGGAAGAGGACACAGAGAAATTCAAGGACAAGTAAATATTGGAGGGTGTGTAGTGCTCCCACAAGGGGAGAGTTTGTAATTCCACATTAAGAAATAGGGTCATTGAGTGGATTATAATAACTATCATGGGAAGGGAAAAATGAGCGCTATTATTCAAAGAAGGGTGAAATGACTTATACAGAGTTCAGTGTAAATAGTTCATTCCAGGTCAGATTTCGGCTCTGAATTAGAGCTATTGATGAGTATTCTATTTCTTCACAGGGAAGCCATATTTTAGGAGCTGATGGACCAAATGAGCATGATCGTGGATTTGGAATGGCATATATAAAATCAAGTTTTAGGAGGGCTAGCCTTGCAGTAGTGTGCATAATGGACTCAATGGAAGGTTGAGGTTGAGGGGGCCTAGGGTGACAAGTCAGACACAAGCCAGATGTGGGGAAAGTGGCACCAGGGATGAAAGAGAAGTGGAGATGAAAACAACATTGAGAAAAAGACCTAACTCTTCTGGGAGAAATGCAGTGAAAAATTGGAAGGTTTGGAATCAACTAGAATCTGATGTGTCACTTCCTAGTTGTGTGACCTTGGACAAGTCTCTCTGCCTTTGGTCAATAAATGGGTATATCAATATGAACATCACAGGTTTCACTTTCATAAGAATTCAGTGAGCTGGCAGTAGTTATAATTATTATTGATGACTCTCCCCAAACCTGTCACCCTCTATCTCCTTCCTTCATCTCTTGTTGTCGAAGTTCAAGGCATCCTTGGGAAAAAAGTCATAAATAAGGAAATTTGTAAAGGGATAAAGGTAATCTCTGACTTCCCATGAACTTGGTTGATGAGCTCCCTGAAAATACCACTTTCCTTCTCCTCATTCATTCTGAACCAACTGAAATAGATAAAATAGTAAAGCTGAAATAGACGAAAATGCCACCTTTATCACTGGCAAAGCAGATGTTGGAGAATGTGGCTTTTATTGGTGGACAACGTTTTCTAGTTCTGAACACAGAGATAATCAGACCTCCACCTACAGCCACCCACAGGTACTGGATGGCCAGAGGCCTTCGGCAGGGGACAGGTCTCCTGTGACACATCCTCGGAGAGAAGGATGGGAGAGTGCTGTGTCTGGTGGCTCCCTCTTACAAGAAAAGGAGAGGAAGGATGAATTTCACAGATTCACTAATCAACCATCACTGATTCCGTGAGTGAGAGCCCAGGAGACCCAGAAAGTGACACCCGTGCGAGTCCCTCTGAGTAAGGCAACAGCGGGCTTAGTGCAGGGGTACTGACTTCAACTCGCATCCGCACCATCCTGTTCCCTCTTTCATCTCCTCTCCCTCTGCCTCTCACCTTCTCACTTAGCTCTTGGTGCCTTGTTCACAGAACTGCTTTCTTCCCCATGGGGCTGGACCCTTAACAGGAGTTCAAATCCCTTAAATGAGAGGAACGAAGGCCCCACGGGGAGTTGGGGTGGTAATCTGTGCCATCAATAAAATCCTTTGCAGGGCTTCTGAAAACAACACTCCCTTGGGTGGTAATCTGCTGGCCAATGCTCCCAAGATATTTCACTTTGTCAACCAGGGGCCTGGGGTATAGATTATTTGTCTTCCCTGAAGCAACTTTTCTGGCATAGCAGAACTCTCACTTTTAGGGAAATATATGACTCTGCTGGGGCTAGCTCCTCTAGAAGAATACATTTTGCACAGTGAAAATGCAGCTGGACCACTTAAGAAGGAAAAGAAGGCAAGTAGTCTGACTAATCTTGGAGAAGGCAATGGCACCCCACTCCAGTACTCTTGCCTGGAAAATCCCATGGATGGAGGAGCCTGGTAGGCTGCAGTCCATGGGGTCGCTAAGAGTCGTACACAACTGAGCGACTTCACTTTCACTTTTCAGTTTCATGCATTAGAGAAGGAAATGGCAACCCACTCCAGTGTTCTTGCCTGGAGAATCCCAGGGACGGGGGAGCCTGGTGGGCTGCCGTCTATGGGGTCGCAGAGTCGGACACGACTGAAGTGACTTAGCAGTGTGACTAAGTAAGTGCTGCCCACCCCAGTTTTTCCCTAATGCTCTGCAAGCAGCTGTCATGGAGGAGGAAATCTCTAGACTTGGACCAGAAGGTCTGGCTCTATCCCTTTCTAGCTTTGAGAACTCAGACACAGGATAACTTTTCTTTTTTAAAAACTATTTATTTATTTGGCTGCATAGAGTCTCAGTTGCGGCACACAGGATCTTTGTTGCACCATGCATGATCTTTCATTGCAGCACACAGACTCTCTAGTTGTGGCACACGGGCTCAGTAGTTGTGGCACACAGGCTCAGTAGTTGTGGTACACGGGCTCAGTTGCTCTGCAGCACATGGGATCTTAGTTCTCTAACCAGGGATCACACCTGTGTCCCCTGCATTGCAAGGTGGATTCTTAACCACTCGATCACCAGAGAGAGAAGTCCCTATGATAACTTTTCTGAGTTTTCATTTCCACATTCAAAAAATAACACTTTACAACCAAGATGTTCTTCAGCGGGGAAATGGATAAACAAACTGTTGTATACCCATACAATGGAATACTATTCTGTGATGAAGATAAATGAGCTATGAGGCTTTAAGAAGACATGGAGGAACCTGAGTTGCACATTGCTAAGTGAAAGTAGTCAATCTGAAAAGGCTATGTACAGTGTGATTCCAACCAAATGGCATTCTGGAAAAGGCAAAACTATAGAGATAGCTAAAAAAAAAAAAAAAAAGTCAGTTGATGGGGGAAGGAAGAACGAAAAGGATGAAAGAGTAGAGCACAGAGGATTTTTCAGGGCAGCAAACCATTCTGTGTGATACTCCTTTCGTAGATACATGATACATGACGCTATGCATTTATTAAGACTTGCAAAATGGTGCAATACAAAGACCGAGCCAAGTGTAAATAGTGGGCTTCAGTTAATAAGAGTGTATCATATCCACTTGTCAATTGTAAGAAAGGTACTACACTCATGTAAGATATTAATAGTGAAGTAAACTTGGGGAAAGGTATATGGGAACTAGGGGAATTCTATACTGTCTGCATAATTTTTCTGTACACATGAAACTTTTCTAATAAACAAAATCTATTCAATTTTTTAAAATGAGGCCTTAACATATACCTCCCAATATTGTCAAGAGGACTAAAGATGCTCCAGAGCAGGCCTGGCACCTAGCAACTACACTGTAGTGTGCTGCCTGTTCAGCATCACTGAGATGCCCAGGGCTCCAGCTGTGCCCCCTTCTCCTTCCTTATACACTTAAGGGTCGGGGGGTTGCTGTCCTGGTAGTGATCAAACCTAGAACTCTTCACTTTCAATGACTGGACATCATGACCATTTCCCCCATAAATACAGTTCTAGTTGTTATTTTTTCCCATTATGTCAATCTTGTTTATTTTTAGCTAGCAGGTCTCCTGACCTTAGGAGTCTTCCTGGCAGCTGTGGTATAGCAGTGAAGAGCACAAGCGCCAGAAACTGTGGCACTTATATCCCAGCTGTGTCATCTTCAGGGTTCAATCCCTGAGTCAGGAACCCACTCCAGTATTCTTGCCTGAGAAACCCCATGGACAGAGGATCCTGGAGGGATACCGTCCATGGGTTTGCAAAAGAGTCAGACATGACTTAGCAACTAAACACACACCATCTACCAAAGGACAGGGCAACCTTGTGTAAGTCATCAGACCTTTCTCTGCCTCTGCCTCCTCATCTGTTAGTTATTTTTAAAAATCTGTTAATTAGACTGATAAATACCTCCTGCACATTTTTTTGAGATGATTAAATGAGATGACCCATGGAAAGCACTTAAAACAATGACTAGCATATAATAAAAAATTAATGCTATTTTCCTAAATGAGCATTTACATATCAAAGATTTTTGTCTTTATGTCCATTGGTTCTCTCCATATGGCTTTTCCCACATTCATGCTTGTGTCGTTGGGAACGAGAAACTGTGTTCTTCCATCCACTTCCTGGGTAAACCTTGGAATTTTATCAAGTAGACAGTGAAGAATTCAGTATGTGAGTTTTTCAGATCCATGTGAGACTGACCTGATGGCCAGATCCACTATTAGGATAAGATCTGGATGAGGAAAACATGAGAATAACTTGGAGCTCTAGAACTCCTAGTTTAAGTAATAAATGATTATCTATCTATTTTAAAATAAAGCATGTGTATATTTAACAGATAATTGGTAACTATCTGTTGAGGACATAGACAGGTAATAACCATTCCCTTACCAGACCTGCATTTTTAGCATCTTATTCAGCAATGCAACATCCTTCTGCATGTCAGAAATGTGCTCTGTTTTCTCTCCTTCAAGAAGGGAACACAGATCTTTCAGATGGACAGTGGAGTCACATCTCCCTGTCCCCCTTCCTCTCCACACCTTGTCCACAGCCCCTGAGCTCTGCTGAATCAAATGGACCACCATCCTCAAGAAGCAAGCTCCATGAGAAAATGCATGCTCATTATATTTACATTCAGCACATCTAGATCAGCAGCTTCATCTGGGACTTAGACCCACAATGTTGATGATGCAGGGAGCCAGATATTTAGTCACATCAAAGCAATTTGCTAATTGCAGATGCTTCCTTTCTGTTTAATGTTTCATGTGCAAGATTAGGTGGTTGATTTAACTGGTTCATAGTGCCTGCTTTATCTCATTAGCTATCTTTAAAGGAAATCAAATCATGTCAAATATAGACAGAGGACATTAATTATCTGGAAAACATAATAGTGTAATCTGTATATAAGTATATAAGAGAGATTATTTAAATCTCTGTGAATTTTTCTAGCATCTTAAGTATATGAGAACTCATATATAGATAAACATGTTAACCCGCAGGACCGTCACATATATGAATTAGGTATCTGTGCATGTCAATTATGACATATGCATTCAACACACAATCATCAACTAAATACACACAGGCTTTATTTTAGCACAGATAGATAATCATTTATAAACTAAGCTAGGAGTTCTAGAGCTCCAGGTTATCTGATGCTTTACTCATCTCTTTTATCTTCAGCACGTTTTTAGACTACAGTTCTAGCAAAATGTGCCGATAGCTTTAACGTTGCTCCAACCATGCTCCTGGTCTAAGCTTTATTTTCACTGACTCTAACTAACCTTTATTCTAGTCTAATTATGCGATTGAAACATTTCAACTTGAGACAAAGCAGCATTAACATATCCGAGAAAAGGAAAAAAGTCACAAAATTTCCAGAGGAAAAATATCGCACAAAATCTGTACTTTAAAAAGTTGGCTTAAAACTCAGCATTCAAAAAACTAAGATCATGGCATCCAGTCCCATCACTTCATGGCAAATAGATGGAGAAACAATGGGAACAGTGAGAGACTTTATTTTCTTGGGCTCCAAAATCACTGCAGATGGTAACTGCAGGCATGAAATTAAAAGACACTTGCTCCTTGGGAAAAAAGCTATGACAAACCTACACAGCATATTAAAAAAGCAGAGACATTACTTTGCTGACAAAGGTCCATCTAATCAAAGCCATGGTTTTTTCAGTAGTCATGTATAGATGTGAGAGTTGGACCAGAAAGAAGGCTGAGTACCAAAGAATTAATGCTTTTGAACTGTGGTGTTGGAGAAGACTCTTGAGAGTCCCTTGGACTGCAAGGAGATTAAACCAGTCCATCCTAAAGGAAATCAATGCTGAGTAGTCATTGGAAGGACTGATGTTGAAGCTGAAACTCCAATCCTTTGGCCACCTGATGCAAAGAGCTGACTTATTAGAAAAGACCCTGATGCTAGGAAAGAGTAAAAGCAGGAGGCAAAGGGGACAACAGAGGACAAGATGGTTGGATGGCATCACTGATTCAATGGACATGAGTTTGAGCACTCTGGGAGATAGTGAAGGACAAGGAAGCTTGGCATGCTGCAGTCCATGGGGTCGCAAAGAGTTGGACACGACTGAGCAACTGATAACAAGGAAAAAACATTCCTCTGGTAGAGGATGTCTTAGTGGCAAAGGCTGTGCACGAGGAGAGAAGGGGGCCTACAGGACTCCTGGACTTTCTGGACTTCCTGTTCAATTTTTCTGTGAACCTGAAACTGGTCTAAAAACTAGTCTACTTAAAAGAAAAAATTCTCTTGCGATATTAGTATCAAAAAACAAATGTGGCAGGAATCAAGACGCAGATGTAGAGAACGGACTTGTAGACACAGATGAGGAAGGGGAGTGTGAGAAAAATTGAGAAAATAGCACTGATAATATACACTATCATATGTAAAATATATAGTTAGTGGGAAGCTGCTGGATAGCACAGGGAGCTCAGCTGAGTGTTCTGTGATGACCCAGGCGGGTGGGATGGGGGGAGTGGGAAGGACGCTAAAGGGGAAGGGATATATGTATACATAGAGTTGATTGACTTTGTTGTACAGCAGAAACTAACACAGCATTCTAAAACAATTATATTCCAATTAAAAAAAAGTGTTCTGTGTAGTAAACTAGGGTCTTGCGTAAGTTTGGCCTGTAATAAGGACTAATGCTTGTACTGTTTATACTGCCATGCCACGAGCATAGAGATATCAAAGTAGCCAATAACGACTCCTTAGGGGATGTTTATCATGTCACTGAGCTTTGAATTCACAAGGCTTTACCAAGCACATCAGCCACTGAGGATTATCAAGGAAGGAATTCTTCATTTAAATGCTCCCCACTATTTTACATGATAGAGTATAGCAATCTCTGTATCATATGGATTTATTTTAGTCTCTGAAAATAAATGAAGACAGGTACAGACAAGAAGAGCACCATGAGACTCTGCTCTCCCCCTGTGTCTCCCACTCCCACCACCAAAAGAGTGAGTTATTTCTACAAACTTTCAGGACCTGTTCTGATCCCAGGGCTTGTATGTGGATGGGGTGGGACTACTCACATTTCCCTGTCTTTATCTAAGCAATGCCTAGAGAATCCCATGGACAGAGGAGCCTGGTGGGCTGCTGTCCATAGGGTCGCACAGAGTCGGACATGACTGAAGCGACTTAGCAGCAGCAGCAGCAGCACTGCATGGGCATTAGCAATGCTTTGGTCCAACTGGATAGATCTTGTCCACTTTGGTTCATGTTCTCACCACAGATAATGATATTTTAAATTAGTTCCTGAATAAGTAAGAGAGACTAGTATACATTTTTAAATGTTTGTCTCATAATAATTTTTTAAATGCAACTAAATAACTTCTTTTCAGAGATTACAGTACCCTCGGAAGCCACTCTTTGACAAGGCCAAGATGCTGATCCTCAGATAGGATAAAGCAGTATAAAGTAGGTGATGTTCCAACTCATTTAATTATAGAACTTATTGAAGTAAGAAGTGATAACTTGTCATTTTTTTAATCAGAAAAAAATATACTTCCCAAGGTACAAAGGTAGAAGCTAATATGGTAGATTTGTCTTTTAATAGAGTTTTTCTTTCCACCTAAGGAACTGTGCATTAGTCCCATGAACAATGTCTAAGCAATCACAGCATCCTTAATCACCTTTTGCTCAGGCCCCATCTAATGTAAGGATTCTCATTGCACCGTACATGGCAGAGCAGATTCTGAAGACCCTAACCACTTGAAGAGGAAAATGATTTCTTAAACGCACTGCCGCTACATAACTCTCCCAGCCATTTTCTGCACCACAATTTTTCTCATTTTGTTTCTTTTGTGTTCCATTCAAGGTTTTCCTGCACTTAGACAATCTTTTACATTTTTTTCTTCTTTTGCCTGCATCAAAGTTAGGACTTTGTTAGGGATGCTTTGCTATCGGCATCTGTTACCTCTTTTTCTTAGGGGCTAAGGAGGAGGCTGCTGTGTGGCTGAAAAAGACTCTCATTCAGTTTGGAATTGCCTCCCTTTGCTTTCCTGTCACACTGTCAAGCTCAATCAGAACGCAATGAAAGTGATACAGAGACGAGGCTTTGCTGGCGAGACTTAGAACAAAGACAGCTCCATAGCCTAGTACAGATTTCACATCCAATTTAACTCTTTGGAAAAGGATTTCAGGAAATACATAGTCAAGAGTTGAAAAAATGGAGTTGGGTCTACTATAAAGGCTAAAAGTATTATCCTGGCTTAGATAAGCTACAAAGATAGGTTGATACTATTTTCTAGCATAAACCACATTAGCTGGCATTACACATTGAGCTTTCTTTACTCGTTAAGTTGCAAGGAGATTTGAGAGGAATTTAGCAGCTACATAAAATGACTCTTTCATGATTCTAGCTTTACCAGTCATTTTAGTTGTACAAGGTACATGAATAGCAAGGACCTAAATCATGTTGTTTAACAAATCTGGTATTAGAGGGTTAGTCTCAGTTTACTTATTAAGAATTTAGTTGAGTAAAGGATTTTAGGACTCAGTTCTTTGTGTAGATGACAATGAACAGGCCAATACTTGTATTTTTGGGGAAGAAACATACGTCAACTACACATTTTGAACTGTGCTGATGGGCCAATAACTAATGTTTTTCATTCAATATATTTTTCCACGGGGAACTAACTGTAAAGAAGAAAATTCATTAAGAAGGACATAGGTCAATGGTGACCTCAGTGGACTCGACCATGACTTTGTTTCTGAAACCTACTTTCCACTTGTTCTTTATCTTAAAAGAGACTTGGCTTAATTCTCTGAATTTTTCAAATTTAGATCATGACAAGAAAGAAATGCTGTTAGATTAGTGATTTTGATTTTAAAGAATGATGGTCCTCTTTTTTTTTTCCAATGGATTTGAAGCATGCTGAAAACTGGTTCACACAACACACACCAGTGGTGAATCAAACATTCTATACAGCAGCAATAACACTAAGGCAATAGTGAGGAGAGTATCCTATAGGTTAAATGAAATATTTTTATAAGCTATTCTTTAAAACTGTTATGGTCATAGATATCATTGTCAAAATGCCAATTAATGTTTGTTATTTATGCATTGATAGGTATTTTTTGCATGTACTTTTATCTTACTGAAAATATAAAATTTTAAATAACTTATATATATATATATACACACATGTTTATATACACTTGGAGAGAGAGACATTGAAATTATTTTACAGACACAATTGCATTTAAAAAAACAGTCATATAACTGGTACCACATCACCATATTAAAGAAGATATCTCTTTGGAAAATTTTCCATGAACAAGAGATGATTAGAAGCAAGCATATGATAGACACCAACATTTCATCTCTGCACGCAATTATGATACAAATTAGAAATGCTATTATGTTGGTGCTCCATAATTAAGTAAGCAATTAAAAACAAAACTAGTTCATTAACAAATTGTCATAGCTAGGCCGACAAGTGCCCAAAGAGGTCACGGTCACGGCAATTGCACAAGATGATGACTAAGTCTTTCTGAAAGTAAAAATCCCAACCAACAGCATTGGCTCCATATCTAATTCATGTGTTATACAAATAGCAGTTTCATGGTGGCAAAATGGAAATAAATATTATAGGCAAGTGTGGGGAAGAGGAGAATTCTTTGTGGTAAGTTACCTGTACCATGTGTTAGAATGGCATAGTTAGAGTATGGTGAGATGTTAAAATGAAATGCTGTTTATTCAAAAATGAAAATAAAATGTCCTTTGATATTTGATATAGCTCTGGTTATTTTCTCATAAAACTCTGGCTGTTTGGCTCTTTCAGTCTCTTTGCTTTAGGGGAATCTGTGCTTCTATCTTAATGAAGATGGTGACTAGAAATGAGCAGTTACTAGCGTAAGCTGTGAGATCCAGATATTTGTATGTATTTTTTAAGTGGCCTTCAGTTTGTAAGTATTTTCATTAAAAAAAAAAAAAAGGTTTCCCATTATTTCCGGTGAAACCAGATAGTGTCACAGAAAAAAAATTATATCAACAATGAACACGTTTAATAAATAAGAATGAAAAAAAAGTAAAATGGTTAATCCCTATACTAATTATTTGTCCCATTTTTGTTAATACAAATTAAATGTTTCACTTGGTTAATGACAAGTTTGATCAAACAGTTCATAAACTGATGGATTGACTTTGAAATGAATTCAGGGGAAAAAAAATGACATGATGTGGAGCTGGCAAAGGGCCGCCTCTAGTGGGAACAGATGCCCAACAAATTTGGCGAGTAGTTTTGTTCTCTTCTATCTGTTGCAGTTCACAATCCTAATGAATGTTATGTTTAAATAACATGAATAAAGATAAAGTGAAAATGAATTCAACTCCAGTTTGAGCAGCAGAATAAAAATGAGCAAACTGTATTATCTTCTGCCACCTAATCTGGGTTGAATTTCCTCTGTATCTTTTTTGTTTGTTGAAGAATCCTTTTCTTGAGTCTCCTTGGCCATTGACAAGGTCTTTTGAGATGAATATGAAAAGATAGATTTAAAGGTTAAGGCCAGGGTCAGATGGTTGCAGATGTTTTGTGAGAGATTGTTCGGTTCAGTTTGTGGTACTTCTCCTGACTAAGGTATTTCAAACAGGCAGACTCATGGCCAGCAACTGTCAATGAATGTTGTTTGTCTCACAATTGATCCATGCAAACACAAACACACAGTAGAAGGAGTGTTTGTTTTTCTTAGGCGGATAATTTTCCCCCAGCCCGAAGACATTATCGAAAACCAGAGAAGAAGATGTGGTTTTTATTTCTAGAAAGTAGGATGTTTTAGGTTTGGCTCTTCAGATGACCATCTGAGACCATTTTTCAAGGGATGAATAAAGGCACCATGTGACAGAAACTGATTAATCTGTAAAAGGTCGCAAAATTCTTCAAGAGGAAGAGAAAGGAAGTGGTGCTTGGACATAAAAAAAATAAATAGATGATAAATGAACTAATCTTATCTTTTGACTTGAAATTCTACTTAACAGACAATGTGAAAATAAAGGGGTAGAATTCATGGAGGTCGTATTGATTACCATTGGGATATTTCATTATTTGATTTAGCTCAAACTCTGTCTCCTCACAAGGAAGGTTGGAATAAATAAAGTTGTATACAGACATACACACATACATACAATGTGTAAATACAAATAATGTGTATATACAAAATTTGTGTGTGCAAGAATTGCTATATACTATTTGCTCAACTTTATAAACGTGATTAAAATATCCCCACGGGCCATTTCCCACTCCTCCCTTGAGTATTTTACCATTAAGTATGACCTCTGAAATCCTACAGTTAATTGACTAAGGCCAGTGGTTTCTTTCTATAATGTGCAATTTAGAACCCACAAGGTTGGGATAGTTCCTTTCTTAGATCTTGTAAAGAAGGCTTTTGATTAAAGTATATTTTGGAAAATTCTATGTAAAAATATCTAGGATCTTGAAAGATTAAAAAAATACAAACTAAGAATTTTTCAATCAATGTACTGATAGGAAGCTTTTATAGTTCTTACTCTCCTATCATCTATTCAACGTTAGTCACTCTTCACATTTACATTCTTCTGAATTTTATCCTGCCTAATGCTACTGGGAAGACCATGTTTATTATTCTGACTTGATTCTTTGTAAAATAGGTGCTTGATAAGGATTATTTTCAAAAGACAAAAAGCCCCTCAAGTGATTACCCTCTCAAACTTCTTGTAAAGGAGGACAGATAGTGATCCTCATCATCACCAAAGGCAAATCTAGAATTTTCCAATGTTTTACATACTTGGATATCATACAATATAAGGTGAAAGTCTAGAATTTTTTCTTCCTGAGGCCTGTTGCCTCTGTTGAACATTTAGTCACATTTCAAAGAACAGCAAATTTTCTGTCATTCCTATATACTGAATACAGTATTCTCCATTTTGCAACTTCATCCAACTAAACCCTTTCAGTATAGCACTTGAGAATGCTATAGGTTTGCAAAAATTATGAACAAAGTCATTCTTATACTTCTTCCTGTAATAGTGAAAATATTTGGAAATAAAAATGAAAATTTAATTTTCAAATCTACTTCATGCTGTCAACACATGCATAAGAGGTATGAAACAATCTCTTTACAAGGATTCACCAGTGCGAGTTTTACCCTTTCAGACTGTAAAGTGAAATGATTACCTTTTTACACAACACAATATTCTCCATTTTGCAACTTCATCCAACTAAACCCTTTCAGTATAGGACATGAAATTTTTTTAAGATTGTGATTTTGGTAGTGAGAGTGTTATCTGTACAGCTTTTCGAAGTAAGTGGAATGCTATTTGAAATACACATTTCACTTTTTGTTTTTCAGCTCTTCTGAAGGCAAAAGAAAAAACATTCAAGGAGCCGAAAAGAAAATTCCACAATAAAAACAACAAAACCTATATAACAGCTATGGTTTTTGCAAGTGCTGGTTTTAAATGCTTTATGATAAACCAGAATCAACATAATGTATTCATATCACAATTTTCTGAAGCACGTTTGAGTTTTTTTCCTAATTCACACTCTGCCATTATCCTGTTTTTATATATATTCATTTAAAAAGATTTACCTTACATAAATAAGAACAATTACAGAATTACAGAGTAGGATTACTTCTGGAAAAAAAAATTATCATCAGTCGTATTCTCATCAGCTATTCTATTTGACTTCATCATTAAGAAAAGTATTCAGGATGTCTAGTGGGTGAAGAGAGCAGAAGTGTGTTTTCATTTTGATATGATAGCTGCATTCAAGTTATTCTCCTCTTTACAATAGATTTTACCTAGCTTTATCTTCATAGGAAGCTGTTTTCAGTTGAAAAGCAGAAGTGAATAGAAGTGTCATGACATGAGATTAACAGTACAACCGGTTAGTAAATCAAATGTTTGAGGTGAAGAAAGTAGAATGTGACATGCATCAGCAGGATGGACTGGCAGGATTTTATGGAGACAAGTGAAAAGAAAAATTTAAATCAATGGTCGATGCTCCTGATATCTGCATTATTTGAAAGCACGTGGTCCATTTCACCAGTCAGTCATTGTAATGGATCTGAGTGCAAAGAGACACTCTCTGCAATATCAGTTCATGTTGAAATGATAACCAGAGAAGAAACTAGTCCAAGTTCTGTTTCCAGCTACTGAAAAAAGAAAAATGTTCCTCAGGCTGAGAAGGCTGGTATGGTTCACTTTTGAGATGCCAAACCTCACTGTAGGTTCACGTCATAATATCCACATTATTCACTAAAGAATTAATTTATTCCCAAAAATCCTTCATGCTGCCACTTACATAGATTTTATAAAATACTCAAGAGTTAAGACTTAAAAATCTTGAGTGTTTAGCTCAAGTTTTAAACAGATACGAGCAATTTATTGGGGGCACTTTAAAATGCATGCTTAAGCACACGCATGGATTTCTTTCCTCCTTTTGGTAAGTATTCACAGAAATACATAAAAACTTAAATTGAAATTGGTAATGCTTAAAGATTTATCCGAATAGCTTTGGAGATTATCTAAAAGGTTAATTTAAAGGCTTAATAAGAGATACTTCATGTCATCATCAGTGTCTTCACATGGAAGATTCTTAAAACTCCACATACTTTGGCATTTTCTCCATAAGTCCATATTTTTCATTCTCCATTTTTTTTACAGCAAGTTTCATTAAGAATAGGGTTAATACTGTTATGTGCCTAATTTTTACTTAAAACTATGCTTTTTTAAAAGAAAAAAAAAAAAAGCAGAATACACACACCAAAAAAAAAGCCCATTAAATACCCATACTTTAATATATGTTCCTCAGAAACAAATGTACAGTTAGATAACACATAAAGAATTATGAATGACTAATTATATTTTGCATATTTACAGCAAAGACAATTAGCAAATAGCTTTTATATGCAAAATAAATGAAAAAGTAATTAAGATGCACTAACCAGAGCAGCAATATCAAGTCTGTTGTCTTGCGATTCATTCCTAACAAACATAATAATTATGCATTCATTGTCATATAATTAAAACAGCTCTGTCCTTTAGAAAAATGGTTATTTACTGTATAATAACATGAAGAGTGGCAGAAGTTCCTCATAATGGTGAGCAGGATAATTAAATATTTCTTCTTAGGAAATGCTCACCCAGTTTAGTTTATTATCATAACTTCTACCAGCAAGCAGCTGTCCCTCAGGAATGCCAAGTGTTCTCTCTGAGGTCTGGGAAAGTTGTTTTCCGTTTTGTTCGTCAGCTCTTGTCTTCGCCTTGCTGTTGAATTGAGCAGGGATGCTCCTGGGCCACTTTGCACTTTGCTAAGCCTGGTCCCCCTGGAGGCCATCCTCAGCTCCAGAGGGCTTCGGGAAACAACTCGAGGCCTGTCTCTCTCTGCAATACAAATGTGCTATGACTGCTTCTCTGAAAGAATATATTTTCTTTTCTGAAAATATTCCAATACTTTCAGTTTTTAATCACTAAAACTAAATGATAACCTGAGACTTTAAACAATGTATTAATTTTCAGTTTTTAATCACTAAAACTAAATGATAACCTGAGACTTTAAACAATGTATTAATTAAGTATTAACATCCCATATATCATGTCAGATAAACAGCTGCATTTTAGAAATATGCACAATGCAAAATGGTTAATGTATCTGGAAGTTAGTCTAATTAATGTGATAGAGATTGTTCTCTGTATCCTCCACAAATAGATTGAGGGAGCCATTTTGTTTCCCCAAAGCTGAGAACATCTCTATGTTATATTACTGACCAGTTATATCACTGACTATTATTTCTTTACGTAAGTACAGTACCTGTGTAACGCAATCAGAAATCATTCAAGTAAGAGATATAAATTATTTTACAACTGTTTGATGTGTAATTCTTATATATTGATGCTACTATATTGTCATGAGTATATAGTCAACAAAATTAACTTATTTTATGTAATAAAATCATGTGTCCAGTGAGAGTGGAGAATGCAAGGGGATTTGGAGAGAGCAGTATCTGTTAATTATGTTATTGATTTTTACAAAATGTAATAACAACTTTAAAAATTATTGTTTATAACATCTTTGATATCAAAGAAAGGTAAATCTTAAGTAGGAAAAATGTATTGAATTATTAATTAAAATTTTCTTATTTAAAATATCCTTTGTATTATATTTATTGCATAATTTTAAATAATAGTAAATGTAAACACAAACCTCAGAGAATAAGAAAATAAATGGTTTGGTTTAGATTTTGTGATTTGACTTTATTAATATTTTTGAAACTATTTCAGCAGTTACTTAGCTACCATTCATTAATCGATTGAGATCAAGAAGGAGATAGCAAACAGTAAGCATAGCATCTTGTTTTGTTTAAGAGCCATGACTTTATTTTGAACATTTTATCCTGAACTATTTAGATATTTTCTAAATATTCTATACTATAAGCTTATCTGGCTTGTAATAAAATGGCTGTATAGACCAAGGAGAGTCTGTAGAGATAATAGATGGTGCTTGTTTCTGTGTTACATTTAGGAGAACTTAACCATAACTTAGAATGTTAAGAAGAAATAATTGCCCTTAAATGAGACTGGTGAAGTGTTTTGTTAGAGCTCCTGTATACTACCAACAGAATTTGGGAATAGAAAGAAAGCAGAACTTAAAATTATAACAGGGCATTCTGATAGCTACTTCATCAGTGAAAAGTAGAAAAGAAAAACAATGTAGTCACATTTTAAACTATAATGCAAAAACAGTGCAGGATTCCCCATTACCAGTATACCAGAGGCATCAGGAATAGTAAATAAATATATATACATATTCGATTTTATAGTTTATTTTTTAAGGAATCCCAAAACAATTTTAAGTAGTCATCATGGACGGCGGAGCTTGGTGGGCTGCCGTCTATGGGGTCACACAGAGTTGGACACGACTGAAGCGACTTAGCAGCAGCAGCAGTATGGGGAAGGAAATCATATCTTTATTTCTTCTTACATTTGCTTTTTGTTTGACATAGGTTTTAAATTTTAGCTACTTGGGCAATGGAAGAGGCAAAGAACTCCATAGTTTTTTTTCTGTTCTTAGTGCTTATTAAAGGTGTTCATTTAACTATATATACATCTGTATTTCATCTACTTTAAATCCTTATTCCAGAATGTCAGTAATCTTCTATCTTGATGGTTTAAAGAATAGTGGGGTTCCTCACCATTATAACAGGAATATCAGTTTTTGTATCTGCTATGACAGAGAGTAAAAATGATCAAACATTACACCCTTAATAATAAATTTGCTTCTCTTTTCAAGAAATAAAGTTCATAAATGTGGGAATTGGTGAATGCATGCACCTCTTCATGCATCTCTTGCTATCTTCCTTCCCAGAGTGCACATTTCTCAGCAAATTGGGAGATAGGAAGCCCAAGCTCAATGACTGAAAATTTAGAGTTCACCTTGAAGTTATTATTTGTCCCTTTCAATGGAGCCTTCTCATCCACCATGAGTCAACTATTTTGTGTGTATATATTATGCACTCGCAGTCAGGCTATGGAATGGAAAATCCTGGGAGAAAGCAACAATGACCTTTCTTGTTTAAGTACATGAGATGGTGCATGAGATGTGGCAGTTGCTTGATCAACATTATTGAGTAAATATTTCCATCATATACTCAAAAGACACGCACCAAAGGTCTTTGTCCCTTTTCAAACTAATGTTGAAGGAGAACTCTGTTTCTGTCTCCATATTATTCATCTCTACCCCGCTCTTCCCTCAACTATATACAGTTTCAGTTCTAACATATCTTAACATACATACACACAACTCTGGGACGATAGGGTGGGGAGGGAAGAGGATGGGGGGTTCAGGATCGGGGGGACACATGTATACCTAGTGGCCGATTCATGTGGATGTATGGCAAAAACCATCACAATACTGTAATTATTCTCAAATTAAAATTAATTAATTAATTGGGGGAAAAAAAGAACCCACCTTGCAGTGCAGGGGACGTGGATTCAATCCCTTATGGGGGAACTAAGATCCCACATTCCGTGGGGTAACTAAACCCCTGGGCCACAACTAGAGAGTCTGTGCACTGCAGTGAAGATCCCGTGCGCTGCAGCTAACACCTGATGCAGCCAAATGTAAATAATAAATATTTTTAAAAACACGATCCCAGCTGTATCTGTTGTCATGTGTATGATATACATGCAGTAGAATCTCAATCGACAATCACTGTATGACCAGTTGACAGTCTAAAAATGAAAAAAAAAAGGAATGAATAAATAATACAAATGCTAACTGAATGTGCCTGCGGAGATGTGGAAGCATATCTTTTCAGCAAATGTAAGTATGTTTGCTCTGTTTCATCTTTGGCTTGTATGAAATCTGTGATGTAGCCATCTCTGTCATGACAGTCATGCATTAAGCCCACGAAGTCTTTCTGAGTGTATATTCTGGAAATAAATACTCTGTATTTGGGAATGAAAGATAATCAAACAGGGAGATTAGAAAAATAATTGTTTCTGCTGAAGACACAGACCTTCCTTTTGAAACTTGCTTTTGGTTCTTGGGCCAGTACCCGCTATGACTGTTGACCTAGAGGGTTCCAAGTTCTCCCCGAGGTCTGATGTAGAACTGAACTATGCACTTTGAATCACCACCACTCCCTGATGAGCAGCCCAAACAATTATACTGCACAAATTTTTGCTAAGAAGAGCTCAAACTAAATGGAACTTTTCAAATTGATGGCCTTATTGTAAAATCTTATTTTTTGAAGGAATGTTAACCATTGGACTGCCAGAGAAGTCCCTGAAAAAATTCTTTATAAAAAATTTCTAGGTACTTTATTAAAATTTAATGTAAATATACTTTACATTGTAAGTCTAATATTTACTCATAAGCTTAACAACCTAGAGTAAAAAGAAAGACTTTTATAAGGCTGATATTAAAAATCAGAACAGAAAGAAAGATCTTAGGTACACATAATGAAAAATCATCTCAAACTACACTCTCCGCCTCACATAAGGCTTAATAAAGTGGATGATGCTCAAGAACATAAAAACATGACTGTTTTTATTGCTCACAACCTTCATTTCTGACTGTCGGTTTTCATTGACTTACTGGATCTCCTAAGGAATAAATACGAGCAGGTGCAAAGAAAAAGGAAGTCTATTTACAGACCCCAAATGATGCCATGTGATTGAAAATTGGGCCTAGAATCAAACTGGCCTAGAATGGTTGAATTTAAAGCAGGTGAGTCCAGGAGATTACCATATGAAGTTTTCATGGTCCTTTCTGCCCAGTAAAGCAGCAAGGATTTTCTAAACTCCTCACTTCTGTGCCTTAAGACTCTTCTAATTTGAAAAATAGGAGTCAAATAAACCTTAGAAAAATTATATAAACATACACACAAAAGTATCAACATAGAATGTTGTGGTGAAATCCAGGGTTAACAGGTAGAAATTAAACAGTCTTATTCTTTTTTTTTAAATTTTGTGTCTTTGTTAGTTTCAGCAGGACAGAATACTGATAGTCACGTGCAAATACAATTGGTGAATAACCCACAGAGAGTGAGTCTGCCTTTCCCATTGCACAGGCAAAGGGCCTGTCCAGACTTAATGCTGGCTCCACGCTGAGTTACTATTCATATTTCCAACAAGGTAGAATTTTTTTTAAAGACATTATCTCCAATGAATAAAGAACTCTTTAGATGGCTATTTAAAATGGGATAAATAAAATTGACATTTACATGATTAAAACAAGATTTGATATTACTACATCGCCTAAGGTTAAATGGGCCAAAGACCCCCTACTCATCCTCGACTTGAAAAGGCAAACAAGTCTGTTCTATTCACCCTAGTTTTAAAACGTATATATTAGGAGGCTAGAAAAATTAACACTGATATATCTGATCAGCAATTATTTGGGGCAACAGTTAGGCCAAAGGGCCTGAGGCTCAGCTCAACTCCACTCTGAGGATCCTAGAGCTTTTCATATTAAAGTAGGTCAAATGGACAGGGAACAAAAAGAAAAGAAAAACTTCTAAAACTCTTCCTCTAAGACCAAGCTTGTTGAATGGATCCTAATGAAAACTAAAGTTAAAGATATAAGAGGTTACAAAATTGAGATCAAAGTGTATAAAATTGATACATTTAAATAAGCATGACTGAGCGACTAACAGTTTCACAGTTTATATAAGATGGTTACATCTCTTTGGTTTAATTATATAATGGAATAGGGTCTTCCCCAGTGGTTCAGTAGTAAAGAATCCACCTGCCAAGCAGGAGACACAAGTTCAATCCCTGGGTCAGGAAGATCCCCTAGAGAAGGAAATGGCAACCCACTCCAGTATTCTTGCCTTGAAATCCCATGGTCAGAGGAGCCGGGGGGGCTACAGTCCATGATGTCACAAAGAGTCAGACATGACTTAGCAACTAAACAACAAGGACAATCACCACACTAAATACTTCCAAACTCCTTAAACTCCTGGACTTTGGGATTTTCACTCCCTGTTCTTCATTATGTCCTAGATGCCAGGGGCATGCCAAAAAGAACCTGAGTTTTACCCAATCATGCACAAACGGAGGTTGGTTATTTCATCATGAGGAAGTAACCCATCAGGCCTATTTCAGGCAAGGGAAAAGGCAGTGATAGAACAAGAGGTGTTTGTGGTGAAGGCCACAAGCATGTTCAAGAAAATCCCTTCTTCTGTCTGCCAAAGGCCCCCCAATGTTGGAAGAATCAAATTCTACCAGCTTCAATCCAGCTATATTATATTTGAATCATAATCCTGAAATGTACATTGATGCTGAAGAAGTCGCTTCTTCAAAACTTTCAGGCAACAATTAAGTATTCCATTGTCATGGCTCAATTAAATGGTTTGGCCTGAGAAAATTGGGGATTGTAAAGTGAGGATGGAATGTGCTTTGATCCTCTTTCCAGGGTTATTGTTTCATTAATAAATGAACATGTCATTTGTCTCACCAGAGGGAGCTCATGCCCTCCAGGCTTTTTTCCCTTTTTTGTTCAGGTTTTATAAAGATGAATTTCCAGTGCTCTGAAATACCATGGATTAGTAGTTAAGCCTGACAGCACTTCGGGGAGTAGCGAGCTTAAAGTGCCTCACACAGGTCTCCAAAGCACTTGTTTACTAATAGAGGAAATCAGCGACCGTCTGCAGCTGCTGATATCGTATTACCATTTGGAAAGACAGTAGCTGAGATAACAAATCACACAGTTTTAATAATTACTCCTGCATTCCCGTTTTTTGTTTCCTGCATAACTGTAAAGGCTGGATTTCTTCCAAATAAACAGATAAAAACAGTATGGAACTTTTATCTTTTAATGATAATGACAACACATCATGTTTCACTAAAAGTTTCCTGCTGAATTTTTTCTGATTTCTAGAGTTTCAATAAAATGTAATTATACTTTATAATTCCACTCTTTTAATCTTCACTTCAAAAACTATTCACAGTGAGCAAGTTTGCCAGGCACCCAGAGTAGGGGGACAATCCGCCTAGACTCACCCATGTGGACCCGCTCTTGCATTCTGTCTTGGGGTAAACCTGTCATTGAAACTGCATCCTGTACATTGAGCTGCTTTGCATTCAAATTAATAGCTAGTTTAATTTGAATGTAAAACAGCTCCATTTATGCCATCACTTAAAAAAAAAAGAAATAAGGTATTTGGCAATGAATGGATGTTTAAGATATGATACATTTGCAACATATTTTTAATCCTAAATTGAACCTATATTAGTATAGGGACATTTTAATATCAATAGATAAGTCATAAAAGAAGCCTTTAAAAAATCTGCATAGTAAATATGTGCTTTAGGGGTCAAAACTACTCCATTGTACAGATACAGTACAGGGTTTAGTTCATATGGTTGGCGCTGGGCATTTTCCGGCAAATCTGTGTATTGTTACATTTCTATAGTCCAAGAATGGCAATTGATTTTTAAAACACATGCTGCAACTTTATTTGCTCAGTAATTACATGGCCTTTATTTGGAGGTCAGTGAAAGAACAACTAAATAGGAAAATGAAGTCTTCCTCCCTTGTGCAATGAAACCATAAAAGTTGGCAGACAGAAAGGAATGCTAAACTTTTTCCCAGAGCTCTGAGTTTGGTTTCCACTGGTCCATGTTCCATTGGGTGATTAGAGAAAGCTTTTTTAAAGCCTTACTTCAGAATGATCTTAATTGGTACAAGGTTGAGCCCTTTCTAGGAGGGGAGGGAAAAGGTTGAATAGCCTTTTCAAGTCACATGAAAGTTTCTAGGATGAATGTACGATAATTAGATTAATAAGTAGCTTAATTTATCACAGCTGAGGATTTCAACAGCCACACATTAGAGCAAGAAAAAAAGATTAGTGTGATTCTAGTTTGTAAAAAAAAAATTGTACTGAAACTTGATTAACCTTAATCACAAAGCGCCTTTCTTCCTTCGTCTAAATGTCTGAAGCGGGTAGGGTGTGTGGAGTGGGGAAGTGGGAGAGAGGACCTGAAATAATCAGAAAAGTCTTCATTTATTCCTTTCTGTCTCCCGGTTAATGAGCGGTATCAGGATTGCTTGAACCAACTTTTCCCTTTACTGTTTCTTATCCTTAAAATAATGGGTTAGGCCTAAGCCTGTAAAATCTTAAATTATGTTGCCCACCCACATCATAGAGATAAGTCTTTTCTGATGTGTAATTTGTCATAAACAGATTCTCCTGTTTTCACTGAAAAGAGAAAGGAGTAATGTGGTGGGGAGAAGAATGGGATTTGGAGGCGATCATAATTCCAGTTAGTATGTGGTGGCAACATCGAGGCTTAGATTGTTGGATATTTCCAAGAGTTATCTCAGAGCTGTAAAACCTGAATTTAGTCCCATGCCTTCAAAAATCATTCCCCAAACAAAGGTCAGCATAAGTTACGAAAAGAAGTATTCACTGCTAAAACCTGCTGAATCAAAACAATTATTATGACAGCAAGAATGATTAATTGACTCAAATAGTGCTAAAAAATCAGATAGGAACTGACACACAAAAATAGGCCCATTGGGAGTCTTTTTCTGCATCTCCTCCACATATGCACAATAAAATATTTTGACAAAAAGTGGAATCTGCTGGACCATCTGATGGTCATATCCAACGGGGGTGGGCTAACATCAGATTTGATTAACCTTCAACTTCCTGACTCCTGTCTAGCTACAAATGAAACTTCAGCACTGTGTGGAACAAAGCTGCTGGCATCAGCATCGGATTCGCAGTAGAAGAGCCTGGAGTGTGAATCTATGGTGCCTGTCAACACTCCACAGTCATCGTGATGGGGAGGCCAGCTAATGTGAGCCCAGCGGTGGATTGGTGCATGGGGCACTGCCCCTGTGGCTGCGAGAGAGGGTCTGAGGGCTGGATGTGGGCAGGCAGTGGGGACACCCCCAAACTGGAGGGAAAAAATACAAACCTAAAATACCAGACGACCTCATGACAGCACTACCTCTAACAAACCAAAATCACTGTGCCTCTGAAACTTACACAGAGGAGTTCTGACAGAGCTGCAGGTGTGGTTCCAGCTAAAATGTTGGAAAGTTACCTGTGGCCCAGCTTGACAGACAAGGGCAGTACCAAGGGTGCTCATGCACCAGTCTGTGTGACAAGTTCGGAAACAGAGCCAGAGCCCAAGGCGAGGCCATATCCACCATGGAAGTCTTCTCAGAGCACATCTTCTCTTCTGCTGGCATGAAGAAAAGCTTTAAATTTTTTTTTAAATCATATAATGAAAAACTACATCACATTATTTCAAAATACTGAAATTTAGAACATCAATGTAATTATGGACTCTGAGTAAACTTGGAAAACCAAAGCACAGTTAAGCCAGCAGCCAGAACCTGCAAATGTGCTTTTATCTAAAATGGATATCTCATTACTGGTTAACATTATTTAGTTAGGAGGAGATATGACCTCTAATTTGCCTTTAAATGATTAATTTGGTGTTTAAATAAGTGTCTTTTATTTAATAATGTTTTCTTCAACCAATTCACTTATGTCAATAAACTCTTTGTTTAACCTTCTTAAAGGAAACATTTTCTCCGCTCAGAGGCAATTAATGAGCTATCAAATAAATAGTTACAGGAAAATGAACTAAAATTAAGGCCTGTCCAGATCAGCAAATGTGCTTTAATCAATGAAGTAAGAACTATATGTTACTGTCCACTGCACCGTTAAGAAGTCTATCTATTCCGTCATCTGCCCATCCGTCCCCTTTCTGTCAGAGTTCAGGGCAGAAGCAACTCACACAGTAAAACTTGCTGATGTGGGAACATCTCATACACAGTAAGAGGCATTTTCTCTTGAGTGCTGTTTCTTTAAGTTTGGTGAAAACAATTATATATCTTCAATCTGGTGATGAGTTGTCATTTTTTTAATGAGAAATTAAGGGAAACAGAAAACATATGCCATATTAATAGAACATATAACAACGTTGATATTATATTAATATCAATAATATCAATTTTATTGAAGAATAATTGATTTACAGTGTTGGGTTAGTTTCTGGTGCACAGCAAAATGATTCAGTTACACATATATATACATAATATTTTCCATCATGTTTTATTACAAGATACTGAAGATAGTTCTCTGTGCTATACAGTAGGATTTTGTTGGTTATCTAAAAAAGGCGAAAAATTTATACAATTTGAAGAGAAACCATAGTATATATCTATTTGATATATAGTAGTCTGCATCTGCTAATTCCAAAGTCCTAATTTGCCTCTCCTACCACCTCCCCGCTTTGGTAACCATGAGTTTGTTTCTATGTCTCTGAGTCTTTCTGTTTCTCAAACAAGTTCATTTGTGTCATAGTTTAGACTCCACACATCAGTTCAGTTCAGTCGCTCAGTTGTGCCTGAGTCTTTGTGACCCCGTGGACTGCAGCACACCAGGCTTCACTATCCGCCACCAACTCCTGGAGCTTGCTCAAACTCATGTGCATCAAGTAGGTGATGTCATCCAACCATCTCATTCTCTGTTGTCCCCTTCTCCTCCTGTCTTCAGCCTTGCCAAGCATCAGGGTCCTTTCCAGTGAGTCAGTTCTTTGCATTAGGTGGCCAAAGTTGGAGCTTCAGCTTCAGCATCAGTCCTTCCAATGAATACTCAGAATTGATTTCCTTTAGGATTGACTGGTTTGATCTCCTTGCAGTCCAAGGGACTCTCAAGAGTCTTCCCCAACACCACAGTATAAGTGATATCATATAATATTTGTCTTTCTTTTTCTGACTATTTCACTTAGTATGATAATCTCCGGGTCCACCTCTGTTGCTGAAAATGACATTGTTTCCTTTTTATGGCTGAATAGGAGGAGCCTGGTGGGCTGCAGTCCATGGGGTCGCTAAGAGTCAGACACAACTGAGCGACTTCACTTTCACTTTTCACTTTCATTCATTGGAGAAAGAAATGGCAACCCAGTCCAGTGTTCTTGCCTGGAGAATCTCAGAGACAGGGGAGCCTGGTGGGCTACCATCTATGGGGTTGCACAGAGTTGGACACGACTGAAGCGACTTAGCAGCAGCATTGTGTATATATACCACATCTTCTTCATCTATTCATCTATTGATGGACATTTAGTTTGCTTCCATCTCCTGGCTATTGTAAACAGTGCTGCTATAAACAATTGGGTGCCTGTATCTTTTTGAATTATGGGTTTCTCTGGACATATTCCCAGGAGTGGAATTGTCAGATCATATGACAACTCTATTTTTAGTTTTCTAAGGAACCTCCATACTGTTTTCATAGTGGCTACACCAATATTAATATCAGAGTGTCAGATAGTATCTTTTTCAGTCTTGGGGACATAAAAATGTATCATGGATAACTTAGCTTACCATTTTTCAGGTAACATTTTAAAACCTAGTTTTTTCTAGACAGTTATCTATAGTATTCAAAGGCATTTTGTTTTGGAGGATATTAACAGAGTTAAAAGCTGTCAAATTTAGTATAGCTTTCTACAGTATGTGACAAACAATTAAAAAAAATTTTGATCAGTAGTAAAAATCATCAACATTTTTAAATTCAGTTTTTTCTAACAGGAGTGAATGAATCACCAAAATCTCTCATTCTCAGAAGAGAAACACACTGAGTGTGGCAGGGACTGCTGCCCATCCCCTAATAATCATGCCCCTTTTTCCATAGCTATAGATTTTTGCCCCAGGGCACTCAGCCATCAAAAAATATAGATAACAGTAAAAAGGCTGGCTTAAAACTCAAAATCAAAAAACTAAGGTCATGGCATCTGGTACCATGACTTCACGGAAAATAGAAGAAGAAAAAGTGGAAACAGTGGCAGCTTTTATTTTCTTGGGTTCCAAAACCACTGCAGATGGTGAATGCCACCATGAAATTAAAAGACATTTACTCCTTGGAAGGAAAGCGATGACAAACCTAAACAGCGTATTACAAAGCAAAGACATCACTTTGCCAACAAAGGTCTGTCTAGTCAAAGCTTTGGTTTTTCCAGTAGTCGTGTATGGATGTGAGAGTTGGACCATAAAGAAAGCTGAGTGCAGAAGAACTGATGCTTTTGAACTGTGGTGCTGGAGAAGACTTTTGAGAGTCCCTTGGACTGCAAGGAGATCAAACCAGTCAATCCTAAAGGAAATCAGTCCTGATGTTGAAGCTGAAGCTCCAATACTTTGGCTACCTGATGCGAACTAACTTACTGGAAAAGACCCTGATGCTGGGAAAGATTGAGGGCAGGAGGAGAAAAGGGTGACAGAGGATGAGATGGTTGGATGGCATCACTGACTCAGTGGACATGAGTTTGAGCAAACTCTGGGAGATAGTGAAGGACAGGGAAGCCTGACATGCTGCAGTTCATGGGATCACAGAGTCAGACACGACTGAGTGACTGAACAAAAACACAGTCCTCCTCATAACTGCTGACTGCAGCCACACACTCAGTTCTGGCCAAGTTGAGGTGAGTGGAAGAGCCTTTAACACCAATTAAAGAGCCTTTAACAGCTTCCTGGAATAGGGTTGCCAACTCAATTTCTTTGTGACAGAAAAACGAGCTTCTATCTTATTTAAAGCCCTGTGTTGTCAGCTAAACCTACATCTTAACTAATGCACTAAGAATAGATATAAAATGAATAGAAACTCATGTACTGCCTGTGCCATGTTAAACTACCCAATAAGTCTGTCTCTCTCTTCTCTCTCTCTGTTTTAAATTACTCTTTTTCTTTTTTAATTACTCTTCCCTAAAACACACTTCAGATTGAGACTCCTTCAAAACCTTTTGGATCGCTCCCCATTGTGTTCTGAACTAAGGACAATCCCTCACTAGATATCCAACACTCCACGATTTTCTGAGCCTCCAATACTCATATACTTTCTATACACGTCTTCCTACCTTCTCTGACAATGCTGGATAATCGCACTTTGGGGGCCATGCCTGCCCTTCCTCTCTGCCAGTGCAAGTCTTACCCACTAAAGTGAAAAAGACTAGTATTATTTGCGGGGGGACTTTGGTACCAAGTGGACCCCATCGGAAGCCATGTTGTCCTCATACAACATCCTCTGACTCTCCCTCCTAGCATTTCTCACAGCTTGCTATTGCACACTTGACCACTCTCTAACTTCCTATTGCTTCCCTGGTGGCTCAGCTGGTAAAGAATCCACCTACAATGCAGGAGACCTGGGTTCGATTCCTGGGTTGGGAAGGTCTCCTGGAGAAGGGAACAGCTACCCACTCCAGTATTCTGGCCTGGAGAACTCCATGGACTGTAAGTCCATAGGGTCACAAAGAGTCAGACACAACTGAGTGACTTTCACTGGCTCCTTGTTAGACCATAAGCTCCACATGGGCAGGGATGAAGTCTAACTGTCTCATCATTATATCTGTAGGAGTAGCACAGTGCCTGGCAATTGACAGATAATAAATATTTGTTGAGTGAATGGATAAACATCTCTGAATCTTTCTCACTTATTGAATGAGGCTAATAATATCTAACTCACAGAGTTGTTGCTAGAAATAAATGAGAAAATAAAATAAATAATGAGTGTCCAAAGACTGACCCATAGTACCTACTCAGTGAATGAGAAGCAATATTGTGCAGTGATTCACAGCATGAACTTTCAAATTAGACCTATCTAGGCACAGCTTTAGCCAGGTACCTGTTGGATGACATTGGACATTATCTCTTCTAGTCTTTCATTTCTTCCTTTTAAAGCTGATATGGAACTTACCTGGTATTATTGCTGAATGTATTAAAGCTGAACACCAATGTGCTTGTCTCAATAAGTGAAGGCGAAAGTCACTCAGTCATGTCCGACTCTTTGCGACCCCATGGACTGTACAGTCCATGGAATTCTCTAGGCCAGAATACTGGAGTGGGTACTCTTTCCCTTCTTCAGGGGATCTTCCCAACCCAGGGATCAAACGCAGGTCTCCCACATTGCAGGTGGATTCTTTACCAGCTGAGCCACCAGGGAAGCCCACGATATGTAAGCTTACCACAATATGTGTTAACTAATAGACATTCACAAATGGTATTTATTGCTACCCATCACTCATCTAATCATTTATTTGTACAGCAGATTTTTTTATTGACTAAATACTATGTAGCAGACACTGGGCTTCATGTTGGGAATACACTTGGGAACAAAGCAGAGTGGACCACGGGGCCCACCTCTTGAAATTTACAGCTCGGTGAGGCAGACCACTAAATACATAAACATGTCAATACATATATAAGTATTGGCTGTAAGAAACTTCTAAGGAAGAAATGACAGGGTGCTCTGAGAAAGATTCTGGATTTGCAGAAATAGCTACTCTTCATGAACCAGCTCAAATGGCTACAGCTCCATGTAACCCATCTTGTCTCTTCCCACCCTCTGCAAATTATACAGACTTTCTCCTTCATTCAAACCATATATTACATTATACTTCTATTATGATATTTCCTTTACTCTTTTACTTGTTTACTTTTACTCATAAGAATAGCTAATGAGGGACTTCCCTGATGGTCCAGTGGTTAAGAATCTGCCTTCCAGTGGGAAAGGGTTCCCACTACAGGGACACGGATTCAACCCCTGGTCAGAAAACTAAAGTCCCACGTGCCACAGGGCAACAATGAAGTCTATTCTTACCCACCTCTACTGTACCTGTAGATCTAAAAGGATTCCTGGCACAAATTAAGAGCTCCAGCAATATTTGTGGAATTGAAATAAATTGTACTATCTCCTTTGACTTTCATATACAAAGTATTTACCCTAATTCAAATGACTCTAATCTCTACATGTAAGGCTATCTCTTTAGTTAGTGAATTATCATACACCAATTTCTTCAACATATCATAGATAATGAATAAATCAAAAGTATATCACAATAGTCAAGAGTTTTAATCATGAAAAAGCTTTAACATCCCATGACAAGAGGTATATTCTTGGAAGAATCCCAGACTGAAATCCCTTGACCAACATCAAAAGACATTCTGTTTTCTGTAGTATTTGGAAGTGCCTTCCCAATGTAAAATTCTGCTGCTATTTGTCCCATGATCTTGTTAAAAAGAACAGGCATCATTACTTACAACAGAAAGCATCCTAATGGCTCTTCCTGTCAGTATAATCCCCTTACAGAAAGGCAAACATTCATGTTACACCCAGGTTGAAAGGAAATAATACAGTAAAGAATATTGATCAGTTCACATAACTAACAAATCCAGAGATAGGGCTGTTTTACATGAGGCTTGAGCCAATGCTTCAAGGATATCCCAAAGACCTGGGTTCTTTCCATCTTTCTGTGTCAGCTTCATCCTAAAACTGGCTCCATTCCTGGTCCCAAGATGGCTCCTCACAGCTTTTGGGGCCATATGCTTTCTTTTTTGTGTCAAAGAGAGCAATTTTGTTCCAGCATTCCCAGAAAACCCCCTATAATTACTGTGTGGTCTGCTCAGTTCACACATCAACCTTTGCTTCAATCACTGCAGTTAAGAGGATGGGATGGAATGACTGGCTTTGTCCCTTCTACCCCTGACTGGGAGGTAGTATATCAGTTTCCACAAAATCACATGAGTCCCAGAAAGAAACTGGGGACTACCGGGGAGGGGAAAATGGATGTTGGCAAGGCATCTAACACATTCTGACTATATAAGGTCTCAGTCAGCTTTGGTCTGTGAAGTCTGCCTATTCAGGATAGAACTGTTCATTCATATCAGAAAGAGAAAAGGGGAAAGGCATGGACTTCCCTCTCTTCTGAAAATGGCATCATATTCTTGAGGGTGGGGAGGTGGGAATGAACTTTGCTTTTGTATTGGCTCTGTTCATGGACTGTCTGATACTGTCTAATACTGTCACCACTTTTAAATAAAATTATTTCTATTCTAAATTTTAAAAATCATGACCACGTTTCCCCAGTGGTTAAGAATCTGAAAAACACCAATACAGTATACTAATGCATATATATGGAATTTAGAAAGATGGTAACAATAACCCTGTGTACGAGGCAGCAAAAGAGACACTGATGTATAGAACAGTCTTTTGGACTCTGTGGGAGAGGGAGAGGGTGAGATGATTTGGGAGAATGGCATTGAAATATGTATAATATCATATATGAAACGAGTCACCAGTCCAGGTTCGATGCACGATACTGGATGCTTGGGGCTGGTGCACTGGGACGACCCAGAGGGATGGTATGGGGAGGGAGGAGGGAGGAGGGTTCAGGATGGGAAACACGTGTATGTCTGTGGCGGATTCATTCTGATATATGGCAGAACCAATACAATATTGTAAAGTTTAAAAAAAAAAAAAGAATCTGCCTGTCAGTGCAGGGACAGGGGTTCGATCCCTAGTCCAGGAAGATTCCACATGCCATGGAGCAACTGAGCCCATGAGCCACAACTACTAAAGCTCACATGCTGTAACTACTGAATCTGTGTGCCTAGAGCCCGTGCTCTGCAAAAGAGAAGCCACTGCAGTGAGAAGCCACTGAATAGCAATAAAGAGCAGCCCCTCCTCACTGAAACTACAGAAAGTCCCTGTGCAACAACAAAGACCCAGAACAGCCAAAATAAATACAGTTATAATAAGTAAAAGCAATAAAATCATGTTGAACAAATAAAGGCCATGTAACAAGATTATATTCTTTGCAGCCTAAGATGAAGAAACTCTATACAGCAACAAAACAAGACTGGAAGCTGACTCTGGCTCAGACCATGAACTCCTTATTGCCAAATTCAGACTTAAATTGAAGAAAGTAGGGGAAACCACTAGACCATTCAGGTATGACCTAAATCAAATCCCTTACAATTATACAGTGGAAGTAAGAAACAGATTTAAGGGACTAGATCTGATAGATAGAGTGCCTGACGAACTATGGACGGAGGTTCATGACATTGTACAGGAGAAAGGGATCAAGACCATCCCCATGGAAAAGAAATGCAAAAAACCAAAATGGCTGTCTTAGGAGGCCTTACAAATAGCTGAGAAAAGAAGAGAAGCAAAAAGCAAAGGAGAAAAGGAAAGATATAAGCATCTGAATGCAGGGTTCCAAAGACTAGCAAGGAGAGATAAGAAAGCCTTCCTCAGAGATCAATGCAAAGAAATAGAGGAAAACAACAGAATGGGAAAGACTAGAGATCTATTCAAGAAAATTAGAGATACCAAGGGAACATTTCATGCAAAGATGGGCTCGATAAAGAACAGAAATGGTATGGACCTAACAGAAGCAGAAGATATCAAGAAGAGGTGGCAAGAACACATAGAAGAACTGTACAAAAAAGATCTTCATGACCCAGATAATCACGATGGTGTGATCACTGACCTAGAGCCAGACATCCTGGAATGTGAAGTCAAGGGGGCCTTGGAAAGCATCACTATGAACAAAGCTAGTGGAGGTGATGAAATTCCAGTTGAGCTATTCCAAATCCTAAAAGATGATGCTGTGAAAGTGCTGCACTCAATATGCCAGCAAATTTGGAAAACTCAGCAGTGGCCACAGGACTGGAAAAGGTCAATTTTCATTCCAATCCCAAAGAAAGGCAATGCCAAAGAATGCTCAAACTACCGCACAACTGCACTCATCTCACATGCTAGTAAAGTAATGCTCAAAATTCTCCAAGCCAGGCTTCAGCAATATGTGAACCGTGAACTTCCTGATGTTCAAGCTGGTTTTAGAAAAGGCAGAGGAACCAGAGATCAAATTGCCAACATCCACTGGATCATCAAAAAAGCAAGAGAGTTCCAGAAAAACATCTATTTCTGCTTTATTGACTATGCCAAAGCCTTTGACTGTGTGGATCACAATAAACCATGGAAAATTCTGAAAGAGATGGGAATACAAGACCACCTAACCTGCCTCTTGAGAAACCTATATGCAGGTCAGGAAGCAACAGTTAGAACTAGACATGGAACAACAGACTGGTTCCAAATAGAAAAAGGAGTACGTCAAGGCTGTATATTGTTACCCTGCTTATTTAACTTCTATGCAGAGTACATCATGAGAAACGCTGGGCAGGAAGCACAAGGTGGAATCAAGATTGCCGGGAGAAATATCAGTAACCTCAGATATGTAGATGACACCACCCTTATGGCAGAAAGTGAAGAGGAGAGTGAAAAAGTTGGCTTAAAGCTCAACATTCAAAAAACTAAGATCATGGCATCTGGTCCCATCACTTCATGGGAAACAGATGGGGAAACAGTGGAAATAGTGTCAGACTTTATTTTGGGGGGCTCCAAAATCACTGCAGATGGTGACTGCAGCCATGAAATTAAAAGACGCTTACTGCTTGGAAGGAAAGTTATGACCAACTTAGATAGCATATTGAAAAGCAGAGACATTACTTTGCCAACAAAGGTCTGTCTAGTCAAGGCTATGGTTTTTCCTGTGGTCATGTATGGATGTGAGAGTTGGACTGTCAAGAAAGCTGAGCACTGAAGAATTGATGCTTTTGAACTGTGGTATTGGAGAAGACTCTTGAGAGTCCCTTGGACTGCAAGGAGATCCAGCCAGTCCATTCTAAAGGAGATCAGTCCTGGGTGTTCTTTGGAAGGACTGATGCTAAAGCTGAAACTCCAGTACTTTGGCCACCTCATGCAAAGAGTTGACTCATTGGAAAGGACTCTGATGCTGAGAGGGATAGGGGGCAGGAGGAGAAGGGGACGACAGAGGATGAGATGGCTGGATGGCATCACTGACTCGATGGACGTGAGTCTGAGTGAACTCCGGGAGTTGGTGATAGACAGGGAGGCCTGGCGTGCTGCGATTCATGGGGTCTCAAAGAGTCGGACACGACTGAGCGACTGAACTGATCTGAACAATATACACTGTGTCTTAAGTTACTAAATTTCCTAGTAGAAAGGTTGACATTTTGCCTCATTTTCAAGGAAAGCTATGTTGAGAGAACTTTAGCTGGAAGCCTTTCATTTGCCTCCACTTATTTTGATGAAGTGAAAGCTTCTAGAGAATCCACTGGATAGGGCCTGTTACCTTTTTCTCACTTTCTTTCCTCTTCCTCTGTTTCTCCCCAACCTGACCTATCTACCCCCATCACCGTCCCACCTCCACACACACACACATACACACACTTTTTCTTCTTCCCTGTGCTTTCTCTTCATCTCCTCTCCCTCTACCCCCTTTCATTTTTTCCTTCCCTTGATGGAATTCTCTTTACTCCCTGTCTTCTCTCTCTTTTCACTCATGTTTTTCTCTCATCCTCTCCCTTCAACTGGGTCCCAATATGTAGATTAATTTAGTAGGAGAAACCCAGTTCTCTTTTTCTCACAGTATCATGGAAACAAGAGTGAAACAAGAGTGATTCATTTCTAAAACAAGACAGCAATGATTTAGGGCTGTCTTGGGGTGGGCTAACCCCACTTCTCTGTGGCCTCTGAACTACCTCAGAAGACAGAAGTCTCAGTCATCTGGTAAGAAATACTCTGGTTTCAACAAAATGTTCCTCACTAGCTATTAAAAGGAAGAAACTCCAAACTGTTTAATAGTGGGAATGTATGGTTTAACTCTTTCCTCCCCAATTCTTCCACACCCTTGAGAGTGAAGAAGGTAGTTTAGTTTTCTCAGCCCCATTTCAGAGTTTTAAAGGATCACTAAGCATAGGCATGAACTGTGTAGTAGAATGACCAAATTTTTCAGTTTAGTTCAGTTCAGTCGCTCAGTCGTATCCAACTCTTTGAGACCCCATGAATCACAGCACGCCAGGCCTCCCTGTCCATCACCAACTCCCGGAGTTCACTCAGACTCACATCCATTGAGTCAGTGATGCCATCCAGCCATCTCATCCTCTGTCGTCCCCTTCTTCTCCTGCCCCCAATCCCTCCCAGCATCAGAGTCCTTTCCAATGAGTCAACTCTTCGCATGAGGTGGCCAAAGTACTGGAGTTTCAGCTTTAGCATCAGTCCTTCCAAAGAAATCCCAGGACTGATCTCCTTCAGAATGGACTGGTTGGACCTCCTTGCAGTCCAAGGGACTCTCAAGAGTCTTCTCCAACACTACAGTTCAAAAGCATCAATTCTTCAGCACTCAGCCTTCTTCACAGTCCAACTCTCATATCCATACATGACCACAGGAAAAACCATAGCCTTGACTAGACAGACCTTTGTTGGCAAAGTAATGTCCCTGCTTTTCAATATGCTATCTAGGTTGGTCATAGGCTTTGGGTATTATTGTCTTTACTTCTGACTGACTTTTTCCATCTGACACCCCTGCAAGCAGCATGAAATTGCTTTTTCAAATAACTTTTTTCATTAACCATCAGCATTACCAAGAAAGACTGCTCATAGGCAAGAGACAACAACATTAAAGAACAATGTAGCAACTTTTGCTAATAAAATAAAAGCATTAGGCTTTGGAATCAGTCTAAGCCAAATACAGTTCTCAAATAAACAAGTTCATTGTATGTTTCTTTAGAGAACTTGATACCACAAAAAAAGATCTTATTTACAGTTTTAAAATAGCTATTCATAGTTATTAAAATACCTTTGTTTGGGAGATAACTCTGAGAAGATTAATATGAAAGTTCTTCTAAGAAGTATAGCAAAATAGTTTTGAACAACTTTTTCTAAATAGAGACACAATTACTAATAGTAAAGGAAAAAAATTCTATACCTAGAGAAGTAATTTAATACTTAGAGCTTACTTACAAAAGATGGAAAACTAATAAAGCTTTAGGATGCCTTTATATCTAATTTTAATAGTTGTTCTCATGATGACACACAAATATACCATTTTATGGTGGTGAAGCATTTACACACAACCATCATCTAATTTCCTTCAATGTTCTTTGTGATTCTGCACGGCTATTGTGGCACATGGACATTTGTCCTAATGGAAGGACAATACTGTATTGAAGTTTAGCCAACCTTCAACAAACGTATTGAGCTTCTGCTCACTTGACAATGTACTCTATATCTGGCATTGGGTCTATATAGTTCCCACCCTTAAGAATCTCAGTCTCATGGGGAAACAGAAACTTATTTAAATAATTAAATTACACATTGTAGGTATGTGCAGTATACAATGGGAATGTAAGAAGGGAATTAAGGTTATGTGATAGAGTCTGAAAGACTTCATTGAAGAGGTGGCTTTTGAGATGGAACGTGAAGAGTAAGAACAAAAAGAAGTGAAGAAAGTAGCGTTTCCAGCTGTGGTATTGAGAGAATATCCACATGCCAAGATGTGGAGGTATGGTCCTATATGATCTTAAGAAAACACAAGTAGTTTATTATTGCTGAAACATAAGACAATGAGAGTAGCATAGAAGATGAGGTGATTGGGAATCCATAGACACAAAATCACAAAATTCATTATATATCATGTTTAAAGATATCTTAAGGATGCAGTTTGTATTTTTATTCCATAGACCATAGAGTTGAGTTGAAGATTTAAAGTAACATGATCAGCTTTTTATTTAGAAAATGTCTAGTTTAGGACCTCCCTGGTGATCCATGGTTAAGAATCTACCTGCCAGTGCAGGGGAAGTGGATTCGATCACTTGTCCAGAAGGATTACCCATGCCGTGGGACCACTAAGCCCGTGTGCCACAACTACTGAGCCAGATCACCACGACTAGAGAGTAGCCCCGACTCACTGCAACCAGAGAAAGCCCACACATAGCAACGAAGACCTAGCACAGCCAAAACATTTAAAACAAATAAATAGAATGCTGGGAAAATAATAATAATAATAAAAATAGTGTGAAGAAAACTAAAAAAAGAAAGAAAGAAAGAGTTTAAATTGGGAGGGGGCACACCTAGAAACAGATAAAACAATCACTGAGTACTGCAACAGTCCAGGCAATGGCTACTGGAGCTCTGGTACTGAGGTTAGAAAAGAGGAGAAAGGGAATATATATTTAGGAAATAGAATCAACAGTAGCTATTGACCAATTAGGTGTGAGCAGATGGGGAAGAGAAAATCCTTAAATAATAATTTTTAAATAACTCTTAGGACTTCTGCTTGAGCATTGGAGTCAGTAGATGTTGGTGCCACTCATTTTAATAAGGAAAGTGGGAGAAGCAGCAAGTTTGGAGAGGTAGTTAGTAATTAGGGGGACATTTTCAGCTTGAGATCCTTTTGAGATATCCAATTGTGATATCTGATTGACCAGACTCTTCTTTCTATACTCAAAAAGAGTCTGAACTAAAGATATCATTGAAGCTACAAATGTGATGACAGAGGTAATGTTTACCATAAGAAGAGAAGGGGACAGAGCATAGAATCTTGGAATGCTCCACTAGTTAATTAAAGGTCAGAAAGAGGAACAAGAGTTTACAAACAAGCCAAAAGAAACCTGCTCAGATAGGCAGGAAGAAAACCAATAAAGAATGCAGTCAAGGACTTCCCTGGTGATAGAGTAGATAAGAATCAGCCTACCAATGCAGGGGACACAGGTTCAATCCCTAGTCTGGGAAGATTCCACATGCCGCAGAGTAACTAAAGCCAGAACTGCTGAGCCCACAAGCTGTAACTACCGAAGCCCACGCACCTAGAGCCTGTGCTCTGTAACAACGGAAGCCGCCACAATGAGAAGTTCGTGCACCACAATGGAAGAATAGCCCCCACTTGCCACAACTAGAGAAAGCCTGTGTGCAGCAATGAAGACCCATCACAACCAAAAACAAACAAACAAATAAATAATGCAGTCATGGAAACCCGGGAGAAATATTTACATCTTTGCATTGTTTCACTCTTTTAGCAAGGACATCCTGTATTTCTTTTGTCATATGGTAATACTAGATTACAAACGTAGGTTTTAAAAAAAATGAGAAACAACAACAAAAAGACAAAAATCCAATTAGAAAATGGGCAAATGACTTGAATACACATTTCCCTCAAAAGATCTACAAGGGACCAATAAGCACACGAAAAGATGCTCCACAGCATGGGACATTAGGGAAATGCAAATCAAACTTGCAGTAAGATACTTACGAGGATGGCCATAATTTGAAACAAGACAGAAAACAGAATATGGTAAATGTTGACAAGGATATGGAGAAATTGGAGCGCTCATCCATGGCTGGTGGTAACAAACCGGCACATCTGCTGTGCAAAACACTTTGGCATTTCTTCAATAACTTGAACATAGAATTACCAAATGACTCAGCTATTTCAGTCCTAGGAGTATACTCCCAAAGAATTGAAAACAGGCGTTCAAACAAAAACTCACGCATCAATGTTCATAGCAGCTCTATATAACAATAGTTAAAAGGTGGAAACAACCCAAATGTCCATTGACAGATAAGTGGGTAAACAAAATGTGGTATATTCATACAATGGAGTATTATTCAGCTGTAACAACAAAGAAGTATTGATACATGCTGCAACGTGATGAACTTTGAAAACATTATGCTAAGTGAAAGAAGCTGGTCACAAAAGGTCACATATTACAAACAATGGGCAGAATAGGAAAATCCCTAGTGATTAGTGGTTGCCAGGGGCTGTTGGGGAATGGAGAGTGGGGAATGACTGCTTGATGGGTGTGACATTTCCATCTGCAGTGATGAAAAAGTAATAGAACTAGATAGTGGTGATGGTTATGCAACATTGTGAATGGGCTTAATGCCACTAACATTCACTCTTTAAAATGGTTGAAATACAACAAATACTATGAATATTTTACCCTAATAAAAAAAATGAGAGTGAAATCAGCAGTGTCTTATTAGGTGAGAACTGTAAAGTAGTAGCCCTTGATGGGAGAAGGCAATGGCAACCCACTCCAGTGTTCTCGCCTGGAGAATCCCCAGGATGGGGGAGCCTGGTGGGCTGCCGTCTATGGGGTCACACAGAGTCGGACACGACTGAAGCGACTTAAGAGCAGTAGCAGCAGCTCTTGATGACATTGTTGAGAACAGTTTCAAGGAGAAGGAGCAATGCCAGACTGTGGTGGGCTGAGATTAAATAAGAAGTGGGACGTGGGTGGGTAGAAGCTGGACGATGATGAACTGAAGGACGATGACCTATGGTGTGTCAGAACTTCCCCTGACAGTGGTCAGAGGGGGAGACCAAGTCATGAAATTATTGTTTCTGTTTGGTTTGGTTTGCTTTTGGGTGTGTGTGTGTGAGTGTAGATGAAAACAGCTCGAATACATTTATTTGCTGGGAAAAGGAAGCCTTAGAAAGGAGCGAGGATGAAGATAAAGGATGAGAGGTAACTGATGAGAGTTTAATCCTCAAGGAGCAGGAACAGCTATGGACAGGGAAGCCTTCAGCTTTGTAAGGAAAAGAGACCTTCTCTTCAGAAAAGGGAGATGGTTGTCCCCTGAAGAGACGATCTGGATTGGAGAGCAGAGGCCGAAAGAACTCATGCTTATGGGCTTCTACCAGAGATTCAAGAGAACTTACATACCACTAGAGCTTTCAACCCTAAGTGCACACTAGAATTATTTGGGAGGATCTATTCTGAAAAGTACTGATGCTGGTCCTATATCCAAAGATTCTGATTTCTCTGGTGTGGAGGTTATTTTTCAAAAGGTTTTTTTTTTTTTTTTTTAAAGCATTTTTTAACTATTGAAGGGGACTTACAGAGGACTAATAAAGTCCTAGATATGAACCCCCAATAAAATTAATCCAGTTGATCTCACTCTGGTCAGAGACTCCTCTAGACCCTGCCCAACCATTTGAAATCCCATCCCAACTGCAACAAAGCAACATGTTCATTAATAATAATAGTAGTAGTAGAAGTAGCAGTGTATGAGGTACAGAGGACTTACTATAAGCCATGTATGATACAAAGCATATTGTCTGCATTATCTCATTTTAATCCCACAACTGCCCAATGTGGTAAAAACCACTTCTATTCCCATGTTATAGATAATGTGCTACACTGATGAAGAATTTGCTCCATACAGAGATGGCAGCCCACCAGGCTCCTCTGTCCCTAGGATTTTCCAGGAAAGAACACTGGAGTGGGTTGCCATTTCCTTCTCCAATGCATGAAAGTGAAAAGTGAAAGTGAAGTCGCACAGTCGTGTCTGACTCGTAGCGACCCCATGGACTGCAGCCCACCAGGCCCCTTCGTCCATGGGATTCTCCAGGCAAGAGTACTGGAGTGGGGTGCCATTGCCTTCTCCGATCAGAAAGTCAGAGGTTGGTAAAGGCAGTCTTGCCTGACACCAGACATACGTCATTAGTCACTGTGTTAAATAGTCTAAAATTAACTTCGAAAATGAGGCCTGGCTTGGGCCAGTTTGATTTTCAACACCAGTTTAGACCATTTGAAAATATGAAGTCGCATTCTTTTATATAAATATGACTTTTAATATATTCCCTTATATTAAATGGGCTTCCCTGGTGGTTCAGATGGTAAAGAATCTGCCTGCAAGGCGGGAGACCTGGATTCACAGGTCTCCCTGCAAGAGAGATGGTGGAGGGCATGGCAACCCACTCCAGTATTCTTGCTTAGAGAATCTGCATGGACAGAGGAGCCTGGTGGGCTACAGTCCATGTGGTCACAAAGAGTCAGACATGACTGAGCAACTAAGCACAGTAAGCACAGCTTATATTAAAAAATCAAGGTTTGAGATACTTTATCTTGGGCTGTTTCAGCTAAAACAGTTACAGCCTGGACACATTTATGTTATGCATCCATAACTTCATCTTCCATAATTCATGTCACCTCTTACATCTAATAAGAGAGGTGTGCAGTAGAGGGATTTAAAACATAGGTTTGGGGTCTGATAAACTTGCTTCGAATCAGAGCTTCAGTCTAATATATGGCAATTATGTGGCTTCAGACATCCACAAATCCTTTGTTTTCTCACTTGTAAGGTGGGGATAATAATACTCACGGTAGGGCTTCCCTGGTGGGCCAGTGGTTAAGACTCTGCACTTCCAGGGCAGGTGGCATGTGTTCAGTCCTTGACTGGGGAAGTTCCAAACGCCGTGAGGTATGGCCAAAAGTAAATTAATTAATTTTTAAAAATCTCATGGTAGTGTTGGTGAGAGGTGAAAATGATGTGTTTCTGAAAGGAAGTAAGTACGGTGCCTGGTGTAGTGTAAAAAAAACAAAAAGATGGTAGTAGTTTTTACTGTTATTGTAACTATATCATCATCACCAAGGTTTATCAGGAGCATCATGAAAATCAAGGAGTTACAGTGCCTCTTTCATAGATATTGTGGCTTTCTAGACCAGTGCTATCCATTTGAGGTTTCTGTGGTGATGAAAAATGTCCTATAATATGTGTTCTCCAACATAGTAGTCATTAGTCACATGTGACCACTCAGTACCTGAAATTTGATTAGTGTGACTGAGGAACTAAATATTTTATTTTGTTAAATAGCCACACATAACTAGAACTAACCTTACTGGACAGTGCCGATGTAAAGCACTTGGCATATACCTGAGCCAAAGTTGCTAGGTTAAAGCTCAAAGTTCAATTCATTCAGAAGGTTTTTCGTAACTTCTTAAGATGTGTTGCTAATATCCTATCGGAATCAGAAATCTTGGCAAGGGCTTCATTTCCCAGAGGTTCTCAGTATCACACGTAGTTGATGGACAGCATATGTTTGTCCCGGTAACCAGGACATTGGAGTCAATTTAAGTACTCATGAGTGCATTGCATTACAAAATTGTTGGATTTTATGACCAGATACAATTTTGAGAAGTTAAGGACATCTATCTAGTGAAATATAGGCAAATAAACTTGAGGCATTCTTTATCAAGTTCTTCCTGATTGGGGGTGGGGGGGTGGGGAAGTATAACAGAAAAAATAAATCACCTTTATATTTTGAAATCTAATTTTTTTTCAATTATAAAGACCTTGAAAAGTAAACTTCCAAAAACAGAGTTCACTATATAGAGAACTGATGAGAAAAAAGCTAAAAAATGCAGAGGATGTGGAAACCCCATTAGCTACCAGACCTTGGGCAGAGGCACATACAGTACACATGCTTATAATCAGAAGGGTCTTACTGCTGCTAAGTCACTTCAGTCGTGTCCGACTCTGTGCAACCCCATAGACGGCAGCCCACCAGGCTCCCCTGTCCCTGGGATTCTCCAGGAAAGAACACTGGAGTGCGTTGCCATTTCCTTCTCCAAGGCATGAAAGTGAAAAGTGAAAGTGAAGTCACTCAGTCGTGTCCGACTCTTATCGACCCCATGGACTGTAGCCTACCAGGCTCCTCCATCCATGGGATTTTCCAGGCAAGAGTACTGAAGAAGGGTCTTAGGAAAGATACAAAACTGAAATTTTAAAGTAATCCTAAAAAATAAAAGGTAACAAAATAAATGAATTTAAATGTATATCCAGTAGTTAATAGGTCAACAAAAAAGACTTGCAAAAAAGAATTTAAAATGCTCTATAATAATTACATTATCAGTGGTACCTTCAGAACTATTATTCTATGTAATGCAGTGATAGAATGAAGAAAATGAGAAACTTTTTGACAGTCTAATTCTATCATCTGTAGTGTCTTTGAGAATCAGAATTCTTAAGATATAGATAGAAGATAAAAGAGCTTGAATAATAAAACTTACAGTCCTAAATTTGAACTAGAAATATCAGTGGTATATCATATCTTTAAAAATTTTCCTAACTCTATCCAGTGAGAATACCCTTATGAAAATAATAACCATCTTTCAGTGTTTAGGTAGTGGACTTGAAATTCCATTTCCTTTAAGGGAAAGGAGAACTTCAAAGAAAAATGGCAGAAAATGTACAAAATTGGCCTGCAGTATCTTATCATCCTACCAAATAGCAAGAAAAATACCAAAAATTATTAACAGCATGTCAGAAAGACCCAGGAACCAACTCAAAGACACTCCTTCTTGTTGAGAATGAACAATTGAGCAATAAGGATATAGTCTGATGTCCATGTGTTCGAATTCATGAGTTCATAATGGTACTGAAACAAACTGATCACTATTAATGGATACTGGTCAACCAAGGCCTTCCCTGGTAGCTCAGCTAGTAAAGAATCTGCCTGCAATGCAGAAGACCCCAGTTCAATTTCTGGGTTGGGAACACCCCCTAGAGAAGGAATAGGCTGCCCACTCCAGTATTCTTGGGCTTCCCTGGTGGCTAAGATGGTAAAGAATCTGAGGGTTTTCAGATTGGGAAGATCCCCTGGAGGAGAGCATGGCAACCCACTCCAGTATTCTTGCCTGGAGAATCCCCATGGACAGAGGAGCCTGGCAGGCTACAGTCCATGGAGTCTCAAAGAGTTGGACACAACTGACAACCAAACTTATTATTTGAAAATGGTAAATAAAGAGAAAGAAAGAAATATTTATCCTACCTTTCTTATATATGTTTATCACTTGTTCACCAAATAGTATATGAGGAGAATTTCTGTTTTTGAAAGTATTCTAGCTAATAAATGAAGAATAAATACTAGAACTAAATATTGTCATTTTGCAATCATCTAATGAATTCACAGATCTGGGCCTTGAGCATCAGTGATTGGTAACATCACAAAGAGAGACAAGCAGACATTATGTATTAATATCATGTGCTCCCTAATAAAAGATCAAATATCCACTTATGAGGCAGCCTGGTCAAAAATTTCAAACCTGAATACAATCAAGCTTTTAGATCCACCTATTAATTTACAGGAAAAAATCAAAGACAGAAATACATTAAACTACACCATGAGGATGAAATCATTTAAAAAAAAAAAAGTACAAAGGTTCCAACTTCTCCAAGAAATAAATTACAAAAGGAAAAAGAGAGAGTGATGGCTGGGGAAATCTATAAACTAAAAAAGGCTTAAAGACATATCACCTAGAGTGATGGTTACTTTTTTGCATACCCCTGGCTAAGCCATGGTACCAAGATAGTTGGCCAAACATCAGTCTAGATATTGCTGTGAAGGTATTTTTCAAATGAAATTAATATTTAAATTAGTAGACTTTGAATAAAACAGATCATTCTCCATAATGTGGGTGGGCCTCATCCTATCAGTCAAAGGCCTTAAAAGAAAAATATGCGTATTAGATTTACTAAAAAGTTGAAGATTATCTATTAAAAACCAGAAACAAAAGACCTTGAAAAGTATTAGGTATCTTTATTTTATAGGAAACAAGTACTCTTAAACATGAACATGGCTGGTAGAAATTAAAAATGGTACAACCTTTAGAGAGGAAATTTAGAAACCCCATCAAAACTACAAATCCATTTACCCTTGACTCAGTGATCTCAATTTTGGAAATGTATCCTAAAGCTATGCTTGCATGTAGAAGTGACATATATTTAAGGTGATCTATTGCAGCACTGTTTATAATAGCTGAATATTGGAAACAACTCATATTTATTCTCTCTCTCTCCTTCTTTAGACAGAAAGAGAGAATTGAAGAGAGAAAGCAAGGAGTGTTTAAATAGCTATTGATGAATATGTGGGTTATTTCCTATTTCTGCTAGTATGTATTCTTCAGGTTTTCTGTTTCTGAACTTTTTTTTTCTGCCATGTGGCATGTGGGACCTTAATTCCCCAAGCAGGGATGAAACCTGCATTCCCTTCAGCGGAAGCCTGCCGTCTTAACCACTGGACTGCCAGTGAAATCCCTGTTTCTGATTTTTAATAGATAACTTTCAACTTCTTAATGAAGTTTAATAGGCATATCCACATGATAAGGACACAGCTTGATGAATTTTGTACTACTGGACACACCTAGGTCAGGAAACAGGACAACACCAGCACCTCAGAAGCCCTTCCAGCCACTACCACCGCCACAAGGGTGGACACCATTCAAGTCTGTAACACCATAGGTTAGTGGTGCTTATTTTTGTGCTTTTATGTAAATGGAATCATTCGAAGAAAAAGAAAACTGATAACTATACAAAAGAGTACATGTGGAAGTTGAGGATCTGGACAGCTCTCCCTGCCTGAGTGCCCCTGGGGACATCTCCCAGGGATTACAAGTACAAAAATTTGAAAACCACTAGCTTAAGATAGAGTATCCACTTAAGATTATCTCAGTATGATTATCACAGTATGAAATTAACATTTTAAAAATCTTTCCCCAGAGACATGTGTGAAGAAATTAAATATTTATTTGGGCTATAGAATAATTTGAGGAGAAATTATAAATATTAATTATATTTATATGTTTATAGTATATTATATATAATATTTATATTAAAACATTATATTTATAATGTTTATACTATATAATTTATATCATAATTATTATATTTATAATATTAATGTTTATACTTTTTAATAGAAATATGCAATTCATAAAGTTCTAGGTGCTGTGGATAATAGAAGTTGAGTAAGACACACGCTTGAAGACTTTAAAGTTTATTTATAAGACATACATTCAAATAATTATAGAACAAGATGGTTTGCAATAAGCTTCTTAGAAACTAATTGTTGTTTCCTAATTCTGCTAGTATTTATTAGAAACGATATTATGGGATTCAGATTTTAAGTTTAGATAACTTACTATCAAAGTGATGATCTCAGATATTCATATATAGTAATTATCTTTAAAAAGGGAGTCTAATTGACTAATACAACTGAAAAATTAAAGGTTAGCTCTCTCAAGCACCAGACGTGAATGGATCTTGAACCACAGATTATCATTCTGAAAAGTTAAGATGCTGAAAGCAACAATAAGAAAAAACTATTGCTTCAGGGTATAGAACACTATGGGGGGTGGGGGGGTGAGGAGAGGAATTCTTGACATTTTTTAAAAACAGGGAATTCTGAAGAGCAATTTGGCTGTGTCTATTTTTTTCATAATTTATTATTTAGTTTTGGCTGCAGTGGGTCTTCACTGCTTTCCGACTTTTCTGTAGTTGGGATGAGCAAGGGCTTCTTCGTCGAGGTGCTAAGTCTTCTCATTGTGATGTCTTCTCTTCTTGTAGCACATGGGCTGTAGGGCATGGGAGCTCAGCAGTTGTGCTGGGCTCTAGAGCACACTCTCAGTAGTTTTTGCACGAGGGCTTAGTTGCTCCACAGCATGTGGGATCTTCCTGGACCAGCGATGGAATCTGTGTCTCCTACATTGGCAGGTGGATTCTTTATCACTGAGCCACCAGGGAAGCCCTGGGTGTAACTAGATAGATAAAGTTTAAAGTCTATTTCCTCCTACCCAGCAATTCCAGCTCTAGGTAAGCACTCCTGATAAAATCTCAGACACAGGCAAACATACTTCACTTTATTGCGTTTTGCTTTATTGCGCTTTGCAGATACAGCACTTTTTACCAATTGAAGATCTGCAGCAATCCTACACTAAGCGAGTCTATTGATGCCATTTTCTCCAACACCATCTACTCGTTTCATGTCTCTGTGTCACATTTCAATAATTTTTGCAATATTTCAATCTTTTTCATTATTGTTATATTTGTTGGGGCGATCTGTCACCAATGATTTTTGATGTTACTATTGTGACTGTTTGGGGGTACCACAAACTGCATCCATATAAGACAGTGAACTTAATAAAAGTTGTGTGTGTTCTGACTGCTCCACTTATCAGTGTCCCCAGCCTCTCTCCCTCTCGGTGTGTACATACTGAGTCATTTCATTCATGTCCGACTCTTTGAGACAGTGGGTTGCCATGCTCCAGGGGATCTTCCAGACCCAGGGATCAAACCTGCATCTCTCATGTCTCCTGCATTGGCAGGTAGGTTCTTTACCACTAGCGCCACCTGGGAAGCCCTCCCTCTCCATAAGTATTCCTTATTTCCTGAGACACAATATTGAAACTAGGCCAATTAATAACCCTATGCTGCTGCTGCTGCAGCTAATTCGCTTTAGTCGTGTCCAACTCTGTGTGACCCCATAGACGGCAGCCCACCAGGCTCCCCCATCCCTGGGATTCTCCAGGCAAGAACACTGGAGTGGATTGCCATTTCCTTCTCCAATGCATCAAAGTGAAAAGTGAAAGTGAAGTTGCTGTCGCGTCCAACTCTTCGAGAATGGCCTCTAATTGTTCAAGTTGGAATGAAACATCTTTCACTTTAAATCAAAAGCTAAAAATGATTAAGTTTGGTGACAAAGCCATGTTGAAAGTCAAGAAAGACCAAAAGCTAGGCCTCTTGAACCAAATAGCCAAGTTGTGAATGCAAAAGAAAAGTTCTTGGAGAACATTTAAAGTGCTACTCCAGTGAACATACAAATGATAAGAAAGTGAAATGGCCTTCTCTGCTGATTTGGAGAAAGTTTAGTGGTCTGGATAGAAGATCAGACCAGCCATAACATTCTCAAACCAAAGCTGAATCCAGAGCAAAGTCCTCTCTTCAATTCTATGACGGCTGAGAGAGATAAGGAAGCTGCAGAAGGAGAAAAGCTTAAAACTAGTAGAAGTTAGTTCATGAGGTTTAAGGAAAGAAGCCATCTTCATGACAGAAGTTCAAGGTGAAGCAGCAAGTGCTGAAGTAGAATCTGTAGCAAGTTATCCAGAAGATCTAGCTAAGATCATTAATGAAGGTGGCTACACCAAACAATAGGTTTTCAGTGCAGACAAAACAGACTTCTATTGAGAAGATGTCATCTAGAGCTTTCAGAGCTAGAGAGGATAAGTTAATGTCTGACTTCAAAGTATCAAAGAACAGTCTAACTCTCATGTTAGGGGCTAATGCAGCTGGTGACTATAAGCTGAAGAGTACAATGCTCATTTACCATTCCAAAAATCCTGGGGTCCTTAAGAATTACACTAAATCTATTCTGCTTGTGCTCTATAAATGGAACAATGGAGCCTGGATGACAGTATATCTGTTTACAACATGGTTCACTGCATATTTTAAGCCCACTATTGTGAACTACTGCTCAGGAAAATAATTAAGTACTTTCAAAATGTTATTGCTCATTGACAATGCACCTAGTCACCCAAGAGCTCTGATGGAGATATACAATGAGATTCATTTTGTTTTCATGCCTGATAACACAGCATCCTTTCTGCAGCCCATATATCAAAGAGTAATATTGACTTTCAAGTCATTATTTAAAAAATACATTTTGTAAGTCTATAGCTGCCTTAAGAATGTTCTGAATAATTTCTCTGAGAGATCTGGGCAATGTAAACAGAAAACCTTCTGGAAAGGATTCACCATTCTAGGACTTCCTGGTGGCACAGTGGATAAGAATCTGCCTTGCAATGCAGGAGACACCAGTTCAGTCCCTGTTCTGGGAAGATTCCACATGCCATGGGCAACTAAGCTTGTGCACCACAACTATTGAACTCTCACTCTAGGGTCCTTGAGCCAAAACTACTGAGCCTGTGTGCTACAACTACTGAAGCCCACAAGCCTAGAGCCTGTGCTCCGCAACAAGAGAAGCCACCACAACAAAGAGCAGCCCCCGCTTGCCGCGACTAGAGAAAACACGTGCAAAGCAACGAGACCCAGCACAGCCAAAAATAAAAGGATAAAATTATTTTTTCAAAAAAGATTCACCATTCTAGATGCCATTAAGAAGATTTATGATTCTTAGGAAGATGTTATAATATCAACATTAACAGGAGTTTGGAAACGGTTGATTCCAATCTTCACAGTTGACTTTGAGAGACTCAAGACTTCAGTGGAGGAAGTAACTGCAAATGTGGTGGAAATAGTAAGAGAATTAGAATTGAAGTGGAGTCTGGGACTTTCCTGATGCTCCAGTGGTTAAGAATCCACTTGCCAATGCCAGAGACAAAGGTTTGATCCTTTATCCTTATCGATGAGCAAAGAATGCATTTTCTTGAGATAGAATCCACTTCTAGTGAAGATGCTATGAAGATTGTTGAAATGACAACAAAGGGTTTGGAATATTACACAAACTGAGTTGATGAGAAAGCAGCAGCAAGGTTTGAGAGCACTGACTCCAATTTTGAAAGAAGTTCTACTGTGGGTAGAAGATGGTATCAAACAGCACTGCAATGCTACAGAAAAAAATCATTCGTGAAAGGATGAATTGATTGATGCAGCAAACTTCATTTTTGTCTTATTTTAAGAAATTGCCACGGCCACCCCAAGCTTCAGCTACCACCACTGTGATCAGTTAGCAGCCATCAACAAAGGGCAAGATCCTCCACCAGCAAAAAGATTATGACTTGCTGAAGGATGAGATGATGGTTAACATTTTTTAACAATGAAGTATTTTCAAATTAAGGTATGAATACTGTTTTTTAGACATAATGCTATTGCACACTTAAAAAGACTGCAGTATAATATAAAGAGCTTTTATATCCACTGGGAAACCAAGAAAACCATGACTCATTTTATTTTGATATTTGATAGATTACACTGGGCTGGACCCAAACCAAACTAGCTCCGAGGTTTGCCTGTACGGTGATGCCCCACAACATTGTTTGTACAGAGAAGCATGAACATTAGAAACTGTGCAGGAGTGAACACATAAAATGTGATATATTATTTCGATATTTGGCAAAACTAATACAATATTGTAAAGTTTAAAAATAAAATTAAAAAATGTGATATGTTGGATATTCATACAGTTGATCAGTATATAGCAGTTAAAAAGTATAGATCAGTCTTATGGACTCTGTGGGAGAGGGAGAGGGTGGGGAGATTTGGGAGAATGGCATTGAAACATGTATAATATCATGTATGAAATGAGTCGCCAGTCCAGGTTCGATGCACGATACTGGATGCTTGGGGCTGGTGCACTGGGACGACCCAGAGGGAGGGTATGGGGAGGGAGGAAGGAGGAGGGTTCAGGATGGGGAACACAGGTATACCTGTGGCGGATTCATTTTGATATTTGGCAAAACTAATACAATATTGTAAAGTTTAAAAATAAAATAAAATTTTAAAAAATGAACTATCTTAATATCTTAATTAACTTAATTCACAGTATCTATTAAGTGCCTAGTTAAGTGTTAATCACTCAGTTGTGCCCAACTCTTTGCGACCCCATGGACTGTAGCCCACCCGGCTCTTCTGGCCATGGAATTTTCCAGGCAAGAATACTAGAGTGGGTAGCCATTCTCTTCTCCAGGGGAACTTCCTGACCCAGGAATCGAACCCAGGTCTCCTTCATTGCGGGCAGATTCTTTACCATCTGAACCACCAGGGAAGCCCTTCTCTGTACCAAATAACAGTTCTAGGTTCTGGGATTCAGTGATTAGCAAGCCAAAACCTAGCCCTCAGGGAGCTAACAACTGCATCTGCATATACCAGGACAGGAGAGGACAGAAACATCCTGTGGGGGGAAATACATAGGCTGTGAAATATAAAATATGCAAATTATTCAATTATCCTCTAAACAATCCTATGCATTGTTTATGTATACACATATGCAAATGTGTATTTTAAAGACCTTAAAGAACATGTACAAAAATCATAATAGGGTTGCTTCCAGGAAGGGAAAGATGATCAGACTGAAGATGTGGGTCAAAGGGAACTTCAACTTTATATGCAATTTTTCTTTTTATTAGAATATCATAACATTAACAATGATGATTTCTGGGAATTGGAAAAACTCATATTTGTTATATTTATTCTGTACTTTATTTTTTACTTCCTCAAAACTAAAGAACCTATGACCAAGAAATTTTGGGTTTCAAGGACAGAAGGTATAATCTGTAAAGAAAAGTCCTTGAAGGAATTGAGTTCAATCTAGAAATAAGAGGAATGGACCTTTCTCTGAGACAAGAGCAGAAGAGGAAATGGATGAAGAAAAATAGAAAAGACTGAGGAAAGAAATAGTAAGTTGAAGGAGTTTTACAGGTGGCCTTGAACTTCTCAAGGTCAGGAGGCAAGAGAATCTTCTGAAGAAAAGGAAGATCAGTGAGCTCCAAAAATATGAAAAAGTTTTTAAACAACCAATGTAGGAAATTCACAAGGGAATTTCCAAGAGATTAATAAAAGGAGTACAGAGCGGCAATAAGAACCAGGTGAGGTTCGATAGCATGAATTTTCAAGAACTGAATCAGAATAGTTTCATGTTTTTCTCTAGAAAAAATGGGCAGTCCAGGGAAAAAAGAGAGAAATTAACTGATACTGCGGAATACAACTTAGGAAATGTTTTTGTGAGTATTTGGTGAAGACATAAGGAGGAAATGAAGTATACCAGAATTAAAGGATTCTTTAAAGCTCTCAACTTGGAAATTAGACTGAGAAAAAAAATGTATCTGGGAAAAGCTTTGGCTTTCTCAGATTTGGGTTTGGCAAGGGCAGGACACACGTGCCATCTGTCCCTGAGTCATTAGCAGATCATTAATTGATCCTGGCACTCTTTCTTACCAAACCTAGACATGAGCCCAGAACCCTCCTCAATTCAGTATCCCAAAGATCCAGTCCCAGTTGCTTAGAGTGGATATACAGTGTGAAACCTGCTGAACATGCCTGCACCAGACAGCAAGCTTCTAGGCAGCAAGCATCTCCAAAGGCTGTATCTGACATAAAATAAGCTCTTACTCAATAAGTAATTGCGGGGAATTCCCTGGCTGCCCACTGGTTACAACTTGATGCTTTCACGGCTGGGCCCCAGGTTCAGTCCCTGGTGGGGGAACTAAGATCCTGCAAGATGTGCGGTATGGCCAAATTAAAAAATAATAATAAAATAACATGAATGTATCTTTAAAAAATAGTAATTGTGGAGAGAAGGAAGTAAGGGGGAAAAGGAGAGAGAGAATGGAGTCCTTAATGAAGAACAAAGAACAGGTTCAGTAGAAATGAAAGAAAAGAGAAAGGAAAAGAATGTCAGACTGGGGTCAGAATAGGGGTTTCAAAACTGATGACATAAAATACTATCCTGTTTAAGTTAAAAAAACTGGTGACCCTGGAACTTCCCTGGGGTCATTAAGGTGAAACTGTTTCAAGTAGTGAGAAAAAGTTAAAAGTCTGTCTCTTGTAATGAATGGGGGGGTGGGGGGGGGGAGATATTTGTTAAGCCCTTACTCTAAATTTTCTTCCATGAATTCTTCTTCCTCTCCTACAAAGATTCCCTGTAAAAGGTAGCTTATCAAAGATGACAAGTGTGAATAAGCTTCTGCCATCTAAACATTCAGAAATTAAGAGTTTGGTAATATTTCATTTTGTTTACATACTACGCATTTTTATAAGAAAGAAAACCACTTTCTGTCCCATTGCTATAGAACTGTCGCATTTTCAATTGACAAAAGTGTGGGGTTTTCCCATTGATGTTTTCCATAAAAATCATGGAGAACCTTAGCTAGAATCTGGTACAGTATGGAATTCATGAGAAATATTCCTCATTCTTTGATCTTTAATGTGTCACACTGACACATTTTAATCATCTTCACATTAAAAAATTCTCCTTTTAGTGCTTCCACTTTTGATTTTTCCTATATGTCTATAGACATACTTAGGCAAGGATAAAAAAGTAAATTATATTAATGTGTTTGTATTCCCAAACTGTTTTCTTGGCCGAGAATTATTCCAAGTGTAGAAAGATCCCCAGTAATGTCAATGACTGCATAGGAAACTGATAACTGCTCAACCTCCCATTCTAACTTGCCATGCTGACAAAAAAATAAAATCTTCACCGCTGGCTGCACTATGCCCTCGGTTGCTTTGTTACCCTGGGAAATGCAGAGGGTCGGCGGAAATTATCCTATAATGAGCAATCCATCTGGCTGCACCTAAAAACGGAATAAAAATGCCACCCTTGACTTTTCCATGGTAGTAAATTAAAGCCTAATGTATAGTTCTAATTGCTAACATTTTCTCTCTAATTATGGTTCAGTTTGGCTAGGATTTCCGACAATCCCCTTGTTCCCCTAAAGCAAACACCAGAGAACGTTCTAACCCCATCGGTGGCACTTATTAATAACCCCCTTGACAAATGAAAAAAATCATTATTCTATATTAGACAGGAAAAGATTTTCCCAGCAAAAGCTAATTGATTTAAAAAAAAAATTCAGACGCTATAGAGGAATTAATTTCAGAGAGAGGAAAAATACAATAGTGTCAAAGAAAAACAGATTCATGCATAGTATGATGTTGCCTGCGCACTGTTTGGGGTACCAGCTGGGGAAAAAAAAATAAAACCTGACAAATGTATGAAAAAATATCCATGCCTCCTTATACTGGGATGAAGAGATGAGAGGAGGAGAGCTCTCTTGTGAAGAATTCTTACTTTGTGCCTCCATGAAAGAGATCAGATATGATAAGTTGGTTTCTATGGATGGCAAATACGAACACACATACACACAAAAAAAATGGTTGGAAATGTTTCCACATTCTTCTATTAATCTCTTTCATTCTTATTTTTAAAAGGCGTTATTCCTTTTAAACTAATGTGCAAATACATGCTAAATACAAATCAGTATTTATCTATAGGTCTAGTTTTCATCAAACAGTATACAGCTTTCTGAGTGACAATTAATAATTTAGAAATACTATACAAAAATAAGATTTCTGATACACTGAGAGGAGGCATAGTAGAAAAAAGAAATATACTGAAGAAATATTTTTGTAAGCTATACCCCAGAGTATGCTAGTAGTAAATAGAAATACAACTTTATAAAGCAAAGCATGGTGGACCCAAGCAGGCAGTTTGGGGGTGAGAAGCAGCAGTGGAATCAGTGACCTCCAGTAGAAGCACTAAGACACTGTCTATGGAGAGTGGAAACCCAATACTAAAACCAACTAAAATCCAATCTGCCTTTTAGAATGCACTGACCATTCTAAACAATATCAGGAATGAAATACTTCCCTCTGCAAAAAAATGCTGTTTGTCTAGGTTCTAAGCAATTTCTGTGGTTACTGTTAAATTTTGATACTGTAAGTGTATACTTCAAGTCAGCACATTTTTATTAGGGTTTATAAACACTATATTCTACATAAAAGTTCATTTGGAAAACTGTCAGATGCACTGTTCTGGACCCACACAAACTCAGCTACACACATCTATTGCTGCAACCGGCAAATATGTAGATATAATACTTCCCCTTACATCAAAAATGCTTTAATATATTTTAAAACTATTAATCCTTTTTTCATTTCTGTACTGTAGTCTCTATTTATTCTGCAGTTATTTTTCCTTCACTTGCAAACTATAAATACAAAGTACAATAAAAGAAAATATTCAGTGCCTGCATCTCTTTTCTGGACATTATTATTATGTTTCATTTCATGATGTTTACAGAGAATAATTTTGTTCTATAAAACATGGGAAATGTTAAAAAGGACCTGCTTCAGGTATCAAATACACTATGTGCTATACTGAAGCAAAGAAAATGAATTATAGTATTTGAATGATTGGAGTATAAGGTCTTCAGCTTAATCAAATAATCTAGCTAAATAGTTTAAAAATAGATGGTCAATTATTATAAAATGATAATTAAAAGCAAAAATCAAATAAAACCAGAATGTGTACAAATGAATGCTCTTTGATAATTGAAAAGGTCTTACACTGACTCAAAATTATTGTGATCAATGATAATATCAATTATCATTGTTGTATAACTATGAAGAAATTATCATCGGATAATATGATGAAGTAGTGCTAATGGTAAAGAACCCGCTTGCCAATGCAGAAGACATAAGAGACGCAGGGTTCAATTCTTGGGTCAGGAAGTTCCCCGGGAGGAGGGCATGGCAACCCACTGCAGTATTCTTGATTGGAGAATCCTAGGGACAGAAGAGCCTGGTGGCCTATGGTCTATAGGGTCACAAAGAGTCAGACACGATTGAAGCGACTGAGCAAAAGCAAAAGAAAAAATACGATGATAGGTAATAGAACATTAAGACATTAAAAAGGTTTATGGTAAATGCTGTTTAATTCACAGCCCCATTTCTCAAAGAATATAACAGTTATCTGCAATTTACTGTGTCCAATCTCAAATAAAATTTCTATGGACCTGAAATGTAATTGTAGACAGCAATTTTTATTTTAAAAAAGGGTTGTTACATTTATCGTTATTCACACTGAGATTTATATGTTTTAATAAATTAAATAATATTTTTAGAACTCTTGTAATACAAAAGACTTGGTCTCTCCAAATCAGCTGATTAGATTCATTCTTTGTTGATTCATGCCATGCAGAGATCCCTAAAATGCTTGTGGGCAAAGTCTATGGGGCAAGATAATGGCAACATGAGATTCCACACTATCTGATGGAACGATATCAGTGCTCTGTCAATCAGATCACTTTGAATTTACTTTTCAATTGTTGCTGAAAACCAATTATTATAGGACAAGGATGGGTTGTGGACCTTGGTCAGGTTTTCCTGTGAAGGGCTTCTATTTTCGACTCAGCCTGAGGCACAAATAGGCACCTACAGATTCATTTGGGCATCAATGGAATGGCAGAAAGCTCAATATTCATGCAGAAGCTCCATTAGCCACACAAATCTGACATCCTGTCAACACATTGACCGAAATTTGTATATGCAAAGGTTTGCCTAGGCAACCTCAGCAGCTCTCTAAGGGGATCTCCTCTGAAAGGAAGCCTGCCCCTTGGGGGAGGAGAGGCCTCCTTAAAACCTAGTCTTTATCAATTTCCCACTTAAAGGGACACTCGGCATTTCATCTAGCGGTAAAAATGTGAATGAATTACAACTCACAAGTCTCCATACATTGTACCGTGTGGTTTTTACTGCAACTTATGCTGGCTGTGAAGGAAACAACAGCCTAAGCCAAAATTAAAAGAATCACTCATCAATTAATAACTGAGTAACAACTATGTCAGTCCCCAAATTAATCACTGTGACTCTAGGGAAAAGTACATGGTGAGTGCTAAGTCGCTTCAGTCATGTCTGACCTTTTGCATGCAACCCCATGGACTTTAGCCCACCAGATCCCTCTGTCCATAGGATTCTCCAGGCAAGAATCCTGGAGTGGGTTGCCATTTCGTTCTCCAGAGGATTGCCCAACCCAGGGATCGAACCCAGATCTCTTATTGAGTCTCATGCATTAGCAGGCTACTTCTTTACCACTAGCGTCACTTGGGTACGCAAGAAGACAGTTTCCTGTGAATAAACATATACATCTAGCTGGTGAGATTACATGAATCTATGCATACAAAATGAAAGTGTTAGGGGAAGCACACTGATTGAAACCGTCCACCCTGACCAGGCACCATAGTAAACATTTGCATGAGTTGTTTTAGGACAGCAGGTCCTGGTAAGGAACAGGGAACTAATAAGCCTCCACCAACCAGAAGAGTTCGGGAAAGGTCAAAAGGAGACACCACCTGTCTGACCAACCCCCAGAATCCTTCTCTCTGGCATCCATCTTGGCTGAACAAGGCGTGTACCACCAGGAAGGACTCTGAGTAAGAATGATTGGCTAAGGACGATGTGGAAACTAGTCCCATCACCATAAAACCCGAGACTGCAAGCGATTTGACAGAGCAGTTCTCCCGGGTTCCCTGACCCTACTGCTCTCCACCCGGGTGCCCTTTCCCAATAAAATCTCTTGCTTTGTCAGCACATGTGTCTCCTCGGACAATCCATTTCCAAGTGTTAGACAAGAGCCCAGTTTTGAGCCCTGGAAGGGTTCCCCTTTCCTGCAACAAAATTATCATGAAAAGTCTAAATGTGATAAATCCCAAGTGAGTGGAAAAGTGCTAGACATGTTTATAAAGCAAAAGAACTCTGTAGATTGAAGGAGCAAGTAAGCAAGTCTACAGGTTCCAAAATGAGACTTGGGTGAAACTAAACATTAGACTGGCCTGTGCACTGTATGAACTATGAAAACTTTATATTAATAAAAAGTAAAACTTTTGGACAGTAGCAATACATCCTTACTATGTCAAGATACAATATCTTTCTACTTAATGGTAATCGTTCTATGTTAAATTATATCCAGTTCCTGGTCCCCTACTATTTTCAAGTCATTTTCAGCTATTCTTCAGGCCTTCTGTTATAGAGTTCATTATTCTGCATTTTTCCACTCTGGGAACAGTTATTCCATCATCTTTACCTTGCCTTTTCATCCATCACACTAAAGAAGATGGTGGACTTGTTCATAACCCAATTCTTATTCAATCTCCATCATTATCCCACAACTTCAAACTTGGTTTTATTAGTGATTTTATTAGTGACTACTAAAATTGAATTTCTTTTCTATATGTCTAAATCCATAGATGGAGAGCTCTGGCTACATTTAAGCTATAGCACAGTGCATGACAGGAGCAGGGTGGGGGGAAGAGACAGAGATTGGACTCGTAACATCTGAGTTCAATTCCCAGAACTGCCACTTAATGGAACCATGACCTTTGACAAATCACTTATTTCTCAGTTTTCCCATCTGTAAAGTAGGGGTAATGATAATATTAGCTCAGGATCATTGAACATTGTCAAAGGAGGAAATATATGAACATAGTTCATACATTTAGAAGCACATAGCAAATACTAGTTGTTGTTACTTCCCAATATTTCCCTGAATAAAATTGAACTAAGTGCTAAGACTGTGGTCTCCAGACCAGACAGCCCCAGGTACTAGATATAAAAGTCCTTTAACTTTTTGAGCCTCAGATTCCTCCTTAGTACCTGTTTAATAGTGTGCTGAGAGGCTGAAATAAGTCGTGCAAAGCACTTAGAGCACCCTTTGGAAAATCGTGAAATACAAATAAATGTTCATTCATTCATTCATTTACTCAACAAATATTGGGTGCATACTCTATGCCAGACTTATTCTAGGATGGGAATATACTACAAAATATAAGACCAAAAATATTCTCATTCTCATGTTGCATATATTTTAGTTGAGGTAGAAAAGATTTTATTATTATTGCACACAATCATACATTGACATATGAGAAATATATTTGGAGATGACATATGCTATGAAGAAAAAAGACAATATGTTTCAGAGTGACACAGGACCTCTACTCTTTTTTCTTCTTGTTTTAAATTTGTATTTAAATAAATAAAACATTCAAATACACTCCATAGTCCTTTGGTAGTTGTTCCCAAATCGCATTTCCTTTGCAACATTACTAAAGTAATCACTAGTCTGAAGTTGATATTCCTTCTTGTCCATATTTTTCCCTTTTTCTTTTTTTTTTTTACTTTTGTTAAACATTTTAACGTTGGATTATAGCCAATTAACTGGCTTTCCAGTTGGCTCAGCAGTAAAGAATCATCTGCAATGCAGGAGACATCAGTTCGATCCCTGGGTGGAGAAAATCCCTTGGAGGAGGAAATGGCAACCCACTCCAGTATTCTTGCCTGGAAAATCCCATGGACAGAGGAGTCTGGCAAGATACAGTCCACGGGGTGACTGAGAGTTGGACACAACTTAGCAACTAAACAACAACAATGATAGCCAGTTAGCAATGTTGTGATCGTTTCAGGTAGACAGCAAAGGGACTCAGTTATACATAAACATGTATACCTTCCCGCCCAAACTCCTCTCCCATCCAGACTGCCACATAGTATTGAGCAGAGTTCCCTGTGCTATACAGTTACATGTGCTGTATAGGATGTCCTTTTTAGTTATCCATTTTAAATATAGCAAGTGTGTACACGTCCATCTAAACTACCTATCCCTTCCCCCTGACCTTCCCCACTGGCAACCATATGTTCATTCTCTAAATAGGACCTCTAGTCTTATTAACCAGAAACTGAGTTATTATTACACTACTATTACTGCCACGACTTCTCCTTCTAAATCTACACGGTTGAGGCACCTCTTTCTCATCTATGTGCTCCACTTTGACTGAGAGATGAAAAGGAAGTGAAAGGGAAAAGCAAGGAAAGAGGAAGGAAAGGAAAGGAAACATATATTAGGAAACTATTGTACTTCATAAGTTAGAAGACTGTGTTGTCATGAAATGACCGTTATGCAGACTTTGCAGAAACCTGGGGTAATGTTTGTGAAGTACAAATCAAAAATTCTTATCTATGGCTCTCCACTACTAATTAACACTAGGTCTGTGTGCACATTAATGAAGACACTATTTACAAAGGCTATTAACAAAGAGTTAATGGAAACTAACAATGGATGAGGTACCATCCTGGGCTAGCATGAGTCAAAAGCCAAAACCACCCTTGAAGGAGCGAGGGAATGGGAATGTGGAAAGAGCTGTAGCAAAGGAGGGTCTGATCAACAGAAGCTGTGGCCTTACGTAGAACAGAACAGTTCCTGCCTACCACTGGGCAGCAGGGAGGACACCGGGCTTTCCCCTTCTCTGGCCCTCTGATCTCCTGCTGATGCCTCCTACCGGCCCAACAAGGAAGCCTGATTAATGCAATCCGTGGAGGTCAGCCTTCATCTCCCTCCCAGGCATGGAATGAACAAAGTGGAGGAGGAAAGTGAGGAAAATGAAGCATGGAGGAAAGTGAAGTGAATATGGAAGGGCAAATATATGTGTGTGTGTGTGTACATGTACATATTGTTTTGTGGGTAGAGTCGGGGGATGGATCATATGAAGGTAAGAAAATCAATTAGCAAGGGACTGCAGTAGGGCCAGATTATGACATCCGTGGGCTTTAGCACTGTTGTCTTTGTGGGACTGTCCCTCTATTTTTAAAAAAAAGGTTAAAATTCTACTTTACAATTGCATCAATACAAAGACAAATGCAATCTAGGTTGGATTATATTCCACCTTTTTCTTCTGATTTTAAAAGAAATGGAAACATTTGCAGGAGCCCCTAAGTATCATGGCCCTAGCACATTGCACTGTACCTAATGGAGAAGAGGGCTGTGGACTGCAGAAGACCAGATGTGAAGTGGTAAGACCTCAACCGAATACAGGAAGTAAATGGTATATAAATGTTATGTAGGGTTCTGAAAGAAAACAGAAGGACACTCAAGATAATTCAAGGAGAGTTTACTCACAAAGGTACTATTTGGAATCTGGGGTTGGGGTAAGGGTGGGATGGGGGCATCTACCAAGTGCATGTGGTAACCGAGGACTGTGAACAACACAGACCCTTGCTGTGCAGGCCCAAAGGGAGCAGGAGAGGAGCCATTAGTGGCAGTTGGAAAAAGCGTTGTGAGTAGGAGAAACAGTGGCTTTGACTTGAGGGACAGTCAGCCTCGGGTAACCTTGCAGGGAGGAATCCAGGATTATAAATAACTGTCTTCCTCCCTCCTCCACTGCCTGAGCCTAACCAGAAGACAAGGCCATGAGACCTTGACACTGTGCACACATGCTGAAAGGGTGGAGCTGCTAGAGCAGTCGGAAGCTCTGACATGTGTAGCCTTTCAAGCATGGGCTTGGACTAGGACTCAGCAGTGGAGCCCAGCTCAGAATCTACTGGTCAGGGTGTTAACCATGATTGCTAGTACCTCCCCCTAGAGTTTCTGATTCAGTGGGTCTGATTCAAGAACGCGTTCCTAACAAGTTCCCAGGTGCTGCTGATGCTGGTTGGGCTTCCTAGGTGGCTCAGCAGTAAAGAATCCACCTGCCAATGCAGGAGATGCAGGTTCAATCCCTGGGTCAGGAAGATCCCCTGCAGGAGGACATTGCAAACCGCTCCAGTATTCTTGCCTGGAGAATCCTATGGACAGAGGAGCCTGGCGGGCTACAGTCCATAGGGTCTCAAAGACCCAGACACGACTGAGCATGCATACACCTACGGTGCTGATGCAGTTGATCTGAGGAGCACAGTTTGAGAATCACCATCGAGAGTGGTTCTCCATGGACTTCTCTGCCCTTATATTATGATTTAATCACTGTATATGCAAACATCTAGAAGAGGGCTCAGTAACATACAGTTGACCCATGAACAGCAAATGAATTGCTCAGTGAGTCCACTTCTACATGGATTTTTAAAAGAAACACTACAGTACTACAGGATCTACAACTGGTTGAGTCCCAGGATGTGGAACCCTGGATACGGAGGAACCACATAAGAGGAAAGCAACTAAAAGAAACCCTCAGATTTTCAGCGATGGAGTGTCATTGACCCTAACCCCTGTGTTTTTCAAGGTTCAACTGTAGTTGGTACTGAATAAATCTCTGATGAATTAATAAGTTAATGTATGTGTTAGTTACTCAGTCATGTCCAACTCATTGCCGCTCTATGGACTGCAGCCCTCCAGGCTCCTTTGTCCATGGGATTTTCCAGGCAAGAATACTGGAGTGGGTTGCCATTTCCTTCTCCAGGGAATCTTCCTGACCCAGGAATCAAACCGGGTCTCCAGCATTGCGGGCAGATTCTTCAACCATCTGTAAAACCTTAACTAAAGTAAATTGTTTTTGATTCAGTGTAATCACACATAAAGTACTCAATCATCCATGACACATATTGACGTGGTAGTCAAACGAACACAACTGACCTGAGATGCTGGGAGATATCTTCTAAGTAGGGGCTCTGTCCTGGGCAACTTCAAATCTTCTCACATGTCACAGATGCCTGTTTGCTTTGTTAACATGATGGTTCAAATGTTTTATTCAGTGTGACCAGCATAGTGAATGACTCTATCATCAGTTTTTCCATAGTATATTATATAGAATCATGCATCCATCAAATATTGAGTTAAAGAGTTGAGGACCATTCACAATGCTAGTCCCCGGGGAAGCAAAGATGAACCACTTCTGCCTTCAGAGCTCACAACCTAATGGGGAAAACAGACATGTACACAGAAAAACCAGTGAATATTATCTTAGAAGGACATTGTGGTGCAGGTACACACAGCTATATACAAAAGAGATAAAACCTACTCTATGGCACATGGAAGTATATTCAATATCCTGTAATAACCTAAATGGAAAATAATCTGAAAAATATTATATTTATAGCTCAACCCACTCCACTGTATATCTGAAACACTGTCAATTAAATATACTTCAGTTAAAAAAAAAAAAAGGCCACGATGGTAAAAACAGAAGTACAAATGGTTGGCTAAGAGCTGGAAGGAGGAGGAAGGCAACTGTGCCTAGGAGTTTCAGAGAAAGCTTCACGGGAGCAAGTTTGGGGATGGGTATTGAATCATGTGGGCTTCCCTGATGACTCAAATGGTAAAGAATCCACCTGCAGTGCAGGCGACGCAAGAGATTTGGGTTCAATCCCTGGGTCAGGCTATGAGTTGCAAAGAGGGTTGCAAAGAGTCAGACAGGACTAAGCATGCATGCACAATGCAGAATTAAAAGATATATAGAGATTCTCCAGTTTTGTAAATGGGAAAAGAGCATCCAAACTGAAAATCTCGCTTGTGTAAACATGCAGTGTTTGAAATGAGTGAGAGGTGAATGTGAATTATTGCACAGGAAATTCAGGAAGGTAGGTGGAGACTGACAGGGGTAAAGCTAGAGAGGTAGATTATATAGGAATCCAGGTTTGTACACTGTACCTAAACGACAGGCTCAAGAGAGCCAACTTACTGGCATTCTCCTCCAGGAAGCTTTCCATAACCCCCAAGGGAGTGGGGGATAGATCACCCATGCCCGAGGCTTCTATAGAACACTCCATATATCTTTATCACAGCAGTTACTTCATTAGATTGAAATTATCTGTTCATTTTTCAACTTTCCTACTCAATCATAAGCTCATCAAGGACAGAAACCTTTATTCACTTTTGCAATAGCACTTGGTCTGGAATGCAGTGTGTGAATGCTAAGTTGCTTCAGTCCTGTTAGACTCTTTGCAACCACATGGACTGTAGCCTTCCAGGCTCCTCTGTCCATGGGATTTCCCAGGCAAGAATACTGGAGTGGGTTGCCATTTCCCTCTCCTGGGGACCTTCCTGACCAGGGACTGAACCTGTGTCTCCTGGGTCTCCTGCATTGGTATTGGCAGGCGGGTTCTTTACCACTAGCACCACCCGGGAAGCCTCCTGGCATAGGGTATCAGTGAATAAATGTTTGCTGAACTAAGGGAACCTGAGGGGCTTCTATTATCAGGTGGTAGTGAGGGCATCTCCAGCTGGCTCATTTCACTGGGACAGGTGCTGGGCTTTCTTTTCTGCCCCTCTCTTTCTTCTCCTTCATCATTCCACCAGGTATCTCGGGTCCCACTTGCTATCCTGAAAGCTCTGAATATCCCAAGAATTTGAAAGAGAGGGTTTGCCCACAGCAGATAAACTGAAGGGAATAGTCATTGCTCTTTCATTTTGGGGGGATGCTGATGTATCAAAGGAAGTAAGAAATCTAAGGACTTGCATGGTGAGGAACTGAGGGGTAGGAAAATACTAAAGACCTGAATAATATAGTGTTTGAGTGATTGATAAAATTTGAGAAGCTAAAGAAAAGGAAGAAAGTGACTCCCAGTCCTGGATAGCTGCAATCATCCATTTTCTCTGCTCTTTATCCTGGGTTATTAGAGGATACTAAAACCATATGCATAACTGTGCTGATTCTTCATTGTAACTCCACATATAGAAGGATGCCTGGCACATTTATACACCACTTTTAAATGTGAATAGGTTATAACTTGGCCCAACTCATCTACTCGCCTACTAAGGACAAGACTCATTTAATCTCTTTCCTAAGAAAGATAAGCTATCATACATATAAAGTCAGGGAACTATAAACAATAAGTGTAGCATTTATTTTTTTCTTTATATAACTACATCAACAGTGCACAAGAAGAGCTTAAAAAACTAAGCTCTCTGAATTTACTTCTTTATAAGTTGTTTAATATTGGGTTGGCCAAAAAGAACAAACTTTCTAGCCAACCCAATACTTCTACAATGCTTGACAATGTTTGTATAGGCTGTTCCTTGCACCAGGGCATCTGACCATGGGGAAAAGCAGGGCTCAAATCCAGCCCAGATTTTGTACAATAAGCCATGTACCTATGAACTATATATACCTAGAACAATCACCTTTTAAGGAAACTCACACCAGTTTACATGGGCTAGCAGTGGACCTCACTATCAACTCTCCTTTTATTCCTGCCCTATTCTCTTTTGAAAAAAAAAATGTGGGGAAGGGTGCTGAAATCTCAACAATGGTACTATCATTGCTGGGTCTGTCTTCATCACATTTCTGGTACACTAGTTTCTCTAGAAAATAGTCCTAAGTTAAAAATTATGACCTAAGGCTTTATTGGTAGGTACAATTCCAGGGTATTAAGAGAAGGAACTGGAGAAGAAAGGAAAGTGGATAAAAATATGGTACACAGTGAGCTGACCACAGCATCATAAGAAAACGCAGCCAGTCAGTTAATGATGAAGGATATCTTCCACGCAACCTACATGAAACTGCCTGTCATTACTTCTCTCTCATGGTTGAAGTTGGCCCTAAGGAACCAATGAAAGTGAAAGTTTTAGTTGCTCAGTCATGTCCAACTCTTTGCGATCCCATGGACAGTAGCTTACCAGGCTCCTCTGTCCATGGAATTCTCCAGGCAAGTATACTGGAGTGGGTAGCCATTCCCTTCTCCAGGGGATCTTCCCAATCCAGGGATTGAAACTGGTCTCCTGCTTTGCAGGCAGCTTCTTTGCTATCTGAGCCATACACTCCTTTCATATGTTGCCAGCTCCAGGGATCATTGGCTACAGAAGCCAAAGCCCCTACTCTAGGATGTGGTGATCCATCTGGATCCACAAGTGATGTGAGAAGCCAGAGCTTCATGTGGGTACAGTAGAGTCAAGTCTAGGTGCTAAAACTGCTCTGGCTGCTGCTGGACCACATGTGGGGCAAGCCAGGGCAAAACTGAGAAAATTTTAGAGCTCTGGCAGGCTTAGAAGATGAGGCAATGGCAATGACAATGGCAATGGCCAGGTCCCACATTGAGCAAGTAGAGGAGGACCCAGGAGACACACAAGCCAAACAATTCAAGACACTTGTAGCCAATGAGTACCACTACAAAAACAAAAGAACTAAAATCTTATCCCTTCTCAATGCTTGTTAACATGAAAATACAGAAGAATTTATATTTCTTGATGACTTAATCCCATAAGAAAAGTTAAGCAAGGTAGAAATTTTCATATGTTTACATGGACAATATATCAATGATAATAAGGGAAATGGGCACAGACATGCCACAGCAGTAACTATGTATACAGCAAAACTGGCTTTTTATGTTTATCCTTTGGGAAGTGGAAATAGCTTTACTTTAATAGAATGACAGCCACTGTACTGGGATTTACATGTGGTGGAAATTTATCTGATAACTCAGAACTAGTTTATTTCTAAAATACTATGTGAAGGAAATTTGTCACACCATTCTAACAACTCAAAAACAAATCGTTGCCTCAACTCACACACACACAGAAAATGGTATCATATCGAAGTGATGGATATGTTAATTAGTTTGACTGTGGTGACCTTTTCACAGTGTATATGTGTATCAAAACATTGAGTTGTACAAATATATACAATTTATAAATTCAATGATACCTTTATAAAACTGTTTAAAAATATAAATAAAATTTTAAAATGAAAAAACAATGATACTGAATAGACATTTGCTATGCATGTATTTGAACATAGGTTAACAACAGACTTGTTCCAAATAGGAAAAGGAGTATGTCAAGGCTGTATATTGTCACCCTGCTTATTTAACTTATATGCAGAGTACAGCATGAGAAATGCTGGGCTGGAAGAAGCACAAGCTGGAATCAAGGTTGCAGGAAGAAATATCAATAACCTCAGATATGCAGATGACACCACCCTTATGGCAGAAAGTAAAGAGGAACTAAAAAGCCTCTTGATGAAAGTGAAAGAGGGGAGTGAAAAAGTTGGCTTAAAGCTCAACAGTCAGAAAATGAAGATCATGGCATCTGGTCCCATCACTTCATTGGAAACAGATGGGGAAACAGTGGAAACAGTGTCAGACTTTGTTTTGGGGGGCTCCAAAATCACTGCAGATGGTGACTGCAGCCATGAAATTAAAAGATGCTTACTCCTTGGAAGGAAAGTTATGACCAACCTAGATAGCATATTCAAAAGCAGAGACATTACTTTGCCAACAAAGGTCCGTCTAGTCAAGGCTATGGTTTTTCCAGTGGTCATGTATGGATGTGAGAGTTGGACTGTGAAGAAAGCTGAGCACTGAAGAATTGATGCTTTTGAACTGTGGTATTGGAGAAGACTCTTGAGAGTCCCTTGGACTGCAAGGAGATCCAACCAGTCCATTCTGAAGAAGATCAGTCCTGGGTGTTCTTTGGAAGGAATGATGCTGAAGCTGAAACTCCAGTACTTTGGCTACCTCATGCAAAGAGTTGACTCATTGGAAAAGACTGATGCTGGGAGGGATTGGGGGCAGGAGGAAAAGGGGACAACGGAGGATGAGATGGCTCGATGGCATCACTGACTTGATGGACGTGAGTTTGAGTGAACTCCGGGAGTTGGTGATGGACAGGGAGGCCTGGCGTGCTGCAATTCATGGGGTCACAAAGAATTGGACACTATTGAGCGACTGAACTGAACTAAGATAGGATAGTCAGGTTGATGATTTGTCTGTGTGATATGACCATGCCTTCCTTATACAAGACATAAATTTATTTATTTTCCCTGCAAAAGTAAAGGTGCAAGCAACTTAAGGCTGGTGTGGCAGTTCCTTGGTCATCTGCAACGTAGACTATTCTCACTTTTCACTCTGCCAACTTTTGTTGCTTTTGACTGCACAGTCCAAGAAGGCAACTCAGCCACCATACCACCTTCTAAGCAATGGTTGGAGGACAGAGAGGAGGGGACCCACTTCCTTTAATATCACTTCTTAGATGTTACACACATTGCTCTTTTCATAGCCCATTGTCCAAAGCCTAGTCATATAGCCACATGTAGCTTTTTTTCCTGGATATTTCTGTGTCCAGATAAAAATCCAGTTATTACCATAAAAGAACGAGATTTCACAGAACAACTGCCTTTGTACCACAGCACGGGTTTCTCAATTAAAGATCACCCAAAGATCCCAAGCACAAACTAACCGAAAGTTACAACTACCAAATTTGTATCTCATAAAACTCATTTTGCTCACTGACTAAGGAGGGAGAAACAGTATTTTAAGTGGCTGCTTTATAATCAGCATTTTCTTTAAAGGTTGTATCTAAACATGAATGACTAAACAAACAAGAAAAACTAAAGACAAACTCAATGTAACATACAATCCATTTTACCTAGGTGTTACAATGATAAGACCTGATGGGAATAGGAAACAGTTGGTTATATGGACACCTGTTCTTCAACCAAGGAAACTTCCATTCCCCTAACTCCTAGAATGTTCTTGCACCAGGTCCGTGATGGCTGGGTCTTTCCCATTCTTCAAAAAAAAAAAAAAAAAAGACTCAATGTCACTTCCTAGGAGTAAACCTACCACATTTAAAAGAGATGCTTTCCAGGAACTCTCTAGTTCCTTGAGGGCAGTGACCTTGTTTGTCTTTTTCATCACTGTGTCTTGGAGCTCTAGAAGAGTGTTTGGCACTTGCCAAGCATCCATTAATATTTGCTGAACAAATGAACAAGGATATGAATGAAGGAGTTCCCATAGAGAAAATCCCATTGCAATTCAGATGGGTGTGACCACAAAGATATTGTTTTCATTTCCAGTTAGCCTCGCAATGGTAATCCTTTTTATCCATCTTCAGTCACATTCCTCTTCTAGTCTTCTCAGCAGCAATTCCAAACCATTTTTTTCCTCTTTGAATCCCCCAGACTAAAAATACACACACACACACACACACACAAGTCAACAATCCTGAACCAACTCATCTTCCCATTCTGGATCATTCAAATATAACCCTATCCATGGTCATTTCCCAACTCAGATGTAAACAAAACTGCCCTTACATCCTCCAGTCCTCAAGCTCCTGCCCTCTCTCTGTCCCTCACACCCAAGCTTCTCAAAGTAGCTCAGAATCAACATCTCTCCTTCTTTACCTCCCGTTAACTCATTGCCTATGGAGACAGTGATGTGCCTTTTTTTTTTTTTTAAACTGTTTATTTGGCTGTTTCAGATCTTAGTTGAGGCATGTGAGATTTTTGTTGCTGCATGTGGGATCTTTTGTTGCAGCTCACAGGCTTAGTTGCCCCACAGCATGTGGGATCTTAGTTCCCCAACCAGGGATTGAAACCTTGTGCCCTGCTTTGAAAGGCATATTCTTAACCCATTGGACCACCAAAGACACCTAGACTGTTCTAACTCAAGCCCCTTCTGCAGCAACCAATCACCACTAGGGCACCAGGGTTTCCAAACTGCCCTAATATTACTAGACCTCTTGAGTATTAGTCACTCTATTTTCCCTTGATTTCTGTGGTCACTCTGCCCTCGTTTCTCTTTTCTTCTGACTTTTTCTTTTCAGCCTCCTTGGCTGACTCTTTCCTCTGTCCACCCAGTCATACTGGTATTACCCAAGGTCTTACTCTAAGCCCTGTTCTGTTCTTGTTGCTGTTGCTCAGTAGCTAAGTTGTGTCCAACTCATTGTGAACCCATGGACTGCAGCACACCAGGCTTCCCTGTCCTACACTATCTCCTGGAGTTTGCCCAAATTCATGTCCATTGAGTCCGTGATGCTATCTAACTATCTCATCCTCTGCTGCCCACTTATCCCTTTGCCTTCAGTCTTCCCAGCATCAGGGTCTTTTCCAATGAGTTGGCTCTTCTCATCAGGTGGGCAAAGTATTGGAATGTCAGCATCAGTCCTTCCAGTGAATATTCAGGGTTAATTTCCTTGAGGATTGACTGGTTTAATCTCCTTGCTGTTCAAGGAACTCTCAAGAGTATTCCCTAACACCACAATTTGAAAGTATCAATTCTTCAGCACTCAGACTTCTTTACTGTCCAACTCTCACATCTGTACATGACTACTGGAAAAGCCATATCTTTTACTATATGGACCACTTGTTGGCAAAGTGATGTCACTGCTTTTTAATATGCTGTCTAGGTTTGTCATAGCTTTACTTCCAAGGAGCAAGCATCTTTTAATTTCATGGCTGCAGTCACTGTCCATGACTTTGGACCCCCCAAAAAATAAAGTCTGTCACTGTTTCCATTGTTTCCCCATCTATTTGCCATGAAGTGATGGGACCAGATGCCATTTTTTGAATGTTGATTTTCAAACCAAGTTGATTTTGAATGTTGAGTTTCACGTCAACTTTTTCACTCTCCTCTTTCACCTTCATCAAGAGACTAAGTTCTTCACTTTCTGCCATAATTGTGGTGTTCTCTGCATATCTGAGGTTGTTGATATTTCTCCCAGAAATCTTGATTCCAGTTTGTGAATCCTACAGCCTGGCATTTCTCATGATGTACTCTGCATATAAGTTAAATAAGCTGGTGACAAACATTGTTGTATTCCTTTCCCAATTTGGAATCGGTCTTTTGCTCCGTGTAGGTTCTGCCACTTCTTGACCCACATACAGGTTTTTCAGGAGACAAGTAAGGTGGTCTGGTATTCCCATCTCTTTAAGAATTTTTCATAACATCATGACCAAGTGGGCTTTATCCCAGGGATGCAAGGATTCTTCAATATCCGCAAATCAATCAACATAATACACCACATTAACAAATTGAAAGATAAAAACCATATGATTATCTTGATAGATGCAGAGAAAGCCTTTGACAAAATTCAACATCCATTTATGATAAAAAACACTCCAGAAAACAGGAATAGTATACCTCAACATAATAAAAGCTATATATGACAAACCCACAGCAAACATTATTCTCAATGGTGAAAAATTGAAAGCATTTCCACTAAAGTCAGGAACAAGACAAGGGTGCCCACTCTCACCACTACTATTCAACATAGTTTGGAAGTTTTGGCCACAGCAATCAGAGCAGAAAAAGAAATAAAAGGAATGCAGATTGGAAAAGAAGTAAAACTCTCACTGTTTGCAGATAACATGATCCTCTATATAGAAAACCCTAAAGACTCCACCAGAAAATTACTAATCAATGAACATAGTGAAGTTGCAGGATATAAAATTAACACACAGAAATTCCTTGCATTCCTATACACTAACAATGAGAAAACAGAAAGAGAAATTAAGGAAACAATTCCATTCACCATTGCAATGAAAATAATAAAATACTTAGGAATATATCTACCTAAAGAAACAAAAGACCTATATATAGAAAATTATAAAACACTGATGAAAGAAATAAAAGATGACACAAATAGACGGAGAAATATACCATGTTTGTGGATTGGAAGAATCAATATAGTGAAAATGAGTATACTACCCAAAGCAATCTATAGATTCAATGCAATCCCTATCAAACTACCAATGGTATTTTTCACAGAACTAGAACAAATAATTTCACAATTTGTATGGAAATACAAAAAACCTCGAATAGCCAAAGCAACCTTGAGGAAGAAGAATGGAACAGGAGGAATCAACCTGCCTGATTTCAGGCTATACTACAAAGCTACAGTCAAGACAGTATGGTACTGGCACAGAGACAGAAATATAGATCAATGGAACAAAATAGAAAACCCAGAGATAAATCCACCCACCTATGGACACCTTATCTTTGACAAAGAAGGCAAGAATATACAATGGAGAAAAGACAATCTTTTTAACAAGTGTTGCTGGGAAAACTGGTCAACTACTTATAAAAGAATGAAACTAGAACACTTTCTAACACCATACACAAAAATAAATTCAAAATGGATTAAAGATCTAAATGTAAGACCAGAAACTATAAAACTCCTAGAGGAGAACATGGGCAAAACACTCTCTGACATAAATCACAACAGGATCCTCTATGACCCACCTCCCAGAGTAATGGAAATAAAAGCAAAAATAAACAAATGGGACCTAATTAAACTTAAAAGTTTTTGCACAATGAAGGAAACTATAAGCAAGGTAAAACGACAGCCTTCAGAATGGGAGAAAATAATAGCAAATGAAGCAACTGAAAAAGAATTAATCTCAAAAATATACAAGCAACTCCTGCAGCTCAGTTCCAGAAAAATAAATGACCCAATCAAAAAATGGGCCAAAGAACTAAACAGACATTTCTCCAAAAAAGACATACAGATGGCTAACAAACACATGAAAAGATGCTCAACATCACTCATTTTCAGAGAAATGCAAATCAAAACCACTATGAGGTACCATTCCATGCCAGTCAAAATGGCTGCTATCAAAAAGTCTACAAACAATAAATGCTGGAAAGGGTGTAGAGAAAAGGGAACCCTCTTAACACTGTTGGTGGGAATGCAAACTAGTACAGCTACTATGGAGAATAGTGTGGAGATTCCTTAAAAAACTGAAATTAGAACTGCCTTATGACCCAGCAATCCCACTGCTGGGCATACACACCAAGGAAACTAGAATTGAAACAGACACATGTACCCCAATGTTCATCACAGCACTGTTTATAATAGCCAGGACATGGAAGCAACCTAGATGTCCATCAGCAGATGAATGGATAAGAAAGCTGTGGTACATATACACAATGGAATATTACTCAGCCATTAAAAAGAATATATTTGAATCAGTTCTAATGAGGTGGATGAAACTGGAGACTATTATACAGAGTGAAGTAAGCCAGAAAGAAAAACATCCATACAGTATACTAACGCATATATATGGAATTTAGAAAGATAGTAACGTTGACCCTATATGCGAGACAGCAAAAGAGACACAGATGTATAGAACAGTCTTTTAGACTCTGTGGGAGAGGGCGAGGGTGGGATGATTTGGGAGAATGGCATTGAAACATGTATATTATCATATGTGAAATGGATCGCCAGTTCAGGTTCGATGCATGGGACAGGGTGCTCGGGGCTGGTGCACTGGGATGACCCAGAGGGATGGGATGGGGAGGGAGGTGGGAGAGGGGTTCAGGATGGGGAACACACGTACACCTGTGGCTGATTCATGGCAATGTATGGCAAAACCACTACAATATTGTAAAGTAATTAGCCTCCAATTAAAATGAATAATTTTTTTTAAATAAAAGAAGGAAAAAAGAATTTTTTATAGTTTATTGTGATCCACACAGTCAAAGGCTTTAGTGTAGTCAACGAAGCAGATGTGTTTCTGGAATTCCCTAGCTTTCTCTATGATGCAACGAATGCTGGCAATTTGATCTCTGGTTCCTCTGCCTTTTCTAAACTCAGCTTGTACATATGGAAGTTCTCTGTTTACGTACTGCTGAAGCCTAGCTTGAAGGACTGTGAGCATTACCTTGCTAGCATGTGAAATGAGCTGCTCTGTTCTTATTCTACATGAAATAAGTGGAAATGGAATCTTTTCCACTTCCATCCTTTAGCCACCATATGTCTTCTGACAACTCCTAAATATCTCTTGTATGTGAGTTTCAAACATATCTGTCTATCTATCAAGAAAGGGATATGTTGGGACTTTCCTGGCAGTTCAGTGGTTAAGACTCTGCCTTCTACTTTAGGAGGTGCAAATTCTATCCCTGGTTGCAGGATCTGGCCAAAAATTTGAAAAGAAAAAGAGAGATATATATATATAACTGTCTAGTTCACATCTGCACTTGGATATCCTATGGTCAGTCATTTCTGACTCTTTGCAACCCCATGAACTGTAGCCCACGAGGTTCCTCTGTCCATGGGGATTCTCCAGGCAAGAATACTGGAGTGGGTTGCCATGCCTTCCTCCAGGAGATCTTCCCAACTCAGAGATCAAACCCAGGTCTCCCGCATTGCAGGTGGATTCTTTACCATCTGAGTCACCAGAGAAGACCCATAGGATATCCAGGTGCAGATGTGAACTTCACATGGATATCCTTCAAATTCAACATGTCCTTAACTCATTACCTAATATCCCTATTCTACCCTCAACTTGTATTCTTTCTTCTTTATTTCTATTTTGACTAATTAGCTCACCATCTCACCAGGTGCCCATATCAGAAAACTTTGTCTTCTTAGTGTTGCCGTCACACATCAGCTGTGTCCTTTATGCTTTTACTCTTCAGTGCCATTCTCCCACTCTGCTACCGTTATCCTATTCACGTTTCCATATCCAGGGTTAGTAAAGTTACCAAAAGGAGTGAGGGAGAAGAATTTTACCCTTTTGATAATCAGCTCTTAAAGATATTCATTCATTCAAAGATACTTATTTAGCACTTAATATATATAAGAAATAGATATAATTTACTTAAATTTCACCTCTTTCATAAATGAATACTTTTCTTCTTAATGACTATCTATAGCAACCATTTGTAAATAGTCTGTAAAAATCCAAACACAAGGCCTTCACTACTGTTACCATTTTACAGCAAGGTTAGAGAAACAACCAGCAACCAGAAACCATTCACAGAAATGTTCAGCAAAAACCCTGACTTTACAACTTGCGCATTGTAATGTTTAATTAGAAAGGAGATCTTGAAGTATACCTGATCCTGTGAAGTAATTCTGTCCACAAAATGGGCAAAAGGAGAGATTTCCCATTTTGTTCACCAACCCATAATTTGGTAGGAGGGGTTTGGGCTATTTTAATTAATCATTGCAAATTAAATATTTCAACAACTTGAAATGAGCCCTTAAAAGAATAAAAAAAAAATACACAGCTCCCCTCTGCTAAAACTGCAGTGGGTGACAGAATTCCTACTGTCTAATCTATAAAAATAAAACCCGAGTTTTCAGCTTATTCCGTTTTCTCAAACACACACAAAAGAACAGTACCACCCCAGTTAGATGCTTTAACACGCACGTTGATTTCCACTCACAGCTGTGGCAATTAGAAAGTGTACTTAATGGAGTGTCATGTTAATTGTTTTCGGAGTTAACCGATTTCTCCATTTAATTGTCAATTGATTAACCTATTGAAATGTTAAGTGACTCAGTTTCCTTCCAGAGTAAACAGCAGCAGCATATGGTAGCTTCAACAGCCCAAGGCAGCACTCATTTGCTTGGATTCAATGTGCTGGTATTTTTCTACACCTCCCAGAGCTTTTAATTAGATGAGGCAATGTTACATGTATTTGTCTGCTGGAAAGGTTATCAGTGCCATGACTGACCTGCAGAGGCAAGGTTGAGTCTAGCAGCTTTAATAGAAATGGTTTTCAGCTATGACTGTTGTACTTGATTTCATTGTGATGGTAATTAACTCAAGACTGCTTTCCCCAGCTCGTGTGTGTATGTGTGTGTGTGTGTGTGTGTGTGCTCCTGCGTGTGTTTTCCTGTAGTTCTAACTGTGCCATGAGATGTTTCCTCTGTCATATATATGCACTTATTAAGCACTCATTGGATTCTAATAAGCAAATAGTCAAGAGTTTCTTTAGGCTAATACCACAGTACTCAAATTGTGATGCCATTAAATAAGAACGATGTTTCTAGCCTGCAGCACATTTTACAGAGAAAAAAGCCAGTTCCCTTTGGTAGAATTTCATTCCTTTATTTTCACGGTGTCTCATTCCAGCAGATCTTTACAACTGTAAAGTAAAAATGATTTTACAGTATTCAATTTAAGCACGTATAAGGCCACACAGGATTGAAGAAGAGACAGCCTTGAATTTGGAAGCCTATTTCCAATGTTCCCACTAAAGATTACTGTTTTTTAGTGGCCAAATTAGTATGAGGTCCTGGTGGTGAGCTAGCAATTCAATCTTCTCATCTCTTGCACACTGTTTTCTGACTCTGGGTGCGTGTTACTTGCATGTGTGTTTTTACTGTACCATGCTATTGTTTAATTACGAGCCAATCCACAACTGAGCCAGCATTATCATCCTTGATAATGTTGGTAGCAGCAACTGAGACAAAATGATTACAAACCTATGTTGTGTTCAATAGTTCTTTAGAGGATTTCTCTCTTAATAGTGCTGGCTCATTCATGTTTGATTCAGCACATTTGTTCTTTAAAAAAGGCATAGCTTAGAAGAGTTTCAGGGTGGGTTAATAACTCAACTGAAAATGGCTGCTCGTATTGTAAAAGCTTGTTCCTGCAGTTGCTTGGGGCTTTCTTCAGTTTTGCCGCTCTGCAGCTTCAGCCCAGTTGGTAAACAGCTTAAGTCCAGACATCTTTTCATTCTGGGAGCAGCGGATTGAAATAAAAATGCATATAAGTGGCGACTGACTGGCGCTGGCCTAACAATAGCCTGTAACATTATGCAAGGGTATTTACATAGGAATAAGGCCTTACTGAAGGAGATGGGGCAATTAATGGTGTGGGCCACACATATAAGGAAAGTTTGTCCAATCCTTTCCTCAATAAAGATCTTTTGTAAAGTGCTATGGAAACTCATGGAGGCCCCAAAGAGATTAAGGGGAGGACTTTTCTGGAACCTTAAAAAAATACATATATATATGTATATATTTTGGGGAACTTTCTTTCAATTATGTTATATATACATTTATATGTAAATTGAAAGTTTTAAAAAGCCAAACTATATTAAACAATGTACGGAAAAGAATATGAATTCTTTGCTTTGTTTTAACCATTTTGAGTGTCTCTCCAACCTTGGAAAAGAAGGCAGTTGCACTTTTTTTTTTTCAGTTCTCCTCCCTTCCTCTTCATTTCTTTCTTTTCTGCATGATGTTTATTGAATAGAAAATTGTTCTGAGATGGACAAATTCCTTACTTATCTTGTTTCTCTGTGTGCTTGAAACTGAAGCCATCATCTTTGAAATATTTGAAAAGTTTTACCTTAATGCTTATTTCCAGTAATGTTGAAGCAAAGGGAGGAAAAACTACCCGGTGGCCAGGCCTAAGGGGAAAATCCTCATGATTTTCAGAAGTGTCAGGCGGCTTGGCAGTCACAGTGAAAGTGAACAGCCACAAAAACTGGGAGGGACCAGAAAGAAAATGCAAGGGGTGTGTCATAGGAGGATATGAAAACCTTAACGCAAACCTCGATCTTTTTTAGGATGTATGTCACGAGAATAAATATCTTGTCAGTCCAGATAAAAATTAAAGTCAAATGCTTAAATTATTTTTGTCCCAATACTGTCCCAATATATTGTCATTGATTTTGGAAGTGGGAAGTCCTCCTTACCCCCTCCCCCACCCCTAGCCCACCAACCCCAGCAGTAAAAGACAAATCGGGTGGCTCCATCGCAGGTTTTCATGCTTATCAGAGGCTCACCATCTGCCTCTGCTCTTAGCCAGATAGTATTACCGTTATTATTACTTTGGATCAGGATACTTTTAATAAAGTATCATCAGCATTCTAAAAATAAGAGTCAGAAAAAGAATCCAAGACTTCTTTGCAGGTTTTAGGGCCAGTTAAAGCGTTTACTATCTATTTTAAGCAAAACACATTCTTTTTTCCATTTTTCTTTTTTAATGTTTCATCTCATTCAAAGGACATTTTCTAAGAAAGCAGAACTTTGGCAGGGAGTACTCAAGTTCAGATTGCACTTGCTAGTCAACCTGTTCCTACTTCCAAAGTTGCTTTTTAATCCCATTTTCTCATTTATAGTTGGTTCATGAAATTCATGCCCATATAGGATAAGTGGAATAAAATCTTAATGTGATAATGCATAAGCTTTAGGTGCCTCTGTGTGTGTGGTGTACGGAGAAAGCGATTTCAGCTGCAGCCCTGTCAAACAGGCAGAAATCAATGCCTCATTCAAGACTATTGATCAGTACTAAATTAATTAGACTCCAAGGCTTATGGCAGTTGATAAGACAACTTGTTAATTTAGTCAATGATAGTGTTTTCCCTAAAGCAGCAAATACCCTCTTCTTTAGAAAAGGCATTTCTATATTTATTGCCAGTTTTTCTTTTCTTTTCTTTTTATTGTTTCCATCTTTATATTCTTTTTCTGGGAAGGGGATCTATAGAGGTGTAAGGGTGGGATCGGGGGAGATCAACAGGCAAAGGAGTGCTGTAAAAATACATATGATGAGGAATCAGTCTGGAATTTTAGTAACCCACTGCTACTTCTGTTTCTAGCCTAATGTTGTAATTTCAAGATGAAAAGAATGCAGCCAGATTGTAACTGTAGACCTGGATTTCCTACGGGGCTTTGGCTATGTAAGGCCACTCCAGCCCCACAAGGATGTTCATTTGGAAGGGGGTTACTTCCTAAACCTGCATTTAGAATGGACTGATACAGATCACTTTTGCTTTTCATTTAAACCTGCAACAGTGATGGTCATAGTCAATAACAAAGACGTGGGCCCTGTCGGATATGGAAACTGTGAATGGAATGAAGGTATCCCAGAATGCCCTGAACATGGGGCAGTACTTCCTGCTGACTTGGAAGGACAAAAGGACAAAGGGAGTGTAGGGGTCCCACCAACAGCTCTTGGAGGCAACAGCCTGCTATCAGCAGCACTCCAAGCCTCTGAGAATGCTAATAAGCTAGTGAAGAGCTCAGCTTTCTTGCCATAATTCTATAGTGTGGTTGAGGACCCCATAGTGCTCACTAAATAAAGACAACTAATTGAGAATTTTTTGCACATTTTGCCCAGGGGACTTGTTGTTCATTCGATTCTTTGGGGAGAATGTACCCCTACTGACAAGAGAAACTGATTGTTTTGGCAGCCTCATGTTACTCTTCCCCAGGTCTAAGACTGACTTCGAAGTATGACAAAAATGTTTAATTTTGATTTTTGTTTAATTATGTTGCTGGGAATTATTTTAGATCTCAAAGAAGAGGCGTTCCAGTGTTCATCTAAAAAAAATCCTGGCAGAGTTTTTTGAATTAAAGCCCTGTTTTTTCTTTTTCTTTCTTTCTTTTTTTTTTCTCTTAAATTGTATTTTCTGTGGTGAGGCCTACATTTTTGTGTCTGCAGGTGACACGTTGATTGAAACTAAAATTAATAAATCAGCTGAAAAGCTCACACCTACAGCTCACAGCAGGGCCTGGAAAACACGTTTATAAAGGGAGCTTTATGCCCTCATATAAAGAAGGAATAAATTACAGAAGCACTTGTTGCCCTGGGACTTGATTTTGCTTTGCAGTCTGGTATCTTATTTTTGGAGGCTTATTATTAATCAACAGGTTCCTGGTTGCTTTAGCAGGTGACTTTGCTATTAATCTCTTACTTGACCATTATAGTATATTAATGAGGAGGCTTGTAGATGTGGTTCTATCTTCTGACCAAGGAATTAGTTTAAAAGGTGCACTTTTTCCTCAATGGCTTGCAGTCAGCCAAGTTGAGGACCAAATGCAAAGTAGCATTTTCTACAGCTTGTGTAGTATTAAGGAGTGTTTTACTAACATCTGCGTCTTACTGTGCTTTTCTTCTCTCCTACACTTATTCCTTCATCATGGTGGGCAATTATGGAACTTACCAGTCTCTGTTCATTTTTTTAATAAAATAAAATTATATATAAATAACAAAATGATATCCTTTCTTATTAATGTGCACCCTCATTTTAATTAAACAATGTCAGTGTTCTTTGGAGGTGTGTTCAGAATTAAAATGTATGATTTGGGAAGGCAAGAGGTTCAACATTTCTCACCAGACCCTAGATTAATAAATGTCATTACAAGTGCAGGAATTTAACCATCGCATTTCCCTTTAGAGTCTGAGGTAATTGGAAATGTTTAAGCTTGACAAAAGAAGGAAGTAAATATACCTATGGGGGTAGTTTAGAAATAAAAGAAGAACTGAGGATTTAAGTCTTAAATTTGTGATTATAAGGATTTCCAAAGCACATAATGGTACAAAACAGCCTAGACAACTCCACATATGGGAAGAACCGCTTTGTTGCAATCTGCAGATATTTCAAAGGACATCTTTTGCCATAGTATTATTCTTAGTATTGTTCATTTCCTTTCAGATCTTCAGGACAATCTGGTCCACACCTCAAGGATGCATGCTGTCTTTTTTTTTTTTTTAACCTAAGACATGTCAAGCTTGTGTTTTTCTTATTTTTAGCTTTAAACTTTTTACAATTTTATTTATTATTTTTAGTTTTGGCTGCACTGGGCCTTCTCTGTGTGGGCTTTCTATTGCTGTGGTTGCGTGGAAGCTGTTCTTCACGGTGGTGCACAGGCTTCTCACTGCAGTGGCTTTTCTAGTTGTGGAGCAGAGGCTCTAGGTGAGTGGGCTCAGTAGCTGTGGTGCATGGACTTAGTTGCTAGGGCATGTGGAACCTTCCTAGACAAGTCATCAAACCCACGTCCCCTGAATTCGCAGGCAGATGTTTATCCTCTACACCACCAGGGAAGTCCTTTTTTTAGCTTTCTAAAATGACAAGATTGGGTCAATTGAGGCACATCTGATGTTGCAGCCAACCTCATGCTTTCAGACTAAGTCCTGAGGTACCTCCATTCTGTAGGTTAAAGTCAACATCATAATCTGTTTCAATAAGATATTCTCTGATTAGATTTTAGAAGGGGAGGAAGAAAGATAGAGGTATTAATAGAAAAGTTGAAAGCTAATCACGGGAATACGTTTGAATAGTGCATTCAATAGATTGAACATTAACAGAGCCATTAGATTTGACATTATGAAATGCTTGTCTATAAAAATGCACACTAACAAGAAAGTCATCAGACATATTCTACTGCTATAGTAATACATGGACTGGTTCCAAATTGGACAAGGAGTATGTCAGGACTGTATATTGTCACTCTGCTTATTTAACTTATATACAGTGTACATCATGCAAAATGCCAGGCTGGATGAAGCACAAGATGGAATCAGGATTGCCAGGAGAAATATCAATAACCTCAGATATGCAGATGACACCACCCTTACGGCAGAAAGCAAAGAACTAAAGAGCCTCTTGACAAAAGTGAAAGAGGGGAGTGAAAAAGCTGGCTTAAAACTCAACATTTAAAAAACTAAGACCATGGCATCTGGTCCCATCGCTTCATGGCAAATAGATGGGGAAACAATGGAAACAGTGAGAGAATTTACGTTTTGGGGGCTCCAAAACCACTGCAGATGGTGACTGCAGCCATGAAATTAAAATGCACTTGCTCCTTGGAAGAAAAGCTATGACAAACCTAGACAGCATATTAAAAAGCAGACATGGCTTTGCTGACAAATGTCTGTCTAGTCAAAGCTATGGTTTTTCCAACAGTCATGTATGGATGAGAGCTGGACAATAAAGAAAGCTGAGTGCCGAAGAATTGATGCTTTTGATTTGTGGTGTTGGAGAAGACTCTTGAGAGTCCCTTGGACTGCAAGGAGATCCAACCAGTCAATCCTAAAGGAAATCAGTCCTGAAGATTCGTTGGAAGGACTGATGCTGCAGCTGAAACTCCAATACTTTGGCCACCTGATGTGAAGAACTGACTCAATGGAAAAGACCCTGAAGCTGGGAAAGATTGAAGGCAAGAGGAGAAGGGAACGATAGAGGATGCGATGGTTGGATGGCATCACTGACTCAATGGGCATGAGTTTGAGCAAGCTCCAGAAGTTGGTGATGGACAGGGAAGCCTGGCATGCTGCAGTCCATGGGGTTGCAAAGAGTTGGACACAACTGAGTGACTGAACTGAACTGAATAGTAATATTAAGCTACTTCCTTGGATGGAAAACAATTGGAAATAATGCTATCCTCTTCAAAGTGTTACCCAAGACACCAGCTTATTAGTTCACTGGAATGACACTACTTAGCTGACCATTTTATAAGAAGCACGGGAACTTGATCTGCTCCAGATCAATATTGTTACCTAGAATTTGGATCCTCATTCTAGATTTTTTGTTCAGGCCAATAAACCAGGGAGAACTTTGGTAAGGATGACCCCAACCTGCCTCCAAGGACCACTAAAATTAAAACAAAAATAGTTGATTCTGACTTACCTTTTAAAACTCAGGAGGAAAAAAAATCTGTTCTACGCTAGATAGAAACAAATTTTAGACTCTAGTGATCCAAAATCAACTGCTTTAGATTCTTAAGTACCTTGGAATAGTTGTGTGGGGGTAGGCCATGGGGGAAGGGTATTGTAAGTGAGGAAAAGAAGGAAATAAAACTCATAGTAAAAGAAATAAAGGAAGTGGCCGGAGTCTTCTACATTAGTCAGGACAATTTTATAATTGTAGTACAAGTTTCTAGAAAAGCAAGGTCCGTCTATATCCCCAAGTGCTGTGGAACAGCAGGCCCAGTGTGCATTTATAAAGAAGGACAGTTACTGTTGGAGGACTTTCCCCTCCCCCAGTTCTTCCTCAAGTACATCCAGCTAGGAGGGTTTTCAGCCCTTTTTGTCTTTTTACAATTTAGCAAGATCAGACACATTTCTGCAATGCATATGCAGATTTCACCTCTTGTTACTTTCTCTAATGAACGTTCACTTAATCAATTTGACAGATGCCTTTATCCCCCTCCCCTTTTTCCCTGCTTCACTTTCACTGAGAAAGTTTACAGGAAAAAAAAAAGTGTTAACAGATTCAAGGGGGCATTAGAAATGTGAAAGGGTAGCCGACCAAGATGGGGTGGATGAGGGCTTTTCAATGGCCCTGCTCTCCGGCCACCAGCTCTGTCCAGTCCTGAAACCAGGAAGCAGGTCTGCCAGCCTCATAAGAAAGCAGGTATTTTAATAGCTGGCAGGAAATGATTTTCCTTTTCTCTTCAAAAATCAAAAAGAATGGTTATTTAACACAACATTTAAGCATAATACTTTCTTATCTCCCCGTGCCCCTATTCGGCCCAAAGCACCTTAAAAAATATTTATGCAAGAGATAATCTTGTCGGACTTTCTGGGTGGTCCAGTGGTTAAGAATCCAATGCAGGGGATGCTGGTTCGAAGGTTCAATCCGTGGTCAGGGAACTAAGATACCACATGCCTCAGGGCAGCTAAGCGCGAGCATCTCAACTAAGACTGGTGCAGCCAAAACCAAATATTTTTCTTAAGAAGAGAAAGACAATCTTGCTATAAGAAAAGAGCAACCAATCCACACTGGCACTCTCCCATCAAATTTCCCAGGCACCTAAATCTCACGACCCAAGCTGGGAGTGGGGAGTGCAGGGGCAAAGACCTGGTAAGTTTCAAACTAATATAGTTCAATCTTCCCAGGGAATGGGTGATGAGACCAAAATGCCAGGAGTTTTCAATCATATTCTCAACATCAAATTGAATCTGCTACTGAGCGATGGATGCAACTTATGACAGCACATGGCCTAGCTGTTGGAATTTAGCAGATCCTCAAAAAAAAAAAAAAAAAAAACATAAATAAAATTAAGTTAAAAAATTAAATAAGTAAATAAAGTGAGTTCTAAACCCCACCCTCCTTGCCTGCAGGCAGTCAAAGCCCTGGTTCAGCATCTGAGAAGTCTGCTTTACTTCTCATTGGTCATTTTCTCCTTCTCCCAATTCTCTCTTCCTCCCTCCAGCAGAATCAGGTCCCTAATCTTGGCCAGTTTTATAACTCATCCATTTGACTCCTTTTCACTTTACCAGGGCCAGAAAAATCAAACTGAGGAGAGGGGAGGGGAGGGGAGGGGAAGCCCCCCCCAACCCCTCCCTATCCGTTCTCTGCTTAGTAGATCTAGTTTTCCCTTTCTGCAAACTCATTTCCTTTGTTCTCTACACCATTAAGTCCTACCAACAGCCACCTGTTCACCTTTTACATTCAAACTGAATAGAAAACGTGGTCTCGTCTTTATCTAGCAGGTCTGTTAGGTCACTGATGAATCTTTCCTTTCCTGATCTTTTTGATTAGAGGAAGGAATGTGGACAAGTGGCTGCCTACCTTCTCTAACTTGAGCACCTGTTCTACTCTGCAGGCTGAATCTGTTCGCTCCAAGGAGAGCCTTCAGCTGGAAGTCCCCCGAGGTCTGCGAGTGAGCAATACTTCAGCCAAAGCCTGGCTTCAGCCAGGATGCCTTGAATTCTAAGAGCTGCACTGACATTTTCAAGAAGCCAAACTGAGTAGATCCACAACTGAAGAATCTGCATTATATTATCTGAACTCTGTTTCTTGTTAGAAAAGCAGAATGGCAGGCCTCATCCCAAGACCTATTGAACAAGTATCTGCGTTTTAACAAGATCCCCCAAGTGATTGATATGCACATTTCTTTAATTACCTGAGAATCTTTGAGAAAGTAGAGATATAGAGTACCCTTATGGATTCTATTTGTTTTCTGTCTTCTAATCACAATCTCTTTAGAATTGTGGTGTTGGAGAAGACCCTTGAGAGTCCCTTGGACAGAAGGCAATCAGTCCTGAATATTCACAGGAAGGACTGATGCTGAAGCTCCGACAAGTTGGCCACCTGATGCGAAGAACTGACTTATTGTAAAAGACCCTGATGCTGGGAAAGATTGAAGGCAGGAGAAGGGGACAACAGAGGATGAGAAGGTTGAATGGCATCACTGATTTGATGGACATGCGTTTGAGCAAGCTCTGGGAGTTGGTGATGGACAGGGTGTGCTGGTGTGCTGCAGTCCATGGGGTTGCAAAGAGTCGGACACGACAGAGCAGCTGAAGAACAACAATAATCACAATCCCTAGTGAGTCAGGGAGGATGTGAAGTTTGGGTCTGAAGGAAAAGAGAAGAGTGGGAATCAGCAGTTATTCTATTGTTGCTAAGCTGGTTTTTTTTTTTTTTTTTTTTTAATATGCTGATTTTTAAAATATCTTGGCACACACACAATTAAAACTATATGCTGTTAGGTTCCTATTCCCTCTGGAAATAATTTGGAATTTCGTCTAATGCTCCTCTTCTTTGTTTTATGGAAGCATCCTGAAATGTCTTCTACTGTGTTAGTCTTTTGTGTTTAGTGGAATGGTAGTTTAACCTTGATTTTTAGTTTCACTTAAAATTGGTTTCTATGCAAACTTCATTCTAGAAAATGTTATGGTTTTCCAGAGTTTCTGGGGGAAGTTCCTGGAGGAGTGTCCCCAGCCCTTGCGAAGTTTAGCTCTTCTTGTCCAGCACCTGAGTGTGCCACCAGCCCTGGGGCAGAAGCGCAGTGAGCAAGGAAAGTTAAGTAGAAGAGCAAGGCCCTGAGGACAGCAATTGGGATTTACGAAGCTGGTTCTGCCATAAGGGGTAACTTTGACCTTTGGCAAGTGATTTAACATTTTTCAGATACTGTTCTGTGAAAAGGAGATGATAACTGGAAGGGTTGTTGGTTTGATAAAAGAGGTAAAATTTCAAAATAGCTTACAACCAGGAAATTTGGAAAACTCAGCAGTGGCCACAGGACTGGAAAAGGTCAGTTTTCATTTCAATCCCAAAGAAAGGCAATGCCAAAGAATGCTCAAACTACTGCACAATTGCACTCATCTCACACGCTAGCAAAGTAAAGCTCAAAATTTTCCAAGCAAGGCTTCAACAGTATGTGAACTGAGAACTTCCAGATGTTCAAGCTGGATTTAGAAAAGGCAGAGGAACCAGAGATCAAATTGCCAACATCTGTTGGGTCATATAAAAAGCAAGAGAATTCCAGAAAAACATCTACTTCTGCTTTATTGATTACACCAAAGTCTTTGACTGTGTGGATCACAACAAACTGTGGAAAATTCTTCAAGAGATGGGAATAACAGATCACCTGACCTGCCTCCTAATATACAGGTCAAGAAGCAACAGTTAGAACCGGACATGAAACAACAGATTGGTTCCAAACTGGGAAAGGAATTTGTCAAGGCTGTATTTGTGGTTCAGTTAGTAAAGAATCTGCCTGCAATGTGGGAGACCTGGGTTCCATCCCTGGGTTGGGTAGATCCCCTGGAGAAGGGAAAGGCTACCCACTCTAGTATTCTGGCCTCGAGAATTCCATGGACTATATAGACCATGGGGTCCCAAAGAGTCAGACACAACTAAGTGCCTTTTACTTTCAAGGTTGTATATTGTCACCCTGCTTATTTAACTTATATGCAGAGGACATCATGTGAAATGCCGGGCTGGATGAAGCACAAGCTGGAATCAAGATTGCCGGGAGAAATATCAATAACCTCAAATACACAGATGACACCACCCTTACAGCAGAAAGGGAAGAAGAACTAAAGAACCTCTTGATGAAAATGAAAGAAGAGAGTGAACAAATTAGCTTAAAACTCAACATTCAAAAAACGAAGATTATGACATCCGGTCCCATCACTTCATGGCAAATAGATGGGGAAACAATGGAAACAGTGACAAACTTTATTTTCTTGGGCTCCAAAATAACTGCAGATGGTGGCTGCAGCCATGAAATTAAAAGACACTTGTTCCTTGGAAGAAAAACTATGAGCAACCTAGACAATATATTAAAAAAACAGAGATATTACTTTGTTGACAAAGGTCCATCTAGTCAAAACTATGGTTTTTCTATGTATGGATGTGAGAGTTGGACCATTAAAAAGCTGAGTGCTGAAGAATTGATGCTTTTGACCTGTGGTGTTGGAGAAAACTCTTGAGAGTCCCTTGGATAGCGAGGAGATCAAACCAGTCAATCCTAAAGGAGATCAGTCCTGAAGATTCATTGGAAGGACTGATGCTGAAGCTGAAACTCCAATACTTTGGCTACCTGATGCAAAGAACTGACTCACTGGGAAAGACCCTGATGCTGGGAAAGATTGAAGGCAGGAGGAGAAGGGGACAATAGAAGGTGAGATGGCTTGAAGGCATCACCAACTCAATGGACGTGAGTTTGAGCAAGCTCTGGGAGTTGGTGATGGACAAGGAAGCCTGGTGTGCTGCAGTCCATGGGGCTGCAAGAAGTTGAACACAACTGAGCAACCAAACTGAGCTGGACTGAAAGTGTGAAGTTGGTATATGGGATGGGTTTGTCCCTTCCTCTTAAACTTCCTTATCTAGGCCTCAGAAGAGCTAGTCAGCAAGATTAGTTGTCTCACCCTTAAAGCAAAGCTCCTCCAACTTGGAAACAAGGAGTTTAAAGGTAGGTGAGAACTCATGCGTCTTGGTTTGATGATTATAAAGAGTCCCCACTTGCTACCCACCTATGATGTTATGACATTCAGCAAGTGCTGTAACCTTCCTGAACCATTCACCCACTCTGTGAAACGGAGATCATAATGCCTAACAGAATTGTTGAGGTCGCTTTTGCATTCATTATCTCGTGGAATCCTCCCAATGACAGTGAAATAGGCCTTATTTAGCCCCATTTTACAGGTGAGGACACTGAGGTTCAGAGATGTCAAGTAATTCACTAAGGACCATACGACTAATAAATGGCAGCTGGGTTTAAGCTGGATCCTTCTAATCCAAATTTATATGCTCTCCATTGTACTTCCTATACCTTAGGGACACTGATAAGTAAAATAGAAAGCAGATAATGCTAAACACTTTAGTATTTTTGATCTCTAAGAACATTACAGTTCACATTCCAGGAAGGGAGTGATTTTCAAACTTCTTAATTTATCTTTTTTAATCTGCAAAAAAGTCAGCAACTAGCCAAGAAAGGAGAAATTCCCCCCTACAAGGTGTCAATTGTGGCTGATAATAAGTAATTCTTTCACCTCTGGAAGGATAATCAAGTTGGATGTCCAGACCTGAGAAGCAGCAAGATTTCGTTCTTTACTCTGCCTCTGAATAGAGTCGGAGCTTCTGGCTTCAGGGAGGGACAATCTCTAGCAAAGGTCATCGTGTCTGGGAGCAGGTGGTGCTCAGAATAATAAGGATGCTATGAACCAAAGGGGATTGTCTCCAAACTTACATCCTCATTCAGGAGAAGGTGAATCATCCTAATTCAGAAGGAAGAGACTTAGGAATGATGAGAAATCAAAGTTCATCATTTGGGGACCAGTTGACGAGGGGAGAGGCAGAGAAAATGGGTGGGGAATGGGAAGAAAAATGGGGATTTACAAAAAAGAAAACAAGGGCTTGGTGCCTTTAAATAAGCACTGAACATCACACTCAGTCTTCGATGCTGACCCTGGATTATGCACTTGCTCGGGCAGCATTTGACCCAACAGGTGGAAAATGTATTTCCTGTGCAGTTTCTTACAATACGAGGTGGGTAGCTGTGGCATGTGAGAATGCTTGTTTCTACAAATAACTTGCTCACACAGAAAAATTCTTGACAATCTAAAATGCAGTTAGACTTGATGACGAGCACACCTCGGGTGAAAGCATGTCTCTTCTCCTTTGCATTAGGGGCGGCCTCCTAGGTAACCTGACCCTCCGTCTAGCTAGGCTGGCGCTTCAGAACCTCAGCCTCTATTTCCCAGAACTCAGAAGTCGGGGTGTACGTGTAAAATAATGTCAGATTAAGAACAGTCTTTGAAATAAAGATGTTTACTTGCTTTGAATTAGGGCTATCAAAGTGCCATGTTTACATAAAATATAAGAAAAGCATTTTAATTTGATTTGCCTATAATGTAATAGTGTTATGGCTGATCATAAGATGAGCACTTTAGTGACCTTTGATTTAAAAAGAAACGTTTTTTGCTAGGATAAGCAACTTCCTTCTCCCTTACATATAATTTTCTTCTTTTAACCATGTATTTCTTGCTCAGTAAAAGTGACAGAGACACCAGATATCTGCTGTCTTAATAAAGGTAGATATAGTTTGAGTCACTGATGAAATCAAGATAGCTTTCCAAGTCAAATAGTTTGAAATTCTAAAGCCTGATATTTATAGTGAAATATGAGCATCCTCTTATTTTTACAAGCAAAAGAAATCCAAACATCCTTTTCTAATAAAGTTTTAAACATAGCAATCTCAACTCCAAGTGAATCAGCAAAGCATTTCTATGTTGAGGTTCTCAACACTTAAGGAGTAATTTTCAGGAACAGCTCAATCTCTTGGAAGCTGAACCCTGAAAATAAGAACATCTCAAACATAACTGTTTGGGGTATTGTGTATTATTGTCAGTTTTTTGTTTGTTTGTTTTTGCACCTTCAGATTTTCTTTCTATGAGCCTGTGTCCTTGTCCCTGGAAGCCCCCTGGACTGGTAACTCTCTAATCTGTCTGCATCCTGGTTTTATTAGGGAGAGGACACCAAGTGATAATGTACAACTTTAAAAAAAAAAAAAAAAAAACATGGACAGGTTTGTTTTTGTAACTGTCAGCAATGTTTTGGCTATTTTGAGAATGTAGGACAGGGTTAAGGATTAGTACCAGCATTCTCTTTTCTGTGTATCAGAGCCGCTTAGCAGTAATTAATCAGGACATTAGGTTTTGTGCTTTTGGTTCAGGTCATTTGCCTATGAGCTGCTCGAGCCTTTTACAAAGGCATACTGCATATGTTTCTGGGTACCTTTTTGAGAGAAGATTTAAATTGGCCAGATGAATAATACTTTGTTACAAGTGTTTTGCCCTAGGCAAAAAGGTTTTCTTCATATTATCATAGCCTGAAGCTGCAATCCTCAAGCGTGATGTGACTGGCGTTATACTGTCACATGGCAATGATGTAAGAACAGGCCTCTCTGTGTCAGACAAATCTGGATTTAGGGGAATTATAGCAGATGTTGCAAAATGGCAACAGTTTAGCAAGTTCCTTTTATCCCACTGTTGGGAGGCAGGACTACTAAGTGTACCAGACAGAAAAGAATGTTTTCTTTGATCCTTTACACTCTAGGGTAGGGACTTCCCCAGTTAGAGAACATCCTTAATGATATAGTTATACAGTCACTGATGGATCAGAATACAGAATTAAGGGTTAGCTTTCTTTTTTTTTTTTTTTAGTATTTGTTTTGATTGAGCTTAGTATTTGTGGTCATTTACATTACATTATAAGCTTTGGAAACCCTCTAAGGTTTTATTCTTCTTAAAGAAGCCTAATTCAGTGGAAGAAACTGAAGAACAATAACAAAAACTAACCCGCATGCAAAATATTTTAACTTTGGCAACACTATCCACCCAAAGCTACTACGTAAAGCGAAATTACATGAATTTGGAGAAGAGAAAAATAGGAAATATAGGAGTTATTTTAATTTCCATATTCTAATAAGTATTGACAAGTATATTCAACCATGTTGAATAACCAGGTACACTGCATTGTCGGTGTTCCTGCAAGTCTTAGTTTCTTAACAGAAAAGCTGTTTTCAAAAGCTTTGGATTCCTCTGATCTGGATTCTTCCCCATTCCATTCTAATAAAATTAATTCATACACATGATCAAGGTGAGTAGGTAGATGACAGTGACGTGGGGACGAGAATAAACATAAAATCCATTATCTGATAGAACTGATGCCAGATTTGATTTATGAGACTGTGTTTAGCTGTGGTTTGTGTGCATTTCTAAGACTGTCTCTGAGTCTCTAGAACCTTCTTTTGGAAATGTAGTATTAAATATCACTACAGTGTCTTGTCCATGGCACTTCCTAACATGCCTGCAGAAGTCAGCCTGTGTATGCAGGACAAGCAGACATAATTTCTCACTAGGTTAAGATTTCCAATGACTATTAAAACCCACATGCATAATGAGTTTGCTCTTTTTATGCAAATGTTTATTGATAATTTCCATTGGAGCATTAGACAGTGAAATGTGTGCTAACATTTAGACAATTTGTTTAAAAGGTTTCTATCTTTATGAAGAGTACTTTTAAATTTTTTTAAGTATTTTTATTTACAAATTGTGATCATAGTTGGGAGCCTCTGAAATAATTAGTGTATCCTAATTTTTCAGACTGTTTTCAATTAAAACAAAGGAAAAAATGAAAATAAGGTGTGTTTAAAGAACGTCAATATAGGTAGCTATATTTTGTATCTATTTTTAAAGATGTCAAAGGTCACAAAAGCAAGCCAATAGAACACTGTCAATAATGCTGCATCATCCTTAATAAAATACTATCTGTAGTTGTATTTGATTATCTTTATACCTTTCACTTATTTTACCACCGTTTGACCTAGAGAAAGGACTTGCCTATGCAGCACAAAGACAGAGGATGTTGAGGAAGCCACTGGGTTTGTCATTTGAATAATAGATATTATATAGAAATGGACTATGATTACATATATTGCTGTCCCTTTAGTAAGATAAAATGTGTTCTCAAAATAAATGTGCCAGAAGTCAATGTAAAATGTACATTTTGAAATTTTCAAAATCATATATTATTTAAATATAAGACTCAGTGTCCTACTGAGATCTTTAAAAATGGGAACTTCCTTAAAAGCAGCTTAGCTCTAACTTTGAATATGAGATTATACGATAAAATGCACACGTTTATTGAGCATCATTCATCCAAACCCCTGACTGAATCCTTTCCTATGATTTAAATCAACTCCTCAGTCATCCAAAGCCAGATCAGCAACACATTTTATATTTGGTTACAAAGACAGCCACAATGATTAAGTATGGCACTACATTTATTGGTGTTTCTGTAGACTTTCGAAGGGGGGGGAAATGAAAGTGGCTTTGTGAAACCTGCTGTGTTGAAACCAAAAAAAGGTCTTTGTCTTTGCTTCCTTTTTCCCCCCTGATGTGTCTGTCCCAGATATCTCAAAATGCAAAAAATGCATATCTTTCTCAGAAATCCCAACACAACTCTCAAACATTCTGGCAGCAGTGATTCCCACACATACGTAGCTCAGCTCAATCTAAGAACAATGTGGAAGAGTTTGCAGCACGGGGGTAGCATCTGTTGTTTCACTGTTCAATAATTCACAGTTAGCCAAAGTAGGAAAGGCAAACAATCCTTTTTCATATTTGCATACTTGGAATTTGGCTTTTTGATTTATGATTGTTCCCATTAGCTTTGAAAATTCACGTTTCTGTCTAGTTGCATGTTTTGCTTGAGTGAGCTCAAATTATGCTCTTGACTCAAAAATTATTACAAGTGTAAATACTTTGGAGATATAAGTGCCTGCCACTGATTTGGGGGTGTTTGTTTTATTGATTTTCATCTGGCGAGTTTAAAATATAAGCAAACTTTTCATTGAGGGTTTGGGGCATTTGTTTGAACACTCCTGGAGTAATTGGAAATGCAACAATTGTTTAAAAAGTGGCATTGTCCATGAAAAGATTTAGTGAGGGATGAAGAAATTTCTTGAACCTAAAGACCTAATCTGGTGATCCAATTCTCCCCACTGTGTCCATTCCCGTGAAACTCCATTTACTTGCCCCTATCCATCACCAGCTCCCCGCATCCTACCTAGCCAATCCTCTAGGTTTCCCACATTGTCTCCTCTTTTGTCTTTTCAGTCTAAACAGAAGAACAACAGATAGGGTTCTGAAGGGCAGGGAGCATCAGGAGCTGCAGGAGAATGGCTGAGATGAGGGTCAGAGTCCTGCCCCTACTGCCAACAGTTACTAGGGTTTGTGCTGCCCGGCTGAACAGTGTTCAAAGGCTTTGCTGGGCTTTGTTCCACTGTGTAGGGATTAGGCCTGGCGGTCTGAGAATTTGCCTTCTAATTAAAAAGGATAAAAGATAGAAGTAGCATTAGACTAAAACAGAGCAGTGATACTTCACAGGCTGATTTTTTTTAAGTCACAAGACAACGCTAGAAGTTGTCAGGATATTTTATTTCTTTAGTATTCCCCTCAAATTAAAAAAAAAAAAAGAAAGAAAGAAAACTTTGGAAACTCTTCCCAGCTGTTGTGCATGGTGCATGGAAGTCTAATTGCCTCTAAAATATCTGCTGTTTACAGTGAGACGGTTCTGGTGGGGGATTTGCAGTCAACACTGGAGAAGGAAGGCTGCCTCTAGAGCCACCTTCCTCTTTTTCAAATGCTGGCAAGAAATTAATTCTACCAAAAGTGAATCCTGCCTTTCACGCCACCCCAGTGTGCCCTGCTCCCAAGCCTTCCAGTGCCCACCCTACCTATTCTCTTTTCAAGGATCAATCATTCCTTTCATCTCCTTGCAGCTGTAGACACTATCTCAACCAGGTGTGAAATGCAATTAAGAAATAATTCTGATCTCACAGTCTTTTTTTTTCTTAATAGCAATCCAATGGAGGGTGATTTTTAAACTTTCACATCAGTATGGTTGATGTTTTGTGACAGTAAATGTGATGCTGTGTCTCCATGTTGTTAAGAAAGAAGCTGTCCCCAGAACCGGGGGCCGACTAGAGCATCCACATAGATGATACACCCTCTTAAACGCACTTGCCTGCCGTCCAGCGCGGCTCTTCTTGCTGTGTGTAAAGAACGCTATGCTGACAGGAGCCCAAGTGCCACTTGTTGAATATAACCAGCGGCTGGGAGTGATTTGCCAAGTACTCCAGAGACTGGTTCTACCCTCTGTATCACAGGAAGAAATTTGAGGTGAGAATTTCTGTTAGAAACGCTGATGAGATTATATAAGTTAGTTGAGGTGGCTTTTTTTGGGTTTTGTTCTTTTTTTTAAGGGGGAAAAGGAAGGAAAGAGTTTTGTGGAGGACTTCAGAGCTTTCAAAGCCACTGAGCTCAGTAGAGCTCCGATTGCAGACAAGTATAAAGGAATGCTCCCTCATTCCCACAGAGCTCGTGTTACGTCATGAAGCCAAAAGACTGAATTTATTATTCACTTTTCTTATTGTTTCAATTTGTCCAGAATAAAGAAATAAAGTTCCCTTAGTAAAGGGATGTTTTTAAAGAATGAGTTTATAATGAGACTAACCTCTATATTTCAGAGACACATAAATATGCTTATGTTCACTTTCTGGGAAAATCCATATTATTATTATTATTGTTTTTTGCTTACTTTTATTGATTTGAGCAAGTTACCAGTGGACTACATTAGGCATACATGGAACCAAAAAGGCCAGGGGAAGGACACAGAATCATCTCCCCATCTAGCATACAATTTGGAGGGCTAAGCCTATGAATACTGTCAGTAATTCTAATTTCCTGAAGTTCAGCCTTTTTTCTTTTAACATCTGAATGGAATGAATATGTCAGTGGCTATATTTAAAAAAAAAAAAAACAATGCATTATGCACATTTACCAAATGTTTAAGAAACAATGTTTGCAAAATAATCCATATTGATTTTGATGGTCAGCTTTGTGTACCAGAATAAAAAGATTCTCCCCAGTCCTGAGTTCAGGGACAGCCATGGTAATTTATGTTAAATTTCAGTCCCTTCTTTTATTTTTGTCTTTTTGAGATGACCATTCCCCCTGCTGATTTTCCAAATGTAGCAAAGCTGGGTCTGCTAGTTCCACTCTAAAGAAAACAAAGATAATAATCTGATTTAGACGTTGAAGAACATCAGTATGAATGACAACAGTAGTAGGTTAGAGTGAGTCAACATTTCTCTTTCCAGTCCCAGCTTCTCTTTAGCATTTAAAATATGTCAGCCACTTCTACAAAGCCAGTTTTAAGAATGTAATTCATAATATTTTGGCTTCTATTTTTTACCAGCTTCTGAGTAATATATTGTACAGAAAGAGGTCTTTGTTGTGTTTATAATACATGTATAACCCGGTGGGAAGTGGAATAAAAAATGTATATTATTTGCATAACTTGAACCAAAGAACCTAGTGCATTACTGGGTTTGAATAACTTAAATTTAAGTGAGCTGGCTTAAGAGTAATATTACTCTATTTTTGTTCTGTAATTCATATAATGAAATCACACCGCTAAAAAATATTTAAGGTTTTAACAATGATACGTGAGACCTGATTTTTGAGCTCCTTTTTAGTGAAAACAGTAATTTGTAAACTGGCACATGTGTGCCCCTTTTTGTCTGCTATAGCATTTGTATCCTTTCATCTGCTCTCCTCTCCGTGCATGGAAGAGAAGCCCGTTTGGCCTAACGGTACAGGCGCGAAGGACTAACCCTCCTGGAATATCGAGCTTATGTCTGCTTCCCAGACACAACCAGTGGAATGTCTGGACCCCGTGCAGCTTTCTCCAAACTGCTGGCCACCCCACAGCAACCTGCGTTTCCTTCAAGCCTACCGTGTGAGCCATTGCAGTAAGCTGGGCTGGACTGGAGCTCGTGCTCCCATACTTCGCACCACACGCAGAAAGTGAGAACAGACTTCACCTGACATGGGTGGTGCTAGTCGTCTTCAAATCTCACAGGTGAGGGGTTTTTCTTTTAGAGGAAACACAGACCCACAGCAGGGCAGCCGCCCCTACCCCAGATATGTGCCTTTGCTTTTAAAAGAGCTGAAGTTGCTTAATATTTGCATGTAGGGAACAGAATCTTAAATGCTCCTAATGGTACTGTCGCAGAAGTTCATGTTGCTTGCCTTTACAGCCAGAGAGAGATTATTTTTATCTGTCTGTATTTGAAATAAGGGATATAGTATAAAACCAGATGCTGGAATGCTCCCTTCCTGCTATGCCAAGCAAGATTACTATATAAAAATGACTTTACTCCAAAATTACTAAAATATTCATTGAAAGGACCTAAGAATGACTAAATTAGTAAACTAATAGAATGAAAAATTAAGGGAGTGATTAAATGTACAGAACCAAAGAGGAGTTGTTTACAATAAGATGTTACACATTTGGGAAATTTACTCATCTCTATTATCAAATAAACTCAAATGTCAAATACAAATGAAACGGTCTTTTATAAACTTGATTTAAAATTTAATTTTAAAACTGCTCATATGGGGCAGGAAAGTTTTTCACTTATCCTATAGCTAATGGAGTGGGTCTCCTCCCTGAAAGTACAATGCTACAGGTACAATTATAATCATAGTTAACTCTATTATCTAAGTGACTATGCTAAGAATGGAATAATTATTTTTTATCTTAAGTTTAAAAAGCAAAATCTGAAGCAGATCAGCTCAGTTGGAATCATCCTTTCAGAATGTTAAAACTGTCACACTAATTCTACAACTGGCCTCCTAAAGATCCTTCCAGTTGACTTTCTGCATTTTTGTCTCTGGAAGGAGAGGGGTGGGTGAGGGAAGAGTTTAGAGAGCAAGTATTGGCTTGAGAAATAGACTTGGACGAGTTGCAAGCTCTGAAAACAGATTTCTTTATCTGCAAGCCAGGTTGGAGCGCATCCCCAGACTGCTATTCTGAGCCACCTCGTCCAGTTGAGAAGACTGCCATCTCTAGGATGGCATATGAGCTGGATGCTTTTTCACGTCCATGCCTCTGGATTTTTTTCAGGCTTAGGTCTCTCCTAAGCAGGAAAAGCCCACTTCTGCCAATCTGTATTTTGGAGATATGGACTACCTTTACCTGTGTGGGTTGAGATCATATAAGTCCTTTCACTGGTGATACAGTTTGGATTGGAACCAAGGTCATAAGGTAAATAGCCAATTCTTTATCCTCTCAGCCAAGCCCTTGATAAGGGGTGCTCTTTGATGTTGAGAATGATAGTTGGCTTTTTCAGAACTTATATCCAAAACAGTAATACATAATGCATTTGCTTCCATCACACAGCTGCTGATACATTGTTGAAGGTCAATTTAAAGATTACTTAATGACAAGAGCTACTTAAAATCAATCAGATGCTTCAGAAAGCAAAAATGATCCTCCACTAACAAAAAATAAAAACTGCAAGCAAATATACCTACAGTTTTCAACTTCTTCCCAATAATTCATTATATTTCTTCCTTTAATAAAAGCCAGCAGCTGGCTGATTGAATCCCTCACTAATGGCACCTCTTACTCCATGGCTTCACTGTGGTTAAATTATTTACAGTATATAGTGCCCCTTCTACGAGGTGTAAAGACTTCTGTGATGCATAGAAAGGTCTTATCTCATATATTAGTAAGAAATGGCTTCCACCTGGTGCCTAATTGCAACAAAAAGCTGTTCACTTTTTCATATCCTTTGGTTCTGAAAATTGTGTCTCTTTTCTGCTCACTGGAGCAATATAAATGTGGAGCACGTAACAGGCTGTGTTAGATGCTTCACCAGGGCAAATGCTATGTACGGTGCCCTTAACTTCTGCAGTTTTTCCTTGATAAGATCATTTCTTCATCTGGACATCCTAGTAACCTATTCTTTTTTGTTTCTCCTATGACATCTGGTTTTGCTGAGCCTCATCCTGACTAGATTTCACAAGATGTTAGAAAGAAAGCTAACACTAAAATGGGAAAGAAGGAACAAAGCAACAGAGATCAAAGTCAGAGGGGAAAAAAGTAGTTTCCTCTTTAAAAAAGAAGGCAGTCACATTATTTACTTTTCTTCCAATTTTTGCCTTATTTAAGAAATGCTGTGAAAATGAATTAGGTCTGATTGGCCTCTATAACCCCAACGTGCTTCTGATCCACTCTGTTCATGGATAGATAGTAACAGAACTAATAAAAACCATAACTACCCTCAATGAGTGCTTGCTGTGTGCCAGCTCTGCTAATTTTCACATTATCCCCATCTCACAGCAGAAAACTGAGGCATGGAGATGTTAAGTACCTTGCTCAAGGTCACACAGCTGAAGCTGGAGCAACTATGACTCGAACCTAGCGGTTGGCTTGAAAGCCTGTCATTTTAGACACTATGCTAGGAGCAACCAAACACCATCCTATGGTCCCTGGATGGCACATCTTCTGTTTATTAAATATGAATGTTTTCAAGCGTAGACTGTAGAGCTTGACTGCCTGAGTTTAAGTCTTTTACTAGTTGTATTATGTGGGACAACTTATTTAACCTTTCCGTGACCATTTCCTCACCTGAGAAATGAGAATAGTAACTTTCTCAAAGTGGTATTGGTAGAATCCTACCAATGAGCTGGTCTGTAAAAACTCAGAACAGCACCTACTTTGACATGGGCAACGCTTAACAAGCGTCTTGTTTTCTTTTGTTGGTGTTAAGTATCCCAGTGTTAATTTTCTTAAGCTTTATTCATGTACTTCTCTGTGGCATTCATACCGCACAGTTTACTCTCCAGTATATGTCAGGATATGTGTATGCTGTCCCCACATAGCCCAGTGAGCAAATAGCTCTTCCACGAGCCTTCTGAAGAAGAATGCCAGGGTCTCCTTTTCTTTATCAAAGCTCTTAACCAAAATTATATATATATATATAAAAAATACACTATACATATATATTAATATATACATTTCCTAGGGAGGAACAAAATGGGTTTAAGAAAGCATTGATTATAATTTAGTATACTTTTAAAATCAAAATGCAAACCTCAAATGTTTTTTAAAATTTGCTCAGAAATTTTTTGAAAATATGGAAGTATGTTATTGACATCATTAAACACAAATCAAACTCTCACGACTTATAAAATGGAACATTCAATAACCTGTTAACATGCTTAGCACTAGAGCACACAGCCACTTGCTGTACCTGGGTATATTCTCTGGACTTCAGTATGCGTTTCTGACTGTGATGTTAATGGCTCCTTTGAAGAGGTTAAAAGCATATTGAGAGCAGCAATCGATGCAACTGTATTTATATGTCATAATTTTCTCAAATGTGAGGATACACCTTAATCAGAAATGCATTCACCAGTTTACAATATAAAGGACACTTGTCATACTAATAAATACTGCTTATTGTCTTTGTACCCTGACAGTGACTTTTTTTAGCATAACACGCATCAAGATGATCTTAATATTCCAAGACCATGTAGTCATAAAAGCCTTTCAGAAATTTGAGCAAAATTTTCAGAAATCCTTATCCTAAATTTAATTTAAATTGCCCACAATTTTATTTCAATGTTTTTTTGGCCACATTGAAGTCATGACTGGTTTCCCTGGGAAGTCAACAGAAGTTTGGCAGGTGCATACGCTCTGCAGGGCAGAAAGCAAGAGGAGAGGTAAGCTCAGAAGGTAATTGTACAATTCTGGACACCTTTCTGCAGCTTTAATCACTCAAACCCAAAATAGTACTCATGGAAAAATGGAAGTTGGGAGAATTTTGAATCTGGAGTTGGCTGATTTAGTAGCTTTCTTCTAACTAAAATCTAGACGCACAAGGAGAGAACTGAAAATGAAGAAGTAAACAGGGACCCACACACTAAGCAGGCCTCACCTGAGAGTGGGTGCATGCCCACCGCCACCATGACCCACTGACACCAGATTTCTATGAGGGGGTCCACCGGCCTTTCCACAACAAAGGCCGAGCCCATGAAGAACAATCTGATGTGTAGACTGAGGAAAAGCTGAAGCAAAAGGTGGATTTTCTTTTCTTTGCATTTCTCTGTTTTGATTTTACTATTCATGTCCTTTACCAAAATACCTTTCTCCAATTTCCTCAGCCCAGGAGTTTGAATGTTTGCATGAAGTACACACATATCACTACATATGAACCATGAAATGTATTTGAAAATAAATGTTTTAATTAAAATTGACATTTCTGAGCCTACTGCTGAGGGCAGCTGCTTTTTCTCTAAAATTACTTTGTCCATCTCCCTTGGAGTCCAATATAAGAGGAGTTTCCATTCCACTTTAATACTAATTTAATATCAAAAGAACAGCATTAGTGTGTATACCCAAATTTTCTTCTTTGGGTTGTTAAACCAGTTCTAAAAGACTACAAACAGGTTTTGCACTCTCAAAGCATTCGCCTATTTTCCCCCAAATGTATGCGTTTAACAAAATGGCTGTCCAAGATGAGTGGACTAGAAGCTCTCTCATTCAGGGTTTATAAATGCAGGGGGTCAAGGAGTAGACATCTGTGCCTGCATTTCCCCCGTCTCCTCAGCCTTGCTAGAGCCGGCACTAATGGGGAGGTGAACGTCATCAACATAGCACCAGATGTTTGGAAAGCAACCATAGCTCCCAGGCTGAACAGAGCCCTTACTCTGCAGAAGGCATCATCCATTCACTCAACAAATGCAACAATATTCCAGTCCCCACTAACTTACATTCTAGGGGGAGAAGGCAAACAACAAAATTATGTAGCATGTTGGCATTCAGGAGTTGTGATGGGGAAAAACGAAACATAGAAGGGAGAAAGCTCAGGGAGTGAGGGTGTTTGCTCTTCAGAAAAGAGTGATGACAGCTGAATGAAGAGTCAAGGAGGTAAGAGAGCAAGATGTGCTGAGATTCTGGAGAATGGTCTGGGCAGAAGGAAAACGAATGTCCCAAGGCAAGAATGTGCCTCATGAGTTTGAGAAGGCAGCAAGGAGTCTGGTTGGCTGAGGCAAGGAGCAGAGCAAGAAAAGGTCAGGGACGTAAGGCATGCTGAGAACTTTGGCTTTACTCTGAGCCATTGTTGGGTTTTCTTTTAGTGGGCTGACATGACTTGACCTATTTTTTGAAAGGATGACTCTGGGCACTGTGTTAACAGATCATGCCCTTTCTAAACACATATATCATTAAGTCTAACAGAACGCTCTGAAAAGGGTGTTAGTGTCATTATCTCCATTTTATAAATGAGTTAACTAAAGCACAAAGTCATAAGACTTGCCCACAATTATACCTAGAAAGTAGGAGAGAGGGGATTTTCAAACCCAAGCTGCCTGGCTACAAACCCTGGCTTCTAACTGCTATGCTCTCCTGCCTTTTGGCAAATAGAACTAAAAGGAAGACATCCTGCCACATAGGGGCTTGCTTTTAATTAGGCAGCCAGACAAATGCATATAGAGATGTAACAGTATTGCAGTGAGTATATTAAACATACCATCAACTCCCATACTTCAATAACCACCTAAAAACCCAAGACTTACATCTCTTTCTCTAACCTAGATTTCTCACCAAGTCTCCTGAATACAATGCTCTACTTCACTTCAGAGATTTCGGCACCCTTGATTAATAGCCTATCCTGGGCTGGGATCAACACTAAGCAGTTGTATTATCTTTGCCCGTAAGGAATTTATATCATAGATCACAGAGAAGTGACGCATAAGTATTGTTCAGTTTAATGTGTTTCTGAAATATCTCCACCTGGAGGTCTTGTAGATACTTCACAGCAACAGAAATCGGCCCAAATCAAAATATCTTCCTGCCCTGATCCTCTCTTGTATTTTGTATATTTGATAATGACACTCCCTCATGTACAATTTTTGGATTCACCCTTGAAATCCCCCTGTTCTTATTCCCTGCCTTCTTCTGGTCAGGCTCCTGTGAGCCCCGCCTCCTAAGGATTTTCAGGATGACCTTCTTCATCCTCATCCCCTCTCCTACCTTTCCCTCTTGTAGAACACCACCTGCTTTAAGCAGAGCAGAGAAGGACATTTTCTATTATACAGGGTTGTATATAATCTCTGTCAAATATTATTCTTTCTTTTATTTGTTTGTTTGTTTTACAACCCTTTAAAAATGTGAAAAACCATTCTTGGCTCCCAGACTGGATTTGGCCACAAGGTAACAGCAACAGACCCCGGCAAGTCTGCCTACTTCCAGAGCTTGCTTTGAGGCTGTCCTCACACACTGACATTCTCCACACCCCTGCCAGGCTCTCCGATGCCCATCTTTCTGTATTAGATGTTTTAAAGCCCCAAGGTTTTGTTTCTTTCCTTTTCATTTAAATCATTATAAAAGAAGCCCATATCATTCTCCTCCTTGAAAATCTTTCATATGCCCCTTTATGTGCAGAATAAAATACAGACTCCTTCTATACAAAGATGCCTTCCAGTTCTCCCTCCCATTGCTCCATCATCCACACACCATGAAGGCATCACAAAGAACTCACCATTCTGCAAATACTCTACAGTTCCCTCAAGCCTTCCTGTCTTTGAACATGTTGTTCCTTCTGCCTGGAATGCCCTTCCTTTCTTCCTTGCTTTTTCTTCTTCTTTAAAAAAAAAATTCTCAGTTGATTCACCCCTTATGGTACCTTGATTCACATTTACCCTTCAAGGTCCAACTAAAATGTCCTCTCACCCATGGAGTATTCCAGATCCCTCCTCTACCGCTGTCTGGTCCAGCTGGAAGCAAGTGCTCCCACAGAGATTTGTATTCCCTGTCCCCAGCCTAGTGGTTTTCAACCAAAGTGGGTTCAAATTCAGTTCTTCCACTGACCAGCTATGGGATGATAGGCTAAGCTCTTCTTTGGTTCCCTCTCGGAGAAATAGAGATTGCGGGATGATTAAAACAGTGAATGTGTATTATATCCTTAAGATTGTCTGACATATCTTCAAGACTCAAAGGCTAGTTATGATTATTATCTCAGCTAAAGCACCGAGTGTGAGGTCTGATAAATATTTGATTAAGAATCTGTCCCCTACTAGATTAAGTTGCTTGAGGGCAGAAATCAGGTTTTCTTCATCTTTGCTTGAGGCCTAGAACATAGTTTATGTTGAATAAATGTTTGCTAAATGAGTGAATGACCCAACTTAATGGGTTTTGAAACCAGGTGTGGTTCTTCACAAATCTCCCTAGGAAAACAGAAAGCACTTTCTGCCTCCCCTGGGGTTGCTGGTTAGCAGTAGAGGAGGGATGCCCTTCCTTGGGAGCAGAAAGGCCAAAGACCACAATGATGGAGACTGAGTTCTCTAATAGGCAGCCTGAGTTTCCACCCTTTTTCCATCAATTATTAGATTTCTAGCCTCAGGCATATTACTTAACCTCTTTGTGCCTCATTTCCCACCTGTGTAAGCAAGAATAATAATAGTGTAGACTTTACAGGGTTTTTGAGAATGAAATGACTTATGCACTTAAAGCATTTAGTGTCTACGTAGAGAGTACACAATCAGTAAGTATCAACCATCACTATGATGATCAATATCATTCCCTCTGCTATGTCAGGACAGATCCATGCTTCCAACTCTAGATTCAACCCCACTGAGTTCGGTCATCACATATTTTATTTTCTAAGGTCATCACATCTTACCCCAGGCATGGATGAAATATGCTTTCTTCATACAGATATTAGGTATGCCAATATTTTCCTGCCATGTGTGAGAAAGAGATACATTCAGATATCATAGGCTTCCAGGAATAGAGGCTTCTGATTAAACTGACCTAAACAGTGAGGAAAATACCATTAGGCATGGTAAGGAAGGTCAGAGGTAGGTGGTGCTGCAGCTGATTAAATCATTAAGGACCTAGATTCTTTTCATCCTTCTGCTCTGCTGACTTCACTGTGTCTGCTGGATGTTAGGCCAGGACTTTCATCCTTACAAGATGGCTACAGTAACTAGAGTCTGGGAGTCATATTCAGATATAAAGTCAGTGGACAGTCAGTGGACAGATAGAGGAGTGTCTCTTCTCATGTGCTATTTTGAGAAGGAAAATACCTTTTGCAGAGACCCCCAAGAAGACTTCCCTTCACACTTTTATTTTTTTTTTAATTTTATTTATTTGGCTGTGCTGGGTCTTCGTTGCTGCTTGGGCTTTTTCTCTAGTTATGGAGATCAGGGGGCTACTCTCCATCATGGGGCCTGGGCTTCTTATTGAAGTGGCTTCTCTTATTGAGGAGCTCCAGCTCAAGGGCGCACAGGCTCAGTAGTTGTGGCTCCCAGGCTCTAGAGAACAGGCTTAATAGTTGCCCTGTAGCATGTGGGATCCTCCAATATCAGGGATTGAACTTTTGTCTCCTGCATTCTTTACCACTAAGCCACCAGGGAAGACCCCCTTCACAATCTTAATGGTCAGATTTGGCCCACCTCTGAACGAAGGACTGTCCATGCATTCACCATGATTGAATTACACAAATCAGGATTTACCCTAAAATTAGGACTAGGTATATTTTCCAAAACAGAACCAGGTGTTCTGTGAGCAAAGAATAAAGGCAGAGTGGCTGTTGGGTAGTCAAACAGCAGGGTTTGCAACAGACAACTTTTTGTATTTTTATATTTTGGTACTGCTTGTCACAGTGGTTTATTTTGGAAGGAGTAGGGCCTCCCTGGTGGCTCAGATGGTGATGAATCTGCCTGCAATGTGGGAAGACGAAGACTTGGGTTTGATACCTGGGTTGAGAAGATCCCCTGTAGAAGGGAATGGCTATCCACTCCAGTATCCTTGCCCACAGAATCTCATGGACAGAAGAGCCTGGCCGGCTACAGTCCATGGGGTCACATGGAGTCGGACATGACTGAGCAACTAATACTTTCACATTTTACTTTCAGAGCAGAAAACAGTCTCATTTGGACTAAAGTTTCTTGGTAGGGTTGTGAACACCCTGTTTTGTGTTTTATATATATATATATATATATATATATATATATATATATAGACATCTGAGATTCTAGTTTTAAAATTCTGGGCAGCACAGACAAGTTTAACTCTCCAGTGCAACTGGTATACAACTGAAAAAGGGCTTTGTCTAAGAACCTGGGGAAAGCCTTTATTTTAAAAAGTCATCTTCAGGTCCATGAAAACCGAACAATCAGTCTTATGCAGGGATTCAACCCTGCATATTCATTGAAAGGACTGATGCTGAAGCTGAAGCTCCAATACTCTGGCCACCTGATGCAAAGAACTGACTCATTGGAAAAGACCTGATGCTGGGAAAGTGAAGGCAAAAGGAGAAAGGGACAGCAGAGGATGAGATGGTTAGATAGTACCACCAACTCAATGGATACGAATTTGAGCAAACTCTGGGAGATAGTGAAGGACAGAGAAGCCTGCTGTGCTACAATCCATGGGGTCACAAAGAGTCAGACATGACTTATCGACTCTACAACAACAATCTTCAGGTAAGTGAAAAGTGAAGAGTCAGTGATGCAGGGATTCATATCTCTGAGGCTTTCATCCTACCTTGAAGAAACAAAATAGAGGATCCTAAAAAGAGGCATGCTCTGACCATCTACCAGGCTCAACATTCACCTTAATTATATGTTCTATCCCTATTTCATCTAAAACTCAATACAAGCCTTCAATTAAGCATCAGAATCCTGAAATGGCACCAACACTGGCCACATCATTTAGAGAAATGGAATTTACAACTGGAACCAATGAGGGCATTGCTCTTTACATTTCAGAAGCACATCTGCTCAATGTTGTCATTTTGTAAGCTTTGGCTAAAACCAGGAAGCAAGGAAAATGCATAATGAATTCATTATTGATGAAGAAATTTTGTATTGGTATCTTTTGGCCAACTCAAGTTTTATATTTATATAGGTCCAGAAAAAAGTTCCTAGACACTAAAAGTACTCTAGGTATGGGACTTCCCTGGTGGTTAGGACTCTGCGCTTCCACAGCAGGGGCAAAGGTTCAATCCCTAGTTGGGGAACTAAGATCCTGCATGCTTCGCTGTACAGCAAAACAAAAATAAGCCAACAAAACAGAATCACTCTAGGTAAATTTAAATAAGTGTTTCTATTCTTAAATGTTGTCTCTACTTTGAAGGCAGAGAATCCTTAGAATTTTGAAGTGAAAGTCTTTACGATCATTTACTGAATTTCTGGCATTTTTAGATGAGGAAATGAATTCTCAAAGCAAGTGCTGTATGGGCCCAAGTTCCCAGAGCTTGGGAGCGGCAGTGTTGGAATTAAGAGCCCCATCCTGTGACAGATTACAGGTGGCCACAAATTTTTTGCTACTCCTGCCCTCAAAAGGAAAAGTCTAATTCTCTTCCTCTTGAATCTGGCCAGAACTTACTGACCAGCTTGATTGACAGGATGTGACTCAAGCAACGTCCTGGGGCTTAGGAAGCTGGGTCAGAAGACTTGCAACTTCTGCACAGCCCCTCCTGGAATGCACACTCTAGGAGAGCCAGCACTAAGAAATCTGACTCCCCTGAGACTGCCATGTCATGAAAAACTCCAAGCCAGCCAGTGGACAGACAGCAAAAAGAGAAGGAAGCCTGCCCACCCCTTGGTCATTCTAGACACCCTCCAGTCCAGATCCCCAGTGGAGGAGTGAAGAAGCCTTCAGATGATGCTAGTCCCAGTCACCATTTGACTGTAAGCACATAGGAGCCCCCAAGATATTAATAAGACCATCCAGTTAAGCCCACATTAAGATCTACACAACAGTGAGAGGTAATGACAAAATCTGTTTTAAACCACTAAACTTTGGGACAGTTTGTTATGCAACAATATATAACTAGAGAATCCTCTGACTTGACACCTGTACCCACATCATTAATAAAAATACACAAGACGGGAAATTAAAATTCTAGATGGAACGAAGTTTCCTCAGGCTGTTGGGGAGTTACATCCTGGCTCTGCTCACATTTTCTGTGAAGCACAGTGTCATCTGAAGTCCAGTTAGAGTAGAATCCTTAAAATGTATCACATGATAAAACCAGCCTTTATTATTCATGTGACAGTGTAGCTGAGGAATTGAGGTATATTCAGGGAATTGGGGCAAGACACTTCTGGACTCTACAGTATTCACACCAATGTTCATAAATGACTGAATGCAACTAGAAAGAAAAAGATCTTCCACAATACTTTTAAAGACCCTTTCGAGGATTATCAAGATTCAGATACATTCTTCAATATTAAACTATGGCATAGCTGATATCATTTGAAAGCATTATTGGTCAATGTTTGGCTTCATGCCACAAAATTCTCTTAGGAAAAAACTAGTTTATTACCACTAAGGAATTTTTAGTTTCTACTGCTAAAAATTATAACTTTGATTCTATCACAGCAGACTTCCATGGGAAGTTGTCCACAAATATCTCAAAGATTTATAGCTTACAGAGGGGTACTAATATTGTCCCCTAATGATCTATTGTATCATTTCACTTATACCTTAAAAGAACTTTGAAAACATCATGGTAAATGAAACAGTGGTCATGTATGGATGTGAGAGTTGGACTGTAAAGAAAGCTGAGTGCCAAAGAATTGATGCTTTTGAACTGTGGTGTTGGAGAAGATTCTTGAGAGTCCCTTGGACTGCTAGGAGATACAACCAGTCCATTCTAAAGGAGATCAGTCCTGGGTGTTCATTGGAAGGACTGATGCTGAAGCTGAAACTCCAATACTTTGGCCATCTCATGTGAAGAGCTGACTCACTGGAAAAGACCCTGATGCTGGGAGAGATTGGGGGCAGGAGGAGAAGGGGACGACAGAGGATGAGATGGCTGGATGGCATCACCGACTCAATGCATATGAGTTTGGGTGAACTCCGGGAATTGGTGATGGACAGGGAGGCCTGGTGTGCTGTGATTCATGGGGTCTCAAAGAGTCGGACGTGACTGAGCAACTGAACTGAACTGAAATGAAATGAAACAAGTCAGACATGAAAGAACAAATTGTATGATTCCACCTATATGAGGGGCCTAGAGTAGTTGAATTCAGAGAGACAGAAAGTAGGATGATAGTTACCAGGAGTTGGGGGGAGGGAGAGAATGGGAAGTTATTATTTAGTGGTCAGAGTTTTTGTTTTGTTTTTGTTCAGTCACTAAGTTGTGTATGGCTCTTTGCGACCCCATGGACTGCAGCACACCAGGCTTCCCTGTCCTTCACTATCTCCCAGAGTTGGCTCAAACTCACGTCCATCGAGTCAGTGATGCCATCTAAACATCTCATCCTCTTTCGCTCCCTTCTCCTCCTGCCCTCAATCTTTCCCAGCATCAGGGTCTTTTCCAGTGAGTCAGCTCTTTGGATCAGGTGGCCAAAGTACTGGAGCTTCAGTTTCAGCATCAGTCCTTCCAATGAATATTCAGGGTTGATTTCCTTTAGGATGGACTGGTTGGATCTCCTTGCAGTCCAAGGGACTCTCAAGAGTCTTCTCCAACACCACAGTTCAAAAGCATCAATTCTTCAGCACTCAGCCTTCTTTATGGTCCAACTCTCACACCTATACATGACTACTGGAAAAACCATAGCTTTGACTGTATGGACCTTTGTCAGCAAAGTGATGTCTCTGTTTTTTAATATGCTCTCTAGGTTTGTCATAGCTTTTCTTCCAAGGAGTAAGCATCTTTTAATTTCATGGCTGCAGTTTTTGTTTGGGATGATGAAAAAACTCTGGAGATGGATGATGGTGCCAGTTGCAGTAATATTGTGAATGTATCAATACTAAATACCATCAAATTGTCCACCTAAAGATAGTTAAATTGATAAATTTTGTTATGTATGCTTTACCACAATAAAAAGAAAAATCTTTTACTTTAAGAAAAAAATAATACAAATAGAAAGAAGAATTGGGATGTTTTATCAGTCAGCTTCCCAGCAGGAAACAGATGGCACACTCAAATTAGGACAATTTGAAGAGAGTTTAATAAAAGGCACTCCTTACAAAGGTTTGGGCAGAGCATAAGAAAACTGCAAGGGAGAGAGGAGAACCCCGGGGCTAGGATGGAAGGAGTGGATAACCAGAAGCCAAAGAGATAGAAAGCTGTGTGGAGAGGGCCTTTGAGAGAAATAAGGCTTTCTTTCAGTGGAGGCAGAGCCACATGTAAGAAACTCACAGGAAGGACTCAGGAGGAGAGCATGGAAAGCAGACTGGAAGGGCAGAGGAAGATAGCCCCCGTGCTATCGTGGGGTCCTCTCTATCAGTTATAACATACCGCCACCAAGTCTACTCCTGCTTTGGATCCCAAAGCGTAGTATTAACTAGGCCAAAACACTTTGTGAAAACACAGGGAACCCAAAAGGAAACATGCATGAACGTGGATACATGGCTTCCTCTCCGAGGCTCAAAGGTGTGATCTGTTGCAGTCCTCATAAGCCTGCATCATCTCTGCACGACTTCCTGGGGCTGACACCCTCAATCTGCAGAGACTAAAACCCAAGAGAATGAGGCCCAGAAGAAGAAGGAAAACCAGTTACCAGTTCTTTTCTGTTCTGTCTGCAGCCAGTCCTGCAAGTTCAGGCTTCTAATGTAAGGGCCCAGCTCATTCCTGACCACCCCCTTCAAGGGGTGTAGACTTTTCCTACAGACTTAGCAAAATGAAAATATCAGCATATGTATAATGATGAGCCCTATATATTTGTGGTTCCGCCAAGTTCTAGTTCTTGTTTTGTAGAAGAGTTTTCAATAAGAATAATTCTGATTTAGTGAAGGGATGTTCTGAGAAATCCTCTTTATTCTTTGTAGTTAAGGTGTGAAAAGGGTTAATGCGCCCACCACATTAGTAGACCCTCACGTGCCACGATCTGAGGGTCATTTTTGCTTGACTCTGACCATCTCCTGCCTGCCTCAACCCAGTTGCCCTCCTACTTGACTTAAAAATCTCATTCCATTAACGTCAATCCTCCAGGTTAGACCACTCCAGCCGGGTCACGGTCTCTAGAAGAGCACTGCTGCTCTGCACATATGTTACCTGGCAGGAGAAGAAGGGCCCCTGATTAGGAGGTAGGGGAAGGACAGCCATCTTCTGTAGGCCCTCTTTCATTAGCACATTAGCATGAATGAGCTTATCAGATTAGCTAATTGTCACCTGGACACTTTGGACAGTGCAGAGATACTGGTGAGACACATTTCCACAAAAAGCAAGGGAAAGGCACAGCAACGACAAGTCCCAGAAGCCTGGAGCATCCTGGAAGGATAGGGCACAGTGAGGAAAGACCAGCAAGGTGCTACAGAGGATGGGGGAGCCGGGAGAGAAAGCGCCACACGACAAGATGCTAAAGACGAATTTCACCATTTTCAGTTTTACCTAGAGGCCCCCTGTTCCCTGCTTGAGGGATGGCAGATGTACAGAGCAGCTCAGGAGCAAGCAGATAACTGGACTTGTGTTTCTTGAAATAGTAATGTGGGTAACAACATGCTCCAGTAAGATGTAAAATTAGATTAGTTTGCAATCTCTCCCCCTACAAACACCTTAAAAAGCTACCTAAAATACAGAAATATTATAAGTACAAAGACAAGCATCTAAGAAAGAAATGTGGAGTACAGGCCTCTGTAATACAGAAGCTTGGCTTTTAACACCCAAATAGGAACAAAAGACAAGACTGTGGGCTGTCATAAAGTGAGGAGTTGAAATTAAGACCTGGCATAAAGCCAGGACTCAAATCTTCACTGAAAGGAAGGGCTAGGGAGAAAATTCTACCCAATGACACTGAGAGATAAGGAGATTTATCTGCATCTTCCTAGCTCTAGGTGGGAAAGTCCTTTGGAACGCATACCACAAGTTCGGGGAAACCCAAAATGTAGAAACCAACATACAAAGTGGTTTTAGCCAGTGGTGGCCAGCCTTTGAGATGGCCCTCTATGACCCAGTGATATCTCTTAGCCACTGGGCAAAATTACCTGCTCTCAGGAGATGTACCTCAACCCAGGCCACAGAGGCTTCCCACAGAGAAAGTCTCATTGAGATGAACTCACAAAGTTCATCATAAATACTCTCATATTGTCAAGTCACGCAGACACAAGAGAAAAACAGAAAACAAAAACCCACAGTATTTGAGCCCCATGAAATTCAGATAATAGAACCAGCAGAGATATAAGTATATTTTAAATCTCATATGAGAAAGAACTTAAATCACAAAAACAGGGCACTGTGAAAAAAAAGTATAGGTAAAGTTGAAAGAAAAAAACTAGAGATAATATTTTCACCTACTTTTAAAAAAATTCAATGAATTTGTTAAATAGTAGACTAGATCCAGATGAAGCTAGAATCAGTGAGCTGGAAGAATAAATTTGAGGGAAATCTCAGACTGAACCACAGACAGATATATGTTAGGCCTTCTCATGACCATCTCAACATTTCTTTACTTCTCATATTTCCCACCTTTTTACTGTGAGGAATTTGAGAAGGATAGACTAGAGAGAATGAGAGAGATACAGTATTTGAACAGAGAATGGTTGAGAATTTTCAAAATTAGTAAAAGACATGAATCCTCAAATTCAAGAGCCACAGTGAGTACCAAGTAGGACAAGTGAAAAATAAATCTATATCTGAACATACTGTAATGAAAATGCAGACCACTAGAAAGAGAAAGGGACAGAGAGAGAGAAACAGAGAGAGAGACAGGGACAGAGAGATGCTAAGAGCCTTTACTTAGAAAAGAAAAGAAAAAATGATAGACTTAGAACACTCAGTAGCAACAATGGAAACAAGAAGAACTTGGAAAAATCTCTCTGTAGTACTAAGGTAAAATAACTATTGACCTAAAATTCTATATACAATTAAATTATGATTTGGGAATAGAAGCAAAAAGATAAAGACTATAAGTGTTTACCACTCATAGACTCTTACTGAAAGAATTTTCCAAGGATGGATTTCAGGAGAAGAAAAGGGAAATCAATCCAGAGGGAAATATGATGCAAGAAACAAAGGAGAAGTAAATTGCTAACCTTGGAGGGCAAATCAAAACAAAGCTGGACAAGCGTGCAGACGTGTGCGCATGCACACACATGCAGTAGAAGCAACAACGAGATAATGTAATGACTAGATAACCATAATGAAAGTGTTCTGACCCATGTATTGTTCAAGATGTGGTAGCAATATTTATTAACTTCAGGCTTTGCTAAATGAAGGATGCTCATTAAAATTTTTAAGGTAGTTGTTCTCACTAGCCTTCAAGATGGCCTCAAATAAGCCTCATCTCCTGTATTCATGCCTTTGTGTAGTCCCTACTGGATTGGTCTAATAGTGACTGATAAAGTATGGTGAAAGACATGGTATGTGACACCCAGACTAGCTCAGAAAAGACATTCAGTTCAGTTCAGTCGCTCAGTCGTGTCCGACTCCTTGCGACCGCATGAACTTCAGCATGCCAGGCCTCCCTGTCCATCACCAACTCCCGGAGTTCACTCAAACTCACGTCCATCGAGTCACTGATGCCATCCAGCCATCTCATCCTCTGTCGTCCCCTTCTCCTCCTGCCCCCAATCCCTCCCAGCATCAGAGTCTTTTCCAATGAGTCAACTCTTTACATGAGGTGGCCAAAGTACTGGAGTCTAAGCTTTAGCATCATTCCTTCCAAAGAAATCCCAGGACTGATCTCCTTTAGAATGGACTGGTTGGATCTCCTTGCAGTCCAAAGGACTCTCAAGAGTCTTCTCCAACACCCCAGTTCAAAAGCATCAATTCTTCGGCACTCAGCTTTCTTCACAGTCCAACTCTCACATCCATACATGACTACTGGAAAAACCATTAGCTTCCGCTTTACTCTCTCCTGGATCTCTTTCTCAGAGGAAAACTAGCACCATGTTGTGAGGACACTCAAGCAGCCCTAGGGAGGTCTGTCTGGTAAGGAACCGAGGCCTCCCACCAACAGCCAACACCAACTTATCAGACATGTGAGTGAGATATTTTGCAAGCAGATCTTCCAGCCCCAATTAAGCCTTCAGATGACTGCATCAGTTTAGTTCAGTTCAGTTCAGTCGCTTACTCATGTCCAACTCTGCGACCCCATGGACTGCAGCACGCCAGGCTTCCCTGTCTGTCACCAACCCCCAGAGCTTGCTCATACTCATGTCCAGTGAGTCGGTGATGCCATCCAACCATCTCATCCTCTGTCGTTCCTTCTCCTCTTGCCTTCAATCTTTCCCAGCATCAGGATCTTTTCCAATTGGTTCTTCGCATCAAGTGGCCAAAGTATTGCAGTTTCAGCTTCAGCATCAGTCCTTCCAATGAATATTCAGGACTGATTTCCTTTAGGATGGACTGGTTGGATCTCCTTGCAGTCCAAGGGACTCTCAAGAGTCTTCTCCAACACCACAAATCAAAAGCATCAATTCTTCAGTGCTCAGCTTTCTTTATGGTCCAACTCTCATATCCATACATGACCACTGGAAAAACCACAGCTTTGATTATACGGACCTATGTCGGTAAAGTAATGTCTCTGCTTTTTAATATGCTGTCTAGGTTGGTCATACCTTTTCTTCCAAGAAGCAAGCATCTTTCAATTTCATGGCTGCAGTCACCATCTGCAGTGATTTTGGAGCCCAAGAAAATAAAATCTGTCTCTATTTCCATTGTTTCCCCATCTATTTGCCATGAAGTGATGGAACCAGATGTCATGATCTTAGTTTTTTGAATGTTGAGTTTTAAGCCAGTTTTTTCACTTTCCTCTTTCACTTTCATGAGGAAACTCTTTAGTTCCTCTTTGCTTTCTGCCATAAAGGTGGTGTCATATGCATATCTGAGGTTATTGATATTTGTCCCCTCAATCTGGATTACAGCTTATGTTTCATCCAGCCTGGCATTTCACATGATGTACTTGGCATATAAGTTAAATAAGCAAGGTAACAATATACAGCCTTGAGGTACTCCTTTCCCAATTTGGAACCAGTCCGTTGTTCCATGTCTGGTTCTAATTGTTGCTTCTTGACTTGCATACAGATTTTTCAGGAGGCAGATAATGTGGGCTGGAGTTCTCATCTCTTGAAGAATTTTCCACAGTTTGTTATGATCCACACAGTCAAAGGCTTTATAGCATAATCAATGAAGTCGAGAAATAGATGTTTTTCTGGAATTCTCTTGCTTTTTCTATGATCCAACGGATGTTGACAATCTGATCTCTGGTTCTCTGCCTTTCCTAAAGCCAGCTTAACCATCTGCAAGTTCTCGGTTCACATACTGTTGAAGCCTCACTTGGAGAATTTTGAGCATTACTTTGCTAGCATGTGAGACTAGCGCAATTGTGCAGTAGTTTGAACATTCTTTGGCATTGCCTTTCTTTGGGACTGGAATGAAAACTGACCTTTTCCAGTCCTGTGACCACTGCTGAGTTTTCCAAATTTGCTGGCATATTGAGTGCAGCACTATCACAGCATCACCTTTTTGGATATGAAATAGCTTAGCTGGAATCCCATCATCTCCACTAGCTTTGTTTGTAGTGATGCTTCCTAAGGCCCACTTGACTTCACATTCCAGAATGTCTGGCTCTAGGTGAGTGATCACACCATTGTGGTTATCTGGGTCATGAATATCTTTTTTGTATGGTTCTTCTGTGTATTCTTGCCACCTTTTCTTAATATCTTCTGCTTCTGTTAGGTCCATACCATTTCTGTCCTTTATTGTGCCCATTCTTTGGGCACAAATGACTGCATGCATGCATGTTAAGTCGCTCCATTCGTGTGTAACTCTTTGCGACCCTGTAGACAGTAGTCCGCCAGGTTCCTCTGTCCATGAGATTCTCCAGGCAAGAATATTGGAGTTGGTTGCCATGCCCTCCTCCAGGGACTCTTCCTGACTCAGAGATTGAACCCGTGTCTCTTATGTCTCCTGCATTGGCAGATGGGTTCTTTACCACTAGCGCCACCTGGGAAGCCCTTCAAATGACTGCAGGCCCACCCAGCTAAATTTTGATCATGTCCTCATGAGAGACTCAAGCCAGAACCACCCAGTTAAACCACTCCCAAATTCTTGACCCACCAAAACTGTGTGAAGTAATAAATGTTCATTGCAGTTTTAAGCTGTCTTGTTTTAAGATAGTTTGTTACATAGCAATACGTAAATAATACAATAACTATGAAAATAATAAAATTAGGCCATATAACTTCCAAACTATTAAAGAGAGGAAGGAAAATTTTTTTAAAAACCACTCAATTACAATAGAAAACTGGGCGTGAGAGAGGGTATGTAACGAGGACTAGCGAAAGCAAATACAAAATAACATGGTATCATGAAAAATGTAAATAGGCCAAACTTGTCATTTAAAAAAATGATTTCAGATGAAGTTTTTTAAAAGAATGCAGCTAAATATTTCATTTCAAACAGAACAGAGAGCCATAAGCATTTGAAGTAAAAGATAAGGAAAGATATATCAGACAAATAATAACTAAAAGAAAGCTGGCATATGTTTATTAATATTATATAAAATAGATCTTTAAGCAAAAGGAATAAAGGAAGATAAGAATAGATAATAAAAGGAAAACATTACCAAGAAGATATAACAGTTATCTAAGTTATACCCAGTAATATAGCCTCCAAATTAAGCAAAAACCTACAGAATAGCAAGAAGAATTTGATTAATTAACAATCAAATTCTTAAAATCAGTTTAAATCAAGGAGATTTTAACACTCAACTTTCCATAATTATCAAGCAAACTAAAAATTAGAAAGCTCATATATATATGAATTAAATCATTCATAATGATTTAAATAAACGTGGAGAATTATGGGCCAACGATTAAAGAACATGCTTTCTTTACGAGTCCAAGTGGAACGTTTACATGAATCGACCATGTATTAGGCAACAAAACAAATATAAAAAAATCAGTACCTCATTGAGCATGTTCTCTGGCCATAATCAAATAACACTAAAAAAATAATAACAGAGGACTTCCCTGGTGGTCCAGTGGTTAAGAATCGCCTGCCAGTGCAGGGGAGACAGGTTTGATCCCCAGTCGAGGAAGATCCCACATGCTGAGGAGCAACTAAGCCCACAGGCCACAAGTACTGAGGCTGAGCTCTAGCGCCCCGGCTTTGCAACGAAAGAAGCCACTGCAATGAGCAGCCCACACACCATAGAGAGTAGCCCCTGCTCGCCACAACTAGAGACAGCCTGAGTGCAACAGTGAAGATCTAGCGCAGCCAAAAGTAAATAACTTAGTAAAACTAAATTTAAAAAAAATTCCTACAAACAAGTGAGGAAAAAATATAAAGCAAAAATTATGAATATGCAATTGACAAAGCAAGAAACTTGTGTGGCAAATCAATTCATGAAAAATTTGCTGAACTTCATTAACAACTAGTGAAATATAAGTTAAATCAGTGAGATACTATTTCACACTCAGACCAGCAAACATTACTGATTGAAAATACCAAATGTTTTTAAAGACACGGGTCAATTATTATACATTTCTAGTGGAAGTACCTGAGAAGGCAATGGCACCCCACTCCAGGACTCTTGCCTGGAAAATCCCATGGATGGAGGAGCTGGAAGGCTGCAGTCCATGGGGTCGCTGAGGTCGGACACGACTGAGCAATTTCACTTTCACTTTTCACTTTCATGCATTGGAGAAGGAAATGTCAACCCACTACAGTGTTCTTGCCTGGAGAGTCCCAGGGATGGGGGAGCCTGGTGGGCTGCCGTCTATGGGGTCGCACAGAGTTGGACACGACTGAAGCGACTTAGCAGCAGCAGCAGCAGCAGTGGAAGCACACACTGGTATCATCACTCTAAAAGCAATCTTAGAGCCTAGAAAACTCAAAGTTTCCAAATTTTCCAACCAGTAATTACACTTTTGGTGTCCTCTCCAAAAAATTCTTATACATGTGTACACAGAGACATCCGCTGCTGCACTGTTTGTATTAGAGAAAAATGTGCAAACATTCTAAATATTCCTTAGTATAGAAGTGGATACATTCATTTAATGGAATTCTGTACAGCAGTTAAAATGAATGTATTAGATCTGAATGTATTAACATGACTAAATCTCAGAAACATAATAATTGAAAAAGCAAATTCCAAAGGATATGTATGGTGTTCCTTTTTTAAAAAAACATAAAACAATAGTTTATGTATCTATACATGTATTATAAAGGTAGTTTATGTAATCGCGTTTGTATGGATGTGTGCTCAATTGTGTCCGACTCTTTGTGATGTTATGGACTATAGCCCACCAGCCTCCTCTGTCCATAGGATTTTCCAGGTAAGAATATTGGAGTGGGTTGCCATTTCCCCCTCCATTATGTAATCATACATGTATTGTAAAAGCATCCATGAAGATGGTACAACAATCTCAGGGTATGATTACCTTTGAGAAAGGAAGAGAGTGAAGAAAGGATAGAGATGGGTCCTTAACATATTTTTCTTCAAACAATAGAAAATTATTTTTAAATTAAAACTCTAAATCAAGTAATAATAATAGTAATATATATTTAATGTTGTTGGGGGATAGACAGAAATTTGGTAGATTGTTTTCTGATCTTTCAGTGGGGTATAAAATATATCATTATTAAATTTAAAGAGGAATTCAGACATGTGAGATTGCGGTTTCTTTTCATCATTCATCATACCTGTTTTGTTTTTTCTTTTTCTTTTTTTCAACTTGTTTTCTTAAACTCTCTACAATGGTTATACATTGCTTTTGTAATAAAAAATGAATATGGAAAAATGTACAGATAACTTTTGACAATCTCTCAGGCCACCTTAATCTTACATATGGACATTATGAATCAATCATTTAAAGTCAGTTTCTAAGTTTGGTAAACTGGTTGCCATGTGAGCATTCACCATAATACTAGGTTTCAGCACAATGAACTGGATCATTTCAATCATCTTAGTCAACAGTGCCGCATCTGCACCATTATCTGAACATGGTTATCAGTCTCATTCATTACTAATGGCCAACTGAGCAGATCTGTTACACACAAATAGGTGAGAATTTTCTGATTGCATCAATGATTTCATTTTCCCTCACTTATGTGTGTATAGTAATGTGTGTGTATCCCATATATATATATATGTATATATATATATATATATATGTACTTTTTTAATCCCATGAAATGTCTTGCAGAGATAAGGAGTTGAGGTGATTCTGGACTTCTGGAGAAATTCTGAGTGCTAAGTGAAGCAGAGATTCTTTTACTTCTCAGTCATTGTTTTGCCTCCAAACAAAGAGAAGATGTCAACAGTTGCCCAGTGATCTCTGTGAAATGTTTGTGGTCTTATGTCAGTTCCTAACAATGAGTATCCACATAACAGATGTACATTATTTATTGTATATTCTCCTTTGATGTCTGTCAAGTTTTTCTATGTTTGTTTTTCTTTTTATCTGGTTTACCACTGTTGATATTGTCCCATTATTGTCTTCCTAGATTGAAAGGACCATGCATGTTCACTCAACTAACTTGGTGTGGCAACCATTGCAATTCTGATGGGCATGTGGGCATAAACTGTTTTTATCATGCTATTATTGATGGCACCAAAATTGTGCTAACAATTGTGCCTTAAAATGAGTATCTATGCATACCATGATATGAACACCCTGAAGTCCACTGCCCAAGCAGAATTGCTAAAATTAGCAAATAAAAATACAAGATGGCCTGAATAATTTTTTTCAGTATAGTGAGAGTGTGTTAGTCACTCAGTAGTGTCCAGCTCTTTGAGATCTCATGGACTGTAGCCAGCCAAGCTCCTTTGTCCATTAATTCATCAGACAAGAATACTGGAATGGGTAGCCATTTCCTTCTCCAGGGGATCTTCCCAATCCAGGGATCAAACCCATTTCTCTTGTGTCTCCTGCACTGGCAGGCAGGTTCTTTACCAGCTGAGGCACCAAGGAAGCCCTTCAGTATAAACATGTCCGAATCATTGCATGAGACATATTTATGCTAAAGAAAAAAAATTATTTGTTATTTATCTGAAAATAAAAATGTAACTAGATGCCCAGTATTTTATTTCATAACCCAACCCAGACATCCTTTTTTTTAAAAGGATGGAATTCTGTACAACAGTTAAAATGAATGTATTAGATCTCCAAAATATTTGGCAGAGTAATCACCCTCAATGGGAGAGTTGAGAACTTTCTTAAAAGAACTCTATCATATTCATTTGGATGGGAAACAAAGAAAATAATGACACTTTTAAACATGCTTCACACTTGTGTAGGTGTTTATCTCCGTGCACAGACTTCATGACTAACTTATTGTGAGCTGTCTTTGGACAAAAGAAATAAGTTTCAATGTAAGATGGCTATTATCTGAGTCACCAAACTCTCCATCTTCCTCAGAGTTGCTGCCAGCATCTTCCACGAGCCCTTGCTATATGGCAGAACCAGAACAGATCCAAGGGAACATAACATAAGGCAGAAAATGTGTCCAGAAGTTATTTTTCAAAAGAATTTTCAACCCCTTCTCATCTCCTGTCTCTTCTACTACCACCCATCTCTGCCTCCAAAGCACTCGGGGTGGTCTCTGTGGCTCAGATGGTAGAGAATCTGCCTGCAATGCCAGAGACCTAGGTTCGATCCCTGGGTCAGGAAGATCCCCTGGAGAAGGAAATGGCAATCCACTCCAGTATTCTTGCCTGGACAGAGGAGCCTGGTGGGCTACACTCCATGAGGTCACAAAGAGCTGGACACATCTGAGTGACTAACACTTTCTTTCTGAGAAAGTTGCACTCTGAGGGATAGACAAATATGCCAAAATATTAGGACAAAAGAAACTACAAAATTCACCTAGACTCCTGGCTGAAATCAATCCATGGAAAATAAAAAGGAACCTAACGCTAGTTTCACAACATGGAAATACTAGTTTCCATGACAAACTGCGGAAAGCTCTTAGAGAGATGGGAATACCAGATCATCTTACCTGTCTCCTGAGAAACCTGTATTCGGGTCAAGAAGCAAGAGTTAGAACCCTGTAGAAACAACTGATTAGTTCAAGATCGAGGAAGGAGTACGACAAAGCTGTCTGCTTTCTCCTGTTCGTTTAACCTATACCCTGAGCACATCATGAGAAATGCCAGGCTGGATGAGTTACAAGCTGGAATCAAGATAGATGGGAAAAATATCAACAACCTCAGATATGTGGATGATCCCATTCTAATGGCAGCAAGTGAAGAGGAACTAAAGAGCCTCTTGATGAGGCTGCGGGAGTAGAGTGAAAGAGCCAGCTTAAGACTAAATATTAAAAAAACTAAGATCATGGCATCCAGCCCCATTACTGCATGTCAAATAGAAAGGGAAAAGGTGGAAGTTGTGACAGATTTCCTCTTCCTGGGCTCCAAAACTGCTGCGGAAGGTGGCTGCAGCCACGAAATCAGAAGACAATTGCTTCTTGGCAGGAAAGCGATGACAAACCTAGACAGGTGTTGAAAGGCAGAGACATTACTCTGTCAACAAAGGTCCGTATAGTCAAGGCTATGGTCTTCCCAGTGGTCACATATGGTTGTAAGAGCTGGACCGTAAAGAAGGCAGAACGCCAAAGAATTGATGCCTTTGAACTGTGGTGCTGGCGAGGACGCCTGAAAGTCCCTTGTACAACAAGGAGATCAAACCAGTCAATCTTGAGGGAGATCAACCCTGAATATTCACTGGAAGGACTGAAGCTAAAGTTGAAACTCCAGTATTTAATCACCTGATGTGAACAGACGACTCATTGGAAAAGTCCCTGATGCTGTGAAAGATTGAGGGCAGAAGGAGAAGAGGGCATCAGAGGATGAGATGGCTGGACAGCATCACTGATGCAATGAACATGAACTTGGGCAAACTCTGGGAGATGGTGAGGCCTGGTCAGCTGCAGTCCATGGAGTCGCAAAGTCGGACAGGACTGGGCGACTGAACAACAACAACAACACTAATTCTGTAATACTAACTACTGTTCAGCACTAACACTAGTTAGTACTGTGGTGTGAGGAGAATTGTGAGAGTCACGTATTGTGGAATTTATAATAAAGCAACTTGGGAGAAATCCCTTTTATAACAGAGCATAACTACTGACATGAAAACTGTTCATACTTTTTTACTTCCTGCTTAAGTCACTTGCAGGAATGTCCCAAGAACTGGTTTCTATGAAGCCTTCTGAGCCTTTCCAGATTACCTTCTATCCCAGTCTGCACCTTCAAATTCCCTCCTATAATAAACTGGGTCCTCCTTGCTGTATCCCTATATCCTTGCCCAGTGCCTGGCACACAGAAAGTACTTAACGCTATTTATTAATAAAGAAAGAACACTTCAGTCACTCATCTGAAAAATATGTTAAATTAATTTTTCATTTTAAGAACTGATCATCTTAGGATAGAGGCCAATAGTGGGGGAATAAAACATTGCCATTTTCAAAATTTTTATACTTTTTCTCAGTATTAACTTCACAACAGAGTTTTATTTTTAAATCAAATGAATTAAAAAGCAATAAAAACCAGACATAGAGAACAGACTTGTAGACATAGGGCAGGGCACAGGAGAAAGAGACGGTGGGCCGAATTGAGAGAGTAGCACTGAAACATTTACATTACCATATGTAAAATTAGATTGCCAGTGGAAATATGCTATATGATTCAGGGACCTCAAATCTGGTTCTCTATGACAACACAGAGGAGTGGGATGTGGTAGGAAAAGGTTCAAGACTGTGGGGGGCATATGTATCCTTATGGCTGATTCATGCTAATGTATGGTAGAAACCAACATGATATTGTAAAGCAATTATCCTCCAATTAAAAACAAATAAATTTTTATAAAAGAAAACAAAAATAAATAAATTTAAATTTAAAAAAATAAAAAGCAATAAAAGATAATATTATTATTATTAAAATAAAATAATAAAAATAATAAAAGATAATAATAATTATGTATGTTTTGGCTTTTAAATGTTTGCCTTATACTATGAGGCCTCAGTTCAGTTCAATCACTCAGTCGAGTCCAACTCTTTGCGACTGCATAGACTGCAGCATATCAGGCTTCCCTGTCCTTCACCATCTTCCAGAGTTTGCTCAAACTCATGTCCATCGAGTCAGTGATGCTGTCCAACCATCTCATCCTCTGTCATTCCCTTCTCCTCCTGGCTTCAATCTTTCCCAAGATCAGGGTCTTTTCCAATGAGTCAGCTCTTCGAATCAGGTGGCCAAAGTATTGGAGTTTCAGCTTTAGCATCAGTCCTTCCAATGAATATTCAGGATTGATTTCCTTTAGGATTGACTGGTTGGATCTCCTTGCAGTCCAAGGGACTGTCAAGAGTCTTCTCCAATACCACATTTCAAAAGCATCAATTCTTTGGTGCTCAGCTTTCTTTATGGTCCAACTCTCACATCCATACATGACTACTGGAAAAACCATAGCTTTGACTAGACAGACCTTTGTTGGTAATGTCTCTGCTTTTTAATATGCTGTCTAGATTTATCATAGCTTTTCTTCCAAGGAGCAAGTGTCTTTTAATTTCATGGCTGCAGTCACCATCAGCAGTGATTTCGGAGCCTAAGAAAATAAAGTCTGTCACTGTTTCCATTGTTTCCCCATCTATTTGCCATGAAGTGATGGAAACAGATGTCATGATCTTAGTTTCTTGCATGTTGAATTTTAAGCCAGCTTTTTCACTGTCCTCTTTCACTTTCATCAGGAAACTCTTTAGTTCCTCTTTGCTTTCTTTAAGGGTGGTGTCATCTGCATATCTGAGGTTATTGATATTTCCTCCTCAATCTGGATTCCAGCTTGTACTTCATCCAGCCTGGCTTTTTGCATAATGTACTTGGCATATAAGCTAAAATAAGTAGGATGACAATATACAGCCTTGATGTATCCCTTTCCCAATTTGGAACCAGTCTGTTGTTCCATGTCTGGTTCTAACTGTTGCTTCTTGACCTGCATACAGATTTCTCAGGAGGCAGGTCAGGTGGTCTGATAGGCCCATCTCTTTAAACATTTTCCACAGTTTGCTGTGATCCACAGTCAAAGCCCTTGGTATAGTCAATAAAAGAGAAGTAGATGTTTTTCTGGAATTCTCTTGCTTTTCCTATGATCCAACAGATGTTGGCAATTTGATCTCTGGTTCCTCTGCCTTTTCTAAATCTAGCTTAAACAGCTGCAAGTTCTCGGTTCATGTTCTGTTGAAGCCTGGCTTGGAGAATTTTGAGCATTACTTTGCCAGGTAGTTTGAACATTCTTTGGCATTGTCTTTCTTTGGGACTGGAATGAAAACTGACCTTTTCCAGTCCTGTGGCCACTGCTGAGTTTTCCAAATTTGCTAGCATATTGAGTGCAGCACTATCACAGCATCATCCTTTAGGATTTGAAATAGCTCAACTGGAATTCCATCACCTCCACTAGCTTTGTTCATAGTGATGCTTCCTAAGGCCCACTTGACTTCGCACTCCAGGATGTCTGGCTATTGGTGAGTGATCATACCATTGTGGTTATCTGGGTCATGAAGATCTTTTCTGTATAGTTATTCTGTGTATTCCTGCCACCTTCTTAATATCTTCTGCTTCTGTTAGGTCCATACCATTTCTGTCCTTTATCGAGCCCATCTTTGCATGAAATGTCCCCTTGCCATCTCTAATTTTCTTGAAGAGATCTCTGGTCTTTCCCATTCTGTTGTTTTCCTCTATTTTCTTCACATTGATCACTGAGGAAGGCCTTCTTACCTCTCCTTGACATTCTTTGGAACTCTGCATTCAGATGGGTATATCTTTCCTTTTCTCCTTTGCTTTTCGCTTCTCATCTTTTCACAGCTATTTGTAAGGCCTCCTCAGACAACCATTTTGCCTTTTTGCATTTCCTTTTCTTGCGAATGGTTTTGATCACTACCTCCTGCACAATGTTATGAACCTCTGTCCATAGTTCTTCAGGCGCTCTGTCTATCAAATCAAATCCCTTGAATCTATTTGTCACTTCCACTGTATAATCGTTTGGGTCATACCTGAATGGTCTAGTGATTTTCCCTGCTGCTGCTGCTGGTGCTGCTAAATCGCTTCAGTGGTGTCTGATTCTGTGCGACCCCATAGACGGCAGACCACCAGGCTCCCCCGTCCCTGGGATTCTCCAGGCAAGAACACTGGAGTGGGTTGCCATTTCCTTCTCCAATGCAAGAAAGTAAAAAGTGAAAGTGAAGTCGCTCAGTCGTGTCCGACTCTTAGCAACCCCATGGACTGCAGCCTACCAGACTCCTCCGTCCATGGATTTTCCAGGCAAGAGTACTGGAGTGGGGTGAGTGGTTTTCCCTATTTTCTTCAATTTAAGTCTGAATTTTGCAATAAGGAGTTCATGATCTGAGTCACTGTCAGTTCCAAGTCTTGTTTTTGCTGACTGTATAGAGCTTCTCCATCTTCTGCTGCAAATTGACCATCTGGTGATCCCAGAATTGGGTTCTGGGACTTTTCTGTGGTACAGTGAACAAGAATCTTCCTGCCAATGCATGGGACACGGGTTCAATCCCTGGTCTGGGAAGATTCCACATGTTGCAGAGCAGTTAAGCCCTTGTGACACAACTAATGAGCCCACTTGCTACTGAAGCCCTTGAGCCTGGAGCCTGTACTCCATAACAAGAGAGCCCACCTCAATGAGAAGCCCACGAACCACAAAAAGGAGTGACTCCTCCACTTGTGGCAACTAGAGAAAGCCCACAGGCAGCAACAAACACCCAGCACAGCCAAAAAATAAATGAATTAAAAAAAAACAATTGGGTTCCAGAGTAACCCAATAATTTGTAATAATTGGGTTGCAGGTTTTTCCTAGAAAAATTTTATATATCAGGCTTGCTCTTCAATGCCTTTAGTGCTTTCTATTGCTCTTACTAAAGTCCCAACCCCTTACCATGGTATTCAAGGTCAATAAAACTCTCTAGCCTCACCTCATACCATCCAACAAGCCCCCAACTGCTAGGTCACTGTGCTGAAGACACGTGAAAGTGCAAGTTGCTCAGTCCCGTCTGCCTCTTTGTGACCCCGTGGACTATACAGTCCATGGCATTCTCCAGGCCGGAATACTGGAGTGGGTAGCCATTCCCTTCTCCAGCAGATCTTCCCAACCCAGGAGAGTCTTCTGGATTGCAGGCAGATTCTTTACCACCTGAGCTATGAGGGAAACCAGGCAGAGGACACGTGGAACAGAACAACACTGGGCTCTGCGCTTCCTTTTCCACTTGACGAAATGTTCTTTCTAGCTCTGTTCAGGACTCTGGCTCTTTATCATCCTTCAAGTGTCCGTTTACACACCTCCTCCTCAGAAGGGCTTTCCCTGACTATTCAATATGAAGTAGCTCTCCTAAGACCTCCCCAGCCTCTTGCAGTTCTCTCATCACATCATCCTCTTTATCTCCTTTGTAGCACTTACCATAATCAATAATTATAACCTGACTGCAAGCTCTGAGCTATCACCAGTGTATTTCTGGCGGCTAGTATTGTGCCAGTATATAGATGATACTTGGTGTTGTCAAATTAATTATTGAATACATGAGTGAATAATTAAGCTAATAGTATACGTTGCCCTTCTCTTTTGTTTATTCTTAAGTGTCAATACCATGCAACATACTAACTTGGAGCAATTTAATACAATAGTATTTTTGAGAAATTTTAATAATAAAGAAGAATAATAAGAGGCAGATGTTAACAAACATTTCAAGACATGTTCTAAAATAAGTCTGTCTTTAAGAAAGATCAGTGGTGTTGGACAGATTCCCTAGAATTTTTTCTTCCTGCTTTTTCTGTTTTTTTCTCTCTCCCCTCCCTCTACTCTCTCTCTTCCCTCCCTATACTCTCTCCCTCCCTCCTCACCCCCAACCCCCCACCTCCCCATTTGTAAGTTATATGTGACACTGGTGATTAACATCCCAGCCCTAGTTCTTCACCTAAAAGCCTTTCCCTAACTCTTCCTCAACTATGTGAGTCGATGTGCAACATGAATCATGAAAGAGTTGGTATACAGTTACACAGTCACCTGAAAGTCAGTCTTTCAGGGATCACAATGGCAAAGAAAGCTAGAGTACAAAGCATCAATTTTATATTTGGAAGAAGCACGTTAGAGAAAAAAAGACGTTAGAGTCAAGAGACAGGGATTCTAGACATTTTGCCACTATGGAAATGATAGAAAGTCCATTCACTACTCTGTGGCCCAATTTTCTCATCTATAAAATAGAAATAATGTCTCCCATCTTGTCTTATTTCACAGGTAGGAAAGGACCCATCAAGATGACTGTGTGAAAGCACTCTGCAAAGTATTATATAAAAATGAGAGATACTATTATATGAAAAAAGAAGGAGAATTTTCTAGTTTTAGAAAAGGAAGGATAAACAACAATCATATCTGGGAAGCAATGGGTACATTGGCAATATTTTCAAAACCAAAACCAGGATATATCTTTTGGCTCATGATCTGACACATGGTCTGACCACATGACAGAATATTTGAAATCAAAATGTCCTGAAAAACCCAGGACATGTGGTTGCCATGGCAATGAGGAGCCATAGGGAGGCTATGGGCAATGAAAAGACAGGGTCGAATTGGCAAGCATGGAAAACTATTTTGCCAGTGAGGTACAGGACAGCTTGGAATCAATAGATTTGGAAGACTGAAAAGGCAAGAAGAAAGAAATTTTACTAATCTGAGTGTGAGGTCTAAGTAGCAATCCTGAGTCATCCTCATTCTGGAAAATTTCCCCACTTGGGGGAAATTCAGGGTAATCTCTGGTTCTCATGAATATGGAGCAGGAAGAGGTGTTTCAGATAAGACTTCTGTTGGAGTGGACAGAGGCCCCAAGGTGATTCCATGTCCACTTTCAATATCCCAAGGGCACCTCTCAACTGAGATTTATCATGTGGTAGCCCAGTTCCCCAGAGAAGGCGATGGCACCCCACTCTAATACTCTTGCCTGGCAAATCCCATGGACGGAGGAGCCTGGTAGGCTGCAGTCCATGGGGTCACGAAGAGTCGGACACAACTGAGCGATTTCCCTTTCACTTTTCACTTTCATGCATTGGAGAAGGAAATGGCAACCCACTCCAGTGTTCTTGCCTGGAGAATCCCAGGGACGCGGGAGCCTGGTGGGCTGCTGCCTATGGGGTCACACAGAGTCGGACACGACTGAAGTGACTTAGCAGCACCAGCAGCCCAGTTCCCCAGAAGTACTGCCCTATAAACCCAAATCTGTTTCCATCTGGATAGAAAGTTCAGGGAATCTTCATCTCTCAGAATTCTGCTCTTCATGGACTGCATTCTGCCTCCATCCTTCTCCAGGCAAAATCAAAGCAATCCTTGCTGTGCAATTGCTCAGGAAATATAGCTTTTGATTTACATAGCCCTGGCATCACATGACCTCTACTAATGATTTTTAGCACAGAAAATCGGGGGAGGGGGGGGTTGTTGCTGTTTTTTTATGGCCAGTAAAAGGAAGGTACAGAAAAATCTTTAGAAGAGGTTAATGACTGGACTCAGAAGAGAAGGGTTATCAAAAGTACAATCTCTTTTAGAATTTTGCAGATTCTTATTAAAATTAATAAATTCCATATTTCTAAGAGACAAACATTGTTTCCTGGGGCAGATTTCCCCCCATTTAGCTCTTTTATTCCTTCCCAGTCCTTGAAGACCGTAAGACCTTCAAATTCCATCCAGTGCCTATCACATGCTACTGAGCTGGCATGTTTGCAAATTGCATGCAGTGAGATCCTTCCATACCAACAGCCGTGTCTCAGATTCTCCAGCATCACAGCCAAACTAGTATTGCCTGCACATTTTCTTCATCCTTTCATTGAGTTCAGTGTGGCAGCAGCACATTCCTTAGCACATGCTCCAGTCGGCATGGTAACTAGTTAGAAACCGCAAGCTGCCTTCTTGCAGAGTCCCGTTTCTTTCTGGGAGTGCTTTTTTTGAGGGGGGGGGGGGGTGGGGCGGGGAGGGGTGGAAGGAGGGGATGGTGTTGGAGGAAGTAGTGAAAAGAAGGTGGAAAAAGAATTGATTGGGTTGGGCTGGGGGAGGGGGGATGGGCAGAAGAATGACTTAAACTCGCTTTTTAAAAGAGTTATCTGGTCCACCCATGGTGTTGGTGCTAAATTGCCTAGGCAGAAAAAAAAAGGCCTAATTGGGGTGGGGAGGCAGTGACAAAGCAAAGCTTGTTCAAGCCTCGGAATCTGCACTGTTGATAGTGCAGGTACCTCAGGGCAGTTGGGAGTGATTGCTGTGTTGACTTTGTCTAATTGTAGGGGAGGAGTTATGTGAGCGGTGACAGGCAGTGTTACACCCGGTGGGGTGGTGGGCCAAAACTGGCGTAACCACGCAGGGCTAAATAAACGGACTGACAAAGCTCTTGGCATATTATTAAAAATCTGGCAAAATGTTCATCTCTTGACAAAAATGTAGAGACTAGTAATGCATAACTTTATCCCATGTTGGATTTTAAAATGGCTAATGCCAAGTTGTCTGTCAAAATTAATAGGGCATTGCTTCTTCTTATAGAACAAAAAAAAAAAAAAAAAATTCTCATACATTGTATTCATTTATTCATTGCTAAAAAATCATGTATCTGCTAAAAATTTCATTTAGGAAAAAGGTTTGGAGGTGGTTAACCTTCATTTTAAAGTGAATTAAAAGCTACTTTTTTTTCATGTTTGTTACAATAAAAACCATACCTTCATTAAATTGTAAAGCATTTTGTGCTTAGAATAAATTGAAAGTCTTCACTCAAGCTTACATTAAGAGAGTCATTAGAACTCCAATTATTGATTATATCTTTACATGAGTTTGAGTTTGGAACTTATTTTAAAAAACTTCCTTTACATCAAGAAAAATGTTAAATGGTTAATTGACTGTTGAGTAGATACTCTGCATCTTCATAGGAATTAATCAGTGTATTGATTTTTTAACTCTTCTACTTTGCTATTTCATGTGTTAATTGATCTGTTTCTCTTTCTTTGCTTTCCACAAAGGTTTATCCCTGCTTTTCTATAAAAACTACTTTTTCTAGTAAGTTTTATACGCATAGGTTAACTTTTTGTTCTGGAATCTAAGTATGTTTTGTAAGTAGTCAGACCTCAAAAAGGAAGTGTAAATAATACTCTACCTTGTCATATGCATATGGTGCCTGTGGGGAGCTATTTCTTTTCTTATTTTTCACATTCTAAAGCTTTGTAATTAAATGGAAATGAAGAAAGATTCCCCAACATATAAAAAAACCCTTTATAATGTATTTTAATTCTTTAGTTTGCTTTATTGAACAGTAATTTTTTTTGTTTATAAGTTTAAAATTTTTGTTAACTCAAAAAAAATTCCCAAATGGCATCTATCTCAAAAATCTCACATTTTTGCTAATTCTGATATTTTTTAGGCCTTCAAATAAACTAGAAAGTCAGTGTGGCTAGTGGGAAGACTTTGCTCTAAAGCACTAATAAATAATTTGATTTGGTGGTTTTTCTTTTCTTTTATTTCTTAAAGCAGCTTTCTACAGCAGAGTCTATAAGCTGTGTCTGAAAAATAAGATATTTGAAGCATAAACACGGATGTGCTTCCAGGTAGAAGGGAAACATACAAATGTTCCTTAACTGCTGAAGGAACAAACATGTAAATAAGAGATGGACTGAATTCCTACTGTTCATGTTTGCTCACTGCGAACATTTGGTTCACTTGGCTTGGCTCATTATTTCAGCTGGGAAAGTCACTATATGAATTAATAGCAGATTTCCCAGCTGAAAATAAATGTTTACCAGTTTAGGGGGCTGGGGTTTTTGGCAAAGACCTGGCTTTTTGTCTGACTGGCTCCTTTTTTGGCGTGCACATCCCTGAGGTGTGTAATTAAAGTAAGGGAATTTGCACATAGTGCTTTAGGGCTTTAATGAATAGAAAACACAGGATATTTCAGCAATTTGGTACCTAATGTCAGAGTGTGCATTTCCTGTGTGAGATATCACAATAATAGGGCTCTGTGATAATAAAAGAGCCTGCAATGCCATGCAAAGAAAAATAGGAGTGACAACCTTCGTTCCTAAATTCCAACACAATATACATAAAAAAAGAGCAATTTACATTTCAAACAGAAGGACTTTGAACTTGAACATACTCTCAGCATTAATGGCTATTAAATCAGCCCCACTTTGCTGAATATTGAAATTCTCTTTAGGACAAAGATCTTGGCTGTTGATATCAGGGTACACTACAAAATTGAATACACAATATTAAATGGTTTTAATCACAAATATTCTTGCCTTGCTGTTGAAATTTTTGAGCAGCTCACAATTTGAAAAAAAATATTTTTAAACCTCAGGAACTGTGCGAGAAAGCTAGATAGAACAAACTAACATTGCTTGAGCACCTGTTTTATGCCAGCTACTTTTACATGACATCAAATTTAATATTTTACAAAAATACCGTGCAAAAAGAACAAAAAAAAGCATTAGATTTCTTTTTTGTCGGAAGAATTACAAAGTTCAAACACATTAGCCAACTTGCCCAAGAAGCCATTGCTAGTAATCTGTAGCACCAGGATACGAAAGAGGACACTGCCCAGCACAGAGGGATCGCTCAGGACCTACTGTCTTCATTATTTTCAGGATCCAAAACCCAAGCTCTTTCACCATATTTTATTATTATTATTTTTAAGTCTCTTATATAAAATGTCTTCTAAAGAGAGATGAAAACCTTGTTCCCGCCTTATCCCCAGTCCCTGATCATTCTGGTGAATAAGGTTTACATCCAATTTCTTAAAAAAAGGCCACAAAATCTCTTGCTCCATCCTCTCCCTAACAGTGCAGAAGCAGCAGGCTTTTGCTCCCTGGGTCATGGGGAGGCTATCTCAGTCTGAGGACAGGTGGTACTTTTAACCACAGGACAAGTGCATCCATGACAAGGAACAAGTCCCCAACAGAAGCATGGAAATAGGGGGTACTTTCTTCACAGCCAGAATAGGGTGCCCACATCTCCACAGGATAGGGGAACCCAGATTTTACCTTGCTGGGCCTCAGTTCTAACATCTAGAAAATGAAAAGATGACTCAGGATGATCCAGAAAAACCCATGTTTTATTTAAAAGTGGAAACTACCAAGTAACCCTTGGCTGCGACCAGAGGGCAGGGTACAGGAAACTGACATAACCCATAAACAGGAGAACCCCCAAAGAATAAGCCTCTCGTGGTCACTATACAGACATCTGCCAGCATTTTTATAGCCATATTTCCTAATGAAATGATTATCAGTTTCCTACCTGTTATCTCCTACAATGACATATCTTTATATTATTCATAAATTAAATTCTAAGGTAGAACATTATCTTTAAAAGGTTTTTCCTCCTGCCTTGTCATCTTATCCTGGCCTCTCTCTGGGCTTCCTCTCATCCTCCAGAAACCCTGAAGACAGACTGACAGACCACACACCTGGGATAGGGCACCATTCTGATTCCCGGTAAAGAAGGAAAATGCACAGGTGGGGGCGAGTGTATGTGTCACCTGGGAGTCTCTACACCTCCTACATCCCAGGAATACAAAACTCAAGCGACAGACTTCCCTGGTGGTCAAGCGGTTAAGAACCTGCCTTCCATGTGGCGATGTAGGTTCGATCCCTGGTCTGGAAACTAAGAGCCAGCAGGCTGTGGGACAACTAAGACTCGATGCAGCCAAGCAAAAAAAAAAAAAAGAATGAAAGAAAACTCAACCGATTAGAGACTCTGAGACCTGCTATCTCACATCAGTCATCTTCCTCCTCGATGAAGAACCAACACTCTGCCTCTCTTCTCTCTTGTCAGCAACCACCCATGCTGGTAGGCAATAACTGCTGCAACAGAGAAGCCCCATCCCCACAAAAAAACTGAAGATGTTGGTATCTCCATTGTCATTTAGAGAAATGTGAACATCAAGAGTTTGAGAGACATTTTAGGGTCAAGGTCAGAAACGCCATTTAGGGCACAGATTTTTTTTACTCTGCTGGGACTTAGAATCTACTGACCCTACCACCTTGTCACTGCCCTCACCCTCTTGTGTCCTCATTTCCTCTGCCTTATCCCGTCTAAGTTCCATGCTCCATCATCATTACTATGCTCTTGCGAGCACCCTTATCCTCCTTGCTCCTGTCTCACTGGTAAATTTTCACCCCTATTAAACTTTCTGCCTACTCGGGTCCAGCATCCCTGCGACAAAAAGTACTAGAGAAGAAAACACAACCATGCTGGCCAAAGTCATTCTAAATACCTGGTCATCGTAACCTCCTGTGGACCAATAATGTTGCCCAGCTATCATTCTACCCTGGACTGTCCCCTCTCCCATTCTTCTCAACAGCTCCTGAATCCCTCTCCTCAATCCTCCACAACCAGCTCACTCATCATCATTCACTTGCTTCCTTTTCCACCAAGAAATGAAAACACTCAGAAAAATTTACAAGTTCAACCACCACATCTCCCTACCAGCACCAGAGCCCGTCTATCTTGCCTTTCTTCCTGTGGCTCTGGATAGAGTACTGGGGCTCCCAGACAAGGCTAGTCCCCACACTCATGCACTAGACCCCATCCCCGTCTTAATGCCACAAGGATACTTCTCTAGCAATTCTCCCCCTCTCTTCTGCATCAAAAGTTTCTCTCCCTTTTTCAAGACCATCACCATACATAGAAACATGTTCTTGTTTCTTTCATTAAAAATAAATACAAAAATCTTTTGACAGCACGTCTCCATCCAACTGCTGCTCCATTTTCTTTGCACCTCCTGACAATAAAACTCCTCAGAGTTGTTTGTGCTCACTGGTAATTTCTCTCTTCCCATCTTCTCCTGAACCCAGTTCAATCATCGACCTACCCCACCTCCCAACCCTGCAAAAATCAAAACTGCTCCTGTTAAGGTCACTAAGGAACTCCACATTGTCCATCAGTCAATTCTCTGGCCTCATCTTACTGGTACTTTAAATGTCTGATGCAGCTGATCACATTCTCCTGATTGAAACACTTTTAACTTGCCTTCCACGACCCAATGCTCGACTGAGTTCTTTGTCAGTCTCCTCTGCTGGTGCCTTTCCATGCCCTCTCTCTCTAAGTGTTGGAGTGCCTCGGGGTTTAGGATTCTGACCTCTTCTTTTCTTAACTACATTCTATTCCTACAGGAGCTCATCAGTTACACGGCATTAAATAACATCTCTACACGGTTGTCCAGATTTATATCTTCTGTCTCAGTGGCTCTTACCCTTGGCTCTTATTGTGAAACCAAGATCCAGGTTCCCTCTTGCTCCCCAGTTATGTTAAGTGGGTTTAAGGCCTGAGACCCTACATTGTTCTTGTTGGTTCCCATGGAAGGTCTCTGAACCTGATACTCCCTGACAGATGGTCCTGCCTACCTGCCTAGGTATCTGAATGTCTTGGAAGGAAGAGGAGGAAGAGGAGGAGGAGGAATTGTGCTGTTGTACACAGCCCAGTGCTGTTGACTGTTGTGGGATGTCAACTGCCACCCTTGAGGAAAAGGCAGCAGGCTCCCTCTTTGTAGCCAAAGACAAAGTCATGACTGACAAACTTACTGTGGTCTAGACAAAGTTTGCCCTTAGTATTGCAAATCAGAAATTTTATATTTTCAGAAAGTAAATTAATCTTTCTAGGGCAAGCTACCTAACCTCTCTGACATATCAAACCAGGGTAACATTTTATTAATTAATATTGGAAAATAACAGTTGTAAGAACTAGAATACTTAAAATCACATGAGCACCATATTCTCTCTCCACCATCAAGAATTTTGAAAAGCCTAATCATGTTCAAAATTCAGCATATTATTTTACAGTAAGAAATGGCTATCTTGGTGAACAAAATTCTTGAAGTTCATATGATTTGTGCATTCCCTGTATCTTTTATTTTTAATATAGTATGTTTAACTATAACCTTATAAACCTAATTTTTAATTTTTGGGGGGTTGCATGGCGAGGCACGTGGCATCTTAGTCCCCGACCAGGGATCAAACAGCACCCCCTGCATTGGAAGCATGGAGGCTTAACCACTGGACCACAAGGGAAGTCCTGATTCCCTCTTTCTCTGTGGACTTACATAGGAAGCAAAAGCATCATCAAATTTTACAAAAATGGTAGCTAATCACACTGCAACCAGACTGATTTTTTTCAAAGCATACATTTGACCAGGTCACTCCTCTAAAACTGGATACTGTTCTTAGGAGAAGACAAAACCCTCAACCACTAGCCCTGCATGGTCTGACTGCTTCAGACCTGGTCCTCAGTATAAGGACTGGTTAGGAGTGTGGGTGCTGCACTCACACCTCCATGGTCCAAATACATCGCTTAGTTATATTATACCATAGTGACTTAGTTATATTACACCAGTTTCCCTTTAGTTAAAACAGGAATAAAGATAGTGTTTATTTCACAGCATTATGATGAAAATTAGAAGAAAAACTGCTTTCAACAGTGTCTGGCACTTCTAAGCACTCAACAATGTTGTTTATTGTTCAGTCACTTAGTTGTGTCTGATTCTTTGTGACCCCATGGACTGCAGCACGCCAGGCTTTCCTGTCTATCACCAACTCCCAGAGCTTACTCAAACTCATGTCCATTGAGTCGATGATGCCATCCAGCCATCTCATCCTCTATCATCCCCTTCTCCTCCTGCCTTCAGTCATTCCCAGCATCAGGGTCTTATCCAATGAGTCAGTTCTTCCCATCAGGTGGCCAAAGTATTGGCGCTTCAGCTTCAGCATCAGTCCTTCTAATGAATATTCAGGATTGATTTCAATAAATATTATCTATTATCTAAAACCATTCCCAGTTCCAGCCACACTGGCCTTCCCTCCATCCTTCAAACAAGCTGCAAGCCAAAATCCTTCCAGCCTGGAGCCCAGAGCAAATGCTGCCACTGTTTGAAGTCCTGTCTTTACTACCTCCTTCCACTGTTTACTTACTACATGTCCTTTGTCTCTCCCAACCCACAGCTACTTCCTCAGGGATGGAGAGTCCTCAGTGTTCAGTTTCCTTTCTTTGGTTCAGTTCAGTCGCTCAGTCGTGTCTGACTCTTTGCAACCCCATGGACTGTAGCATGCCAGGATTCCCTGTCCATCACCAACTCCCAGAGCTTACTCAAACTCATGTCCATCAAGTCGGTGATGCCATCCAACCATCTCATCTTCTGTCATCCCCTTCTCCTCCTGCCTTCAGTCTTTCCCAGCATCAGGGTCTTATCCAATGAGTAAGTTCTTCGCATCTGGTGGCCAAAGTATTGGAGCTTCAGCTTCAGCATTAGTCCTTCCAATGAATATTCAGGACTGATTTCCTTTAGGATGGACTGGTTGGATCTCCTTGAAGTCAAAGGGACTCTCAAGAGTCTTCTCCAACATCACAGGTCAAAAGCATCAATTCTTCGGCACTCAGCTTGCTTTACAGTCCAACTCTCACATCCATACATGACTACTGGAAAAACCACAGTTTTGACTAGACAGACCTTCGTTGGCAAAATAATCTCTCTGCTTTTTAATATGCTGTCTGGTTCGTCATCATAACTTTTCTTCCAAGGAGCAAGCATCTTTTAATTTCATGGCTGCAGTCACCATCTGCAGTGATTTTGGCGCCCCCCAAAATAAAGTCTGTCACTCTTTCCATTGTTTCCCCATAATGTTTCCAATGTTTCCCCATTGTTTCTCTCTTTCCAGATTGTACCTGTTTTGAGAGGTAGTTTCCATACTCAGCACTTTCTCCCAAAACTTGACATCTTCCTGACACACTATAGGCACTCCATACTGACTTGTCTGAGTACCTGTTGAGCTCACGCTTACCCCAGCCTGAGAAGGCTTTGGAGGGCCAGCCGGGTCTTTCAGGGGCAAAGCTCCTGTGGGCGCTGCTAACTTTTGCCTCAGGGGCTCTCTTTTTACCACCTCCCCAGGCTAACCAACCCCCTTCTGATTAACACATTCTTTCTTTGCATGTGTTAATGCCTTTGCTCAGGTTTCTTAGGGTCCTTCTAGGGCATAAGAAAACTTTGCATATCTATGCTCTATTTTAGTTTGCTCTCAGGGGGGCATTTTATTTCCCTCCTTTCCAAATTCTGGCAAGGGTGGGGTTCCAGAGGGTTCAGTCGGTTCAGTTCAGTCGCTCAGTCGTGTTCGACTCTTTGCAACCCCATGAATCACAGCACGCCAGGCCTCCCTGTCCATCACCAACTCCTGGAGCTCACTCAAACTCATGTCCATTGAGTCAGTGATGCCATCCAGCCATCTCATCCTCTGTCGTCCCCTTCTCCTCCTGCCCCCAATCCCTCCCAGCATCAGGGTCTTTTCCAATGAGTCGACTCTCCACATGAGGTGGCCAAAAGTATTGGAGTTTCAGGTTTGGCATCAGTCCTTCCAGTGAACACCCAGGACTGATCTCCTTTAGGATGGACTGGTTGGATCTCCTTGCAGTCCAAGGGACTCTCAAGAGTCTTCTCCAACACCACAGTTCAAAAGCATCAATTCTTCAGTGCTCAGCTTTCTTCACAGTCCAACTCTCACATCCATACACGACCACAGGAAAAACCATAGCCTTGACTAGACGGACCTTTGTTGACAAAGTAATGTCTCTGCTTTTGAATATGCTATCTAGGTTGGTCATAACTTTCCTTCCAACGAGTAAGCGTCTTTTAATTTCATGGCTGCAATCACCATCTGCAGTGATTTTGGAGCCCCAAAAAATAGTCTGACACTGTTTCCACTGTTTCCCCATCTATTTCCCATGAAGTGATGGGACCAGATGCCATGATCTTCGTTTTCTGAATGTTGAGCTTTAAGCCAACTTTTTCACTCTCCTCTCTCACTTTCATCAAGAGGCTCTTTAGTTCCTCTTCACTTTCTGCCATAAGGGTGGTGTCATCTACATATCTGAGGTTATTAATATTTCTCCCGGCAATCTTGATTCCAGCTTGTGCTTCTTCCAGCCCAGCGTTTCTCATGATGTACTCTGCATAGAAGTTAAATAAGCAGGGTGACAATATCCAGCCTTGATATACTCCTTTTCCTATTTGGAATCAGTCTGTTGTTCCATGTCCAGTTCTAACTGTTGCTTCCTGACCTGCATATAGGTTGCTCAAGAGGCAGGTCAGATGGTCTGGTATTCCCATCTCTTTCAGAATTTTCCACAGTTTCTTGTGATCCACACAGTCAAAGGCTTTGGCATAGTCAATAAAGCAGAAATAGATGTTTTTCTGGAACTCTCTTGCTTTTTCAATGATCCTGTGAGTGTTGGCAATTTGATCTCCGGTTCCTCTGCCTTTTCTAAAACCAGCTTGAACATCTGGAAGTTCACAGTTCACGTATTGCTGAAGCCTGGCTTGGAGAATTTTGAGCATTACTTTACTAGCGTGTGAGATGAGTGCAACTGTGCGGTAGTTTGAGCGTTCTTTGGCATTGCCTTTCTTTGGGATTGGAAGGAAAATTGACCTTTTCCAGTCCTGTGGCCACTGCTAAGTTTTCCAAATTTGCTGGCATACTGAGTGCAGCACTTTCACAGCATCATCTTTCAGGATTTGAAATAGCTCAACTGGAATTCCATCACCTCCACTAGCTTTGTTCGTAGTGATGCTTTCTAAGGCCCACTTGATGTCACATTCCAGGATGTTTTGCTCTATGTGAGTGATCACACCATCGTGATTATCCAGAGGGTTATCTCTTTGCATCTCTCTGTTAGAGACAACACACCTGGACAGGATTCTATCTACCAATGGGGATGCCCTGGTGGTTTGTATTAGATAGGACTGTCTGTTCACCTTCCCAGCAAGAGCACTGAACTTCTCCTAAAGCCTGAGATAGATCGACCCTGCCCCCATGAACCTCTCTCAGTCTATTCACCTTCCTGGCAGGGTTCTTAGATAGAGACCAACAGATATGCTCTATGGGGGATACAGGAGGTAGCTATACAACTCCACCTAATTAATGGAGGTAGGTGTGAAGCATGTTTTTTGAGAAATGAAGAATATAGCACTGCTCTGAGGATTAATTATTCTGTCCTAAATGGAAATACTAAAATTGACCCTAGGATGAGAGTAATAAACACAAAGTTATTCTTACCACCATATATTTGCACTGTACAATGAGACAGATGCTAATCCTCAACTGAGGGTTAGGCCAAAAACTACCAGTGTAAAGATTCCATCCAGTCCTTGTAAAGCCTCCATCTAAAAGACTCAATTATATGTTAGCCAAAACAATTGGTTTACAATACATTCTTGAAAACCTAGACTTTGAAAAGCATTGCTCTGGTCTTTCACACTATTTCCACGATGTTGAGATCTCGCTTAGGCTGGATGATATACATGAAAATGTACAGAGATGTATATGAAAATGGTATAAGAAAAAGACCTGTCCAATCCAATGCAGGAATTTAGTGAAAGGTAAGAAAGAACACAAAACTCAGGTCGGAGAAAGCCTCTCCCTGGGGTATTTCTCGTCCTTTATTTTTACCCCCAATCCAAGACTTGTGGTTAATTCAGATAAGCACTTGACCTTTGTGGGTGCTTATCCAAAGTCAACCTTCCTGTGTCTGAGGGTCACCTGTAACTCATTAATCTCAGCCTATTATTGTTTTGCAGGAATGTCTGTTCCATTTAAGATATAAAACTCCTATACAGATAACATGGTAGGTTAATGCACTCACCTTTCATTCCCTGATTGCTGGGTTCACACCGAACTCAATTCTGTTATGAGTAAGGATTACGTTTTGATATGTTCCCTGTCCCCAGGAGCCATTTGTCTATACGTCTTCACATCCTAAAAGGATGTTGCAGGCATCAGCATACTCTTTGGGGCCCTATAAAGGAGATTCCAGGGAACAGAATGGCCCAGAGGTTACTGGGTCAGGACTGGAGAGGAAGGAACTATTTAGGGATCTTGCTGAGTGCATGCTTCTGAGGGTGCTATCAGTCTTTTCCACTCTAAACTCTTAAGATGAAAACAAGGCCATTATCACTTTTCAAAAAATAATAAATTGCTTTATATAGAATCTAGTACTTTTATGCTGTACTTCTTTCCCTTCAGCAAGAAAAGTGCTAGCAGGCAACCAGGAAAAAGGCACAAACTCTTTTCAGTTTTTTGAACATCATACATTTCAAGCATCCTCTTGTTTATGATTTAACTTAATTCCCTCTACCATTAGGAAATGCCCACCACCTGTACAAAAATCTGAGATGAGAATCTAGAGGAAAATACCAACCAGGGGTTCCACTATCTCTAAGGTAGTATAGCATGGTGGATGGTGTGTTGGTTCTGGAGTCAGACTGCCAAGCTTAATCTCTCCCAGCCTCAGTTTCCTAGCTGTAAAATGGAAATAATTAGAGCATCTACCACAGAGTTATTGAAGGAATCAAATAAGATAATGATGCACAAGGCACTGAGAACAGCATCTAACATATATCAGGGGCTCAGGAAGTGAGAGTTGTTATTGGAACTTAATTGCTCGGTTTTATGCTACAGAAACTGAAGGGATTTCTTTCTTTCTTTTTTAATCTGTGGCTTCCTTTCCAACCACCTGACAGGTAACTAAATCCCAAATGAATGCTTCTCATTTTTTTCTATCTTGCAAGGCCACTCCAGTCTTCGCCTCTCCTCCTCCATGGCCCTTGAATCCCAACCAGTTAAAGTACAAGGGAGTGGCTAAGGAGTGGAGATGCTGCATCCCAAACCGCCTGGCTTAATTAATTTTGGCCAGTTCTCGCTGCTGGCCATGCTGCCACCGCCTCAATTACCCTCAGTCCTAACAACAGAAAGTGGTGCACAAAGGCTTTCACTTTGTAGTGAGAGAAGGAAAAATGTACTGTCGATACATATTACTCGTCAATGTAAGTGCTTTCAGGAGCCCTTCGCTGTTTCTTTTCATGTTCTTTGAGCCTAAGAACCATTTAGAGAAGCCCTGCTGTTCCAGCACCCTAAGGACATGTAAGAGGATGTGCACGGGCAGCCGAGAAACAGAGCTTCTATTTATGTGGAGCAAGGCAGGCCTAGATCTTCGATTCACAATAAGCAGAATATCTTAATCAGAAGCATTCTGAAGTCATGCCGGGTGGAGTGCTTAGTGTTTGTTCGCTTGCTTTTCTTTCTTTTTAAAAAATACAACTTGGGAAAGACTCTGACAGGTGGGCTGTTATTTTAGGATCCGCTATGATCTTCCCATTAGGAGGCTGGGAAAGAGTTGGCACCTAAATATTCCTCCAAATCCCCACACCAGGAGTGGTCTTCCCTGGTGGCTCAGCAGTAAAGAATCCACCTGTTAATGCAAGAGATGCGATTCGATCCTTGGGTCAGGAAGATCCCCTGTAGAAGGAAATGGCAACCCATGGCAGTATTCTTACCTGGGAAATCCCATGGAGAGAGGAGCCTGGTGGGCTACATTCCATGGAATCTCAAAGAGTTGGACACGACTGAGTGATCAAACAACAACAAGGAGTGGTCTAGAATTTCCAGAAAGGACAGGGGCAAGGATGGCAACCTTTTGGAAAAGGGAGCTAGTGGGCTTCCCTTGAAATGAAGTTTGCATAGTAAACAGGCTGTTGTCTGGAGTCATGTTGACTGGGGCTGGGTCTGTAAGGCTGACCCAGATTTGGAAGGGCTCGTCATTTTATATGTGAACAATCATGGTTCTCAACACATCCCCCATGCTTTTAGCAGCCTTTACTACCCGTTCTAAGGAAATGTCTTTGCCAGAGATAACATGCTATAGCAAAGTTGGTAGTGTAGCAGGTGAGGGTTTTATCTGCTTAGAAAGAAGCCTGGCACAAGAAAGAAGCCTGCTCAAAAACATTTGTTGAATGAATTTATGATTTTATGGAAGCTACGAAAGGCTTTCCTGGTGGCTCAGACAGTAAAGAATCCGCCTGCAATGTGGAGACTGGTGTTTGATCCCAGGTCAGGAAGGAAATTTGATCCCTAGAGAAGGGAATGGCAATCTGCTCCATTGTTCTTGCCTGTAGAATCCCATGGATAGAGGAGCCTGGCAGGCTGCAGTCCATAGGGTCACAAAGAATCAGACATGACTGAGCAACTAACACTAACACTAAAGTAAAAGCCCTGGAAAAGAAATCACCAACAGAATAACCAGTTTCTCGAGTGAAAACCATGCATCCTAGACCCCAGGCTCTGCAAAAAGAGAAGCTACTGCAACAAGAAGCCCTGTCTAGGCACCTCAGCTAGAGAGTAGTTTCCACTCGCCCCAACTAGAGAAAGCCCATGTGTAGTGATGAAGATCCAGTGCAGCCAAAAATAAAAAAAGAAGAAGAACTGGTTTATATTTTTTGGCTTAATTAATCATTGAAAATATTTAGAGTGTCTCCCTTCCCCAGTCAAAGCAATAAAAAGTTATCTGTATAGAATTTAGGGACTATTTTTTTATAATATGTAAATATGAAATAACAGTAGGCAGAGACTTTCTGCTATCTTTCAATATTTCAACAATTCTATTCTCCCATCTTCCTGTAAGACTAGAGCTCCCAATTTTAGCTGGATACAGAGCTTCCCAGATAAAATTATATTAATATTTTTCAACTCCTACCCTTTCTTCTGCTAGCTGTAGGTATGTCACTAAGTTCTGACTGATGGAATGTGAGCAGAAGTAATACACATGACTTCCAGGTCATGCATTTAAAGGTAAGGAGTGTGGCCTTCTTCCCATCCTTTCCCCCTTATCACTGTGTGGGATGCAAATATGATGACAGGAGCTGCAGCGGCCCTCTTAGACTGTGAATTGAAAGCTATGTGTTGAAGATGATAGAGTAAAAGACAGCCTATACCTCTGACACCATCAAGCCTCCTTAGATATTTAGATTGCCTGTACTCAAACTATTACTGAGAGGGAGATTTCTATCTTGTTTGTCCCAACCACTGCTTTTTGGAATGCCTCTGTTACTTTAGCTGAATCTGTATTTAAACAAATATTAACACCATGCTACATTAGGGAAGAAAGCTGCAAGGAAAACTCTATTCCCTTGAAACAAAATCAAGAAGAGCAGAATCAATGGTTGAGATGTTCATTGGTTCTTATAATTTTCCTCTTCTAATTCAACTACTATTTTTCAGAATGAGTTTATATTGTTGTTGACTCATGAAGAAAATGTTGGTTCTGATTTCTAAAGCTGTTGCAGTAGCCATTGACACTATTGGCAAGTAAGAAATCCAGTCTACTGTCTGTTTTTTAATAGCCTGAGAACAAAGAATGGTTTTTACATTTTTCAATGATAGAGAAAACCAAAAGAAAGCCTACAATATGTGGAAATTCTATGAAATTCAAATTTCAGTGTCTGTAAGTAATGTTGGAGTGCAGCCACATTCATTTATTTGAATATTGTTTGTAGCTGCTTTCTTGCAGAGTTGAGGAATTATAACAGAAACTGTATACCTAACTTCACAAAGCCTAAAATGTTTACTGGGTGACCTTTAAAAAAAAAAAACCAGTTTTCTGCCCATTCCCTGGACTGTCTTTCCTGTTGTTGGTAGTGGAAGGTAGATATATATTATTTGAATTAATTTCCTTTACTTTGAAGTTGCAAGCTACAAGAACATATTTATGCATTTAGGGGCTTTATCAAATAGCTTAATTTTAATCATGAAGAATATTTGATAAACTGATAAAGAACTTGAAAAGTAACAGGGGCTAAATTACACCCTTAGTATTTCTGTGAACAATATAGCATAGATTTTGATGGCTGAATCTTCAGTCCCACATTTAGCTTCACTTCCTGTGGCACTGGTGAGAACAAGCCCTGTCGTGAAATACTACCCTTATGATGTTTCTTGTGCCATCTCCTCAACTCCTTTCCCACAGCCATGATACTATTTCAGTTCCTTAATAATTCTAGACCATACTTTTGCAGTAATTCTCTTACTGCCTTTCTTGCATCCACTCTCTTCTCCTGTACATCTTTCACCAGAGAGACTTTCCTTTAAAAAAACAAAAAAAGAGTACAGTTGACCCTTGAACAACATGGTCTACTTACATGAGGATTTTGTTCAATAGTAAATACTACATGATTCATGGTTGCTTTAATCTGCAGGTATAGGACTTCAGATATGGACGGACCTTGAATAAGGCAGGCCAACTATAAGTTATATTCAGATTTTTGACTCCTGGGGAGATTAGTGCCCCTTGTTGTTCAAGGGTTAACTGTACACAGCTAATTCTATTTAATCACATAGCTACATGTCTTATCTAAAATATTTCAGTCCATCCACTGCTTATAGAATAAAACCAAATTCCTTAGGCTGGTATTCATGATTCTTCATTATATAGTCTTAGTGGCTCAAATGGTAAAGAATCTGCCTGCAATGAAGTAGACTAGGGTCCAATCCCTGGGTTGGGAAGATCCCCTGGAGAAGGGAATGGGAACCCTCTCCGGTATTCTTGCCTGGAGAATTCCATGAATAGAGGAACCTGGCAGGCTGCATGCAGTCCATGGGGTTGCAAAAAGTCAGACATGACTAAGTGACTAACACACACACATACACTCTCCACATTTTACCCAAATGGAACCTTCCCTTTCCTCAGTGTATCTCTGTAGGACAGGCCCTGTTCTCTGGCCCATACCCTGTGCCTCTGTTCATAGCATGATCTCTTGCCTCCAAACCTAACCCTTCCTCCTCATCTTTTCATATTCAAATGCTGTTTGTTTTTTAGAGCCTAATTCCAATGCCAACTCTTTCACGAAAACTTCTCCAACTCTCCTATTCCAAGCTCAGTAAGTACTGTGGACACCAGTAGCTTCTGTCTGGCCTGGCATCATTCGTTCATCATTCTTCTGGGAAAAAAAATGAAAAGTGAAGTCGCTCAGTCGTGTCCGACTCTTTGCGACCCCATGGACGGTAGCCTGCCAGGCTCCTCTGGGCCAAGCAGAAACACCCCCTCTCCATCTTGTTCTTGCTCTCCTACTATCCCTGTCTCCTTGCAATCGGATTCTTGAGTAATGCACCTGGAGCTCATTCGTGTCCTGAAGAACTCATGTCCATCGTTTCTGCTAGTGGATCCCTACAGCTGCTCTGCTCCAGTCCTTGTCAGTGCTGGTTTCTCTGCCTTATCTTTTGATTTTATGAAGAGCTCCTTTCTCTTCCAGTAAACTCTCTTGTGAATCAGCCACTGCTGGTTTATATTGTTTGCAATCAAAGACACTGACTGATAGAAGTGATCATTCCCTCTTCCAAGCCCTCAAAGTACTTTGCCTATACATTTCTTAGGGTCCCTAATGTTTCATATCTTGTATATTGGGCATTCACATTGTCATTTTCTTTGTCTCACACAGTATTCTACACAGGAGGAGCAATTGGGGGTTGAAGCAGGAAAGCATAAGGGACTTATCATGAATCCTTATTGGAATTAATAACATAACAGTTTTCTCTTTATTTAGACTGAATTTTTTAAACCTGTGAAAGAGCAACATTATCTAGAGATGCTTTTATTCATATGTTTATTTAAAATTAATAAAAAAGCATCCATTTTCCTTTTCAGAGAACACTTATTTGAAGGAAAGAAGGCAATGGAGCTTATGGTGGGGTGACTTCCTTCCCTTCCAAGGTTCCTTCGGGTGCAGAGGCCGAACTTTAAAGACTGTGAGCCATTTGTAACCTCTGTGGTCCTTTGTATAGTTCCTTACAAACAATCACCACACCCAGTAAGCTGTTGAATCAATCAATCAATGGTCACGGTATCATCTCACATCATTTATCTTTTGCCTCTTTTCCGAAGAAAATTCAAGGTGTATGCTTTCCCACTTGGAATTTATTTGGGTTACTTTTTTTTTTTTTTTTTCAATAAATAATGATTAGAGAATTCCCTGGCAGTCTGGTGGTTAAGACTCCATGCTTCCAGTGGAAGGGGCACTGGTTTGATCCCTGCTTGGTAAGATACCACATGTGCTGTGCTCCTCTCCCCCAAAATTGTTTTTAATTAAAAATCTTTAATAAATAGACAATCATGAGATGTCTACCACTATACTGGACATTATTCTAAGTGCTGGAATGCATCAATGATTGGGTAATATTTCTGCTACCACAGAACTTACTTTCTAGTGAAATGTATGTCTACTCAGAGAAAATTTCTATATAGTCATTTACTTCCTAATTTATTATAAGTGTAGAACCAAATATGTTCATCATTCTTTTGAGTCACTTTGTATTTCTGCTTCTTCTTTACTTTTGCCCCTTCTATAACACAGTTTACTTTTAAAACTTTGCGTGAACCCAGGGCTTTCTTTGGTTGATTGGTCGGTGGTATTGTTCAATTGCACAGTTATGTCCGACTCATTGTGACCCCATGGACTGTAGCATGCCAGGCCTCCCTGTCCTTCACCATCTCTCAGAACTTGTTCAAACTCATGTCCATGGAGTCGGTGATGCACCCAACCATCTTGTTGGTACTATTGTGTTTTGGTGTTTTTTGTTTTTTAACTTTTTATTATTTTTGGTTGCTCTGGGCAGCATGTAGAATCTTAGCTCCCTGAAAGAAAGTGAAAGTGAAAGTTGCTCAGTCATGACCAACTCTTTGAGACCCCATGGACTATACAGTCCATGGAATTCTCCAGGCCAGAATACTGGAGTGGATAGTATCTTCCCAACCCAGGGATCCAACCCAGGTCTCCCACACTGTGAGCAGATTCTTTAACCAGCTGAGTCACAAGGGAAGCCCAAGAATACTGGAGTGGGTAGCCTTTCCCTTCTCCAGCAGTCTTCCTAACCCAGGAATCGAACCTGGGTCTCCTGCATTGCAGGCAGATTCTTTACCAACTGAGCTATGAGGGAAGCTTAGTTCCCTGACCAGGGATCAAACCCATGCCCCCTTCATTGGAAGGTAGGCTCTTAACTAGATTACCAGTAAAGCCCCAGGACTATTGTTTTTATTTTTCCCATTACTTTTTTCCTGTGCCTTCTGATGTTTGAACTAATCTTCAAAAATCACAACACATTATTATTGAATCTTTTGTCTAAATCTCCTAAATCTTAGACATATTAGACACATATAGACATTATCTGTGAGTCATAGGGCCACAGAAAACAGCATACTAAAAGAGAAAGCTTCCACAAAACTACCATTTAATGACTTTTACTTTTTAAACCCTTGATATACCACTAGCATCCAACAGAAACTGAAGTACTAGAGTAAAATTAAGCCAGAAGTTAATACATTTTTCTGTTTCTGACAAATCCAAATTCTTATGTTGCTCATGGAAAGGAAGTAGAATGGAAGTAAAAGAAGAATCTGATAAAAAGATAATAATAAGTACTCTACATCCAGAAAAATTTGTATCTAAGTGTCTATTCACAACATCTTGCCCACACTTCCAGGTGCATCACCATTACTTGAAGTTGTAGCAAAATAGGAAGTATTATGATTATCTTATTGCTACATTGTAGAAACATATACACACCTGGAAGGTTATATATACATACCCCATTCAGCAAATATTAATTGAGGGCCTACTATGCATCACACCCTCTGCTAAGCTGGGAGAGTGCTAGAGGCTTTGCTTATTCAACAGAATCTGCATCCCCTTTTTTATAGGCACAAAACTGGTTTCCACTTGCAGTAGCCATGTGCTGAGTGCCAGCCAGTGTGATGGAAGCAAGAGTCTTGTGTGCCACTTCCAGGATCAACCCATGCTGCTCTCCAGTTCTCACACCTCTGCCCTCCCTTCCAGTGGCGGTGATAGAGAGAACCATGGTGAGGACAGAGGACACAGTTTGAACATGGCAGAGCCTCTGTCAGCCTGGTGCCCTGACTGAGTGCATATAGGAGAGCCTCTGACCAATCTGTTCACCTTCCCAGGGCTCTGATGTGAGCAAGAAATAGACTGCCACAATGACATTAAGCCATTACTTTTTCCAGTCTATTCACCATCAAAGCCTTGCCTACTCTAATCATATGTAGAATTAGACATGAGTTTTGAAATAATTATTTAAAATTTTTTATTTCAGCTTGTTATTTACCCACAATTAAAAATGTTGAAATAATATGATAAAGTCAAGATTTTTCTTCTTTTTTACTTCTTTCTTTTTTCTTACTTGTTAAGTCTTAGGGTTTACCCAACAATCTAAAAAGTTGGCCATTTATGTTTCTTACTTATTGATAAAGATGGTGATAAGTTAAAAAAAATCTAAGTAATTAATTTTTACTTTTTGTTTATTGTAATCTTTTGAGGTTCAGAAGACATTTTTTAAAATGCTTAGATAATTCCAAATTATACTTCTCAATTGAGATCCCATGTCTCATACTTCAGCCCAAAGTAGGCATTTTTTTCATCTCTGAGTGTCATTTTTGTACAAACCTTCAAAAGAAAAATAGTGTTTTCCCCACAAATTGGAATACTACAGTGGTGTCAACTATGTTCAATGGCTACACCACCCAAAGCAATCTACAGATTTAATGCAATCCCTATCAAAATAACCGTGAAATTTTTCACAGAATTAGAACAAATAATCCTAACATTTATATGGAATCATAACAGACTCAGAATTGCCAAAGCAATCATGAAGTAAAAGAACAAAGTTGGAGCATAACCCTCCCAGACTTCAGACAATACTACAAAGCTACAGCAATCAAAACAGCATGATATTGGCACAAAAACAGACATATGGATCAGTGGGACAGAACAGAGAGCCCAGACATAAACTCACACACCTATGTCAATTAATCTTTGACAAAGGAGGCAAGAATATACAATGGAGAAAAGATGGTCTCTTCTGCAAGTGGTGCTGGGAAAGGTGAAGAACTGCCTGTAAATCAAAGGTGTTAGAATATACTCTCACAACACACACAAATAAACTCAAAATTTCTTAAAGACTTAAATATAAGACATGACACTATAAAACTCCTAGAAAAGAATATAAGCAAAGCCTTCTCTGACATAAATTGTACAAATGTTTTCTTAGGTCAGTCTCCCAAGTCAATTGAAATAAAAGCAAAAATAGACAAATGGAAACTAATCAAACTTATAAACTTTTGCACAGCAAAGGAAACCATAAACATTATGAAAAGATAATCTATGAACTGCGAAAAAAAATATCTGCAAATGATTCGACAGACAAGGGCTTCACCTCCAAAATAAACAAGCAGTTCATACAACTCAATAACAACAACAACAACAAAGCAACTCAAAAACAACAAAGCAACCCAATAAAAAAATGGACAGAAGACCTAGTCGTTTCTCCAGAGAGGACATACAGATGGCCAATAGGCATGTGAAAAGACACTCAACATTGCTAATTATTAGAGAAATGTAAATAAGATGATAACAAGGGACCACCTCACACAGGTCAGAATAGCCATCATTAAGAAGTCTACAAGTAACGAATGCTAGAGAGGGAGTGGAGAAAGGGAATCCTATGCTGTTGCAGGGAATAGACACTGGTGCAGCCACTATGGCGAACAGCATGGAGGGTCTTTTAAAAACTAAAAATAGAATTGCCATATGATTCAGCAACACATACCTGGGCTTATATCCAGAGAAAACTCCAATTTGTAAAGGTACATGTACCCCAGTGTTCATAGCAGCACTATTTACAATAACCAAGGCATGGAAGTAACCGAGGTGACCACTGACAGATGAATGGATAAAGAAAATGTGGTTCATACACACAATGGAATATAAAAGAATGAAACAATGCCATTTGTAGCAACATGAATGGGCCTGGAGATTACCATACCAAGTGAAAGTGAAAGTGTTAGTCGCTTAGTCATGCCCAACTATTTGCAATCCCATGGACTGCAGCCCGCCAGGATCCTCTGTCAGTAGGATTTTCCAGGCAAGGATACTGGAGTGGGTTGCCATTTCCTTCTCCAGGGGATCTTCCTGACTCAATAATCGAACCTGGGTCTCCTGCACTGCAGGGACATTCTTTGGTAAGTTAAAAAGAGAAAGACAAATTACCATATTATGACATATGTGGAATTTAAAACATGACAAATAAACTTATTTACAAAACAGAAACAGACTCATAGACACAGAAAACAAACTTACAGTTACCAAAGGGGAAGACGCTGGGGAGGGATAAATTAGGAATTTGGGATTAGCAGATACAAACTACTGTATATGAAATAGATAACCAACAAGGCTGTACAGTATAGCACAAGGAACTATATTCAATATCCTGTAATAAACTATAATGGAAAAAAAATAAAAAAGAATGTATGTATGTGTCTGTGTGTGTGTGTAACTGAATTACTTTGCTGTATATCAGAAACTAACACAACACTGTACATCAGTTATACTTCAGTGTTAAAACTTCACTTTTATTTTTATATTGCACCCACATTAATCATTATGGGGGGGATTAATGTGCAAGTTTAATTTCATAATCTGCAGTAAAAAACTTACTTAGACTATTACATATACAATTAGAAGCTGAATGCTGGCAGAGATATCCACGTGTTAATATGTAGGTATATCTAGCAGTGAGATCTTTAAAACAAGAAAAGAATTTCACAAACTGGAACAAATACTCAGAACTGAAAATAGCATATGCACAATCCCATTCCTAGCACACGTACTTAAGACATTTTTGCATCCATATGTTTCAGACCTCCTTCACCTTTTTTATATTTCAGTCTGTCAGAGCATATGGATTAAGGTTTTCATCATAAATAATCTTTTGTTCAAGTGAAAAGAATTGGTCCTATCTCGGCCATAAGATTCTGAAAAAGCCCTCATCACAAACTCCGTCTTCAGGTCAGCAGGGTGCCATCAGCCCTAACAATCATTTTTTATTTCTTTCTAAATATAAACACAAGGATTTAGTGCACAGAGCCCCTGACTCACAATTGGATTGCAGTGGGTATTCCCAGATCTTAGAGACACCTGAAAGCCTTGGTTCTCCCATCTCACCCTCACAGATGCAGGAGTTATTAAACTGGAAGCTGAACAGAAGAGATGTGTAAACATAATTCACTCTACTAGGACGCCTGCTTGCTTTAAAGTCAAAATTACCACACATTCGTCATCATCTGACAATAATAATTTGTGATTTTCAGTTTTGTGATTTTCAGTTTCTATCGACCATAAAAATCAGTGTGAACTTACACCTCTATTTGTGACCAATGGCAAGTAAAAAAAAAAGCGATGTTTAAAAGCCAGGAAATAGAAATTTACCCTCATAATTAATAAGCCAATGGGGTTAAAGCTATGGTGGGAGTAGAGCCAGCGGAAGCCACACTCTTTGTGGAGTAAATGGGGCATGGGGGAGGGTGCACACCCCAATACTCTCTTCTCTAAAATGAATGTCACTCAGATGACAAATTAAAATAATAACCTACTCCACACAGGTAGATAATTTTTCTCGCAGCTATAGTTCTCATTTGGTGTTTATGGGAAACACTTCAGAATGACTTAATATGATTTTAATGGCAGTAGGAAAAGAAGTTAGAGCTCTTAAAGAAAGGAACAAAGGTAAATGTGCAAGTGCCACTGAGGCCGACCACAGGTATACACACCTGGGCCCTGGTTGGAGACAGAAGCCCTGCATCTTCATGGGTTGCCCTGATGTGTTGCCTTTCAAAAGTGATGCAGGACATGATTTCCCCCTTTGTATTTAGAGCTATTTAAACAACTGTTCATCTGGGACTCACAAGGAATTAAAGTGAGGAAAAGTTCAGAAGCACTTATAAGAAGTACTCATTAAAAATCTGAAGGACTACTTAATGTGCTGTAATGGCAACTACATCTCCCCAAGGGTTGCCCCCAAGAGATGCCACCACCCCAAGCAACCTTACTGTAAAAATACTTAATTCAAGTATGCATTCATTTGTCAGTTTATCCCAGCATTCATTCAGGGGATAGGGACTGTGCTCTAGCTCCGAGCTGGGCTCTCTGCAAGGAGCTGGGATTACTTCAGTGAACAAGACAGGCCAGGTCTCTGCCCTCATAGTAGGTCTGCACTCTCACTACATTTTGGAATTCAGTATAAATGACCATCTTGTGCCCTGTTTCAAAATACTGTAGAAATATATAATATTTTATCTTTAATTACTTATTCATTTGATCAACAAATATTTAGTGAGTACCTGGTGTGGGAAAAAGAGGGGGGAAAAGTGGAAATGGTGACAGATTTCATTTTCTTGGGTTCCAAAACCACTGTGAACAGTGACTGTAGCCACAAAATTCAAAGATGCTTGCTCCTTGGAAGAAAACCTATGACCAACCTAGACAGCATATTAAAAAGCAGAGACACCACTTTGCTGACCAAGGTGCATATAGTCAAAGCTATGGTTTTTCCAGTAGTCATGTATGGATGAAAGAGTTGGACCATAGAGAAGGCTGAATACCCAAGAACTGATACTTTTGAGAAGACTGCTAGAGAAGACTCTTGAGAGTCCGTTGGACTGCAAGAAGATCAAACCAGTCAATCCTAAAGGAAATCAACCCTGAATGTTCATTGGAAGGACTGATGTTAAAGCTGAAGCTCCAATACTCTGGCCACCTGATGTGAAGAGCCGACTGTGGAAGAGACCCTGATGCTGGGAAAGATTGAACACGAAAGGAGAAGAGGGCGGCAGAGAATGAGATGGTTAGATAGCATCACTGGCTCAATGACATGCTGCTGCTACTGCTGATAAGTCGCATCAGTCGTGTCCGACTCTGTGCGACCCCATAGATGGCAGCCCACCAGGCTCCCCCTGGGATTCTCCAGGCAAGAATACTGGAGTGGTTTGCCATTTCCTTCTCCAGTGCACGAAAGTGAAAAGTGAAAATGAAGTCGCTCAGTCGTGTCCGACTCTTCACGACCCTTGGTTTGCGCAAACTCCAGGAGATAGTGAAGGACAGGGAAGCCTGGCATGCTGCAGCCCATGGGGTCTCAAAAAGTTGAACAACAACACCTGTTGTGGATTTGGATATATTCTGAAACAGCATACTTCATTTTGTTTTTGTCTTAACTAGGTGAGGTTCAGTCTGAGCTAAACTGTCAACTGGCTTTTGGATCTGATCACCCTCCAAAAACTCTATTTGTAATGCTAGTGTATGGTACATGGGAGATGCTTCAAATATGATTTTTGAATGAATTATTTTTAGTGAGTGAACACACTTCAGGAATTACACATTCTAGCCTACTCCTTTTTTGAATTCCAAGTGCCATTCACTTTGGTATTTTGTGTTTTGTGTTTAACTATTTCACTGTTTCAAGAGAATAGCAAGCAAAAGTGAAAGGGTCCAGATATCTTATTATCTTCGGGGTCTTCTGTTCAAAACTTTGCAGACTACAAGGTATATTGTTGTTGTTCAGTCGCTCCACTGTGTCTGACTCTTTGCCACCCCATGGACTGTAGCGCACCAGGCTTCACTGTCCTTCACCATCTCCCAGAGCTTTCCAAACTCCTGTCCATTGCGTCGGTGATGCCATCCAACCGTCTCGTCCTCTGTTGTTCCCTTCAATCTTTCCCAGCATAAGTAAAAAGAGGGCTTCTTTGGTAGCTCAGCTGGTAAAGAATCCACCTGCAATGCAGGATACCCTGGTTAGATTCCTGGGTCAGGAAGATCCACTGGAGCAGGAATAGGCTACCCTCCAGTATTCTTGGGCTTCCCTGGTGGCTCAGCTGGTAAAGAGTCTACCTGCAATGCAGGAAACCTGGGTTGGATCCCTGGGTTGGGAAGATCCCCTGGAGAAGGGAACAGCTACCCACTCCAGTATTCTGGCCTGGAGAATTCCATGGATTGTATAGTCCATGGGGTCACAAAGAGTTCGACATGACTGAGCAACTTTCACTTTCAGTAAAGAAAAGGGGAAATTTTATAAATGGCAATTTTCACATTCTCACAGAAATCCCTGGCATTTTCATTAAGGCATCTATTCTGTGCTTCAGCCAGTTGGACATATCTCTCAATAAACTGTGCTATATTCACTCTTATTTCCAGGCCTTTGTTCCCTCTGCTGTCCCCCCAACTGGACCATCCTCCACATTAATCTGTGAGTTAGTCACTCAGTCACTTAGTCGCTTAGTCTGACTCTGTGAGACCCCATGGATGGTAGCCCGCCAGGCCCCTCTGTCCACGGGGATTCTTCAGGCGAGAATACTGGAGTGGGTAGCCATGCCCTCCTCCAAGGGATCTTCCTGATCCAGGGATCGAACCCAGGTCTCCTGCATTGCAGGCAGATTCTTTACCATCCAAGCCACCAGGGAACCCCAGGTTAGTCTGTCCTGACCTAATCCTAGCATGCTCTTGAACGTCCAACACAGATGTATTCCTTTTTTCCTAAGAGTCTCCCCTGAGTTATACCACAACCCCCCCTCCTCCCCCTCAGCAGGCCATATTGCCCTATGATGTGTCATTATCTCATGACGTTTTTGTTGCTCTGTTAGGTGTTTAACTTGCTCTGCATGTATATCTCAAGGTCAGTGTTCTGGGTGTGCTGCTTGTCCCTAGAACCGTCCTCTTCCCTTCTCCACTCTGTTCTGTATATTGGGGTGCTGACCTTCAGTGGGCCCCCTTTTTCTCTGGTTTTCTGGTTTGGGGGTCCGTTTAACCAATGACAGCCACCCTCAGGAAATCAGAGGGTGGGAGGGGAGAGTGCATGGCGTCTGTTGCTCAGTCCCCTCCCTGATGGGTCGTGGCATGTCAGCGTTTCTCTCCTGGAGGGGTCCCAGCTGCTGTTAGGTGGCTCCCTCCTAGGGTGACAGCCACAACCATGGCTGCAGACTGCTCTCGGTTCCAGTAACTGCTCCTTCCCTTTATCCCTTCATTATTAGGAGCAGTAATGGCTCCCAGTGCTGCTGGTCCCATGGGGCTTCACCATCCTTCGTGGGCTCCCTATCCCCACCAACACATTTGTAAATAGTCCCTTCATTCATCTCTCCTCAATTACCATGCTTGAGTGCACCATCTATTCCTTGCCAGGACCCTGACTGATAGATGCAGCAACTGTGGCTTTTGCCTCTATGTATCCCATGGATTATACCTCTATATAGACCCCACAGCTTCTACCTCACTGTAGGTGCTTAATAAGCATTTGGTGAAGGAAGGAATAAAACCAAGCATGAACTGCCACACCTGAATTAACATTTTATGATTCACAGAAAAAAAAATCTTTATGAACTATGGCTCCTCAAACAATAGGAAGATTCACTTTGGGCTAGCATTTATATGTGACTAGGTGAAGTGCACACCATTTATTTTGTTTTCATAGTGTTTCAGGCTTCCATTGAATTTATATTAATAATACTAATTAATCTGTATTAGATATAGTTCATATATTTAAAACCATTTATTCTGGGGAAAAAATTAGTTGGGTTAGGTGAATAGAGCAGGGCTTCCCCCAGGGCTCAGCAGTAAAGAGTCCACCTGCAATGCAGGAGACGCAGGAGACATGGGTTCAGTCCCTGAGTCAGGAAGATCCCCTGGACGAGGAAATGGCCGTCCAGAATTTTTGCCTAGAGAATCCCATGGACTGCGGAACTTGGCAGGCCACAGTCCGTAGGGCTGCAGAGAGTCAGACACAACTGAACACACACACATGCATAGGTGAATGGAAGTTTCCATTTTTCCCCCTTCCTTTTCTCTTTTTCATTTCTTTTTATAGGAGTCTCTTAACTGATAATACATCCATACCAGGTTCTGTCCCGGCTTTTCTCTAAACCTGTTTTTGTATACCTCAATCTGACTGTTGAAAATCAAATTCATCTGATAAATAGACAAGCTGTCAATCTCTTCAGAAAGTCTCAGTTTTTTCACCAGGTTACCTACTTCCTGTTCTACTGGATGTCCAAGGGGCCACCTGACATATACCTATAACCCGTGGGTGAAAGAAGTGTGTTAGCTCTATGAAGTAGAGATTAAAAGACAGGTGGGCACAGATAACCTCAAGAACAGGTGAGATGACTCCCTGGGCAGTGATATTTCTAAAGGGTGGAGGCTGGCACCTCTCACAGGTTAACTCAGATAGACACTGCTTGGTCTTCCTTCTTCAGTGGTCTTCCTTAATAAACATTTATGTTGTTCAACATTGTCTTTTAGAGTCAGAGGTTGGCCCATGACCATGAAACACATGTGCCTTGATCCATGCTGGTGTGAGTAGCACCCATATCTGATTAATATCCTGTCAGTATACTAAAAGTATAACTCTTACTGTTTACCAAGAATTTGCAATTAGTGAAGTTCTAGCTAATATGGGCCATGATGGAGTTGGCTGGATCAGTGAGGAGCAACCCAGGTTGAGGATGGTGGATATGCCAGGGTCCTACTGCTCAAAACCGTAACAGTGGTGTAGCCAGATTGAGAGTTACAACAATGAACCTTGAGGGATTTATTTAAAAAAAAAAAAAAAAGGCAAAATCATGTCAGCCAAATGATTCATCATTTTAGCTACTATAGAATCAAACCTATGAGGGAGATTTTGGCACCTATTGTTTCTATTCCTAAAAATTCAGAGAGGAAGGGGGAAAAAAATCTATCACATACTAACTCCAAATTTTTATTTTATAAGAGGAAAAAATGATTCATAATTAGTTAGCTGCAAAGAACTACATACTGACACTCTTCTGATAATGTATCCAATACCATTTCTACTTTTTCCCAGGATGAAATTGTGGGGTGAAACTGGATGGGTTTTCAAAAGGTAAATATAACAAGGATTTAATCCTTTCTAGCTTCTGACCTTTATTACATTTTGAGTTTATTTGGAGTTCAGACAGTACTAGCCTACCCACCCTCTAGAGATAATAAGTAAATAATCAAATGACCCAAATAAGATTTACCCCAGAAATAAGGGGATGGGAAGCAATGAGCATTAAGAAGCAGCGGCACTGGTGGTACAGAGTTTGAGCTTTAATATCATGGCTTTCTTTACGGATAGAGGTCTGACACCACTCACCCCCCTACCCAAGATGCTCATTTCTTCTTTACACTTATACAAATGACATCTACTTATAATTCCTATGGATTAAAAAAAAAATCTGAAACCATTTCATCATGACAGGTAGAATAGTTTTAAAAGATAAACAAAATAGGTAAAGAAACACTTTACAATCCAAGCAGCCACAAACAGCTCAGGTTAACATCAGAAATGGGGAAGTACTAGGACAATTCTGCAGCACTGAAGGAAGACTTTGAGTTGAATAATTGAATTAAGAGACAGCTAACATCGCTTTATGAAAACGATACCTCGTGTACTTATAGTTGGAGTGCTTTAAAGGGCATTTACTGCCATGGAAAGAAAGTGGAACACAATGGATGTCATATAATTGTTTAAAAGCCATTGGATGTTGTTAACAATGAAGATTATTGGCTAAAACCACATCTATTGTGTAAGGTAAAATAGCTGGTTGGATTAAAAAATTGTTCAAAACCTTCAAAAAGTGAGTGAATGTTAATGGTAATTTTTTTTTAACTGAAGAGAGGTTATCAGTAAGGGTGAAATAATAGCTTTGAAAAGAAATGACAAATGGGAAGAGTACATACAATCCAACCTCATTACATTTGACTATTGTGGTATCTTCTCTGACACCATGTACTAAATTTCCAGGTATTTTTAACCCTATTATGTTTACTGTCTCATAATAACTTCCCTTTCTGAAGACGAGATGAAAAGAAAGGGGAGTGTTTAACAGAATTCTCTTCTGTGTGTTGACTGTGATTAAGTAAATGTAAGTAAGTGTTAGTCACTCAGTCATGCTCGACTCTTTGCAACCCCCTGGACTGCAGCCCATCAGGCTCCTCTGTCCATGAGATTTTCCAGGCAAGGATACTGGAGTGGGTTGCCATTTCCTTCTCCAGGGGATCTTCCCAACCCAGGAATTGAACCTGGGTCTCCTGCACTACAGGCAGATTCTTTACCGACTGAGCTACAAGGGAAGCCCTGACTGTGATTAGTTGAGCCCAAATCCTTGACTTTTTCATTTTTATCTGAAAATTACAAGCACATATTTTCATCTATCTGTAGAAACAACATAGTCAAAACAGTGCTATTTTACCTACACTATTACTTTTCTGTGTCTATACAAACGGGGCTTGGTTCTGTGAATTTTTCAACATATGTATAGAGTCCTGTAAATGGCAACCCACTCCAGTATTCTTTCCTGGGAAATCCCATGGACAGAGGACCCTGGCAAGCTACAGTCCATGGGGTCACAAGAGTTGGACACGACTTAGCAACTAAACCACCATAGAGTCCTGTAACCACCACAGTCAGGAAACCCTGAACTTACTCAGCATTAGACATAAAACCAAGTGTGCCCAAAAAGTCAATTTTACTATATAACCATTCAAACAAAGTTAGCATCTAAAAAAAGAGTTCAGGATACAACAAATGGTTGAAATTTTTTAAGGTTTGTGTTGGCTCTGGAGGGATAAAACATAGCATGTAATAAAAATTTGTAACTAAATAGTAAATAATACCAAAATGTTTTAAAAGTACATACGAAAAACATGCAAGGACTATGAGCTTTCTTGAGAGAGAATTTTAAGGCTAGTCCATTTTTGCACAACATGAACTTCTTAAATCCTCAAAACATGAGGAGATCCTCCTGGAATTTACTGGTTGGAAGTAAGTATTTCCCTTGGCTATTAATAAAATAATTTAAAAATTATATTCACATATTCTATATTCACATAGAATAAAAAAGAAACTTAAGATATCATTAGATTACCTTCAGGCAGGTGTAAATAAAGCTATTTAACCAAAGCTTTCAAATCTCTTCCCAGAGATCTCCAAAGAGATCTACAGAGAATCTACAATGGCCACCAGTAAACATATTCCTGTGTTTTACCACTGGGTTGGGTAAGCTGGGGATGTGAGTCTGTGTATTCAGCTGAAAAAGCTCCTATGTTAAGTTCCTTTATATTCTCTGATCTTATAAAGAAGGCATGGAGAGCTTCCTTTAAAAACTCTCTTATAGAAATTATCTCTGTATTTCATGACATCACTTGGGTCATTACTTCAGCCATTCTTCTTCAAGTTAAAAGAACTCACCCTTTAACTATGTGCTATGCTCATGAAATATTTTTATCATCATAGCCCTTTCAGTTCACTTGGGTTTCCACACTTTCTTTATATTTTAAAGAACAGTGTCGAAAATAGGTCCTTCATTCTCGTTAATACTCAACTCTAGTCCCAAGGGTTGAGTAGCTCCTAGGCCATGAATGCTCTGTTCTGTGTTTTGTTTTGTTTTTTTAAACAGCCTGAGAAGAAGTTATATGTTGTATATACAAACCACATACAAATGAACATCAAACACCAGTAGAGAAGTAAGCACACGTTTTCTTAGTTCGTTTTTTAGCTAATGATGAAAGTGCAGGTAAAAATATGACAAAGAAGCAGCCATAAAGACATATAAGTGATGGAAAGAAAAAGAAAACTCCTCTAGGTCATGCCCAGAGGAGTTTCCGTTCTCCCCCATCAGCCCTGGGTGATATACAGGTCCTTTCCTCTACAGCAGCAGAAAAAAATAAAAGGAGTGTTATAACTGACAGTCAAATAATCTTATAGACACCTAAAGAATTAAATGAGCAACACATTCTGACATTTTGCAAGTATAAATTAGGAACAGAAATAACTAGAGGTATAGAAATAGTTGAAGACACTCAATATTAAATTCTAAACTTTAAGTTTGAAACACCCAGAGATTAGGATTTCTCTGTAATTACTAAATCAGCCTTAATTCAAAGAAATGGTCAAGATAGCATGGGCAACACAGGACCTGGGGAAGCCCAGCAGAGACTCATCATCTGTTCATAAGGACAAGATCCAAAACAGAACCAGGACAAATAATCCCATAGTCTTACTATCAAAAGTACCCATATATTCTTTATTATGGAAAGGATCCACACTTCAGTTGTATTTTAATAATATTTTTTGCCATTTGACATATTACTTATTATACAGCTATATTTTATTTCTCAAAAGATTCTTTTGCAACCTTTAGAAAGCCGTTCATTATGTTTCTTTTTATTTGGCTGAACTTGGTAGACACAAGAAGGCGGGATTCCCCTAAATAGTGTTGCTCAGAGTATGTTTAAAAAAGAAAGTATCACGTCTCATCCAACCCCTAGACATCAACCCCTAGACAGGCGTGTTACTGTTTGAATGTGCCACCTGTTACACTTCCAGGAATGAGACTTACTTTGCTAGGAAGGAAAGAAGGTCTGTTCTAGAAGCTATTCACTAAAGCTCTTGCTTTATGTTGAGGGGTGTGTGCATGTGCTCAGTTGCTCAGTTGTGTCTGACTCTTTGCAACCCCATGATCCTCTGTCCATGGAATTTTCCAGGCAAGAATACAAGAATGGGTTGTCATTTCCTACTCCAGGGGATCTTCCCGACCCAGGAATCAAACCCCCTGTCTCTTGTGTCTCCTATATTGACAGGTAGAGGGTTTCATAAAATGTCCATTACCAAATGTGTAAGACAAAACTTGTGTTAGTTTGAGGACTTGCCCCTGTTTTTAAATCTAGAAAAGATAAAGCCTGAAGATTGGGCCATATGGGCCATTTCCACTTTCTCCACAGCCTCCCTGATAATAGGCAATTTGGGTCTGAGGAGGAAACCAAAGATTAATGGATTAAATAAAGCAGAAGCTGTGTGTAACTGCCCAAATGTTAATACAAATTCATTGCTGCTCAATTTGTTATTTAAAGACTGTGCTTTATTTCATTAACTTTGTGGTCTAAGCAAGTTTTTCTATGCAGAGATACCTTCTATTTAGTATAATTAAAACACTACTTTAAAAAACAAACAAAAACCCAAAAAATTCACACTCAGAAAAGGGGAGAAAAACTAGTATTGGGAACAATTATGAAAATGACTAAAAATTTCACTTTTCATCTGCTGCACAGGGGAATTAATATCATGAAAACTTAATTATAATGAAATATTTTGTCAAACAGTATTTGTTCCTATAGTAAGAAATTAATGTCCACTTGCACAACTTTGAGTCTACAGAAACTAAACGCATAAGGTAGAATTAAAGATTTCATTTTCCTCTTTATAATTCTATGGATTTTGCAAATATTTTGGAAAGTTTTCAACATTAAAAAAAAAAGGTCAAAAACGAAAAATTCTTTAACTTAATTTTCCTGCTGAATTAGTATACCATTCATGAAACCTGAGCATAATAACTCAAAGTTACTGCTAACTTCATCAAGATATGGCTAGTTATGTGGTTAAACAATAATTGAAAAAAAAAAAAATAACTGAAGTGAGGATGATATATACATTTTGAAGAAAGTAAGAATTATATTATGGCCTGTCTATATGATCCCAAACCTGAAGATATTTTAAAATATTTCAGTGACTGGGTTTTTTAATTTTTCATCTGCATTTGTGGTACTGTATAGCTATTTATATTTTGGTAATCACCAAAAAACTTAAATGTCAACATTAGTATACATGTTATCTATTTTCCTACACCAGAATTGCTCAAGCTTGGCACCTATTTACATTTCAGGTCAGACAATTCTTTGTTGCTAGGGCCTGCTCTCTGCATTACGGGATATTCAGCAGCATTTCTGGTAGCTACCAACTAGATAAGAGTTGTAATAACCAAAAATGTCTCCAGACATTGCCAAGAGTCCCCTGGGGGGAGAAATCACCCCTGGTTGAGAATCTCAGCTCCATAGCAAGTTATTACTATCCAAATATTTTGATTATCTTTTTAACCGTTACCTTTTACCATGGCCGAATTAATCATGCCATGGTTCACATTGATCACAATGATTAAAGAAATTACAGATTTACCCTGGCACTCAGGGTTACTATCAGGCTATTAGATGAAGTCTGGGAATAGTAAAGGAAAAAAAAAATTCCTATAATTAGAAAAATAAAAGATTATACAAAAAGGGCAAAGATTTTGGTTGTACACTGGAATCAAATTATATTCATTTGCTGAAGTGGTCTGAATGACTCAAAAACATGCAGCAGCTATTATTCACTCAGCTACAACACAACAGATATTAACACACATTTTGAAAAGGAAAGATGTTACTTCATAGGACAATCCTGTTGATTTTTAAGAAGAGAAGCTGGGGAATCATCAGACAGTCAGGGATGACTTTTTTCCCCTTAAATGTTCCTTAGCATTTTTCTTACTGCTTTTTGGACTTAAACTACATTCACTGGCATCCACAATCAAAATTCTGTTGCAAAACGAATCCTAAAATTAAATGTCTCACTTATATTTCATGTAAGTAAATTATAAGTGATCATAGTTAATAACATAAATAATAAATACCATTTGCATCACCATTTTTCTAGTAATATTTATCACCATTCTTCTAGTAATATTTATCTCATCATTGTGAATGGTGGATGGTCTTTCGTCTCTTCTAAATGTCCCAGTCCTCATGGGACAATTAAATATGACCCAAAAGCAAGATAAAATTTAAGAGTGTTTTTTTTTTTCCAGATATGCAGCCTTGATTTGTACTATTGTCTTCCAATTTCCTTTTTAAATTTTCAAAAATAACATATGAGTCTTAAAACTTATTTAATTTAAAATGACTCTTTTTTAAAAAAAGAAAACACTGTGGTGGGATGCTGGGATTGCATTCATCCCAGCATGCCCCACCACTGTTCTTTGGACGGCAATCACAGGACCCAGACATCAAGCTGTGGAGGAGATTCTTCCAAGCAACAGCATCTGGCTCTTTGGCAAACTGAACAGGCAGTTGCCCTGGTGGCTTTGGAGTTGCCTCTGGGTCTGTCACAGGGTAAGGCTGCTGATGGAGTGTCTGGATTCTCATCTCCTTTTCGTTTCACCATCTTTCTCATCCATCCTTTTTGGCATCAAGAGACCCATGAACTTCCATAAAGCAAATACTGCCCTCCTTACGTCTAATGAATTTCTACATTAACCCTGTTGCACTTCAGGAAGTATTCCTGTGTATTGCCCACATCCCTTACGAAAGTGTAAAAACAGGCAAGCATTCTGGCAGCAGCAACACAAGCATTCTATTTCACACCCCACCTGCAGAGAGAATCAGAAATTAAATGTTCTATTTTCATTCCTGGATATTTTAGGCCTGCATTTTCACCTTCTTTACTTGCAATAGATCTCTTTGCCAGTTAAATTTAATAAAGTCATATTTATAATATGAATAGCTACCTAATCTTGTGGAAATTTTTTTTTTCCATTCCCAAGAATTCAATCTAAGCTGGCATGGTAGTATAAAGACTATAGGGGCTTAGTTAGAAGAATTTATGGCACTTTAAAATCACAAGTGCAGTCCCTGGAACAAACAAACAACACCTTGAACATAAGAATCCACAGCTCTAGAACAAAAGGGCTTTCATGTCCTCTTAGCTGTACAGGAAATTAAAAAGACCAAATTTGGAAAGCAAAGAATGTATTTTTCGATGTTTTTAGGATATTAAAAAAAAAAAACCCTCCAAATACTTTGTATCAAAGGTATTAGTGAATATGGTATCTCTACAGACCACAGACTAAATGCATGGGTGCCATGACCCTCAAATTATACTCAAAAGATAAAATAATTACTGGTGAAGAGATGGCTCAAAGACTCTAGTGGGTCTAGATAGACATAGATCAGTAAGATTGCTTTATAAAAGATAGCTTTTAATTCCTCCCTGTTAAAGTTCACCAGAAAAAAGGAGGCTTTATACACTAGCCACTTCTATGGAGACTTAGTTCCAATCTATCACGTGATCACATTCAATAACTCCATCAGTGACCAATGAAAAAATCCATGGTAGTGTCTGTTTTATGGATGGAGGGCAAATTTAAAAAAAGGGGGAGAAAGTCTTCTTAGGAAAGACTATATTTGAGTGTGAGTTGTTACTTTGGAAATCATAGATTCACAAAGAAATAAGACCCATCAAATTCAAGGACTCACAAGTAGTCAAACCTAAAATGGTCAAAAACAAATAAATATACAATAATTATGTTGAGCCAAGAAAAAAGACTTAAAAGGCAACTGGTATTCATAATCATGTCAAATACTTTTTGTTGCATTCTCTTAAGAATAAGATAAACATGTAACAATGCCACACATATCTGTATCTTTTAGATATTGGCTAAAAGAATATAGAATTAAATCTCAAGGTTATGTTTATTCCTATCTAAAAAAAGCATCTGCTGAAAAGCACATACTCTATCTAAACATAAAATAAAATGTACACTCAATTGCCTTCTGATTTTATGTTTTAGAAACAAATCAAATTTGAACATTAAGAAACATCTACTTTTGTCAGTGAATGCAAACAACTCCTACAGTTTTCCCCTGGAACACTGCTGTGGATGATCAACCTAAGTACTTTACAACCTTGAGCAACTGACAAATCCCTCCATGCTTAATTTTTGGCCCCAATAATCTTCTATACTCTAAAAACCAGAAAAATCAAGATGACTTCTGCCCTCAGATATGTGATGACGAAATTTCCAAAGACAGTTGATAATGTAAACTTTTAGATGAAATGCTTATTATAACTATTTGCTTCTGCTTTAAATAGAAACAAAAAGTAACTTAGTTTCTGGTTCTGACTATATCTGAATCTCTAGATATAACTCCTGAAAACTGCATAATACATAGTAGGCCCTTGAATATGATTGTTGAATGAATGAATAAAGGAATGAATATGAGTTCATGTTACAATCAACTTAAAAAAAAAAAAAAACTTGTGTTATAGAGACTTTTGGGGTTGGTAATTACTCATCTTTAGAGAAATCAGAAATTTCAATGGAAATTTTTGAACATGAAAAATATATTTACCCATCCTTCCATGTGCTGAATAAATTGGTTAATAGACCAAATTGATCCAAATATGCAATTGGATTTAAGACTATATGGTCTAATGCAAAATGTGTTTTCTTTTACTGGAAAGTAGTTGAGTGAGGTTGTATCTATCCAAGGTCAACTACCAGGTCATTTAAAAATATTTCTTAATGATAATGGTATTATTTGGTTTCCCTCCAAGTGTCTTATTATAAACCCCGGCTTCCTTGAGGTGACCTATTCTTTGGTGAATATCTAGTGTCTACAGAATATCTCCTTGTGAGAAAAAACCTTCACCTAGGACTTTGACACTTCTGGTTTTTTGTGGGGTTTTTTTTTTACTGAAACAGTAGGGCAAGGTAAGGATAAATTATTAAAGTCACGATTATATTGATACTCAATTTCTATAAACCATGCTTGTTTCTTCTGTGTTTCTTTGGCCTATTTAGTACATCAAATACAAGAGAACACAACCAAACAGCTTTTCAAAAACTAACTCAGAACATACCATCTATTTTGGTGTGGTCTGTGTGTCTCTTCAGTGGTAACTGCCATACTCAGGAGCTAAGTATTGGATGCAATTATATCTTTTGCTTTTTCCTTGTCCATTGGTTGAATAAGCTGCCAGAAAACTGCCATTTAGGCTAAAAGCTACTATCTGTTGCTGAACTAGCTTAAATTGTATTCAGTAAGTGATTATGAATGTCATTACTGAGTTGCTATCCAAAGTCACACACATGCTAAGAAACATGCCTCTAGCATTGATAGGTCAAATGACAAGAAACAGATCCACAAAAACAAGTTAGTCTATTGTTACTCTTATGTTGTTGGGCAAGTATGACATCTAAGGTTCAATAAATTCCAAGAAGAGAACCGCTTCTTACTGATCTTGGTAACCTTGTCTCTCCCTTGATATCCAGCTGACACAGGAGGCCTCATCAGGAGCAGAAACCAAGGCTTGTCTAATAAATAGTAACTAGAATACTTCACGGAGAAGGCAATGGCACCCCACTCCAGTACTCTTGCCTGGAAAATCCCATGGATGGAGGAGCCTGGTGGGCTGCAGTCCATGGGGTCGCAAAGAGTCGGACACGACTGAGCGACTTCCCTTTCACTTTTCACTTTCATGCATTGGAGAAGAAAATGGCAACCCACTCCAGTGTTTTTGACTGGAGAATCCCAGGAACGGCAGAGCCTGGTGGGCTGCCATCTATGGGATCGCGTAGAGACGGACACAACTGAAGTGACTTAGCAGCAGCAGAGTACTTCAACTTTTGCACTCTGAAAAAGGCTGTCCAAAGGAACAGGAAAAGCTCTAGATACATTAGATAGAATGAGGTGGGGGAGGAGGAGAGAAAGTTCTTAAACCATGACAAGTAACTGATCAACCTTCCTTCCATCAAAGGAAGCTTACAGGGCTCTTCCACCTCTCCTCGAGGGAGGGAAAGGAAGAGCCTGGGGTTTCCCGGAAAACTCCTGGTACGCTTGTTTTCAGAACTTTGAGAGGCTCCCTAACTCGCGAGCAGAATCACAAAAATGACAAGTCTGCAGGAAGTCTGAAGATGAATAGATGCAAACAGGAGGAAAAGTGGGGTATGATTGATGGAGGGATATAATAAGGCTGGCCCAGGGACACAGAGCTGCAGATGAAAGTGTGCATTTGTGGGAAGAACTTTCCTCTAAGGCTACCTTCCAATGGCAAGGCGTGTGTCCAGTTGTGCCATGGAGGATGGACCCGGTTCCTCCGAATGTGCGTGTGAGTGTCCTGGGGCAGCCTTGAAAGTCTGACTACCAGCTCCTCTCTTACCTCCCAAGCACCTCCCACGAGCTCAGACCCCAGCAGTGTATCTCTCCTTGGCGCTCTGTGTGGCTGGCCAATGCGAGAAGCCTTCCGAATTCCCTGAAGGAGCTCGGCCCCCCTCGCCGCCCCCGCCACTAATCCTTTGGTGAAGGGAAGAGACCTCCTGGTCTGAATGCGCCTGTTAGCCTGCGGCCGCCCCTTGCCCCAGTTTGAGGGAGAGAGTGATACTGATGGAGAGGTGCCACCTCCCCTAATTGCCTGAGCCTCGGGCTGGGAGATGGTGCTGTGGAAGAGACAGGGGCAGAGCGGGTTCCGAGGGCTGTAGGACTCCAAGCTGTAGGTGTCTACCCCTCGCGGGCGCCGAAAACACCCCGTAAAAAAAAAAAAAAAAAAACAACAAATTGAGATCACCCCTTTCCCAACCTGTAGCCCCTCCCCTGCTCCCCTACTCCAGGGCTTGGCGACTGCCTCGGCCGACCGTGACCTCGGGTCCCCGAGCCCCGGAGTGCCAGGCTCGGCCGTCCGCAGGGTCACGCCTGGCACTAGGCGCGCCCGGCTTTAGAGCCCGGGGTCTCCCTTTCGTGGGCCGGCTCGGCTGCTAGCCGCCCCGGGTTCGAGGTGGCCGGCGCCAGGCCTGAATTGGCCGGGCCTCGCCCGGGAAAGGATAAAGCCCAGAGGTGATTGACTCCTCCTCCCCATTGCCCAACCTGGAGCCGGGGCGTGCTCGAACCTAGGGAAGGTTGGGATCCCCCGCGTTCGATACACACGCACGCGCGATCACACACGCACACACTGAGACGCGCGCGCGCGCACACACACACTCACGCTTTGCTCTCTTGGCCCGAGTTGGAGAGGGGGCGCTTTGGCAAACTTGGTCACTCCGCCGGATGACCATATGCGCCCAGAGCCCCCCACCCCACAAGCTCTCAATTTAAAGATTTTCTTCCCCCACGACTTTTCCGTAAGAGAATCAAAGCAGAATCCAGTCTCCGAGGCAGCCCTGTCTCTTTGGGTAAACTTTTCAAAATGCACCAGGTGGCCCTGGGTCTCCTAACCTTCCAGCCCGCGGGGGTCGCGGCCGCCCTCGCCCAGCTCGGATCGCAGGCTGGAGGGCACCAGGTTTGAGCGCAGACACCCGCGACTGGGGCGCCTCCGACCGGACGGCGCTGCCCGGGACCACGCGACCTCCGGGAAGGGGCGCCTGGCCCTGCGCCGCACTTGCCCAAAACTAGTCCGCCTGATGACAGTGGCCCTGGCGCTTACACGTTACGAAACCCAAATTAAGAAGTGGGTGAATTGGGGAAGGAGGGAGCCAGGGGAGTTTGCACCCTGTATCTCAGGTATGAGCACTTTTCACTGACATTGATGCAACTGCATTAGAGTTAATGGCAGCAGCCTGCTTCTCATTATTAATTGTCTTTGTGTTTGGATAAAGTATGTAATCTTCTTCTCAACCACACCATTAAAATAGGTTGCCTTTTCAATTAAGAACTGTCGTGAGCACAGCAGTCAATTTTCCTAATGAAGATGCATTATATTTTCACATTTTTTTTAATAAAGGAAAATCCCAGGTTTTCATTAGACGCGATTACGGAGAAATACAAGAGAGTTTCTCTAAAATGTAGGCGGCCATGTAGTGCATTAAACGGCAGGCTTTTAAATAAATTGAAATTTCTGCAGATAAAAGGAAAGCATGAGTATCAAATATGTTCAAAACCGCTTCATTCAGATTTCAAAAAGCACGTACCATGAGTTCATTTTTTTAAATGCATTCAACAGATGTAACAATAAAAACAAGTCAGTGACTGGAAAATATGCCTATAAACTTTGGGTGGATCCCTTCTAGTTTAGGGATAATTTGCAGATCTTAAACTAAAACAGTGATGTTTGTTGAAAATGCACTGAGCACATTTAGACAATGTGCAGTCTTTGAACAAATCCCTTAGCCTGATCATTAAGGGGCAAAAAATGTTTGGGCTGTGCACCTACAATTAGTTTTTGTTTATCTGTTTTCTTCCTTGCTTTCATATTTCTTCTTTAAAAAAAAAAAAGGAGGGGGGAATTGAAAACTAGTAACTCTAGCAGAACTGCTTAAAATTCTATTCCTTTGTGATAAACAACTTTTCAACTATTGCAAAAAAAAAAAATTTAAATCACAAAATTCTAGTGTTGAAGTTTAAAAACTGGTCAGAAATGTTCTTTCCTGGATATGAAAATGAAAACTTTGCATCCGTGAGCAAAAATGAAAGGTGTTTATTATTCATTTTCTAATCTTGGGAATTTGGAAGGCTGTAGTGAAAAGGATCTGTCAAGATCTGTGTTTTCTTTGTTAATAAAAAAAATTTTAAGTTACTACCTTTTGCATATGAAATACTATTTTAGACAAACAATTTCTCTCTTTTTCTCTCCCCATTCAATGTGAATACTCTCATAGGAGCCACATTACAGGATAGTGTTTGAGAAAAATATAAGTCAAATTCTTCTAAATAGAAGAAAAAAGTTCCCTACAAAAGCTAGATTTTTTTTTCTTTGTAAGGCGACATCAGTTGGTTATTTGCAGACATGATCTTTTCCAGGTTTTTAGGTGTTATGTCTTTTAAAAATTGAACTCTTAAAAAAAAAATCAACCAGCTCCTTAAAATGATCTGCAAAGAGTGGGAAATTAGATTTTCGATTAAAACCTTATCCCATCTCGAAGGATTACTTTATATTGATTCTTAAATATGGCTACAATTGATGGACTCTAATTAAAAATCCAAAGGAAAAGTCTGTCGTGCCCATATAAAAGAAGCTTTTCATATACAGGAAATAAAGCTTGTAAAAGGTTACAAATAAAAGATTAGAGATTTATCCAAACTAGTTTAAAGCTTCACTGCGGTTTTCTTTTCTTCTTTTTTTCCTTTCTTACAAAACCATTCTCGGGTCTTTTTTCCCCCAGTTTTAAATGAAGTTTGCAAACAGGCAAGATATTGGACTGTAATGGTTGTTTTATATCAGCTCTGTAAGCTCAAGGCTGCTGCCCGTAGTAGAATTGACTTCAAGGAAACTTCAGGACCAAGAGATGAAAATTATATAAACTGACAGCTACCACCCTTCAACAATCCATCCACATTCCTTTCCACACTCTCCTAACACACACCCAAACCCACACTCACACCCCTCACACTGTCTCTCACAATCACATGCCCTTCCTATCCCCCACCCTAACCTTGCTCTGCACACACCCTTGGTCCCCACACACTCAGGAACAGACGCATAGCTCCTAGCTCACACTCAGCTCATAAATGTCTCACAGCCCCACATCTCCCACTTGTCACACAATCTTAATCCGTTTCATTCCGGAACAACATGGTCCTCTTTTCCTCTTTTTTTTTTTTTTTGCATTTGGAATTTGCCTCCGATTCTTTTATCAGGACAGCACAATCCTATCTTTGATGTTGGTTCTTTCCCCCTTACCCTCTTTTCTGAGGCTATAGCAATACAGGGAATAAGCGACCCAAGCTTAATTCATAAGTGATCTGTCACCTATTTCCCCTCCAATTCTGCCTGCATCACTAATATTTAACTCTTGTTAAAAAAAATTAATTAAAGTTAATCTTGTCAAAGATTTTAATAGAGACATATTTTAAAACCTAATGAAAAAATGACTTCTTTCTAAATATCATGGCAGTTTTAAGGCTAGATGTGGTTCCCCACTTTCCACTGAATCACTGAAAAGATTGGAAATTAATCTTCATATTTCTGAAGTAAGTGTACAAGAAGTCTAACTGGCTCCTTTCCCCCTGAGAGGCTGTGTTCTCACAGAATATGGGTTTTGTTCTTCATCTTCTTTTTTAATTAGCCTGAAAGAATACTGAGATCTCTCTCCTTTCTCCTCCCACTCCTCCACTCCCCCCCCCCCAATACCACCATACTTAATAAACTTGGAGGAAAGTTTGGAATATTTTAAACTGCCCTGGCATGTGGGGTGGAGAATGTAAGCCCAGCTAGCACCAAACATGCATCTAGATTTTGAAATATGAATATCAGCCATATTTTGGAAACTGCATGCAAGCTCTGACAAATAATTTAATTCCCTGTGTATTGGTTTTCTTAATTTAGCTTCTAAATGCTTACATCTCATATTTATAGCAAGATAATTGTACTCATGGCAATTAAAAACCATCCACTTGTTTATGAAAATTACTTAAAAACATAAAGCATGCTACTATAAATCAGATTCTTAGGGGGGAAAAAAAAAAACTTAAAGACAGAGGACACAGGGAAAAAAAGTTAAACATGAACAGAGACAATAAAATGACTATGTAGTAAGAACATTGGAAGCTCAAGGACTTACAGAAAATCGAGTTAGACTTTTCATCCAAGGAGTCTTTTTCTCCCACCAAGTGTCTAAGGTTTTCTGCACAACAGCCCAGCACCCCCACCCCCGCCCAAAGCTAGTGGCTTTTGTCCTGACCTAGAGTAGGTTTTTGTGGGGACTGTACCTGAGCCGGCTGTCTGCAACTTCCAAATTGACAAGAAGAGACTGGAAGATAAAAAGCATGTTCTTACAGGTGAAGAGCAATTTTGCAACTTTTCCAGGAAGCACCCAGGAGAAACCTTGCTTGCTCCAACTGCTGCAGAGTCTGGGCAGAATTCCTCTAGAAAGAAAAAGAGTCTTTTTTCCCCCTGTCTGCCTCTCTCTGTCTAGTTCTCTTTCTCCTCTCTGTCTCTCTCTCTCTCTCTCTCTCTCTCTCTCAGATCCAATCTTTTAAGAGCTTCAGCACATTGCTAAGCTAAAGGGAAATTCTCTTTGATAAAGCGGTGTTTCCAGCTTCTGGGTTTTAAAACCTAAATCTATATTCAAATCTGGCTGAAGGTGTGTTCTGGGATTTATGAAAGCCTCTTAAAGGGGTAAATTTACCAAACCGTGACAAAATCATCACAATCTTACTTTAGACATCTGAAGTGGATGAGAATTTTAAAGAGACCCTTGTTTATTTAACACTGTCCATTTCCAACTCGTGGTTTATTGGCCCCGCATTTCTGCGAAGTTATTAGACGAGAGGGCAAAGGAGAAGCGGGAGCTGTCTGCTCCAGGCCGCTGGAAAGGGAAAAGCCCTTCCACGCCCCCGAGGCACCGAAATCCGCCAGAACCCGGGGATTTTCCGGGAGATTCGCTGCCCCCGCCATCAGAGAAGACGTCGGGCCGGAAGGGTTTTTTCCCACGGCTCGGGATCCCACTGCAGATAGATCTCTCAGTCTAAAATTTTTCACTCACTTTGTGGAGATCACAAGCGAGCGTTCTGATATTTCTCCACCCCACCCCGCCCCCGCTGCCCCCAAGGCCTCCCTCCCGGCCCTTTCCCTCCGCCAGAACCACAACGTCCATTTTTCTTTTTCGTTCTTTGATGCTTTAAACCTCATTGTGATCAAACTGGGGGAAACCCTGTTCTTCTCTGGGGGTAGGTAGGAGACTCTGGTTCAGGGGATCGGGGTGGCTTTGCCCTTCCCTCATCGAAAGCAAGGTGACCCTGGTCTAGGGTTCCCAACCTACGCCGCACCCGCCAGACCGCCTGGGGCGTTTTCCCCCACCCTCAATTAAAGGCTCCCGGCAGTGGTCAGGCATTTTAGTACAGTGGGGGCGGGGTGAGAAAAAAGGTCCGTACTCACCCTCCCCCCAGCCCGGGCCCCCTGAGAGTCTCGACTCCTGGGAACGCGACAGTCACCGGGTCTCTTCGGACTGGAGCGCTCGCGGAGGGCCCAGGAGGAGATGGGCAGACCCCGGGCCGCTCGAGGGCTCGTGGGGGACCCTGGGCCCAAAGCTCAAGAGGCACCTGCCAGCCCGGCCGCGGCCGCCGAGTGCCCAGCCCCGGGCCGAGCCCGAGCCGGAGCCCAGCCGGGCTGCCGAGCGCCGGCTGCCTCGTGCGCACTCCCGTAATTCGTTAATTGCTGTAAATCCCAAGGACGTCCACATTACAGTATAAGAACCGACAACAAAGCGACGAATTAATTACCAACTTCATTAACATAGGTCCCCAAATTAGAAGCAGCGAGCCGTTTCTTTGGGCCCACTTGCCGTGGTGGCGTGGTTGGAGGGGGGAGGGTGTTTAGGAAGAGATTTTATATTTCTTTTCCAGCTTTGGGATTTGTAAGGCAGGACTGTTTTCTGTTCTCCACCCCCACCCCACCCAGCCATTCACATATCCTCAGCCGGTCCACTTGGACCACCCCACCGCGCCCAATCAGTTTGTGCTTTTCTGGGGACTCAGATCTGTTTGCCCCGCTCTCTGTGCCAGGCGGAAAAGTTGGGCTGAGGTTTGCTCTCTCGCGTTCGTTCCCCGGGTCCAGAAACTCTCTACCCTTGGGGCTTCCAGTCGCCGGCTCGGGCCGCGCGGGCTCAGTTTAGGTCCAGGCCCCGCCACGGCTAGCGTTGGAGTGGCGTTTGTTTTAATGCAGAAACTCTTGATTGTTTCCAGCACGGGCCTCCCACGTTTGCTCCCTCCCCGGGTATACTGTCGACCCCACTCTCACACCCTCGAGTCCTGACCTGGCTCTTGCTACCTCCCCAACCGGCCCTGGGGTTAGATTCCGGGATTCGTGTTCTTTGTAGGCTGCCTTGGGCTTCTTAAAACTCTAAAAACCCTGCGGGAAAACCAGGAGCCCGGGTCTTTTGCTTCAGGGGCCGAGAGATGTGTATAGGGACAAAAAGAGTGAGAAAGACACTGAGTTTTTAAAACTAGTTTGTTCTTGGACTTGTGTATCTGCATCTCTCTCTTGCCTACACGCCCACGCCTACCCCCAGGCCTCCTTTCTCTACCCTTCCCGGTCCCCTCGGCGTGGGCTGACTCTGTTGGAGACCACATAGTGGTATTTTTAACCTTCAGTCTCAGTGGCTTTCTGCGTCTGTTCTACACACTTATTGCTAGCCTGGAATGTGATAACCAGCTATCCCCTACCCTCAGTCTCCTCCATCCTTGACTTAAATATTTTTTATCTTCCCATCTTAGGGTGTATGGGTTTCCTTTCTCCCTTTCCTTAAAACAAAAGCAAAAACAAAAAAAGGGGAGGAGTAAGAGGGAGGAAAGGAAGAACAGGAGAAGAAAAAGAGAGGCCTCGCTGTCCATCATTTTAATTATACAATAAGTTCACATGCTCCAGCAGTAATGTATATTTTAGGCAGAGCCCAGTGTCTTTCAAGAACATTCTGGTAATGTCGGAGGCCTGGATTTGTTGCCTGCTCGTCCCCCCGTGCAGCAGCGGCCTGTTTTCCTCCCCCTGTTGTGTGTTTTTATTATTTTCCCTCTGGCTTAGATGTGTCAATCATTCTCTCCCTGCCATTGGTTGGAGAGTTTGCGTCAAAAAGTTGCCAGAGAGGCGCTTTCTCAGCAAATCTCCCTGAGAGCGGAACCGACCTCAGCTCCAACTCAGCCTCCACTGTTATTAAAAATAAAAATCGCTAGAGAAGCCCTCCTCAAGTCTACTTTGTATGTATCGCAGAGGGGCCCACGCACGTCTCGAACTTGAACGACTTTCCTCGTTTTCTTTTCTTTAGAAAAATATTTTTCGTTGTTTGACTTTTTATGGAACGATGAAGATTACAAGATATCTAACTCAATACTCTTGATTTCTTTTAGGATAGCTGGCTATTTGGAATTTTGAAGGATAATTTGATTTTTTTCCTCTAAACCCCCATGTGGCTGTAAGGTAAGTGTCTGTCTTGTCTGTCTGTCTATGTCCATATCTGTGTGTCCCTCTGTCTACCACCACCCCAGTACCTCTAACAGACCCATTGGTGCACCTTTGAGAACGTGGAGTTTTCTAAAGGCTGATGTATTTTCTTCCCTTTGCAAAATTCTGAGGTGCAGTAACCATCTCTGCGAAAAATTTATTATCTGGGGATAAGGACGAGAGTGGGAGGTAGGGAGGGAGCGCGCTCCTGCGGTCGGTGCTTTAGCAAAACGTCGTGGAAACCCTGCGAATCTGATGTGGGCTGTTTTGGAGGGGTGTTGTTTGTGGTTTTATGTTAACGCCCATTCTGGGCTTCTCCCTGCGATCTTTGCGTTTTGGCCATCAGATGTGTTTGGGGTCATTTGGATTGATCACAAGGACGTTTTAAGAGTCCGAGACAAAAAGACGCAGATGTAGCTAGATGAATGGATGGATGGATGGATGGATGGTTGGATGGACGGATGGTGGTCATGATGATAATTTGGGCGCCTCCCAGGGCCCGCGTGCCCAAAACCCGGCTCGCCCGCGGGTCGGCGGGCACCGGTGGGCGCCCTTAGAGCTCCTGCCTGCCCCATATGAACGTTAGAGGAAACCCGAGAGGATAACCGAGCAGGCAGGGAGCGCCGGCATCTCGTCCGCCCCGCGCTCGCCGCTCACTCTTTTCGGCCCCCTCTCCCCCAGCCAAGAGAAGCTCACTAAGGTTTTCAGCCTCTTCCAGAGGGCCTCCAAATCTCCTTTTTCTTTTTGATCACCATTTTCCACACCTCCGGAGAGGGAAAAAAAAAACACCCGGCAGTGACATAATCCCCCATGGCTGTTGTGTGTTGTGGTCCTAAACCCAGCGAGTGCGCCAGAGTCGTTTTACAACGTGACTGCCGGGGCCGGTTCCGGGCCCGCCCCGCGCAGCCCTCCTCGCGCACCTGGGGCGGGCAGAAGTGGCGGCGAGTGGCCCCTGCTCCGCCGGAGGCCGAGCAGAGTCGAGGACTGCAGTCCTTCCGGTGGAAAGGCTGCCCCTCGGTAGTTCTCGGACGGGGCCCGCGGCCTGGCCTAATGCGCGCTCCTCTCCCAGGCTCAGGGACCCCCCGGGCGTCGCGGGCCGGGTCGTGCCGGGACAAGGCGGGCGCAAAGGCCCAGCCTCCAATCTCGGTCGGCCCGGGGAGAACCAACAGAAGGCCTCAGCCAGCACCCAGCCTAGGAGACGAGTCGCGCCTCAATTTCCTAAGAAGACTTCGTGTTGAGGCGTTCAAGTGACTCTTGAGATCATAGTCTGGTTTTAGGATACAATTTTTGAAACCCAAGCCCCCGTCAGAATTCCGCCCGGCGGCTTCTTCCTCCTTTGCAGACCGAAGTGGGGCGTGGGGGCCGAAGGCCGAGCTGCGTTGCCCCTGAAGTGGTGGATTGCTTGGGGAGGTCACTCCTGGAAATTCTCCCTCCATCCCAGAGCTTCGGGGTCAGGGTTTCTCCTGTCCACCTCGGGACTCTTCCCGTCTCCAAAGTTATTAGCAAAAGAGAGGAGGTGAAGAGGAAACTCCTCCCCCGCCAAAGGCAGGTAGACACCCAGACCTGTGCTCTCAGAGCTCACACCAGGGCTTTCTCCTCGCTATAATTAATAGTCAAGGCCAACCCTTTTGGCACGTTTCTTCCTCTCTCCCGTGCGGGTGGCAGCGTCGTTCGAGTCCCTGAGGCCAGAAACTTTCACTCCAGTTCTCCGGAGGGAGGCCCGCGCCGGCTGTTTTCCGCGCTGCCCGCAAATCCCCTTTTCTTTCTCTCTCCTGTTCCTCTTGGTCGTCTTCCGAGCCGCAGGCCGGTCGCCAGTCCGCGTAGTTTTGTTTCCTTTCCATCATGCAGAAAATTAATCAGCCCGGACGAGAAGCAGAGCTGAGCCCGGCGGCCTGTAATTAAGGGACGTGTGCCCTTCGGATTATCTCGTTAGTTTATCAAGAAAACATTTATTATAATTAATTCTCGGACGAGGTAATTATTATTGAGCGAGGACACAGCAACTGGTAGATGGGCTCCTTGGAAGATGAAAAAAAAACAAAAAAAAAAAAACAGGGGGGAGGTGGGAGGGGGAGCGACAGATTGCACGAATTGACCGTTAGATATAAGGCGGTGCGGCCCGGGGCGGGCAGTGGAGCGGGAGGACCTCGGGCGCCGAGGCTGCGGGACTGCGGGGCAGGGACGCCGCCGGACCGAGTCACTCGCGCCTGGAGGTGTGGGCGCCGAGCGGCTGCGGGGACTCGCCGCGCGGCCGCCGCCCGCTCCTTCTATAGGTAGGAGTTCTCCAGGGGCCACCTCCTGAGCAGTTGTTTTGAGGTTTGTATTTTTGAAAAGGGATTTCTTTTTCCCCTTCCCGGCTCTGGTTAGAGAGGAAGGGAGAAAAGCGTCCCGGCAGGGCTTTGAAAGTTAGATGGAAGGGTCCGAGGCCTCTTTGGAGAGCGCGTACCTAGGCGGGCTGTTGAGAACACGTCGTAGTTTTTGTTTTGTTCCTTTTTCTTTTAAAGATGTATCCCGTAGTAAAGTTGAAAACAGTCTTATGCCAAGAATTTTGGTCGTTTCTCGATGGTAGATCAAAGGAGCTCCGAGAAGGATCTCTGTCCTGGTGCTTTCTGTTTGTAACTGCTTTTTATGCTGGAATGTGCTACTTTGATGTATGATGTATCAGGCATTTTTAATTGGGTGAGAGCTCTACATGGAGAACTCTTCCATATTCCTCATGTGCAGATCCGATATAATTTTAGTTGTTTTCATCTACAGTAGGTCAGGACTTTCCAACATAGTAAGATTGCATTAAACAAGACAATTCCAGCTTAGAGGCTATTAAAACCAATACATGACTGTATTTTAAAGCAATAATATTTTCACAGCCTCCAAATAACCGTGTCTTGAGAAGAAAAGATAAAATGTCTTTTTTCCCCCCCGGTAGGAGCAGCTGAATTAGTTTTACTGGTGAGATAACACAAACTCCTACAAGGGCATTTATAAAATTACATTAAGTTAGAGCTAAGAGTCAGACAGGACTGAGCGACTGAACTGAACTGAAGGATGGAAAAGCATGAGTTTTGTGCTATAAACTTAAATCAGGAAGAAGTTGCAGTAACCAAGTTCCATTTATGGAGTTTTGTGTCTTGATCTCTTAAGCAATGTAAATATGAAAACCCAGAGTCCTTAAAACTCAATAGGAACTCTAAAAGTAAGAGGAACTTCTCCTAATCTTATATCCGCCATTTTGAAGCAATCTCTCAGAATGTCAAAGTCGAAAAGTAGAGATCCATGCAGAAGTACCACCTTTTGGGAAAATAGAAGTCAAAATTGCAAACAGCCAGCCTATGAACACTCATTTTTGAATCCCTTTGCTTGGGGGAGTGAGACAAAACTCATCTGAATAAAGTAAATAACTTTTCTTTTTCTTCCTTTGCCCTCTCTGAGCTCTTTCTCTTATAGGATTTTAGGAAACTCAAAAGGTAGGGAGAAATTCTATTAGTTTCACAACTTTGGTGTTTGTGTATGTACTTTCTGCAAAACTAGAATGTGCAAAAAGGAGCTAGAGTTAACAGGAAACTCTGCTGTAGCTGCTGAAAGCCCAAATGTCGGAAATTTTGCCTCCTGTGGGATCAGCAGACTCCACACATCAAAATCAACATGGGAGCGGCTTGCACTACAAATGCGCACCCTTTCTACTTGCAAATGTGGGAGCCTGTCATTATCTGATTGGTGGGATTCTAACTTTACTTCAGAGTTTCTTGCAAACCCTGTGCCAAACTTGAAGACTTTCTTTGCACTACCTTTAAATATTTGATAGGTGTCGATTAAAAGTTAAATACTTGTTTGTTTAGTTTGAGTTAGATACATATAATCAAGGTTCTCCAAAACCCTAATAAATCTGTTACTTACCTTGAAATCTAATTACCCAGACTACTAATTAGGTGAAAATGATTACTGGAAATGACTTCAAATGTGGAATAATAGTGGTTGAATAGTTTTCTCAAGTTTGCCATTGAGCAAGTTGGTATTTTAGATGTTAAATGCACTGACATTTTAGGTTCGCAGCAGTGGAAAGTGGTAAAAAGCTAAGATAATTAAAATCTGCCTTGGAAAGGCAACAGTCTGGGGAGAGGTAGATTTCTTGAATTGTTTCTTTGTTTCTCACCAATGGCCTTTGTTATCAGCATTATTTATTTAGCCAAAGAGTTCTTTGTCTCTGCAAATGGCCCCAATCAAGTTTTGTTTGAGACAATTAGCTAGTGCCAGCCAAGGAGTCCTATGCAAATGTAGGGATAGGAATGCAATGTGAGCATTTGGAGGCGTGGGGTTTTGTTGGGGGGGGCGGGGGTGGGTGGGTGGGAGGCAGATTGTAATTGCTTTCTTCGGGTCTTTTTTTTTTTTTTTTTAAGTTTTGGCTGGGGGGTGGGGAAGACAGGTTTATCTGGTCTCTCTTCGTCTCTAGTTCCAGGGCAGCTGGGGGTGGGGGGTGGGGGGGGGGGTGCCCTGCAAGTCCTTTATAAACCTCTGCCTTGTGTACCTCGGGCTCTTTTTTAAGTCAGTGGTGGAACGTGAAAGAGCTGCATCCTACGAAGCGGTAAACCAGCACTCTGTTTGTTTGTTTACTTTGCCTTAGTTCCACCACTCCAAACCCACCCACCAAGGACTCTGAATCTGTCCAACCCGGGTGAAGCAAGACCTTCCGGCTGGGTCCCCCGGATTTGGGCCGACTTTGCGCCTCCAAACAACCTTAGCATGATGTCTTATCTTAAGCAACCGCCTTATGCAGTCAATGGGCTGAGTCTGACCACTTCGGGCATGGACTTGCTGCACCCCTCGGTGGGCTACCCGGGTAAGTGAGCTCCGCGGCACTCCTGCCCTCTCCTTCCCCACGGCCGCTTCGCGGGGTTATAACATCCTTTCCTCCGGAGCACCGGGGTAGAGGGTCGCGTCGCCCCCGCCCCAGCTCCAGGAGAGGTCCCCGCTGGGTTTTTCTTCCAAGCAGCAGCTCAAAGCCACAGGGCATTTATTGGTGGAGGAGAGGGCAGGGACTTGGGAAAAAGGTGTACATGGATCTACAACGTTTTCAGAAAATCGTATCTTTTTAATTGGAGTGAATGGGGACACATATTGGACTGGGGCAAAGAAGGCTACTGCCCTTGTCATTTGGGCGAGACGCCCCTGCCCGTACCTCGAAGTCCAGTTCCTCGGAAGTGCCCTCTTGGCGAAGTCGAGGTCCTCATAAATTCTCCCCGCCAAACCTGCGGCATCTCCTCTGACCTCCAGGCCCTTCATCTCTAATCCCTAGAGGTGTGATTTTTCCGGGGTGTGAGTGTTTTCCTTTCCGATCAGATCTGTTTTGTAAAGTCGTGGTAGAAGGAGAAGTATGAAGTGAAATGTGCCCCCATTTTAAAGATGGAGGAACAAAGACCCCATCAATTTGAGCTGCCGGTCCTCGGGGATCCTTTGACTTGGGAGAATGGAGTTTTTGTGTTGAGGTTTAGGGGTTGATTTTGGAGGGTTCTTGTTTTTTGTCTTTTATTTCATTTTTTCCTTTTTGTTTGCTTTCGAAGGAAAGCTCTGATTGGAGCGATCTCCGACGTCAGGGGGAGTGGGGTCTCCCCTGGAAGGGGCCGTGTCTGCCGGAGGAGCCGAGGACGGGGAGGGGGTGGGGAGAACATGGGTAGCGTCCCGGCTGAGCGGATGCAGAGAACTCGGGGAGTGCTGAGATGTGGGGGTGGGGAGAGTCGGACACCCACAGAGACCCCTATGACTGAGAAACTGCTCCCCCACCCTAAAGGGCCCTGGGCTTCTTGTCCCGCAGCCACCCCTCGGAAACAGCGGCGGGAGAGGACGACATTCACCCGAGCGCAGCTAGATGTGCTGGAAGCACTGTTTGCTAAGACCCGATACCCAGACATCTTCATGCGGGAGGAGGTGGCGCTGAAAATCAACTTGCCTGAGTCCAGGGTACAGGTAGGGCAGATGTAGACAGAACCGTCTTTCCTGACCTTGACACCAGCCCACCTCACCCCACCCCCAGTACTGTGTGTGTGGAGGACCCAGGAGAGTTCCAGGTCTCGGAGAGGACCAAAGGAAGGTTTGAAACTAACTGGCTCCATCTGAAGGCAGTGAACTTGTCTCTTCAGGTCCCCTCCTCCTACTCCTTTTTGTCCCTCCTCCCCCACCCAATGCTATAACCAAGGGTCTTCCAGCCTAGGCTGCAAGGTAAGACGGGTGATTTAGCTGTGATGATAAAGCCTAGTCCTAGAACCCTTGGAGTCAAGGAGACTCACATAGTGTTTTAAAACTTCCCTTCCTCCATTGGAAATCCACCCCTCCCCCAACCCCAATTCTCATCTACTTTTAGGGGTAAAAGAAGTTTAGCTCCTGGACAGTTCCAATATTTTTACAATGAAGAAGTAGAGTAAATGGCCTGCTCAAGGTCACATGTCAGTTTGGTGGTAGAAGAAATGACACAATACGAGTGTTTTCTTTGACTTCTTATGGATTGAACAGAATTTGCTAGATCTTAGCCATTCTGCAGAGAAAATATCAACATGATATCCCTGTGATAACTACCTTCTCCCCTTTCTCCCCCTTAACTTGACCTTAAGCTGGAGAGGAAAATGAGCCCCCAACTTTCCTGGAATGCAAGTCCCATGTAGATTTCTCTGGGAAGAATTCAAAGTAGGATAGAAGAAATTTTAGCACCTGTGAGGCTTGAACTAAAGTTTTCACTGAAAGAAAATAAATGGCTCTGAATGGCTGGTGGTTTGTGCTCAGCATTATGGCATTATTCTCACAGTTAAGACGCCAATATGGAGAGCTCACTCAAGACAACTAAAAACTTTTGCCCAGAAAATGCCCATAGTTTCCCTGATAAACTTTACCCTGATAGTTTCCCCCCTTGCACACCAAACACAGCTCCTTCATTGCAGAACACGAAAAAGGTTAGTAAAGAGAATTTTGAAAATTACACACAGCGGTGACAAGCCAAGGAACACGACACAGAAAACAATCTGTGTGTCGAGTGGCACTACCCTGAAGGAAAAGCCTCAGTCTCAGACTTGAGACTAGAAGAGAAGTTTGGTTTTGAGTTTAAAACAGAGTACATACAATTCACTCCACTTACCATAAGGAAGGTTTTGGCAAATAGTGGCTTTCAGACCTTCCTCAACAGGATCATTTCTCCTGAAAGCTTTCTTTTATGAATCTTTCTAGGAGAGACAAAAAGTAAAGTGATGGAACCAGCCTTCATATTAGCGGTTGCTACCTGGAAGATGGACCATAAAGTGTTTGAATTTAGGCTGTTCTTGTTGGCATGTAACAAAAGAATTGTTTTGTCTCATTTCTCCTATGTTCTCATCCAAAAGACACAAACACGTTCTATTCCATTGTGAGAGTGTTCAAAATGCAGCTAGGTCTACGTTTATGTGCGTATTTGAAGGGAAAGACGAAATAGGAAAGTGAGGGGGAGTGTTTTTAGCTATACGATTTGGGTGATTATCTTAAATGTTACTGTTTTGAGCTAGGAGTAAATCAGGGTCAAGTGCTTTTAGATAGAGCCTCCCTGATTTTCTTATAATTCCAGGAGCATATACGAGTTTTCACTGGCAGGAGCGATTGTCCGCTTAGCTCATCTGTCCACCTAGGACAGATTTATAATCTGGGAGCCACTCTTTTCCTTAAGAAATTACTGAAACCATGTTAAAGAAGTTTCTTTCCCTTTCAAGGTATGGTTTAAGAATCGAAGAGCTAAGTGCCGCCAACAGCAGCAGCAACAGCAGAACGGAGGTCAAAACAAAGTGAGACCTGCCAAAAAGAAGACATCTCCTGCCCGGGAAGTGAGTTCAGAGAGTGGAACAAGTGGCCAATTCACTCCCCCCTCTAGCACCTCAGTCCCAGCCATTTCCAGCAGCAGTGCTCCTGTGTCTATCTGGAGCCCAGCTTCCATCTCCCCACTGTCAGATCCCCTGTCCACCTCCTCTTCCTGCATGCAGAGGTCCTATCCCATGACCTATACTCAGGCTTCAGGTTATAGTCAAGGATATGCTGGCTCAACTTCCTACTTTGGGGGCATGGACTGTGGATCTTATTTGACCCCTATGCATCACCAGCTTCCTGGACCAGGGACCACACTCAGTCCCATGGGTACCAATGCAGTCACCAGCCATCTCAATCAGTCCCCAGCTTCTCTTTCCACCCAGGGATATGGAGCTTCAAGCTTGGGTTTTAACTCAACCACTGATTGCTTGGATTATAAGGACCAAACTGCCTCCTGGAAGCTTAACTTCAATGCTGACTGCTTGGATTATAAAGATCAGACATCTTCATGGAAATTCCAGGTTTTGTGAAGACCTGTAGAACCTCTTTTTGTGGGTGATTTTTAAGTATACTGGGCTGGACATTCCAGTTTTAGCCAGGCATTGGTTAAAAGAGTTAGATGGTATGATGTTCAGACTCATCTTCTGATCAATGTCCTGGGAGGCATAGAAGGAAAATGAAAGGCCTTAGCGGGGCCTACCAACCAGCTACCTGAAATGGACAAACCAATCTACTTAATACTTAAGATCCTGTTATAGTTTTAGATCATTGGTTTTCCTGATTCACAAAGTGATCGAAAGCATTCTAGCCATGTGCAACCAAATACCACCAAAAATAAACAAGAAGAACTAAATTGTGAGGGGAAGGAAGGAAGGACATAGCCTTCTTAAGCAGAGGTGTTCCAATGTTTTAGCCAATCCTTGGTTGAATCTTAGGAATGGACAGTGTCTCAAGCTCACTCACGTTTCAAGACCAACTGGTAGTTGGCACTGAAAAACTTTTCAGGGCTGTGTGAATTGTGCGACTGATTGTCCTAGATGCACTACTTTATTTAAAAAATAATGTTCATAAGGAGTCAATATGTAGTTTAAGAGACAATCAGTGTGTGTCTTATATAAATGGTACATCTGTGGTTTTTAATCTGTGCTAGACTTCAAAACTGTGATCTCCTGTTATTGTATGCAACCTTGAACTCCACCTCTGCAGGGGTTCTTCTGTGATTAAATAGGTTATAATTATAAATAAATTCAGAGCAACTGAGTACTTATCTAAAAAGATTACCTTTGGCTGGAGGTGAGCTGCACTGAAACTTTACAACAAAATGTCTCTGGACAAGGAGAGTAAGAGAAGAGAAACAAAAGGACACTAATTCATCATGTAATTTACTGTTGGTAAACCTAGCAGTAAAGAGACATTGGTCAATTGCTCTGACCCTGATGAATTTATAAGCTGAGATCATCGTTGTTTATGCTTGCAGATGTTAACTGGAAAAGTTATATATGCATAAACCTTTCTTCCTGATTTGGCAGATATGTATAATTATATTAAATTGGTTCTAGCACAACATTGGGTCCCGTTTAATTTTATACCACTATTAGTGAATGAGAAGCCCACATTCAGCCACTCCTCCCCAAAATATGTTTTTCTTGGATCAGAGAGGGAATTAACAAACTTTTTTTAATTGGGGGGGTGCTAAATATGAATGACTAAGATATGAATGATTGGTATGTAAACTTTTTGTGACTTTCATTAATACTGCTCTGAAATTGAATATAGAGAGCCTAACAATCAAAACCCCTCCTTGGTTTTCCCTCCCTGCCAGATACCCTAATGATTTCTTAGGCACCTTACTAGTATGTCTTAACATAGATCAATTTTTTAAGCAAGAAGTGACAAACTGTAGTACCTCAGAGAAAATGTGAATGACAAGAATCCCTTGTTTCTATTCTCTTATTTGATTAAGGGATTTTTTTTTTTAAGTTCCAAAAAAAATCTGAGGTAAACATGAGAGGGAATGTAATCAGAATCTGAAAGCAATTCAGGCAGAAATGATTTCTGAACAAAAGAGTTTCAGAAAAGTTCTAAAACGTATAATTTCAGTACTTGAACATAAGGCACTCTGGTCTTTTTTTTTTTTTTTTAAGAAAGTGCTAAAGTGGAAAAAAAAAGTCCCTTCTGGCTATACCTGCATTTTGTAAACCAACCGTGAGAAAAGACTAATGGGCCAATGATTATGGTGCTCCTCAGATAAAAGCAATATTTAATTTCATTTTACACTCGTTATGCTCTTAAGTTTGACCAAAATGAAGTGACTCTTGACTGTAACTTTTTGAAAATGAACATTAGCAGTTGCAACCATTTTGTTTTCTGGCTAATTTTCCCTGACTGCGCATGCTCTCTGGAGCCCTTACATGATCTTGTCTAATAATTGTTTTTGTTTTGCTGGTAAAGGAAATGGAATAGTTTACAGTCAACAAGTGAGGCACAACTCAATGGCAAGATTTTCCAGTTCTTACTGATAATATTCACCCTACCATAGTTTACACTGGAGTGAGATTGGGGTAGGGGGAGAAGACACCAACATGAATCCTTAATATAGTCCAGATACTGGGTCCTATTCTCCCAGATTTTCTCATGCAGCAGTAAAGCAGACCCAAAATCACTTCTCACACTGCCTTAGGTTTTCAGAATGCCCCACAAAGGGACAGAAAAGAGCACCGCCCTCTCGCCCCCAAAAAACAATAACGACGACAAATAGCCGAGTACTCGGCAAATAAATGCAGTTGGGTTTCTCTCCCGGTAGTTTTAAAAAGGAGGAAGTCAGAAAAAGGCGCTGAGCCCCCTCTGAAACTAATTTTTCCATCACCTTTGCACAACTCCGTTTAACAGACCACGGAGTTAAATCCCTTTGAATTGACGGTGAAGTAGCAATGAATTCCCCTTGACCACAGGCAAGAGAGGGAGGGTCTGGGAGGCGGGCAGCTAGCGCGGGCTCCTTCGTCCAGAGTTCTGGTCACCGCGCCCAGCCAAGACCCGGCTTAATAAAGTTGGTACCGAAATGATGCCACCCTCCACAGGCGTCAGGGAGCTATTTCAACTGTCTGGAGACCAACAAAGACTTGGACGTTGATGTAATCTTCGTTTTGAGGGGTGCAGGTGAGGGTGGGCTAGTTTGCTTTACAAAGATCTGTAGTCCCAAATCTTTATCTTTCCCGCAAAGATTCTGGGCCCTTTGTATTTCACCTTGGGAGTGTTTCGCCCCTTCAAAGATAAGAGAAATCCAATCAAGTCAATTAAGTTCCGGCTTTCGAAACGTCGGAGTTTGAGATAATGGTCAGTTTCCTCCACCCCACCCCACCCCACCCCACCCCACCCCACCCCACCCCCATCGCTTCCCTCTAATCTCGCCTTTCCTGCGGCTCTGCCCACCCTCAACCCCGGAGGCCCGCGCGGGACTCCGAGGACTTGGCGGCGAGGCGGCACTGGAACGGAGTCCACGGCGAGTTTTCAGGGTTGCGGTTTCTAAGTCTCGATGCCCGGATCGAAGTTAGCCGGGAAGAGCACTCCCATCTCTGTCCCGGGGGCCCGCGGCGCAAGTGGCTATCCAGGCTGGCGCCGCCCTCTGGGCCCCGCTCGGCCCTGCAGGCCGGGCTGGGGCGGCCTTTGGGGCTCTCGTCCTCCGGCGTCCCCTCTCTCTGGGCTGGCTCCGGCTCTGGTCGCAACCTCGGCCGAGCCGCAGCCCACCTCACGACCCGGTCCTCAGGCCTCCCTCGCGGCTTCGGGCGCTGTGGGTTGCGGGGAGACTCGTGTACCGCCGGCGCCGGGAGGAGCGCTCCTTGAGCCCTTCGGGGTCAGCCGTGGGCCTGGGCGCACCTGGCCCGTGACTTCACTGCCTGGCTGAGTTCGGTGGGCAGACGGACTTCGGGTGCGTGTGTGTGGCCAGGCCCGGAGACTAACGCCCGGAGCTAGAAGGAACGGAAGCCAAGGCCGAAGGAGAAGAGGGCGATCTGGGCCTGAGGGGCCCGGGAGAGGGGGCCAGAGAGGAGAAGACGGCGCGGCGGGGCCCTCGGCCTCTCGCCGTCCTCGCCCCCTCCCTGGGAGGAAGCACCGCAGACTGCTGGGTCTCCCACTGGGGGTGAAGGGCGAGGCAGCCGCCGCCGCCACAGCGGGGACTCCCGCCGCGCCTTGGGCCTCGGGTGTCCTGAGCAGACGTGGCGCCGAGGTGGGGTCCAGCTGAGCCTGCCTGGGGCCCCAGGGATCCTCCAGGAAAGTTTGGGGCTTGGGCTAGTGGGTCTGGGTGAGTTCTGCCCTGCCTGGGGCTCCTCGGCTCTGAGCTGAGCCTTTCAGGGGGAAGCCTGTGGGACTCACGGTTACCCTTGGCGCAACCCTTTTCTCCGACGTCTCTAGATTTCCTCTTTAAACCAGATATCCTGACTTCGTTTTTAGACCCGGCGCAGCACTCAACTGCCCTTAAGGCCGGAGGCCAGTTCTGGGAGAAGAAAACCTTGCCTCTGGCGTCCCAGACAGCTCCGGGTGGCCCGTTCCGGTTACCTGCAGCGCAGGGCCGCAGAGCTGCTCCCGCCTCCACTTAACCAGAAGCCGGCGCTCGGGCGATCGGCCCCGGCGCGCGCACCGCAGGTTTGAACCCGCGTCTAACACCCGCTTGAAAACCTCACTGTTGTTACCCGGACAAAGCTGTAACCCAAAACCAGGCGTTCCAGTGTGAGGTGGTGATTTATTGCGTACAGAGGCGTGTTTTAATCATGCAAAGGAGAAACACAAAGGAATCGGGCCGGAGACAGGCGCATCCCACACAAATGGAAGCTGAAGTCTTAGAAAATCACTAAAATGCGGAGATGCAGGGTCAGTTTCAGCCCTGACCCCGGCTTGCTTCACGCCTTCCTCCAAAACCTTTACGTAGAACAGCTGTCTGGTACCACAAAGGGTCCACGCCCCCCGTCACGCATCTGCATGCCCAGATCTGCGACCAGAGTCTTGAACACTTCTTTTTCTTCTCTTCAACGGCCAGAACCCTGTCAGCGCAGCGTGCCCTGATAAAACCTGATTCCTCCAGTTGCCCCATTTGTGCCCTTAGGTTAGCATGATATAAAAGACGGGGAGCCCCTGGGACGTTCCCCTGGGATGGAGAGAGCAAAACCCCAAACAAAACCCACCCCGATGTTTTTCCGTATTAGGCTCTGAAACGGCACAGATTATGGGATTTGTCTCGGACAGAATTAACACTACATGTGAAACCATAGTGCTCCTGGTGCATTGAGACACATTGTATACCATTGCTTGAAGCATCTCTTCTAAACTGCCTGTTAATAGCAACACGAGGCCTTAAAATAATACGTGGGTTTTCGGTTTTAACCTGATTAAAATGAAATTTCGACACTGTAAAGGGCAGTTTTTCTGGTGGAAGCAGTTCGAAGGAAACGGAACCCATCACAGGGCTAGAGGAAGCTTTTGTATGGGGAAATGGCTGGAGAGGAGAAGGAAGCAGGCATGCATTTAAAAGGGCTTCCCCTATGCAGTGGTCCCCACAAGCCAGGGAGGTGCCCCCAGTTCTAAAGAGAATTAGCCAGATTTCCTCTCTTGCAAGCAGTGTGCTTTATATTTAAAAACCAACCCACTGTTGACTGCAAACAAACAATAAGTAAGTTCAAATAAAGGAGCCCTACCAGGTCCAACCCATTTGGTCAAAGATAACTGCAGGTGCCAGAGAGGCCAGGCTATCACTAGGGGGAGGGTCAGCTTCGAATTTTGTTTTTCTCCTAGAGGGAAAGTTGAAGTGCATGAGGTCTGTGACTCTCTTTTATTCCTTAATCTTCCCCATCCTTTACCTTCAATTCTCAGTGGAAGGAAAACAACAAAGGGGGGAAAAAGAATGCCATAGCAAATATAATACTGTGTCCAAAGTTTGAATTCACTTCTGTTTCAGCACCACAAGGGGGGAAAAAAGCTATCCCAGAATCAAGTGGAATCCTCTGTCCACCTCTCCAGTGTCCTAGACTTAGTTTGCCTACTTAGGAGTGGGAATGTGGCCTTTTGGCTAAAAATAGGCTTGTTAACCTCCTTGACATTACTAGAAAACCTTTCCTGCAGAAGACTTGAAAAATAAGATGAGAGTGTTTAGCACCTATACAATTGCCTTTTTGTTTTTCCCCTTTGAACTGCCCATGATGGGACCAGCAAATCCCACAGAAGCAGTAGACTCTGCACCCCGCGGGTCTGTTCACCCTCCAACCCCGGTCCCCGAGTTAAAGGCCAGAAAATGTCCCATAGAGACAGCGATTGGGTGGAGTGAAGTCTCCCCCTTAGGCCCTGCCTCCAATCTGTCAACTGGAATCTCCAGAGGCCTCAAGCTACTCTGAAAATCACTCATAGCAGCCTCCAGTTGTTAAAATCTGTTCCTAGAGCCAATAGTCACATTTTAGGCTCCTGGGCCATTAATAAAAATCGCCTTAACATTCAAATGGCTCTAAAATGCGTTGATAGAGGATTACTGGGCCTAATGGACGTCGTGTGTGATAACATGGCCCCTCAGCAGCGAGGTTCTGGAGTGGATGTCCGACCACAGCTACCTGATTATCAGCTTACAGCCAAACGTCTTCTTAGCAGCGATGCTCTTAAGAAGCGTTCTTCCGCAGAGCCGAGAGGGAGACTTCTGTGTTCTTCATTTAACCGTATTTAACCACCGCATAGTGCTCTGGAAACCAGAGGGGAAAACTTGCCTGGAGGCTTTAGGTCAACCTCAGAAGTTAAGAGGGGCGGGTCCCAGCCACTGCCCCTCCCATCCCGGCTATTAAGGGAGCGAAGGCCGAAAAGCTGTGGCCGGGGCAGATCGAGGGCCTTGCCTGAGATTTGGGTTTGCCCTAAATCTGGGGCTTCCTCCGCGGGACTCTTCGAGCCGCCTCAGAGCAGAGCTTGTGAAGAGGCTGCCTGGCTAGCTCCGACAAGGCCTGCGGCGTCCCGAACACTCGCGGAGCTCCCCTCTTCTGAAGACCGCGGGGAAGCTTTCCGGCCAGGACTCGAGCAGCCGACTGCTCTAAGGACGCCCTGGCAGCGGCCGCGGCGCCAGGGAGGGAGGGGGTTCCCGGGTTTCAACGAAAACAAGTGGCAAGTGCATTGCGTTCCCATTCTCCAGCCCCACCTTTCACCCCGCAAACTAAGCGGAAGACCCCCAAAAAGCAGGGCCTTCGGGCATTGCAACACCCGGGCATTGCCCCAGGGGCCTCCCCTCCCCGCGCACCGTCCCCAGGCTAAGGTCATTTGGCGAGGCCGGAGAGAGTACCAGGGGAGGCCAGGAGTTACTAGAGTGGCTGAGAGGTAGCCTACGGATCAAGCTGCCTGGGATATCAAGATCACGACCCCCCGGCCCCCGCAACCCATGCAGCCGACGGGCACCAGCCCAGGAAGTGGGCCTCGAACCCACAGCGCCCCAGCCATGCTCCAGGTCACACGTGGTGCCGCCGGAGTGGTAGACTGTGGGTCACACCCACCTGGCAGAGGCGAGGCTTGGTCCGCAGAGCATTGTGCCTCCTTGCGGAAGCGGGGAGGACCCAGGAGCCTGCGATCCGCGTGCTCTTCTTTCTCCAACCGCATCCATGGTCTTCACGAGGATCTGATGGGGGTGTGATGTAAGGACGCCGGGAGAGTCCCCTCAGTCAAGGGCGCATCGCGCACAAATGGCAGCAGAAGTCTCTTTGCGCCCACGTCGCCGTTGACCCATCAAAATCATTGCCCCCCACCCCCACCCCAGCCCCTCGCCGTCCTTATGTCGTGGGCGCTCTTCTCACCTCGTGCCTTGACCGCAGCCCCACGCTGGGCTGGCTCCGAAGTCCAAACTTCCTCTCTCAAGCTTCTTGTGGTGAAAGATGCAAGAACTGAAACAGGCTTGTCCTTAGAGCTCGCGACCTGGCATAACCCCTGTCTACCGCGCCGGGCCTGAGCTAGGAGCCGGGAACCGAGTGTGCAGGGCCACGAGGTATAGCCGGCACCATCCCGGGTCCCCAAGCAAGTGCACCCACCCGAGCCCCGAGAGCTTGGGCAGCCGGCTGGCAGCGGCTTCCGGTTCCAACTTACGGCCTTGCCAGCTGGTGAGTGGAGTGGCCACTCGTGCTAGGGCACTATGGTACGTTTTGACGACTGACTGACAAAATCACCTAAAATGAATTTTGAGATAGTTGTGAAGACCAAGGATGCACATGTAAAGGACTCCCCGGAGTCCTTCTTGGCCACTAATCTAAAAAATTTTATAACTTTTGAGTTATGTTTGGTTAGGAATTTCAGCCATTTTTACTGCTGTGGAAATGGTAAGGATTTTTTTTTTTTTTAATGGTAGGCAGATATTTGGGGCACTTATATATATTTATATGTGTAATATAGAAATTACACATATATACATGTGTATTACATATATGTCTAAAGTGAAATTAGGTTATTTTGGAAATAAGAATCACATTTTAGAATTTTAAATTAATCCAAGTCTCTAATTTAAATTTATTTTTCAGTAGATCTTGCTGATTTAGTGGATTCTATTTTTAATTTGGGGGAAGGAAATGGCAACCCACTCCAGTATTCTTGCCTGGAAAAACCCATGGACAGGGGAGCTTGGCCAGCTACAGTTCATGGGGTTGCAAGAGTCAGACAGGACCTAGTGACTGAACAACAACAACAGTTTTAAATTTTAGTCTGAGTTGGCCACTTCAAGTTTTAGAAGGTTAACAAAGACTCAATCTGTTTGATAATTAACTTTTAGCAAAATCATGGCCTTGTTTGGTCTTAAAATTGGACATACTCTAAAGCTCTCTAATTTTGAGATTGAGAAAACTTGGTACAAACATGTATTCACCATTTTGATACAAACATGTATTCACCATTTTCAAGGACAAATAATTGGCCTGATTAAACCAATAATCTTGATTTCTGCCCATTTTAAGAGAGCACATTGCTTTCTTTCTCTCTCTCTCTCTCTCTTTTTTTTTTTTTTTTTGCTCTTCTTCATATGTATTGATAAAGATGCAAAGTATGTACTCTTACTTGAAGTTGTCTGAGATGATATCTTTTTCAGAAATTCTTTTTAAAAAATATTTATTTATTTGCCTGGACCAGGTCTTAGTTGCAGCATGTGGGATGTAATTCCCTGACCAGGGATCGAACCTGGGCCCCCTGCATTGGGAGCACAGAGTCTTAGCCACTGCACCACCAGGAAAGTCCCTTCCGAAATTCTTACCCCTGTGTTTCAGGTATCCTTTGGGGGATGGTTGTTTGTGAATAGATTTTAGAGGATGTTAACTCAATTGTACAAAAATTTCTTTGGTTTGTGTAACTGTATTTTTTTTTTTTAATTCCTGGACAGAAGATCTATAGCTTTCACCAGATTCATAGAAGGGTTTGTTGTTGTTTAGTTGTTAAGTCATACTTCCAGCTTTTTTGTGAGCCTGTGGACTGTAGCCCATCAGGCTCTTCTATCCTTGGGATTTCCCAGGCAAGAATACTGGAGTGGGTTGACTTCCTCCAACCCACGAATGGAGACTATGTCTCTTGCTTGACAGGTGGACTCTTTACCACTGAGTCAACTGGGAAGCACAAAAGGGTTTGTAAAAACTCCAAATTAAGAGCCATTGGTTTTTATAGGTTGTGAATGAAGGGTAAACTTGGTAACAAAAAAGGTGACAGTCCTGTAAAATTTGACTCTACCCTTAACTTTCAGAAACCTTTAATTTTCTTTAAACAAAATAATCTTAAAAGTCCCTTTATTTCTAAATTCTACCTAGTTAGGCCCAGTTTGAATTATTGTTCATGTGTCTGTTTAGGTATAACACATTAAATTAATGAATGAAGTAGCCAAGATTTATTCTAATAGTATTTTGCATGAAATGTCAAGTAGAAAATTGAAGCAAATATTTTAATGATTCAGATCCAAAAGACTTTTTAATCAAAACAATCAACAATAATAAGATATTTTCTGACTCTGATTAAATATTTCAGGAAATTTAATGTGGCTTTGTTCTTTGTCTTTCTCTCTCTCAGTCAGCCAGTTCAGTTGCTCAGTCGTGTCTGACTTTTGTGACCCCATGGATTGCAGCACGCCAAGCTTCTTGGTCCATCACCAACTCCCGGAGCTTGCTCAAACTCATGCCCATCTCTCTGCAAATACTTAAATGTGTGTGCATATTCCAACTATGCCCAGGTTCCCATATTTTTCTGTTGAAAAGTTTTTCATTTTCAAGCTTGACAACTGTCAAACATGGACAACACAATAGATAAGGGAGGTGTAGGACCTTCTGACTGAGTCCAGGAGAGGAATTCAAGATCAGATGGTATAATCACCTCTAGGGGACCCAGGATAGAATTTAAATTAAATACTTAAAGGCCTTTCTTCTGGAATAGCAGATATTGCCCACTTTCCCCACTTAGAACTCCCCAGCTTACTTCAAACTTTGTCTGAGAGGATATCTTCCATTAATGCAAGAAGAAGTATAATCTACGGTTTATTTAGCATTTGATCTTTGCACAGAGGCTTCCATTTAGAGGAACCATTGCAGCTAAGATTTGGATCTGGTCCATCAAATAGCCTGAACCGGGCGACCTCAGGCAAGTAGACACAAGATACTAGCAATTTGTTTCATATCAGCTCCCAAGCCATCACCAGATGATAACAACCGTTGGACACCGTTAATCTCTGCTTGACTCAAACTGGTGACCGCGAGGTGAAAGGCAGGGCGTTATCTCTGAGCAATTCGTGTGGCCTTCCACAGATTGCCAGTTGGGCCAATACAATTGAAGCCTCTTCTCCAGTGGTTACTTTAAAAAATTCATATCCAAAGTCTTTGGTCTTTGTTGGACTAGAAGGTAGGAGGGCTTTATCAATGAAAATGCCCGAGGGCCAAGATGTAGGAGCTTAGAATCCAATAAAAATTAGAAAGGTTGAAAAGGTAACCTTGTGTGTTCCCAGCCCAATGAACTTTGAACAACACTGCTGTAACTATGACTAGAGAAAGCCTCTGGAAATGAATGTTTTTGCCAAACAATAGAGGGAATATGCACTTTAAACAAAAGGCAATGCTCTATGTAGAATTGGTTTCCTTGTTTTGAAAATGGCGTTTATTTTGCCGTCTCTAATATGGTCAGTTCAGATCACCATATATTAACCTGGTATCAGTTCAGGGCTAGAAAGGAGAGTGGAAGTAGGCAGCCGTGGAGAATAAAGGAAAGGGGTGTACTGAAAACAAAAGCTGTCCTGTGTGTTGATGCCCAGAGGGGGTTGGCTAAATGACCTGCAGGGAAAATAAAACTACTACTATTTAAACTTCCGAAAGTGTAGAGGGAAGAGTAGGAGCCTCATGTTCCAGTGTACTCAGCTCTAGCTGAAGTCATAAAAACCTGCCATTACTACTTTGTGGAATTATTCTGCCCCCTGCTACTCTAATATACTAATTGTAATGATTCTGTTTGATTTTGATTTTGTTAGATGGCTCTAGAGAGAATTGACAGATTTTTTTTAAAAAATGGAGAGGTTTCAAAAATACTGCAGCTATTGTAATAATATGTTTTTTAAGGTCCAAGTATTGGAAGTTGGATCATTGGATCATTGATGGTAAAAGTAAAACCAAATTGTTTTAGGTATTTTTAGCAAGAAGTTCCTTTGGACAGGATCAAAGATCAGCTTGATTTATGCAGAACTTCAGTTATCAGCAAACAGTGTCCCAGAAGCATCTCGCTATATTGTTCCATAACTTCATTCCTACACTATTTGTTTGCTGCCCTATCTTTTTAATTAACTGGTATTTGCAAACCCTATTGTGTTGTTTGGTAACTTCTCCTCAAAATGATACACTAAATAAACCTAAGCTATAAATGCTAATCAGAGGATGAGTGCATTGTATACATTTGGTAAAGGGACACCCCTTAGAAAGATTTATGTATTGGCTGTGGTGAGTGTTGCTGTACGTGGGCTTTCTCTAGCTGTGGCGAGCAGGCGCTAGTCCTCACTGCGGTGTGCAGTCTTCTCATTGCCATGGCTTCTCTTGTTGTAGAGCCCAGGGTCTAGGGTACACAGCCTTCAGCAGTTGCAGCATGTGGGCTCAGTGGTTTTGGTGCACGGGCTTAGTTGCTCCGTGGCATATGGGATCTTCCCAAACCAGGGATCAAACGGTGTCCCTTGCATTGCAAGCTGGATCCTTAACCGCTGGACCACCAGTCACTGATGGCTAAAGTGGTGCATTTTCTAATATTGGGCAGTTGTCTAATTGATTTTGGGGAAATAAGACAGAAGATTAAAAAATGAAGGGTTGTTACTGCTTAAGATTGGCCTCAGCTCTAGTGTCTTAACGATATAATGTTCAGAAAGCATAAAGAGAGTCACAACATTTGCCTGGTCAGACAAGAGTCAAACTCATGTTCAGAGTATTTGCAAGGGCTTACAATTTCAGGACTATTTTTCTTAAGTATTTGTCTGCTCCATGAAGGGGTCTGGATAGAGTCGAAAACCTTAAAGAGGGAGAGTCTAGGCTTTTGTTCTCTTGCTTAATGCTGCCACTTCTTCAAGATGATGATGGTGAAGAGGGGATCAGTCTCCCTAATTTTAATGGGACATTTGCGTATGTCTTAAATCAATAAGCAGAGCGTTGGACTGGGTGATTTACTCAGCCTTTGAAAGATCTATCCAAAGTGGCAAATTTACCAGTTTTTATTGTAGGCCTTGAACTTTTACATCCATGTTGTCCATTGATAACTTGAGTGGATTTGGTGCTAAGGAATGTCTATAACTTCCTGTGTGGACGTGCTCATCTTGTCTGAATACTTTTAGCTTTTTCTGAGCTTTGCTTAATTTTATCCCAACTTCATATACAAATTACATCGTGGTTTTTGCCTATATTTCTAGCTCTCTTTAAGAACTTCCCTCGTGGCTCAGGTGGTAAAGCGTCTGTCTACAATGTGGGAGACCTGGGTTCAATCCCTGGGTTGGGAAGATTCCCCTGGAGAAGGAAATGGCAATCCACTCCAGTACTATTGGGAAATGGCAATCCACTCCAGTACTATTGCCTGGAAAATCCCATGGACAGAGGAGCCTGGTAGGCTACAGTCCATGGGGTTGCAAAGAGTCGGACACGACTGAGCAACTTCACTTCACTAGCTCTCTTAACATTGTGGAAAACCTCATACAACATTATTTAATAAGGAGATATAACTTCCAGGTGCCTTAGAAAACGTAAGTTAGTATGTGCTTTTCATTATTTGAGAAATTTGCCCCTAGCTTCGCCAGAGGAGCAGTTAAGGATAGCAGTGAAGCATTTAGGCTTTAGAGTTGAATTGTTTGGGTTTGAATTCAAGCTCCTCTATGATGGTATTTGTAGATATTTGTCCTTATGAAGATAATTTAACCCCTCTGCGCCCTAGTGTCCTCATCTGTAAAACAGGAAAAATAATAGTTTATATTTTCCCAGTTGCTATGGCCATTGAAGCACTTAGCTCAATAAGTGCTCAGTCCATGCTCTTTGTTATTATTGTCACCATTATTGTCATTGTCATTGTAGTCAGTCACTGGCCAGCAGAGTTTAGTCAGAGACGCCATCCTGTTAAAAGGATGTACTGTACTCATCCTTTAAATGTACTGTACAGGATTGACTGTATTCATCCTGTTAAAAGGACAGGATCACAGATGTAACATGAAGAATGCAAGAGCAGTGAGTATATAATAGTGTATAATATGTGTCAAACTATATGTTTTATGTAACTTCATAGATTAAATTATTTTGTATTCTGTTTGCATTTATCATGAAGAGTCTATATTTTTTTTGTTCAGCATTGGTAGAAACCATAAGGATTTTGAACTCTGCAAATATGTTTGGAAAGAAGGAAGTAAGAACGAAGGGATTTTACAAGGGGATCAAGGGGTAATGAGACAATGTATTTGGTGGCTCAGCATGCAGGATCTTAGTTCCCCTATTAGGGATTGAACCCATGCCCCCTGTAGTAGAAACATGGAGTCCTAACCACTGGACTGCCAGGGAATTTTCAACCCTACTATCTTAAAATCATACCTCTGGTCCTCTCCATATAAGAGTTAAAGTCTTTATTCATCACTGCAAGTGGTTTTTTCCTGGCTCCAAGCACTCTGAACAACAAACTGTTCTTGCTTTAGTTAAGAATGATACTGGCCTCTTTATTCGCATGTAATGTAGGTTAGTTCATTCTGTGGGCAATGTTTATTACCTCCTCCCCATCTCTGAAAACACTGTCAACGTATACTTTTAATTTTCTTTTAGATGTGGCTTAAATAGGGCTGTCATTGCATTTCACGTTTCCTGCCTTATCAATTGGCATTGAACAGAAAGAGTGAGGTGAAGTAATTTAGTAATGAAGTAATAAAGACCTTGTAAATTGGGCTCTTGGTTTAAAAACAGAAGTAAGAGAAAAATTGAGAATAAAAAGACTTTATGCAAATCAACTAGTATGGATGATGGCAGAAGGAGAAGAGAACAGGGTAATGAAATTTGTTCAAATGAATTTACTGAAGATGGCAATTCAGCTCTCTAAGGAATTGCAGGTAAAATGAGTAAGTGGCTAGAGGGACTGATGTCTCAAGAAAGCCTGAATAGGCAAAATGGACCATATTTGCAAAGAGTGAAATTTTAGTCATCAGCTTTCACAGTGCTTCAGCACACACCACACAAGCAATTTGTTTAAGGTTGCAAAATGAAAACGTGTCTCTGAGAGCATGGATAAGGAGGCAAGACCTTTGTGATGTCTTACAGTGGAACAAAGACCTGACAACTGCCTGCAAGTGCCTGAAAAGGTATCACCCATCAGACAGGCAGAAGAATCGTCCAGCAGGCTAATTTGGAGTAAATTGATGGAAACAGGAAATCTGTCAGTGATGGGAAACTTTCCCAAGCTATGGGAAAGTTCTTCCAGGGAAATGGCACCATCTTCAGTTTAGAACATTTAAAGCTAGAGAAGGAAGAACTTCTTGGACTTAAATCTCAGGAACTGTCCAGCACTAGTAGAGGGCTGGAGTTGCTGCCAAATGACCTATTAGGTTCTATGAGTTTCCCTCTACGATGTATCTAACTATATGCTTATTTAACACCAAATGTATTTTTTTCAGTTCTTTTGACAGTTCTAATACTAATATTATTACTGCCAAAGAGATTTTTGTAGGTTAATTTAGATTTGCATTTGTTCTACAAGGAAATGTAATTATTTACTGAGTCAGCATTTGCCTTGAAGACATTTCAACTATGACCTCTTCAGGAATTTCAAAGAATAACCAAGCTCATTGTCATTTCTCATGCTTGCTCTAAATTTCGCCAAACAGCACTAACTGCATTATTAACAAATTACATGACAAATAAAATCATAATGTTTTTCTGGTTTCAGAGACATTAAAATGGATGTTAGAATGGCCATAGGAAAGGATTCTCAGATGTCAAATTGATGTAAAATTAAGTTTCTGCTTAAAATTTCATTAGGATTTAAGAAAACTGGGACCATTATAAAGATGTATCTATTCATTCAGTGAATATTTGAGGGTCTTCTTTTTATTAGACATTCTCCTAGGTTTGAAACACAAGGTTTCGGCTCCTGTGGAGCTCACATTCGTGTTTATGAGAGAACACATTTATAGGTGGTCATTACAGGAGACAGAAGCTTCAGAGTTAAAGGGGAAACACTGCTGGGTTTAAAGATGTATGGACGGACTTCTCTGGTGGTCCGGTGGTGAAGAATTCGCCTTCCAATGCAGGGGACGTGGTCAATCCCTGGTCAGGGAACTAAGATCCCACATGCCACAGGGCAACTGAACCCGCACATCATAACTAGGGAGCCTGCACACCGCAACTGGAGAAGACTATGCCATGAGGAAGACCCAGCACAGCCAAAAAAAAAGTGTGGAAACTTCTAAGTGACATTGTTAGTTTAATAACTTTCAAGAATGAAAGTACTTTCCCCACTCCTTCCCGCTGCTGCTGCTGCTAAGTCACTTCAGTCGTGTCCGACTCTGTGCGACCCCATAGACGGCAGCCCACCAAGCTCCCCCGTCCCTGGGATTCTCCAGGCAAGAACGCTGGAGTGGGTTGCCATTTCCTTCCCGCTAAACATACTCAAATAGAATTTAGATGTTCCAGTGAACAGCAGTATAGTCTGTATGCTCCATTCTCAAGTCCCTCAGGGTGACTTGAGCATGTGGAGGGAGGTTGGAGCACTTAAGCTGCTCCTTAGGACATACGTGGGTCCCCAGGTCTGTGGCTGTTGAAGCTGTATATGATGTCCTGTGTCCTGGCCTTGTTGTGTGACAGTTACTGCTAACAAGCTTGGCTTTGGCTTGACCATCTTTGAAACTAACGTCTCCCTCAGCCCCTCCGATTGCCTCAATCAAACCAACAGGGCTGTTAAAGAAATGGTCACAGTATCACTGGAATAGGCAAAGGCAATTACTTTGTATTTTCTACAGATGTACTGATTGTAAATTTCAAAAAAGGCCTTTGTGGAAAGGACAGTCCATTAATAAACCACATGATGTTTAATTATATGTGGTTGGGAACTCTACAGAGGAACAGCCCAGTCAAACAGGGCATCAAAATCAGAGACACAGTGGCTGGTGCAGAATTTCCTTTTGAGTTCCAGGTACAAAAATCCAAATCCGGAGTGCCGTATTCTCACACTCCGGTGCTGCCATAATACTTAATTATTGCTGTCGCTGGAGTGTAACATGATCTCAGAAAATGTCACACAAGAATTCCACCAAATTGTTTGTTTCATTACTCTTCCTCCTCCTCCCCAGGTTCTGTTTCTTGGCTGTGTTCTTTTCTGTAGTTGCCTTTCTCTCTTTCCTCCCTATAAGAGGCATTGTGAGGTTGAATTCACCAGGTGTGCAAACTTCCTCCCGCATCTGACACTCCTTTGGCAGAAAGCACAGGTAGCACAGCAGGTATTGTCAGGGTCAAGTTAAAAAATAACAAAAGCTGCCAATGCACATTTCCTTCTCGTGGTGCCTGGCATCAATGGGCTCTCAAAAAGACTGCTGTGGCTTTAGTATTTCCCTTTTTACAGCTAGCATGAAATTGGCAATCCATCCACGGCTCACCTCCTCTGTCCTCGGTCTTTGTCGGGACCAGAGGATGGCTGGCATTTCTCCTGGTTCCAAGACAGGGAAGGTAGGGACAGGAGCAGAACAGTGAACAGCATTATTCTATTTAGAAAAAGTTAATTGGAAAAAAGTACTGTTGTTAGATTGCAATTTAAACCTCAGTGGTCACTGTTAGGTCCTTGATTCATCGGAAGCGAACTGACTTGGTAAAGTATTGGATATACTTGATCTCTGTGGTGATCTTTTAAAACTTAAAACCTGAAGGAAATGTGGTACTGTAAGTAGTGAGTTATATGCCAGGTAAGTGCCAAAGTCTTCCCTGCTAAAAACTTAGAAACTAGTTGATTGTGAGAGAAATAATACCAGCATTCTTTTTTTTGCTTGTTTTTGTTTTACTTTTCATAGTATAGTAATAATCCTAGTAAGGAAAAATAAAGTAAATATATATGTCTTAAAAATCAGACATGCCACGGTCATTAGAAAGCTTTGTCTACAGTATGTCTAGGTTCATGGCCCTTTCTAAGAGGGAGTGCCCAGACTATTCCCAAATTTTTCTCAGAATGGTGGGATCTGCAGTGACGTTCCTGAACCTCATCAACAGCTGGTGCTCCCAACAAGCTCCTAATGCGTTGTTATATAAAAGTGAAATGTAATATTCATATCAAGTTTCCCAATGGTTTTCTACACACATGTTCATATATTCTTTAACAACACCATGGGATTATATGTTCACTGCATTCCTTAATTTACTGTGCAAGTCTTTATTTCTTCTGTGTTCACGATGCCTTTTTTATGGTTGACTCCAGCGAAGAAATTCCTGAAGAAAGGAGATCACATTCATATATAGGTATGTGTATAAATATGTGTAACACAGACACACACCCACCCACATCCTTTTTGTTGTTGTTAACTTTTCATGTGTCTCTGTCATCTCACTATGTAGGATAAAAATTTCAGAGGATTTCACTTTAAGCTTATTTTCATCCCTTCAGTACCTAGCCCAGGGCTTGGAATATGGCAGGTACTTAATACAAAGAAATTGTTCCTACGTAATGACGACTCATACAACTACAGGCAAGACCAGAGGGCATTTATCTGTCAGCTCTGTGCCCTCTCTACCTCAACAGAGCCCTTACTTTGGTCTCTTATCTAGTCTTCCGGCTCCCCACCTTCCGATCTGTTTGTTCATGTTGCTATTAGACTTACTTTCTAGAAACCAAATCTATAACACATACAGGCCATGGGGTGAAACCTTAACATCTAAGCTTAGCATTTAAGATTCTACCACAGTACTTTTCAGATTTTAATGTGCATACAAATCACCTGGGGATTTCCTTAAGGCAGATTCTGATCTGGTAGGTCTGCGAGTGAGGCCTGAAGATGTGCATTTTTAGTCATCTCCCAGGTGATACAGCTGCTGCTGGTCCTGGACTGTATTTTGCGTAGCTGGTTTCTACAACACTTGACTTAGCCCAGGTGTTAAATGGTGTTTTAGCTCATCTTAATTCACTCCCCACCCCATACCCTACATTCTAGCAAAACTGTTGTTCCTGACATTCTCTGGCAATTCTCCGACTTGTGCTTTGATTCATGTCATATCCTTTCTGGCTGCTAAGCCATTACTCATTCTTCCGGAGAGCTCAAATATCACCATCTCTGTGAGGCCTTCCAGCTCAGCTGCCCCTGCCTTGGCCGGCTAATCCCGCTGTCTTCCAAATTCTCGCAGCACTTTGCTAGTGCTGATGTTTAGCACTTATTACAAGTTATCATAATTGTTTGTTTACATGACTGTCTTTCCAGCTAGACCATGAGCTACAGGGCAGGGAGCCAGGCCTTACCTATCTTACAATCTCAGCGCTCAGTATAGAGCGCAGCACACACAACAGTTTCCTAATAAATACTGGTAATTCAACTGGATTTAATTGAACTGGATTTCTTAGTGATGAATATTTTGAGACAAAAACATATCTCGACAGAACTGATGGGAAGTCATGAAGAATCATAGTCACTGTAATATTATTATTGTCATTATTAATGATGTGTATTATTTATCTATTAATATTAGATGCTTATTACGTACCAGACATTGTGCTAATCACTTACATACAAAGTTTCATTTAAATTTCACAACTTGTATTTTAGATAAGGGCATAGCCACACAGTTCAGAGGATATGTCCGTTGCCGCAGCCCCAGCAAGTGACAGAATTTGAACTTGAAACCTAACTCTCAGGTTCACTCCATGCTCTTAGCCATTTTACTGGTGCTGGAAGAATAGTCTTGCTCTAAGGCTCTGTGAGTGTGTCTTCCTTCACTGATTAGATGTACTCTGAATGCAGCAGGGTCTTCCTCTGAGGGAGGGACCCTAATCTCTTTCTGTACTTTAGACTCCTTTAGCAGTCTCACAATGCTTATAGACTCCTCTGAATAATATTTTTGAATGTATTAAAAAACAAAATTACAAAGGAAACCAATTTTTTGAAATACAGTTATCAAAATTAGAAAGAACCCCAAAGCTGTGACAGAGTAATTTGTGCCTTTCTTTATTTATGCCTTAAATAATAAGATCTACCGGTGAGACTAATAATGAGGTGGGGTTTTTTTTTTTTTTTTCTTGGCTGAGCCACACAGCTTGCAGGATCTTAGTTCCCCAACTAGAGATTAGGGATTGAACCAGGACTCATGGCAGTGAAAGCACAGTCCTAACCACTAGACCTCTAGGGAATTCCTAGTCTAATAATGACTTTAATTTTGAATTATCAATGGGGCTAAACAATATTTTGAGGTATCTACAACTGAAATATGATGAAAATATCCATGATCTCTATTTAAGAAAAAAATCATAGGTATTATTTCAGATACTATAGGTTTTTGCCTGTATTTACAATGGAAAAAAATTTCTTTCTTTTTCTTTTTTTTTGGCTGCACCACGGTGCATGAAGGATATTAGTTCTCGGACCAAGGATCAAACTCATGTCCCCTGCATTGAGCATGCAGAGTCTCAACCTCTGGACCACTACAGAAGTCCCATAACTTTTTAAAAAATGTGATTTATTGATGTATAGTTGATTTAAAATGCTATATTAATTTCTGCTGTATAGCACAGTGATTCAGTTATACCTGTATTTTTTTTCATTTTCTTTTCCATTATGGTTTATCACAGGATATTGAATATCATTCCCTGTGCTATACAGTAGACCTTGTCCATCATTCTATATATGATAGTTTGCATCTACTAATCCTCAACTCCCAATTCATCCCTCCTCCATCCCCTTCCCCTTGAACCACAGTCTACCCTCTATGTTTGTGAGTCTTTCTGTCTCACAGATAAGTTCCTTTGTGACATAAGAAAATACTAACTTTAAATAAGAGATTAGTACAGTTAAAGATGTGATTTTTACCCCCCGATCATGAACCTCCAGAATTTTATGCACAGACACTATGGATATGTGTTTGTGGGGTCTGGTCCTATGAGCTTCAGGTTAAGAACCCATGTTCTAGGGCAAACAGGTATTCTGTCTTTTTAAAGAGGTTGAGGTACTCATATCCATGCATAGAAGTCAGTCATATGTAAAAAAGTATTACGTACATAGAAATGCCACAAAGTCACTGCCAAGAGGTATGTAGGCATGTAATAGAGGGGAGGAAGAGGATAATCTGGCAGCAATAGAGCTCTGCAACAGGTAAGAAGCCCTGCTTTTGGGGGGTGAACTCTTAGAGATTTTCAGAAGAGGATGCAGAAAGTATACTTGGAGGAAACTCAAGTGTACATAAAAATCTTAGGAGGGACTTTCCTTGTGGGTCAGTGGTAAAGAACATGCCTACCAATGCAGGAGACACAGGTTCGATCCCTAGTCCAGAAAGATCCCATATTCTGCATTTGGAGCAACCAACCCCCTTCACCACCACTGTTACGTCTGTGCTCTAGAGCCTGGGAGCTGCAACTACTTAAGCCCATGTGCCTAGAGCCCATGCTCCGCAAGAGAAGCCAGCACAATGAGAAGCCTGCATGCTGCAACTAGAGGATAGCCACTGCTTGCTGCAGCTACAGAAGAGCCCTTGCAGCAGTGAAGACCCAGCACAGCCAAATACATAAATAAAATTATTTTAAAAACAGAAGTCTTAGGAATTGGGAAATAAATTCTGTAGTTGTTCCCAGGAAAAACATACTGTTTCAGTCCCATACTGAGGTGCATGAAGGGCCCTATGCCTGGAGTCATCATACGCTGGTGAAGTGGGCACTGTCCTCATCTTTCTGTATTATATATATGCTGATGTACGGCAAGGGTCCTCAGGTCTACCAGCCTCTCTCTACTTACTTCGACTGATTCAAATGGCAGTGTAAACCCAAACCTAGTGTATATCTTTATTGACTTTGAAGAGATAGGCAATCCAAAATTTGGTGCTTTGATCACTCTAAGCTGAAAATTTGTCATTCCAATGGCATCAAATGCCTCCATTTGGCATTCAAGTACACTAAGATAGGATCCTTTTTTTCTCTTAGGATCTTATCTCCCTTTTTTCATTCACTTTATAGTCTTGGCAATTGAACCTATTAAAATCCTTTGCCCACTCCCACTTTATTCTCCTTTGTAAATCCCAACACCAGTAATATCCTTTCCTCTTATCTCAGTCTTCTAGCCTATTCTTTCTTTAAGGCTCAATTCAAATTCTGCCTCTTCCATGAAGATTTTCCTGGAACTACTTCTGTCAGTCACAGCCTCTACGCTGAAAGCAGTCTCTTCCTCTCTGGAACACTCATAGCACTTTATCTATATTTCTTTTATGATATATAACTTCAGTGTTACTATAAACAACAATAGTTGTGGCCTTTGAAGAAAAATCAAACTACAAAAAGTACCCAGTTATGGGAGGAAAAGTAGAGAAGAGAAGAAAAATCAGTATTTAAGGCCCTAAATAATTCTATATCAATATACAGAATATGAGTAATAACATGAACTTGGAGTATTAACCAAAGTTGTAAATGTAATGGCACAACTATCACACAAATGGTATAATAGGATTATGAACAGAATGAGGGAAGTAAAATATATACATATTTTTTGGTTAATAAATTAAAAAATTTACATTAGAGGTAGAGGGAAAGTTTAAGAAGATATCCAGTATAAAATACCAGCTTGGAATGACATGATCAGAGCCCTCCTTATGAAGATTACTGTGGTGGAGGCTGAAGGATGGATTAGAGAGAGATTTAAAGCAGAAAAACCAGTTGGCAGCCATTTAAATAGTCCGAGTGAGGTATAATAATAAATATCTACTTAGGACTTCAAGATTTCAGGTCTAGGTGCCTGGGAATAAGATGGTATTTTTAAGAAGCACGTGTAGTAAAAGGATTTGGGGGTAGTTTCAGGATAAGAAAGGTTTGTGTTCTAAAAGCTTTTGGGATACAGGAAAAGTGAGAGCCTTCCAATCAAGGAATAAACATTAAATGCAACTGTAGACTGAATTACTACAGACACCATGTCTCAGTCATAACTGAAGAATTGCAAGCAGGTCTGGGTTCATACTTAAATATGGTGACTATGCAAATTCTCTCATTTGAAGAACACTGGAAGAAATGTGGAATATTTAAATCTGAAGAGATAAATGGGGATAATAACTGTCTTCAAAGATAAATGGAGACATAGAAAAAATAAAGAGGTAATTAATTACATTCTGGGGTGAAAGGGGGTGGGGTGGTGGTAAATGGAGTTACAAGGAGAACCTTGGGGGCTTATCCTCAGAAATAATTTAATCACATTGAGAGCCACCAAGTAGTGGGAAGAACTGACCTCCAGAGCAGCGAGCTCTTTATCTGTGAGGCAGGGAAGCAGAAACAGCATGAAACTTTGCTTGTCTATCTTGGAGAAGGAGTTTCCATAGTCTATAGTGCATGCATGTGTGCTCAGTTACTTTAGTGACTCTTTGTGACACCATGGACTGTAGCCCACCAGGCTCCTCTGCCCATGGAATTCTTCAGGCAAGAATACTGGAGTGGGTCGCCATGCCCCGCTCCAAAGATCAAACCCTCGTCTCCTGTATTCCAGGTGGATTCTTTACCCACTGAGCCACCTGGGAAGCCCCCATAATCTATAGTAGAGAGTTTAAATTACAGGATGCTTAAGACATCTTGCTACTCTAAACTCCTCAGCTTCTGTTCTCCAAGAAAACCTTTCTTATTTCCTCCTGCCCTGGCAGGAATGAGCCCCCTTCTCTGTGTTCATGAAGCACCCCCAGGGCTACCCTTGTCACACTGGTATCACCCAATGTGGTAATAGCTTATCTGTCTTCCTCAGCAGACTGCCATCTCTTTGAGGGTAGGCATTGTCTTTTAACTATACACGTCCATCACCTAGGGCAGTTTTCAGACAGAGTGTTAGCATTCAATAAATACTTTTTGACTGATGAATGAATAAATGAATGCAAGGGATTTAGGTTCGACTGCTACAAAATTTGGGCTAAAGAGAGCAAGAGCTGGGAGGTTTCAATCTGCAAAGTTACCTTCATGGGAAAGTCTCATTCTCCTAAATAATATGATTTCTTTCCATCTTCTTCTCTAGTGCAGACTCAGTTAACAGACATATGAGGGAGTTTGATTATGATGGAATGATATCAACTTATCAGAAAAGTCAGAACGTGCTTGCTGAGTGACAAAAAATCAAGGGATTTCAAAGTTGCATTTGATTTTTATGTAATTAATAAAAATTTAAAAGCACACAAACCTCAGTGGCTATTAAAAGTTCAATAGCCAGAAACACACCAAGGTGCATACAGAAAAGAACAGGATAGAGTCAGCTTACACAGTTTGTGAACAGTAGAGCATCATGTGATCACACTCACATTCTTGGGAATCATCTGACATTGAAGGTGGTTCTCCCGAGAGATCCAGTTTCTCACCTAGCCTTTGATATTATTTGCACACTGATTATAATGCCCACAGTTGTCAGTCTGTGTTAATGCAGACTGTTGCTGCACTTGACACGAGGCTGAACTATACGGTTCCTCTGGTGGGGAATGGTCTAAACAGAGCTGGTACTTGGAGTGAGTGGAGATGTTCCTTCCTGCTCATTCACGTTCAAAGCTGTGTAAGATCTACAAATCAGATCTCAGAACATGTTCTCTGTGCAGCCATCATCCAGATTTGAAATTTATTTTTTAGGTTTATGCTGCAGCCAATGAGAAATCACATTTGTTTACAGAGAAAAGAGAGGCAAATATCTTCCTTATGGGGAGAGGAGGCAATATGTTGATTCCTTGGACATTTTGGGTGGCAGACTATCTGCAGTTCCCCTGACTGCCAAGCAGCTTTGTGCATTTCTTGGTACCAGCCTAGTCCACACTCAGGTCAGGGGGTGCATGTTAATAAATGTTGTCTTAGAGATGACACCACTGCAAAGAGAACCATTACATCAGAGGTAGGTACTTGTGACTGTAATGGGAGTGATTATATAAAGGAAGTAAATGAGGTAACTATTGCAAGTGTAAAGGTTTCTTAACAACATAATAATTGCAACCACGACTGAGAGTGAAGGTAAACAGATCCTGACATTAATATTAACAGTGTTTCACCAGCCTCAGTGAAAACATATTCAGCTGTCATTTGATTAATTTTCATTAATAATTAAAGAAAAATCTTACCTGTCTAAAATCCCCTATGTTTGCATTATCAGTATTGACATTACAGATGGATCAGCCTGATCATTTGTTTAATTTACCTTAAATTGCCTCATCATAAGAGACTGAAGAAAGCTTTTCTATGAAACACAGGACTGTACATGAGTGTCTGTGTTTATGTGTGTGTGTGAGAGGGCCATGTATGTGTGTTCATATGTGTTTCTGTTTGAGGGATACTATTAACTATATGAGACATGATCTTGAAAGTTTGAGTTTCAATGTGCTAAAGGTTGCATAAACTGACGAGTGTAAATACTATTGTAGAAACAAAAGCCTTAACACACCTGTACTTAGTAGTTTTCACCTCGCCTGAATATCCAGAACAAGAAGTGCATGTTGAACATACTTAGGGATCTATTCTACACATGTCTTTATTCCTGTCGCAGCCCCAATCCTATTTACTTTGAATCAAAGTGTATACAGATGGTGAAAGAGTGAACCCGATCCAGTAAAGGGTTTTTTCCCCTCCATGCATGTTGTCTTACACTTTAGGGAGTTTAGAAAGCAGGGGCAAAATTTCCTATTGGCCATCAGGGATGGACAATTCAGTGAACTGATGATAGTGAATTCTGAGAACAGATTTAATTTATAAGGCCGAGGGATTTGCTCAGTTGCGTCCACCTCTCTGTGACCCCATGTACTGTAGCCCACTAGGCTCCTCTCTGCATGGAATTCTCCAGGCAAGAATACTGGAGTGGGTTGCCATTCCCTTCTCCAAGAGATCATCCCTGACCTAGGGATTGAACCCAGGTCTCCTGCATCGAAGGCGAATTCTTTACCATCGGAGCCACCAGGGAAGCCTAAGGGATTTAAGCACAATGGGCTTCTTTCTCAGACCAAATTCCCAAGATAGTCAATGACATCCCAATTTGACCTCTTATTAATTTTAAGTTCATTGAAAATTTGGCCAAGGTCTCTTTCCACTCAGCCATAAGTGGGCTTAAGGAAACTGTGAAGCTACTGGTTTTACCCTTGAGGTGAGAAAAGAGTGCAGTGGAGAGTAGAGAGATGCTGATTCACAGTGTTCCAGAAAGTGTTTGGGCTCCCCTGGTAGCTCAGTTGGTAAAGAAACTGCCTGTAGTGCAGGAGACCCAGGTTCAATCTCTGGGTCAGGAAGATCCCCTGGAGAAGGAAATGGCAACCGACTCCAGTATTCTTGCCTGAAGAACCCCATGGACAGAGGAGCCTGGCAGGCTACAGTCTGTGGGGTCACAAGAGTCGGACACAACTTAGTGACTAAACCACCAGAAAGTGTTGACGTTAGGCACTTGCTGTTCTCTGGCTTTGTCCTACAGGTCTAAGATCAGCACACTTCCTTGCAAATTGCCGGAAAGCTTAAAGGGCCACCACAAACATTCTTTTGTGAGTAAGACTATTGTAGAAATGACCAGCTTAAGAATCACAGTTTTTAAAATTTGTAAGGAGAGGTTTTAAATCAGCACTCAAGAACTTGGAAATGATGAAAAAGAAAAGCTACTCTGATGATCTCCAAAGCAGTGCTAACCAGAAGGAACACCAGTGATGAAGATCTGTGCTGGTATTCGAGGGTCCTGGAAGGGGATCAAGACTCTTCACTGAACGGTCACAACCCTAATCTCAAGAGTTGACTCAAGCCTCCCACACCCCATGACAAATTCTCTAAAAGAGCAGGGGATAAGGAAGGACTCAGCAAAGACATCTGTTCGTAATTTTCCCAAGCAACATTTTTGTCTATCAAAAGACCAACTTTGAGTTGAACTTGAGAGTCAGGGTTGGAAACAGAGCAAGCCAGTAGCACCTTTAAACACTTACCTGTTTTGCAAGCCACCAAGGGAGGTAAAACCTGCAGAGAGCATGGTGAGGGCGGCACTAGGAAGGCCCCGCAGAGGTGCTTCATTAACCCAATTAAGCAGGTGGATGGAGAGGGCCTCACTGATAATTTACACCTTGCTAATGAAGCGTGTGACTCTTAATCTCCTCCAAACAAGATACACTCATGAAACTCTGGTGCAAGGAAAGGGGAAATTAATTAGGTGAAAAAACTATGAGATTATAGCAGAGGGATTCCTGCAAGGCAACTGTAACCTGGGCGGTTTTTCATTTTAGCCTTTCTGAAATTAATGGCTGAGCTGTCAAGTAAACAAGTTGTGGTACCTTTTGGGCTTAGAAGATGTTCAAAAGCAGTGCATCATTATGTGTATAATTTTATATTTCTGTGATGCCTTAGAAAATCACTCTAATGGAAATGGTTGCTCTGATGTCTCATGAGTCATTTTAATATATTTGACTATAGTACATCTGTTTATAGTAAGATTATATAAAGAAGATCCACTTACATATTGCCTATAATTTAAAAATGTCAACTTACAAAGTAATTCTTATATCTAATGCAAGATGTGAAGGCATTTTGTGTCCTGAAGAGAGATATTTTGTTTCATGCTTATTTAATTTTATTTTCCAGCTTTATTGAAATATAATTTACATGTAACATAGTATAAGTTTAATTTAACATTTAAGTAACTTAACAATTTATCATTGTGTAAGTAATCAATGATGGTGTTGATTTATACACTTACACATTGCAAAATAATTACCACCCCAGCATTAGCTAGCACCTGCATGATGTCTCATAATTACCTTTTTTTTTTAATGAAAACATTTGAAATTTAGTCTCTTACAAACTTTCAAATATATAATGCAACATTATAACTATAATCATCATGGTGTACATTAAATTTCCAGAACTTATTCATGGATGTTTTTGTCCTTTGACTAACAGCCCCCTATCTCCCCAACCCCCCAACTCCAGGTAACCGCCATTCTAGTCTCTGCCTTGGGAAAGAAATATTTTAAATGACTAATTAGAATTATTACATGAATGATATTATCAACTTAGTTAAGGAAATGTAATGACAGTAGCTAACATTTATCAAGTATTTGTACATATCACATACTAACTCGAATCTACATAACAGCTCAATGAGGGAGCTCATCATTATTAGTTCATTTGTTTATAGATGAGTAAGCTAAGGCCAGAGAAGTTACATGAATTGTTTATATCATGCCATATATTTTCTTGCTTACTAGATATTAAAGCCAGAAGTTAATTTAAATGGTGTTTATTTCAGGGGATTTCTCATATTTTTGATAAAGTATAGATTTGGATTTAAATTTACTGTCATTCACTGTGATCTTGGGAAAGTTACATCTCTAAGTTTCAGTTTTTCATCTCTAAAATAGATGTTATGGGGACTTACCTGGTAGTCCAGTGGTTAAGATTCCTCAATTCCACTGCAGGGGATGCAGGTTCAGTTTCTGGTTGGGGAACAATGATTCCCCATGCCGCGTGTTTTGGTCAAAAAATACTTTTTAAAAAAAAATTGGTGCTATGATTCCTGCCTCATCAGACTAAAATGAGTCTTCCCCTCGATACTGCGTGTGCTGCACCATGACACACTCAGGGCTCATACATGTTGTCCTCTTGACATGTCCATTTCTTGGGTCTACATGGGACTTCATGACAGACTGTTGGTCTCTTAGCTATAATTACATAAGGACCTATAAACCATTGCTTTAAAATACTTTTATTCCCTACCATATCTAAACTAAACTCCATATCCCAAGGCTCCATAGGTTGGTCTTCTGCTGTTTTAACTCCTGTCCTGTGATCTAGGTCAGGTGGAATTTTCACTGTGAGCGTTCCTACTTCTGTCTGTACACTCTTTACTTTCTCCCTTTTTGGAATGCCTTCCTCTTTTCTTTCTGCCAGTCTAGATCTAGTCATCCCATGAGACTCAATTCAGTTCCTAAAATTATTCATCCACTCACCTATCTACCTTGGTCCAAGAACATTTCTCCACCAGGTGTCAAGCACTGGCCCAAGTCATGAGGATACAACTGAGTCAAGGTCCCGAGTTTCTAGGAATATGTTGTTTAGAAGGACCAACAGACACATAACGGGGCCATTTAGTCCATACAAAGGGAAGAACGTACTGGCAGTGATACAGTGGTAAGGGCATGCTTAATGCTGCCTGGTGTTAGGGTGACATGCGAGCAGGAGTCTCTCAATGTGGATAAGTTTGGGAAGGTGAGGATGGAAGGAACTCAGAGGCATAGAGTTGTGAAATGTCAGAAGATGTTAGGGGACCATCAGGTTCTCTAGTCCTACTGAGTTGGGGTCTGTGTTGGGAGTTAAGTTTTCTGTGCTTTTTTCTCTGGATGGTGGAAATCCTGTGGATCCTGGGAGCTTACATTCTAAATGTAAATGGTGGATTATAGGAGAGCAAGACTAGAGGCAGGGAGATGAATTAGAAGTCCATTGCCAGAAATGGAGACACAGATGTAGAGAACAAACATGGACACCAAAAGGGGAAGGGGAGATGGGATGAACTGGGAGATAGGGATTGATATATATACTCTACTATGTGTGAAATAGATAACTACTGAGAACCTACAGTAGAGCACAGGGAACTCTAGTCAATGCTCTGTGGTGACCTAAATGGGAATTCTTGAAGAGAAAGGAGTACCAGACCACCTTACCTGTCTCCTGAGTAACCTGTTTGTGGGTCAAGAAGTAACAGTTAGAATCAGATGTGGAACAGCTGACTGGTTCAAAATTGGGAGAGGAGTACAATAACATTTCATATTGTCACCCTGCTTATTTAACTTATATGCAGAGTGCTGGTGTGCTGTGCTTAGTCGGTCAGTCATGTCTGACTCTTTGTGAAGTCATGGACTGTAGCCCACCAGGCTCCTCTGTATGCAGAGAACCTCACACTAAATGCCAGATTGTATGATCCACAAGCTAGAATCAAGGTTGCTGGGAGAAAAATCAGCAATTTCAGATATGCAGATGATACCACTCTAATGGCACAAAGAGAAGAGGAACTCTCTTGATGAGAGTGAAAGAGAGTGACATAGCTGGCTTAAAACTCAACGTGAGAAAAAACTAATATCATGGCGTCTAGTCCTATCACTTCATGGCAAAATAGAAGGGGAAAAAGTGGAAGCAGTGACAGGTTTCATTTTCTTGGACTCCAAGATCACTGTGGATGGTGACTGCAGTTATGAAATTAAATGACGCTTCCTCCTTGGAAGAAAAGCTATAACAAACCTAGACAGTGTATTAAAATGCAGAGACATCACTTTGCCTACAAAGATCCATATAGTTAAAGAGATATCACTTTGCCTACAAAGGTCTGTATACTGGTTTTTCCATTAGTCATGTACAGATATGAGAGTTAGACCATAAAGAAGGCTGAGTGCTCAAGAATTGATGCTTTCGAACAGTGGTGTTGGAGAAGACTCTTGAGAGTCCCTTGGACTACAAGGAGATCAAACCAGGCAGTCCTAAAGGAAATCATCCCTGAATATTCATTGGAAGGATTGATGCTGAAGCTGAAACTCCAATTCTTTGGCCACCCAATGTGAAGAGCTGACTCACTGGAAAAGATCCTGATAGTGGGAAAGACTAAGGGCAAAAGGAGAAGAGGATAGCAGAGGATGAAATGGTTAGATAGCATTACCCACTCAGTTCATTTCAGTTCAGTAGCTCAGTTGTGTCCGACTCTTTGCGACCCCATGGACTGCAGCACGCCAGGCCTCTCTGTCCATCACCAACTCCTGGAGTCTACTAAAACTCATTGAGTCGGTGATGCCATCCAACCATTTCATTTCAATCACCCACTCAGTGGACATGACTTTGAGTACGCTCCAGGAGATAGAAGAGGACAGAGGAGTCTGCTGTGTTGCAGCCCTTGGGGTCCCAAAAGAGTCAAACACGACCTAGTGACCTAGCAATGACAACAGTAAATGAGAAAGGAATCCAAAAAAGAGGGGATACATGTATACGTATGGCTGATTCACTTTGCTTAGAGCAGAAACTAACACAGCATTGTAAAGCAATTATGCTCTAATAACAATTAATAATAATAATTTTAAAAATCCATTGCTAAAGTTCAGCTGAGAAGAGATGAGGTTGGCTCTAGGGCTGTAGCTTTGAAAGTAGCCAGAGATCAACCTGCCAATTATAAAGAGATTTAGAAGGTAGAAAATAGAAAGCAATCACTAAAACTGATACATAGTAGACATTCAATAAATAATTGTTGCTTAAATGAATGAATGGGGGATTCCCTTGGTGATCCAGCAGGCGAGAATCTGCCTAGCAATGCAGGGGACACCAGTTTGATCTCCAATCTGGGAAGATCCCACATGCCTTGGAGCAACTAAGCCTGTGTGCCACAACCACTGAAGCCCACCTGCCTAGAGCCTGTGCTCTGCAACAAGAGAAGCCTCCACAATGAGAATCCCTCACACCATAATGAAGAGTAGCCCCTAGTCACCACAAGAGAAAGCCCTAGAGCAGCAATGAAGGCCCAGAACAGCCAAAGGAAAAAAAGGTTTAAAAAAAATGAAAGAGTGTATGTGCTTTTTTGGTTATTTTTCTTCTATGGTTGCAATTTCTTCACAACCCTCTGAAGATGTTAATTACAGTTGTTTTGGAAGTCTTCCCTCACCCGCATTCCTTGCCTTGTCTCTATTTCCTCTGAGCCTTGAATTTCTGTTGCTCTTTGGTCTCCATCTATAATGGCAGAAGTTTTCCTCAAAAGTGGAATGAGTCTGGCATGTCAGTTTATATTTAAACATAAGGTACTAAACGCTGATTGGAAACAGCATGTGCACGGGCAACATTTTGTTGACTATTGGGGTTCACCATAGGGTAATTAGGCAGGACCTGGTCTTTACATTTAGGGACCTTAAGTTTTCAATATTTTTCACCAGATTAAAGTTCAATTTCACCAGAGAAGAATTTTTAATTTTCTTGCCTGAGGGTATAAACAAGTGTGATATTTGGCTGGTACGCACTAATACAGCCAGACTGGTTGTTAAAGTATTGAAACTCTTTACTGGTATCATAAAGCTACTGCCCTGAGCCACGCTGACCCTCTGAGACTCATTTTCCCTATAACCAGCAATTAAAGGGTCAAAGCCTGAAGGGCTTTGCCTCAATGCTAAGGCCAGTGTCCATTCCAGCTGATTAGTGTCTGCAATGTACTGGTTATAATAATATATTAAGAATAAGGCCTATATCTGGGATTCTGGAAGAACAGGAAAGAGAGCTGGGTGGTTCTGATTTGCATGAGATCTTTTAATCATGCTGTATTTTTCAGAACAGCATCTCACCCCTGCCCCACTCCTTAATTTGTAAAGCCCATGTCCATGGCCAGAGGTCTGTCTCCTGGTTCAGTTTCTTCAGAGAAATACCTTCCTATCTCCTGCTGGAGTGAGAGATGTCTGTGGTGTGAGGGTCACCTGGCTCCTGGATGAAGAGCCACCCACGGGGGACTGTATTCTTCAGTGTAAAAGCTAATTCAACGTTTTTCATAGTATCTGAAGCCTCTGAATCCTGATCCCTTCTTGGGTTCTGTGGCACAATGCCACTTGCTTTGTTTTATTTTGTTTTTGGTCTTTCCCCTCTGCAGGGGCCAACAGTTGTAATTTCTCTGCTTTGCTGAAGTCAGTTACTGCCTGACCATCTGCTTTCCATCTTTGAAACTCTTGTGGACATCTTGGCACTAGCTTCTCATGGATATTGATGATTCCTGGGATTCTCTTTTAGTCACTTAGAGCTGCTTAGAGGAAAGATGTTAGTCAAGACTCAATAGTTTCCTGGAAAAGAAACCAAGTCAAATTGATTTAAGCAGGAGTGGAAAGATTATCTAAAGACCCAAGCATTTTCTTTCAGACCCAAGGGCATGGATGCAGGAGGCATCTTGAACCTGAAGTGCAAAGCCTCTGGGTCTTCTATGTATCTTTTCTTTTCTGGGTATTTTTACTTAATTCCCTTCCTGATTCCTTTCTTTGTGACCAGTTCTCTCTACCTCTGTGATCTGTGTGGTGGAATATGGCATACCTGCTATGATTCTAAGTACTAGTGGAATTTAGCTTGCTGCCCCTCTAACCCAGTTCCAAAATTTGAGCAAGGAAGTAAATGGCCCAGCTTGAGACATCCCCCCATTCCCCCTCGCCCCACTCCCAATCCAATCAGCGAAGATCCTGGTGGGTCATAAGGTGCTGGCCATGTTACCATTTCAGAGGCAGGGTAGGAGAATGGTCTCTAGGACTGAGGGAGCCATTGTGAGCCAGGCAGACACGCCAAAATATGTCAACCAGAAAAGAGGCAGAGTCAATTCTTTACTCACCTAATTTATTTTACTATATATATTTGAAAGTGAAAGTCACTCAGTCGTGTCTGACTCTTTGTGACCCCATGGACTATACAGTCCATGGAATTCTCTAGGCTCCAGAATAATGTACGTCTATATGTATGGCTGCATCGAATCTTAGTTGCAGTGTGCAGAATCTTTTGTTGCAGGCTTCACTAGTTGCTCGGGCTTAGTTTTCCCACAGTATGTGGGATCTTAGTTCCTTGACCAGGGATAGAACCTGCATCCTCTTCATTGCAAGGCAGATTCTTAACCCCTGGACTACCAGGGAAGTGCCCCCTAATTTCTCTGCACTTCCATTCCTCCAACATTTTTTGGAGAGAGGGGCATGTAGGACATGGGAGGCAGTCACAGCTCTCTTGGGAAGTTGCTGCCCTTGCAGTCAGACTGTGGGCCTGAGGCTTAGGCAGGGGCTAGACTAGTCTGAGCCTTTTGGCACCCACCATGGCACAGTCTTCGGAGAGGAGCAGCCTGCTTTCTGGTGTCCCGTCTGTTGCCCAGGAGGCCTGGATCAGCTGTTCTTCACAGCTTGGGGCCAAGAACTCACATACTTTGTTTTTCTTACTTTCCCTATTTGAAAAGGGAAAAATTGACCAAAATCTGCTTAGGAAATTTTTTTACATAAATAAGGCAACTCACATACTGTGGAGTTGTGATACATACTATGTATCAAGCTTCTCTGAGTATTACCTGCCGAGTAAGAAGTTTGAGCTAGAGGCCCATCTCCCAAGTGACAGAATTCATTTTTCTAATGAAATGTTTATTGAATAGGGCAAGAGAAAGCAAGCACATGTGGTAGTTATGCTAATCAGCATTTGATAAGTGAATGTAATTTTCTCTTTAATCAACCTAGTGCCCATCATGTTCAATTAGCAATGCACTGGTGACAGTCCATGCAAGGCTGGAAGGAGAGAAGCAGCAAAAGCTGTTAAGGGATCTATAACCCGCCAGTTCAGCACCACCCAACACCATGCAAATGCCGTTAGAGTTAAAAAGGGGAGAGCTCATAGGCTGAGAATTCACTTTCAGCCCCGTCTGTAGATATAGGGGCCATGCTGCATGTGTCACGAAATTCCTTTGGAAATGAAGTTCTTTTGAAATGTAGTTATAACTATTATGCTTATAGGTTGAGCAGCTTTATGAAAATAGCTGCAAATCACTTAAATAGAAAATACTTTCCAAATGATACTTCATTTAGACATTGTATAGATGCTAATAGCAAAACTAGGAATAAAGTGAATAAAGAGACACATTATTTTTGATGCTAATATTCTGGGCTTTTAGAATTGTCCTCGATACAAACATGCTGATCTCCTGGAGTGTGTCCTGTCTGCAAGCACAATGAATGGCACTTAATCACGTCCCCAGTTTGTTAGTGTCACCGTCCTAGTGGTTTTCTCTGAAACTAGCCCTGAAGAACAGACATATATTTTCCTTCCAGCTGTTAATAAAGTGTTCCATGCATTGTTTTAGAGATTCAAAATCCCCCTTATCCCCACTCTATGAAATAATATTTAACATTTAGAATTGCTCCAGGAATAAGGCTGAACTTATGAGACTGTGCATGCTAAGTCGCCTCACTCATGTCCGACTCTTTGTGACCTTATGGACTGTAGCCCACCAGGATCCTCTGCCAAGGGGTTCTCCAGGCGAGAACACTAGTGTGGGTTGCCATGCCCTCCTCCAGGGGATCTTCCCGACCCAGGGATTGAACCCGTGTCTCTTGTGTTCCTGCATTGAAGGCAGATCCTTTTTTTTTTTTAAGACTAGTCAAGTGCAGTAGTGAGAAGGGGGGAAAGAGTAGAACGAGGAGTTTGATCTGTAACTGACTGTGAACAATCAATTGAGATAACTCACTACCTTCGGACCAGCCTGAAGGCAGATTCTTTACTGTTGAGCGATCAGGGAAGCCCACTAGGGTGTAGGGGCTATCTATCTATCCTTGAGAAAGTTAGTTTCTAGATAAAGTTCAAAGTGACCATTTTATTTCCTTTTTATAATGTATCTTTCCTCGTTGTTGGTCTTAGCAGATTAAAAACTAATGTTCCTTTAACTTTTCCACTAGAGGGACTTCATTCTTAAATTCAGGTTCAGAAAATTGAGTTAATCATGCTTTTAATTTTTAAATTAATTTATTAATTTTTGGCTGCACTGGGTCTTTGTTGCTGCACGCAGGCATTCTCTAGTTGTGGTACACAGGCTGAGTGGCCCCATGGCATGTGGAAACTTCCCAGACCAGGGATCGAACCTATGTCTTCTGCCTTGGCAGGTAGATTCTTAACCACTGGACCACCAGGGAAAACCAAATTATGCTTTTGAGTTTACATCACACTGTCATCTCCCCCAAGCTCATTCCCATTTGCCCTCCCATTTCCATAGGTGTCTTGGATGTGTATGTATCCTTGGAAGATTTGCAGTGTTGGGTTTTGTTTATGCATGATTTTAATATAAATAAGTGCTGTTGTATTGTGGATCCCATTCCAGAGCTAATTTTTCCTTCACACTGTATTTAAGATTTGTCCTTCAGTTTAGTTCAGTTCAGTTGCTCAGTTGTGTCCAACTCTTTGCGACTGTGTGAAACGCAGCACACCAGGCCTCTCATGTCCATTGAGTCGGTGACGCCATCCAACCATCTCATCCTCTGTCGTCCCCTTCTCCTCCTGCCCTCAATCTTTCCCAGCATCAGGGTCTTTTCAAAAGAGTCAGCTCTTCGCATCAGGTAGCCAAAGTATTGGAGTTTCAGCTTCAACATCAGTCCTTCCAATGGACTCCCAGGACTGATCTCCTTTAGAATGGACTGGTTGGATCTCCTTGCAGTCCAAGGGACTCTCAGGAGTTTTCTCCATGCTGTATATCCATGTAGTTCTTTGCTTTTGACCATGACATAACATGCATCTACCTTGGTTGATGTCTCCATTATAATGAAAATGTGCCATGATTATCCTTATACATGAGCATTTTGGAATTTGTAAAAGAATTTCTCTCAGGTATACACTGTGTCAGATTATTTTGTGGCATAATTGTATTTAGGATTGCATTCCCACCAGTAATATACCAGGGTTTGAAATTTCCCAAGTAGTCTCTGACACTTGATATTATCTGGTATTCCAAGTTTGTACTCATCTGGCGGAGATAAAAAAGTTACTTTACTTTTTAAAAAAATTTATGTATCTCTGGTTATTAATGTGTTGCCTATCTTCCCATGTATCTGTTAATTCTTTCCACTTCCTTTCAGATCAGATCAGATCAGATCAGTTGCTCAGTCGTGTCCGACTCTTTGCGACCCCATGAATCACAGCACGCCAGGCCTCCCTGTCCATCACAACTCCCAGAGTTCACCCAGACTCATGTCCATCGAGTCAGTGATGCCATCCAGCCATCTCATCTTCTGTCATCCCCTTCTCCTCTTGCCCCTAATCCCTTCCAGCATCAGAGTCTTTTCCAATGAGTCAACTCTTCGCATGAGGTGGCCAAAATACTGGAGTTTCAGCTTAAGCATCATTCCTTCCAAAGAAATCCCAGGGCTGATCTCCTTCAGAATGGACTGGTTGGATCTCCTTGCAGTCCAAGGGACTCTCAAGAGTCTTCTCCAACACCACAGTTCAAAAGCATCAATTATTTGGCGCTCAGCCTTCTTCAGAGTCCAACTCTCACATCCATACATGACCACAGGAAATACCATAGCCTTGACTAGACGGACCTTTGTTGGCGAAGTAATGTCTCTGCTTTTGAATATGCTATCTAGGTTGGTCATAACTTTCCTTCCAAGGAGTAAGTGTCTTTTAATTTCATGGCTGCAGTCACCATCTGCAGTGATTTTGGAGCCCAGAAAAATAAAGTCTGACACTGTTTCCACTGTTTCCCCATCTATTTCCCATGAAGTGATGGGACCAGATGCCATGATCTTCGTTTTCTGAATGTTGAGCTTTAAGCCAACTTTTCACTCTCCACTTTCACTTTCATCAAGAGGCTTTTTAGTTCCTCTTCACTTTCTGCCATAAGGGTGGTGTCATCTGCATATCTGAGATTACTGATATTTCTCCCGGCAATCTTGATTCCAGCTTGTGTTTCTTCCAGTCCAGTGTTTCTTCCAGTCCAGCGTTTCTCATGGTGGCGCGCTAAGCGCAGGCGGCTGCAACCCGCGCGCTAAGCGCGGCCGCGAGGAGCCACCCCACGTCCGAGGTCAGGGGCAGAAGCCGGGAGGACCCCATGCCCGAAGGGCGGCGGCCAAGAGGAGTTACCCCACGTCCGAGGTCAAGGGCAGCGGCTGAGAGTACCAGACTGCGACGGCGCAGGAACGGCCGAGAGGAGCTAACCTGCGTCCGAGGTCACGGGGGGGCGGCCAAGAGGAGATACCCAGCGTCCGAGGTCAGGGGCGGCGACGAGAGGAGTTACCCTGCGTCCGAGGTCAGGGGCGGCGGCCGGGAGGACCAACCCCACGTCCAAGGAGCCGTGGCTGTGCGGGCGCAGGAGGGCCTAGAGGAGCTATCCCACGTTGAAGGTCAGGAAGGGTGGCGGTGAGGAGATACCCTTCGTCCAAGGTAAGGAGCAATGGCTGCGCTTTGCTGGAGCAGCCGTGAAGAGATACCCCATGCCCAAGGTAAGAGAAACCCAAGTAAGATGGTAGGTGTTGCAAGAGGGGGCAGACACACTGAAACCATACTCACAGAAAACTGGTCAATCTAATCACACTAGGACCACAGCCTTGTCTAACTCAATGAAACTAAGCCATGCCCGTGGGGCCACCCAAGACGGGCGGGTCATGGTGGAGAGGTCTGACAGAATGTGGTCCACTGGAGAAGGGAATGGCAAACCACTTCAGTATTCTTGCCTTGAGAACCCCATGAACAGTATGAAAAGGCAAAATGATAGGATACTGAAAGAGAAACTCCCCAGGTCAGTAGGTGCCCAATATGCTACTGGAGATCAGTGGAGAAATAACTCCAGAAAGAATGAAGGGATGGAGCCAAAGCAAAAACAATACCCACTTCCTTTATGTGATTGAATATTATCCCCTTTTTCTATTGGAGTTCTTTTTTTCTTTTTTTTTTTAACTCATCTGCTGGAGTACTTTGTGTAATCTAAAATCTCCTTAGTTGTACTCAAGACAAATATCTCTTATCTGTCATTAACTTGTCAAGTTTGTGGTATCTTTTGTTGAATAAAAATTACTAATTTTATTATTTTTTGTGTAGTCCAACAAATTTTCTGCTTTCAGTTTATGCCTTAAAAGAAAAAAAATCCTTCCTCACCCTAAGTTCATAGAGATATGCTCCAACATTTTTCCTGTATTAGCTTTTAATTTTGGAGAAGGCAATGGCACCCCACTCCAGTAGTCTTGCCTGGAAAATCCCATGGATGGAGGAGCCTGGTGGGCTACAGTCCCTGGGGTAGCTAAGAGTCGGACACGACTGAGCGGCTTCACTTTCACTTTTCACTTTCATGCATTGGAGAAGGAAATGGCGACCCACTCCAGTGTTCTTGCCTGGAGAATCCCAGGGACAGGGGAGCCTGGTGGGCTGCCGTCTATGGGGTCGCACAGAGTCGGACACGACTGAAGTGACTTAGTAGTAGTAGCTTTTAATTTTATCTTTCACATTTACATTTCTAATTCTCTCTGAAGTTCATTTTTTTAGGTAGGAATCAAGTTTTATTTTTCTTCATAGAGTGAATCAGTTTTACAACAGTGATTCATAGTCTAAATGGTTCATCTTTTCTTCACTGATTTCTTTTTTTGCTCTTTAAATGTATCAGTAAATGTATATACAATAAAAGTATATCAATACCTTTATGCCCTTTTTAATTTTTATTTTATTTCTTGAATAAAGGTTCTTTAAATTTCATAGTGCCTTACAATTTTCAAAAGTTTCAGACACATGATTTCGTGTAATCCCGCAGTAGCCCTCTTTTTTCCCTACCTCTATGTGGACCCTCCTCCTCTCCCTCTCCCTACTGGTAACAACTAGTTTGTTCTTTATATGTGTGGTCTGCTTCTTCTTTATTTTATTCACTAGTTTGTTGTACTTTTAGATTCCTCATGTAAGTGATATCATACTGTATCTATCTTTCTCTGTCTGACATTTCACTTACCATAATGTCCTCCAAATCCATTCATGTTGCTGCAAGTGGCAAAATTACATTTTTTTTAAATGGCTGAGTAGTATTTCATTGTATATATATATACTGCACACCATGTCATCTTTATCCATCCATCTGTTGATGGACACTTATATTGCTTCCTTAACTTGGCAATTATAAATAATGCTGCTGTGAACATGCATCTTTTTCAAATTAGTGTTTTTGTATTTTTCAGATATATACTCAGATGTGGAATTGCCGGGTCATATGGTAGTTCTAATTTTAGTTTTTTGAGACACCTCCATATACTGTTTTCCACAATTGCTACACCAATTTACATTCCTACCATCAGTTTGTGAGTGTTCCCTTTTCTCCACATCCTCAGTAACATTTGTTATTCATGTTCTTTTTTGATGATCGCCATTCTGACAGGTGTGAGGTGATATCTCATTGTGATTTTCATTTCATTTCCTTGATAATTAGCAATGTTGAGCATCTCTTCATGTGCCTGTTGTCCACTTGCATTTTTTCTTTGAAAAATGTTTCTTTAATTCTTCTGCCGATTTTTCAATTGGGTTGATTGATTTTTTGGTGTTGAATTAAATGAACTGTTTATATATGTTGGCTATTAATCTCTTATCAGTCATATCATTTGCAAATATTTTATCCCAGTCAGTAGGTTGTCTTTTCATTGTGTCAATGGTTTCTTTTGCTGTGCAAAAGTTTTTAAGTTTAATTAGGTACCATTTGCTTATTTTTGCTTTTATATCCTTTGCTTTAGGAGACAGGTCCAAAAAATATTGCTTCAATTTATGTCAAAGAGAGTTCTGCCTGCGTTTCTCACTAGGAGTTTTACAGTATCTGGTCTTACATTTAGGCCTTTAATACATTTTGTGTTTCTTTTGTATATAGTGTTAAACAATGGTCTAATTTCATTCTTTTACTTGTAGCTGCCTAGTTTTCCCAGCACCACTTATTGAAGAGATTGTCTTTTCTCCATTGTATATTTTTGCTTTCTTTGCCATGGATTAATTGACCATAAGTGGAAACAGTGACAGATTTTATTTTCTTGGGCTCCAAAATCACTGCAGACGGTGACTGCAGCTAGGAAATTAAAAGGCACTTGCTCCTTGGAAGGAAAGCTATGACAAACCTAAACAGTGTATTAAAAAGCAGAGGCATCACTTTGCTGACAAAGGTCTGTATAGTCAAAGCTATGGTTTTTCCAGCAGTCATGTACGGATATGAGAGTTGGACCATAAAGAAGGCTGAGCACAGGAGAACTGATGCTTTTGAATTGTGGTGCTGGAGAAGACTTTTGAGAATCCCTTGGACTGCAAGGTCAAACCAGTCAATCCTAAAGGAAATCAACCCTGAATATTCATTGGAAGGACTGATGCTGAAGCTGAAGCTCTAATACTTCAGTCACCTGATGAGAAGAGCTGACTCACTGAAAAAGACTGTGATGGGTCTGGAAAAGATTGAGGGCAAGAAAAGAAGGAAGTGACAGAGAATGAGATGGTTGGATGGCATCACTGACTCAATGGACATGAATTTGAGCAAACTCCAGGAGACAGTGAAGGACAGGGATGCCTGGTGTGCTGCAGTCCACCTTCATATGAAAGCAATATTTGCTGCAAGAAAATTAAATGTTTTGAAACTGAGCAAAAGAACAGTAAGTATCAGGTAAGAAGGGAATTTATTTAAAATCTGGAATATATGTTCGTTACTAAGATATACTCAATGAAGGGAGACAAGATCCCAGACCTCAGAAAGAACAGGAAGAGCTCAGGAAAGGCCTAGAAGAATCAATGAAGTGTGAAGAGTCAACATGCAGCAAGTTATTTTGAGAAATGGTAAAATTTCCTGCTGAATACTGTTTTGTACATCAGTTATGTCTATAGTTAATTAGGCTAAGAAAAACACAGATGTTTTCTTTAGTGATGTTTGAGTCAAGTGTAATAGTCAGCACATCCCTATTTATGATGCTCCCTCCATGGCCTCTCATGGAGTCCACTGTACAATGACACAAAAAATGATTCTTTATGTAATTATGTATCTACAGCTAGTTCAATCCTTTTGTCCACATTGGCAAAAGGATTCAATCTCATAAGGACTTTGGCTGATCTGGAGGGTTTGTGTGCCTATTTTTTAGAAACTAGCAGTTTCTAGTGAGATAGCATCTCAGTGCTGTTATTTAACCAAAAAAAAAAAAAAAATCTCTTGAGTGGTTTAACAAGAAAACAAATTCTGAACTATGATAGCATCAACATTATATCCGTGAAAGACTAAAATCCTCTTGAATATAAGCCAGTTATAAAAAGGGTTTATTCATCTCCATGTTAGTGAAGTCCCTAACTCAGAAACTAGCCTGTATATAAGGAACAATTTGGTTACAACTTTGAATTTCTTAGATGGTTGAACTTTGAATTTCTTAGATGGTTAAGACTTTAAACTGTGGTATAAATTGCAAAACCAGAGTTAGGTATCTGAATGGCTCAAATTCTAAACCCTAGTTCTACATTATTTGTGAGTATTTTGAGGTAGTTAGATCTTTGAGAGTTTCTGAAGTGAGATTCTATACTCTTATTTGTTCACTATGCAGTTGAAAGGCTTGGAAGAAAAGCCTTTGGGTTTCTGTGGTTATGCAAGACCACCCTAGAGTTGAACCCCTGCCTGCCTGTGTCACTTCCTGTAGTACTTGACACCTCTGATTTCCACCCTTCCAGTCACCTTCCTTCTCTTAGCTCCTTATGAGAATCTGTCCCCAACCACCTCAGGACCTTTGCGTATGCTGTGCCTTTCACTTTTCTTTCTTGGCCAACTAAATCCTTAATATTTCATCCCAAATTTGCTGTATGACTCAGGGAACTCAAACTGGGTCTTGGTAAACACCTAGAGGGTGGGGTGGGGAGAGGGGAAGGAGGAGTGTTCAAATGGGAGGGGACATGGGTAAACCTATGGCTGATTCATGTTGATGTTTGGTAGAAACCAACATAATACTGTAAAGCAATTATCCTTCGATTAAAAATAAATAAATTTTTTAAAAAGAAAAAGATTTCAGCCCAAATGTTGCTTCCTCAAGGAAGCTTTCTTCAATCCCCAAAATGATCTGGCTTCATTTCTCTTTTGCACCCCTACTTCCGAAGGCAGAAACCCCACTGGTTTGCTCATCACTGTACCCTCAGCCCCAGTGCAATGTCCAATGTGTTGTAGGCATATCCCAGAAGTTCTCAAGTGACTACACACACAAGATACCCAAGACACAATCAGCCTGGTTCAGTAAAATATCAGATTTTGAAAAACAGAACTGGATAGGATCTCAGAAAAATCATTTGACCCTTTCTCCAGTCTTTAGAAGCAGGTGATAAACAGGTAGAAGAATACGTTGCTGAAACAATGAGGTGGTTCAAGCATCTTATGTAGGCAAGTCTGCATGTGCAGTTGTGACCAGGAACTCCACTTTAGGTTGCATATTGCAGGGAGCACAGGTGGGTACGTGGTCAGTTTCACTCTGGCAGATCTGTTTATCTGTGGGCAGAAACTGTGATTTTTTTTTTATCCACAGTGAGGCAGAGTGTCCTGCACACATGCAGCCTGTGTCCTGAAAGTTCTGGTTTGTGAAGCTGGGAAGGTGCTGACTGATGGAACCGCAGCTCAACTTGGTCCATCAGTCTGCTTAGGCTGGTTGTGTTTAGTTAACAACTGCTGAGGCACTGCAGAGGCAGAAGGATGTGGCTCTTTCAATTATTCTGCCAAGAGGAAGAAGTAGAAAGCATTTAGAAATTGCATTTCTTTTATGTATGATGTTTTACTAAACAGCCCTAAAGAATGGAGGCTGTTTTAACATTAATATTATGATTTCAAATGGTTGTCACGGAAGACGAGGGTATGTCAGCTCTAGTTACTCTCTAACCTTGAAAGGCCTATTTTCTCCTCTTGCCAACTTCTCCATGCAGCTTATCAGGAGGAGAGGATTGCTATTGCTGTCTAGTGCCCATAATTAATCCCAGAGACAGTGAGGATTTAGGACCACTGATTGTGGCTGACTTCAAATTAAAAAGCCACTGTTAGCGTGTGAAACAGACACCATATGTTATAAATGAATCCTTTGCATGATAAGAATGGCAAGATAATTTATATGTAAACACAGGTTGCTCTTAGAGTAGGTGTTTTTACACTTGGCCCTTCACACTTTTCAGAAATATTACGAACACACAAATGTGGAAAAACACAGTGTTTTCCCTTCAGTTGGTCCCCAGAAAATGTGTATGATTTTAGACATGAATGTAGTTCAAACCTCAAATTACTGGTTATGAAAGTTGTCTTTCTCTTTACCATCAATGTGGCGAGTACAAACAAAGGCAGACACTGGTCCGATTGGTTAGTGTAATCCAATTGCCGAGTTGAGCTTCTTTTCTTGTTCCTGCCATGACTAATTTGTGGTTTCACAACGTGTTTCTGAATGTCAGACACATCAATTATGAGATGGGCAAAATGCATACAGTGAGCCTCAAAGGGGAGGGGAACTTAAAAAATGTTTCCAAGAAACTAAAGTCATAATTGTAGGCAAAGGTCTTCCTGTGTTTGCAAGAGCAATTCTCTTATTTAAGAAGGCATCTGGATTATTTCCCAATTAAAAAACAAACTGTCCAGTGCCAATAGGAACTACGGGCAATGCAGTTGGTGGTCCCGTTTCTTCTTGCTCACTGGTCCTCTCCTTTCCTTCTGCTGGTCTCTGAGATAAACACAACAATGGCACCTTTACTCTGTAGACACTGGCACGTGAAGGGACAGCTGGGCTAGGTGTTCATAAACAGATTCTTTAAAGGTGTTTATTTTCCATGGCTGTAGTGACTTTTCCCCCTACTGAAATTCTATTATATACCCTTTTGTTGTCATGGCTGAAGCCCGTTGTTTCTGCAAAAACAACAATAGGCCTGAAGATTAGGGTTGCATATTATGGGCCCAGCAGCCCAGCAGGGCATGATATTTGTATCAATCCTATAAATTCCTGGCATCGGGCCTCTTTACTCCTAGTAATTAATCTTTTTCACAATGCTGTCATGTTTAGAGCCATTTTATTAAGTTTCTGGACTCTAAATTTCTATATGCCACTCCTTTGCCTCGTCAGTGTCTGAAATGAAAATAAAAACCACCACCACAAAGCAACCAGATGGATGGATCTTTCCCGTTAACCGCTTTCTTTTCTTACTAAGGACGCTCAGGCAATCTAGATGCAAGGGCCATTTTCCTCTTTATGAACACAGACCCTCATCTCCAGGCTTTGGGCATGGCTTGCTGTGGTTTCTTCATGCTCTTTGTCTATGTGGACACTAGTCAGGTGGAAGAAGCTTAAGAGTCGGGAAGAGGACTTGCTTCTCTTAGTCTCTCTCTCCTTCAAAACCCAAGTCTAGGAGAGGAAGACCTATTCACTGCTATTTGCCTGGCCATTCTCATGCAGGGAATATTGCTGAATCCTATCCTTTTTGCCTCTTTTGGGGTTGCAATTGCATTGGTGTGTGTGAGCAGCGTTTTTCTCTGGCCCACTGACCTAATTGCGATAGGGGAGGTAAAATATTTTCATTACCCTCTCCCCCAGAATATAGAAATCTTCAAAGGGAACCCAGGAGGGAGGTTAGCCTCTTAACCTTAATTTCCTTACCACCACCTCAGCTTGGCTGTGCATCACAAAATTAGCCTTGAGTCACCGAACATAGTGGCACCAGGATTGTTGTTGGTTTTGCTTTTAAAAATCATTTCATATTGTAAACCCAGCGATTATTTCATGCTGTTTAAACTATATTTGTAGTCTTTGATCATGCATAAGTAGACTCAAGTTAACTGCTGATAGAATGATGATATTGTTCTCCGTGTTTCTTTTTTCTTCTCTAAGGACCCAGTGCCTAAGAGCTGGCATCCAGAAACTTCCATTACTACAACATGCTTTTGTGTTTTAATTGGTTCAGGATTACCTATTTGCATGACAAGCAACATAATTCAGCCAGAAAAATCTGTTGTGTGTAGGGTATGTATAATGTATGTTTATTGCATTTTATAAATTACTGATTATTAAAAATTTTGAAAGATGCTGGGTTGGCAAAGAATGCCAAAGAGAAGGAAAGAGTGGTCGTCATTGCTGATTATTGTTATTTTAACATAGGCTGGTTTCTCCTCTCCTTCCTCCCCTCCATTTTTCTTCAGGAGTTCCTTTCTCTCAGCCACCCTCTGGCACCTTGCTTCCCAGCAGGAAGATACTGTACCTCCACACATGGGGACTGAAAATGGGGCAAAACAGGTTTCGAATAGCTGTGTCAAATAAAGTCAAGTGCCTTTCTAAATATATTTCAAGATTAAGTAATTAAGGATTGTAAAGCCCTTGGAAAGAATAAAGTGCCATGTAAGTGCTAAGTAATAAGGAGTCATCATAACAGTAATAAAAGGGTGAACTGCTAAATCTTTCTTCTTTGCCTCGAAGGATTTTCATCATTTCAGATTTTGTTCCTAAGTACAACTCTTTTATTTCTAATGAAGATGAGGGATGGAAATAATAATTCCTAATGAGAAGGTTTGTTTTTTTTTTAAAGGTTTGTTTAGTGACTTAGGAAGCTCACCCTCCAACCTGCCTTCTCCCGCAACAGTTGCGGGAAGCTGAAGCTTCATCCTCACGAGTGGCCTGCAGAGGAACTCAGACACAGACCCTCCTTCAGAGGACACTGCTGTGCCAGGCACAGCGACCGCATCAACCCAATAATCAACCTAATGATTTTTTTTATTCTGGTATTTTTATGATTTGTGTCATTTTTCAATAAACTTGAAGCCACCTGCAGTGACCATTAGTGTATATCATTCTAAGTAGGGCATTTCATCCCTTGGACAAATTTTATCACAATCTGACTACGCTTGATTTCTGGGTGCTCTCTCTGTGACCCTAGTTACCAAAAATATACATGAGTATTTTTTCAAAATAGGACATACATATTAGTTTCTATCTGTGTTGATTTTCCACTTCCTTCAGCCTTTGAAAGAAAAGCATTCTTTCTCTGTATGCACATTGTTATCACTGACTGTCTGGAGAGCCTGAATACCCACACAGGTGGGACTGTGATCCTGTATGATTTTTGTGCTCACACGTATGTAGACTACATGTGTGATTTGGATGAACTAGGGATTTAATTTGAGCACTTGGTCCTGGAGCTGGCTGACTTTCAGCCTGTTGTTTGGATATACCAAGTAAAGGCTTAGTGATACAAATTAAAATTTGTCATTTGCTTTTTTGCTTTTCACTTTCTTTTGAACAAGGGCCTCTGCTGCCTTACATTAAGTGTAAGAATTTGTATTTTCTATACTTTTTTGTGCAATATCACAACATAGGACATGTGACCAATAGAGAAACTTGATTGATGGCTTTTCTGGGAATGGAACAGAGAACTGGAGAACAACGTTTCAGCAGAAACTTTGGTTAAATAGAAGTAATAACTAAGCAATAATAATCCCCAAACATCCAGAAGTCAGGCTTCTGTACTAACTTTAAACATGTTTCGGCCTTTACTTTATTCATAAACACATTTCCACTGATTCTGAGATTTCCTTCATGGGCTTATTGGTAAAGAATCTGCCTGCAATACAGAAGACCCCCATTTGGTTCCTGGGTCAGGAAGGTGTGCTGGAGAATGGATAGGTCACCCACTCCAGTATTCCTAGGCTTCCTTTGTGGCTCAGCTGGTAAAGAATTCACCGGCAACATGGAATACCTGGGTTCGATCCCTGGGTTGGGAAGATCCCCTGGAGAAGGGAAAGGCTACCCACTCCAGTATTCTGGCCTGGAGAATTCCATGGACTGTATAGTCCATGGGGTCGCAAAGAGTCAGACATGACTGAGTGACTTTCACTTTCAACAACTAAACAATAAAAACAATAAAACAGTTGCTTATGAGAGGTTTTGTTTGTTTGCTTGCTTATTGTTGCTTTTTAAAGAAAGGCTTCGGGAAATCTCTTTAATTGAGACACATAATAATTTGTGTGTATACTCAGTAGAACCTAACTTCAAGGGAAATTGCATGTCATACAGAAATCAAAGAGGAAATGTTCAAAGATTCTTCAGTTGGAAAGAGGAGGTAATTTTATTATTACCTCAGGAGAATTTAAAATTCTTCAATAAATCTTATACCCAAAACACCATCAGCATTGATTGGTAAGATTTCATTCTTAGGGAAATACAATTAGTTCAAGTTTTTAGAGATAATCCCCAAACATCCAGAAGTCAGGCTTCTGTACTAACTTTAAACATGTTCCTGTCTTTACTTTATTCATAAACACATTTCCATTGATTCTGAGGTTTCCTTCATGTTTAGCAATGTGGGAGACACAGGTGATTTAAAGCAGAGGATCAGACTCAAAAGGAGGGATAGGAATTTAAAATCAGGCAAGGAAGTTTTGGGTTGATAGTAATATTCTAAAAGGCAAAGTAAGGAGTTATTTTTAAATCTTAACTCTGCCAGTGATATTTTTGCGTATGACTTTGATTAAATTGCCCATCACTGTCAGTGCCTTGTTGGATTAGTCAGTTGTGTTCAAAGAGGTGCTGTGAGGATTAACAAAAATTACTTATAAATAATTAATTTTGGACTAAGGTTCTAATAATTTAAAATCGTCTTTTTAAAAACCTCTCTAACTTAAACTTCATGAGTTACTTCATATGTGAAAACAGAATGATTTCTGAAGTAATTGTACACAGAGTAAATTATCATAAACATTGAGAACTATAGAGATGTAACTCTTGGTTGGTTTCATGAGGTATAAATAGATCTGGGCATTTGGAATAAACATTTGTATTATATTTGAGTTGATTTCTTGAGAAGACAGTTAACTTTTTTCTAGATTATTATAAAAACATTCAAAAATCAGTAAGTATGAATTTTATCTGTACTAATTTTTTTCCCTGACTGCAAATTGTAAATCTAGCAAGATGCGAATGTAGGACCAAAATGTTCAAAAGATAATGATATCATACAGAGCTGTGGCAAGCATCTCAAGAGCCAAAACTGTTTCCTTTTTTTTTAATCTAACATTTTTTCCTCCCAACCTAGTGGTCTTTATTTGAAGCAAAAGTAAATATGAAACATAATCACCGGAAATCCTTTTGAAGTGAGTTAGGTAAAACAAATTTGAAACATAAATTTCCAAAAATATGTTAACACTTTTATAAGGTTTCATGGAGAAACACAGTCTGAGAAACTCCTTTATCAGGCTAAGTTACCTAAATAAATATTCAGAAAAAAAAATTCAGACAAAGGAAAGTAAGAACATATGCAATTTACAGCAGAGGACACAGACATTTAAAACAACAGAAGTTACACTCAAGTATCGGCTATCACATTTTAATATAACTTTTGTATAATATTAGTGTTCTCAAGTCCAGGCTTTCACATTTTTACAAAAACATGTAGCATTTGTCAGTAGTATGATCAGCTGATTATGGATCGAAGGAGCATAGACAGTTTCATGACTTCTCCAGGTCCAATACACGTCCCTCCTTCTGTTATGTTGGACTTTTTTCCCCTCCTTGAAATACTCAAAACCCTCAGTCAGTTTTAATTAGGCCAGTTGGAAACATCATTAAGCTTTGCCATTTGTGTGTGTGGGAACCTCAGCACCTTCTTTTGCCTCAGAGACCTTTTGAATTACACCTTTGCCCAAGGGAAGGGCCCTTCCTGGCCAGGACCAATTCCTGGGTGCCTTTGAAAGTGCTTATAGGCACCCTGAATTGAGGGCACAGTGGCAGTCTGTGAGGGGTCTCGAACAGATTGTGTAACTGTTGCACAACTGATGTGTACGCGTGTGTCACTAATTTAATTTTAATTTTACTGTATGCGTTTGTGTAAGATCCTGCAGCTGTCCTGTGCTCGTCATCTGTCACTGAACTGTCACTAAGCCACGCTGGGCTAAGACAGGATTATAAACGATGAACTGCCATGTGCTCGAAATCTCCTTATTTGCCTAGCCTGGAAGGTATGCCCTGTAAAATTTGATTGGCAGTGTGCTCTATGCCGGCCATTGACTTTTGAAGGCCTTTTCCATTGGTTCTTGGAACTGCTCTCAGTAGACGTATTGACCATCACCTGCTGATTCCTGCACGTGCCTGACTTCCAACCTCCACCTCTCATCTTTTCCTTACTTGTTTGGTTACCAGCTCAGAGGCTGCAAAACAGGCCCTGTCGCTCTGGTGGCACGTGCACTATATAGGGCATATGGCTGACTGGTTGTATGCAGAAGGGGATAACTGAAGCCAAGCAGCCCCAGCACTGTTATTACAGCAGATGGGGGAAGCGTGGCATTCAATATTTAGACAGATGCCACCTCCTTATTCCACCTGTCTAGAAGTTGGACATTGTACAGAATGAACTGTCTGCCTAATGATGAGGGAAACAAAGGGCACATTTATGAAGCTTAGCAGAGCAGAGTATTTACTGAGCATGCACAATATAATTGTTGACCATAACAATAAACGTAAACCGCTACTGGTCAGAGCGGCTGGTAGATGCACGCAATGGGAATTGCTGCTTTTTATCAGCTGTTTTGGTGTCTTTAATTTTGATGACTAGGGGCAACAGATAGAACTCAAAGCTTGTGATGAATGCCTGATAGAATCAGATTTTCTCAAATGATAGTCCATACCCCTTTCTTGTTAAAATCCTTAACACAAGTGTTCTTTCCTCTCTGTTTTGCGTGGTTCTTCCAAATTCAGTCCTTAACTTGCTTGTCTATGAATGGTTTCTAAACAGGCAGAAAATGAAGAAGTTATCTTGGTAACTGCTACTTTTTTTGATATGTTTGGTTTCAAAGTGAATATATTTTTTCCTTTAAATTCAAAATACTGACCTTGCTGAACCATAGTGATTTATAGATTTAGTTAGAAATGAAAAAAATAAGTGTACCGTCTTTGAGGGTGTCCATTTTTCCTGGTAGATAATTTAGTGTGGCCTTTTGTATATTTTAATTTGTAAATTATTTTATGACTTTCTTACAGATTAATTTTTTTGTCCATACTAGTGTTTATGTGTAAGGCTGCCTTACATTTTGTCAGTGATCAGCAAGTGGAAATAAGTATGTACAGTTTATGAATTTCCCATAGACTTTTCACAAGAGAAGTTGACTAGCTTGTTAAGACTCGAAATACTCCTTGATTTAATGCATATCGTATCTTTTTATTGTTAAAACTGTGAGCATAGATGGAAGGTTTCTTTTATGGAAACAGTAAATGGAATCCTCCAAGTCAAGAAAGTTGAAGGCAATAATTTACAGGGAGTACTCAATGGCTACACTTTTTCAGAAGCACAGAACATCATTTCTGTTTTAGAACTGACCTGTATGATAAGACAAACCATTATTTTAAAAGATTCCTCCATATCTATTTTCAGGAGCATGGCTGAATTCTGAAATACTCAGAATTATTATTTTCAGGGGAAGCCACCAATTAACAACCTTAGTTGAATAAATAACTGAGAAGCACTTGAAGACAGGAAACTTTTTCATCCGGGTCTAATTTTTTTGGAAGCATTCTTTTTTGATTCATTTTTCTTCAGTGATTATTTTACACTCAAGCTCCATCTGACGAAAGGCATATGGAAGGGAAGGGAGGTCATTCCTAATTGAACAACCTAGGACTCGTGAGGTTAATTACAGATATTAACGCTGCAGTTCTTCAGCTTCTTGCCCTCAAGAAGCCTCTAGCTTCCAAATGACCTGGCTCCAACAAAGAGACTCTTCTTTAGCCCATTAACTAATTGATAAAAATGTGAGTGTTTAGAATGAGTCTAATTAAATCACCGAGCCTTACAATTACTAGTCCATTTGGTAGCTGTTGGGAGATGGGTAACCTCAGCTGGCATTGTAGGGGAATAAAAGATAAAAATAAAAGGGAGCTTAACCAAGATCATTTTGAAAGCTGTTCATTTGAAGACAAAGTACACATTTTCCTGAAACGTCTACGTTTGCTACTTCAAATGCATTCCCTTTCTAGAGTGGCACAATTTCTGAAAAAGGAAATAATGTCTTTTTCTTCTTCCTTAAGAGCAGGCATGCTCCACTTTGTCTAATAAAGTTACATGAGTGGCTGGGGAATTTTTTCTGCGTTAGCATTAAGCTAAATTCCTTTAGAGCTTGGACACTGAAGTTTGTCCATTGAGCTTTGTTTAAGGGCCAGCAAATATCTCGAATAATAGACATTTAAAAACTCAGAGTGGGCTCTGGGACGTCTTACTTTGTCTGGGGTCTGTTTCCCACTTGCTGTTACTGCAGCAGCCCTGACTCATGGCCTTTCTTGAGGGCTGCAAGGCTGGAGCCTGCCTGGACCCTGGGTGGGGGGATGAGAACCACTGACTCAACAGTGGCAGGTCCAGCCCTGCGTGTACAATGAACCAGCCAGGCAGCTCAGATAGTGACTTTTTTCCCTGATTGAGAGACTTCATTCAGAGGCTCCTTAGTGGGGGATGACACAAGGATAATATGCTACTTCTCACCAAAGTTCTTAAAGCAATCTGTTAATCCAAGAGTCAAAGGATTTCAAAGGGGGACACATGATCTCTAAAGGTCTGTTGAATATTTTCTCTAATTATTAGAAAAGTACTCTACAGTTAAAAAGCAAATTTATCCTGATGTATCAGCAGACTCTATTGAAGCTAGTAATATAATGGACAAGAGAAAAACTGGATGAGGTTTCTCTATTTTTTATGTACCTTTGTAGTAGGTGGTCATAAAAATATAATTGTGGCTTCTTGAATGAGTACTCCTTTCTATACTTGATTCCTTCACTATTGGCTCTGGGAGGTGGTTACTTGTTATTGTTGGAAACATTCAGATAGTGACTAAGCAAGAGTTATTTTCAAAGTTTTTGTGATGTCAAATGGATGGAGATATATCCCAGCACAAGTTCTTAGGACATTCATTGCCAGAGACATTAATATTGATGAGCAGTAGGCTGACTTGTCCATACACTTTACACTAATATAAACCCAAGGAAAAAGTGTTAAAAGCACATTTCACTTTTTAATCATTTACTCCTCGTCTGCAAGAGGAAGTATTTCCTTTCTGATTATCCTATCATTCAACTCATGCTAATTAATGAGAGTAACAGAACTTTAGCAGACAGTTTGGTTGCAGGTGTATTCAGGCCAAGGGAGATTTAATTACTTGCTAATTGCCTGGTGTCCAAGGTAACATAATATTATAGTTGCAAATGCTATGGTATTAATCCATCTTAAAGAAGTGCAGTGTGGCTCAGTCTCTGCATTCGGAGACTCCTGGAGGATGTAGTTGGCACTGCTACAAGTGCACCGAGGACAAGGGATCTTGTCTTTTGTATTTGCAACTAAATACCCATGTAGTAGACTCTCAGTTAACATTTATTGAGTGAGTGAATGTGAATGAAAGTAAGCTAACAACAAGCACAGTAAGAAAGATCTGAGCACAGGAAGGAAAGCTGCAATTTAGGACATTAAAAACAAATCAGAGGAAAAAAAGAAGAAACTAACATTTTCTAAGTGTCTTCTGCAGGCCAACTACTCAAATTTATCTAAACTATCTCATTTTATCTTAGCAGGGTAACGTAGTAATTAAGACTATGCACTTTGGATGAGAAAGCTCTGGGTTCAAATCACAATTCTACCTCTGGGTAGAATTCTAGTTCTGGGTCCTTGGCCAGTTCACCTAAAATCTCAGTTTCCTCACCTATAAAATAGAGGGTGTGGGAATAATGTTTAACTCAAGGAATAGTTGTAAGGGTTAAACAAGATACATAAAGTGTGTAGCATATTGTAGATAGTCAATAAGCAGTTATGTCTTTTTATTGTCTAACGGTATATAAAATAGGCATTATATTTACCATTTCCAGAATGGAAAATTGAGACTCAGAGAGGTTAAATAATTTTCCCTAATTGACAGAAATGGCAAGGGGCAAACAGAGCAACCTGACTCCGAATTCCATGCTTTTTCCATTACATCAGACCATCTTTTTCAAATGACTGTGTCTCAGGCTCATAGTTCCCTGGCCATGAATTTTGGCCTTTCCCCTGCTAGCCATCATACCTCTGGCCACAGACAGGACCTTTCAAATCATATGAATGGCTCAGGGTGACTCATCCTGCTGGAAAATCATCTTTAAGAATGTGATGGATGATAGCCTTGTCCCTCACCAACACCATCATCCAGGGCTTTGTTCTTTCACGCTTCTCCTCATCCTTCTGGTTCCCTTGTACTTTCCTTCCTAACAAAATCTGATGCTGGTCACTAACATTAATAAGCAATGTTTACTTTTCCCAGGAATCTCTGTCTTACAAGCCAGGGGGCAGAGACTGCCAGCTGTTCACTAAATATCTGTTTCCTCTTCTTTCAGTGTACCCAGCTAGTCTACGTTTCCCAGATCTCCTTGCAATTATGTGTGACAGTGTGACTGAGTTCTAGATCATGTAAATGGCCTCAACGTTCCTCCATGATTCTATCTCATTCTGGCTGACTGGGATGGAGAATGATCAAGTTAACTCTGGAAGTCAGGTGTTGAAGAAGGAAGAGCCTCTGTCAGTCTGGATCCCTGAATGCCCATGTAGAATAGTTAGTTCTAACTCTGACCTAACACATGCCCAGAAACACAGGTTTCTAGAAAACGTAAGAAATTTGGTGTCTACTTGTTACAGAGGCAAGTACTACTCTCACCAATACAATCTGGGTCTCTACTGTGAAACAAAATCACGAGCCAATGTAAAAGGAATACCAAGTACCAAACAGATGGTGGGAATGTTGAGGGCCAGGATTGTCTGCCATTCTGCCTTTCCTACCATAGAGGTGACAGTTCTTTCTACATAGGTCCCTGGATTTGGATGACATCTTGGAAATATTAAAATATGCTGTTCCTCCAGAGCCAGTTAATGTGTGAGGTGGGCCTCATTTGTGGAAGGACCCACCCCATGCTCCAACGCTGAGTCAAGCCACTCTAACTAAAAAACACTACTCTCCCCCATTCAGGTAGCACTGTGGGCAAGTTATAGGAAAATCATTAAGCATCCTGATTTTTCTGCCTTTGGTTTTTTTCAAATTATCAGATGTAATGTAGTCACTTTTCTCTATGCTCAAGCCACAGACGAAGGCCACCCATATTATCTGTCAGAGGTGAAATATTTCTCAGCAAGGCTCGCTAGTCTCTTCCTCCCTAACCCATTGTCACCAGTTAGTCATTTGGGGAGGGAGGGCTTGGTTCTAATTTTGTTAGAATCAATAAGATGCTTATCTTATGATTCATCGTTGAGAAATTTATGTCAGTCCATGAATTATCTTGAAGGATGATGAACAGATGAATTTTGACTTAGAAAGATGTCACATAGACAGCTCTTGTTTGTAAAGACAGATGTTTTTAGATTACAGAACCCACTCTTACATCAGCTACTGTGAATTTCAAGATTTGCATTTCACTCCTCAAAGGGACAAATCCATATATTTCGTTTCTCAGTCTTATGCAAGTTCCCCTCTCAGATTCTGCAATGTTATCAAGAAACTCAACTTCGGTGGGATTAGTATTTCTCATCACACTTTTTGAGAGAGGTTAGAGGCTTTCAATCCTTATCAAAAGCAGTGAGAGAGTATAAGTGTGAGGGAAACAAAAAGCCAAAGGCAGCTATTGGATCAGAATCTGAAAGTCTAACACAAGCCTCAGACTTGAGTAAATCCCCACTAATAAGCACATTCTCTATCACAGCAAAGTTGAGGAACATAATCTGAAACCATAAAGGGAACCATCAGGCAATTGGGAAGTATGTGAAGATAATTATCAGCCTGGACCCCTAGCCGTCATCCGTGGGCCAAGGCACACCATATGCACTGTACATTGATTATGATAGTAAAGGGATTACAATTTTTCTTGGGCATTTTGTAAATTACTCAAATCCAACAGATGGGAAATTGGCAAGTCCCATCAAATAGAAAATTCAACATTAACTCAAGTGGGCTGATAAAAATAATCATAAACCATTTTAGACTATCCCTCAATCACAAAGCCCAATGATTAAAATCAAACACCTCTCAGCTCCCATCCAATGGTCATTTCATCTAAGTCTACAGGATGTTTTGCCCCTAAAGTTTAGAGGTTATAACTTCAATTTACATAGACCGAGGCTGTGACACTGTATAGGATTAAAAAGTTTTATGAAGTCTGTCCCTAGAGAACATTCAGCCTGGCAATATCCCAACAGGACAAGTATTTTCAAAATGATTCACATTTTGAAATTGTGAATTCACTTCACACCTCTTGAGGGCTGAATTCATGTGGTATAGGTAAGATTAGATCAGTCAACAGGACTACCTATATGAATGCATGGATAGATGGATAGAAGATGAGGATGTCTATACATTAGGTTGGAGGCTTTCTAAAAGGAGGTGTCAATGGGGAACCAAAGGAGAAGGAGCCAAAACTTGCTCCTTTGTTGCTGAGAGATGGGGAGAAGATTGGATGTGAATAGTACATTCTTAAAGGTAAAAATGGCAGATAAACAGCAAGTTTCTTCAGAGTAGGGCAATGCCCAGGAAAATGGGTAGGGTAGTGTCAGGCTGGTGAGCAAGCAGTGCACCACAAGAGCTGGTGGTGGAATCCCCAAAATGGGTTTTCCATAGACCAGCCCATATAATATGCAGCATGAGTCTGAAAGAGCCCAACTGCACAATTTTAAGGGCACTGCTAGTCTTTTCATTAACTCTGGGGGTGGGGAGGTCCTGTGGGGCCAGTGGTTAATGCTGAGCATTTGCACTACTTAAGTGGTCAATGAACTGGTACAGAAAAAAACAAGAAAGGAAACATCTAAGTGGGTTATTATTTAATATTCAATCTTGTTCCCTCTTATACTGAACTTGCTGATTCAGAGCCATGATGACAAAGGTTTCTGAAGACACAATTCTGTAACTTGGAGTTTTGTATTTATTTGCTTGTTCATGTATTTTGCTGCACTGGATGTTAGTCACGACATGCGGGATCATTAATCTCCTTCGTGGCATGGAGTATCGTTCAGCTGCCACACGTGAACTTTTAGCTGCGTCGTGTGGAATCTGATTTCTCAACCAGGTATCAAACCTGGGTCCCCTGCATTGGGAGTGTGGAGTCTCAGCCACTGGACTGCCAGGGAACTCCCTGGAGTTTTATTTTTAATTAAAGTGAATTAAAACACTTCTTAGAAATTCTTCAGATGATCATGGGCATTACAAAAATCTGAGTCAGGAATGATGGCTTCAGGGACTTACCCTCTCCAAGTAAGCTTAGCCCTTCCACAGAGTCCATCTTTTAGTGAACATTTCTGCCCAGAGAAAAGGAACTTAACAATAAAGAAAAGCTCAGCTGAGAGCTGGTTTTCACTTGCACTGGTAACTCAGAGACATCTCTGTGCATCTCTCTATTGAAAGATAGACAGGCTGCGCCAGGATTGTCTGTCTTGATTGGGAAGAAGATACCTTCCCAAGAGAAAGGACCTGGCTGTACACATAGGCCACTCTTCATAGCTAAGATTCTTAGGGCCCAAACCATGGGGAAATGAGCAGGCATGCAGCATGCCAAACATACAAATGGACCTTTCCTAGGAAATAGCAACCCACTCAGTATTCTTGCCTGGAGAATTCCATGGACAGAGGAGCCTGGTGGGCTGCAGTCCATGGGGTCACAAAGAGTCAGACACGACTAAGCAACTGTTGACCTTGACCTCTTGTGGGTGGGTTTTTTCTGAACATCATCCTCACTGCCATCATCAAAACCTGTCTTCATCTTCCTCCTAAATAGCAATCATTACTCCTTGAGCACCTGCTCTATGACAGGCACTGTATAAGGTGTGCGTGCAAGTGTGCTCAGTCACTTCAGTCATGTCCAACTCTTTTGTAATCCCGTGGACTGCCAGGCTCCTCTGTCCATGGGATTCTTCAAGCAAGAATACTGGAGTGGGTTGCCATGCCCTCCTCCAGGGGATCTTCCTGACCCAGGGATCGAACCAGCATCTCTTACATCTACTGCGTTGGCAGATGGTTCTTTACCACCAGTGGCACCTGGGAAGCCCCTAGTCCTCACACAAATCTGATGACGTAATCTTATTTCCATTTTTATAGTGAGAGAAACGAGTCTCAGAGATGTTAAGTGACTTCTCAAGGACACATAGATGGTAAGCAGCTAATGTTGTATTTGGACCCAGGTCTGTCTGATTCCAGTATCTCATGCTGTATTCCTGTAGCTAGATATTTAAACCTTGCCTGTTGTTTGTGGGACGTTTCTGAGGCCTACCTATGTCACCAGAATATTCAGCCAAGATGGAATCAGGTTTTCTCATGGGAGATATTTTAGAGCATTTTTGTTTTCACATGTTCAGCTGGACCTGTGCCTTTCTCTCATCCCAAATTGCTTCCTGGAGTAACTTGAGCATTGGGGAAGAATAGGAACTAAAAATTATATGCTGTGAACCTCTCCCAGGAGGAGACATCATGCTGATTTCACACAGGCCAAAAGCTCAGGTGTATTTTATGCGGATTTTCTCAATTGGTGACTTCAAGCTTTTTGCCTTTGGCAGTTATTAGGGGCTCTCCGGGGGCTTCCTGCTTCACAGAACCTCCTCCCTCCGAGATACAGCATTGGAGTCAGAAGGCAAAACAGACACACAAAGTAAGCAATTAGAGAACAGGGAAGTGTCAAATTGTGTAGAGCCGCTGCTGGAAGTATAAATACTGTTGTTGGAAGAGGAATACTTTCCTGGTGTGTGTCTGTGGGTGAGGGAGGGGCGGTATTAGTGGACTTATCTGAGAACATGTTGGATCTCAGAAATGAGGCATTTTCCAGGTTCAGACATCTGGAAAGAGCTATTAGCCCAGAATGAGAACCTGGATGAGTGGTCAGGATTGGAGAAGTAGGTTTCCAATTTTCCTGTAGGACGATATGAAGGAAATAAAAATAAAGAAGTTCTACAGGATTTAAATTTAGAAAGACACAAGTAGAGGATTAAGGAATATCCTCAGTCAGAGGGCCAGAAGGAGAAAGAGCCAGAGAAAGTCATATTATAGAAACCAAAGTCGTGTTTGAAGGAGAGAGAAGTCTGCAGTGTTGCCAGCCACAGAGAGGTGAAGCAAGATCGGGAAATGGCAGCTGGCGTTCTCTAGGAAAGGGGTCTGGATACGGTTCAGTGATTCTGAGTTACTCATAGGTGAGACGACTGGTCAGGTGGGAAATCTTGTAACTTCACAGCCTCAGTTTACCCTCCTTAACAACTCAGACATACCCAGAGGCATCTAAACTAATGAATATGAACAGATCCCAAACTGTAAGGCATTGAATGAATTGAGAGTCTTCTTATAAATAATGAACCTATACTGCAAATTTGAATGTTACGAATGTTACGTACTCTCACAAGGATTTCAAATGTTGATAGGCAGTCCTGGGGGACACAAAGATGCTTTGAGAGGAAGTAAGAAGGGAGTGTCACATTTCAGAGGCTGGCCTTCTAACCCGGGCAGGGGTCATTGGCAAAGCCACATAACCGTTCAGAAAAATAATTATGTCATTTGCAAAGTACTGTAGGTACAATATCTATAGTCATTTTGGAAGAGCTGAAATATTGATAAGTGTATTAGAATTAAAAGCTTCTGAACCAAAGCATTTTTAAACATTTCTTAAAATTTTAACTCACTGAAAAATAAGAGTAATAGGGTATGCAGCAGGCAAACACTCTGCCAAAAGCTAATGTATTAAAGTCTTAAAGTGTTGTATCCAAACTTCCTTACTTATCTCTGCTTTAGGACAAGAGAACAAGGATGATACATAATTATGTGGCCCAGAGAGGTTGATATGTCTTTCAAAGTAACACAGCCACAGTGGGCTGAGGATCTAACTCCTGCTGTCCTCTTCCAACTCTGGTACACACACCACCTTAATTACAATCCTGACAAACATATCTCATCCTATCCCTGATCCCCCTAACAAATATTTGCTTGTTTAATGAATAGGAGCCCCAAATTGAAATGGCCCAACCTTGGAAATGAATACGAAACAACTGTCAGAGCTGCTGGTATAGATTCCACAGGGTGGTCTGTCTTCAGGGTATATTCTAGAAGTCTCAGGAAAGGGGTATTTTGGAAGTGTAAATGTGAAATGTTCCCATTTTAGCATATTTTCCTCTCTGCCAGAGAAGAACAAGAAGAGCCAAGTTGTAGATTTAACTAATTAAAACATTGTCAGGATCAGCAAAGATTTGAAATGGGGTCCAAACTAATTAGGCACAAGGGTTATGCCCTGATGAAGGATACTCTGAAAACAGCCCCTGTCCTTCAAATGGGCTTTGCCCTGACAGAGCAGATGCAGCAGGAAACACGCAATTGCTCTGTGAATTCTTCCGCTAGCCTAACTTGATGGTGTCTTATGGATTTGCATCACCCATAACAGCAACTTGCTTAACAACACTGCTGCCTCTGTTTCTTTTTTCCCTTTCTTTCTTTTTTTTAACCACGCCTTGTGGCATGTGGGATCTTTGTTTCCCAACCAGGGATCAAACCCATGTCCTCTGCATTAGGAGCGTAGAGTCTTAACCACAGGACTTCCAGGGAAGTCCCTGCCTCTATTTCTTTATTTGAAAATTATAACTGACAACTTGTCCTTCCCACCTTCAAAACTGTTTACAACGAATTTTATGAAGAGTTCTGAAGTTTAAGTAGAAGAATCAGCAAGCAATTATTAACTGTCATTTGTGGGATATACAAGAGAAAAAGATATCGATTTTACTCTTTAGGAATGTGCAATTTATTTGGGAGGATAAAATGTATATACAATTGTCCCCAACTTACAATGGTTTGATTTATAGTTTTTTGACTTTAAGATAGTATGAAGGTGATACACACTCAGTAGACATTGTAGTTAAAATTTTGAATTTTGATCTCTTCCCAGCCTCATCACATGTGGTACAATCCTCTCTCGTGATGCGGGGCAGGTGGGCAGCAGCAGCCCCCAGTCAGCCACACTATCTGAGGGAAACCAACCAAAACCCTTACAACCTTTCTGGACTCATACAACCATTCTGTTTTATACTTTTAGTACTTTTACTTTTAAAATGTTTTATACTTACGTTAGAAGATTTTGCCCACTCGTAGGCTTATGTAAGTGTTCTGAGCATGTTTATAGTGGGCGAGGCTAAGCTAGGTCAGTTAAGTGTATTAAATGCATTTTTGACTTAATGTTTTCAACTTGCAATGGGTTTATCATTGTAAATCAAGGAAGATCTGTACTCAAAAACAGCAGGAACGATTGGCAGAATTTGATCAGGATCTAGGCTTTTTGGTTTTGGCTATAAATGTAATGGAGCTACAGAAAACAGTGGGACTAGCTAACACTCACTGAGGTTTTATTGCTTGTAAAGTTGTACCCAGTTAACTCCCAAAGTCACCCTGTGAGGTAGGTGCTGTTTTATTGGGGTGAAAGTAGAATCTCTGAGGGGTTGAGTGACCAGCTGGTAAAGAACAGACCCAGAGTTTCAGCCCAAGTCTCCTGAACTTCAGGATTCCTTGCTCTTGACAGTGACATGGTACTGAGTTTCCTCCATTCAGGGATCCAGGATTCAAGGATCTCCACGTTCACCTTCCTCACTTCCCAGATGTTTGATTTCTGGATAGGGGTCAGAAATATTTTCCTCATTGTCCAGTTTGTTCCTGGCAGAAGGCAGCGACAGGTTGAGAGTGGTTTATTTAAGGTAACCTTAAGATACAGAATGATTGGTCGTACCACCCTTCTTTGCAAAGCAGCCCATGAAATTAAGCATCAGATGATGTTTATCAGTGACAATGACGAGGCAGCTTTTTTAGGTGAGTGAATTTCTGCACCCTGATGAATCTGTGCTTCATTACCAGCACTGAGAAGTACAGGATGCTTTGGAAGCAAAGGGAAAAGAGAACACGGCAACCTAATTGGTCACTGCCATGAATCTATACTCAAGGGACAGATAGCACGACCAGAGGTAATAGCTTACACACATATTCTTGAGCTGTGCAATAGATGGAAAAGGGTCCCAGATGGATTGGGCAGGGGCTTAGTTCCGGGATTATGATGAGACAGTGGGTAATTATTGAGTGGCAGGGCCTCAGCCCTGATTAGTATCTGCAAGCTTGTTCCCCTCCTTCAGAGGAAAGCATTGATAAAGATAAACCATGCTGCTCCATGTCCTTCCTGCAGTACAAAACAACACATTTCAATCTAACAGGATCAGGTCTCCACTTTGATCACAATCTGTTACCTAGATGTCTTTGCAAATTAATCAGTCCTGCTTGTTTAGCTCCAGTCAGTTTGTACTGCTAAATTAATAAATGTACCAGGAGTAACAGAACACATAATTAAATTCTACAGTTTAATCTCCACATAATAATTTTGACCTTAGTCTGGGGCCTCCCCGTTCTAGCCAGTAGAATGTAGAACAAGTACAACCTTCCCTGGGTGGTTTATACTAACAACCCACCCTACGGGTAGACCCCATGACCCTGAAAATCAGACAAGTCCTTTCAGAAAAATGCAGAAAACAAAGAAACAAAGAATCATGTGTTGGGCTTCAAGGCAGAAAAGGCAGGTAAACTAAGCCACTGGGCTTCTGGGCTGTCTTTAAAAATGAAAGCACCTTTTTGGCAGAATTACACAAACTTTCTTGTTTCAAAGACAAAAGATATATGTTTGTCAAATGCAATGCCCTGCTAGACTGAAAATAGGCATCTCACTAACAGGCTGGGAGCTTTTCTGGAGAAAAGTTGGAACTTCGGTGTGGATTCTTTCGTAACACTCTGATGTAACATGTTTGCTTTACTTGAAGGTCATCAAACTGATAACCCAGCTTGTGTGCTTTGACACTGAGGCAGATTTAAAGCTCATACAACATCCTGGGCCTGAGTTTTCCTGTGTGTCTTAAAAGCTTTTGTAGTGTTTTTCATTGGATACCTATTAGGAATGTGAAAATGTTTGTCACTTATTTTGTAAAAACTCATGTGTACTTAAAAAAAAGAAAAATAGGATCTCTTTAGCCCTCTCCCACTTCCAAATTATATAACCTACTGGCTGTCATGCTCTTGTGTACTTTTAAAAGCTGGTCATCTTAAGGTTAGTCCAACTTGTGTAGAGAAAATTATTTGATACTCAGCTAAGGTGAACTGGTACATTTGGTTTGAGTTCCAGATCTTGGGTGACATTTTGCTGTCTTCATTTAAAGTTTAGTGTGCTGGCTAGATGCTGGCATCATTTCCTTGATTTCTAGAAACAATGGAGTCTGGGCAAGACAGTATCTGTTGCAAAAATGCCGAGCTGGGAACTGGGAAATGTGAGTTCATGATTGGACTCCACCATCACTGACTAATGACCTGGGCAGGGCACTTGACCTCTGTGGGGCTCAATTTTCTCATCTGAAAAATAAGGGGGTTGGACTAGATAATCTCCAAGGGACAAATTCTATGTGTCTGTGATTCCACTCACACTGAGTCAAATGGGAATTAAGGCAATTATGGGGATAATATGAACTGAAGTGACGATTTTTTTCCCTTTCCATGATTGGGGTATTTCAGGCAAAACTGGTTGTTGAGTTTAGTTTTTAACCTGAATTATATAGATAATTGCCTTAGTTCTGCCACTTAATTGTGTGTCTGTCAGCATAGGCTTGATGTTTCTACCAGATAACCAGTGATTAAAGTATTTGGTTAAATATTCAGCAGTGTGGAATTTTCATTCAGCCCTACTAAAAAAAAGGGGGGATGAGAGGGTGTGTGTGTGTGTGTGTGTGTGTGTGTGTGTGTTTGTGTGTGTGTGTAGCCCAGGGGGTAAGGAAGGGATTATGCATAATTTGAAAGTGTGTAATATTTGGGTCACCAATGTTTTACCTAAAATGAATTGATTTCATTTAAAAAATAAGTTGGACTTGTCACAAAAGATCTCCAACATAAATTAAACATGAGGAATGCAGCTGTGCAGTAAGATGTTAAAATACAGATGGTTTCTGGAAAAAAAAAAAAAATGAGAAAGGCTTAAAGGAAAGGTTTTAACCTGAAATTAATTCAAGTATTATTTGCTTAAATATTCTGGTATGCATTTGTATAAATGGACCATCTATTTTTATAAAAATGACTTTATTTTGGCAGTCTGAATTATAGATTAGAAATGTCTGGTGGAGGGAGGAAGGACTAGTTTATATACCTTCTGGCTTTCATCTGCAAAGTTTGAGGGATTAAAACAATTAACTCCATTTTTATAATAAAATAATTCATTGCTTCTTGCATAAATAGATCATACTGTGGTTCTCCTTTAAACCTTTTCTAAAAGCACCATCAATATTATTTAATATGTGGAATTCCCTGAGGAAAACCTATTAAAGTGTCCGTCTGTCACCCATGCGAATAACAAATGAATTAATTATGACTGGTGCAATTACAAGGAATAGTTAATGAAGCCATAATGACCAGACTCTGGTGGTTAATTTTCAAAGCACAGTGAGAGCAAAATGTGGCAAATATGTTCCCAAAGAAAACAATCAGCTTTGTGAACTCACCTTGCAGTCCCCATTTTGGAGTGTGCCGTGAAACAGGGCTTAGGGAGAATACTCATTATTTAGATGGAGCCCTTCCTGTAGTCCACAACCAGCTCCTGGCAGGACATCACCAAACCAGCAGCACCAACTACTCAATTCAGTTGATCAGTATCTTACTTTAAGGACATAGCTAGAGGCAAGGATGTTGGAAACAAAAAAGTTTCAATGATGATAAGGTTTTTATTGAATCTGTTCCTTTAAATTCTACCACTTCTGGCAATAATCTAGAGCAGTTTACAAAAATACATGGAGTTAAGCAAGATAAATTAAACACAGGTGAGAAAAGTGAGGGAAAGACGGTGTCTGGCTATTTGCCTAGAAATTCACCTTCTTAAACACACATAGAGAATAGGCTTTTATTTTTTTAATTTTTATTTATTTACTTTTGGCTGTGCTGAGTTTTCATTACTTCGTGCAGGCTTTCTCTAGTTGCAGTAAGTTGGGGCTATTCTTCCAGAGAAGGCAATGGCACCCCACTCCAGTACTCTTGCCTGGAAACTCCCATGGACGGAGGAGCCTGGTAGGCTGCAGTCCATGGGGTCGCTAAGGGTAGGACACGACGGAGCAACTTCACTTTCATGCATTGGAGAAGGAAATGGCAACCCACTCCAGTGTTCTTGCCTGGAGAATTCCAGGGACGGTGGAGCCTGGTGCGCTGTCGTCTATGGGGTCGCACAGAGTCGGACACGACTGAAGCGACTTAGCAGCAGCAGTAGCAGGGCTATTCTTCACTGTGGTGCATGGGCTTCTTATTGGGGTTGCTTCTCTTGTTGTGGAATACAGACTCTAGGCACATGGGTTTCATTAGTTGCAGCTTTCAGGCTCAGTAACTGTGGCTCACAGGCTTAGTTGCCCCAAAGCATGTGGAATGTTCTGGACCAGAGGTTGAACCCATGTTCCCTGCATTGGCAGGTGGATTTTTATCCACTGTACTACCAGGGAAGTCCCATAGTAGGCTTTCAAAGACATATTTCTTAAGTTCTAGTATGCAAAACTATATTGCTATGTTGTTAGCAATTAAGAGGCCTACTTGTTAGTTTTTTAAAAATATTAGGCTAGGGAGCTTGAGTCCTTACCACATTAAGGAAGCGCCTGGCTAGATCCATTAGGTGTTCGTGCCAAGCCCCTTTCTGAGGTCACTCTCTTCCTGATCAGAGCAAGGACTGGATGACAGTCAAGGTAGAAGGGAAGGTCATGATAGCAATTTCCCCTTGCAGAAACCCAGAGGATCAGATTCTGATATCACCACCCCCTTTCACCTCCATGAATGTATTTATTCACCTCTGTGAATGGGAATTAGCTAATATCTGTCAAAATAACAACCAGCAGGCTCCAAAGTACACAGAGGACTAAGGACTTACTACCTAGAGTATTTTGATAGTGGTTTATCTCTATAATCTCATTCATATTTTTTTCTAAGGTTTAAATCCCATGTCAAGGTCTATCATAGTGGTGTATCTCTGATTGGCTCACCATTTTTAAGGTCAAGAGGCATTCCAATAGGAAATTCTCTTCAAAAATATCTATGAGTACTGCCTCAGAGGAGAAGGTTCTTTTGCTTTCAGTCTTATGAAAATATTGCTGACCTACTGGGTGCCAAGCACTTGACTATGTGCTGGGGATACAGAGATAAACTGACAAAATACCTATCCTCATGAAACTTGTAATAGAGTGGCTTGCCAGACAAGGAAACAGACACTCATACATGTGTAGCATGCTCTATACGGGGATTGGCAAGGGGCTAGGGAAGCCCCAAAGGAAGGGTACCTAGTCTTGGCTGGGGCTAAGCAAGGTGTTCAGAGAAGACTTCCTGGAAGAAGCTACTTTTAGGCCAAGATAAATAGGGTGAGGGAAAGCTGAAAAGGTATGTATGGAAAGCGAGTGCTTAAGTTTAGGGAATAACAAGGACAAAACCCTGGAGTTTACAGACTTAAGGTAACTAACATGTATTGAGTGCTTACTCTGTATGGTACTCTTCTAAGCACTGTATATGCATACATTTTCCTTCATAATAGCTCTATGAAGCTTAGCATTCTCACTTTGTAAGTGGGAGAACTTAGCTATAGAAAGTTTAAGACACATGTCCAAGGTCACTAAGCCAGTAATTGGAAGATCTAGATCTATCTATCCCAGAATCATCATGTTTAATGACAAAAGCTGCACTGAATTCTTGTACTGCTTTAGGGTATTGAAGTGGTCAGTGTGGTTGGAGTGTGGCAGAGCAAGAATGATGCCACTGCAGAAGTTAGCAGAGGCCCAGTCATGAAGGTTCTTTTAGAAGCAGAGCCCCTTTCCCCTGAGCTCCTGAAAATAAACACAAGTAGAAAGATGGGGAACGACAGTCCTGCGTGGCTTTGGATACTGTTTGTAGGAGCTGACTTTTTTTTTTTTAATTCGCTTTTTCAGCTTGTCTGCACTGAATACAAGGAAGAGTAACCAGATATAAACTAAGTAAAATATGACTTATTGGACTTTATCAGTAAAATACAATCAGCTCAGTTCAGTTCAGTCCTCAGTCGTGTTCTACTCTTTGCAACCCCAAGGACTCTTCCCTGTCCATCACCAACTCCCAGAACTTACTCAAACTCATGTCCATCGAGTCAGTAATGCCATCCAACCATCTCATCCTCTGTCGTCCCCTTCTCCTCCCACCTTCAATCTTTCCCAGCATCAGGGTCTTTTCAAATGAATCAGTTCTTTGCATCAGATGGCTGAAGTATTGGAGCTTCAGCTTCAGTATCAGTCCTTCCAATGAGTATTCAGGACTGATTTCCTTTAGGATGGACTGGTTGGATCTCCTTGCAGTCCAAGGGACTCTCAAGAGTCTTCTCCACCACCACAGTTCAAAAGCATCAATTCTTCGGCACTCAGGTTTCTTTATAGTCCAACTCTCACATCCATAATGACTACTGGAAAAACCAAAACTTTGACTAGACTGACCTTTGTTGGAAAAGTAATATCTCTGCTTTTTAACAATGATCATAACAGTAGCAGTAGTAACTAGCTGACATCTCCTGTGATGGCCTTGCAGTTTTCTCATCCTGGGCTTCTCAATGGCTAGAACATTCTAACTTCTGTCTGTGACCTCAGTAGGTTCGGCATCAATTCAGAAGGCCTCTCAGAAGTTGTTTGCTTCCAAGACCACAGATAGGAAACCCTGTCCTCACTGTTGTAGGAGAGGTAGGGATCCCCCCCACACAGAAATATAAAAACAGAACCCCCCACTCCTCAACAACTCTGATCTCATTTCATAAAAGAATGAGGGTAACTGGACTTCCCTGGTGGTCCAGTGCAAAGACTCTGAGCTCCCAATGCAGGAAGCCGGGGTTTGATCCCTGGTCAGGGAACGAGATCCCACATGCCACAACTAAGATCCTTCATGCTGCAGTGAAGACTCAGCGCAGCCAAAAATAACAAATAGCTAATAAAAAGGGTATAATACAGCTGGAAGAAAATGACAAGGGTACTTCTTCATGTCTCAGAAATAAGCATGAAAAGGGGGGAGAATCTAATACAAGGTGTAACAAAAAATGTATGAATATGAATGCAATGAGAATATACTCAACTTCAGTACTTCTCTAAGAACAAAAAAACTATGCTTTAAAGAAAGAAGTAAGAATTCAGGTTAAACTTTTGTTGACAGTCTCATTCTACCTTTTATAACCTGGGACTAATGTCTTATCTGTATAACGGCCAGACCTAAACTCAGGGATCTTTAGAGACCTCACCTCTAAAATCCCCATTCACAGAGCACAAATGCCAAGGCCAAAGAACTGGTTAAAAAAGCAGCCTTGTTGTCACTTATAATTAAGTTAAGGAGACAAAGCAAGAAGCTTAAATGATGACAAAGACGGTGGCCACGGCTTACAGAGAGCTCATGTGCGCCAGGCACAGCACCAAGCAGTCAGTGTGAATGATTTCACTTCACTCTATGTGTTAGGACTAGTCCATCCTACAGACAAGGGATTAGGGTTGGAGAGATGAAGTAATTTGCTTGCGGTTACATAAACTAGTAAATGTGGCCCTGGCATCTAGCCTGTTTCATTCTAAGGCCATAGGAAATAGTGTTCAACATAAACACTATGTTAGGTAGTGGGGCTACCTAAAAAAATTTAAACTAAATTCATAAAAGTCACATAGAGAAAAAAGAGAGTGACTTATGACATGGTTTTGAAAGCGAGAGAGATGTGAAAGTAAACTTAATTTCTACTTTAAATACACTCTTTTAGTAGTTGGTTATCATCAATTAGATCAAATGGTGTCTGATTTTCGAGATGTATATCTGATCCTAGGCACATTAAATTCATCTCTGTGTCTGTCTTATTTTTCATTTTTTTGAAGAATTAAGAAATTACAACTTTGTTTTCCCGTGAGGCACTGTTTCACCAGTTTTGAACTCCTTGTCAATCCTATAGGTGAAACCACTTCAGAAATGCAATACAGTATCTCTCCACAGTAAAACCATAAAAAATGTGAATATAGTGCATTACAGCGTGTAGACCAACCAAACTTTGGTGCCCAGAGTGAAAGCATTTAGATACAAAATGACCATTTGAACTCTTTGTTTTTTGTGTTTGTTTTAAGCTAATTGCACAGAATGAAAAACTCAAAAGGTATTAAAAAGGCATATGGCAACGTATTCCCGCTACACTTGTGCCCCAGCTACCCAGTTCCTCTCACCAAAGCCAAACACTATTCAGGTTGTTTGTTTATCACTCCAGGGACATTTTATTCAAACTTATTTGTATGTCTCTGTGCAATCTATCACCCCCATTTAAGAAATGAGACAGCATACACTGTTCTCCTTTTTTTTCCCCCCTAAATTAGCAACATATTTTGGTACATCACTTTGTATTGGTACATAAAAAGTTTTCTCACTTTTTACAGCTGTACTAATAATTCATGTAACCTCTTTCCTATGATATACTGAACTGATTCCATATCCAAACTAATATATTTGTAGGAAAAGTTCGTAGAAGTGGGATTGCTAGGTCAAAGTGTAAGTGCATTTGTAAACTTTTTAGTTAGCCCCAGATTGCTTTCCAAAGAGGCTGCACTAATTTAACTGCCCCCAGCAGTCTATGGCGGTCCCAGTTGCCCATCGTCTCAGTAACAGCACCATGCCCTGGGTCTTGGTTTCTATGCGCAGGCTCTTTAGTGGTGGGATCTTAGTTCTCCAACCAGGGATTGAGCTCTCTTTAGTGGTGGGATCTTAGCTTCCCAGCAAGGGATTGAATCCTCGTTTCCTGCACTGCAAGGTGGATTCTCAACCACTGGACTACCAGTGAAGTCCCACACTGCATTTTTGATCTGTGCTAATCTGATAGGTGAAGACACGCACCTCAGTATAGTTTTCCCTTGCATTTCTCTTCCTGTGAGTGACCTTGAGCCAGAGATGACAATTTACCATGACTTCCCCCTTCTTGGTGTCTCTTGTGATGCAAGGCACACAGTTAGGATGACTGATTGCACACTGTTTGAAGGATTATCGAGGGAATGACATAGGCATACTAACACGGTCTGAATTCTCAGGCCTTAAAAAAAAGAGAAAAAAATCAAAAGCAAAACTCGTTGTTCACTGGAGGAGATATACAAATTAACAGCAGAGAAAGTAATTTGCAAAAGGTGAGGCCTCAAATTGTCAAAATTATGTTTCCCTGCTTTGCTCCTCAGATTTTTCTAGATTGAGGGAAAGCCCTTCAAAGAGAACAGGTTCCATCGGGAGAGGCTTGAGGATTAGCAGCCAGGCTGCCACCCTTAGACAAATCTTTGACAAATTCCTGCCTGGAGGATCCTGGGAAAAGACCTCACTTTCCTTCAAAAGGGTCTCAGGATCACTTTAAAGTCGGTAGTAAATCCCAATTGCTCCTAATTAGGCCTCTGTTTGGTTAATTGCTCTGGGAACTCCCTGGGAGACGGTAGAAAGCCCCGGACCTGCAGTGGCTTGGCTCTAAGTGTGTGCGACAGCCCCTGTTGAGAGCAGGACTCACAGAGCTGCTCCAAGCGGGCTCGGAGCTGCTCGGAGACGCCTGGAGGAGAGCTGACCAGGCCTGGGAATGGTAAATGTAAGAGCGGCATGTCCTGCTTCCTCCTTCCTGAAAAAAGAATCAGGAAAAGCTTGCCTTCTGTAAAACTATTTCCATAAAGCAGTCTTTGCGAAGCCCTGGAGATTACTGGACTCACGGGTGCTGAAGAGACACAAAGTGCCCACCCTTAAAAAGAAAAGTCTCAATATGAGATTTCTGCACTTCCCATTTCATCCATGCTGCCCTCTAATTTCTAACAAAGGCACTGCTCTGTAATTGTTGAAATAAACTTGAATAGCAGCTTGGCTCACACACTGGAGTGTCTAAGGCATTTCCGTATATGCTCATATACCTTAGCACTTGTGGTTCTACCCCTCGCGGGGGGAGCCAGTATCACTGTGGGTTCCGGTCCATCCAGGAGCACCCAGAAGCTCAGGGAGACTAGGAGACTTGCCCAAGGGATACACGGACACAAAGAGTCAAAACTAAAACTTGAACCCATTTTATCATGTTAGCCCCATAATACCTTTCTGAGGTCATATATCTCACACTTTTAAAATATGTTAATTAATTAATTCCATTAATATATATTAACTTCTACAATGTGTTAGCACCAGTTAAAGCACTGACGATATAGCACTGAACAAAATACACAGGTCTCATCTGCTGTATAGCCAACCTTCTTGTGGGTGAGATAAACAATAAACAAAAAATATAAGTCAGGTGATGATTTATCATGTAATTTTTTTTTTCCAAGTCCCTTCTCTTTGGAGTGTGAAAAGAGGAATTCTTTTTTTACATTTACTCTAGGAAACAGGTATAAAATAGGACTGTCCTGTGCAAAAGTGGACATCTGGTCTCTCTACCTAAGAAGAAGAGCAAAACTAATAATGTCACAATATGAAGACACACGGAGAAGGCAATGGCACCACACTCCAGTACTTTTGCCTGGAAAATCCCATGGGCGGAGGAGCCTGGTGGGCTGCAGTCCATGGGGTCGCTAAGAGTCGGACACGACTGAGCGACTTCCCTTTCACTTTTCACTTTCATGCACTGGAGAAGGAAATGGCAACCCACTCCAGTGTTCTTGCCTGGAGAATCCCAGGGACGGGGGAGCCTGGTGGGCTGCCGTCTGTGGGATCACACAGAGTCGGACACGACTGAAGCGACTTAGCAGCAGCATGAAGACACACAAGCAAGAACCCGGAGACCCAGATCCTTGGTCTGAACTGCTCTTGGAATTCCCCTGTTCCCTCTGGTTATTCATCTCAATTGCTATGGGCCAGTTTTCTCCAACCATAAAATAGTTATCAGTAGTCTGCTACCCATGTCTGGGGGGAATTAATCTGAGGGGAATTCAAGGAGTTCTGTCTATCAAGTACACTTTTTCTATAGAGGAAAGCTACAGTCTAGAAACCTCGATTCCACACCTGTGTCTTTGAGGAAGGAGCGATGTGTCCCTGAGGTGCTTTTATTCTTTCCACCCTTCACACGTCTATCCATTACTACATGCTCTCAAGAGGAATGTGCTTCCTCATTTTTGTAGAATGGAAATACAGTACCTCCTCCACCTGCCTTGTCCGTTTACTAGAGGTGTAAGTCACAGCACCCAAAACTGAAGGATCCTGCAAGATATTTGATCCAGATTGGACTCTGGTGGCAGTGTGGAGGAGTTAAAATAGCATTCCTTGAATTTTACAAGTGAGGTCAGAGGCCCAAGGTCACACAGCCTGTGGGAGAGAGAGGGCACACACCTCTGGTTGTCAGCATTGAGCTCTGTCAGCTACTCCATGCAGCTTTCAAACTGGGGTGTAGTTAGAAGAATGAGGTCACGAGTGAGGAAGATCTCTCAAATGCACTCCCAGAGCTGACAGTTGCTTTGCCTTTCCAAAGAAGAAAAGACTGATACAGTTGTCAAACGTTACATGTAAAAATCTCTAATAATCAGGGAAGATGTTTTTGTCTCCCTTTGTTTTGTCCACTGCTTGCCTCTTTTTTAAAACGTGGAAATTCCACATGTTCCATCTTCTGGTGCCTCTACCTAATAGCTACCTCAGTTCCAAAGGCACCTGGATTCCCACAAAGTAAATGCAGAAGCAGAAAGGCATTTTCACAGCAGGAAAGGGCTACATGCAAATGAACGTGTGCCAAGGAGGTGAGTCCTGGAGCCTGTGAGTGTGTCCGTGGTCTGCCCTCCAGGTTGAGGGCAAGCTGGCTGACCCAGCCTTCCCCTGAGGTCCCATTTACCCAACAGGTTGATGTTTTTCTCAGTTATTGGGAGGTGATAATGTGTTCCACATATGAAATTCATATCATTTGTGTTTGGCCTCCTTTGCCCTGCTAAGGGTTGCGAGGGGCACCATTTTAAAATTAATTTACTGGGTGTTCTGTCTATCTGTGAGGAACAGGAGGGAGCAAGCCTGGTCCGAGTATTTATCAGACACATGCCGCCCATCTGCCAGCTAGGTCGAGGAGGATTTGCCGTTAATCCTGCAGACCCATCTGTAGGGGGTTCAAAATGCTGACCAGGAAGCTAGACAAGATGAGGTTTATTTAATTAGAAAAATGGCTCTGGAGGTTACTGGAAATCACTCTGAAGACGGAAGGGCTTTCGATGGCGTCAGTCGTGCAGGGGTGGGCCAGGGCTCAATGTGCGGAGAGTGCTGAGACGGTTTTGTGTTGGGCCTGGGGGGTTTGTTTTGATTTTAAAGTTGTGTAGTCCAGACAGGGGAGAAAGCTCCCTCCCCGAGGATGGCTGAGCCAGGGTCAGCCTCAGTTTGAATGATGCCACAGGAAGCTCAGGTGTGGGACGCAGTACTGAGTCACGAAGACCTGCATTTGCTTTGAAAGTCTGGGTACATTCTGACAAAGACAAGGAGCTGGGTGAGGCCGGGGCCGGACGAGGTGGCAGCTGAATTCCTGGCACTTAGGCTGACCTGCTAGAGGCTGAAAGCAGCTTGGGGCAAAAACTGTTACCTACTCTTTAGTTCTCCAAATGTGCTGGAAGATTCTTGTAACTGGGGCTTATTGCCATTTGAGATCCATTTTTGGATGGAAGGGAAACGACAAAATTGCATTTAGATTTTCCCTGACGGACAAAATGACATCCGTTCAAAACAAAATAACCAGCAATCGCACGTTTCCTTTTTAGTATGAAAATATTATTAGCATAATTGGTTTCTGCAGGGCTGCCATTTGGGACAACTGGGCAGGGGAAATTGTGTGCCTTCCCCCAGCTTCTGATTGTTATTTCATGGCAATAGAAAGCATGACAATTTTCATTGAAGTGGGTCGAGATAAGCGGTCCCCTCTCTGCCTGGGGCATTTTGAAATGGTGCTCCTGTTGCTAGCCAGATTCCTGGACACAGGTCTCCCAGGGATCACATTTTTGAGGCTGAGTTTTTTAAGGGTTATCGTTCAGAGACCAGGGACCAGAAGCTCACCTGGGAATAGGTGTCCAATTGAAGCAATTGTTTGCTGGAAGGAACAAAGCGTTTTTTTTAGAAACTGTCAACTATTCAGAGGAGCATGAAGTTCTGGCCTGCTGTCTGCATACCCTCTGCCTCTCCCTCACACTGGGGAATGCCTGGTTTGAAGCAGCAGGATCACCCCAGGGCATCAGTCTTTCCAACTTACCTTCTACCTTAGAATTTCCTGGAAATCCTTTCTTATTCCACTTTTGAAACTGGCTGATAAGGGATGTGGGGAATCCTGGGAAAGTTAGGAGGCAACCTTGCTCCAGGTATCCAAGTCAGTTCAGTTCAGTCGCTCAGTCATTTCTGACTCTTTGTGACCCCATGGACTGCATCACGCCAGGCCTCCCTGTCCATCACCAACTTCCAGAGATTACTCAAACTCATGTCCATTGAGTCCATGATGCCATCCAACCATCTCATCCTCTATCGTCCCCTTCTCCTCCTGCCCTCAATCTTTCCCAGCATCAGGGTCTTTTCAAATGAGTCAGTTCTTCATATCAGGTGGCCAAAGTATTGGAGCTTCAGCTTCAGCATCAATCCTTCCCATGAATATTCAGGACTGATATCCTTTAGGATGGACTGGTTGGATCTCCTTGCTGTCTAGGGGACTCTCAAGTGTCTTCTCCAACACCACAGTTCAAAAGCATCAATTCTTCTGCGCTCAGCTTTCTTTATAGCCCAATTCTCACATCCATATATGACTGCTGCTACTGCTGCTAAGTCGTGTCAGTTGTGTTCGACTCTGTGCTACCCCATAGATGGCAGCCCACCAAGCTCCTCCATCCATGGGAATTTCCAGGCAAGAGTACTGGAGTGGGTCGCCAGTACCTTCTCCGCCACATATGACTACTGGTATCCAAAGTCAACTATATAAAGATGTCCAGAGCATGATTGAGAGGGAAGAGAGAGGGTTGGGTAGTGCTCACAGGGGAGGGGGTTCCAGAGAGCATTTCTCTTGTAAACAGAGCTATCAGATTCATTCCGCACCATCAGCACTTCAGCATTTCGACAGGGTGGACTAACCAGTCATATCAGTGGAAAAATAGCCAGTCAAGTTTTCAGGGTCATGTAAAGCACATGGTCCGTTAACGACTTACAGTTCCCCTTTCCCACCATTCAGCTGGTTCCACTAGAATGTTTTTAAAAGGTGAGGGGGGCAGAAATACCCAAGGTTCTTCTGGTTGTTGAAAATAAAATTTAATTCTACTGTAAAAGAGTAAAAGAGAAACTTTTCAGTTACAGCCTTTCCACTTTCTCTATTGAAATATATACTTCATTTCTTATCAGCCCTAGAGGAAGGGATATTATCAATATATTGAATTTTAAAAACAAATGTCCTCATCTGTAATTGTTGATGGCTTATGTATTTTAAGTAAGAGCCCCAAAAGCCTGAGCAGCTGCTTATAAAATATATGATATTCAGCATCAGGTGAATGCATGTTTGGAAACATTATGGCTTAAATTTAATTTTTTAGGTTAAGTATCTTCTTTCATATAAGTTAAGCAAAGCAATACTTGAATATGTGAATTATTTAGTGTGGGCAGTTCCTTGTCGGAGAAGGCAATGGCACCTCACTCCAGTACTCTTGCCTGGAAAATCCAATGGACGGAGGAGCCTGATGAGCTGCAGTCCACGGGGTCGCAAAGAGTCGGGGCACGACTGAGCGACTTCACTTTCACTTTTCACTTTCCTGCATTGGAGAAGGAAATGGCAACCCACTCCAGTGTTCTTGCCTGGAGAATCCCAGGGACCGGGGAGCCTGGTGGGCTGCTGTCTATGGGGTCGCACAGAGTCGGACATGACTGATGCGACTTAGCAGCAGCAGCAGCAGTTCCTTGTAGCAGAGACTGTAGAAGGATTATATTTTTTTCAACCAGAATTTTTTCATTAATATTCCTCTCCATAGATTTTTAAAAAAATTGAATATTGGGCAATTCTATGTGCTTCTATTTTCTGGAGTTGTTTTAAAATTTCCCTGTGATTATAATTGTTTTGGAGACTTCACCAGTAACCCAAGTGAAATCGGGCACTTCCCTTAGTGCTGGCTTTAAAGATCATTAAATGATGCTCTTCTTCAAATCCCAGATTAACTTGCCAGTCTTCAAAAATCACAAAAATCACCATCTTGCCACCAAAGAATGCTGTCCCTAAAGGAACTTCCCCTTTTGTTTCCAGGCCTACAGGGCTTTACACTCAGTTCTCTTTACCTTATGAAAACCTGAGACTTTAAGACAATGTGTTCCAATGCACCAGAAGAAAATGGAATTTTCAAGCCAGGACTCCAGGAGGGGAGTCTTCTTCCTTTTCCCAGGGGTCTTGTGGGCCTTGTCTTCTCACTGCAGTGGAGTCTGGCTCTCAGCAACTTGTGCATTGGCAGGAGAGATCCTCTTGGCTTTATTTCCCTCTGACATTAACTATTGACCTTGTTGGGTACTACAAAGTTTCAGAAGATTGAATTTCAACCGAGTCCACTTAACTTGGGCCCACGGTGGGCTTCAGAAGTCCTGAGATCCTCTAGAAATGTGAACACTTGTGCGTGCATGCACACGTGTGTGTATTTTTCTTAAAAGAAGGAGCACGGTTTTCATCAGATTCTCACAACAATCTCCCAAAATTAAAACAATGATTATTAGAGCAAGAGGAGTTGCTCTGCATCATCCCCTCATACAAGGAACATTTGAGGAAGTTAGGTGTGGCCTTCCCAGCAGAAGCAGCAGACCTTGTTTTATCTCACATCCAGGACTTTATCACCTGGTGTCTGTATTTCCATATTTGCTTCCAAGTAAGTTCTTTGTCTTCATTATCTTGCCTCCTCTAGGACTTTTTTTAAACCAAGATAATAGCTTTGTATTTCCTGTCCTTGACTATTTCTGATTCCTGCTATTGATAACACTCAAATCTTTTATTGATATATCACTCATTTAGTCTTTCTTTCCTGAGCTCCCAGAAAGAGCTCTAGAATTAGACTGTTGGTAATGGCTACCCATTCCAGTATTCTTGCCTAGAGAATCCTGTGGACAGAGGAGCCTGGCAGGCTGCAGTCCACGGGGTTGCAACATGCACACTTTCAAACTTAGATCTGCCACTTGCTGCCTGTGTGGCCTTGGGTAAGTTAACTTTCCTATCTCATCTGAAAAGCAAAGATGGTAATAGGACCTACTTCATTGTGAGGTTTTAGTGTAGTCATGCATGAAAGTACTTAATTCAGCGTTGGGAATATTGTATGTTATCATAAAGGGGAAAAAAAAATCATTCCAAGAATATTCAAGGACCTGCTGGTGACGGGACTGTGCAGTTTGAAATCATTGTTGATCCAATGCAGATTGAGTACTCTGTTCTCCCCGGTTCATGATCTTTCCAGTAAAACCTATTATCCTTGGCCAGAAGCTAGAAAGTCCATTTGCAACACTCAATTAGCACTTGTTTGCCACTATCCTGGCCACTCCTCCTACCAACAATAGTAGCACAACACCAGTCACGAAAATGGCAGCAAGTGTGTATGCAGTGCTACTTCATGCCACGTATGATTCTAAGTACTTTCCACACGACCGGTTTAATCTTCACAATATCCCTTTGAAGTAGGGTCTGTGTATTCTCTGTTTTTTGTATGAGGAAATTGAGACACAGAGAGTGTAAGTAACTTGTCCAAAATCACACAGCTGGCAATGGCTAAGCCAGGTTTAAATCCTGCAGTGTGGCTCCAGAGATGGTGCCCCAAACTGAATTGCACTTAATAATAACCCTAAATAAGAATATTAAACAAGAATGTGACTCCTCTCTCCTTTCAGCCATACTTCCTTTGAAACCTGTCTCAAAACTCCCTTCCCCCATAAAGCCTTACTTAACGTTATTACTACAAGGGTTTTGTAACTCCTCACCCCTGAATTATTTCTCGTACAGCCCTAATTTGTCCGCCCAACAAGTCATTTGTAAGTGTTCAACTATTTTTCCCTAGCTAGTCTCAAGTTCCTTAAAAGCAAAACTTGCCTCATTTGCTTCTCTGGCGACCTTTATGGTGCCTAGTTGAGGACTAGGCACTTGGGGGACAATCCAACCTCCTTGGTGACATATAGTTATTTGGGGGCTCTATAATTTATTCAGTGAGTGAAGTGTTTATGAAGCATTTACACCAGCAGAGCGTCTCCAGCACTGTGGGAACAGCAGTGGAAAGAGGTAAGCGTGGTGCTTAGGATGTCTGTGACCTGGTAGGACTGGGGGTGGGGGGCTGGGGTAGAGAAACATGTAAACAGCTCTGGACAAGGGCTAAGAGAAGGCCACTGTTTGAGGATGGTCTACATAGAAGGGATTTGACTTAGTCAAGGCAGTCAGGGAAGGCTTCCTGGAGGAAGGGAGGCTTCAGCTGAGACCTGAAGGATGAGCAGCCCTTACCCAGGTGAAAAAGCAGTGGGGAGCACTGGCAGTAAAGGCTCTAGGGGAGGATGGAGAAGCTGATGAGGAATGGGGATGTCAGTGGGTGCCCAGAGGAACCATGTGAAATGAGGTAGCAGCAGCCAGCCCCATCGTGCAGGGTCTGTTGACCATGTCAGAATTTGAGTTCATCCAAAGAGCAGCAGAAACTATTGAAGGATTTTTAAGTCAGGGGCAGATGATAGTAGCTTGGACAAGATGGTGTTGTTGAAAGGAAAGAATTGGGTGCATTATTTGGTGCATGGGTGCCAAGTTGCTTCAGTAGTGTCCAGCTCTATGAGACCCTGTGGACTGCCTGGCTGCCAGGCTCCTCTGTCCATGGGGATTCTCCAGGCAAGAATACTGGAGTGGGTTGCCATGTCCTCCTCCAGGGCATCTTCCCTACCCAGGGATTGAACCCATGTCTCTTACATTTCCCTGCATTTGCAGGTAGGTTCTTTACCACACTGGTGGCTCAGCTGGTAAAGAATTTGCCTGCAATGTGGGCCTTGGTTTGATCCCTGGGCTGGAGAAGGGAAAGGCTACCCACTCTGGTATTCTGGCCTGGAGAATTCCATGGACTGTATAGCCCATGGGGTGGCAAAGAGTCAGACACGACTGAGTGACTTTCACTTCTTTACCACTAGCGCCACCTGGGAAGCCCATTTGGTGGATATTTAGAGGTAAAATGGACAAGAATTTGGAGATTTTATAGGGAATTGGGGAGAGTCATTTAAAAATTTTTAATTATTTTTCTATTAGTTAATTTATTTTTGGCTGGGCTGGGTATTCATTCCTGTGCACGGGCTTTCTCTAGTTGCGGTGGGTAGGGGACTCTCTAGTTGCGGTGCCCAGGCTTCTCACTGAGGTGCCTTCTCTTATCGCAGAACAGGGGCTCTTGGTGCACAGGCTCAGTAGTTGTGGCATACGGATTAGTTACCCTGAGGCATGGGATCTTAGTTCCCAGACGAGGGATCCAACCCATGTCCCCAGTACTAGCAGGCAGATTCTTAACCACTGGACCATCAGGGAATCCCAGGGGAAGAACTGTGTTTTCCTGAACATTTTTATATCCCTGGCACTATTCTAAGTACTTTGCTGGTCATGATTCACTTAATGCACATAACAATCCTATGGCAATAAATGTATTGTCCCCAGTTTCTAGATAAGAAAACAAAGGCATAGCCAGTAAATGGCAGAGCTGGGAGTTGGGCCAGCATTTGGGGTCCCAGCCCTTACTTGATGGTATCTTGATTGCTAGCCTGGAATGCCTTCCAGGTCTTGCTGGCTCACAGATGGCTTGAGAGTCCTTTCAGTGAGATGGAAACAGCAGTAGAGTGCCTGCTGCAGGAGGTGGAAAGGAAAACCAGGGGACAGATTCGAACATGTTGAATTTGAGTTCAACTATATTATGAAAAGCAAATTCATCTGACAGTCATGCTCAGCCTTTCTCGTCTCCTTAGGTAGGTCTTTGCTCAGATGTTACCTTCTCAAGAAGGTTTACCTTGACTATTCGGTTTATAACTATATTCTGCCCTGTCTGCTTACTCCTGTGCCCCCAACTACTCTTATCCTTGTTTTCTCTCCCCACAAGACTTATCACTTCTAATGTATCACATATTTTATTTATTTATCAAGTGTATTATCATTGTCTGTCTCTCCTTTGAGAGTGTGACTCCTGGGCAGAAATCCTTGTTTTGTTCACTGATACAGCACCAGGACCACATGCTGGACACTAACAACTATTCATTGGATGAATAAAAATTATTTTCTGCAAGACTGTTTATAGACTTCCAAATTTGTCTAGAAGACTAGAATTCATACTTACATGTCAAGATCATGGTAATGATTAACTAGACTAACTCCATGAACAACTTTTACTGATTTATATGTAGTGGCCACTATTAAATTAGTTGATTAGGTCTATTTTGATGCTTTGCCTTTTAGTTTTATCAGGGATGGCTACTGCTTCATGATAGGTGGTATTTGTTGAGTTTGTTAAGATGAAAAATTATGCTTGTTTTTTCTCTTTTGCTTCCTATTTTTCTTTACTCGTATTACCATATATTGATGTGCTAAGATCCTTGATATATTCAGCTAAACACGTGAGGCATTTCTGGGCCAGTGGTATGTTTCTTTAATGCCCTCATGCTGCTGCTGCATCGTGTCTGACTCTTTGTGACCCCATGGACTGTAGCCCTCCAGGCTCCTCTGTCCATGGGATTTTCCAGTCAAGAATACTGGAGTGGGTTGCCATTTCCTAATCCAGGGGATCTTTCCAACCCAGGGATCAAACCCACGTGTCCAGCATCTCTTGCCTGGGCAGGCAGATTCTTTACCACTAAGCCACCTGGGAATCCCTCATACCTAATGGCTAAATCACTTAGCTCTCAGATCAACTACTACCCTCAAATGTCATCATGATTCACACTTACTGGAGATTTCTGTCATGAACTGAGAGTGATTCAATACCAGGCAGAGAATTTTAGCAGAATAGCAAAAGGACATGTTCATTATCCATTTTTCTAGATCCTCCAAGATCTCTCACTTTGTTAAGTAATATCAGGAGAAAGCAAAATATTTAGCACTACATTATCTCAGCTGCTACTCCCTTCCCTCAAGGATAGAGGTGAGTGTAAGAGTCCTCTTTGAATATTTAAAGCCATAGTAGAAAGCATTATCCTGTTATCCAAGAAACCACATCATAAATTTCTCCTGGAGAAAAGAACTTTTCTTTAGTCAAGTGTACATGTGCATGTGTGTGTGTGCACACGCACGAGTGTAGTTAGTGAGGAAGGGCACCACATAACTCAACATATTTTCCTCCTTGCCTTATTTACCTAGAGACAGAAAGCCAAAATCAATCTTCTGCAGCACTAATTAACTCCTCTTAGAAAGTTTTTGGAAGACCTGCTTCCCTGCTTCCCCAGATGGTCTTTCCTCTGTTTCTACCTTTAATTGTCCTGTTTGATGTGATTTTTCACCTTGTAAGTCAGCTGAAATTCTTTTTGGAAGATGCAAGACACAAACTGAATTGCCGTCAGTTCCTTTGGTCTAGGCGCACATTTCTTGGGTGGGAATTTGAGAATCTCTGGAGGTAATAATAACAGTAAAGTTGGACTTTTCATTTCCTGGCTCTGGAAAGTAAGGTGCTAAACTTTTAATTCTCCAAAATGTCCTGCACATAAATTTCTGCTCTCAGTGAAGTGGCAGATTCAGGATCCTGACTGCAGACTGCCAGATTCTGAAGCCTGTGTATCTTGAGATAGGACACTAGAGGAGAAAGGAGCTCCATCCCTGTTTTCCCAGCTGTACTGACTCGAGAAGGGGAGAGTCGCAGGCTCTGGGCCTGGCTGGACTCTTCAGAGTGTCTTCCTCTAACCTCCAGCAACTATGCTTCACTACCCAGTGCCCAAGACTAGACAAGATGACACAAGCTCCAAGTCAAGGGCTTGACAGGACATCCTCCACTGGACTCCTATTCTCAACCTTCCCCACCATGTCCCTACAAAAGGAAATGAAAAACAGCCCTCCTTCTTCTGGTTACAGGTAAATAGACCTCCCCAATGACAATGGGCCCAAAGGCTCATGGGGTAGCATGGGGATTCTCCCCGCTGTCTCTCTTGCTTTGCTGGATCCTGGGGAAGATGACAGTTACAAGTGGCTCTTGGGAGAAAGGGCTGGGTTTCACTTTGAGATCTCTATCCCACATCTCCAGATGCTTTCCTAGTCCTGTGCGAATTACAAAAAGCAGATTTCCAGTAGAACAGGCCCTGGTTCCATCCACCTCCCGCCCTGAACTTCCTCTCCCTCAATCATCCCATCTCCCAATGTGGTTTGAATTTTCCCTTCACTGGATTTTAAATCTAAGCTCCAGCACCCCCACCCCCACCCCAACCTCCCTTCATTTTTCTGTTGTTCTTTCCATTCCCCTAAATAGGTGTGAGATGAGTGCAATTGTGCGGTAGTTTGAGTATTCTTTGGCATTGCCTTTCTTTGGGATTGGAATGAAAACTGACCTTTTCCAGTCCTGTGGCCACTGCTGAGTTTTCCAAATTTGCTGGCATATTGAGTGCAGCACTTTCACAGCATCATCTTTTAGGATTTGAAATAGCTCAACTGGAATTCCATCACCTCCACTAGCTTTGTTCATAGTGATGCTTTCTAAGGCCCACTTGACTTCACATTCCAGGATGTCTGGCTCTAGGTGAGTGATCACACCATCGTGATTATCTGGGTCGTGAAGATCTTTTTTGTACAGTTCTTCTGTGTATTCTTGCCACCTCTTCTTAATATCTTCTGCTTCTGTTAGTCCATACCACTTCTGTCCTTTATCGAGCCCATCTTTGCATGAAATGTTCCCTTGGTATCTCTAATTTTCTTAAAGAGATCTCTAGTCTTTCCCATTCTGTTGTTTTCCTCTATTTCTTTGCACTGATTGCTGAAGAAGGCTTTCTTATCTCTTCTTGCTATTCTTTGGAACTCTGCATTCAGATGTTTATATCTTTCCTTTTCTCCCTTGCTTTTCGCTTCTCTTCTTTTCACAGCTATTTGTAAGGCCTCCTCAGACAGCCATTTTGCTTTTTTGCATTTCTTTTCCATGAGGATGGTCTTGATCCCTGTCTCCTGAACAATGTCATGAACCTCATTCCATAGTTCATGAGGCACTCTATCTGTCAGGTCTAGGCCCTTAAATCTATTTCTCACTTCCACTGTATTATCATAAGGGATTTGATTTAGGTCATATCTGAATGGTCTAGTGGTTTTCCCTGCTGCTAAGTCGCTTCAGTCGTATCCGACTCTGTGCGACCCCATAGACGGCAGCCCACCAGGCTCCCCCATCCCTGGGATTCTCCAGGCAAGAACACTGGAGTGGGTTGCCATTTCCTTCTCCAATGCATGAAAGTGAAAAGTGAAAGTGAAGTCGCACAGTCGTGTCCGACTCCTAGCTACGCTATGGACTGCAGCCTACCAGGCCCCTCCGTCCATGGGATTTTCCAGGCAAGAGTACTAGAGTGGGTTGCCATTGCCTTCTCCGTGGTTTTCCCTACTTTCTTCAATTTCAGTCTGAATTTGGCAATAAGAAGTTCATGATCTGAGCCACAGTCAGCTCCTGGTCTTGTTTTTGTTGACTGTATAGAGCTTCTCCATCTTTGGCTGCAAAGAACATAATCAATCTGATTTTAGTGTTGACCATCTGGTGATGTCCATGCGTAGAGTCTTCTCTTGTGTTGTTGGAAGAGGGTGTTTGTTATGACCAGTGCATTTTCTTGGCAAAACTCTATTAGTCTTTGCCCTGCTTCATTCCGTATTCCAAGGCCAAATTTGCCTGTTACTCCAGGTGTTTCTTGACTTCCTACTTTTGCATTCCAGTCCCCTATAATGAAAAGGATATCTTTTTTGGGTGCTAGTTCTAAAAGGTCTTGTAGGCTTTCATAGAACCGTTCAACTCATCGAAAAAGCAAGAGAGGTCCAGAAAAACATCTATTTCTGCTTTATTGACTATGCCAAAGCCTTTGACTGTGTGGATCACAATAAACTGGAAAATTCTTCAAGAGATAGGAATACCAGACCACCTGACCTGCCTCTTGAGAAACGTATATGCAGGTCAGGAAGCAACAGATAGAACTGGACAGGGAACAATAGACTGGTTCCAAATAGGAAAAGGAGTACGTCAAGGCTGTATGTTGTCACCCTGCTTATTTAACTTGTATGCAGAGTACATCATGAGAAACGCTGGGCTGGAAGAAGCACAAGCTGGAATCAAGATTGTCGGGAGAAATATCAATAACCTCAGATATGCAGATGACACCACCCTTATGGCAGAAAGTGAAGAGGAACTAAAAAGCCTCTTGATGAAGGTGAAAGAGGAGAGAAAAAGTTGGCTTAAAGCTCAATGTTCAGAAAATGAAGATCATGGCATCTGGTCCCATTGCTTCATGGGAAATAGATGGGGAAACAGTGGAAACAGTGTCAGACTTTATTTTTCTGGGCTCCAAAATCACTGCAGATGGTGACTGCAGCCATGAAATTAAAAGATGCTTACTCCTTGGAAGAAAAGTTACGACCAACCTGGATAGCATATTGAAAAGCAGAGACATTACTTTGCCAACAAAGGTCCATCTAGTCAAGGCTATGGTTTTTCCAGTGATCATGTACGGATGTGAGAGTTGGACTGTGAAGAAAGCTGAGCACCAAAGAATTGATGCTTTTGAACTGTGGTGTTGGAGAGTTCTCCTACAGGAGAACTCAAAGATATTATTATGTATAGACCCTGATGCTGAGAAAGATTGAAGGCAGGAGGAGAAGGGGACGACAGAGGATGAGATGGCTGGATGGCATCACTGACTCGATGGATATGAGTCTGAGTGAACTCCGGGAGTTGGTAATGGACAGGGAGGCCTGGCGTGCTGTGATTCATGGGGTCGCAAAGAGTCAGACAGGACTGAGCGACTAAACTGAACTGAACTGAACTGAAATAGCCTGGTATCATGTCAAGTCTTGTGTCCCATACTTCAGCTATTAAGTTGTTGGCTAATATTACACAGTGGATTTTGATTCGGATCAGTTAGAGCTAATAGCAATTTTCAGTAAAATATTAACCAAACACACACAAAAGTCGCTCGTGTGGCTCCATCCTCTCCTTCAATAGGATTAATCGAGTTAGCTATTTACTCTTTCCACCACTCCAGTGTTTTCCCACCTTCCACTCCAAACAAGAAAATGACACTAAATTCATTTAATACAAACTTATATTATTGTCTGAGGCATTTTAAGCAATGCTTAATTTAATTTCCTTGTTTGGAGTGTGGTATTGGAGAACAGAACCACAGAGTAATGTAAAAATGGGATTCGTGTATCTACCAGACACCCAGCTATATTCTCCAGTGAGTCACAAGAGCTCTGTTTACATTCAATTGCAATTCAAATGTGCCAAATCACCTCTCTGTCCTGCAGTAAAAAGAGAAGCCAGCCTCTGAAAGCAGATCATTCCACCCAAGGCTGACAAACCCTGAGGGTTTGACCTTCAGGATGTGGTACAAGTCCTCTTATTTGATTAGAATTCTGACAGGTCAAACAGGTAGAGTGTTCATATTCTCTTGGCCCAGTAATCAGCGTGCTAGAGTTCTAGACCTTTCTGCCTGGGTAGATGGAAATAATCTTTTTTGAGCATCTTTAATGTGCCAGACATTAAAAAATAAAAGACTAATAGTGTTTCATTTTTAAGCTCCTTAAAAATCCTGTGGGTAAAGAGGGGTAAAATCCCTATTATATGTTTAAAAACAATGAGAAGCAGAGAGGATATGTAATTTGTCCAAGACCACATAGCCAGTAAGTGTGCATACAATCATGTGCCCTTCAGTGCTGGCATTTTGCATGGATCTGTCAGGTCTAAGTGCAAAGGATCACTCCAGTGTGGGCCAGAGTTTCTTAAGGAGTCAAGAAGGGTGAGCTTCAGCCAGGCCACAGAGTCCCTGAACTGGTATGCAAAATTGGTATGTATGTACACCTTTTTGAGGAGGGGGTTCATAGCTGTCTTCAGTTCTGAAAAGTCTTCCTGATTTTAAAAAATAATAAGCACTACTGCCCTGAGCTTTCCACGAGGACCAGTGAGTGAGGACTTTGGGGCACTCAACACACATGATTCTCATTCTGCACTTGGACTTGGCCAGATACTTGAGTAATAATAATAGGGTAACAACTATGATTTGTTGAGGACTTACTAGGTGCCAGCTCTGCTGAGTGCTCTCATCGATTGGCTGGGGCAAAGGTCAGGGAAGGTCTCTGGCGTTCTTTTTAGAGCCCTTGCTCCTGCCTGGTAGTAATAAGAACAGAGAATGTATCAAGTATTCCTGGTCCCTTGACTGGAATAACGCTATCCAAAAGGGAGAAAAGGAAAGACTGATGTGAGAGCCAGCAAGCTGGACTTGTGGCTTCTTTTCTGCCATCAACTCCAAATGGCTTTAAGTAGAATACTCTTGTTACTCTCATATACCTATCTCTAAAATAAAAATACCTAGCTCCCATTCCCCCTGTTAGTAAGCCAACAAAACAAAACACAAGACAAACTTTAAAAATACGTGGGTATTACTTAAGATTATGAAATGAGCTCCCAGTATCTAATGCAGCTCTGTTCATCTCACTGACATCTTAGAGTACTTGTTTCCAAACATGCTGTGGGGATAAAATAATGAAGACATAACACCTGGCCTCCAGGAGGTTAAAATGTAGTATGTACAGACAAGCAGGTATAGAAAATAGCTGAGGCACAGGTAGAATAGAGTAAATGTAGGAAGAAAGTTATCAGTTACTTGCTATGGGGGGTCAAAGAGAGAGAAATGTCTGGCTTGGGGAAGGAAATCAGAGAAGGCATTGGTAGCAGGTGGTATCTGAAGATGTGAAAGGATGTCACTAGGGCAGAGGACATTTTCAAAGGCCTGAGCAGCAGAAGGCTGTGTAAGGGCCTGAGTAATCTGGGGCATGGTTAGGTGATCAGGAGCCACAAGGTTGCCTGGAGGTAAGGCCTACCTCAATGCAAGTCAGACTGCTAGGCTGGAGGGAGGGTCAGACATATTTACATGTTACTCCTAGAAAGTCTGATTTTCTTTTTGGCCATGCCACAAGTCTTGCAGGATTTTAGTTTCCTGCCCAGGGATTGAACCTCAGGCCCAGGGCAGCAAATGCTCTGAGTCCTAACTACTGGACCCCCAGAGAATCTGATTTAAAGGCTTCGATTGAAGATTGCAGTTTGGAATTTTTAAAATCCCCTTGGATGATTCTAGCATTGCAGCCAACATTGAGAACCACTGGACTAGATGGTCTACAAGGTCTCCTCTAGCCTCTAAGAAAATTGTGCCCTTTTTGAGAAAAGGGACTGGTTTGAAAATGTGGGTGAAAAGTCAAAGTGTTAGTCACTCAGTTGTGTCCGACTCTTTGTGACCCCAAGGACTGTAGCCCTCCTGGCTCCTCTGTCCATGGAAGTCTCCAGGCAAGAATATTGGAGTGGGTTGCCATTCCTTTCTCCAGGGGATCTTCCCTACCCAGGGATCAAACCCAGATCTCTTGCACTGCAGGCAGATTCTTTACCATCTGAGCCACCAGGGAAGCTGTGGGTGGCTGACTGTAATTGCTAAAAAGTGGATTTTAAGTCCTTTGCCTTCAGGCAATGGGTTCCTGAATAATTGCAGAGGGTTGTTCTAAGAGCACAGGCCCAAAGCCCAGCTACATCCATAATGTGAATGAGTTAAGTGGGCCTGGTAGGGACTGGCAGTCTCGTCATCCTGCCCCATCCAAAGTGGGCAGCCTCTTCTTAGCTCCAGCTGAGTGCTACTAAGTAGTATCGTTGGCCTGGGGTTGCCAAGTCGTGTGACTTCAAGAAAAGCTGAGCAAAACATAAGGGCAAGCCAGATTCAGTCAGCAGGTCTTTGGTTTGATGCCTCCAGCTTAGAGTTTTCATCATTGAAAAGAATTGGCTTTCTTTCTATTAAGTGACTGCTACCTGATGAGCGATCTTGAGAGAAACAACCCCTGTGTTGACTTCAAGGGCTTTCCCTGCATGCTCAGCTGCTCAGTTGTGTCCAACTCTTTGCACCTCCATGGACTATAACCCTCCAGGCTCCTCTATCCATGGGATTTCCCAGGCAAGAATGCTGGAGTGGGTTGCCACTTCCTCCTCCTCCAGGGGATCTTCCTGACCCAGGTATCGAACCCCGATCTCCTGTGTCTCATGTAATGCCAGGCAGATTCTTTACCACTGAGCCATCTAGGAAGCCCTTCAAGTGCTTTACTTCTTTTAAAACTGTAACTTTCTGCTGAGGAAACATAAAAATCTCCCGTGTGCATTTATCAACTAATGATCAGTGTTATTTTAACTATACCCATTTCTTCTCATATTATTTTCAACTAACTCCTAGGTATCATATTATCTTATTCATTAATATTTAAATATAATCATAATACATTTATAACACCTAAAAACAAGCATTTCTTTAAAAATATCCAGTGTTCAATTTCCAATTTCAAAATGTCATATAATTTTTTTTAAAATTTTGTTTGTTTGAATCAGAATACAAGTAAAGTCCACACATTACAATTGATTGACATGCTTATATTCACTTTTGATACCAATTTTTGCACATTGATCCTGCTGAAGTGGCTATTATTAATGTGTTTGCATGTAACCTTCGACTAAAGGATTTGTAAAAATGTAATGAAGGTTTGCAAGGCCAAGTTCTGTGATTATGTGAGAAGTAAGTTTGATATAGTAAGTCTTATAAACAGCTAAATTCTGTCAAAGAAAAATCCATTTTTAATGCATGATTGAATATTGATAATTAATGGGAACTATGAGGAAGTCATATGCAAAGATTAATTACCAACTGAGCTCTGAGAACATTTTTTCTTCCTTTGTAATCTTACCTCCTGAGAGAAATAGTCTATATTGGTCCTAGAGTGAATTGACAGATATGTCCAGAAAGAAAAGCCACAAAGTTTAATCTTTATTGGTCATGCTTAATTGGATGAACTATTATTTTTTATTTGCAGAGACAATATTTTTCAGCTAATTCTTTCTGCAGTGCTGGAATGGAGAGGTGGGGTCGTGTAGCCTTTCTCACTAAGCTGGATACAGGGGATGTGAGTACTGTAGTTATGATTATTTCTCCTTATTATTAATAGAAGTGCTTGAAATCAACTCCTTCCAATGGAAAATTTAATTGTCTGAATCAAGGCCATCCTCTACAGGCCATCTGTCTTCATGGCTGTCATTAAACTCTGACAAAAAGCGATGCCTTGGGCTTCTTGCTTCAGAAAGTAACTTGAGTGAAATTGACCCCTGAAATCTAACTTCATTAAAATAAGGAAAAATATTGCGAGTTCATCAGATAAAAAGACATGGACTTCCTTGGTGGTCCAGTGGTTAAGAATCCACCTGCCAATGCAGGGCACACAGGTTTGCTCCCTGATCCTGCAAGATCCCGCATGCTTCGGAGCAACTAAGCCTGCATGCCACAACTATTAAGCTGACCACCTAGAGCCTATGCTCGGCGACAAGAGAAGCCACCACAATGAGAAGCCCACGCACTGCAATGAAGTGTAGCCCTTGCTCGCCAAAACCAGAGAAAGCCTGAGTATAGCAATGAAGACCCAGCACAGCCCAAAATAACTAAATAAATAATCAATCAATTAAGAAAAAAAAAAAAAAGCCAGACAAGCTTGGCTGTTTGCCTTCCTGGTACACACTGTATTTGCCCATCCACCTAGGCTTCTGCTGTGAGGCGTCTGCAGGCCAGTCTGTGACTGGCAGCAGCTCAGATTCAGTTTGCAAAGGTGCCTGGTGGCCGGTGGCTAATTACACGTTTGATGAACTTGTTGTTAAGACAATGCCGCATGTATCCTCCCCTGGCTGCAAATTGCCAGGTTACTGGAGAGTTTCCTGTATGGATACTAATTATGCCCAATTTGGTCCTGAGATTTCCTCATTTGTCTTTCTGTCACAAAGTTTGTGATTACAAATCTCTCACGTTGATTGGGAGTGAGGCTAAATTTCTGATGGTTCACACATGTAATAAAGCCATTCAGGAAACCAGCGGTGTTCAGCAGTCTTTCTAAAACATAGAACATCCATGGTTATTTGCATCCCTGAGACAAGTTTGCTTTCTCTAAGTGTTTGTTTTCACAGCAAATTAATTACCTGCAAAACAGAATCAAAGCTTCCAGATGTGATGCCTTGTGGAAAGGATAGCCATGTGCTACCTGGAGAGGGACAGTCATTATGTTCCTGAGGGGAGTGCATTTAACCCCACATTGGTGGAGGGGGAGGGGACTTGCTCCCCAAGGTGAGTGGAGACATATGCCAGCCCACTATTGGCTCCATATCACCCCTGCCTGGGAGGTCCTGGAGAAGGGAGAGGGCTTTGCTTGAATACTGTAAGTGGCAAGCAGCCCCTTGATAGCAACTTCATTAACCAGGGGGTTCTTGAGAGCTAGAGCCCCACTGCTGGCTGGGTTTCTGTCTGTGGGCGGTGGGAGCACAGGTCAGAACTAAAACCTTCAGGATGGGGTTGGGGGACCTCTTGCTCCTCTTCACATTTGCCTGTTTTTGCAAGGATCCTGATTAAGACACTGACTCAAAAATATTTCCCTCCTAAGACAACTCAGATACTTTATCTCCCAAGAAAGATCCTAGTGAGTATCTCTGGTTCCAAACCTGAGACTAAGGATGGTGTGCGATGAAGACAGTGAGAGATGGAGGTGAGGAAGCATCGAGAGAGGGTAGAGGTGAAGATGGATGTGGATGCTGGCGGGGTGCTGGGGACAGGGCAGGACAGAGGCAGGAATTGAGATGAGCAGATCGTTCCAGAGCTGACCTGGCTGTAGGGAGTCAGAGTGGTAGTAGGCAGGTACTGAAAAGCATCATTTCCTTTTATTTTTTTTCTGTGCCAGGAATTCCGCTGGACCCTAGTGAGAATCTTGCAAGTAGAGAGAAACATCTTCTGAACAATACAGAATGTACAAAAGAAGGGTGGAGGATGAGGGATGTTTGAAGTGCTTAAATCTCATGCATAATTACTAAGATATTAGCATTTTTCTGGGAAAATTACAGAAATTTAGAATCAAATATAATTTTTTTCAGTAATGTAAATTTTGCATTTTACCATTTGATCAAAGGAAAGCCCACTGACAAAATGAGAGCTCTTGAAGATGTAGTGTAGGTTACTTTCTTTAAGATTAAATTTGTTTATAATCTAGGGTGAGATTTAGTAAAGTCTTCACTTTTAGGTGAAGTTTTAACTGATCTCACTTTCCATTTATTCATTCATCAAATATTACCGAATGTCTAATCTGTGCCAAGTTTTCATTTAGAAAATATTATATGGTTCCTTTCTGAGAAACTTTGTTAACCATGTTGTTTTACATTATTAAAGCCTTGCTAGAATATTGCAATTCTTACCATGAGAATTCATTCTCTGACACTTAAAATACCTTCCTTCCTAGGACTCTGTGATGCTAGAGGCAGCCCATGTGCCAGAAGCTGGTTCTCATCACTAAGTTCAGAGTTAGAACTCTCTGCCTTTACTCTCTTAGCTCCAAAGTGAGGGTATGTACAGAGAACACGTTTTGTGTATACCTAGTATGGACCAGGTGCTTTACAAAAATAATCCCATTTAATTTTAATTCTCACAACCTACAGATAGGTAAGAGTTCCATTTTATAGTTCCAAAACACTGAGGTTAGGAGGGATGATGAAACATGTATGAAATCAAGCAGTTGGGAGGTAATTGGCATTGGTAACTCTCTTTGCATTTCAGCATATCATCTATTTAACCAACGCAGAACTTTATCTTCTTAAATTAATTAATTATTTTTTGGTTGCCCTGAGTCTTTGCTGCTGTGAGAGAACTTTCTCTAGTTGCGGCGAGCAGAGGCCACCCTCTTATTGTGGAACACAGGCCCTAGGGTGTGTAGTGTTCCGAAGATGTGGTGCATGAGTTTAGTTGCCCCAAGGCAATCCCCAGACTAGGGATCAAACTGGTTTCCTCTGCATTTCAAGGTGAATTCTTAACCACTAGACCCCCTAGGGAAGTCCATTATACAGAATTTTATTGAGCACCTTCTATGTGCTAGACACAGTTCCTGGCACTAAGGATACAGTGGGGACAAAAACAAAGTCTCTTCCTCATGGAGTCTCTAGCCTGGTGGTTGAGAAGACAGTAAAGAGACATGTGAAGAGATATGGGGCCGTGGGGAGGAGATGAAGAAACATGAAGCTGTGGAAGGGGATAGAGAACTGAAGGGCGAGGCCGGCTCTTGAGTATCTTCCCAAGGCCTCAGGCCTGTCTCCAGCAGAGGGCACTGTGTTGCCTGTCTCTTTCCTGGATGGGAAGAGAATGTGTGGGGCTGCTTGTGGGTGCACAAATGGGCACTGGGTGGAGGGCTCAGAGTGAGGGCAGTGAAATAGAGGATGGAGGAGGAACAAGGAAACCAAGCAAGACTTTTGAAGAGAGACTGTTCCTTGGGCATCAGCTCACTTGTCTCTTTATGTTCTTCAACTCTTTAATGACTTCCCAGCACACCAGTCTTCCTCACCTGCACTGGGACCTTTGCCACAACCTCTTCTTCCTGGGCGACTCTACTCTGAAGATGGTAGGTATCACCGCTGTCCCTCCCAGTCCCTTAGATGTCACCATTTCCTTGTGACCTTGCCTTGTCTTCTTTATAATATGCCTCCTGCGGTTCAGTCCTCCAGGGTCCATTAAGTGACCAGATAGCGAATTTTTTTTCAGTACAAAGTCAGCTGATTATGCATTTGTATTACATTTTGATAGGCTACAAATTTGCCTAAGGTTGAAGTGTCCCAGGACTTTTTCTTATCTTTATTTGCACCTCTCTGGTGATCTCATCCACCTATCAAGGGTTTTAAATGCATCTATAAATAGACAAATAGATGACTCGAATTTATATTCCATGTAGACTACTTTCTCTATCTGACTTTTCCACTGGGAAGTCTAATAAACATCTCAAGATCAAGACTGTATGTCCAAATCCTCGTTTCCATTTGTAGCCTTTTCTATCTGGTAGGTCAGATGTAAAGAATCCACCTGCAATGGGAGAGACCTGGGTTTGGTCCCTGGGTTGGGACCTGGGGAAGGGCTTGGCAACCCATTCCAGTATGCTTGCCTGGAAAATCCCACGGACAGAGAGGCCTGGGAGGCTATAGTCCACAGGGTCGCAAAGAATCGGACACGACTGAGCGACTAAGCACAGCACTAAGTATTAATGAATGGCAACTTCATTTTCCCAGCTGCTCAGGACAACAAGTTTGGGGTCATCCTTTCATTTTCCTTTATTCGAACACCCTGAAAGGGTTGGTTCACCTTCAAATAAATCTAGAATCTTTTCTCATCATTTCCTCCCCTACCACTTTGGTCTAAGTCAACATCATGTCTCGCTTTGGTCATTCCAACAACCTTCTACCTTTCCTTCTGTTGGTCTGCTTAACTCAGCGGCCTGCATGATCTCGTTAAAAAAGCAAATCAGATCAGCTGGCTCCTTGGATTACACCCTCCAGTGGTTTTCACCTCACCCTGAGGAGTCGAGCTGGAAACTGCTCTCTTCACTGCCGCTTTCTGGCAAAAAACAAAACCAGACACAAGTCCTGCCTGCTCGAGGCCACTGCCCTTTTGTTCTGCCTCCCTCCCCGTGAGAGCACCGGGACTGCTGATGTTTTCAGGGCCACACCTGGGTTCCTGTTATCCTCACATGCTAATCAGCTGGTCATTTTCAAGTTGGTCAAGGTTAGATTTGCTAGGCAATGTCTACCCCAGATCCGGGCACTCTTCCCTCCTGGCCCTGGAAGATAAGACCTCTAGTGGCTTTATCTAAGGAGAGATTGTTCCCTTTGTCCCCACCCAGATAGGAGTCACCACTGTCACCGCATGGGAGCCCACACCTATAGGAAACGCCTGTTTGTCTCAGGCAACTTCGAACCCAGCAGCTTTCTTCTACTTGGGCCTTCAACCACTTTTTCTCTTTTTTCTTCCCTTTAAGAAAACTAAGTCTGTTTTAATTTTATGGGCTTGACAGAACTAGGACAATAGGACAATGTTTGCTCGGATCAAATTTTTTTGTGTGAATTTTTTTGGCAGAATCAGTGTTTGCAAGAAGCAGATAAAACTTGACTGTGGGAGAACCTCGCTGTAGCAAGCAGCTGCCTGCCAGCAAAATCTCCAGTTAACAACAGAGCTGGAGTCATTGTTAGCCAGGTAGGAGAGATGGGGAGGGAAGAAAAAGCCCCAGAGCTTCCTTGTTAGGCTCTAAATGAATTGGTTGTTTAGCAATTACTGTAAGACAGCAGATCTGGGTACATGAGCTCTCTAAAGATAACATCTCAACTCAGTTTGCCCTCCTTACACAACACAGGTACATATGCATCAAGCAGGCCTCGCAGCCCCGAGATATTTTATTCACCTCACACTCAGAGGAGTTCACTGACTGGAATTCAATAGAAACTGTTCTCTGTGTGAAAGTAATTTCAGAAAGTAATCTAGTTTATGGAAATGAAAGGCATCAAAACACAAAAAAACACTGTGTCTCTACAAGTACTTTGCCTCAAATATTTGACATGGAAATTTGTATAATCCCTCTGGGGGCACATGGGTTTCACCAGTGTTAACATCTTTTGAAATGAATTTCACAAATGTTTATTTGCTGTGCCAGGCTGACAAATAATTTAAAATATCAAGGCATCTTACCGGAATCAGACTTGATGATAGGGATCTCAGATGACTGTGGAGGTTAAAGGGTGTGAATTTTAATTGCGTGTTGGGGGATGACGTCACTTTCAAATACCACCCCGGGGAGCAAAGGTGTCGCTTAGCTGCTATGGTTCCCCAAACTTCCTTGCTCTGTAATGCATCGCAGAAATGACAACGGATGGTCATTGCCATATTCCGCTTTATTTCTCACACAGAAAGCCAGTCTTGTTGCACCTGCCTGGAGGGAGAGGGAAAGGAGGGCGCTGAAGCAACGGGCAGGCTCGGGTCTGACGTGGGCACCTAGTGGAACAGCGAGAGCTGCTTCTTGCCAGTCCTTGAGAAAAAAGCAGTCGCAAGATGAGCAGAAGACAGGCCTTAGGTTAGAAGAGAATCAAGGGAGAGAAAGTGCAAAGCTTGTGTTGTCCATCATCTGAACCTGAATATCCATGAGAAACCCCCTTTTCTTCTGTTGTGGGGTACTGGCTTGTCATTTTAGAGAGCCCCTTGTGGCGTTGTGAGAACCCTTCCCACACCTGCAGGAGGACCGTCGTGATGAAGGCCCTACCCTGGAGCAGTGGTCCTTTAGAGCTGGCACAGTTTCCTCATGGCACATCCAGTGGTTCAAACACTGCTGTTTCACAGAAGGTCAACAGCTCGGCTGGGTCTACACGGTGGGGAAGGAGCAGAGCCTGTTGCAGACCATGGTTGCCACTCCTTAGCCCAGCATCCTCCCTGCCTCCAATCACATTTCTCAGCTTCAGTTCAGTCACTCAGTCATGTCTGACTCTTTGTGACCCCATGGACTGTAGCAGGCTTCTCTGCCCATCACCAACTCCTGGAGTTTGCTCAGACTCAGGTCCATTGAGTCCATGATGCCATCCAACCATCTCATCCTCTCTCGTTCCCTTCTCCTCCTGCCTTCAGTCTTTCCCAGCATCAGAGTCTTTTCCAATGAATCAGTTCTTCACATCAGGTGGCCAAAGTATTGGAGTTTCAGCTTCAGCATCAGTCCTTCCAGTGAATATTCAGGACTGATTTCCTTTAGGAATGACTGGTTGGATCTCCTTGCAGTCCAAGGGACTCTCAAGGGTCTTCTCCAACACCACAGTTCAAAAGCAACAATTCTTCTGCACTCAGCTTCCTTTATGATCCAACTCTCACATCCATACACGACTACTGGAAAAACCATAACTTTGACTAGATGGACCTTTGTTGGTAAAGTAATATCTCTGCTTTTTAATATGCTGTCTAGGTCGGTCATAGCTTTTCTTCCAAGGAGCAAATGTCTTTTAAATTTCATGGCTGCAGCCATCATCGGCAGTGATTTTGGAGCCCATGAAAATAAAGTCTCTCACTGTTTCTATTGTTTTCACATCTATTTGCCATGAAGTGATGGGACCCATTGCCATTATCTTAGTTTTTTGAATGTTGAGTTTTAAGCCAGCTTTTTCACTCTCCTCTTTCACTTGCATCAAGAGGCTCTTTAGTTCCTCCTAGCTATCTGCCATTGGAGAAGGCAATGGCACCCCACTCCAGTACTCTTGCCTGGAAAATCCCATGGACGGAGGAGCCTGGTAGGCTGAAGTCCATGGGGTTGCTAGGAGTCGGACACGACTGAACGACTTCACTTTCATTTTTCACTTTCATGCATTGGAGAAGGAAATGGCAACCCACTCCAGTGTTCTTGCCTGGAGAATCCTAGGGATGGGGGAGCCTGGTGGGCTGCCATCTCTGGGGTCGCACAGAGTTGGACACGACTGAAGCGACTTAGCAGCAGCAGCAGCAGCTATCTGCCATAGAGTGGTGTCATCTGCATACCAATATCTGCATATTGATATTTCTCCTGGCAGTCTTGATTCCAGCTTGTGCTTCATCCAGCCTGGCATTTTGCATGATGTACTCTGCATATAATTTAAATAAGCAAGGTGACCATATACAGCCTCGACATTCTCCTTTCCCGATTTGGAACCAGTCAGTTTTTCCATGTCCAGTTCTAACTGTTGCTTCCTGACCTGCATACAGATTTCTCAGGAGGCGGGTCGGTTGTCTGGTATTTCCATCTCTTGAAGAATTTTCCACAGTTTGTTGTGATCCACACAGTCAAAAGCTTTGGCATAGTCAATGAAGTAGAAGTAGATGTTTTTCTGGAATTCTCTTGCTTTTTCTATGATCCAGTGGATGTTGGCAATTTGATCTCTGGTTCCTCTTCCTTTTCTAAATCCAGCTTGAATATCTGGAAGTTTACGGTTCATGTACTGTTGAAGCCTTGCTTGGAGAATTTTTAGCATTACTTTGGTTTCCCCTGTGGCTCAGCTGGTAAAGAATCCGCCAGTGATGCAGGAGAGCTGGGTTCGACCCCTGGGTTGGGAAGATTCCCCTAGAGAAGAGAAAAGCTACCCACTCTAGTATTCTGGCCTGAAGAATTCCATGGACTGTATAATCCTTGGGGTCACAAAGAGTCTGACATGACTAAGTGACTTTCACTTTTCACTTGCAAGTGTGTGAGATAAGTGCAATTGTGTTAGTCTGAACATTCTTTGGCATTGCCTTTCTTTGGTATTGGAATGAAAACTGACCTTTTCCAGTCCTGTGGCCACTGCTGAGTTTTCCGGATTTGCTGGCTTTCCAGCTTAGATGATCTCTAAATGCTGACGGCTGTCCCCAAAGGGCAGTCTGCTCTGATAAAACAGGGAGCAATGCACCTTGTATAAGACCCAAGGCAGTGAATACGCAGCCCCTGAAGAGTGGTGGAAACTATACATGAGACAGTGGTGGCTGGCTTTACAACACCACCCCATGGCCTCTTTTCTGAGTGTATGCTGACTTCCATCCTGCTACAGGTGAGATACCACCATCTGGAGGCTTTGTGAGCAACTCAGACTTTACAACTTCCACCCAAGTCTGTTCCTTTTCCTGAATTTCCATCTCTGTAGCCTGCCAGTCTCCTCTGTCCATGGAATTCTCCAGGCAAGAGTACGGGGTTAGGCAGCCATTCCCTTCTCCAGGGGATCTTCCCAACCCAGGGATCAAACCTGGATCTCTGCATTGCAGGCAGACTCCTTACCATCTGAGCCACCAGGGAAATGCCTGTTTATGATACCTATAATCCTATCTAGAAACCTCAGCATGGTCACTGACTCCTGTTTCCCCCTTTGCTCCATCCTCATTCAGTCCCTTGCTGAGTTCTATTGACTTTGTGTAGAGTGTTCTATCTACTAGTATGATTCAACAGGGCATGGTGGGTAGAATAAGTCTTCATTTTCTGGGACTATTATATGCATTGCAGATTATTTAACATTATTGACCCCTGTCAACTACATGCCCTTCTGTCATTGTGATAATCAGAAACAGCTCTAGACATTCTCAAGTAGTTCCCAGGTTCAATGTCTTCCCAGCTGAGAAACACAGGAAATTTTCCACTGTCACCACCCTGGATTCTGGCAATGTACTTCCATCAGAGATGTTGAATTTTGGATTATCTAACTGGCCTTCTTACTTCTAATCTCTCCTTTCTCCAATCCATTTTTCACAAAGATGTTAAGTGATGTTTATAAAGCATACCCGTGATTAAATTACTCCCCATTCAAAATAGCTAGTAGCTCTCTACCGCCTCTGTGATAAAATCTAACTTCTTAGCCTTGAATTCAAGACTGTAAATTGGCTTTAATATCCCTGACTCTCTACTGCTTTCTTTCAAGACCTATGTGTTCTGGTGTGTGATTAAATGAATATTTGACTGGAGTTGTAGTATCTGCCTGCAAACACACAAGCCAACAGTGGGTGATTTACAGGTTTTTCAATTGACTACTGCGCATCATAAACTACTCAAATCTTGGTAGCTTCAACCTTTTTATTATAAATCCATGGGTCAGGAATTTGGGCAGGGTTCTACTGGGCGAGTCTTTGGTTCCATGTGATATCAGCGGAGGTGCTTGGTGGTATCAGCTGGTGGCCGGTCTGGTCAGGAGGATCCAAGATGGCTTGCCTTGCATATCCTAGCACCTCAGTGTACACAGTGGGGAGGAAGGGTAGGTTCAACTGTTTTCTTCTCCTTCGTGTAGTCATCACTCTCCAAAGAGGGAGTAGAACTTTTCCCACAGTGTTTCAGGCTCTTGAAGAAGGCAGCAGAGACTTCCAATCCTCCTAGAAACTGGACCCAGAGCTGGTGGAGCAGTCACAGAGCCTGGTGTGTGTGTGTGTGTGTGTGTGTGTGTGTTTGACAGACACAGACCCAGCTCCTCATGGGAGGAGTCTTAAGTATTTTCAGCAGACTCTAATCCTCCACAACAGGGTAGATTAATACCTAGCAGGGTATGGGTGATATAACACAGATGTCAATCTGTAGCTTTCATCTTTACAATGCTACAAGTTTCTTTCAGACCCTGTTGTAAGCATAGCCCTGAAGTAGGGGTAGGGGAAGTGGGTGGGGGAAAAAACTTAATTTCTGCCCTTATTTGCCGTTCAGTTCAGTTCAGTTGCTCAGTCGTGTCTGACTCTTTGTGACCTCATGAATCACAGCATGCCAGGCCTCCCTGTCCATCACCAACTCCCGGAGTTCACTCAGACTCATGTCCATTGAGTCAGTGATGCCATCCAGCCATCTCATCCTCTGTCCTCCCCTTCTCCTCCTGCCCCCAATCCCTCCCAGCATCAGAGTCTTTTCCAATGAGTCAACTCTTTGCATGAGGTGGCCAAAGTACTGGAGTTCCAGCTTTAGCATCATTCCTTCCAAAGAAATCCCAGGGCTGATCTCCTTCAGAATGGACTGGTTGGATCTCCTTGCAGTCCAAGGGACTCTCAAGAGTCTTCTCCAACACCACAGTTCAAAAGCATCAATTCTTCAGCACTCAGCTTTCTTCACAGTCCAACTCTCACATCCATACATGACCACAGGAAAAACCATAGCCTTGACTAGACGGACGTTTGTTGGCAAACTAATGTCTCTGCTTTTGAATATGCTATCTAGGATGGTCATAACTTTTCTTCCAAGAAGTAAGCGTCTTTTAATTTCATGGCTGCAGTCACCATCTGCAGTGATTTTGGAGCCCCCAAAAATAAAGTCTGACACTGTTTCCACTGTTTCCCCATCTATTTCCCATGAAATGATGGTCCCAGATGCCATGATCTTCATTTTCTGAACATTGAGCTTTAAGCCAACTTTTTCTTTTCTCTTTCACCTTCATCAACAGGCTTTTTAGTTCCTCTTCACTTTCTGCCATAAGGGTGGTGTCATCTGCATATTTGAGGTTATTGATATTTCTCCTGGCAATCTTGATTCCACCTTGTGCTTCTTCCAGCCCAGCATTTCTCATGTTGTACTCTGCATAGAAGTTAAATAAGCAGGATGACAATATATAGCCTTGACGTACTCCTTTTCCTATTTGGAACCAGTCTGTTGTTCCATGTCCAGTTCTAACTGTTACTTCCTGACCTGCATACAAATTTCTCAAGAGGCAGGTCAGGTAGTCTGGTATTCCCATCTCAGAATTTTCCACAGTTTATTGTGATCCACACAGTCAAAGGCTTTGGCATAGTCAATAAAGCACAAATAGATGTTTTTCTGGAACTCTCTTGCTTTTTCCATGATCCAGCGGATGTTGGCAATTTGATCTCTGGTTCCTCTGCCTTTTCTAAAACCAGCTTGAACGTCAGGAAGTTCACGGTTCACGTATTGCTGAAGCCTGGCTTGGAGAATTTTGAGCATTCCTTTACAAGCGTGTGAGATGAGTGCAATTGTCAGTAGTTTGAGCATTCTTTGGCATTGCCTTTCTTTGGGATTGGAATAAAAACTGACCTTTTCCAGTCCTGTGGCCACTGCTGAGTTTTCCAAATTTGCTGGCATATTGAGTGCAGCACTTTTACAGCCTCATCTTTCAGGATTTGAAATAGCTCAACTGGAATTCCATCACCTCTACTAGCTTTGTTCATAATGATGCTTTCTAAGGCCCACTTGACTTCACATTCCAGGATGTCTGGCTCTAGGTGAGTGATCACACCATCGTGATTATCTGGGTCATGAAGATCTTTTTTGTACAGTTCTTCTGTGTATTCTTGCCACCTCTTCTTAATATCTTCTGCTTCTGTTAGGTCCATACCATTTCTGTCCTTTATCGAGCCCATCTTTGCATGAGATGTTCCCTTGGTATCTCTAATTTTCTTGAAGAGATCTCTAGACTTTCCCATTCTGTTGTTTTCCTCCATTTCTTTGCATTGATCGCTAAAGAAGGCTTTCTTATCTCTTCTTGCTATTCTTTGGAACTCTGCATTCAGATGTTTATATCTTTCCTTTTCTCCTTTGCTTTTCACTTCTCTTCTTTCCACAGCTATTTGTAAGGCCTCCCCAGACAGCCATTTTGCTTTTTTGCATTTCTTTTCCATGAGGATGGTCTTGATCCCTGTCTCCCATACAGTGTCACAAATCTCATTCCATAGTTCATCAGGCACTCTATCTATCAGACCTAGTCCCTTAAATCCATTTCTCACTTCCACTGTATAATCATAAGGGATTTGATTTAGGTCATACCTGAATGGTCTAGTGGTTTTCCCTACTTTCTTCAATTTCAGTCTGAATTTGGCAATAAGGAGTTCATGATCTGAGCCACAGTCAGCTCCTGGTCTTGTTTTTGCTGACTGTATAGAGCTTCTCCGTCTTTGGCTGCAAACAATATAATCAATCTGATTTCAGCGTTGACCATCTGGTGATGTCCACGTGTAGAGTCTTCTCTTGTGTTGTTGGAAGAGGGTATTTGCTATGACCAGTGCCCTTATTTTACCTTTGCCCTTTATCTACTCTCCCTTAATTTGACCTCATCTCAAATTTGACCTCATCTCATCTTCTGCTTTGGAAAAGCTTTAATCAATGAGACATCATGGTCAGACCCAGGATACCACTGGACAATGGAGTCCAGGGCAGGTCTGTCCAATAGAAATAGAATGCAAGACACAAGAATTACTTTAAATTTTCTAATAGCTACATTAAAAAGTAAAACAGAAATAAGTGAAATTAAATTATTTTGGCCTTTTATACAAGTATACTAGGGTGGTTTGCCATTCCCTCTTCCAGTGGATCACGTTTTGTCAGAACTCTCTGCTATAACCTGTCCGTCTTGGGTGGCCCTGCATGGCATGGCTCATAGCTTCATTGAGTAACACAAGCCCCTTTGCCATGACAAGGCAGTGATACTTTTGAACTGCGGTGCTCAAGAAGACTCCCAAGAGTCCCTTGGACAGCAAGGAGATCAAACTAGTCAATCTTAAGGGAGATCAACCCTGAATATTCACTGGAAGGACTGATGCTGCAACTGAAGCTCTAGTATTTTGATCATCTGATGTGAACAAATGACTAATTGGAAAAGGCTCTGATGCTGGGAAAGATTGAGGGCAGCAGGAGAAGATGGCCTCAGAAGATGAGATGGCTGGATGGCATCACTGATACAATGATCGTGAAGTTGGCAAACTCCAGGAGATGGTAAGGGACAGGGAGGCCTGTGTGCTGCAGTATATGGTGTTGCAAAGAGCCGGACATGACTGGGTGACTGAACAACAACAACAGCAATATATTTTACTTGAACCAATATATGAAGAAATTATTTCAACATATGCAGGCACATCTTACTTTATTCTGCTTTGCAGATAGTTTTGTTTTGTTTTGTTTTTAACAAATTGACAGTTGGTGGTAACTTGGCATTGAGAAAGATTGTTGATGCTATTTTTCCAACACCAGTGGCTCAGTTGGTGTTTCTGCATCACATTTTGGTAATTCTCACAATATTTCAAACCTTTTCATTAAATTTGTTATAGTAATCTATGATCAGTGAATCAGTGATATCTGATGTTCCTACTAAGACTCACTGAAGTCTCAGACAATGGTTAGCATTTTTCAGCAGTAACCTATTTTTAATTAAGTTATGTACATTGTTTTTAAAGATATAATGCAGTTATACTTCATTATAGATTACACTATAGTGTAAATATAATTTTTATATACACTGGGAAACCAAAAAATTTGTGTGACTTGTGTTATAGCAATATTTGGTTTATTGCATGGTCTGAAACCAAATGCACAATATCTCCAAGGTTTGCCTGTAATTAATCAATAAAATTATTGAGATATTTTACTTTCTTTTTTCATATGGAATCCTCAAAACTTAGTGTGTATTTTACACACACAGCCAATTTCAGTTCAACCCCATTCAGTCCAGTTCAAATCTCAAGTGCTAATGGCTACCTTCTTGGACAGCACATGTCTAAAGTCCTGTCACTGATATTTGGCCCACCCCACCCCTCGAAAGAAAAAATGCTCTTCAAGTGGACTTATGCTAGAAAAAAAATCTCAGGCATCCTTGAAGGAGGCAAACCACCCAAGAATGTACAGATGAAGGAAAAATCTCCCTTGTTGCTTACTTAGGTGGGAGTGGGGCAGATTGAAGGCTGTTGATACATTTTTCTGCAAGCTGCAGACCCATCGCCTTCTTCCTCAGTGGTTGTCTTTCCAAATCAGACCCTCAGTCTCTCTATCTTAACCATAGCACTCCACATAAAAATTCAGATTTGCTAAGGAGCTAAGTGACTATTCAATTTAAATAAGAGTCTGCTTTACCAAAGGATTTGCTTCAGAATTGCTTAAGCCTGAGCATTTCTCTCATGTATTTCAAATACATCCACTTATTTTTGAAAGATTTAATCACATTTCACCAACATCTATTGAATGAAATAAATTATCCCTACATGTGAAGCCTTCCTAAAAGTTGAATTGGGGGATGAGTATGAGCACAGAGAAGAAATACTTACAGAATATCAGGGCTGTAAGAAAACCTGAAACTCACTGAATCTAGTCCAAGGATGGCAAATGCAGACACCTGGGTCATCACTTTTCTTGGCAGACAAATGTGATGGCCTGCCCTCGTGACAGTCCAAATATGGCCCCAGGAATCTACGCCTCTCCCTAGGCAGTTGCTACTAATAGACCCCCAATAGTGTTGAAATAAAATGTTATCTCTGTTCTGATAACTTGTGGGTAAGCCCTGGGATTATCCATCGGGCCCCCATCAGTATTCTGAAGTTTTCCTCAGAGTTCCATCCAAGGTTGGTAGATCTAGAGTGGGCATCTGATCTAAGGTGAATCAGAGTGGCCCTGAAATTCCACATTTAGACCAAGAGCACATCCTGGTGGTTGAAACTGTGAGAAGGAAAATTCAAGAGCTGTCTGGGTTCTGCTTTATCATCAGGGTAGGACAGAGCTGTTACTCTGAAGAGAGGAAAGATAAGAGAACAGGGCCCTAGAGGTGTTCCTCAGGGCTCTCAGTTGTCCAGCTCTTCCTTGATTCCACAGTACCACAGTAACCATCCACTGAATTATCTTTATCTTCAGAATGAGGATGACTTGGTTTCTCTCATTTGTAAGTGTAGACTCATAACTAGTATACAGGGCTGGTTTCCTGAATGTGAGACCTGGGCATTTGTACAGGCCCCCAAACTTCGGTAGGCACTGATCTTGTTTGTATGCTCTGCTGTTGCCATCTTGAAATTCCTGAGTTTTTAATAAGGGGCCCTGCATTTTCACCTTGTATTGGGCCCCTAAATTGTGTGGCTGATCCTGCGAGTATACCTTAATTTCACAATTAAGGAATTAGTAAATGAAATTGAGATAAAGTCAGTAATTCATTTAAAGTTGCAGAGCTGGATATAGAATCCATTTTCAGTCCATTTGGAGTTCAGATTGGGACCAGAAACCAATATAAATTGGTGAAAAGGGAGGGAGGGGTTTGTTTCTATTGCTTCCTTCAGGACACAGACACACCCTAATCCCAAACCTTAATGGCCATTGTTTTCCTACAGATAAGAAGGAGAAAGAGTAAGTGGAAAAAGGCTGGCTGGTGTCACAGAGCAATTGTTCTGAGAGAAGGAAACATTTGCCATGTTGCCAAAGCCAACCTCACTTCCCACTTTCCCAAAGACCCAATTTCCCCAGCTGCTTTGTTGACATAGCAACAGTGAATTCTGAAAGGGCTGTTATAATATTAATATGTATTTCATGGTGGGCTTGCCTGTGTTCTTCCCTAACCTTGTGATCCAGATCTGAAAAGAGGTGCTTTTGGCATCTGGCCACTGAAAACAAGAAAGCCAAAGCCCAATTCTCCGAGTGGGATGAGAAGGCAGGGCAGGTGCCTCTGTCAGCACATTTAGACAATGGATAGAAAGGTGGGGTAGCCCAGTCCCGCCTGCCTCGGAGTGAAGGGGCTGACTGTGGAGATATTCTAAGTAAAAGCTGCACCTTGGGATGCATTTCCATCCTCCTACTACTCAGGGTGGTAAATGTAGCACCTGTGAGCCATTGTGTAGAGAATCAATTACACCTTGGGCCCAGTGATAAGAATTCATCCCCCCTGAGCTCAGTTTTCAAAAGGCTTCAAAAGGCCTCCCACCTCTTTCCCTTTTTCCAATGCAAATGAGCAACACTTTGGAAATTTGCATGCCAAATTCCAACAAGGGTTTCAAGCGAGTAAATGGTCATATTTATTAGTAATAGCAGTATGTAGATGAGTAAGAGGTATTTAATAAATGTATGCTGAATGTGTAGCATTTCTATAGCACTTAACAGTTTTCAAAGCTTTTTTTAACTCCTCTGTACCTCATATATTTGATTCTTAAATAAGCAAACAAATCCGAAAGTCCCGTGATGAGAATGGAGGGGAATTATTATCCTCATTTACTGATAAAAATAAGGTTCAAGAAAGATTTTATCTTGCACAATGTCGCATCTGTTGGATCATAGAAAAAGCAGGGGAATTCCAGAAAAACATCTACTTCTGCTTTATTGACTATGCCAAAGCCTTTGACTGTGTAGATCACAAATGTGGAAAATTCTTCAAGAGATGGGAATACCAGACAATCTTACCTGCTTCCTGTGAAACCTGTATGTGGGTCAAGAAGCAACATTTAGAACCAGACATGGAACAACAGATTGGTTGCAAATTGGGAAAGGAGTATGTCAAAGGTGTATATTGTCACCCTGCTCATTTAACTTACATGCATAGTACATCAAGCAAAATGCCAGGCTGGATGAAGCACAAGTTGGAATCAAGATTGAAGGGAGAAATATCAATAACCTCAGATGTGCAGATAACACCACTCTTATGGCAGAAAGCGAAGAGGAACTAAAGAGCCTCTTGAAAGTGAAAGAGGAGAGTGAAAAAGCTGGCTTAAAACTCAACATTCAAAAAATGAAGAGCACGACATCCAGTCCCATCACTTCATGGCAAATAAATGGGGAAACAAGGGAAACAGTGACAAACTTCATTTTCTTGGGCTCCAAAATCGCTTTAGATGGTGACTGCAGCCATGAAATTAAAAGATGCTGCTCCCTGAAAGAAAAGCAATGACAAACCTAGATAGCGTATTAAAAAGCAGAGACATTACTTTGCTGAAGTGAAGGTGAAGTGAAGAGAAAGTCACTCAGTTGTGTCCGACTCTTTGAGACCCCATGGACTATATAGTCCATGGAATTCTCCAGGCCAGAATACTGGAGTGGGTAGCCTTTCTCTTCTTCAGGAGATCTTCCCAACCCAGGGATCGAACCCAGGTCTCCTGCATTGCAGGCAGATTCTTTACCAGCTGAGCCACAAGGGAAGCCCTTGCTAACAAAGGTCCATCTAGTCAAAGCTATGGTTTTTCCAGTAGTCATGTATGGATGTGAGAGCTGGACCATAAAAAAGGCTGAGTGCTAAAGAACTAATGCCTTTGAACTGTGGTCCTGGAGAAGACTCTTGAGAGTCTCTTGGCCTGCAAGGAGATCAAACCAGTCAATCCTAAAGGAATGAACCCTGAATATTCATTGAAAGGACTGATGCTGAAACTCTAATACTTTGGCCATCTGATGCGAATAGCTGACTCATTGGAAAAGACCTTGATGCTGGGAAAGACTGAAAGCATGAGAAGGGGATGACAGAGGATGAGATGGTTGGATGGCATCACTGACTCAATGTACATGCATTTGAGCAAACTCCTGGAGATGGTGAAGGACAGGGAAGCCTGGCATGCTGCAGTCCATGGGGTCGCGAAGAACCGGACATGACTGAGTGACTGAACGGTGTCACACAGCTGAGTCATAAGTGTCAGAGTTCTGACTAGAGCTTGAGTTTGACTCCCTGCCTTACTGCTGTGCCACTTTGCCTCATAGTATTTCAGAAGGGACAGGAGTACAGAACAGCAGCTGTATTAAGTAATAGCAGGAAAGTGCTATCAATAATAGCTAAAATGTATCCCTAGGTTTCCCAGCTGTCTGTCATGGATATTCACTAGTTTAACTATTCATTTCTAAATATGTATTTATTTGGTTGTGCTGGGTCTTAGTTGCACCACACAGGATCTAGTTAAAGCTTCCAAACTGAGTTGTGGCATGCGGGATCTAGTTCCCCAACCAGAGAGTGAACCCTGGCCCCCTGCATTGGGAGCACAGAGTCTTTGCCACGGGACCACCAAGGAAGTCCTTCATTTAATTATTTTAAACTTTTTAGTTTGGGATAGTTGTAGATGCATATGCAATTGTAGGAAATAAAAAGACAGTTTCTTCCAATGGAAGAATGACAGAGATTGTCAGACAGTGTCTGAACCAGGATATTGATATGGATACAGTTGAGATACACAGGGTTTCCATCACCCCAGGATCCCTCAGGTTGTCCTTGTATTCACACCCACTTCACTCTCTTCACCATACCTCCTTAACCCTTGACAACCACTAATCTGTTCTCCATTTCTATAAATATGATATTTCATATTTATGCTATTTCAGGATGATTCCATAAGCAGAATTATACAGCGTGTGATCTTTTGTGTTTTTCTCCCCCACTCAGTATAATTGTCTAGAGATTCATCCAGGTTGTCTCATGCATCAGAAGTTCATTCCTTTTTATTATGAAGTTGTATTCCTTGGTATGATGCACCAAGTTTGTTTAGCCATTCACTTCTTGAAGGACAGTCTGGGTTGTTTCCAGCTTGGGGCTAAGAAGAAAGTTATTATGAATATTTGTGTATAGGTTTGTGTGTCTTCATTTTTTGGGAAAAATACCCAAATTGCAATTACTGGGCTGTATGATAGTTACATGCTTAGTTTCTTAAGCCATTGCCCAGTTGTTTTATATTCCCACCAGCAATGCATGAACAATCCAGTTTTTCCACATCCTTACCAGCATTTGGTGTTGTCACTATTTTGTATTTTAATCTTTCTGATAGCTGTGTACTACTATTTCATTGTAGTTTTATTTTGCATTTCCCTAATGATGTGGAACAGCTTTTCATGTGCTCATTTATTATTTGCGTATCATCTATGTTCAAGTATCTTTTTATGTCTTTTGCCAATTTTCTACTGAATCGTTGTTTGTTTTCTTTTTTTTTTTTTCCTGTTGAGGTTTGAGTTTTTGAATTTTGTATATTCCAGATACTAGTCCTTTATTGGATATATGATCTGCAGTGTTTTCTTGTACTCTGTAGCTTGTTGTTTTCATCTTCAGAGGGTCTTTTGCAGAGCAAATATATTTTGATGAAGTCCAACTTATTAATTTTTCCTTTCATGGATCATTGTTTTGGTGTCAAGTATAGAAACTCCTTGCCTAGCCCAAGTGGGGAGTTTTACCCACTGGCTCTCATTTCCCTTGGTTGAGGCTTGCTCCAAGGAGTGCTGACTCCCCCACACCTCCAGGTCTGTGCATGGAGATGCTAGCATGGCCATGCTGTCTCCCACAGGCAGAGAGGGAGAGGAGCCCTGGGCAGAAAGTAGGAGTAAGGAAGCACAGCTGAGGGAAGGGACCATCAGGCTACAGTGGGTGCAGGGGTGCCACAGTAACAGCTGGTGCTAAAAGGTGGCCTGAGTCCACATGGAAAGGGCACAGAAACTATCTGGTGAAAAGAAAATGTTATCTGAGGGGAAATAAGGCACTACTGGGAATTCCCTGGTGGTCCAGTGGTTAAGAATCCACCTCGAAGTGGAAGAGACATGGGTTCCATCCCTGGTTGGGGAACTAGGATCCCATGTGCCACGGAGCAACAAAGCCTGTGCGCTCTGGAGCCTGCACGACACAACTAGAGAGTCTGTGTATCGCAACGAAAGATCCCCATGACATGACAAAGATCCTAATGCTGCAACTAAGACCCGACACAGCCAAGTAAATAAGTAAATATTAATATAAAAAAGTCCCTGTTACATTAGGTTAGTGTCAGTCATGGAGAAGGCAATGGCACCCCACTCCAGTACTCTTGCCTGGAAAATCCCATGGACGGAGGAGCCTGGTAGGCTGCAGTCCATAGGGTCGCTAGGAGTCGGACACGACTGAGTGACTTCACTTTCACTTTTCACTTTCATGCACTGGAGAAGGAAATGGCAACCCACTCCAGTGTTCTTGCCTGGAGAATCCCAGGGACGCGGGAGCCGGGTGGGCTGCCGTCTATGGGGTCACACAGAGTCGGACACAACTGAAGTGACTTAGCTTAGCTTAGCTTAGTGTCAGTCACTGGTTACATATATTCAGCTCTGATGAAGCGTTGGTCATATGACCCTGGCTTGCTCATTCAGGGTCCTCCTGAGAAAACAGTGAAGAGGGCAGTAAGCTCTGATAAATCAGTGGAAGGAGAACAGTTTGAGGGTGGAGAGGGAAGACCCAGGAGTACAACTCACATCACTGACTGCCTGAGAAGAACGCAGGGGTCTCCTAAGCCTGGAGTCTCCTCTGGAAAGGAAGAGAAAAGTGCCCAAAGCAAATCTCTCCAGGGACTTCAAGAAGAGATAGGCTGACAAGTCTTTGAGGAGTCTGAGAAACTTGCATCCTTAGCATATTTTTTTGAACTAATACCACATTGCAAACCCAGGCCATTGCACATGCCTGAAACATAAGACGTATTTCCCCAGAAGGCGAGGCCAGTTTCTACAAAGATTGGTCATAATGAATAGCCTTCTCATTGCTTCACCAAACTTGGGTTTCATTGGAATTGAGTTACACCCTTGCTGCTTTGAACATACAATACGCTTCAGCTGGGAGCTAACACGCTGGCTCTGTGGCTGGAGCTCTGTGCTCTAATAGAATAACTGTCAGAACCACTAGGCATCAGTTATGACTTCTTTCCTTATTGGTGTTGGAAAATACCATAGTTGTGTTTAAAAATAAATGCCCAAGTGTTTTATCCCAGAAGACCAAATATAGCCTGGAATTCTTCAAGTAACCTGGGCCCCCGTAATAGCCCACGTAGTTTATTTTTTGTATGTGCAGACCTGCAGAGATCCACATGCATGGACTGTAACTCCTAAACCAGGAGAGGATAAAAGAGAGGAAAAAATCCACAAGAAATAGTTTCAAATCTCCAAAATCATAGCTTTATTAACTAAAGCTGCCATTTCTTGCATCCTTACCTTGGGTTAGGCCCTGTACAGCACATATCTTCTTGTTTAATCCTCAGGACAACAGCTTGAAGTAGGTGTCCATTTCCCCATTATTAAAAAATTGAAGTGTAGTTAATTTACAATGCTGTGTAAGTTTCTGGTGTACAACAGTGATTCAGATATATATATATATATAATTTTCATTATAGTTTATTACCAGATACTGAATATAGTTCCCTCTGCTATACAGTAGGTCCTTGTTTATCTGTTTTACATATATAGTAGTTTGTAACTGCTAATTTGAAACTCCTAATTTATCCTTCCCCATTTCTCCCATTTTATAATCAAGGAAGCGTAATAAAGTAACTTGCCCCAAATCACACAACTCTAAGGGGAAGAGCCAGGATTCACAACTAGGTCTGATTCTGAAGCCCAGGCTTTGGACATTGAATGGGGAAAAATGATGTTAATAAACAAGAATAAAAATATACCCCATGAAAACACCTTCTCTCAGGCTGAGTTGAGATGTTTCTAATAATTTGTCGTAATTGCTTCGGATTCTCAGCCTCATGAGCAGAGATGATTTGTTATTGTTGTTTTCCAGTTGCTAAGTCGTGTCTGACTCTGTGACCCCATGGACTGCAGCAACTCAGGCTCCTCTGTCCTGCAGTATCTTCCAGAGTTTGCTCAAATTCACAATTATTCTTCTACAAAACCAGGCCACCCAGCCATCCCCCACCCCTCCCCCAAACCACAACCAATTAGTCCTACACACTCCTGCTAATTATGCTGAGTTATTTAGGTCCTTTTAAAGGCAGAGGGAGTGGTGGGGTCAGTCGGCCATAAAATATCTTCCTTTTATGAATATTCTTCTCTGGGGCTGAAGAATATCTTGGCTGCCTAGGGCTGGGAACATAGTCCATCCTGAGCTGGGTAGACATTTTCTTCCTTCTCACTTTAAACGATATTTGATTGCATCCTGTGGTGCTGAAAGGAGAAGGGACTGGGTAGATTAGTTGTCAATTTTGACTGTCTTCTGTGGTTAGGCCATGGCATGATTGATTTACCTCTATTACAGAGAGTTCCTCTTTCACACACATGGATGCCTACCGAACTCTTCAGAGACCAATTGTCAAGCAAAATGAGGCACTTGAAGACAACTGAATGAACAACCCCTCTTTTAAAAATTTTAATCGATTCTTTCATTTTGTCCTTGCTCTTGGTGGGTGACTTAGCATTTTAAATGCACACCTTTTCTCCATTATGCCCTCTTACCTGCTTATGGTGCTTTTCACCATCTTCTTGTGGAACAGAATCAATATTCTGTTATTCTCTGTCATTTGGATGTTACTTTGTGCAAACAGTAGTTTTTAAAAAAATAACATCAGGAGCTCTGCTGTCTACACAAATCAACAACAACGAGAAACAAGAAGTGGATTACTACCGAAATCCTTTTTGTTCTAAATTGTAATCAACTATATTGGATGCGAGGTTTGTCCATTTTAAAAATTTAATAATGGGTTTTGGTCTTCTTGGTTCTATAAAAAGGGCATTTATAAATATTAATATGGAATACCAGGGAAAGAACAATACATAACAATAATGAGAATCACAAAATCCCATCACATTTGACACTGTCATATCACCAGCTTAAGGATTAGCAGGTTAACCTCAGAGTTAAAAATATTGCTTCATGATTAAAAAAAAAATCTTAGAATAAAAAAAGCTTCTTGTTGCATTATATATTCCTTTTGGCTTCCTTGTTTTTCTTCAGGTTATGGGATCACTGCTTCGATTAACATTTTGGGGGGAGAGTAGGCTGAGGGGAAGGTGGTGGGTTGACTTATCTGCATTCTTTCCTGCCCAAGTCGTGCTGGGCTTGGCTTTTGTCTAATTCTAACCTCTGACACTGCTTGAGTCAAAGGCCTGGCGACTAATACCCCTATTTTAGCTGTTTTTTTTTTATCCACCCGAAGCTCCATTTTAAATGATAAAGTTACCCAAGGTGTCAGTTTTCACCAGTATTCCTAAATACATCTAGTAAAAAATGCAGCAATTTCATAGAAAATCCAAGCTATTGAGATCTAATCACTGCGTAAGCTGTGGCTTTATTCAAATCTGGATCACCAACATGACTTAAGATGTAAATGAAGTGCAGAGAGAAATAAAGCAAGAAAATCTCCGATGGCCTTTCTCTCTGCTATTTGATGCCCGGGCTCTTATCAGTCAATTAATGCTGCTAAACTTCAGTGGCGGCATCGGTGTAACAGCCCCAGTAGCTGCTGCACTCCTCTAGCCTTAGCCAAACAAAACGCACTTTCAGTAGCCTTAATATGAAACGGAAAAAAAGGTCAAAATAGACGGGCTTTGCCAAATAAATCCTGAAGATCCATTCTAATTTCCACCCGTGGGTCTTTTAAGTCATCCTGGATGCTCTTTATGATACGTTGATCCACATTTAGTTTCATTAAAACTTTGTGACTTGGTATTTTCCAACCTGATAGCTTCACTGAACTGGTTCTCAGAGTGTTTCCTAGGCCGCTATGCATAAAACTACTTTGCTGTCATGGTGGCTTCTAATACCACCTAAAACGCAGGCAGTGGCTGTCCTGGAAATGAACCTGATCTACATGCATTCCATCTGAGCTGGGGAATTACTTTGCTTTCGCTTTGACTGGATGCCTTATGAGGAAGAGGTGCTGTCCTCTGCAGCCCCCACCCTAAGCCCTCCAGAAACTGAATGCTGAATTATTTACCCCTCTGTATTTGTTCTGGAAGCAATCTACACAGAACACGACTTTTATCTGCTGAGGTTTCCAACCGGGATTAACAGATGCTAAAACATTTGGAGAGGAGGGAGAGAAGAGGGGCCCACAGAAGAGACGAAAATAAAATCAAGGTCTTTTCCGACAATGGCATGGTCAATACAGGGCAGACTCTGACTAAGCTGGAAAAGCAAGAGGTTTCTCAGAGGGGTGCACCGAGAACCTGGCTCTGCTGCAATGATTTTAACATAGGAAAAGAAAAGGAAAAAAATAAATAAATAAAAACCCACCACTCTGGGTTCTTGACTCGCCTGAAAATTACTTCTGAGCTGGCCGGGTCTCCCTCACAATCAGTGACCCCTCAGCTTCCCTCCACCCTGAGATCTAACAGAAGCCTTTATTTCTTTATCAATTGCTGTGGTCAGTATACATTACTGCAGTCAACAGAACTATTGGCAAAGGACTTCAAAAGAGGTGGAGATCATTTTTCTAGGGGAAAAGGGGATTAAACATAAAATAAATAAACCAACAAGGTGGAATAACCAATTCCTAGCCTCACCTGAGTCTGCAGTTGTCATGTTTTCAAGTAACAAGTTTGTCTCCCAAATGTGTTGTCCTCCCAACAAGACAAGTGTTCATGGCTCACATCTACTTGGGATGCACAGTGGGAAGCCAGCCCTCACTTTAGCTGACCTTGCCTTTCTTCGTGAGCTTTTTTCAAGGTGGGGGAGGTAGAGGCTGCGATCTGACACCAGGCCTGCATTTACACTCATAAACTACCCGGCTTTGCAGCCAAATCAACCTGGACTGGAAACTTGACTCTTTTGTTAACCAGCTGTGTGACCTTGGGTACCTTCTCTGAGTCTCAATTTCTTCATCCAGAAATGAAGATGAAAGAAACTCCCTCTACTTGAGTTGATGAAATGAGATAATTTCTGTGAAGCAGCTAGCCTAGTGCCTGGCACATGCTTGATGTTTAATGTGCTATGCTGAGCTGCTGAGTTGTGTCCGACTCTGCGACCTGATGGACTGTAGCCCGCCAGGCTCCTCCGTCCATCGGGATTCTCCAGGCAAGAATACTGGAGTGGGTTGCCATGCCCTCCTCCAGGGGAATCTTCCCAACCCAGGGATTGAACCCAGGTCTCCCACATTGCAGGCGGGTTCTTTACCGTCTGAGCCATCAGGGAATCCCATGAATAACTGGAATGTGTAGCCTATTCCTTCTCCAGTGGATCTTCCTAACCCAGGAATCAAACAGGGGTCTCCTGCATTGCAGGTGGAGTCTTTACCAGCTGAACTACCAGGGAAGCCCCTTGATGCTTAATATAGGACAGTTAGTGTAATGAAACTTATGATTGTTGTATTATGACTCTGCGAGTTCTGAGAACTGAATGTGACTGTTCACTTGGTCTGTTAAACAAAACAAATACATGCTGAAGCATAAACCCCCACTTTTCTAGTGTTGTTGAAAACCTCTCACTATTACAAACTACGTGTAGATACCCCCATGACCTGGGAATCAAGAATATTTAATTCTTCACTCACTCACCACCCCTTCACCAGATTGTATATTGTATATGACAACCCTGGGCAAGCTTGAGTCCCCGGGAATGCTGGGAAAGGTGAAGAACCCCTAAGGAGAACTCTTAGAAAAGCAGAGTGGGTTTTACTGGGGACCTCCAGCTGCCTTATTCTCTTTTTTTTTCCCGTAGCATCTTTCAACATGGCTGTAGGTGCTCTGCTTATGGGCTCCAACTGGCTCAGTTCTGCTTTCCTAGCTGAGACTCCATAACCTTGGGAATCTGGTTCAGAAACCTGAAGCCTTGTGATGAGAAAGTGATGGATATAAAGGCCAGAGGTAGAAATAAAATCAGCGGCAGGATGTGTTTCCTGTAACCCCAAAGAATCTGTTTTAAGGTGTGGTTTTGGGCTTCCAGAGAAGTGTGTTGATAACCTTTACTGATTCATGGAAAGTAAGTCATCTCCTTGTTAGTACCACTGAAAAGTTGCCGACAGCTTGGGGTGCTGGAAGAGTCTCCTTCAAAGAGAAGTGGGTGCATGTCGCAAGGCAACTAAGACTGTGAGCCACAGCCACTGAAGCCCAGGCACCCTAGAGCCTGTGCTCTGCAACAAGAGAAGCCACCACAATGAGAAGTCCACACACTGCAACCCACTTGCTGTAACTAGAGTGAGCCTGCGCACGATGGTGACCCAGCGCAGCCAGGAGTAAATTAAAAAAAAAAAAAAAGACTACCCTTTCTTCACTGAGCTGCCTTTGCACCACTGTTGGAAATTAATTGCCTATTAAATGTTTGGGTCTATCTCTCAGCCCTTTTTTTCTGTTAAAAAAAAAGGAGTGGGTAGAAAGAGCACTGGATGGGGCCCCCATCTTTGCTCTGCCATGTTATCATTGACTTCAGCTCTCTGAACCCTCACATCCACATCTGAAAAGCAAGGTGGTCGACACCTGTAACAGGGATTCTCTTTGAAGTGTGAGATTGCCGGGACTATGAACACCACTGCTTGTTTAAGAAAATTCTTCTTAACAACACACTTGTATTAGTTCTATAACATAAACTTTCATTGAACATGAAACTAAAGGGCTAGGACAAGATATGCTCTAAGATCCAGAGGAGACGGTGTGTATTATTGTAGATGTGACCAGGTAAAGACAGTTTGGTAGCCGGGGAAGCCTGCAAGCTTTGTAATGACCATGACAGGATAGGATCTGAAATGTGATCGTAAGATAATCAGATGAAATGGGGCCCCAAACACCTAGATTCTATTAAGACCTGATTCCCACTCATTGGATAACCATATGACCAACTCAGCTCCCTCCCCTAAGCTGCTGGCGGCACCATGAAATGGGATTCTAGGGGGAAGGGAAGCAACCAGCATTCTGTCTTGATTTGGAGAATGACTCCTATTGTTCAGGCTAGATAAATCTAGCCTAAACAATAGGAGTCTTGCGCTTTGGGTTTGCTTGCACTTGGAAAATGGTGACCTGCCTCCCAGCAGCTTTAGTCGCGATACCCTGTGCCCTACTGGTCCAAGGTACTCTCCCTGGTACCTCTGCTTTTCTTCCCAACTCATGCCCATGCCCTTTCACCAAAAGGTCACTAACAGGTTTCACTTAGTAGTTCTGCATTTCAGACCTGGCTGCGTATCAGGAGCACCTGGGTAGTGAGTTAATAACACAGATTCCTGACTCCTGTCCCAGGCAGTTCTTCAGTAGATCTGGAGGGACCCAGACGTCAGCACGGATTATGAAGCACTCCAGGTGCTTTGGATGCCACCAGGCCAGTACAGTGATAACCACTGTGACACACTGCCAGAGGATGTTTTTAGGGGTTCCCAGGTACAGTGATCCAGGCCTGAAAACACAGCCACACATGGGCAAACCATCCAGACAGGTGACCCTAACAGTAATCTCAACCTGCCAACACACCATCCACAGGTGGGTGTTAGTGATGGCAACTCCATGTGGGTCAGGGTGTTTTGGCAATACTGAGGGTGCCTCTCCCCTGCCCTGGACACAGTGTACATCTCCCCTCGGGCCTCCCCCTTCCACCCCAGTGGCAAGTTAACACAGATGGAACAAACTTCCAAAAACAGAACAGCTCTGCGGGAAGCATTCTTGGCTATGGGAGAATTCAGTCCAATTTGCCACCAATATCAAGGCTGGCTTTTGATTATGTTGATGACAAAGACTGTAAACAAAACAGCCTTTCTTTACTAATTAATTCCCTTCGAAGAACTCTAAAGATCTTTAATTACACAGTTTGAAAAGCAGCGGTTACCCAATCGGGCTGATCAGCCTGTGCACTCCTCTCTCTGCCCACCCGAAAGAAATATTTTGTTTTCCCTGCTTCACACACCTAGGATGGGTTTGCAGTAAATCCTGTCAACTAAACGCCTGACAAAAGTGCTCTGATGTCAGGTATAAAGAATGCCACCTACAGCTTAATGTTTGAAAAAAAATTTCTGAGGGCTGCAAACAATGAAGGTTTTTGTCTTCTTAATGCCCAGTATGCAATCGAGTGGAAATGCTACTTCCATCTGTAATCTACAAATGAAATTAAAGTTGTTGAAAGACACAGGGTAAACCAGAAGCCTTTGTTTCTTTGCAGAACAGGAAAAATTTAAACCACTAAATGTTTTAGCAGATTTACTAAATTTCCAATTAAATCATGAAATCTATGATTGCAAAGCTTGGTGAGAGCTGTCTGCTCTACCAACCTCCCCCCCACCCCAGCATACATATGATATCACAAATTAAACTATTCCCCCATATTTAGCTTCTTTCTGTCCTGCCTGTGGGGAAACTGAGGGGCAGAATGGGGCACACAAGCTTGAAGGGGAATGTGGCCAGCACAGCAGTGTTTGAGGGCATGGCCCAGGTCGGTCTTTGGGGAAAAAAAACAGCAGTTTGCCCCATGTGAGGGTTCCAGGGCCTCCAGCTGGTGGAGGCAGCCTGGTTGGAGCAGAGAGTTCATTGGTGGAGAGGGAGTCAGATCTGCTATACAAGAGCACCCTCTGCCAGTTGGCACAGAGGGCTGGCTGGAAAGACCTGCGGTCCAGAGTTGGGGGTGGGGCTGCTGGAGGGCACTGGACTCTGCTTACAAAGCTGGCGGGGCTGGGGGACCAGGCAGGAAAGAGATTCTATCTTCAAAACTAGACAGAGCGCTCACCTCTGAAACAATAGCTGGTGTAGGCAAGGGTGATGCTGATTTTTCCAAGGGCTCTCCACATTAATCCGCCCCACCAAATGCAGCCACTAGGAGCCTGAATGGTCCTCCAGACACCCATTCAGGAGAAAATGACGGGTGATTTTTGCCCTTGTCTTGGGAGATCTCCCGTGAGCACCGCTGCTCTGGCTGACATGTGTTTGTAAAGATAAAACACCAGGCTACTTTGGGGGCCCTCCCAGGCTGCTACAAAGAGCAAGTGGTGCCAACTTGGCCTCTGCATGGCTTTTTAGAATTGAGTTGTTAATTTTTTTTTTAATATGCACCTCTTTCTGAAAAAGGATTTGAAGCAACATATAATAAAGGCAAACACAATAAGGTCATTCAACTAAAATTAGAAAAGCAAAGTGGTGGAAAGAAAGAAGAAGCAAGCATTGACTGTGAAATGTAATACAGTTACTGTGATTTAGCATCAGATTAGGCTTTGAGCTTCCTGGCAGCCATGGCAAAAAGGGACATTCAATTAGTCCATACAACCTACTAGAAGAGCAATTCTCCAAGAGAGGTATGCTTTTTTCTTGGCATTAAGTTTCTTGTAGAAGACTTGGTGGAGGAACTCTGAAAACATACAGTATGTTTGACAGTCTAGATGTGGAAGGGTAGAGCAATAAACAAGCAGGCAAAGTCCTACTGTAGGGGTATGATCTAACAGGACACTAGAAAAGAGCTTGGCATCCTCAGAGGGGTGGGGGGGATAGCAGGCGAGTTCTCTTTAGCTTAGTTGCTAAATAAGGTGCTAAAACAGATGCAATGTTTTCAGATGTAAGTCTCAGAAATCCCACCTCACTCTGGCCTAAATAATAAAGAAATGTGATTTCTTTGGTTCAGCTGCTCAGTCATGCTTTCCCTGTGCTACACCAGCATCACCATCGGCTCCATCCTCAGGCTGATAGCAATATGGATGCCGCAGCTCTGGGAGTCACACATTCAGGACAACCTTCACAGCAAGGCAGGAGATCATTTCTTCCTGTGACTTTCACTTAGGATGGAGGGAATTTTTTATTGCTGCTGTCCCCATCCCATTCAACAGACTTCCTTTTTCATCTTACTGGCCAGAATTGGCCCACATGCCCATTCTTGATTCAGTCCTGGCAAGGGGGATAGGGACACCCATAGACCAAGTAGGCCACTCCTATAGTTCTTGGCCAGGTGGGGAAGGAGGATTCTTGATCAAAATTGGGGTTGTGTTAGGTAAGAAAACGGGCAGGAGATTAATGGTTGCTGGAGTAGACAGCTAACACTGCCATTTTGGTCTTTAAATGCCCCTCCCTGGATGTCAAGATTGGTGTAGGTGAATAGTTATCAAGGCTGTTGGAAGGTCTGTCTGCTTGGTTTTCTCAGAAAAAGAGCATCCTTACTATTTTTGAGTCAAATTTAACGTTTCCCATACCTTCTGCCTTTACTTACTTCTCTCAGGTCTTTGCTCCCACTTGTATACATTAAAAAAAAAAAAAAAAAACCTGACTGCTCTTTTTCCATCCAATTTTACTCAGATAATAATCCATCTTCCATACTGGTAGAACAATCTTCTTAAAAAATAAATGTACTTTAGGACTCCCTGGTGGCTCAGTGATGAAGAATCTGTCTGCCAATGCAAAAGACACGGTTTCTGTTCTTGGTCCTGGAAGATCCCACAGGCTGTGGAGCAACTAAGCCCGTGTGTCACAACTATTGAGCCTGTGCTCTAGAGTCTGGGAGCCGCAACCCCTGAGCCCATGCAACCACGAAGCCCATGTGCCCTACAGCCCGTGCTCAACCGCAAGAGAATCACTGAAAAGAGAAACCTGTGCACCTTAACTGGACAGCAGTCCCACTTGCTGCAACTAAAGAAAAGTCTGAGCAACCGCAAAGACCCGGCACAGCCAAAAATAAAGAAATAAAATTATTGACAAATAAAATAGATGCACTCTATTACTCCTTTGTTTAGCAACTTCTTCGACTTCCTATCATCTACCACACAACATCAACAATCTTTGCATTAGCACATAAAAATGAAATACTTAGGTATACATTTAACAAATGTGTACAAGATCTGTATGGGGAAAGCAAAAAACTCTGATGCAAGAAATCACAGAAGCTCTAACTCAGTAAATTGAGAAATATTTAATGGCTCAAATATTTCCTAGCCTCATGGCTAGGAAAGCTCAATATTGTCAAGATGTGAATTCTTCCCAACTTGATCTATAGAGATTTAATGCAATTCCTATCAAAACCCCAACAACTGAATATTAACAAACTGATTAGAAACGTTGTATAGAAAGGCAAAAGACTTGGAAGAGTCAATGTAATATTCAAGAAGAGTTTTGAGGACTGATTCTCCCTATGTGTCAGATCCATCAAAGTCCCTATCTTAGAGAAGCCCATAGTCTATCGGAGAAACAACAATTCAAACACCTTAATAAATATTTCACTAAAGAATTCAGCTACTTTGTCTTGCTGATTGTAGTCCACAGGGTCAGAACTCTCCTTGCAGTTATGGGATGGCTTCTGAAAGCTTCCCTGTTTTCTTCAGATGGTGATGTTGCCACTACCTGATAGTAGAGAGATGAAATGGCTATTGCAATATTAACTGCCATGTGTATTTCCAATGTATTTTTCCACGTAAGTAGTGTGCCCATTCTACAGGGTAGCAAAAGAGACTCAGAGAAGTTCAGGAATTTGTGTAAGGTTGTTCTACCAGAAGACAGCAGAGCTGGTATTCAAACTCGGGGCTTCAGAAGGATGAACAGAATTCCTACCACCTGCTGGTGGCTTCAACCCACACAGAGACCCGCTTAGCTGGTATGTGAGAAGGGAGGACGGCATCATGAGTTGCCTGGGCTCAGAGCTCATGCTCTTGATCACATGCCACCTGCCAGCTCCTCACCCAGGACTAGTGCTCCTGGAAGAGGTGCCTGGAGACGCAGACCAGGAGCTGGAGTGGGCAGTCCCGACTCCATCCTCATAACCAGGGAAATGCATGGTCATCTCAAGAAAGCAAACGGATTATGGTGGTAAGATGTAAAAGTGCTTTGGGTAACAGCCTTAGTGAGGAATGTTTGAAGGCTCAGCATGGTTCATTGACCTCTGGAAATACCTCAGGTTACAATAAAATTACACCTGTCATTCTGAATGTGTAGGTAGAGAGCTATGTGGGAAGCTTTCTGCCAGTCTCTGAAGGCAAAGAAAGGGGATGGAGCCAGAAAGCAGCTCTGGGTGGGGTGTCCCTATGTAGAGACCATGGAACTGTGGACGTTGGGGATTTCCTGCCTCTGTCTCCAGCAGTGAGAGGGAGGAAGGCAGTGTCTACCTTATCAAGTACAGGGCCTGAGCCTGAATGGCCTGGGGGCCGTGGGACAACATTGAATGAACTGTGTACCTCTAAATGGAACTCTGAGAGGAAGGGCAGCAGCATACGAATGATTTAACAAAGGAAGAAGTGTTGTGATGCTGAGGTCTTTTTATCTTTCCTGCTGCTACTGCTGCTGCTAAGTCGATTCAGTCGTGTCCGACTCTGTGCGACCCCATAAACGGCAGCCCTCCAGGCTCCACCATCCCTGGGATTCTCCAGGCAAGAGTACTGGAGTGGGTTGCCATTTCCTTCTCCAATGCATGAAAGTGAAAAGTGAAAGTGAAGTCTCTCAGTCGTGTCCTAGTGACCTCATGGACTGCAGCCTACCAGGCTCCTCTGTCCATGGGATGTTCCAGGCAAGAGTACTGGAGTGGGTTGCCATTGCCTTCTCTGTTATCTTTCCTGGTATTTATCAAATTCCAGAACATGCAGAGCAATGTTAAGAGGTGACCCTGTGATGGGGACTTTCCATTACTACCAGGCTCTGAGGGCTCCAAACTTTCCAAAGGGATCTGTATGCTAAGCAACTGAGGCTCCAATGTGCGCTGTCTGAAAACATTTAGGAAAGATTGAGAGAGATGAAATACTTCTTCCTTTCTCTAAAGTAGGGATAAATTGAAGGTCAAGTTGAAGATCAAGCCTATGTTAACAGGTCCTAAAAGGATAGTCCATGATTGCTACAGGTAGGAGTGAAGAGGGCAGTGCAAGGGTTGATGCAGCCCCACCCAGCATGGGGACCCCTCCTATCATCCTGGGAGGTGCCGAGGACAGAGGATCCGGGGACTGTCTGGCAGTGGGGAAATTGCTAGATCATCTCAAAGATCCCCTTTCAAGTCTTGGCTGAGACATGCTAACAGGGGAAGCAGGCTGTAGGATGGCCAGGGGCTCTTCTTGTATCTTCAATACTTGACTGCCCTTTGGAGGGCAAATACCACCATGCATGACCGGGAGAAAAAACATAAAGGAGAGGCCCTTCTACCCCAGATATTTCTCTAACCTCATCTCATCCTCATTCCCCGATAATGTTCAAATTCCTGTGGTTGGCACGCCAAACCTTTCAGGAAATGGCTGCAACGAACCACTCCGTGCTATCTCCCTGCTACTTCAGTTCTCACTCCTGCGTGGGCATCACACAGACCTTATCCCCTAAACACAGCACATTCCTTCAAGCTTCTGTGCCTTTATCCATGCTGTCCTCTCAGCCTGGACCACCTCACTCTCTCTTACGGTTCAGTTTAGTTCAGTCACTCAGTTGTGTCTGACTCTTTGCGACCCCATGAATCGCAGCACACCAGGCCTCCCTGTCCATCACCAACTCCCGGAGTTCACTCAGACTCACGTCCATCAAGTCAGTGATGCCATCCAGCCATCTCATCCTCTGTCATCCCCTTCTCTTGCCCCCAATCCCTCCCAGAGTCTTTTCCAATGAGTCAACTCTTCGAATGAGGTGGCCAAAGTATTGGAGTTTCAGCTTTAGCATCAGTCCTTCCAATGAACACCCAGGACTGATCTCCTTTAGGATAGATTGGTTGGACCTCCTTGCAATCCAAGGGACTCTCAAGAGTCTTCTCCAACACCACAGTTCAAAAGCATCAATTCTTCAGTGCTCAGCTTTCTTCACAGTCCAACTCTCACATCCATACATGACCACTGGAAAAACCATAGCCTTGACTAATCGGACCTTTGTTGGCAAAGTAATGTCTCTGCTTTTGGATATGCTATCTAGGTTGGTTACAACTTTCCTTCCAAGGAGAAAGCGTCTTTTAATTTCATGGCTGCAGTCACCATCTGCAGTGATTTTGGAGCCCAAAAAAATAAAGTCTGACACTGTTTCCACTGTTTCCCCATCTATTTCCCATGAAGTGATGGGACCAGATGCCGTAATCTTAATTTTCTGAATGTTGAGCTTTAAGCCAACTTTTTCACTCTCCTCTTTCACTTTCATCAAGAGGTTTTTTAGTTCCTCTTCACTTTCTGCCATAAGGGTGGTGTCATCTGCATAGGTAGCCCCAGATCAGCCAGCTCTGCCTCTGGAAAGCCTTCCATTTCTTCTAAACTGGAGTGGTGCACTTCTGTGAACTCTCCATGCCCACCCCCAGGGCAGCATTTATTGCATTGCGATTACCCGTCACCCCATCTGTTTTTGTACTCCACTGGAGACTCGGCAGGGGCAGCACTCTCCCAGGTTTCCAATAGGCACGCAACTCCTGGTAGGAGGCCAATCACGTATTAGTTGGTTGACAAATGGAGGCTGAAAAGAGCAAATATTTGCTTAGTAAATGTGTAAACAAAACGTATTCATAATTCCAGTCACTATATTTAAGTTCCTATGTGATTAAGTTTTTGTTGTTGTTGTTTGATTGGGCTACACTGGGTCTTAGTTGCAGCATGAAGGATCTTTTTGAAAATAAATTTTTAAATTTAATGAATTTATTTTTGACTCTGCTGTGTCTTTGTTGCTGCGTAGACTTTTCTCTAGTTGTGGCACACGGGCTTCTTCTTGTAGTGGCTTCTCTTGCTGCAGAGCACGGGCGCTCGGGCACATGGGCTACAGGCGTATTTGACCATATTGACTCCAGTAATCATCCGTGTCTCTTCTCAGTCTGATTTCTTGGAGACTTGTCCAAATCATCTGCTAAACTCCTGTCTGCATATCCTCCCTCTGACTCATTCTTCCGCACTGAAAGTGGACTGTCGCCTCTACCATCTCGAGGCTACCATTCTTTGTCCGCTTCCTCTCAGTCGTGTTTGACTGTGGATCCCTCCCTCTGTGGAATGCTCTGTATCCTTGGTGGTTTGATACCATACCAGCTGTTGCCTCCTAGTCTCCTTTGAGGATACCACTCTCTTTGTCGTTCTCTTGAAGGTTCATGTTTCATGCGACTTGGTCCTAACCCCCTTTCTCTCTAACTTTATGCCCTGCTCATGGGAGATCACATCCATTCCAGGAGCTCTATATATCTATTATCTATCTACCTAACTATCTGTCAGTGGCTTCCAATCCTCATCAGCCCAGAACTCACTCCTTAGTGCCAGACCCACAGACTGAAGTCTTAATGGAATCTTATTCCTTTATCCAACAAACATTTTACTGAGCACCTCTTATCTGCCAGACATTGTTGCAGGTGCTGGATATATGTAGTGAACAGAACAGACAGAAAGTCTTGCCCTCATGAAACAAATATCTTACTAGACAAGTCAGAGAGTAAATTAACCAGGAAAATAAATAGTATGTGGAAACCACAGGCTTCCCTGGTGTCTCAGTAGTTAGGAATCTGCCTGCCAATGCAAGTGATATGGTTTTGATCCCTGATTCAGGAATATCCCCTGAAGAAGGGAATGGCAATCCACTCCAGCATTCTTGCCTGGGAAATCCCATGGACAGAGGAACCTGGTGGGTTACAGTCCATGGGGTTGCAATGAGTTGGACATGACTGAGCAACTGATGCATACACAAACATGAGAGCCACCGGAAAGTGGTTAGCAGAGAAGGGATGTCAGCTGCTCAAGTATCTAAAGGCTCAACCTGGCTGCTGTGTTACAAACAGACTGGGGGAGGTGGGGAGGCAGAAACAGGGGTGCCAGTTAGCTGACCTCTACCTTTGAATGGCGCACAGGCACCTCAGACTCAGAAATCCAAAAGTAAACATTCCCCAAACTTGCTCTTCCTCCCATGCTCTGCAGTTCAGTGAAGGACAACTGAATCCACCAAGGACTGGGGTGGGAACCAGGGATTTCTGACCACTCCTGCCCCTTCCCCTCATATCTAACTAGTTACAAATCCTCTTTTTTCTAGCTTATGAGTGCTTCATTCATTCCTTCATTCATTATTTCATTCGGTTACCAGATGTTTACTGAAACTTATATTTCAGGCCAATAAGGGGAGGTAAGCAATCAGATGTGTTCCCTGCCCTCTTGGAGCTTTGAGTTTACTATGAGTTTACTATGTTGAGTTTACTATGGGAAATAAATAATGCAAACAAAAGTAAGCCAATACTCACATGACTTCCTCTCATGATAAGGACTATAAAAAAAAAAAAAAAACTTGTTTCAACAAAGAAGAAAAATATGAGAGAAAAACTTAGATGTTGGCCAGTGAAGAGCCCCACAGGGAAGGCTAAAAGGGCTAAAAGGGATGGGTCATGTGAGAATGGCGCCGTAGCAAAAGGCACAGACTGGGAGGCTGAAAACAACAGAATTTTATTCTCTCCAAGTTCTGGAGGCTAGAGGTCAGAAACCAAGGTATCAGCAGGGCCATGCTCCCTCCAAAGGCTCTAAGGAAGAATTTTTCCTTGCCTCTTCCTATTGCTTTTGTCCACAGTCCTTGGCCTATAGACACACCACTCCAACTTCTGCCTCCATCTTCACAGGGTCTCATTCCCTCCATATCTGTATCTTTATATGCCTCTTCTTTTAAGAAACCAGTCACTGGATTTAGGGCCCACTTTTACCCAATATGACTTAATCTTAGTTAATTACATCTACAAAGACCCTACTTCCAAATAAGGTCACATCTTGACATTCTGGGTGGACAAGAATTTTAGGGCCCAAAATTTGGGGACATGATTCAACCCAATACAAATGGCAGGATCTTTTCCAGGCAGGTGGAGTAGCTTTCACACAGGCCCTGCATGGAGAAAGATGCTTGGAGTGTTTGGGGCCAGTATGGCTGAAGTAGGCATAAGGAGCAGAATAGATCCAGAGAAGCTTGGAGTGAGAGACAAAGCCAGATCACAGAGGAAAGGGGGCGGGGAAAGGGAGAGAGAGAGGGAAAGCCTGAGGCACCAATGATATGGAAGAGAAGTCCAAAGGATCAGCATCCTGGACAAGGTGGCCAGAACAGGATGTCACAGTTGGGACAGGGTTGGTTTGTGATAGCAGGAAGGTTCAAAAGTGGAGAAGGGGAAGACGGGCAGAGGCAGGTGAGTGTGATGGTGAGGAAAAGAGAAATCCTTTCTAATGGCTCCTTTGTGCATAACTAAACAGGAGATAGCTGGAAGGTGGAGGAAAGGGAGCTGGAGTTTGGAGGAGAGAAGAAACTTGTGATGGTTGTCTTGGGGACAGGGAAATCAAGCTTACCAGGATGGGTAGGCAGAGTTAAGAGCCTTTTCCATTAAAAAAAAAAAAAAAAAAAACGTTTTCCAGGTTCAAGGTTCTCTTGTATATGCCCATTTCTCTGCCTTTCCACAGTCACTTCCCCAGCTTTGGCCACATTATCACCACTCTGTGACTGTGACCGCATCCATCCGACGGGTTTCTCCTTCCTACCTTTCCCCTACTCCAGTCTGTTCCCAACATCGCTGTCACTCTGATCATGCTACACTCACATGGCATCACGCCCCAGTGTGGAATTCTTTTTAATAGTTTCCCATCGCCCTAACATACAACCTTAACTCCTCCATCTGAGTCTTCAGCTCCTTCATGGACTGGTCCGCTCTTGCTTCACATTCATCTTGCCACTTTCATTTCAAATTCTGCATTTCAAATATCCAGAGTTACTATAAATTCCTTGAATGTGCTACACACTCTGAGACTTTGCACTCACCATTCCTTCTTCCTGAAATTCTCTTTCCCCTCTGTTCGCCCCTCCTCTCCTGTCTGCCTGGCTAACTCTTCTCCCCTTTCAGTGGTCCGCTCCTCCTGCAGTTTTCATCTGTCATTCACCCACTCTGAGTTTGGGTAGGTTTCCTGCATAACCCTCTATGCTTCCCTTTTCTTTTTCTTCAAAAGCAGATACCATATAACAATGTAATTGCTTCCTTATTTCTATTTGGCTCTCATAAAACAACCTCCCTAAAGTACCACGCCTATGTTTTTCATGTTGCTTTCTGCATAGTATTTTTTTAAAAAACTATTAAAAAGGTAAATAAATGAAAATATTAAGATGAATTAACGTTTGTGCTGAAGGTTGTGAGTAACTCAAAGCTTTCGAGCAGATGACTGCTTCCCCTCAAGGCACGACAATGCAACTGAACTGCATGCTGGTGACATCAGGGAACCGCACTCTGCATGGCCATTGCAGCTCAGCTTCCTGTCTCACGCTCTGGTTCTCAGTTGGACTCCTGACTTTCCATCACAAATTGCATGCGGCTTTGTAAGGGTTCCCCACAGGATAATCTCTGCTGTGTCTTTTTGCTCTTTCCACCTCCTCCTGCAATCTGTGGTCTCTGTTATTTGGTTATAGGTTATGCTTTTCTTTATAAGTGGTCTTCCGGCTTCTTAAAGCCTTGGGACAGTGTGTGTATTGTAGTCTCTTGGGTCATTGGATTTTGAGTTCTCAGAAATTCTTTTTTTAAGCTGCTTTTTTCCTGTAGCAAAAACAGCTTTGTCCTCGTTCTAACTCTTGAGTGGTACTTCCTGCTCTGCCTCCCAGCAGTGGCCCAAGGATATACTCCCACTCATGCCCAAGTTGTCCTCAGATGGCTTCTCAAGTGACAATGGAAAAGAAATACAACGTGCATTTCTCTGTGATCGGCAGGCTTTCTGATCTTGTTGGAGGCATGTTGATTCCACTACTGCATGCAGATGGACCGTGACCAGTTTACATCTTTAACCCATTCCACTGATGATGCAAGAGTTTCTTTTCTCAGTTGTAGACTTCACAACAGGGGAGTCCACACCAGTTCCTGTGCCATTACTAGATGAAATAGGCTACCGTTTGCCCTTCTGCCCCATCTTCTAATAATGTACTGCTTACCATGTTCCAGATATCACATAAACAGATACAGTGTACTGACCTTTGTGGATTCCTCTATTGGTAGGATAGAGGAAATAAAAGAATTCCCATCCCCTCTTTCTTTGTGTGTTGATCTCAATACCTGTACATTCTTGTTGGGACAATCCTGCTTTATGAATTTGTCCGTTTCAGAACGCACATTTAATTTTGGCTCAGAAGAAACCATTTTCTCTTGTGTAGAGTTTGTAAATAAGCCTTTTCCAAAAAAGCATGTTTTCAGCACTGTAGTCTGTTTGAAATGTAGCAGACATAGCATATTGATGTTTGACATTTACTCCACTGCCTTCTGGAATGCCCTCCATACTGCAGAGGACGGGAAATGAGAACTATGTTTCCAGACACCAACCTTGCAGCTGGGGTTCTGGGACTGAGCTCTGTCCAGCCAGTCAGATGCACGAGGTTTGGAAGGCAGGAGTGAGACACAGCCCTCACTTCTGCTCTTTTCACTGGGAAGCATGGTCACTCACGTTCAGTTTCACTGTGTCTGACTGCTGCTCTGCGTGTTTAAAGCTGTGGTTGGTCAGTTGTTTCTGGTGTGGATTCTAGTGGACACTTGGGTGGTTCTGGTTGCAGCAGATACACGGGCTTCCTAACCATGATGGCTCCCCGATGGCAGCAGCGGTGTTATGGTTCTGGGGTTGGGGCAAGACATAGCTCGCTGCTCTGCCGGAGAGCTTCCTGGTGGTAGAGGCTGCAGCTCTGTTGGTGACCCGGCTCTGCAGAGCAGTGTTGAAGTCATCCTAGAAAGGATCAACCTAGAGCCTGTCTCTACTAATTTGTGAGCTATTTAATGTCATGTACTAAGTTCCTTTCTGCTGAAGCTAGTTGGAATGGATTCTGAATTTTGCGAGGGGACTCTGACTGATATACCAATGGGAGCAGTTATTTGCAATATTAAACATAGCTTCTGCTTAGAAAGATTTTAGGGCGAGAGAAGCAGCTAAGAAGAGAGGCAAGAATCAGGCTTTTTGTTGGCAGCTGCAGCTATGTAGGAACCAAATCGAGGCTCTTGCTGTTTTGGGTTTGTATATATCTCTCTGTGCCAATAGGGTTTTGAGTGATGGATGGGTGGGGTACAGAGCTCTGGAAACCCTAACTTTCAAATTAAATTGAATTTATCCTGAAGCTCACCCCCAAATGTATAAGCTTTCAGGTCGAATTCTCCTGCCACAACCTTTCTAATGATGAGCAGCTCCTCCCATTCTCTCCCAGTCATCTCTCTCTTTCCTCCTCTCCCCTCCTGCAGGAGTTCTTCAGCACCTCCACCTAGTCACCCCGCTCTCTCTCTCTCACACACAAGGGAGGACTCCATTTGTAGAAACAGATGATATAAATGACAAAGTTTCCGAGGACAAATGATACAAGATCTGCAGTAGAGTTTGCTCCTGGGAGAAAGGATCGTTCTTCCTACATGAAGAGCATGAGGAAGGGGAGGAAGTAAATGATGCGGCAAAGAGAGTTAACAAGAGCAGGTCTAGGAGCAGGCAAGCCACTCTTCCTCTTATCTTAGGTTCAGGTTCTGTTTCTCTGCAATTTTAAGATTAGGCAATACCTGCTCAGGGTACAAAATTCAAAGCAAAAAAATAAAGGGCACATAACAAGTCTCCTGCCACCCTGGAGCCCAGACTCCTGGTTCCCCACTCAGAGGCCAGCTCTGTGGATTCTTCTCATTAGGGCACCTCTGATCTGGGGGTGGCACGGAAACCTCCAAAATGGTGCGGGAAAGCTCTGGGGTGAGGGAGGTGAGGAGGAAGCTCCGTGTTGGAGGCAAGGAGGGGTGATGACAACCAGGATTCCACACCCAGCCGACTGGTGCCTGGCGGAGATCCGATCCCACAGTGTGGACAGGGCACCTGCGGCTGCCCCCTCCCAGCCGCCCGATCCTCAGGAAATAGCCCAATTCCCTGGCAGGAGGCTGGCCTGTGACTTTTTCTTTTTAGCGTTATTGTCTGTTAGGCTATTTTTTTTAATGTTGTGGTTTATTCCCACAGCTTTCCCTTCAGCTGAAAATTTGAGTGCTTCTGGATGAATGTTTGTTTATATATGTCATGCTGCTGTCCTTTCAGGGCCAAATACGTGCATCTGAGGCAGGAGACCATGTTTGTTTTTTAAACTAAGTGGAACTGCCAAGCACCCTCCCCTAGATTATGGAAAGTTACCCTATCAGGAGTTTACAGAAGAAAAATCTCTGCCAGTTACAGCAGGTATTGAGAAAGAAGGAGGGAGGGAATGAGACAGAGACAGAAAACCTGAATAATCCTTGGCAATTCTGAGTGTGACACAGGATTCTCTTCTTTCTTAGCAATTCTGTGCCTCGTTTCTGATAATTTTAGGGTCTGCTATGTCTCTTGCTATGAGAATTAGCATCAGCAGCTTTCAAAATGACTTACCAGTTAACCCCTCCAGAAATCTTAAGACATTATTCTTTTCTTCTCCAAATTTCCCATCCCTAAGCCTTCTAATTCTCCTTCAAATTTCCATCTGTAAAGTTAATACAATCCAATAAGAAAATAATGTGCTCTTGAGACGTTGACATGCTCAGAGCCATTTTATCCTGCCCTAAAGCCTGGAAAGTTTGAATTTTCCTTAGGATAAAAAAGTAAGAAATAATAGAATAATTCACTGTACTGTAACAATTAAATCCAGCAATTTAACATTATGCATTGGTAAATATAAAGCTCACAACGACCCGAAGTCTCCCATGTATTGAACAGACAAAAACAAAGTTATAAATCTAAACCTCCTATTCTGAACCACATTCCTAAATGTAAATAAGCATCCAAGCATGCTGCTACATATCTTTAGAGAAGCAATTACAAACAAGCCTTATCAGTCGCTAAGTCACCAACGCACACAACGCTTATCTGCTATGCCCTCTACTGGATAGAGTACACAAAGCAAGTCACATTATTTCCAATTAATTTTTGGCATCCTCTCTCCGCATCTGTTTTAGGAATGCAAGGCGTGAAATTTATAGTAGCAGGTTTAATATTCCAGCCAGCCAAAATTATTTTGCTACAAGGACTTACCTTCGGTAGAATATTTTGGGCTGGCACATTTTTTTTTAAATGCATAGATTGCTTCTCCTCTTCTTGCAACCCACTGTCCCAACTCTCAAGCTGTCACCAAACTCAGTACGTGGCAGGAATAATTTCATGCTGAGTAAAATGTGTTTAATTTCACATCCTGTAAGAATAATTACTTAGCATAATGCCATTTAAAATGTATTTCTATCTGCAAATGCTAATGAAGCTACAAAAACCTGAATCATTTTTGGAAAGAATTAGGGAATTAAGGGTGCTTCGCCTTCAGTCCCTCTTCTCCCGGAGAAGGACCGCCTGAAGAGAGAAACCCGGACCACAGGAGTAATCCGAGGCGAGACCCTGCTGTCTTCAAACTGGGTTTGAGTCCAGTGGCTTTTCAGGGAAATTAATCCCACAGACCTCTCCTGAGCTCCCCCAAGGTGCTGAACCAGAGCTGCAGGCTCCCTGTTGATGCCCAGTCCTCACCCAGGTCCCAATGGACGGCCCCTAGAAGGGGGCTCAGGCTCAGGGCCAGTGAGGACCACCTACCCAAATGGCAGGTCTTTGGTCTTTGCCCTTAAAAATCTTGTCCCTTTGATCATCAGTGCGCCCAAGTAGTAAAGACCATTGTGTTAGATATTGCATGTCTTGAGGTTTAAAGCTTTCAATAAGGAATGAAATGACAAGGACTAAAATAAAAAAGGAGCACGTTGCCTTAAAAATGTTCTTTAAATTCTTTTATTGTGAAATCATCTTAGAATTATAGAAAAGTTGCAAAAATAGCTCAGAGAGTTCCTGTGTATCTGTCCCTCAACTTCACCTAATTTAATATCTAACATGACTTCAGGGGCTTCCCTGGTGGCTCAGTGGTAAAGAATCTGCTTGCAATGCAGGAGCCACAAAACATGCTGGTTCGATCCCTGGATCAGGAAGATCGCCTGGAGGAGGGTATGGCAACCCACTCCAGTATTCTTGCCTGGAGAATTCCATGGACAAAAGAGCCTGGTGGGCTATAGTCCATAGGGTCCCAAAGAGTCGGACACAGCTGAAGCAACTTGGCACATGTGACCGCAGTACAACAAAACCAAAAACCTGACATTAGTGCAATATTATTAACTACACGGCAGACTTGGGTTCAGATTCACTAGTGTTTCCACTAATACTTCCGTTCTAGAATCCAACCCAGGATCCCACATTCCATTTAGTTGTCACAACTCCTTAGTCCCCTTCAATCTGTGTCATGCTCTTGGTCTCTCCTTGTCTTTCAAACTGTGACACTTTTGAAGTGTCCTGGTCAGGTATTTTGCAGTGTCCTTCCATTTGGGCTTGGGTGCTGTTTTCTTGTGACCACACTGAAGTTATACATTTTGGGCAAAACTGCCATGGAAGTGCTGGCTCCTTCCCATTGCTTTGTGGATGAAGGACCTGTTCTCTTCCAGCAGTGGAGTGAAGCAATAGCATGTGCTGAGGGCCCAAGGGAGCCACTGCACCTCTTAGAACCTGGGGGTGGGTCCCAGGGAGTCAGGCATTGAGTCTAAAAGCACTCAGCATGCTTCTGTTACCTGACTTCTCCCTTCTTGGTTACCAAGCTAGCAATGCAGAAGTGAGGTTTCTTCTGTGTAGGCAGACAGCACTAGAGTTTTTTTTTAATCCAGTACTGTTGAGATCGGCAGAAAAAACAAGGTGTGGCCAAGGAGGGCTGAGTATTCTGGACTCTAGGCGGAAAAGAGGTGTGGGGAGAGGAGGACCAAGGGAAAGTGTGGGGAGAGGGACTGCTCTGCAGTCCAGTGCAGCCGTGTCTGGGTTCATCAGTGCTCTCTATGTCCTAAGAATGAGACTTGGACATCTAAATGGGTGGGAAGCTTGTTAAACTATGTTGAAGCGGTGGTGGTAAACATTTTTCAACCAGCATTTGTAACAGTGAGAGATTTGCTCTGTTGGGTTAAATGTAGTGGTGGTGCCCAAGGATCCTCTGTAGATTTTCTGCTTGCATTTGGTTTTCTCCCTCTCTAGATTGGAAGCTCCCTAGGGGACGGGCTCCTGTCTCTCTGGTTCCTACCTCTCCCCACTCCTCACCTCTCACCCCACCCTCAGCCCCACTGAAAACCTATTATCCAGGCCTGGAACACTGTAGGAACTCAAAAAGTGATTATGGATGAAATGAATTTTTAAAAATGAGTTGTAAAGCAGTGAGTGGATGAGGTCCTCATTTAGGAAACACCCTGATGGGCACTCCACTCCTTCCTTATTGGAAGTCTGTGGCTCTGGCCCCAAGATTCATTTCTTCATCTGTTCTGCACTTCTTGGTTACACTCTTAAAATTACCAGGTTTCCTTATAATTTAAATGACACATTTGTAATTATTATAAAATGACACATTGTAATTTAAATGGAATTGCTTTTCAGATGCATGTTTACTGAGAACTTTTTAATTATTCAGGAGAGAAGCAAAGCAACAGGAGGCTTTGAAGACTTGTCCTTGGTGTGTAGTGGGGATGAGCTCTGGTATTCGCGTGCATTAATGAGGACCCGCAGCACTATGAGCAGTTGCTCTGCGCTGGGTCATCTTCAGTGCATGCCGTCTATATCAGCCCATTTCGTCCTCACAGACACACCATGCGGTAAGTGTGCTATGACCCCCTTCTACAGATGAGGACGATAAGGCATGCAGACACTTGCACTAAGTCATCCAGCTCCAGAGTGCAGAGCTGGGAGTCCAGCCCTATCCACTGGGTGTTCTAATGCTGTCTAAAAAAGGCCTGTGCTTTCTGGAATAGCCTGTCTCCTGGACAGGTGAATGGAAGAGTTGGGAAAGACTAGGTTTCTGCTCTTTCAGGCACAAGTGTGCCCATGTGTGTGTATGCCCGTGTGTATGTGTGTGCGTGCGCTGCTTCATGCAGGCAAGGAGATCTTGAGTTGTCCCTCCTTCTGTGGGAGGTCCCAGTGAGTTCTTGCAGAGATTGCACACCACTGAGGGAGCTTTCAGATGAGAGCAAGGTATTTGTTCAGGTATTTCTTTAATCCAGCAGCACTATAATAAAAAAGAACATAAAATATCTATCTTACAAAATTTCAAGCAGGTCACATTTTTCACAAGATAGTTACTATTAATAAGCACAATTATTATGAAATCTCATGAAATTGCTTTAAAATAAAGTTCTAGTTTTGATTCTTATATGCTGCTGCTGCTAAGTTGCTTCAGTCGTGTCCGACTCTGTGCGACCCCATAGACGGCAGCCCACCAGGCTCTGCCGTCCCTGGGATTCTCCAGGCAAGAACACTGGAGTGGGTTGCCATTTTCTTCTCCAATGCATGAAAGTGAAAAGTGAAAGTGAAGTCGCTCAGTCGTGTCCGACTCTTTGTGACCCCATGGACTGCAGCCTACCAGGCTCCTCCGCCCATGGGATTTTCCAGGCAAGAGTGCTGGAGTTGGGTGCCGTTGCCTTCTCTGTGATTCATATATAGGCTCCCATATTTACCTTTGGACTTCCCTGGTAGCACAGCTGGTAAAGAATCTGCCTGCAATGCAGGAGACCCCGGTTGGATTCCTGGGTCGGGAAGATCTGCTGGAGAAGTGATAGGCTACCCACTCCAGTATTCTTGGGCTTCCCTGGTGACTCAGCTGGTAAAGAATCTGCCTGCAATGTGGGAGACCTAGGTTCAGTCCCTGGGTTGGGAAGATCTCATGGAGAAGGGAAAGGCTACCCATTCCAGTATTCTGGCCTGGAGAATTCCATGCACTGTATACTCCATGGGGTCTCAGAGAGTCAGACATGAGTGAGCGACTTTCACTTTCACATTATCTTATACAATTAGCTCATAGTTTTCAACAAGTTTAGGTTCTGTAGATCAACTATTTCATTGTTCACAAGGGGATATGTGAAAGGAGAAAAGTATTGTCACATAAATTCATGCAGCATGGCTTGTGTGGTCACATCAGGAGTCTTCGTCTTATGAGCACCACTAAATGTATTTGCCTGCCAAAGATGAAAAGCCAGACTACTTCCAATACTGACAGTAAATGCAGAAATGAAGCCATTCAATGGATATTAAATGGAATTACTTGTTATGACAATAATTATTATTGTTATCATTTTTACAAATCACATACATGACTTCAGAGCCAAATTTGAAATAAATCATCTAGACACTGAATTGGTAAGGCTCATAATTAGGAAACCAGATATTTAGTTCTTCGGAGAGGCTTCTGACCTCATGGACATTGGTTTTTAATAGATTGGCTGAACCAAATAGAACAATCATGAACACTGACTCTAGCTGGTTTTAGTTTCTGGGAGGAAAAGTCTAATTCCCAATGAACACTCCAGTGCAGATAGGACATAGTTCCTCCTGCAAAACATAGAAATACTATTCTGTTTTGAACCCTGCATATGAGCAGGAAGGAATATATAACGTACTGGGACATTTTTCAAATGGAACTTTCAGTAGCTGATTCAGCTGGAATGTAATTTATGCTAATAAGTTCCTGGGTTTCAAAGTGACTTTTTCTTATCACACTAAAACCTTTTAATTTGGATATATATTCCTAAGTCCAGAATGGTAGAAAAATTCTCTATCAAAAGCCAGGGATACAACTGGCCTGGTGTAAAAAGGAAGGAAAAAAAAAAAAAAGAAATTATATTCCAGAATTTTGGAGGAGGGCAAGAAAGAAGTTCGATGTATGGCTTTTAAACAATTTCCTACGACATAGTTCTTGATTTCACACACCATTTACCGCAGGAAAAGTTTATCACAATTTTAATATGACTGCATAATTTGGGGATTTCAGTGTGACACAGAGTTGAGAGTAGAATGTAACTAGTTTCATTTAACTGTGATGGAAGAAGGGAAAGTATACCAGATTGGGCCAAGAAGCGTGTGCTCTGGCTCCTATCTAGGTTAGTCGCACTAGTTACATTAGATGATCCCTTCCCCAATCTTCTTGGCATTAACATTCAATAAATTTGGATAAATTCTCTGAGTCCAGTGGCTTTCAGATTTATCCCTTACTGTGATCCACAATAAGAAGTACATTGTATATTATGACCTAGTTCACCTACCTTTATAGATTTGTATGTAAATGTTATATCTATATCTCACTATATTAATATCACTCATAGTAAGATATGCTGGACATAAACCACACATACATATATGTGAAATGAAACAAAGTTTTATAAAACAATAGTTACTCTCCTTACCTCTGGTGCATTATGATATCTTTTATTCTATTTCATTAAGAAAAAGCTTGTCAGTTTCCACTAAACTGACTTTATGACCCAGTTTGACAGTCACCTTAACACACAGAATTGGTGACGGTCATATCACCTTAACTAGGCAGTCCTGCACGCTGAAGAACTGCCTCCAGTTGAATGCAGATAACTGCAGAACTCTGATTCCCGAAAGAGAAATTTAAAAATTCTGTACATACCAGTCTACATATTGAAGGAATACGCTCTAATTTTAGTGAAAAATTATGACACACTAAATAAAAACAATGCCTAACTACTGCTAAGTCACTGCTAAGTCACTTCAGTCGTGTCCGACTCTGTGCGACCCCATAGACGGCAGCTCACCAGGCTCCCCCATCCCTGGGATTCTCCAGGCAAGAACACTGGAGTGGGTTGCCAATTCCTTCTCCAATGCATGAAAGTGAAAAGTGAAAGTGAAGTCGCTCAGTCTTGTCCGACTCTTAGCGACCCCATGGACTGCAGCCTACCAGGCTCCTCTTTTCCTGGGGTTTTCCAGGCAAGAGTACTGGAGTGGGGTGCCATTGCCTTCTCCAATGCCTAACTACAAGTACTCTCTATTAAGCTCTGCATAACTGAACTTTGGTTTTTCATTTTTCTATAAGCGAAATTATTTTTGAAACTTCTTTTCACCTGTTAGATTGGCTTTTAACTCTTCAAGCAGAGGAATCTAGTGTTTTGATAAATGAGTCATCTTTTTTTTAAAATTAATTTTTATTGGAGTATAGTTGTTTTACAATATGGTGTTAATCATCTTCTGTTTATAAACAACACTTTTAAAAGTTCCTGTGGCTTATGCCAGAATATTTTAAAAGAGCCTTTGATTTTTTTTAAATATTAACTTTTAAAAGCACTGTTAATAATAAAACACTTATAGGGAATTCCCTGGTGGTCCCATGGTTAAGACTCTGTGCTTCTACTGCAGGGGGGCCTGAGTTCGATTCCTAGTCAGAGAGCTAAAATTCTGCAAGCTATGTGGTGCAGCCAAAAAAAATTATACAATGCTTTCCTTCTACTTTCAAAACCCATTTGGGGGAAAATACCATAACAAGATTTTAGTCCTTGCATCTTTTACCCTGTCCTCTAATCCTCTGTTGCAGTTTTGTTAGAATGCCAGGGATTTCTTGTGTCTCAGACAGTACACAAGGATGTGGGGTAATAAGTGATTCATTTAGGTTCCTTCACACTACAGTCTAAGGGAGGGAAAATTGAGTCTAACTTCCCAAGCATTGTTCCCTCTGTGACTTTAGTCACACTTTAGTTATTTAGTTGCTAAGTTGTGTCCGACCCTTGGAAACCCCATGGACTGTAGCCCTTCAGGCTCCTTTGTCCATGGAATTTCCCAGGCAAGAATACTGGAGTAGCTTGCCATTTCCTTCTCCAGCGGATCTTCCTGACCCAGGGTTTGAAACTGTGTCTCCTGCATTAGCAGGCAGATTCCTTACCATGGAGCCACAAGGGAAGCCCCTTTAGTCACACATACTTATGCATATAAGTGACAACCACAGGTATTAAGGGTATTTCCAATGGTTCAACCATTAGGGAATATTTTATTTATATGAGAAAAGCTCCGGAAAGATTTTCTTTAAAAGGTTACATTATTTTAAAAAAACTCCTTAAACATGTATTTATTTGGCTGTGTTGGGTCATAGTTGAGACACTCAAGACCTTTCGTTGCGTCGTGTCATCTTTTCCAGGCGTGGCACCTGGGCTAAGTTGTTCTGCAGCATGTGGGAATCGTAGTTCCTCCACCAGGGATTGAACTTGCGTCCCCTGCATTGGAAAGTGGATTCTTAACCACTAGACCACCAGGGAAGTCCCCAAATAACTCCGTTTCAGATCACATTTCTAAAACAGAAGATGGTTATGGTTTGCATATTTTAAAAAAGGACAATCTCCATTTACTAGTTTATCATATGTAATATATAAAGAACTTGCCAATATAAAAATTATACCTCATCTATTCTTACCATCTCATACGACTTATAACAAATTCTAAACAACATTCTGAATGGGTTAAAACTTAGATATGGCTTATTTCTATTTATCTTTTATTAGACCTTTGTTTAACATAAACCTCATCTAATGGCACCAAAAAGACCTGTGACTACTTGGGTGCTCTGTGAAATTGGAGCATGTGGATGGCAACGTGGTCCATTTATTTGCCTTTGTGTTCGATTTATATCTTGAAACTTTCTTATCAACTTTTAAAAAATCATCACATTATCTGTGCTATTGAAAATTAACCCTCACCAATAGCACTTGGGATCAGTGGAAAAGATCCAGATAATTCCATTTACAGGGCAACAATTTCAGGCTCTATGTTTACAGTTTTGGAACCTCTACCTGTCTCTCCCCACCATCTTTTTTTTTTTTTTTTTGCAATATGATACAAACTAATCTTTCCAGTATATGCAAATATATACTACATTGTTGAAGAGCAATCAGAATTTTTTCTTAAGAAAAATCCCTTTCTCAAGATATATTCCGATTAGTTTACTTTCCAATATCCAGGTAAGCACATCGTGCTATTCCTGAGGCTTTTTTTTATCGTCCACGCTGATCCAAATCAAACAGACCTTTAGAGTGTGCTGACAATGACGTCTTCATTGAATATGATCGCTGCTGAGCTTCAGCTCCCTGTTTGCTCTGTAAGTCTGTGCCAAGATCTTGGCCTTTAGATGTTCCCAGAATCCCTGGAAACATCAGTTATTTGTTTCTAAGTGTAAGTCTTAGGATGGGCTTGCATCCACAACAAGATATGAGGATGAACAAAGCAGTGTGAATCTCCTACTGGGTTAGACTTTCTTTACCGTTTTACCACAGGGCTCAGAGCCAGTTAGAAGAACAGAATTTTAAGTATTATTCCTCACTGGTGCTTTCACAAAATATACCAGAATTAAAACAGAATAAAAGGATTTGCTTTAATAGGATCCATTTTTTTCAATCTTTGGTATTAACGTTTTTCTTAAATGTTAAAAGTATTAATATTTCTAAATTCTGAAAGATATTGATGGGAACTCTGAAAAATGACTCACATTGTTTAACTTTCAAAATACGAATTTAAAAAACTACTCTTCATATCCTAGTCTGATGTCTTAAAGAAATCAGCAGGGTATCATACAATAATCCTAACACTCAAAAAGAGCTTTATTTAAGTATCATAAAGGGTATAAACATCCTGGTGCTATCATTAGAAATTACTAAGAATGCAGGCAGAAATAACATTTCACTTCTATTAGAAGACTTCAAAATAGGACACAGGTCATTGATTCCCTTCTCTTTTGGCTACATTTTGAATCACAGAACAAAGGCATTAAAAAAAACAAATGGATCCTTTGGAAAAACAAAGAAGAAAGTCAACAGCAAGAAGCAAGTATATCTCCCATCAGCGGCAACAGGGCTGGGGAGGTTTGTTAGCGAACATGGAAGCCACTACCCCCTTCTCCACTGGCCCTCTGGTGTGTGCCAGCCTTAGTGCTGGGCAGGAGGGCACTGCAGCCTGTGGAGAGGCAGACAGTGCTTCTGGCTCCAACTTGCTCCTTAGGCCAAAGTCCAGGCAGGAGTTGGCCTTGTGGGGTTCCTGTCATCCTGCCAACCCATGGCACTCCAGGGACACTGCTAGGGGAATGCTGGCCAAATCCTGCATGAGAAGTCACCTTCTTCACATTCTCTTCCATGTCAGGGGTTAGACTGAAGGAAACCCCTTCTGTCAGGTTTTATGGTGTTTGTGCACTAGCCCAGGAGAAGGAAGGGAAAGAAAAGAAAGCAAATGGTTTAACCTCACAAAATAGAAAGAATTCTTCAAAGTAGTTGATCTTGGAATGAAGCCCAACATCCCCAAATCTCAGCTCAGTTTGCTCTTTTGCCATTCACTGCTGGTTTTTAGAAATTTAAATAATTATGACCCCATCTACAGTGGGCCATCGTATCACTGCTTTCTCAAAGAGAGTGGTCCAAAGTCACAGTTGCACAAATACAGAATAATCTAGGCAGCATCTGACAACAGTCAATATGCAAAGCATATTCAGATGTATATGAGGCATCATAGCGTGGACAGACATTTAAAATGCAGATATTTAAAGAGGCCCTCATTTGCCATACTTATGGCCATAAGTAGGAAATATTACTCCAAAACAAGATGTGTGGGTAGATGCTGAAATGAACATTTACATATTATTCCGTATACAGAATATAGATTTCAAAAACCAACGTGATCATCTCACACACACACAGTGTCTCTTCTGAAAAAATAAAGACAGTGCATTTCCAGGGAATGAGTATATGAATTTTACTGCACTGTTTAAAAAGAAAAGTAGAAATCATAATCTTACATAATTCCTTCAAATGGATCAACTGAGACAATTTCTCAATGCTTCCTTAAATTTTTACACCACACTGAACTCCAACAGGTTTTTTGTTTTAAGGTAAACCAGGTTTTTGGTTCTTCCCTGTGGAGAAGTTACTTTCAAGTCAGTGAAAGTTCTTGGCCCATGATTAAAAGTCTTTGCCAATTAGTACTCAACAACTTCAATTCATTTTTTTCTGGTTCAAGATGAGTAGGAGCCTAATAAGGCTGTGATAAAAGGGCAAAAGGCACTGAGAGCCAAAAGCGGATTAATGAGCTCCTCCATTTATTTGTCTTCCTAACAGCTGAACTGTTACAACTATTGACACTCTTCAAAAGGTTCCGCTCTGAACCCTGTCCAGGCGCTGCAGGCTCCGATGGACATCTTCAAATCCAGAGAATGGAGGGGCAAGGGCTTCCCCTGTGTGGTGCCAAAACCAACAAAGCCCCATGGATCAGGTAATGAAACTTCAGCTTTTCCCCCTTTGAGATTTATTTACTGGCAGCTGACAAGGGGCAAATTCAGCTCGAATTGTGCAGTCAAGGCCCTGTCAAGCTTTTAGAGGCACCCTTGTCTTGAAGCACCTTCATGACTGGCATTTCACTCAAAAGCCCTCGGCACTGGCCCTTAACAGCTTATGACATCACAAAGGACACTCCAGACAGATGCCTACATGGCATCCTGCAGCATTTTAAAAGAGAATTAGTGGTTTTAATTATGGTCGTAGTATGAAAGGGAACCATGCAAGCTCCACAGGAGACCTTTGATCAGACCCTTTCGCTAGTACAATGCCACGGAACTGTGACTATTCCTGGTAAGGGGCCTTTTCTTGCTGAATGACTCACCAGTGATCTTTGAATGCAGACAAGCTTCTAGCCCTCCCTCTTCATTAGTGAGCATTTCTATACAGGGGCCTATATAGTGCTTGGAGTTTAGGAGCTATACAATTGGGGGAAAAGAATCCCTACAGATTCAGGCCTCTACTTAGGAAGTGCTGAAGGACTCTGAGTGACTTTATTCATTAAAACAGGTTGCTATTAATTAACTGTCATAATAAAATAAAGAACTATTATTTGCATTTCTTACTATGTTCTCTTTAGTAATATGTATAAAAGATGCTTGTAACAGAAATGAATTTATTGAACCACTTCCCCACACCCCTGAACCCCCACTGCCCCCCCTTTTGGCAGCAGGAAGCCTCCTAATTATTGGGTCCAGATTTATGAGTCCAAATAGAAGTAAAACATGAATATAAAATTAATTAAGGAAAGACAAAATCCTTTTTACTTGCCAGTTTAAGCAACTGAAAAAAAAAAAGCAAACAATTAGCTTTACTTTTTTAGTGATTTCAGAGAATGATCGAACACAATAAAACCTTAACTTTTTTCCAAAATATCATCTGGTTGGTATTTAGTTTGAAGTGTGAGATTATGTAACAACTACAGCTACTCAAAAAAAAAAAAAAGAAAGAAAACCAATGCCCCCCCCATCCCCCGTACCCCAAACAGTACTCTAGCTTGAAGTGTAACAAGATTTATTAAAAAAAATAATAATAATTTCATTTCTGGGAGCCAGAGAATGTCTTTGGTCTGGTATTAATATTTTAAGAATTTAATTTTAATACCAATCCCAATAAGCAGGGCCCTTAAGATTCATGGTCGATATTTTAAGTATATGAAAATAGTTCATTCTTTGCTAGAATTTAATCAAGCAAGTCATTTGATGAAAGGTTGTGTAAGTAGGAAGATTTTTCAAAATATTCTCACTGAAATGCTAATTCAGTAACACAGGCTAAATAGAATTTGTGGAAATAGCACATCTCAGTTTCTAACTCCGCCGTAAAACAGTACCGTTACTGTTTTACTTATAACACCATGTTACTTATATCTGGGAGATGACCTAGTCTTCCGTTTTTTAATGCCATTTCTTTTCTTGGAGGAAAAACTTTTGGACTTGGGAATTTTGGAAGCTGAAAGCTGAGCCGGTTTTTCACAGTTTGCTGTCTCAGCCATTTTTCATATTTCTCAGACTTCGTAGTTCCTTTCTTAGGTGCTTTAGAGCAACTGAAATATCGGCCAGCTGGGGATCATTCTGGGCCTTGCGAGTGTAGAGACGGAAGTGTCTGATGGTTTCAGATAACAAGACTTCAGGGTCTGCACTTCTTTCCTGAAGGCGCAGCATCCGTTCACAGGAGATGGCGTAGTTCTTGTGCCAATTCACCGGGTGTTCCTTTCGTAAATAGACAATCTCCTTATAAAGCTGGAAGACAGCAAGAATACTGACATTCCATTGTTATCCCTTGACTTTTTAAAAAAGACTAGAAAACACAAAGGAATTAATAACACAGGGAAAAATAAATGCAAGCAGCCTGTAGTAAAAATCTAATCGTTGCTAGGCCATGCAGAAAATGCAAGGATGATACTGTAATTATTACAGTAGCAGGAGGCAAATGCATTTCATATAAAGCTGTTTCTGGGGTTTTTTGGATGTTGCGGAGGGAACTTTAGACGCACTGGGTCAGGACAGAATGCTCTTCCTCCAGAGAGATGTTCTGGGAAAGGGATTTGGTTCTAATTCATGGAAAGCTATTTACTCAACAGGCAGAAAGGTTGAAACTCTAAATTTAGCTATTAAAGAAAAAGTAACTTTCTTTAGAAAACTGCGTGGAAAAAGAACTTGAAGAAATTTCAATTTTGTCCCTCATTTTTACATAAAATTCTCTCTACATTATAAACAACAGTATTAACAATAGTAGCAATAGAAAACCTCTAACAAATCCAGCATCCAACAGGCTGGGCATAATATAATTTAAGTGACATCCTTAAAGTGAGATGTTGAAAATCTCCAGTGTCCTAAAATAACAATTTTCATAGTTAAAACTCTGCCCCCAGGAATTCAGAATTTTGTCTTTCAATATCAGATATAGTGTTGATTGGATAGAATTAGAATCTTTAATATTGAGTTTTCTAGAGGAAAAAGATAAAAAATTAACAAATAAACCAAAAAAGTAGATGCAAATCTACAAAACAATATTATGCTTGCTTATTGGGGAATTTCACAACCTTCTTGGGGATTATCAAATTGAAGTCAAATCCACAGGCACAGGACAAGTAATGATGCTTTCTCCAGGGACAAGGGCTTTTTGAATTAGAACTATACTCATTACATCATTCGTTGAAAGGGACCCAATTATATTATCTGTTTCCCCAACTCCTACTCTAGAGTAGACAAATGCATATCCAGTCTTTTTCAAAACAACATCCCCATGAAAAATTCCCCAATCTGTATTTTTTATGTCATTTTGATATTTAATAACTCTTAGTCCCGAAGTTGCCTTTTAAAGCTATTTTCCCTTTGCCTTCACTCCATAAAATAGGAAAGAGTCACCTCGTACTTTTCATAGACTTCAAAGCTATTAAGTCAGCATTTTATTTTCTTGGTAAAATGTCCAAAGCTTCTCTACTTTTTCTCATAGTCTTTTTTATTTTCCCTATCTGCTGCTCCTCTTCCTGAGCCTCCCTCCAATGAGGGACATGTGTAAAATGCATGGCAGGCTGCCCTGCACAAAGTCGGTGCTCAGGAACTGCTCAGGTTGTTTTCTTAGCCGTTTTCAAAATCCTGATTAGATTTTGCAGTGCAAGATGGATGCCAGCAACTCAGTAAGCACTTTCCAATGGCTCAAGAGAATAAGAGGCTCACTCACGACCTCCCTGCTACGTCTTCGGACATCAGAACAGCCATACTACCCTTTTCTAAAACACTCTGATCCTGGTGTCTCATCAGCTCATTCTGGATGGGCCATTAGTCACATGTGCTGTATCTTAAGAAGCTAACAGTCATTTTTCATCATGTGGGAATTGTATTTCCTCCTCTAAGCGTGAATCTTTGTGACACTAAGTTCAGTGGAACATATTCCAGTTTGGGGGGCATCTTCAGTGTATCAACTGTATTCCTAAAGATAACAGATCATTCTTGCTTTCCCAGTACACCTGAACTTAATGTTCTGGATAACTATTGAGCAGGACAATGTAAATAATAACAAAAATATCTTCTATACCTAACAAGAATGTTCTTGAAAAACCTGTGCGAGGACGTGATTTGTGTTGACTCATCAAGTATTTGAGCTCCTTTGTCTTGCAAATGATGTCACATACCTGGAGACACACGTGAAGGAGATACCTATAGACTATGTTACAGACTTGTGTTCACTGAACAGAGTAATGCCTGCAGGCCCAAAGGGACAATAAATCCATGAATTGGCTTTAGTGGTGGGCTAACGACTGACCACGGAACAGATCACTGATGAGAACATAAAACAGTACTAAGTCTCGGATTCCTCCCAACTAAATACGACTTGTTTTTCACAGAATCACAGGGTATTAGAGATGAAATGGATCTGACATGGCCAGGATGTGAGAGATTATCTATAAAATTTACAATCCACTTTTTTTTTTGAAAGAAAAAATAGAAAGGCCCACAGTTAACAGAGAATGGTGGAGCAGGCCTTGAACAGGGACTCCCTGACTGCCAGTCAGAACTCCAGAACACTGCTTCCTGTATCTAGTCCCTGGCTGTCCTTGATGGGCACCTCGGAGGTGTCCACCTCTATCCCTGTGGTTTCCTGCACCACATGTGTCTGGCTGGCTTCCTCTGATCTTTCAAGATGACACTGCAGTGACATCTCCTGTGGCAGCTTTCCCTCCCTTCTGCGCCAGCTTTCCCTCCCTTCTGTGCCACCTCTCCCCAGGAGGCTGTGCTCATATGCCTCTCACTGTCCCGTGGCACCCCTGCACAGCTCTTGTATTTCTCACTACTAACAGGACTTTATCTTATATCTCCCTCTCTGGCGTGTGCCCATTTGACAGCAGGGCCAATGCCTGATCATCTCCATCACAGTATTTGGTACAGACTGGGTGCTCCATAAATGCTCTGTGAGTAAATGAATACATGAGTAAACCATGGACCAATAAGCACACAACTGAGGAGTAAAAGCTGTCACACTAATTGGACACCATGCTATTTTGACTCAGTCCCAAACAAATGCCTTGGCTGAGTAGATCCACAGCAGCCCAGAGACAGCATAAATAATCACTTGCTAGACATACAGCTCCTGGGCTCCGTTCTCACTGGGTTTTGCCAGGATGTCTGTTTCCTATACTGCAGGCTCCAAGACCATCTCAGAAGGCGGGGAAGAGGCCAGTGCTATAAACCACAGAAAAGCAGGGCCTTGTTAACACAGTGCTACAGCAAAGCAAGCCTCTGGTCTGTACCCTCGTTCCCATCACAGAGGACCAGCTAAGCAAGAGCCTTAGCGTGCCTGGCTGTCTGGCTTCCTGGGGTTATTCTCCACGACCCTTTCTCTCTCTCATGAAATCTCAACCAGCCATGGTCCGATCGTTTCAAGTGTTGCCAGGGTCATGACTTTTGTATAGAGGGCGACCCATCAGAACTGCTTTTTAAGAAAATAAAGCCATCATCTTAGTTTCCTATTACTGTTGTAACAAATCAGCACAAATGTAGTGGTTAAAACAGCAGTTAAAACAATATAAATGTATCATATATTTCTAGAGGCTCTAGAATCTGTTTGGTTTTTTTTTTTTTTTTTGCCTTTTCTAGCTTTCAGAGGCTGCCTGCACTTCCTAACTTGTGGCCCCTTCCTCCATCTTTCAGGCCAGCTACCTGGCAATCTTCAAATCTCTTTCTGACCTCTGCTTGCAATGCCATGTCTCCTTCTCTGACTCTGACCTTCCTGCCTCCTTCTTCTAGGGACCCCTGTGATTATATTAGGCCCACCTGGATAATCTAGGATAATCTCCCCACCTCAGGATCCTTAATCACACCTGCAATGTGCCCTTTGCCGTGTAAGGCCACATATTCACAAGTTCTGGAGATGAGGACATGAACTTCTTACATTATTTTGTCAACCACGGTCATTTACTTTAAATATTATTTGAGAGACACATGACTGTTTTTCCATTTGTACTGATTTATAATGCCAAATAAAGCTGGAAACAAAAAAAGTAAAAACTCTGTGATACACTCTCTTTACATCCCAAACAGTCACCACTACCCTCCCACCAAATGTATTTATATATGTAAAAGTGCAACATACGTTATAGGCGTGAGTGTAGAGTTGAGCTTTCACATTTGAAGGCAAACTTGCACTTTCTGCCAGGTTAAAGATGAAGAACGGTGTTTTCATCCTGGGAGTGGGAGGGTGTTCACATCAATTTCACATTCAAAACTAAATCGGCCAGACTTTTCCATTGATGAGGATCATACAGAACCCTTTATCGTATTCTTTTCACTTCTTTCATATTCACAGAAGTTTACTCTGAACCAACAGTAGCCCTCCCCCACCCCAAGACGCTGCATTCTGTTCATCATCACTGTTGTGCATCACCTTCCCTCCAGATGTACATCTTCACTGTGCAAGAGCAGCTGGGAGGGGAGACTTGCTGAGTCTGTCAGCACATCCCCGAAGATACCCATCACGACGGCTCATGCCGTGTGTGACCAGTTCTTCAAAGGTGGCTGGACTCTTTGACCACATGAACTCATCCGAATTGTATTCAGCACTCCAATTAAATCAATACCTGCCCGAATAATGACCTGCTTTCTTCATGTGATTTCTCCCCAAGCTTTCCCACACTGTCACACTGAAGAATCGTGCAAACATTTGGTATATCTTTGATTAGTCCCTCAAAGCAAGTATTTGTTCTTATAACCGGGTTGATAACTTGAAATATGCAATTTTCTGACATTTCCAAAACACTACTACAAACACTTTTTTGTAATTGTTATTTTGTCAAGAACCATATTTCTTGACAATTAAAAAAAAATCCTCTTTAAACATATTACACCCTAACTCAATTTCTGGTGCACTCAGCCCCTGGCCCAGAGTGGGCATCAATCCATTTTTCCTAGAGGAAGTACTTCATACTTGGTACCCCTGTCTGCGCCACTTAGGCCTTTTACATTTTAGGCCAAAGTCTGTTAGTTAGTGTTAGGTATTTTGAATATTTTAAAATAATGGCAGGAACACAGAGAGACAAGAGCATCACTGTGAAGTGTTCATTTCACATAGGAACAGGGAAGTCCAGCATCTAGCACGTGAACAGTCAAATCTCTTGGAATATGTCTGTCTGCTCCACTGACAATAGGAACTGTGTTGTATTCCAATGTGTAGCCTCCAAGCCTAGCACGGTGCCTGGTTTCTAGGAAGTTTTCAATAAGTGCTTAAATAACTAACTAGCACATTACACATGGGACAGGGTGGTAATTATCAATCTCTCCTTAATCAATTACACTGACTTTGGTTTAGTGGAGGCGGGAGAGCACAGGAGTGATGAATGTTCCAGTCAGAGAGAGGTGAATTTTGGACTCTATTGGTAGAGCTGTGCGGCCTACAAGTAACCTCTCTGCCTTCAGTTCGTTCTTTTTGTAAAATGGGGTAAGATTGACTTCTCCACAGGTTGTTGTATGGATGAAATGAGATTATGCCTTAGTAACAATTAGTACAATGCCCCAAACAAAATAATCGCTCATAAATATTACTTTTATTATCACCATGCCCCACTGCTCCCCAAATGAAAACTGCCACAAGCTACTTCTACTACATTAAAAGTAGACTGCAAACTGAAAGTATAAGTTAGTCACCTTGCTTGCCACATCTCTTCATTGGCCACAGATTCCCAGGAAGAAGGATCAAACCTGTAGTTAGAAGAAAATGGTAACATTTTCCTGCCAGTTACCTTTATTATTACGGACATGTCATTTTTGTTTTATAATCTTACAAGGCAAATAAAATAGGTTGCATCTTGAAGAACAGATAGAGACCAAAGTAACAAACTTATTTCCTTAGAAATATTTGATGGTTAGGAATCTGAGGTTTTGGTAAATGCATTTGTAATTTGCATGATGAGCCCCACTGCCTCACAGGAGCACACTAAAGCTCAGTGGGAAGAGGCTGGAGGCTTCCCGAGAGCTGTCAGGCGGGCAATGGGGTAGGGGTGAGGCCTGGGTCCTTCTGTGGGCACAGCTGAAAGCCATAGAGCTGTGAGAAGAGGGGACTCCTGGCTTTGATAAATCGTTGTTGGAGCTAGGATGCTGCTCAAAGAGCACTGGCTAAACCGTTTGCCGATTTTTTCCCACTTAATTAAAATTTCTCTTAGCATGTATCTACTTTGACAAAATGGAGGCAGTGAGTGATGCTGTGTATCTGTACTGTCATCGGCTGTTTGGAGAACAGGGGATTTTCCAGCTTTTCCTCACAATGGTCACAGAGTACTTTGATATACAACTACTTATCCAGCTCTGGCTGGAGCACAGCAGTGGGGTCTGTTTGCTCATATCGACTCAGAAATCTTCGGTACCATTTGTTCATATGATTTTGAGTGTTGCTCTTGAATACAGGCTTATAGCTCAGTTGGTAAAGAATCTGCCTGCAATGAAGGAGACCCCAGTTTGATTCCTGAGTCAGGAAGATCCTCTGGAGAAGGGATAGGCTACCCACTCCAGAAGTCTTGGGCTTCCCTTGTGGCTCAGCTGGTAAAGAATCTGCCTGCAATGCGGGAGACCTGGGTTCGATCCTTGGGTTGGGAAGATTCTCTGGAGAAGGGAACAGTTACCCACTTGAATTATAAGCAGTAATTATCTAATCTTTGCATAATTCATTATTTAATTTAAAAAATAGGCAATAGAGAGCCTATCTTTAGATGGTGACTCATTTTCCATATGGGAGAGAGTCAACTATAGGTAGAGATGCTTCCAGGAAGACTAATCAAAACAACAGAACGAGGCTAACGGCAAACAGTTGTGAAGAAAAAGTTACTTAAATCCCAGTCTTCCTACAGAGAAGTGATCTGCCATTCTTTTTTTTTTTTTTCTTGTTTTGGCCACACCATGTGGCATGTGGGATCTTAGTTCTCTGACCAGGGATGGAACCTGAGCCCTTTGCTGTGGAAGTGGGGAGTCTTAACCACTGGACCACCAGGGAAGTCCCTGATCTGCCATTCTTGAAGAAAACAAATAAAAGTGACAAGTTTATGTGGGTGGAGACTATTAGGGACAACAGAATGAGCTTTAAAGCTCTGCTTCAGTTCACGAATCTCTCCCACTTTTAGGGTCTGAGGTACAGGATGACGGACCATGTGGCATTACAAGAGCTGGATGTGGATGGTGGCACATATCTAACTATGTGGTGCCCACTTAACCATCACTGCCTTTCCTCCACCTCTCCATTGTTCTTCGAGCCTGAGGACAAGAAATATAAGTTCTCCTTCTCTATCACGGTACTCTGTGGGCAGCAAATAGCAATATTAACTACTAATAAAAAACAAAAAAAAATCTAAAAAATTAAAAGGCATTTCAAAATTCAGTGAGTTTTTTAGGCACACAAAACAGCTACACACTGATGGCAAACAACTGCCCTCCATACCTTCCATAGCTTTCAGTCCAGTTGTAGATATTTCTCGTAAGTTTAATCCACTCCTCAGGGTTGAATACAATCTCTGAAGAAACTAATTTGTCACAAGAACCCCATGGCCAAAGTGAATAATTCTTTTTCCAGGTTGGGTCGCCTTCGTGAATTCCTATGCAAACAAACGTTTCTTTTCTATTGAAGACAGAAAAATATGTATTATCAGCTTAAGGTTCTAAATGCCAAATACATATAACTCAGGAAGGGTCATTTTTTACTCTAAACCTCAGTTACCAATAAACTATTTGTGAACATTTTGGTTTCTTTAAATCTCTGCCAGTAGATTGCTTTAAATTTATATTAGTGGGGGAAAAAAGCTGTCTGGAGATTGAAGGGAAGCACACAGACATAAATAATAAAACCTACCTGTTTTTGACACAGAAATCAAAAGAAATCAGGTGGGGACAAAGGGACAAACACAAGGAAAGAGTCTGTGGTTCTGTCTCATGTGTAAATAGACATATTATTTGCTACCTTCTAAATTTTATAGGTGGAAACATGTCTTCGTATTAGTAGTACTACTAATACTAGTAGTCTTTCTGTCCTCCAATTTCCATTGCATTTTACTTTTAATCTCTTTTAGCATTATTTTATTGAACCTACGATTTTCATTTACAAATCCTTCTGAGTAGCCCAGAAGTAGCCTGAGGATAGGCTCTTTATCTCTAAATTAATTCTGAAATCTAAACATGGAACAACTATCTGAAGACTCTGAACAGTAAATGGTAGAAAGAAGATTGAGGGAAGAAAGCAGAATTCTGAGTTCCACCAAATCCGTGGTGAGTTTACTCCTGTTCATCTTCCAGGATTACCTGGCCTGAACTCAAGGAAGCCTGAAACCCAAAATACATACCAAGTGAGAACAAAAAGATCTCAAGAGAAGCCTTCCTCTTGCTTTTTTCCTGACTCCAAGGAGCAGGAAAAGGAACTTGTAAGGATTGAAAGAGCAGAGGAAATCCCCAGAACTTTTTCCTTTCCCTCTTTCCCTGGGCACCAGACAGCACTGTGCCAGCAGCAGAAGCAGCAGCACAGTGGCAGCTGGGCAGGTTCCTGCAACTCTGTGGAAGTGGACGCTGCTCGCTAACCAGAGGAGCCGTGGTTCCAAAGATTGGGAGCAAACTCCCATTACTCCTCCACTGGATGGGCTTCATACAATTTTAGAAAGACAGAATGTGTGTCAATGAACTTGAAGCTAGATCAAGAGAAATTGTATAATTTAAACAAAGAGGAAAAAATACTGAAAGTATAGAGTCTTAGGTACCTGTGGAACAATATCAAAAGGTCTAACACTGGAGTCATCAGAATCCCAGAAGAAGAGAAAAAAGGTGGAGCAGGAAAAGTACTTAAAGAAATAACGTCAGAAAACTTCCAACTTTTGTGAAAGACATAATCGTTTAGATTCACGAAACTTAGTAAATCCCAAGCAGGTTAAACTCAAAGAAATTCATGCCCAGATACATCATAATCAAATTGCTTAAAATTAAAGACAAAAAATCTTGAAAGCAGTCAGAGAAAAACAACACATTTCACACAAGGGAAACAATGATTTGAATAACTGCAGATTTCTCAACAGAAGCCATGCATGGCAAAAGGATATAAAATAACACTGTTAAAGTGATGAGAGAAAAAAAAGAACTATCCAACCCAGAATTACATATCCAGAAATATCCTTCAAAAATGAAGGTGAAATAAAGACTTTTTTGGGTAAAGAAAGACTAAGAGAATTCACTGCTAACAGTCTTGTTCTGAAAGAAATGCTAAAGGACTAACTTCAGAAGGGAGAAAAATGATACAAGATGGAAAGCTCGAACACCAGGATTGAAGGAAGAGCAACAGATCTGGTAAATATCTGAACAGATATCTAAGACTACTTTTTCTCTTAAATTAAAAAAACATATGTTGAAAACAAAAATTATCACATGTCTAATATAACATGTTTGACAACACAATCAAAAGTGGAGTAAAGGAGCTTACACGCCAGTAAGATTTCTACAGTTCACTTGAAGTAGTAAATTGGTTTAGTCACTAAGAGATGTCCGACTCTTGTGACCCATGGACTATTGCCCGCCAGGCTTCTCCATCCCTGGGATTTTCCAGGCAAGAGTACTGGAGTGGTTTGTCATTTCCTTCTCCAAAAGTAATAAATAGATTGTGATAGTTAAATATGTCTGTATACTGTAATTCTAAGAGCAACCACTGAAAAAAATTTACCAAGAGACACAGTAACATGGAATGCTAAAAAAAAATCAAATTATCCAAAAGAAAGCAGGAAGGGAAACAGTGGAATGAAAAACAGAAGACCAAACGGAAAACAAGTAATAAAGGGATAGATGTACATCTAAAACATGTCAATATTTACATTAATGCAAATGGTCTGGATATAAATGAAATGATAGACAAATTGTCAGAATGGATAATAAAACAAGAGTCAAATATGTGCTATCTACAAGAAACCCACTTTAAACATGACGTAGGTGGCTAAAAGCATAAGAAAAAAAAAAGATATGCCATGAAAACCCTAATCAAATTAAAACCAGTCAAAAACCCCAGAAGTATTTTTCTTTTTGTAAATACAGAAAAAGGTGCAAATGCAATTAAATGAAGAAAGAATATAAATGTTTTCAACAAATGATATTAGGACAAATAACATTCATAGGCAAAAATATCTTTGTTCTAAGCAAGCCCCTTGTAAAAATTAACTCAAAAGTGATTTTTGATCTGAGATATAAAACATAAAACTGTAAAAATCTTAGAAGAAAACATGAGATAATCTTTGTGACCTGGCATTAGGCAAGAGTTGTTTGACAGGAGATCAAAAAGTATGATCCATAAAAGAGAAATATGATAATTGGATTTCATCAAAATAAAAATTACCTGCAAAAGACACTTTGAAGAGAACAAAAAGACTAGGAAAAAATATCACATGTTTAATAAAAGATTTGCATCTAGAATAGACACAGAACTCTCAAAACTCAATAGTAAGAAAACAAACAATCCAATAAATCCAATAATCCCACTCCTAGGTATGAAAACATATTCATACACAAACCTGTACATGAATGTTTATAGCAGCTCTATTCACAAATAACTGGAAACAGCCCAAATGTCCTTGAATAGATGAATGGATAAACTGCAGTACGTCTATACAAAGGAATATTACTCAGTAACAAAAAGGAATAAACTATTGATACACAACAATAACTTGGAAGGATCTCAGAGGCATTTTGCTAAAGTAAGGGATGCTAGTATCAAAAAGTCACATACTTTATGAGTCCATTTATATGACATTCTGGAAAAGGTAAAACTACAGTAACAGAAGAGGCCTGGCGTGCTGCGATTCATGGGGTCGCAAAGAGCTGGACACGACTGAGAGACTGATCTGATCTGATAGTAACAGAGGATAGATCCGTGGTTCTGAGGGCTAGGGGTCTGGGCACAGTATAACAACAAAGGAGCAGAAAAAGGGAGTTTCTGGGGTCATGGATTTGTTTTGTATCCTAACTGTTCTATCTACTTGGCAAATTCTTTCTTAGTCTTTGAGTCTCCAAAGTTCATCCATACCAGTATTATCATGCTTACCAGCTGATACTATAACTTATCTGTTTCACATTTAAGGCATCACTTGACATCTGTCTCAAAGATGGTAACAGCAGGGATCACACCCATCCATCTGCAGCTAGTACAGGTGTTGGGACATTTTTAATACCCAAAGTTTATTAAATAAATGCTGAATGAATGCCCCTCGGCAGAATTAATTGCTTCCTCATCCATGGTCCCAGAACATTTGGCTTACACTGTCAATTAAGTCATCCATTTAGTAAACACACATTGAACATTTACTGTGTCTTACACTTTACAAGGCTTTGTTAGTACAGAGCTTACACCATTATGGCTAACTGTATTCATATCTATGTATATATACAACTAGATTGTAGTCTACTTAAATCTGGAACTGAGTCTCACTTTATTGCCTAATACAAACGGATAGATAGTAGGTTCAATTAGTGTTTAAGACGTTCAATTAAATAAACTGCACCAAAAATGCCTATTTGGAGATGTTGTTAATATTTTATTCCAAAATAGAACAATTAATTATTACTCCACAGCACATTTATACCTATTACCTTCATATGACTTCATGAGCCACAGTAAACTTCAGGCTCTGAACACCAAAGTACCACTTCATTATGTTCTTAGTAAGGGACAGTTTAACTTTGGAATTTATAAAAATTTCTGAAATCCTCTTTATAAGAGAATAGAAATTATGAAATAAGTTTGCTTCTTCAGGCTCTGGACAATCCCAAGCATTTCAGGGACAGGAAAAATATTCAACAGTATACCACTGAAGGAGTTATTTATTCTTGACCTTAACTATGAATAATTTTATGTTCTGAAGTATAGAATTCACAATTCTCATATGTTATCTCAGTCAGCATAACTGTAGGTGTTTTTCTTATTTATAAAAATGCCTTATCCTTTAGAAAAAAATCCTTGAGCTATTTTTATATAGTGATTATTCCCAGAAAACATTTGCATTAAACTTAAAAGGGGGCCATGGTGTTGATCAGGGGGAAACTATAATTGCTTGCGATCTACCTGCAATGATTTCAAGTAGGCAGGCACATCTCCAATTTCTCTGAATTGTACTAAGATCTTATTTGCTATTCTTGCTAATCTGTCTTTATTTTTCCTTTACCCAGAACAATAACATTTATTTCTGCCTGGTCTCATTTATGCACAGATATTCAATTTAATTACAAAGATAATCTCACCGGTGACAGGGAAATAGGTATAGAAAATTGGTCTTTTGGATGAAGCACAGCTGCTACATAAACAATTTTAGAAAAGCTTAAGATTTTAGAAAAGCTATTATATGAAAAGAATGCTTACTGTTTATTTACTTCAAGAAAATGATAAAGATTAAATGTGACCATTCCACTAGGTAATATTCCTTCTACAGGATTCCACCGGTTCCCAGGAAACTTGACGCCTGGTAAATGCTTTGCCATCTTGGGTAGATACCACTCATAAGTCATCATCTGCCAGAAAGATAACATGTGATATCATGCTTTTAATATGTTTCTTTAAAAAGAACCAAGTTTATCAAGGATGGTGAAAAAGTTACCAAATGTGGAGTTACTCATTAAATATAAACATAATTGAAAAATACATACAAATGCAACCAAGGTATGTGCCACTATTCTTCTAATGACTCAGACCTTAGATTTTATGTCTTAAGTTATAATTATCAGCTATCAATAAAATCAGCACCTAGTTTATGACCAGAAGGACCTCCTGTTCTTATACCTAGGGAGTGTACTGAACTTTGAGAACCAGCTTAAGCATCACTTCCACTAGGATGTCCTCCCCAGTTTTCACAGCAGAACAAGATGCTCCTGTAGCACGATGTACCTACCTTGATTATAGCTTCTAGCCTATTCCTCACTAGACTGAGAGCTCCTATAGGAAAGAGACTGTATCTTTTCACCTCCTTGCCTCTGCACCTAGCACAATGCCTGGCACAGAATAGTTCCCAAACTATGTTTGCTGAAGCTGAAATGCCTTTTTGATGGCCAGACTAGACAACCTAGGCAAAATAAAGAGATGTGTCATTACTCTGTTCTTTCATTCATTCATTCAGAAAACAAAAACAAGTAGTGCTTGACCTACAGTGAAGAAGATATAATCCCTGCCCTTGAGAAGTTCAATCACATAACCTAGGCGTCAAAGTTAAAAACCCCTTGGCTAATAATCTGAATTTATTAATAGCTCCAAGTTAATTACATGTCCTTACATATTCTTTTGGTTAAAATAAATCATTAGTATTAATTTTTTTTAATTCTATACTTAATGTATACTTCATCCTACAATTTTATATGTACAAATTTCAGTTTTTAAAGAAGACTTCATTAAAGTTTGGATATCATCACTTGAGCAATTATGTTTATGTTTTACCTGTCTCTACAAGTCATTTAAATAGAAGTGACAAATTAATTTTAATCTAAGTATGTAGAGGGTGCTTCCCTGGTGGCTCAGTGGTAAAAAATCCACCTGCAATGCAGGAGACATGGGTTTGATCCCTGCATTGGGAAGATCCCCGGGAGGAGGACATGGTAACCCACTTCAGTATTCTTGCCTGGAGAATTCTATGGACCGAGGAGCCTGGCAGGATGCAATCCACAGCGCTGAAAAGAATCGGACACGACTTAGCTACTGAACCACAACATATTGGAAATACTCAAAAAATACTTACTGAATTAGAGTTTATTTCCCAATAAGTTTCAGTATTTGAGAATCAAAAGTCAAAGTCAAAGTCGCTCAGTCATGTCCGACCCTTTGTGACCCCATGGACTATACAGTCTCTCCAGGCCAGAATACTGGAGTGGATTCCCTTCTCCAGGGAATCTTCCCAACCCAGGAATTGAACCGGGGTCTCCTGCATTGCGGGCAGATTTTTTACCAACTGAGCTATAAGGGAAGCCCCTATTTGAGAATAGTAACATTCATTAAATAACCACTTTGTACTAGGACCTTACTGTTTCTCATTCAATTCTCATAATAACCTTAGGTGAGAATAATTATTTCTGATACTGTTGATTGCCCACTCAACAGCCAATCCTTCTTTTCAGCTAACACAATCCTGGTTTTAATCAGGGAGTTACAGTCATTCTCCTTTGCTAGTGAGTAGTTTTTGGAGTAGTCATGTGACCCAATACTGGTTAGTGGGGCCTGAATAAAGGTCTGGCAGGGGCATCTGGGGCACATGTTATTCCCAATACAGACAGAGAGAGAGAGAGAGAGAGAGAGAACTCAGAAGAAGCACTTTGCATGCAATGTTTGGAACCAGGCATCCTTCAATTCAAGAGACCTGCAGAAAAGCTACCCTAGAACACGGCCATCATGGAACTGCCTGTATTATCAATCCTAAAAGCTCCTTTCTCCAGACTACTTGTTTTGTGAGATTAAAAATCCCATAGTTTAAGCTACTCTTAGCGATTTTGTTTCTTACATTCAAAAGCATCCTAACTTACTTATCTAATGATTATTTCCATTTTATAGACAGGGAAACAGAAGTTCTGAAAGGAAAACTCTTTAGCCCTAAGTCATACATCCAGGAAGTGAGAGGATAAGGATGTGAACTCAGGTTGAATTAACTTTGAAATCCAAGCTTCTCAACCATAGTACCTGTATTTAAAATCATGGTATACCATATTATTAACAAATGATCTAGCTTTTGTCAGATTCTAGATCATTTTAATCAAGACCAAATGAATCATTAGTGTACATGACATAAATGCACACTGCTTATAAAAATGTGTGATTTTCAAATTTCCCTATATTTGCAAATCTGTTTAAAGTGTTGTCAAAATTTTTAATTATTTATTAATTGAATGAAATTTATTCAATAAGTATTGTTTTTTCAAAAAATTTTTAAAATCAGTATTGCCTATAATTTGCTCAATCAAACTAATAGTACTTTTTCGAGGTTAAGAATTTCTCTTTTCCTGATGACTGTTCTAAAAAGAGTAGAGATAGATTTGTTCTCTTTAACTATTTATGGCTTAAACAATAAATCCTATAGTTTAAATACATTTTTTTTAGTTCCAGAAGATTGTTTTAATAGACCTTGAAATTTTCACAAGTCCTTTCCTAACATACTTTTGTCATAATATCTACAAAATTTACAAATTCTATAACAGAATTGTGGTTAATAATTTCTATTTTGAGTGAAATGTTTACTTACTTGCAGTATGACTTATTTTATAGTCAGCCTAATTTATTTTAATCTCTGGACCAGGGGGCAGTGTTAATTTGAATGGCTGAGCTGATTGGATGTAAAAGAACAATTTAAAAATAAATTTACAACACAGTATTGTCATGGTCTGCCATGTGAACTAGAGACCTAGGATGTTGTTTGAATCTGAGACATATTAATTCTTAAAACACTCAGTTTAAAAAACAAAGAAGAAACACATGACTTATCCTATTAGTTACAATAAAGGAAAGAATGTGATATATATTTTACCTCAGAGTGATCATGAAAACTGTACTCATGCACTGTTAAAAAAAAGAAATAGTTCTTTAAAATACACATTTTAAAACAATTGCTACTACTATATTTTAAGTATATTTCTCACATACTTACTTCCTGATCCACTAATGAAATATCTGGCCTCAGTCCCTCACAATAATGCATGTAACGGAGAGAATTCCCTGGCAGATCTCCTCTGAGTAAGATAATTGCATCACGAGGCATGGAGGATAGAAGGTTCTTTGCAAATTTATCGATCACATAGTTGGTCCTTTGGTCACAAATGCTAAATAAAAGGATTTAAAAATATTAAAATAGCAACACATTGTTTTGGTTTTAATAAGACTAGGCTTATTCCCCACTCCATTCCTTTCCCATTATACAATCTACACTTAGTGTTTTAAATATTCTAACATATCTTCTAAGAGGACACATATATTTCAAAGGGAACACTACTAACTGGAGAAAAAATGTAGAACTAATTGTGCTAGTGAAAAAAATCAGCGTACTGCTTTACTTCTGGAATTTATAATCATTTCCATAAAAAGGGAACAAGTTAGTACTCAATAATGAGTACATTTTACCCCTAAAAACATATTCACTTTCACTAAGAAGAAGTAAGGTGTCTAATTCCACTTGGAGTATAACGTAATTTCATGTTAATTCCATTTAGTTCAAAGGGATTTTCAGAAACGCAAAAGGAAATTTGCCAGTTTCTGGCATACATTTGCACATTTGTCTGACTCTCTTACATGTAGAGGTTGATCCTTTCTACCACTTCCCTGGACCACTGGCTCTCTGTGTTCCTCTCTCCCTTCTAGACTGAAGCTGATTATCACTAGGGGATGAGCCCAATGAGAAAGAAGGGAAGGAATAATTTGCTGAGATATTTACTTCTCTTCAGCCATTATTTACTGTTGCCAACAATAGCAGTATAGCTCTTTTCGATGATGAAGTGGACTTTATAACTTCAAAGGAAAAACTGGCATGAATTCTCAGAGCCTTCCACAAAAAAAGAAAATGAATACAAGAGAGAAAAAGCATCAAATAACTGAACAAGTAATGTCCTTCCTCTTATTATCAGGTCCATTACATGTAACGGTGATAAGAAACACAGCCTAAAGTTGAATCATTGAGTTAGCATCACAAAGCAAATTAATACTTCCAGGAACAAATACTATCCCTGCCTTTGTAACTGATGATGCAAATGTTTCCTACTGTGATGCCCTACTTTGCAGGGTGATGCCTCACCTTTTGCCACCCAGCAAAGTTCCATTCACCTGGGGGCAAAAAAGAATCCAAATCAAACCAAGCCACCCAGTCTGTGCAGGCATCCCTGGTGTGGAAACTGAGTTGCCCTGAAGACCTGAGCCAGGAGAAGAATGGGATAAAAGAGGGGTGGGAAACACACTATGGGCCTGGCAAACCCTTCCCGAGCCAGTTATGGAGTTGTATCAGGAATCTGCCTCCCCTTCCCGAGCCAGCTGTGGAGTTGTATCAGGAATCTGCCTCCCCTTCCCGAGCCAGCTGTGGAGTTGTATCAGGAATCTGCCTCCCCTTCCCACAAGGCCTCCTGGTGACACAGAGTCCCTAGCATGGCTGCTCCTCAGCATTATAAAGTACCAATCAAATCTCACTATAACAAAACTCCAGCAGACTCTTCCACTTCTGTAAAGTCTATTCAATATTACTGCAAATAAATGAATTATCATCTAAGTCTTTACATCTTTTATGTTTGACTGACATTTACATTATAATGGTCATTAAGCAGATTTTGAAAAATACAAACAACACTAATAATGCATAAGGGTTAAGAAACTTTCAGAACTTTGAATATTCAAAATATTTAATATACACTACTACAGAATATACTAGATAAGGGCCAAGGATTACTCAAAAGATAAATTCTTTGAAGCACAAAGTGAATTATTTTAGGGCATACAAAAAAAGCCCAAATTGGGACTTCCCTGCCAGTCCATGAGATGGTTGGATGGCATCAATGACTCCATGGACATGAGTTTGAGCAAGCTCCAGGAGTTGGTGATGGACAGGGAAGCCTTGTCTGCTACAGTCCATGGGGTCACAAAGAGTCAGACACGACTAAGCGACTGAACTTAACTGCCAGTCCATTGGTTAAGACTCTGTGCTTCTACACAGAGACTGCAGGTTTGATCCCTGGTTGGGGAACTAAGATCCCACAAGCCTAGTGGTATGGCAAAAACAAACAAAAGCAAGACTTCAAATGTCTTTACTCTCCATCTAAGTGGTATTTTAGATCATGGAATTTTACATATACGCCACAGAGCTTGCTCAAACTCATGTCCATGGAGTCACTGATGCCATCCGAGAGTCTACAAAGTAGCTCTAGGATCCCTTTTAGTGGAAAATACACAGGTAGTTTACACGCACCACTTGAACGCCTGTTTGCAATGCCCTGAAACTACATATCACTCATGCTGAGATTCTTATTCAAAAGTTTAACAACCACTGCATTCAGATCAAGCTATCTCACTTTGAAAGCTAGTGGAAGGTAAAGATAAAACAAAGCCCTAGAATCTAAATATCCCAACTGCCTCTGGCTGGAAAGCTACTTTTCATAAAAATAACCATGTATTACCTATAGTTAGAATATATTTGGCAAGTTACAAAAAGAATTGCTGAAAGCCATTCCAGATACTGAAGCCCGTTGGTGTTGAGCACTCGGTTACTCTCAGATACAAGGGCAGCCAAACCGATGCCAGCAAGGACAGCCACCACTGCATTGCTCTGCATCCAGAATCGTTCCACCTGTGAACGAGGCATGGGAACAGTGCGTCCAACTGACTGTTTTATGTAATCAATCAGGTATTTATATATCTTAAAAATATACTGCATGCATCTAGTTGCTTATGCCTGTGTCATTTATGTCTTCTTAACTGACTTCCCCAACTCAACTCCACGTGACTTGATTTTTCCATTTTCAAGCATTCTTCCTTCCCTGTCTGACATGTGGATCTCCCTTTTTGGATCCACAAAGTCTTTTCTATACTGCATACTTAATCTTGAATTCTTTATCCTAATGTGCAAAGTTGAAGAGGTGGAGAAATGCTTTTGCTTAACTCCTGATGTTTCCTTCCATGAGAAGCCCCACCAGTATAACACTCTTTCCCTTCACTTATTTCTCCTAGAAGGACTGTAGGGACTGAGCTGACTGGACAGTTTGGGAGTTGGGCCTGAAGAGCTCTCCTCTTTCCTCTCTCTTTCTCTTGGAAGTGAGTTGCCCACAGGAAGTACTTGTCCAGGGGCAGACTCTGGGGTGAGGTGAACTGGGGAGCAAAGAGGCCCATCCTGAGCAGCACTGCTTGTGACTAGACTGTTCAGGGATACAGGATGAGAAGGCTCCAGTGCCCACAGGTATTAACCACATTCTCCAACCCCATCGTTATTGGTAACAAAGGTGATTCTCCCACCCAATGTACTGGTTTATCTTGTTCTCAACTGATTCAGAACTCAGGTACTCAAGGTATTATTCATCAGGTCTCTCGGAAATATACACACATGGTTGGTTTTGGCTGCTATCTACATTTACATAGGTTCTGTTATAAGGAGAAGAAATACTCTAATCTCAGATATCGTAGTCAGGGAAAATTGAAATATACTTCCTGTTTTGCACAGGTGTGGACTGGTGAGGTAAGAAAATAAGGGAATATGTTGGTAGAGACCCTAAGCACAACCCATATTTCTTTGCTATTTAAAAAAGTTCCAGAAGAAATGTGAAAAAGAAAGTGAAAGTGTTAGTCACTCAGTGGTGTCCGACTCTTTGCGATCCCATGGACTGTAGCCCACCAGACTCCTCTGTCCATGGGATTCTCCAAGCAAGAATACTGGAGTGCGTTGCCATGCCCTCCTCCAGGGGATCTTCCCAACCCAGGGATTGAACTCATGTCTGCTGCATTGCAGGCAGATTCTTTACCAACTGAGCCACCAGGGAGGCTCAATCCCCTAAAACATTAAATTTAAATACAATTTCCAACTTCTCATCCTTCAACATGTAAAAAACCATTGAAAACACTATAACTAAACCAGAAAGGCATATCCCTAAGACAGTCTTATTAGAAACCTAAACTTCAGGATACTGCTCAGTAGCCATAGCCATTGTATAACCAAATACCACCAACATCCCCCTCTAAAAAAATTAAAAACACCATTAATCCTAAAAAAGAACCACCAAAATTCAATACAATACCACAACCAACACCACCACTTACAATTAACGTGAAAGTGAAAGTGAAAGTGAAGTCGCTCAGTCATGTCTGACTCTTTGCGACCCCGTGGACTGTAGCCTACCAGGCTCCTTAGTCCATGGGATTCTCCAGGCAAGAATACTGGAGTGAGTTGCTATTTCCTTCTCTACAATTAACATGAGCCCCCCATAAATAGGTGAAGAAAACTCCACAAAACCAATCACAAAAATAGTACTTAAATATGATGGATGTTATCATTATTCTTACATGGAATTTACCACAAGTAATGATATGAAAAACCATCATTGTTATTCAACTATAAGAACACTAATGACCATCATTCAGAATCACACCCACTAATAAAAATCATCAACAATGCATTCATTGATCTCCCCACACCATTAAACATTTTCATCAAGCTATTTTAAAAAATTCCAGAAGAAATGTAGTGGTTCCTATTAACATATCTCCAAGCACACATATAAAATGACTAACTTAAATCTACCTTACATTTATTTTTCTATTTAACTATTGTGCTAATGAAACAATGCTTTCCGCCCCCCCCAAAAGAGGCCTTAGCCTTACTTATTCAATAATTTAATTTTGATTTGTGATCATGTATACACAATATCAGGGCTTCACTGATAGCTCAGTTGGTAAAAAATCCACCTGCAATGCAGGAGACCCCGGTTCAATTCTTGGGTCATGAACATACCCTGGGAAAGTGATAGGTTACCCACTCCAATATTCTTGGGCTTATCTTGTGGCTCACTTGGTAAAGAATCCTCCTATAATGCTGGAGATCTGGGTTCGATCCCTGGGTTGGGAAGATCCCCTGGAGAAGAGAAAGACTACCCACTCCAACATTCCAAAGAGTTGGACATGACTGAGTGACTTTCACTTCACTTCACGACAATTTTAACTATTTCTAAGACTGGTTGCCCTTCTACAAGATTCATGAAAGACAGATTTGTACATTCTTCACGAACTTTCTGGTCAAAGGATATATCTAGGCAAAACTTACCACACCCATGAAAAGCGGTTTTGAAATATCTAAATTTGCCCTCCAGGCAAAGAACAATGAATAAATGCAAAACATTCCAGTAAAAAGCCATACTAATGATGAGCTTTGTCTGTCCCTATAAAAAAATTAAAATATGTCAAAAATTACTTATGTGACATGAATATTAATAATATTACAGTTACAAGCTATAGGAAAAATATTTGGAACTAAAAACCTTTCCATTTTTAAATAGGAACAAAGAAAGACCTTAGGCTTAAAAATGTGAGTTGGAACAGATAACCAGAACATAGTAATAAGTCACACTGCACTACATATTATAAGCATAACTTGGAACTATGCAGCAAAAAATATGAAATTAAAATCTGCAGAAGAAAATATAAATTACTAATCCTATTAAATTTAAGCTTAATTAAACATATGCAAAACAAAAGAATAATTTCATGCATCAAAATAATACAAATTTTAAAATGACAAATCTCAATGCTGGTGAGAATGAAGTTGTATGAGGACATATGTTAGTACAATGTTCAAGGAAAATTAATTTGATAATATATCAATATATCAAGAGCCTTAAAAAATATTCACATTCATTGACCCAGTAATTTGCTATGTGGGCATAAATCTTTAAGAACCAGAAATACTGGATAAGAATTAATCCATAACAATGCCTTGGTATTTATTTACAGTAGTGGAAAAAGTGGAAGCAATCTAAGACTCTTAAATAGGAAAACATATAAGTTAATTGTCCCAGGTTTTAGAATGGACTATTATACAGAAATTTAAATGATCTTAAGTATTTGTCCCTTCTTTTCTTTGGAAGGAATGATGCTAAAGCTGAAACTCCAGTACTTTGGCCACCTCATGCGAAGAGTTGACTCATTGGAAAAGACTCTGATGCTGGGAGGGATTGGGGGCAGGAGGAGAAGGGGACGACAGAGGATGAGATGGCTGGATGGCATCACTGACTCGATGGACGTGAGTCTGAGTGAACTCCGGGAGTTGGTGATGGACAGGGAGGCCTGGCGCGCTGCGATTCATGGGGTCGCAAAGAGTCTGACACGACTGAGCGACTGAACTGAACTGAAGTATTTGTTATGGTATGGAAAAATGCTCACTATAATGTTAAGGGTTAAGGAAATAAAACAATAAGTATATATTCAAATATACATTTATATAAGAATATACTCAATAGACTAGAAAGTCAGTAAACGAGAAATTAACAGAGGTTCAGTTCAGTTCAGTTGCTCAGTCGTGTCCGACTCTTTGCGACTCCATGAACCGCGACATGCCAGGCCTCCCTGTCCATCACCAACTCCTGGAGTTTACCCAAACCCACGTCCATTTAGTCGGTGATGCCATCCAACCATCTCATCCTGTCGTCCCCTTCTCCTCCTGCCCTCAATCTTTCCCAGCATCAGGGTCTTTTCAAATGACTCATCTCTTCTCATCAGGTGACCAAAGTATTGGAGTTTCAGCTTCAACATCAGTCCTTCCAATAAACACCGAGGACTGATCTCCTTTAGGATAAACTGGTTGGATCTACTTGCAGTCCAAGGGACTCTCAAGAGTCTTTTCCAACACCACAGTTCAAAAGCATCAATTCTTCAGCACTCAGCTTTCTTTATAGTCCAATTCTCACATCTATACATGACTACTGGAAAAACCATAGCCTTGACTAGATGGACTTCTGTTGACAAAGTAATGTCTCTTGTTTTTAATATGCTGTCTAGGTTGGTCATAACTTTCCTTCCAAGGAGTAAGTGTCTTTTAATTTCATGGCTGCAATCACCATCTGCAGTGATTTTGGAGCCCAAAAAGATAAAGTCAGCCACTGTTTCCACTGTTTCCCCATCTATTTGCCATAATGATATAGTGACTATCTTAATTCAATTAATGAACATGGAAAAAATAACAGAAAAAGGAATTACTTTACTCACTTTCTTGTTAAACATATATTTGCCCAAACTGCAAGGGCTTGAATGTTGAATGAGAGTTGGGTCCTCATATTTGTCACTTGAGAACTGTAAGAGACAATTTAATTTATTATTGGCAGAAAACAAATTTGCTAGTTCCAAACAAAGCATTCTTTACATACTATACCTGATTATACAGTAAATAAGTCAGATTTTCAATTATTTTGTGTTCTTTTAAATTTGGGAGAAAAAATACCACAAGAAAGAGCTAGATAGTCGTAAGATGTTTTTCAGCTGTAACACTGAATTACCAACTTACACTATTTGAGCTAAGAACAAATAATTATTTGGTATTTTTGATATTGGTCTACTATACTGATATTATACACCAGTTTGTATCCCAGATTAGTTTGATAAGAAGTCATGTGAAATTGAAAACAAAATTAATTCAAATAATTTTCTGGAGATCCAATCATGGAGAAAAAAGGAAAGAGAATTGATCTCCAACCATCCTTTTTGAGGTTATCTCCTTTCTTAAAAGTCTTCCTTGTTTTCTGTATTATTTGGTACAAAAAGTGTTTAAGCAATCTCCAAGAAACGTTATTTCCCCCCTATAATTAAATTCTTTCATTAACTAATACATTTTCCAAGTATTATCTGAGTTTTCAAATAGCTCTGGCAATCTCCAATTTTTAATAAAAAAATGACTCTAAACACTATCTCAAAGAACTTTCTTCTCCCTACTGGCAATTTTATTGGAATAAATGTAATGCCATAATTATGCAAACAACACAATGTGTATTTTATTAATGGAGACTCATCTACTATGAGAAGATCAGAGCAGATCAGTCGCTCAGTCGTGTCCGACTCTTTGCGATCCCATGAATCGCAGCACGCCAGGCCTCCCTGTCTATCACCAACTGCTGGAGTTCACTCAGACTCACGTCCATCGAGTCAGTGATGCCATCCAGCCATCTCATCCTCTGTCGTCCCCTTCTCCTCCTGCCCCCAATCCCTCCCAGCATCAGAGTCTTTTCCAATGAGTCAACTCTTTGCATGAGGTGGCCAAAGTACTGGAGTTTCAGCTTGAGCATCATTCCTTCCAAAGAAATCCCAGGGCTGATCTCCTTCAGAATGGACTGGTTGGATCTCCTTGCAGTCCAAGGGACTCTCAAGAGTCTTCTCCAACACCACACTTCAAAAGCATCAATTCTTTGGCGCTCAGCCTTCTTCACAGTCCAACACTCACATCCATACATGACCACAGGAAAAACCATAGCCTTGACTAGACGAACCTTTGTTGGCAAAGTAATGTCTCTGCTTTTGAATATGCTATCTAGGTTGGTCGTAACTTTCCTTCCAAGGAGTAAGCGTCTTTTAATTTCATGGCTGCAGTCACCATCTGCAGTGATTTTGGAGCCCCCCAAAATAAAGTCTGACACTGTTTCCACTGTTTCCCCATCTATTTCCCATGAAGTGGTGGGACCGGATGCCATGATCTTCGTTTTCTGAATGTTGAGCTTGAAGCCAACTTTTTCACTCTCCACTTTCACTTTCATCAAGAGGCTTTTGAGTTCCTCTTCACTTTCTGCCAGAAGGGTGGTGTCATCTGCATATCTGAGGTTATTGATATTTCTCCCGGTAATCTTGATTCCGGCTTGTGTTTCTTCCAGTCCAGTGTTTCTCATGATGTACTCTGCATATAAGTTAAATAAACAGGGTGACAATATACAGCCTTGACGTACTCATTTTCCTATTTGGAACCAGTCTGTTGTTCCATGTCCAGTTCTAACTGTTGCTTCCTGACCTGCATACAGATTTCTCAAGAGGCAGATCAGGCGGTCTGGTATTCCCATCTCTTTCAGAATTTTCCACAGTTTATTGTGATCCACACAGTCAAAGGCTTTGGCATAGTCAATAAAGCAGAAATAGATGTTTTTCTGGAACTCTCTTGCTTTTTCTATGATCCAGTGGAAGTTGGCAATTTGATCTCTGGTTCCTCTGCCTTTTCTTTTTTTTTTTTTTTTTCTCTAACACCACAGTTTAAAAGAATCAATTCTTTAACATGTAACACTTGGTACTGTTTGTCTCTTTATTTAGCCATTCTAATAGGTATAGAATAGTATCTTATTGTGGTTTTAATTTTAATTTAATTCTATCTTATTTTAATAAGATAGAATAGTATTTTGTTATGATTTAATTTTCCTATTTATCAATGATGCTAGCATCTTTTCCTGTTTATTGGCCATTCATATATCTTCCTTTTTTTTTTCTGGATCATAGAAAAAGCAAGAGAGTTCCAGAAAAACATCTATTTCTGCTTTACTGACTATGCCAAAGCCTTTGACTGTGTGGATCACAATAAACTGTGGAAAATTCCTCTGCCTTTTCTAAAACCAGCTTGACCATCAGGAAGTTTACGGTTCACATATTGCTGAAGCCTGGCTTGGAGAATTTTGAGCATTACTGTACTAGCGTGTGAGATGAGTGCAATTGTGCGGTAGTTTGAGCATTCTTTGGCATTGCCTTTCTTTGGGATTGGAATGAAAATTGACCTTTTCCAGTCCTGTGGCCACTGCTGAGTTTTCCAAATTTGCTGGCATATTGAGTGCAGCACTTTCACAGCATTATCTTTCAGGATTTGGAATAGCTCAACTGGAATTCCATCACCTCTACTAGCTTTGTTCGTAGTGATGCTTTCTAAGGCCCACTTGACTTCACATTCCAGGATGTCTGGCTCTAGGTGAGTGATCACACCATCGTGATTATCTGCGTCGTGAAGATCTTTTTTATACAGTTCTTCTGTGTATTCTTGCCATCTTTTCTTAATATCTTCTGCTTCTGTTGATTCCAGCATGAGGCCCATTTCAAACTATCCTTCAAGAGGAACGAAGTCAGTCTCTTGTAGAGATCTGTTGCTTAAATGTAAGCTTTAAAACATGGTCACTGCCTAGGGTTAGATTAAATAATTTCCAGTATGTAATCCAACAAGATGGCAATTTAAAGATATGCATGGAGAAAGAATGCAATTTGCTTGACTGGAAAAGGTAGATGATTAGGTTCTATCATGTTCAAGAATTTTCTAGTAGGTTAATTATGAGTTGCCTTTCTTAACACTCCTGTCCACCTGAAACAATTAAAGACTAGAAATTCTCTCCCTCACAGAGTGCTAGGATTATATCCCCATTCCACATATGATTTCCTTGGAACAACAGTGTGGGTGTGCGTGGGCGTCACTTTTGTCAAGTCTTTTTTTCTGCGTATGTGACCTAACTGCTATTACTTCAATGTAAAGGAGACCTTTGAGTTCCCCCATAGATGACTTTTACATGCAGCTAATGAAAGTTAGATGTATGGTCTAGGATTACTCTTGAGGCGTCTCTGGAGTTCATGTGGGGTTTGTTAAGACAAAATATATCAATGATCCTGAACGTGATGACAGTTTTGGAAGGTAGGTAGAAAACAGCAAGCTGGGAGTCTTGGCTTGGAGAAAAGCCCCAAAGGAGAAGCCTACGGACACTGATAAAGGTGTCTTTATCTTTAAAAGGGGAACTGAGCTTCTTGCTGCCTTCTCCCCAAAAGAAAAGAAAAAGGAGCCACAAGTCTAAATGGTGGCAGGGAGGTATTTTCAAGATATAGTATTAAGTGAAAAACAGCAGGCTAACAAAACAGAGTGCATATTACGATTCCATTTTTAAAAACAAACAAAAATATAAAAAATATTGGAAGGATATAGACAAGAATGTTAATGGATTAAGAACAGTAGTTATCTCTGCATGCTGGAATTATAGGTAATTTTAATTTTCTTGGTTTTCTTACCTGTATTTTCTAAATTTTCTATTAATAATTACGTATCATTTATTTAGAATAGAAAGAAATTTAGAACTTCCCTGGTGGCACAGAGGATAAGAATCTGCCTGCCAATGCAGGGGACACAGGTTTGATCCCTGGTCTGGGAAGATTTCCTATGTCTTGGAGCAACTAAGCCCATGCACCACGACTGAGCCCAAGCTCTAGAGCCCACAAGCCGCAACTGCTGAGCCCATGAGCCACAACTACTGAAGCCTGTGCACCTAGAGGCTGTTTTCTGCAACAAGAGAAGCCAGTGCAATGAAAAGCCCGTGCACCACAATGAAGGGTAGCCCTCACTCACTGAGACCAGAGAACGCTCGCACAAAGCAATGAAAACCTAGCGCAGTCAAAAAGTTTAATAAAAGTAATTAAAAAAAAAAAGAACAAAGTATGGAAGGAAGCAAGAAAATTAGCAAATGAACAAATTAGAAATTCTGAGAACATGTGAGCTACCTCACATATAGATTTAAAATATTATCCCCATATTTTTAAAAGTTTTCAAGTTGTCCTGTGAATTCTGTATTAATACTGAGGAGATCACTTTAGTGTCAGGTAAACCTATTCATACTTAATTTTATATTGAAATACTGTAAGAATATTACAAAATTGCTATAGATAATTTTCAGTTATCTTAATCTCCATAGGTTTTAAAGCAAATATTAACCCATTTTTCAAAGAACACTGAGAGATAATATAGATGAAAATATATTAAGCTGGTTCTAGTAAGGCTGGATTTTTAAAAATGTGTCAAAACCAGAGCTTAAGGACAGCTTAAAGGAAGTCTTAAAACATTAAATAAATGAATATTTGAAGAATTAAATGAATATTGTTGTTCAGTCGTTCAGTTGTGTCTGACTCTTTGTGACCCCATGGACTGTAGCACACCAGGCTTCCGTGTCCTTCACCAACTCCCGGAGTTTGCTCAAACTCATGTTCATTGAGTTGGTGATGCCATCCAACCACCTTATCCTCTTTCATCCCCTTCTCCTTCTGCCTTCAATTTTTCCCAGCATCAGGGTCTTTTCCAATGAGTAGGATCTTTTCCAATGAGTTGGCTCTTTGCATCATGTGGCCAAAGTATTGGACTTTCAGCTTCAGCATCAGTCCTTCCAATGAATATTCAGGACTGATTTCCTTTAGGATTGACTGGTTTGATCTTGTAGTCTAAGGGACTGTCAAGAATCTCTTCCAGCACCACAATTTAAAAGCATCAGTTCTTCAGTGCTCAGCCTTCTTTATGGTCCAACTCTCACATCCATACATGACTACTGGAAAAACCATCAGTTCAGTTCAGTTCAGTCGCTCATTCATATCTAACTCTATGATCCCATGGATTGCAGCATGCCAGGCTTCCCTGTCCATCACCAACTCCCAGAGCTGCCTCAAACTCATGTCCATCGAGTCGGTGATGCCATCCAACCATCTCATCCTCTGTCATCCCCTTCTCCTCCTGCCTTGAATCTCTCCCAGCATCAGGGTCTTTTCCAATGAGTCAGTTCTTCCCATCAGGTGTCCAAAGTATTGGAGTTTCAGCTTCAACATCAGTCCTTCCAATGAACATCCAGGACTGATCTCCTTTAGGATGGACTGGTTGGATCTCCTTGCAGTCCAACGGACTCTCAAGAGTCTTCTTCAACACCACAGTTTAAAAGCATCAATTCTTTGGTGCTCAGCTTTCTTTATGGTCCAACTCTCACATCCATACATGCTAAGTTGCCTCAGTCGTGTCTGACTCTGTGCGACCCCATAGACGGCAGCCCACTAGGTTCCTCCGTCCCTGGGATTCTCCAGGCAAGAACACTGGAGTGGGTTGCCATTTCCTTCTCCAATGCAGGAAAGTGACAAGTGAGAGTGAAGTCGTTGCTCAGTCGTGTGCGACCCCATGGACTGCAGCCTACCAGGCTCCTCCGTCCACAGGATTTTCCAGGCAAGAGTACTGGAGTGGGTTGCCGTTGCCTTCTCCAATCCATACATGACTACCAGAAAAACCATAGCCTTGACTAGACAGACCTTTGTCAGCAAAGTAATGTTTCTGCTTTTTAGTATTCTGTCTAGGCTGGTCATAGCTTTTCTTCCAAGGAGTAAGTGTCTTCTAATTTCATGGGCAGTCACCAAATGCAGTGATTTTAGAGCCCCCCAAAATAAAGTCTCTCACTGTTTCCATTGTTTCCTCATCTATTTGCCATGAAGTGATGGGACCAGATGCCATGATCTCAGTTTTTTTAGTTTTTTGAATGTTGAGTTTAAAGTCAGCTTTTTCACTCTCCTCTTTCACTTTAAGAGGTTCTTTAGTTCTTTGCTTTTTGCCATAAGGGTGGTGTCATCTGCATATTTGAGGTTGTTGATATTTCTTCTAGCAATCTTGATGCCAGCTTGTGCTTCATCCAGCCCAGCATTTCACATGATGTACTCTGCATATAAGTTAAATAAGCACGGTGACAATATACAGCCTTGATGTATTCCTTTCCCAATTTGGAACCAGTCTGTTGTTCCATGTCCAGTTCTAATTGTTGTGCCTTGACCTGCATACAGATTTCTCAGGAGGCAGGCCAGGTGTCTGGTAATTCCATCTCTTGAAGAATTTTCCACAGTTTGTTGTGATCCACACAGTCAAAGGCTTTGGCATAGTCAATAAAGCAGAAGTAGATGTTTTTCTGGAACTCTATTGCTATTTCTATGATCTAATGGATGTTGGCAATTTGATCTCTGGTTCCTCTGCCTTTTTTAAATTCAGCTCGAACATCTGGAAATTCACGTTTCATGTACTGTTGAAGCCTGGCTTGAAGAATTTTGAGCATTACTTTGCTAGTGTGTGAGATGAGTGCAATTGTGTGGTAGTTTGAACGTTCTTTGGCATTGCCTTTTTTGGGATTGGAATGAAAACTGACCTTTTCCAGTCCTGTGGCCACTGCTGAGTTTTCCAAATTTGCTGACATATTGACTGCAGGATTTTAACAGCATCATCTTTCAGGATTTGAAATAGCTCCACTCTAATTCCATTACCTCCACTAACTTTGTTTGTAGTGATGTTTCCTAAGGCCCAGTTGACTTCACATTCCAGGATATCCGGCTCTAGGTGAGTGATCACACCATCGTGGTTATCTGGGTCATGAAGAACTTTTTTGTGTAGTTCTTCTGTGTATTCTTGCCACCTCTTCTTAATATCTTCTGCTTCTGTTAGGTCAATACCTCTTCTGTCCTTTATTGTGTCCATTATTGCATGAAATAAAAACCACAGCTTTGGCTAGATGGACTTTTCTAGGCAAAGGCAAAGTAGTGTCTCTGCTTTTTAATATGCTGTCTAGGTTTGTCATTGCTTTTCTTCCAAGGAGCAAGTGTCTTTTAATTTCATGGCTGCAGTCACTGTCCACAGTGATTTTGGATCCCAAGCAAATATAGCCTCTCACTGTTCCCACTGTTTCCTCATCTATTTGCCATGAAGTGATGAGACTGGATGCCATGATCTGTGTTTTCTGAATGTTGAGTTTTAAGCCAGCTTTTTCACTCTCCTTTTTCACCTTCATCAAGAGGCTCTTTAATTCCTCTTTGCTTTCTGTCATGAGGGTGGTGTCATCTGTATATCTGATGTTATTGATATTTCTCCCCACAATATAGTTCAAAGCAAAATAACAAGAAAATGATTGTTTAAATTGTGCTAAATGCAATGTTCTAATATGTCTCCAAAAGCAAGAAGATATAAACAAAGAAAAAGTTATTTATAAAGCCAAAATATATTGGGTAATTTTGTATTCAACTGAAAGTTGAAACATTTTCATTTTATAGATTCTATTTAGTCTCCTAATAGTCTTATTCACTGTTGTATTTAGTGCTCATTTCAAGCTTTATGTTATTGATGGGATGCTAGAATATTTGACATTATACACAAAAACTGTTAACCACAAAGATGAGAACTACTTCTCAGATGTACTGCTTCACAAAGTGATAAACTCAGAAATCCCTAAAATCATTTAAAGCAATTAATAAAGAATTCATTTAAAAATAGTTTAAAATATTTCATACTCACAGCAATATTTCAGACATACTGGATCCTATTTCAGATTTGGCCTGAACATAAAGAGAAAAGTTTATTTGGACAAGTGTTAAACTGAAACTTTGGAAGGCTATTGTATTTCAATTACCCTGATTTAAAAGATACATGTTTTAAATATATGATGCAACTCCTCTTTCATTCAAAGTGTTTATTTCAGAGTCTATTTGGATTTTTTAAGAGAAGCCAGTGAAAACTAAACACAGACATCCCTTAGGAATCATTTCAGAAATAATAATTGGCTAAAAATCAGTTAAACTCTTCCAGCAGGAATGATTAACACATTAATGAATTAACAGACTTTACACTTTCATTACAAAGTCTCTTTACGCTCTTTTTTGGGCACTTTGATTAGAGCTCATTATCACCTGCCTATAATTTCACAATTATGTGTGAATTATACACGTTTTCAAATCTGCAATGGCCCTTAAGCGATATTTCAATGGAATAACCAACATAAGTAAACCAGAGTATAAATTTAAAGCACCAAACCTTCTCAGTCAAAGAATAATAACTATTCTTTTATTAAATGATTTTTTAGGAAATATCTCTTATATATAAAAACATATATAATCTATATTTAGGGGATAAAGAGTTTTAAAAAAAATCTATAGACTCATCACTCATTGAAGAAACAGAACTACACAAATACCATATTTCACAGAACCCTCGAAAGGGGCTTTTTTACCCCTGGTGCTGCTGCTAAGTCGCTTCAGTCGTGTCCGACTCTGTGCGACCCCACAGATGGCAGCCCACAGGCTCCCCCGTCCCTGGGATTCTCCAGGCAATAACACTGGAGTGGGTTGCCATTTCCGTCTCCAATGCATGAAAGTGAAAAGTGAAAGGGAAGTCGCTCAGTCGTGTCCAACTCTAGCGACCCCATGGACTTCAGCCCACCAGGCTCCTCCGTCCATGGGATTTTCTAGGCAAAAGTACTGGAGTGGGGTGCCATTGCCTAGTGGTAACTATTACCTTGAATTCTGTGTTAGTTATTACCCTACGTTCTAAAACTATACAGTGTTACTACCTTTTATGTATTACTGAGTAACAGATCATTAGTTTTTGCATGGTTTAAAATTTTGTATAAATGGTATCCTTTAACATTGTAGTCATCTGAGATTTGCCTAATTCAAGTAAGACACAAAAAGCACAAATCATGAAAGAAAAATCAGACCTAACTGTGTATTTAAAAACAAAAACCCATCTGTATATCCTTGCACTTTTCAGATAACCATTACTCCCAAACGCATTTAGTGTTTTACCCTCAACTATGTCTTAGGGAAAGCAAAGTCTTTTGAAATTCTCTGGAACAGACTGTTTCCTTTGAGTGAGATCATATTTTATGAAGTATTAACATATTTAGGTCTCCCACTAAATACTAACATGAACACTGTTCATCAAATATTTGAAAAAAAAAAAGTTTCGGTCAAGGTATATTAAAGTTTTTGAAGTGTTTTTCCTCTAATTGTTTCCAAATATTTTTAATCATAGACCAAGGGCCCAAAATGATACCCGATGATAAAAAGACTGAAAAGCTTCAGCTCCTGGGAGCAGTGTCTTTTGACTGCTTGTTATCTTGAAAAATACATTCAGGATACACAAAAGGATGATGCCAAATTAAGTGAGTCAGTTTTTTTGAACTCATGTGAAAGGCTACATTCCAAGGGGCAAGTCTGCGAGATAAATAACAAAGAAAATTCTACATGCTGTCATGTGTCACTTTTTTTTTTTTCCATTCATGGTCCAGGCAGAACACTGAAGTTTTGCCAGTTATTTCCTTAAAAGTGTTTGAAATACAAATTTACCAGACTGAATGTTCCGTATTCTTCCCTGAGAAAATGTGTCAAAAATCCTAGCAATGTCGTCTGGTCTCCCCAGGTCCAGCGAGCTTGATTGAGGTAGGATGAGACAGGCAGGTAAATATAGGGCAGCAGGCCAGCAGAGAAGCACAGACTCAACTTCAACAGGGAGCCTGGGGAGAGTTCCTGCATTAGAGCATAAGGAGTCACATGTATCACAGTGTTTATTTTAGTCAGATTCATCCTGGAACTTCAAGAACATATTGAGGAAAACATCAAATATGTTTACTCAGAGCTGATCTCTCAATTTATATCAAGTCACCACAGAAGATGATGTTAAACCTTCTGATTACTGTGGATTACTAGGAAATTGCATCAGCCTGAACTCCTTTGCATGGCAAGTGAAATCTGAGTGAAGCAAATAATATTAGCAAAGACATGATCTTCATGTTTATTGCATCCTCTACATTTAAAACCATGTCATGACATGCAGCATCGCACAGCTGAGACTACCCACTTGGAAGTGATTTCAGTGTTGATTATGGTGTTTGACCATTTTCAAAATTGCCCAAGATATTGTTCTAATACTGATTCACTTCATTATTATCATCAGGAGTAGGCTTTAACTATACACTATATTATGACTGCACATTAATAATATATTCTTTCTACAAGAGTTTTGGCCATTTCATGGAAATCCTTAGTACAAATGAAGCTAGTCTTTAAGTAACATTCAAGTTCATCCAAATGCTATTTTTTTCCCCTCAATTTACATAGGAAAGAAGGAAATTTGTTGTTGTATGCAACAATCTTGCCTCAAACAGAATATATTTTTCATCTGCAAGTTTCTTCTTTGCTTTTTCTTTTTTGGCCATGTCATTGGCATGTGATTTTAGTTCCCCCACCAAGGAGCAAGCCTTGAAGTAACTGAAGCACAGAGTCTTAACCACTGTACTGCCAGGGAAGTCCTGCTTCTGCATGTTTCTAAGACCAAGGAAAACTCTGCCTAATTTTTACAAAGATTGAGTCCAAAAGAATTCTACAGTTGCTTTAGTAATTGGAAGTGTCGCCTCTTACAAATATCGTGAGTGGAAATTGCCAATTTTTTCTCTAGGAAAAAGGGAAATTCATAGGTGACAATGAATATGAGAACCAAGATTTCCGTTCCCCAGAAGTAGAAAAGTAGTTGACTTACACTAGCATTTTCAAATAAGCATTCTTCATTGAAAATGGAGTGTTTTTATTACAGTACTGATATTGTTTGACATTTCTAAAGCGGTAATGAGATTCATACAAAATGATGGGATGAAAAAAATGGAAGAAATAACTAATTGAAGAATATGCCTTTGCTATTCTTAAAAGTAGCTTTAAAGAAAGTAAATGTTTAGATTCTAGCAGTTTCTGCACACTATAAAGTTCAGTTTAGAATGGCAAGACATAGTTGCTGCTGAATTTTCCTTTTGTGTGGGAAATAGAAAAACAAACACATGAGAACTATTTCAGAGCATGCAGGAGAGTGGCTCTGAGTCCTAGCTGCATGTACACTGGAATCACCTGGGGATCTTTTAAAACTATCAGTCCCAGGGCCTCACACCCAGTCAAATAAATCAGAATTATTCTAGGGTGGTGAGAGCACACAAAGGCATACACACACACAAACACCTATTTACTTTCTTAAATCTTTCCAGATAAGTAAGCAGTTGGGGTTGCAACCAACTAATTTCCTTCTCTGCCTTAGATCACCTGAGCAGTCAGATCCAATTCCCTATCACTTCACTGGTAGATCTTATTTTCTAGACTCTGCTCTTTAAATAATAAAAATAAAAGGTGCTCTGAAGAGTCACACTTTCCCAAATTTCATCATTCATCAGAGGTTGATCTAAGTACAGGGTAAACAGGCTCTCAGATCAGGTTCCTAACTTGTCAGCTCTGGGTCTTGTATGTTTTACATGAGAATATGGCTCTCCCTCCAGACTTAAAACAAAAGATTTGCTTTTTAAGTTCATGCCAGAGAATGTATTTCTCTGATATCTAGATACACCTTCCCTGATATCAGAAGCCTGGCTAAGGGTGACGCCATCAAGATGGCAACATAAGTAATCCCAACTTCAGTCCTTCCCACAAAACACCATCAGCAACTACCTGTAGACAAGATACTGCTGTGAAAATCCCAGACACTGGGGTTGAGGCTGAAGTCCTGGACCACAGAGACGGAGAAGGACTGCACTTGAAGTTTTGAGGGGCACTCTGACTATATCACTCCTCCCCTAGGCCAGCACAGCACTGCATTGGAGGACTCCCCTTGGGGTACACTTTTTCCAGTGGGAAAAGAGCCCCCAGGGTGGAAATCCAGCTCCCCAGGCATTGCAGGATGCTCCCCAGGCACTGAAGGATGCTCCCCAGGCATTGCAGGATGCTCCCCAGGCACTGCAGGATGCTCCTTAGGAGACTCATTCAGCTCTCATTTGCGGGGACCACTGCAGCGGTGTGGGGTGGGGGTGGGGTGGGGGCATAGATCTTTGGGGCTCAACCACTGGGGATCAGACAGAGATGGAGAAGGGAAGCAGGGCTTACAGTGACCGGTTTCCAGTCTTGGGAGAACAGATTCCTGTTTGCAGCAGTGCCAGAGCAGAGGTTGATCAGCCAGCAGTTCTGTGCATCTACAGAGCCAAGCCAGTGGCTGATCCTACTCTAAAATAATTTTGATTTAATTGATGTGGGGCATATATTAACATGATGAAAGTCACATATGACAAGGCCACAGCTAACACAATACTCAATGGTGACAGACTGAAAGCTTCTCCTCTAAGATCAGGAATAAGACAAGGTGCCCACTCTCACCTCTCATGTTCAACACAGTACTGGAAGTCCTACTCAGGGTAATTAGGCAAAAAAAAAGAAATAAAAGGAATCCAAACTAGAAAGGAAGTGAAATTGTCTCTGTTTGCAAATGACATGATCTTAAATAGGAAATCCTAAAGATTCTATGCTTTTGAACTGTGGTGTTGGAGAAGACTCTTGAGAGTCCCTTGGACTGCAAGGAGATCCAACCAGTCTATTCTGAAGGAGATCAGCCCTGGGATTTCTTTGGAAGGAATGATGCTAAAGCTGAAACTCCAGTACTTTGGCCACCTCATGTGAAGAGTTGACTCATTGGAAAAGACTCTGATGCTGGGAGGGATTGGGGGCAGGAGGAGAAGGGGATGACAGAGGATGAGATGGCTGGATGGCATCACTGACTCGATGGACGTTGAGTCTAAGTGAACTCTGGGAGTTAGTGATAGACAGGCAGGCCTGGCGTGCTACAATTCATGGGGTCGCAAAGAGTCGGACACGACTGAGCTACTGAACTGAATTGACTGAAAGATTCTATCAAAAAGCTATAAAACTTAACAAATTTAGGAAAGTTACAGGATATAAAATTAGTTGTGCTTCTATATACTAACAATGAACTATCTGAAAAAAAAAAAACAAACTATTTCATTTATAATAGCATAGCATCAAATATAATAAATAGCTTAGGAATATATTTAACCGAGGAGGTATTAATGAAATATCTGTATACTGAAAACTATAAGACATTGATGAAAGAAACTGAAGAAGACACATATGAAAAGATATCTGATGTTCATGGATTAAAATAATTAATATTGTTAAAATGTTCCTACTACCCAAAACCATCTATAGATTTTATAATATCCCTATCAAGCCTTGTATGAAACTAATAAATAAATAAACTCCATGTTTTCTGATGCCATAAATGTCATATTGGGCATTTTTACTCAAAAACATACCTTCTCTTTTAAAAGCCGAAAGAGAATCCATGGTATTATGCACAAAACATAGAGTACTATTGTGTGCTGATTACATAAGCTAAGGCCACAGCATAAAGCACCAATTTTAGCTATCTGAAAAATAATAAAAGCAAATAATCCAAGTTAAAAATTCACTGAAAACTAAGAAAGCACAATAGTAAAAAGCTATTCTTTTTATTAAAACTAAACATTTATACAGTAAGCCAGGTTAACATCAAACTTTTAATGCAAACAATCATGCTTTAATACTCACTAATTATCTATCACCATTATTTTATTAATATTTTTCATTCTTATCAAATCACTGCAGTCTGACCTTAAATTACTGTCTTCAAACTAGGTTTTAGGAAGTCCTATATGATGACAAGTTCTTTAGAACATAGTATAGTGAAATCTAGAACTAAAGTTCAGCAATTCTTTGTCTTACATTTTCTTCTATTAAATTAATTAAATATAACACTGTTATTTAGAAACCTGGTTCCCTGCGGGTGGTCTTTTTGCTATTTTTGAACATGTGTTATTTTCATAATCATAAAAGGGTTTATTTTAAACAAAAAATAAACTCTAATATCATCACAGGCTTGTTTATGGAAACCACAGATAAACCTTGATGTTGTTTCTAAATTCTTTAATGACAAAGGCTGCCCATATATTAAGATAATTCAGAACTCTTCAATGTGTAGATGGTAAGCCCTTAGAAGACAGGGTTCCTGTCTGCAAATTATTTTGATGATAGCAGTGGTCTTAGAAGTCATTATAATCTCTTCAGAACCACTTCATTTTACATCTGATTACTTTCCTTTTAGTGAAAAAAAGTACAAATTATTTGATCTTTTGTGAAACTAGAGAATAAGCCAATGAACCATAATGGTAAATAATTTAAGGTGGTCAACCTAGAGCTTGGCATCTTAAGATCACACACACACACACACACACACACAACACTGGATTAGCTAACAAGCCTTTCTTTCCCATAAGACTCAAAGGGGATTTTGTAATACCCTCATTCTCCAAAAAACTTTTGAACTCTGGGACAGAAAAAGAATTCTCATGTTTTATAAAGGCTCTCATAGTTTACAGTAAAAAAAGAGTGTTTTGAGAGTGCTTTTTCTCTCAACATGCCTAGATTACCTTGACAGTAATCAGAATAGATAAACAGTATCTAAACCAAAGTTAAAAAGAAACAGAGCATCTGTCTAAAAATTAAAACAAAAAGTGATTTCACTTTGATCAAAATAGGTTACCTTTGATCTTTCTTGTGCAGTTGCTGCCTCCTCAAAATGTACAGTAAGAGCCATAAGCAGGCCCACAAACAGATTGTTTAAGCTAAAAACCTCTGCTGCAATGGACCACTGCCATGTTAGACGAGAAAATGAAAACACCCCCGCAGCAAGGATTCCTCCAGCATATGAGCCAGAAAGCCTGCAAATACAGATAACATGAAATCTTCTTTCCCAACAAAAAGAACTGACTTTATTTTCCTTTTTATAAACTGTAGCAGCAGAAATTATGACAGCCGCCCAGCACTATCCCAACACATTAGATGGTTAATACATTACTTCATGTAATAATTCCTTTCAACAGATTTTAATTACAAAGTCCATACATTAACCTATTAAGAAACAAATGAACAAACCTGCTTGGTATCTTATGAACTGAACGAGGTTTAGTTCTCTGAAGTACTCTTTAGGATTCAAGCCATTTCAGAAAGCCTCAAGAGACAGAAACTGGAGAGATAACAAACCTGTGCCATTTTTCTTGTTATATCTAAGAAGAAAAATGATCATGACTGATTAAGACTGAAAAATTAATAAAATGGCAGAGTACCTGTTTGGTAGAAACAGACTTAAAGACTTAGAGAATGAACTTATGGTTACCAGTGAGGAAGGATGGGGTAAAGGGATAGTTATGGAGTTTGGGATGGACATGTACACACTGCTATATTTAAAATGGATAACCAACAAGGACCTACTGTATAGCACAGGGAACTCTGCTCAATGCTATGTGTCAGCCTGGATGGGAGGGGAGTCGGGGGGAGAATGGATACATGTATGTGTATGGTTGAGTCCCTTACTGCTCACCTGAAACTATCAAAATATCACAACATTGTTAATCAGCTATATCCTAATACAAAATAGAAAGCTTTTAAAAATAAATAAAAGAAAAAAAAGGAATATCTGTTCAGGAACACTCACTCTCACTTCTTGTGGTATGTTTGGGTCTAGGTACTTTCTACATTTATCTCCCAACATATGGCAAAGTATGTCTTGGTCACAATATTTGGTGATTTTAAGATCTTGTAAGCTAAATTCTTAGTTTCTAATGATTTATTCTTTACACAAAGTCAAAGTTAAAAATGATATTTTTTTTTTTTAAAGAGAAGGGTGGGAGTGTGAATTTTAGTAACACAGAAGAATCAAAGCTACACTTGGAAACAAATTCCTCACTCTCAATGCCAACAGAAGTCCACATTTCAAATTAATTGAGGAATCTGGATCTCAATTTAGAGATTTGTTTTGAGACGTCAAATCATAGGTCATTACTTTTTAGCTGCATTGTTTTGCATAAAAATTATGGAGTAATTGTATAGGTTTTAATCAACCTTAGTAGAAAAAAAAGCTAACAAATTTCAATATCACCAAACCTGTTTTTCTCTGAATTTCTCTTTACAATTTTCCTGTTCTCTTTCCCTTATAAAAATCATCAGTTTCCTGTTTCTTGCAGAATACTCCATTCTCCCAGTTTTCCTGATTGAATAACCTAAAGTTATTTCTTCCTTCCAAATTCCTTTCCAGATTCTTTTCCATTTGTATTCCTATTGCCTTAGATTCAAAGTAAGAGTTTCCTAACTTGCCTTACATTTTTCTAATCCTTCTGCAAATATACCATCAGATTAAACTTTCTAAAGCATACTCTTTGTGAATACTCATTATTCCTACAGGATGAATTAGAATCAACCTGGAATCCAGGCTCCCAATAAACTGGACCCCCTAGACACTAATTACCAACATGACCTCCCACCAAGTAGTCAAGCTCCTTAAAATTCCCTAATAAGACTTGCCTATTCCTAGCTCCATACGTTTGCCCATGCTGTAGCCCTGAACTGAAGGTCCTCCCTGCTCCTTTATTAAAACTCTACTCTTTTCTCAATTTTCTCTTCAATTCCCAGGTTTCTAGCTCATCTCTGCATATCAATGATTTTTACATTGTTTTTTGAAATGTGAACTGGAGCTAAACTTCACTTAATTGGAAGCATCTGGCCCCAAGCACAGAAAGGAAACTTAGCAAATAAAAGAATGAATTAATCTTAAAGTATTAGTAACAATTTAAAGAAACTTCTAAGTTTCAGCTGTCAATATGACTTTGGAAAGTCAACAAAAGATACAAGATTCCTTCTTTTACTTAAAACATAAATTAGCACCCTTGGAGAAATGGCTGATTCCAGGATTGGAAAAGCTCAAGTAGCAAACGAATTAGAAACATCTTGGGACACAAGGTAAGGAAATGCTCAAATAGAGGCATGACCAAAGAGTATATTAGCCAGCTTACAGGACTCTCATTGGCCAAACTGGGGAAAACTTGAGCATAATTAGAGTAACAGACTGTAACCCAATGAATAAATAAGAATCTATGAATCTAAAAAAAAAAGCTATGGATCTGTAGTGATATAAAAAGTTGGGTGAGAAGGAAAAGTCCATGGAAAGTCAACTAATAACTATAGAAGAAATTAGAAGAATTAGAAATCCCCACTTGACAACCATCATAATAATAATCAATGGATACCAAAGTAGAGGGTAAAGTTTGGAGTAACAGAAATATGCACACTGTCTAAAGGTATTTCCCTGTAAATAATTACAAAAGAAGAAACTGTCATTACAGTGGCAAACTGGACTGACACAGTCTTAATCACATCATCAAAGTTAACAGCCCAGTAATGGGACAAAAATCATCATATGCTTCTTTATCTATTCCAAAAAAAAAAAAAAAAGAATACAGCATCATTTCTATGGTATTCCTGCCAAAAATGCATTACCTGAATTTAAGCAAGAGGACAGACAAACTCAGACTGAAGGACATTCTACAGAATAACTGACCTGTGTGTATCAAGAAGCGTCAAAGTCTTGAGAAAAAACAAAACCATCATGAGGAACTGTCCCAGCTTAGAGACCAAAAGGATGACAATAGAATAAAAGGTATTATCTAGGACTTTCTTCTACTATAGTTCAGTTCAGTTCAGTCGCTCAGTTGTGTCCGACTCTTTGCAACCCCATGAACTGCAGTGCGCCAGGCTTCCCTGTCCATCACCAACTCCTGGAGTTTACTCAAACTCATGTCCATCAAGCCGGTGATGCCATCCAGCCACCCCATCCTCTGCCGTCCCCTTTTCCTCCTGCCCCCAATCCCTCCCAGCATCAGGGTCTTTTCCAATGAATCAACTCTTCGCATGAGGTGGCCAAAGTACTGGAGTTTCAGCTTTAGCATCAGGCCTTCCAATGAACAGCCAGGACTAATCTCCTTCAGAATGGACTGGTTGGATCTCCTTGCAGCCCAAGGGACTCTCAAGAGTCTTCTCCAAAAGCATCAATTCTCTGGTGCTCAGCCTTCTTCACAGTCCAACTCTCACGTCCATACATGACCACTGGAAAAACCATAGCCTTGACTAGACGGACTTTGTTGGCAAAGTAATATCTCTGCTTTTGAATATGCTATCTAGTTTGGTCATAACTTTCCTTCCAAGGAGTAAGTATCTTTTAATTTCATGGCTGCAATCACCATCTGCAGTGATTTTGGAGCCCAAAAAATTAAAGTCTGACACTGTTTTCACTGTTTCCCCATCTATTTCCCATGAAGTGATGGGACTAGATGCCATGATCTTTGTTTTCTGAATGTTGAGCTTTAAGCCAACTTTTTCACTCTCCTCTTTCACTTTCATCAAGAGGCTTTTGAGTTCCTCTTCACTTTCTGCCATAAGGGTGGTGTCATCTACTATAAGCATGTGGAAAAAATTGGATCAAGTCTGAAGATTAGGTAACAGTGTTGTATCATTGATAATTTGTTTTGAGACCTACACTGTGTATATGTAAGACAATGTTGGTTTAAAGAAACGTATCTTGAAGCATTTAAGGGTAAAAGGACATCATGACTGCAGCTTATTCTTAACTGGTTAAAAAGCAAAATAATACATACATATCCACTGAGTCAAGGATAAAGCAAATGTGGTAAAATATTAATATTTGGGAACCTGAGTAAAGGGCAAACAGTGAGCCATTCGTGCCACTTTTTTATAAATCTGAAATTGCATCAAGATAAAAAGTTTAAAGAAATCAGCAAATTTCCAAGCTAATTTGCTAACATTTGTTGAGTTTCTTGTTAGCCACGTTTCAGGTATTGTTCTATTGCCTTCTTTATATTCATTTAATTTTCACAATAACCCTATGAGTAGATGGTGGTTTGTCTCCATTTCTCAAATGAAGAATTTGAGGCTCAGGGAGGCCAAATAATTTTTCCAAGGCCCTACAGTAGGTAATTAAGTGGCAGAACCAGGATTAAAATTGTTAGTCTAGCTATTTAAAATAATTACATTATCAGTAAGAGATGGCTATTTTAGTTTTAATGTCAAATCATTTATCCCAGACTAATGATATACTTCCCCAGTGGCTCAGATGGTAAAGCGTCTGCCTACAATACAGGAGACCAGGGTATGATCCATGGGTTGGGAAGATCCTCTGGAGAAGGAAATGGCAACCCACTCTAGTACTCTTGCCTGGAAAATCCAATGGACGGAGGAGTGTGGTAGGCTACAGTTCATGGGGTCACAAAGAGTCAGAAACAACTGAGTGATTTCACTTTCACTTTCACTGATATATTGTACATTTAGTTAAATATGCACCTCTGAGTGAAGAACAGAAGTTTTGTCAATTATTAGAATTGTATTTGTCTATGTGTTATCTAAACAGCACACTACCAACCTGAATTGTACACACCTCTGAAGACTGATATTAACCTTTTTTTTTTTTTTTTTGAAAGGGCAGTTAAAGTTTAAAACCAGCAAACAGTTAATTAAAGAGAACTGATATGTACAAATCCTCAGGAAGAAAACTCATGACTCACTAATCTACAATGATTTTTAGCACATTATTATGCTCAGGAAGACATCCTAAAGCGTTTGAATTGTTGACATTATTGGAATTATGAACTATGTTAACTGCCTTTTCAAATATTTCATATGGTTTTAGAAATTGAAGACAGTATAAGTAAAATTATCAGTGGTAAAATTTATCCAGTCACCTTATACTATTACAGATACTTATGTACATTAGCATTTTATTGAAGACTAATCCTACATCAGCAGTGTCTAAATTCTGAATTTTTCTCACCTCACTTCTGTCCCATATCACCCCCCCTGCCAAGGACAAGATTGTTTCACAATGAATAATCCATATACTCTTTCACCTGATTTTTCTGGGTATCAGAGAAATAATTTGTGAGACTGCTGAGTAAGATTATAGAAAAGAAGGTAACTGATTATAAAGCCAGTAAAGAAAATCAAACCTATAATCTTGATCTTTTTAGCATCTCAAAAGAGCTTGCTTAGAAATCAACTCAGTCTATAGACTGAAGACAAGAGTAGTGGACCTTCTCTTTTCTTTTGCTACTCATCATCTAAAATCCTTTCATATGCTTGAGTGATACAAGCTTATGAGGCACAGCCCCTCTTATTACACACACTGAAATATAGGATATTTTTCTAGTCTTCATTGCAGCTAGAGCATGGGTATATGACCTGGGCTCTGCCTGTCAGAATCACCTGCTCCATTCTTTGAACTGGAAATTCATGAGGCCAAAGAGCAGGTATGGAGACAGAATCAGACATGGTGGGTGGGACTTGTGCATCATTTTCACAGACAATAATGGCAGCACCTTCAGGGCTAGTGCTCAGAACCCAGGTCAGGGTCGGTGATGTGAGCTGGGGTACCTGGGGCCCAGGGATGGCAGCCACGGTGGTTTCACCAGCACACACATGCCTGGGACTCTGAATATTTTGGGATCAGAGCCTACTAATCCAGCCTTCCAAGAAATTCTGCAAGCTTTCCAACTTCCTTTTTTTTTAATTCTAGATTTGAATATTTCCTCTTTTAAAAAGCTTTCAGTTCAGTTCAGTTCAGTTCAATCGGTCAGTCATGTCCGACTCTTTGCGACTCCACAGATTGCAGCATGGCAGGCCTCCCTGTCCATCACCAACTCTCGGACATTACTCAAACTCATGTCCATTGAGTTGGTGATGCCATCCAATCATCTTATCCTCTGTTGTCCCCTTCTCCTCCTGCCTTCAATCTTTCCCAGCATTAGGGTCTTTTCAAATGAATCATTTCTTCACATCAGGTGGCCAAAGTATTGGAGTTTCAGCTTCAACATCAGTCCTTCCAATGAATATTCAGGATTGATTTCCTTTAGGATGGACTGGTTGGATCTCCTTGCTGTCCAAGGGACTCTCAAGAGTCTTCTCCAACACCACAGTTCAAAAGCATCAATTCTTCGGCGCTCAGCTTTCTTCACAGTCCAACTCTGACATCCATACATGACCACTGGAAAAAAACACAGCTTTGACTAGATGGACCTTTGTTGGCAAAGTAATATCTCTGCTTTTTAATATGCTGTCTAGGTTGGTCAAAACTTTTCTTCCAAGGAGTAAGCATCTTTTAATTTCATGGCTGCAGTTACCATCTGCAGGGATTTTGGAGCCCCCCAAAATAAAGTCTGACACTGTTTCCACTGCTTCCCCATCTATTTGCCAAGAAGTGAAGGGACCAGATGCCATCATCTTAGTTTTCTGAATGTTGAGCTTTAAGCCAACTTTTTCACTCTCCTCTTTCACCTTCATCAAGAGGCTCTTTAGTTTTTCTTCACTTTCTGACATAAGGGTGGTATCATCTGCAGACCTGAGGTTATTGATATTTCTCCTGGCATTCTTGATTCCAGCTTGTGCTTCATCCAGCCCAGTTTTTCATGATGTACTCTGCATATAAGTTAAATAAACACAGTGGCAATATACAGCCTTAACGTACTCCTTTCCCTATTTGGAACCAGTCTGTTGTTCCATGTACAGTTCTAACTGTTGCTTCCTGACCTGCATATAGATTTCTCAAAAGGCAGGTCAGGTGGTCTGGTATTCCCATCTCTTTCAGAATTTTCCAGTTTGTTGTGATCCACACAGTCAAAGGCTTTGGCATAGTCAATAAAGCAGATGTTTTTCTGGAACTCTCTTGCTTTTTCTATGATCCAATGGATGTTGGCAATTTGATCTCTGGTTTCTCTGCCTTTCCTAAATCCAGCTTGAACATCTGGAAGTTCACAGTTCACATACTATTGAAGCCTGGCTTGGAGAATTTTGAGCATTACTTTGTTAGCGTGTGAGATGAGTGGAATTGTGTGGTTGAGCATTCCTTGGCATTGGCTTTCTTTGGGATTGGAATGAAAACCGACCTTTTCTAGTCCCGTGACCTAGTCCTGCTGAGTTTTCTACATTTGCTGGCATATTGAGTGCAGCACTTTCACAGCATCATCTTTTAGGATTCGAAATAGCTCAACTGGAATTCCATCATTTCCACTAGCTTTGTTCATAGTGATGCTTCCTAAGGCTGTTGACTTCACATTCCAGGATGTCTGGCTCTAAGTGAGTGATCATATCATTGTGATTATGTGGGTCATTCTTTTTTGTACAGTTCTTCTGTGTATTCTTGCCACCTCTTCTTAATATCTTCTGCTTCTGTTAGGTCCATACCATTTCTGTCCTTTACTGAGCCTATCTTTTCATGAAATGTTCCCTCAGTATCTCTAATTTTCTTGAAGAGCTCTCTAGTCTTTCCCATTCTATTGTTTTCCTAGATTTCTTTGCACTGATCACTGAGGAAGGCTTTCTTATCTTTCCTGGGTATTCTTTGGAACTCTGCATTCAAATGGGTATATCTTTCCTTTTCTCCTTTGCCTTTTGCTTCTCTTCTTTTCTCAGTTATTTGTAAGGCTTCCTCAGACAACCATTTTTCTTTTTGCATTTCTTTTTCTTGGGGGATGGTCTTGATCCCTGCCTCCTGTACAATGTCATGAACCTCCATCCATAGTTCTTCATGCACTCCATCAGATCTAATCTCTTGAATCTATTTCTCACTTCTACTGTATAATCATAAGGGATTTGATTATAGGTCATACCTGAATGGTCTAGTGGTTTTCCCTACTTTCTTGAATTTAAAAGCAAAAAGCTTTATTGAGATATAATTCATATACTGTATAATTCATTTATTTAAAATGTACAATTAAAGATTTTCAGTATATTTACAGATATATGCAACTAACATTATAGTCAATTTTATAACATTTTCATCACCTCAAAAAGAAACTCTGTCTCCTTTAACTCTCTCTCCAATCTCACTGCCAGGCTTAAGTAACCACTAATATTCCTTCTGTCTGTGAACTTCCCTCTTCTGGGTTTTCATATAAGTAGAATCGTATAATATGTGGACTTTTGTGTCTGACTTCTTTCACTTAACATGATGTGTTCAAGGTTCATCCAACTTGTAATGTGTATCAGTATTTCACTTCTTTGTACAGCTGTATTAATATTCCACTACATAGCTGTTCCACATTTTGCTTATTCATTCTTCCACTGATGGACATCTAGATTGTTTCCATCTTTTGCCTGCTACGAATACTGCTTCTGTAAATATGTGTGTACAAGTTTTTGTGTGGACATGTTTTCACTTCTCTAGGGTATACACCTAGCAGTGGAATTGCTGGATCCTAAAACAACCAATTTAATCATTTGAAACTGCTAGACTGTTTTCCAAAGTGGCTACACAATTTTATGATCCCACAAGCATTGGATGAGGGTTCTGATTTTTCCACAACCCAGTAACACTTGTTATCTGACTTTTTGATTCTAGTCATCCCATTGGGTGTGAAAGGGTATCTCACTGAGATTTTGATTTGCATTTCCTTAATGGCTAACAATGGTGAGCACCTTTGCAATTGCTCATTGGTCATTTCTACATCTTCCTTGGAGAAATGTCTTTTCAAATATTTTGCCCATTTAAAAAATTGCTGTATCTTTCTTATTACTGAGTTGTAGCATTCTTCCCAACTTCCATTCAATATGCTTCTTTTCTGCTAAACACAGCCAATCGCTTGCCACTGAGAATTCTGACTAAAACTATCTGCCTTCCTTCTTTATTATTTCTATTGTCTTCAAGAAAAAGTGTGTGAGGAAATTCTGAAAATAAATGCTGCAGTTGTCAAAGCTTTGTGGAACATAGAAAAGAAGGCAGTATGCCTAAGGGCAAAAAGTTATGCATGCATCCATATAGAGAATATAAAACATTTTGGAGGCCTCATTTTATTAATACTATCTCTAATTTCCATAAAATAATGTATATAGGCTATACTTTTGAGAGTCTCTTTGCTTCCAACAGTCTTTTATATATCAAACTGTACATGTTCCTTCAAATGCACAGGTTTGAACATACTGCCTTTAAAAGCTTGTTCCGTGCTAAAACTCAGAATCAATCAACATTTACTAACCATGTAACATGTACAGTCTAGTGGGTTAAGAAAAGTAAAGATAATTTGAATCGTCTGCTCTGAGAAAACTCTGCAAGCTAGGGAGGGCTACAAAACAAGGACTTGTAAATAGCAAATAAAGTGTAATAAGCACTCAGCTGAGGCTGGAGACTGTAGAAGCTGTGGATGTGGGGTGGCAGCCTTGGTCCACATGGCTGTGGCAAGGTCTGTAGCAGCCTGACCTGGGCTGGGGAAGGTTATAAGGAACCAGGGTGAGTTTTACTAGGTAGGTAGGGCAGAAGGACCAGAGGAAAAGGTGTTAAAGCAATGAACTACGGGGTCTACACTGAATGGAGAAGGAAGCAGAGCCAGCAGGGGGCTGATGGAGGAGATCAAAAGGATGACCAAAGGGATCTAGGTCTCAGTTCAATGGAAGACAAGTGTAGGGGCACCAAGAAATTGAGCGAACTGAATGCTCAAATCAGGCAGAGAGTGGGAAGAGAGATGGAGGAGTTTAATAAAGCTGTTCTCAAAATCATAAGATACCCTTTAAAATTAAGCATTTGTCTCAAAAGACAAGCAGTACATGGTATATTAGTAAGTCTGCAGGGTGAGTGCAATGTAGGAAGAGAGGTGTGTGGTCTAGTGCCAGAATGTCACTAGCAGGCAAGCAAGCAGATGTGGCGTCCCACATCAGCCCACAGCAAGCTGAGTCTGTGACTGGCTGACAGGTCAAAGGATAATGTCAGCAATGGTGAGGATGAAGAGCTTCTGAAGACTTCAGAGACAGTCTCCAGTTCATTCACTGACTTTGCAGGTCGGCAGTCTTGTTACATTATTCACAGTATATGACAATATCTGTGCATGCTTTGTTTCCCCTTATTGAGATGGAAATAAAATGACTTGCGGGCAAGCTGATGTCGAGAACACTTTCCTGAAGGCAATTTTCAGGGTCACAGTGAGGCTCAGGATTGGCCTCACGTTGTCCCCATCTGCAGCCTCCATCCTCTGTTCTCACCCTAGTTCTCTACTGGAATTGTTCTCACTGGGGTCTCCAGCGACTGTCTAACCACCAAACAGGGCAGGCTCAAGGAACCTCTCTGCTGTGTTGATCACTGCCCCAGCCACACTCTACCAAGTTGACCATCTGGACTTCATATCCTCTGGTTTTCCTTTTATGGCTCTGTGTCTTCCTTTTATGTTTTCTCCAAATGTGTTTTCTCTTCTTGCATTTAACACCTTTCAAGCCAGTGTTTCTCAAAGATTTCATTCTCAGCAAATTGTTCTCACTCTACTTTGCCTGGGTGACTTTATTCACTATCTTGACTTCACCTGCCAGCGACAAACTAAAAACAAATCTGTCTCCAGCACCACCTCTCCCTTAGTTTTGAAATTAATCTCATCTCCAACTTACTGTTGTACCCTCACCACAAAGCCACCCCAACTCTGGATGTCCCACAGAACCTCAGGGTCAGTACGTGCAAAGTTCATTTCTCATCCTCTTGCCTGAAATAATTTCTTGTGTTCCCTTAGTGAATTTCATTATCTTCCTTGTTTAGTTATCTAAATTAAGAGCCCTAGGAGTCATCATCAGAGCTCCTCTCCCTTTCCAAAATCCTGCCAATTAGACTTCATCAACATTTTATAAAATCATATTCTTCTCTCTACCCATACTCACTTCCCTAGGTCAGCTCATCTGACTCATCACCTCAGGCTCACACAATGTTGTAGGTTTATGTGCTGCCTGCTTCCAGCCCTGGGCCCACCACTGCCACCAGAGAGAGGGATCTAAGGCACACCTGAAGTTGTGCTTTTCTGTTTCAAACCCTTCAAGGGTTCCTCTTTGACTATAGAACATATTATAAGCGTCCCATGACAACAGACACAGATTTTCATGATCTGGTCTCAGCCCACCTGTAGCTTCATTTTCAACACAACCTATTTTGAACTGTGTTCCAGCAACACTGAATGACTTCTCCCTGTGCTTACAGGCTGTTTCTCTTCCACCTCAGAGTTTCTTAGCACAGAAGATTCTCTGTATCTGGATCACGGCTTTGCCTTCACTTGGCCACTCCCACTGATTGATAGTTTACAACTCAGCACAGGCTTCACCTTTTCAAGAAGTTTTCAGAAGTACTTTCGCAAAGACTAGGGCAACCGCCCCTTCTCCAGACTCTCATTAAATTAAATTTATTAATAATCTTTTATTATTATTGATTATTAATTAAATGTATTAATAAATCGGAATACGGAGATTTTCTGTATTTCTTAGTAAAAACAATCTTGAGGAATAAAATATTTTAACTGTAACTTAATCAAAACATAGTTAAGAAACCAGATGTGAGGAACTTAAAACTCTAAATAAAGTATTAACAAAGCCAATAGAATTTTTTGGACTACTGATACCTGTGATGTAGCTAGACAGCTGTGTCAGTACATTAGCACATTTAAAAGTTAAAAGAATATCTCATTTTACAAATATTTAGATGATCTCCTGGAGGTGAAAATGGCAACCCACTCCAGTGTTCTTGCCTGGAGAATCCCATGGACAGAGGAGCCTGGAGGCCTACAGTCCATGGGGTTGCACAGAGTCAGACATGACTGAGTGACTGAACACACACACACAGAACAAAGCTATGCAACTTTTGGAAACTAAATGTTTATATAATATATTATATAAACATTTATATATATATATAATTTCAGACATACTTTACCTTCACTTGTTATTATTCTTTATTCATATTGCCTTTCACACTGATGTGTAAAGGGAGTTCCTTGTATTTTCTCAAATCTTTGTAAATCTCAAACAAAATACCTCAAAGTTTCCACTTTTTATGTCTTTTTGAGCCAAATATCAATGAATCTTTCATATCAATAAGCCACTGTGAATTCTGGATAAAGACATTAAATGTGCAAAAGACTTATCTAAGTGATGCTGCAAAAATCACATTGACAAATATGTCTGAAGGTGAATCTGGTCTTAGACTTGTTAAATAAGATGACTTAGCAAGCACTTTTATTGTCTGTTTATCAATTTTTTTTTAAGGCATGAATTCTATGAATCTGCTGACTTCTGAAAACCTCCAATTAATCTATTATCTGTTTTGATTGCTAGGGTCTTTGTTATTTTATGAGTTTGACCAATAATATTCCCAATGTGGGTTATTGAACAAATTAGTTGTAATTTGCTCTTTTGGGCAATAATTCTAACTAGAACACACACTCTACAATTTTTTTCCCCTGAAAAGGGTACAACATACCTTTGCAATTTTGGGGCAGAATTAGATTATATAAGCATAGTGAAACACTATGCATGAATGCTGGTAAATGAACTGTAGTTCAAATTTCTGGCTAAGCAATATTTCTTTTAAAAATATAGGGAAGGAATGTTTAATCTGACCTTGTTTTTTAAACATGAGTTTTAAGTGAAAATGTTATTCTGAACCCACAAAACAAGCTGTTTGGTATCATCCATAAAGTCAAATAAATAGATGGAGAGTAAATATAAATAACTCTCAAATAAGACAAAACAACTGTCTTCTACCTATAGATTAAACCTAACTCTTTTTTCAAAGAAAAATGACATAATCAAAAAACACCAAGGTGTTTTCACTTGGCAATCAAGGAGGCCTACTTTTAATTTTCATTTCATTCTTTTAAATAAATATGCTTGTACACCCATGGCGGATTCATGTCAATGTATGGAAAAACCAATACAATATTGTACAGCAATTACCCTCCAATTAAAATAAATAAATTTATATTAAAAAATAAATATGCTTAAGTAGTTGTTATTTTTTATAAAGCAACTGAAGAACAGATATATTTATTTACATTTAATGTGCTAAAAGTGATATCTTAAAATTAGCTCATTTAAATTTAAAAGACAAACAGTTTTCTACTGAAATTGATGAACCTGCTACTAATAGGAAATTGGAGGAAAAAAAGAAATTCAAATGAAGTTGTGAATAAAATGAGAACTGTTTTCAGCACAACTCACTAATAAATTGCAAAATAATCTAAAATATTTTCCACTTTAATTATGATAAATTTTATATATATATGAGAAAAATGTTTTCTATTCTCAATCTAGAGGCTCACAGAGCCTCACAGAAGGATATCAAGGGAGCTATTTCTTCAAGTAAAATACATATTTTACAATCTAACATGACTTATAGAAAGATAACATCTTATGAGGCCATATAAAGAACACACACTTTAAACATTTCTATGAAATTTCAGTAAGACAGCCATTGTATTTTAAAAGATGTCAACAATCAAAATCAAGTTTTTACACTATTAGAGAAGCATGCTTAATTTTCAAGGTCTCAGACTAACAGAATAAGGTAATAATACAGATGATTCAAAATAACAAATAACCTAAAAGTTACTGAAGTTTGTTTTGTATAAATAAATCCATATTACATATATGTGACACATAAAATGTACTTTGCAGTATTTTTGCAATAAATAAATTTTCCTTATTGCCTTTTACTTGGGCTAAGGCTAAAACCATGGAGTTCACATTCCAGGGGATCACAGTGGTCAGTCACTGAGGAAAGATATACCAGGAGTATGACAGATAGGATAAGAAGGGTTCCCAAGTATTTAAAATTTCACCCAGAGAATGGAAAAATTCTCTTCTAGGCTGCGGAATATGTGATGCTTCTCAGAGAATCCTAACAAATGTGAGGCTCAGAATTCTATGAGACCTAGACAAGAAAGGTACTGATTGTGCAATAGTTTTCTCACTGATGGAATGCTATTCATCTGTTGACACAATGGATAAATTGAGGGGAGGGGGTTACAATTCACACCATTGACACAGGTTTGCTATTGATGATAAGGTGTATTTTTCTTTCTGCTACACAGTATTTGATTTTCATGTGTAGTCACATGTTTGTCTAACCCGTAATCAAAAGACAAATAACAGAAAACTGAAATTCTTTCAGAACATACATTTGACGTGCTTCATAAAATTCATGAATGTATTTGTCTTCAGTGTGCAAAGAACCCAACATGGAGGGTACACTATGCTCCTTGAACATTTAAAACTCCTACTTGAAGTAAGTACAATAGAATCAAGTAGGAAGGCCACAATGCATCTGAGCATTCTTGTTAAAAAAATTATTTTTAGTGTCAACTCATATTGATGACTTAAAATGCATCAGATTACAGGGAAGAGATACAGTAAAGCAAGATACAATTAGTGGCAAATCTACTGCTCCCATCCTCCCAAGTTCTTATCTTTCTGAGTCTTGTTCATGGAGAATATACAAATGTTACCTCTGGCTCTCATTCGCAAAATCATCACCCATAGATTTCTCTCTTCAATGTACCTGGAGATGTCAAACTGGGAAACTAAGCTATTGACAGCAAAGATTTTCAGTTTCAGCTGAACTTCTCTCATTCAGTGGCAGTTCACTCAACACTCTTTCAACAAGTATGTACTGACTATCTAATATGTGCCAGGTGCTCTATGGGCAAATTATGCACACATGTGCTAAGTCACTTCAGTCATGTCTGACTCTTTTCCACCCTATGGACTGTAGCCTGCCAGGTTCCCCTGGCTTTGGGATTCTCCAGACAAGAATACTGGAGTGGGTTGCCACGCCCTCCTCCAGGGGAATCTTCCCAATCCAGGAATAGAACCCACATCTTTTATATCTCCTGGCAGGTGGGTTCTTTACCCTTAGCACCATCTGGGAAGCTGGGGCAAATTATAGTCAGTGGGTATTTGGAGAGCAGTAGAATCTAAATGTTTTTCTTGTCATTTTCAAGTTTAGACCTAATGAATATCAATCAATAATTTAGGGCCTGGTATATTAAAGTTCTATCTCTAAAGCCACCACCACCATAAGTAAAAAAATGTAAAACATTTGCATCTTTAATAAATTTGCAAATAAGCCCATTTTCCCGTATTTTATAAAAATTTACTTTCACTCCAGGTGAAATCCTACCAAGGTTTATTCTATTCCATGAGACTCTATCAATAGGAAAAAGATTGTTCTACCCCGAATTTTCAGCTACATAAATATCAACTACCAGTACGCTGAAAGGAAAAGTACAAAGTATTAGTCTTGATTTTAAAACCACCAAATAAAGTTGGGAAGAAAATGGGAAAGCTTTCATAAAGGAAAAGGGCACAAGTGAAACAGAGGGAACAAGATTATGAATAGTTCTCATAAATAAAATACAATCATGCAATTTCCATTAGAATTAAAATTTGTAAACTAATAAATGATGAAGCTATTGGAGGCTTAGAACAACTCATCTCATCAATTTATACCCAAATACCTAAAAGAAGAACAACTTAACTGAGCCTGATAGGAATCACCATCATTTACTTTACATTTGACCAAGTGTCCATAGTATGCCAAATAACTTGCACTATGCAAGGCAATATCCTCTTAAGGTACAACCTAGCTTAAAATAACTCCCAAACTACAGGTTTTCATCAATCTTGCTTGAAATGTTTAAAACCATGCAAGGCCTCAGGATGAGCTTATTACTCAATCTGGATAGTATATTTTGTATTTGGTAGCAAAACTGAAATTGGTTAAGGTATAGTTCAGAATTATTATTCTCAAAGTCCTTTTTAACTGAAAACTTAGAATTTTTAAAATGTTAAGATTCTAAAGGTAAATGAAGTAAACTTAAAAGATCCAAATAACTAAGATCAACAGAATGGGGATATTCAACTATTTTCACTAAAAACACTAACCAACTTACTAAACAAAGTTGTCTTATTATGCAACGTTATAAAATATATAGTAATATTTCAATTTGTTGAGTGTTTTCTACTTTTTATGGCTTTGAAAAGCAGGAAATCTATGAGTTATGATTTATCATTTTATTTGCAACTTTAAGAAATGTATACATTTATTATTATAGCCATAATGACAGATGACTAGTTCCAGTGGCAAAAATCTCGGCAGGAAACAGATTTAGCAATTTAAATGTTTTATAAGTTTTTGTAATTGGGGAAACTTTTCATAATCTGACATTTGTTAAAACCACTTATTAGAAATTATGCAGCACAGTAGCTGTGGAAATATGAGCTAGCTTCACAATTATAAAGTCAGCCTATGTAGCCCTTTTCTATTGTATATAGTGGCATAAACCCCACGGCGGCCTATCAGCTAACTGGCAGGCAGGGGGCTGCTCTATTCAAAGTGAGAGATACAAGCTGCAGGGCAAAAACCTGGCAGCTCCCATCTGACCCCACAATCCCCTACTGGTGACAGCTCCAAGCTCCATGGCAAATTAGGCCTTCTCATATTACAATTGGAGAAGACAGATTCCATTAGCAGTATCTGAAATTGAGTGGAGAGCTGCACTGTTATCAGACTTGACTCATAAGCACTGCTATTAATCAGAGCTATGATAGCATTTATATATTTCAAGCTATCTGCTGCCGCTGTGATATTCTGCTACAAAGGGTTGATGGGACTTAGGAAAGTGAACAATAGAGCTTTCTGGGAAAAGCAGAGTAAATCAAGAAAGTCTATGACTTCCGCACATTCTGAAGGGATTGTGGTTTACATAAATTTTCTCCCAATTGGAGATTGAGCTCTTCCTCATCTTACACATGGGATTTAGTTGTCACTCAATGGTAACAGCTGTGAAAAGGTGAAGCGGCCCACCGCTCAGAATATTGCCTTTGCTTTTAAAGCAATTAACCCATGAACAGGAGGATACCTGGTGATATCAAAGGGATTAGGCCAGGCAGTGCATTATTAACATTTCCTTGAACTAATTCTAACTCTGACTAGCTGTCAGAAAAGACTCTACAGTCTTAAAAAAGAGTTTTTGCCCTGCTTTTTTCCTTCAAAATGAAGTGCTGCTATTTGAGCCTAATATGGCCTTCTACTTATAAGAAAATGCAAATGAACCAAGCTCTTAATATGCTTAGCCAGTCTGAGTCAATGCAATTTTAATACAAGTATGAGAGAAATATATGATCAATTAACCAGGGATCAAGACAGATATTCTCCTGAAAGGAAATTAATGCTCCAGTACTTTCCATTCTTCTTCAACTACAAAAACTTGGCGACTATTTGTTACTTATGCATAGTTACCTCTGAAATTAGGAAGAGCTTCACATTATTCTCTATGGCAATAATCTAAAATACTCTTTGAGCTGGAAAATCCAAATGTCTCTTAAGCAGGAGATTCTACATACTCTAAGGTATGGCATTTTAATTTTCAATTCTTTATTGAATGGAATCTTAGCTGAAACCCTAAGAACAGCAGACACAGTGCTCAGAATCAAGTGTTCCTATTCCAAAAGTTTAATCAAATTAATTTTTAGTAGTGGCAGAATGTTTAGAAATGTTTACATAACTTATAAAAAATAAAATATTGCACAAACAAAATACTGGCACAAAACAATCTACCAGGAGATATTTAAATATCACTGAAATTGGCTGTAAGTTCTTTGTAGTAAGCAGGCAGAGTTTCAAGATACCTTTAATTATAATTAATATTCACATATTCTAGGGAACCTGCTTGATATTAAGAGATCTGATTTCTTACTGTAAAACCTTAATGGAGTTATAAAGTTTTTTAATGCAAGCTTCCTGAAACAGTGCCTTTTAGAAAAAGAAAAAAATTTATTAAAAAAAATTTTATTTAAGAGTAACTTTGCCTTTCTCTAAAATAAGCACTGAATTTGATTATAAAAACTAAAAAAATTTTGCTTTCAATTCAAATGAGTGCACAACAAATGTTGCTGAATGAGTTCTGCTACAGTTCCATTTGGCCCATACTAGTTTGAAAAGGATATGCTGACTCTCAAGCCTGTTGAGAACCTATTCCCTGCCCTGGAACTTATCAAAAAAATAGGACACTAGAGATGCTTTCATCTGAGATCATAAGCAATTTAAATCTTCCCTCAAGTAAAGGATTGTTATATGATACTATCAACAGAGTCCATTCTCTGCCAGTGATACCAGAACATATACAATGGAAGCATGTTAATGACAGTGAGTTCAGTACTCCTTCCTTACTAAGTACATGTCGATAGGATCTAGTTTGAGGTTTTTAGAAAATAAGTTTGAAATTCATGTACTAAGCAAAGCTAAACAATGTTCGTATTAGTGATTTATAGGACCTATAACTTTTACGTTTTTGTATTAATAGGATTTGCAAATTTCAAATATGACACTTTTAAATACCCTTCTGTCAAACTAAAAAATCATTTACTTCATTGGCCTTCAAAGGAAAAAAAAAAAATCCCAGTTCCTCTAAATCACTTAACTGTAGTACAGAGTCTTAAATGCACAGATGTACACATTAATAAAATGAATACTATTTCCTATAAATGAAATGTATTAGATTAAACTCCTTTAACATAATCATGCTTTAAAATATCCCCTTAGGGGACAATACATAAATAAATACATGCAGAAATAACTGCCCCAATCTTACTATTCTTAATTCAGTAAAGTACAGTGACACATACAGCTTTCAATGTACTGTTTTACTCATATCCTTTCTACCTCAGCAAATATAAAAGAATTCTTGCCAACCATTAGGAAAGATTGACAAAAAATGCAGTGTTAATGACATCTTATAGGCTTTTAAAAGCAAAAGAAAGATGAAAGAAAAGCAAAAATTACATAGTAATTGGCAACAACGAAGTAACTGGTCTTTCAATCCAAGTCATGTTTACTGAAAAAAATGGAGCTTTTTACATCAACATATTTAAACAGAAATTTGCTTTTGAAATACAATCTTTGTTTAAAAGGTACAGAAGGTCTTTATGTCCACCCCAAGAGCTAAATATAGTGAATGCTCTGTGAACAATTACCTGAAAAAAACCTAAACCTGTTAAAAGAATTAATTTCCTGCACACCAGTCAGCACTAATCCTACATGTACAGTAATGTTCTCTTAAGTGATGAGGGAAAGAAAGAATACAACTGTCTCCAGGATCAAAACCCCTCAATATTCAACAAGAAAATGGAATGATGACTTGGTCGGTAGATAAATAAAGTAGTGAAATGTCTTCTGAATGAGTTCTGATGAAGGAGTCAACCTGTGAAGGAATATATTTACTGTACGCTAGGACTGGAAAAAAGCCGTCACTGTAATGGCTGCACAAAAACCGCGTCCTGCTGTTGGGTTTATATTCACAGAAGGAAGGTTTTAAAGGTTAAGTTCAGGTCATTTGACAAATGAAATTGTAACAAGCCAGCTGACATTGTATAATGTCTTCTTCCACTCGATCAATAGGCTACTGTTAGTCCTATTACCATAGAGATGGCTTGCTCTTTCCCGAAGGGCGGCCATTGTTTGACAAAACAGATTTGCCACTTGAACTAGGTTGTTCCCAAAGGACGTGTACCTTGTCAATTATCTGTATTCAAAATAATGAAGTATTTTCATATTAAAATTACATGAGAGATAATATTGTTAGGACACATCTCAGAAGAAAGTAACTTTTCCAAAGTACTAGATTACTAAAACTAAGCAAATATCCAGTCTATTAAGAGTTTTTGTTTTAAAACATGTCAGTAAGCATATGAATTTATCATTAAGACCATATATTAAAATAAAATGGTCACAGGTCTGTGTGCTGATCTAAAACCCATTATAATCAAGCATAATAATTATAGCTATTTTAAAATGCAGACAACTCAAAGGAAAATTACTGTCCCAAACTATTCGGATTCTGGAAAGACAAAGAATTTATATATGATTTTTGCAGTGGTTTTTATGTGGAAGGGCATCAACAATTAATATAACAAAAAACCATGGAAAAGTTTTAGAAAACAAATAGCTTTACTTGCTTTAAGAGACAGCTACAGCATTTAATATGTGTATATGTTGTAGAAATAATCTAAAATACAAATGAACTAGCAAAACAAATATTAGTTTAAAAAAAAAATGGCTTTGTCTTAAATATCTTATGAAAATTAGTAATTCATACATTTAATACAGAACTGATATGTTCTAAATTTCACTCTAGATATTTAAAATAGTTTTTCTCTCAATGAAAATAATGATACAGCCTTAATTATAAAATAAGACCAGAAGGAACAATTCTAATAATAATTACTCTAATCATTTAGAAAAAGTATTCATAATACTAATTAATCCAAGCAAAAATGTTAAACATTTAATACTTAAAGATATGGCTATCACTGAAAACCTGTAAGACTGAAATAAAAACAAATTAAATAATACAGATAAACGTTTAGGAATGATCAACAATTACAATTTTGAATCTGAAACTTTCCACAAATAGATTTAATAGTAATTTTTAGCCATAGTAACTTTTACCTTCTTACAAACAAGCAAAGGGAATTTAGAAAGAATTTAGTCAAAGGGCAGTAATATGACAAATGTAAATAAAACAGTCTCCAAAAAGGACTTTTGAAATTTTCTATTCAAATTATACTATATTTACATACAAAATTATTTGTTTTTATAATAAAATCTGCAATACTTTTTGAAAGAAATGTTTTAACTTGGTTTTTCCTTTTTAGAAAGTATAATTTGTAGTTTTGACTATAATCCTTTCAGGCGTAGGTTAGACTGAGTTAGTACTGAAAGCGAGAAACAGCAAAGACAAATACAGATTACCAAATCCTAAACTAATGACCTGTTTTTTTAAAAGTAGGGTAGCCTTCCAAACTAGGAAAGCCTTTCATTATGAAGTAAGTGGTGTCTCATTTGCTTGTTTTCCCTACAGCTATACTGTAACAAAGTGAAACCTTACTAAAACTACATTCCCAAATTGATTTCCTTAGTTAATAGCCTCATTTCAAAATGTATGCATGTGCATATTTAAAATACAATATAATTAGGTATTAGCTCTGGACCTGATAGGCAGCTGCCTATCAGCAATACTGTGAGTAATTAAATAATATTTACCATTTACCAAAAGAAGAACTTCATACTGTTAAACTGGCCCATCTGCATCTTCCTAAAATGACAAACATTATTAATTCTGCCTAAACAGAGAATTGTGATAATGAACTGGTGACACTTTCTCTCCACTGTATGAAGCAGAACCAACTGTGTAATCATTTGAGGGTCAAACACATATGAAATTACTGTAAATTGAGAAAGTGAAATCACATGAGTGATTAGGAAAACCATTTAAGCAACAAAAGGTGTTCTTTGGGGTTTTTTTTTTTTGTCATGTATGTACATGGGCCATAAGAAAGCTCCATCTCCAATTAGTTAAAATTAACTTTAACTAATCAACTACTTTACCTGAAAACGGTGAAAAAAAGTAAAGCTGCAGCTGCTGCTCCAAATAAGCCACACAGCAGATTGACTCGGTAGGCAACCGAACCAAAAGGAAATAGTAGAATTGCCAGTTTAGCCACCAGAGTAAACAAAGGGTAGCCAGGAGGGTGGGCAACCTAAGGGAAAATTAGCAACAGTTAGGAGGTTTCCATCTAGTTTTAAAGGAACAGTCACACTGGCTTTCATTGAAAAGTAGCCCTTTTCCCAGGCAAGTATAAAGATTAAGAGACAATGACTAAATGTTTGAATAGTGGTTTTCTATTGTAATCCTCTTGTGCCAATACAAATAAATATTTTCTTTAGTGGATTTGGCAGCGTCTATCACATGGTGTGTCACCTAGAGAAAGGGTGACATATTTCATTGTCAGTTCTTAAGCAGTTTGTTCTCTGGGTTCACAGTACATTAGGGTCATTTAAAAGGCTATTGAAAAAAAGCCGGTTCTGAAATATCGCATTGGTTAGAAAGTTGAAAGACCACACTGCTATCGGATTACCACCATGCTGACAGTCCTAAGGTCTTGCCTAAAGGGATCATACACCATAATAAAGTTTATTAAATAATAAACTTATTAAAACTGTTAACCCGATTTATTTTATTCTCCATAGCTTATACAAAATTTGGGGTGATAATAAGCCAGCTACTGTATATATAGTAAAGGCTTTGCTTTATAATTTAGTTTAATTGGATTTAAAACTTAAAGTAAATTGTCACGTACTGTACTTATAAGTTACTAAAAACTGGGGTTTGAAAATAAATTAATCTACTTTACTCCATGCTTAATTAAACTTTCTTAATTCCTAAAACTGTTAATGAGAGCATTGATTAAACAATAAAACTAATACTTACTCCAAGCTCATGTGCGGCTGTGATCAGTTCCCCTGTGAAAAAATAATGTAAAACCAATAATTACTATTAGAAAATGACACTCCTCCAAAGTTTTCAAAATCCAAATGCTTGCATTGGGGTTTTGCATTAATTTGACTGGATAAAACTGTAAATCTGTAGAGATTTAACAGCATGAAATAGTCTCAGAGTATTTTCTCCCTTAGGTCTCATTGAACAAACTATCTTTGACAGTTTTTAATAACTGGTCAGTGGAAATATAGGTGAATTCTAGTTTCTAAAAATGCTTATTTTAAACAAGCTCCTACTATAGGAGGGAATAATATCCAGTATCTTGCAATAACCTATAATGAAGAATATGTAATATGTATAACTGAATTACTTTTCTGTACACCAGAAACTAACACAACATTGTAAATCAAGTATACTTCAATTTTTTAAAAAAGCTTACTTTCCGTCCTGAAGGTTGTTTACACTTGCAAATATATAAAAACTCTTACAGAGCATTAGTGTAAAACGCTGTTATCCCTCAAGAATTTAGTGCAAAACTGCCTGTAAAAATGCAACCTTATATGTAAAATGAGCAGAAGCTGGATTTGAACAGTCTATAAAATGTGCCTTTCCGCCCTAAGCTGGCATTTAGATACCTTCTCTACATTCATTACCCTGGATATTTTTAAACAATTGCCAAATGCTTATTAACTGCAGGTTATTTTGGCAAGCTTTGATTACCACAGCACATTTTTTTTCAAACCATTAAATCACCATGTCATTTACATAGTTCTTTGTAATTCCTCAACATTAGCAATTACTTCTAAAATTATGATGTAGTAATTCAGTGCCTATTTGATAGTCCTTTTAGTATCCAGGGACTATTTCTGACTCATTCCTATATACATAATACTGTACAGTTTAAGAAATCAATCAATATTAACTGATTTATGAAAGTTAAAAATTATCAGAAAATGTATTAATGTCTATTTTCTATCCTTCAGTGGCTATCAATGTCCTTCATTTCTAGAACCCTGATCATATTTTAGACCTTTTCTCTTGTCCTGGGCTATGGCAGTAGCTTTTGACCAATATTCTATTTCAATTCATCTCCCTACTGAAATCACTAATTACTGCCACCCCCACCCCCACCCCCCGCCCCGCCAGAGGTCAAGATTGTTTTCTTAGTCTAAAATTTCTCAATGGCTGCTCTCTGCCCACTGAATGAAGTTGATTTCTCATTGTGACACCTAAGCCCTCTACGGCTTCTGGTTTCTTTCCCAAGGCTTATGTCCATGAAACTTAGGCTCACCTCTGTCAGATCGGGCTCCCCACTGTTACTCTGAAATGGTCCTCTTTTGCACCTCTTATCACTCACTTTCTCACCCAGCATTCTCTCCTAAATCCTTCAAGGCCTGGTTCAATTGTTACCTTCTCAGTGACACCTTTCCTTACACATACCCCTCCCCAGCTTCACCCATTAGAATTAATCACTTCTGCCTCCTTCATAGAACCTGCCTGAACCTATTTAGCACTTCTTTAGATTGCTTTCTATTCTGGTTAGTTGTTTTCATTTGTCTTTTCCACTAAGTTATCCATTTTAGGGTTCTGTCAAGAAGACATCGGCACCTCTCCCTCCTGTGCCACCCAGAAGAGTCCCGCACATAGAAGATGACAAAAAGACTCAGACATCCCCATCAGGTGGGATAATTGCTCACTTCAGAGAAGCCCCACAAGGGCATGAAAGACAGATACTACTCACTTAAGTCACATGCTTAAGGACATCTTTGAAGTCTTCCAGAAAAATTCAAGAACATCTTAGAAGACAAAAGCCCTTTTTGTATCTTACACAAATCATTCATGGTTTTAAAATGCTTAAAATAACCTTCCCTTTGTAGATACTGTTACCAAAACTGTATTTATCATTTTATATTCCAAAATGGGTTTGCTCTTATGTGTTCAGTCCCAAAAGGTTTTAATTAATTTCTGATTCTTACATTTCTGTAAGTGCAATGAAGCACAGTTCAGTTCAGATTTTCAAGGCCACTATTCATTCTCCTCAAATAAAAATGTATTTAGAATTACATCTAACATTAAGAAAAATGCCCTATTTTCTCTTACCATTGAAAAGTCAATATACTGTTATTCTTTGTGGGAGTTGTTGGTAGAAAGATGAATCTTGAATGTTACAAACCTCCATCACCAACTCTTTTCGTATGTGAATTAAAATCTAAATAGAAAAGATGCTAGTGTTCAAAGTCTATTATGTACCCTTGATAAAAAGCTAAAGAGAAGCACTACTCTTAAAATTGAACATGATACAAAGAGAAATAATTAAAAAAAAAAAAAGCCTTCTGGCACCTTGCTTTCCCTCAATCAACCCTTTACACTAGGGTTCGATGGGTCAGTGGTAAAGTGTCCACCTGCAATGCAGGAGATGTGGGTTTGATCCCTGGACCAAGAAGATCCCCTGGAGAAGAAAATGGCAACCCACTCCAGTATTCTTGCCTGGGAAGTCCCATGGGCAGAGGAGCCTGGAAGGCTATAGTCCATGGGGTTCAACAGAGTTGGACAGTACTTAGCAACTAAACACAATTTGTCAAATATAAGTCCTACTATACCTGTATCAGAATTACCTGGATGCCTTTTAAAAATGAAGATTCCTTGACCATAACCTAAATCTCCTTACACAACACCCTTTGGAATCAGGGCCAATGTTTTCCAGGCAATTCTCAAGTATCAATATATTCAAGCTTGAGAACCACAACTTTGTCTGGGACAAAAATGGGTGGCAAACTCAGAGTAGTTAGTAGATGTTTCACCTTTACATAACCCAGATCCCTCTGTATGTTAAAAATATATAAATATACATATAAGCTAATTTATTTTTCCCAAGAATAACAAACACAAGTGAAGGCTAGATTCCCAACCTTTCCTCTAAATGACCAGGAATGCTTTTGCCCATAAATCAACAATGTGTATCAAGTGGTACAAAAAGTAGTTTTGGCTAGGCCACACAATGTGATGGATTCATGAAGTATAATTTAAGACTTATTAGGAAGAAGAGTATATGCTTTATGTTGGTCTTGAGATGCATTCTGTTTATTGGTTAAAAAAAAATTCATAAAACATGAAATCTAAAGAGAACAGTACATTAAACACATAAGCAAAATTATCAAAGATGTGATTTACAAATTTTACTGGCAACATTGGAAAAGTTTATTTAGCATTCTCAAAAAAATGAACATAAAAATATTAGAAGCAACTACTATCCAGCATCAAATGAAACAAATCAGAATACCTAAAAAATCTGATAACTCTAAGTGAATAGATAACTTTATTCTTTTGGGAAAAAAATAAAAGACATTATTAACGAAAACAAAGTAACAATTGTAATGGTGTGGGGCAGGCGCCAGATATAGCAGCCCCACTTAGCTACTGGTCAGCACCATAGTGGACCCTCCCCCTCTTCTGTATAAAAGGAATCCAAATTTAGGTTGTTTTGTGTGTGTGTGTGTATAAACTTTTTATTTTGTATTGGGGTGGTGGTGGTGGTGGTGTAGCCCTCATAATTAACAAAAGAGTATGAAATTGTACTTATACAGTACTTAGGTGTAACCTCAAAAATGACAGAATGATTTCAGTTCATTTCCAAGGCAAGCCATTCAACATCACAGTAATCTAAGTTTATGCCTCTACCACCGATGCCAAAGAAGCTTATCAGTTCTATGAAGACCTAGTAGATCTCCTAAAACTAACACCGAAAAAAGATGTTCTATTCATCATTGGAGATTGGAATGCAAAAGTAGAAAGTCAAGATATACCTGGAGTAACAGTCAAGTTTGGCCTTGGAAAACAAAATGAAGCAGGGCAAAGGCTAACTGAATTCTGCCAAGAGAATGTACTGGTCATAGCATATACCCTTTTTCAACAAATCAAGAGACTACTTTACACATGGACATCACCAAATGGTCAATACTGAAATCAAATTGATTACATTCTTTGTAGTCGAAGATGGAGAAGCTGTATACAGTTAGCAAAAATAAGACCTGGAGCTGACTGTGGCTCAGATCATCAATTTCTCATAGAAAATTCGCTAGTGGCTCAGATGGTAAAGAATCCGCCTGCAATGTGGAAGACCTGGGTTCAATCCCTGGAGTGGGAACATCCCCTGGCAGAGGGCATGGCACTCTAGTATTCTTGCCTGGAGAATCCCCATGGACAGAGTCCATAGGGTCGCCAAGAGGTGGACACAACTGAGCGACTAAGCACAGCACAAAGAAAACCGGGAAAAACACTAGGCCAGTCAGGTATGACTTAAATCAAATCCCGTATGAATTCGCAGTAAAGGTAACGAATAGATTCAAGGGACTAGATCCAGTTAACAGAGTGCCTGAAGAACTAAGAACAGAAGTCCACATATTGTATAGAAGGTGGTGAACAAAACCATCCCAAAGAAAAAGAAAAGCAAGAAGGCAAAGTGGTATCTGAGGAGACTTTACAAATAGTGGAAGAAGGAAGAGAAGCGGAAAGCAGGGGAGAGAGGGAAAAGTACGTCCAATTAAATGCAGAGTTCCAAAGAATAGCTAGGAGAGACAAGAAGACCTTCTTCAATGAACAGTGCTTAATAATAGAAGACAATAACAAACGGGGAAAGACGAGATCTCTTTAGGAAAATTGGAAACATCAAGGAAGCATTCCACCCAAAGAAGGGCACAATAAAGGATAAAAATGGTAGAGACCTAATAGACCCTGAAGAGACCAAGAAGAGATGGAAAGAATACATGGAAGAACTGTATAAAAAGATCTTAATGAACTGGATTACTATAATGGTGTGGTTAGTTACCCAGAGCCAGACATTCTGGAGAAAAAAGTCAAGAGGGCCTTAAGAAGCACTGCTGCTAATAAAGCTAGTGGATGTGATGAAATTCCAGCAGAACTATTCAAATCCCTAAAGGATGATGCCATCAGGTTTTGCATTCATTATGTCAGCAATTTGTCACCCTGCTGATTTAACTTATATGCAGAGTACATCATGCAAAATCCTGGGCTAGATGAAGCACAAGCTGGAATCAAGGTTGCCGGGACAAATATCAATAACCTCAGATATGCAGATGACACCACCCTTATGGCAAAAAGTGCAGAACTTAAGAGCCTCTTGATGAAGGTGAAAGAGGAGAGCGAAAAAGCTGGCTTAAAACTCAACATTCAAAAAAGTGAAGATCATGGCATCTGGTCCCATCATTTCATGGCAAATAGATGGGGAAGCAATGGAAACAGTGAGACTTTATTTTCTTGGGCTCCAAAATCACTGCACATGTTGACTGCAGCCATGAAATTAAAGGACACTTGCTCCTTGGAAGAAAAGCTATGACAAGCTTAGATAGCATATTAAAAAGCAGAGACATTACTTTGGCAACAAAGGTTCGTCTAGTCAAAGCTATGGTTTTTCCAGTAGTCACGTACGGATGTGAGGGCTGGACCATAAAGAAGGCTGAGCACCGAAGAATTGATGCTTTTGAACTGTGGTGTTGGAGAAGACTCTTGACAGTCCCTTAGACTGGAAGAAGATCAAACTAGTCAATCCTAAAGGAAATCAGTCCTGAATATTCATTGGAAGGACTGATGCTGAAGCTGAAACTCCAATACTTTGGCCACCTGATGCGAAGGGCTGACTCATTAGAAAGACCCTGATGCTGGGAAAGACTGAAGGCAGGAGGAGAAGGGGATGACAGAGGACGAGATGGTTGGATGGCATCACCAACTCAATGGACATGAGTTTGAGCAAGTCCTGGAAGGATAGGGGAAAGGATAGGAAAACCTGGTGTGCAGTAGTCCATGGGGTCCCAAAGAGTCAGACATGACTGAGCAACTAAACAACATCAGCAAATCTGGAAGACCCAGCAGCAGCCATAGGACTAGCAAAGGTCAATTCTCATCCCAATTCCCAAGAAGGGTGGTACAAAAAATGTGCTAACCATTGGACAATTGTACTGATATCCCATACTAATAAGGCCATGCTTAAAATCCTGCATGCTAGGCTTCAGCATTATGTGAACCAAGAACTTCCAGATGTCCAAACTGGGTTTAGAAAAGGAAGAGGAACTGAAGATGAAGTTGCTAACCTTAACTGGATTATAGAGAAAGTAGGGGAATTTCAGAAAAACATCTCTTTCATCAACTACACCAAAGCCTTTGACTGTATGGATCATGACAAACTGTGGAAAGCTCTTAGATGGGAATACCAGACCATCTCACCTGTCTCCTGAGAAACCTGTATGTGGGTCAAAAAGCAACAGTTAGAATCCTATATGGAACAACTGATTGGTTCAAGATCAAGGAAGGAGTACGACAGGGCTGTCTTCTGTCACCCTGTTTGTTTAACCTACACGCTGAGCACATCATGAGAAATGCCAGGCTGGATGAGTTATAAGCTGCAATCAAGATAGGTGGGAGAAACATCAACAACCTCAGATATGCAGATGATACCACTCTAATGGCAGAAAGTGAAGAGGAACCAAAGAGCCTCTTGATGTGGGTGAAGGAGGAGAGTGAAAGAGCCAGCTTAAGACTAAATATTAAAAAACCTAAGATCATGGCACCTGCCCATTACTGCATGGCAAATGGAAGGGGAAATGGTGGAAATAGTGACAGATTTTCTCTTCTTGGGCTCCAAAATCACTGCAGATGGTGACTGCAGCCATGAAATCAGAAGACAATTGCTTCTTGACAGTTAAGTGATGATAAACCTAGACGGTGTATTGAAAAGCAGAGACATTACTCTGCTGACAGAGGTCCGTATAGTCAAGGCTATGGGCTTCCCAGTGGTCATGTACAGTTGTTGAGAGCTGGACTGTAAAGAGGGCAGAACGCCAAAGAACTGATGCCTTCAAACTGTGACGCTAGAGAGGGCTCCTGAAAGTCCCTTGGATGCAAGGAGATCAAACCAATTTTAAGGAAGATCAACCCTGAATATTCACTGGAAGGACTGATGCTGAAGCTCCAGTATTTTGGTCATCTGATATGAACAGATGACTCACTGGAAAAGTCCTTGATGCCGGGAAAGATTGAGGGCAGAAGAGGAAGTGAGAGGATGAGATGGCTGGACAGCATCACCGATGCAATGAACATGAACCTGGGCAAACTCAGGGAGATGGTGAGGGACAGGGAGGCCTGGCATGCTGCAGTCCATGGGCGTAAAGTCAGACATGACTAGGTAACTGAACAACAACACCTTTTTATTTTGTATTGGGGTGGTAGTGGTTTAGTTGCTAAGACATGTCCTACTCTTTTGTGACGCCATGGACTGTGAGGCCTGCCAGGCTCTTCTGTCCATAGGATTTCCCAGGTAGTACTGGAGTGGGTTGTCATTTGCTTCTCCAGGGGATCTTCCCAATTCAGGGGTCAAACCCTTATCTCCTGCATTTGCAGGTGGATTCTTTACAGCTGAGCTGCCAGGGAAACCTGGTATAGTGGATTAACAACGTTGTGATATTTTCAGGTGAACAGCAAAGGGACTCAGCCATATGTATACATGTATTCATTCTCCCCCAAACTCCTCTCCCATTCAGGCTGCCCCATAACATTGAGCAGAGTTCCATGTGCTATACAGTAGGTTTTTGTCGGTTATTCATTTTAAATACAGCAGTGTGTACTTGTCCATCCCAGACTCCTTATCTATCCATTCCTCCTGGCAAACCGCTAAGTTCCTTCTCTAAGCTTGTGAGTCTGTTTCTGTTTTCTAAGTAAGTTCATTTGTATCATTTCTTTTTAGAGTCCACATACAAGGGATGCCATGCAGTTTTTCTCCTTCTGACTTACTTCACTCAGTATGACAATCTCTAGGTCCACCCATGTTGTTGCAAGTGGCATTACTTCATTTTTAACGACTGAGTAGTATTCCACTGTATATGTACCAAGGTTTTTTTTTTTTTTTTTTGAAGTGCTAGTCTGTCATCTTTTCAGTCTGCTAGCTTTACAATTAAAGTGGTTATTCCTTGCTCCAACAACTGTTTTCCCAATTTACTGGCCTGCTGTACAGAAAGCAAAATGAGCTTGGTAACATAATCATAAATTTTAAATAGACTTCATCACTAAATACATGATGATAGATTTAAAAGAATTTAGAGCATAGGCTAGTTAAGAGAGCACGCTCTAAATTCAATCTACTTGGGTTTTTTTCCTCTTGACTACCTCTATCTTCTACTTGTGTGATTCTGGACAGAGCTTAACCTTAGTTTTGTCATCTATAAAATAAATGAGTACCTACCTCACAGGGTAGCAGCTGGGAGAATTAAAATGGCAACCTATGTAAAGCACTTTGAACAGTGCCTGGCACATAGTAAGTGCTCAACAAGTGTTATTATTATTCATTCTAATCTCATCCTTCAGGCTCAAACAACCATAGTCAAGAACTATCAATGCTTTTTTTCAAAGGTACAGATCTATTCAACCTGTAAGTAATACTCTCCAATATCAAAGCTCTCACAACTATAAAGTTATTTCTATTATTTAGTATAAAACTTGAAAATAACTCCATTCCCCACTATACTAATGAAACACTGCTCCTATTCAATAGGATCTGAAAGAAAAAATAAAGGTAATGATGTGTAAAAGGAACATCAGGGATCTTCAATGTGGTAGGCAGCCTTGAAGATGGCCTCTAAAACTCCCAAATTCCAGTATTCTCACTGGATAACCCTCTGCCGCTGAGTATGGGCTGGACATACTGACTCACTTCCAAGAATAAAACAGGGCAGTGGTCTGCCACTGCCAAGACTGGGTTACAAAATGACGGAGCTGTAGGCAGAGGTGCCATCTCTCTCTCTCTCTGTGAAACCCCCACATCAAAGAGCTGGATGAGGTTTAGAATTTAATCCTTGTTAGGTTGAACCTTTGAGTTGACTGCACCCCAGCCCACACCAGGACAACAAACTTGTTCTGGATAAGAGTACCCACTTAAACTGCACCCAGATTCCTGATCAACAGAACATGTGAGAGAATAACCGTTTGTTGTTTTAAGCCACTCAATTTGGGGGTATTCTGTTATGCAGCAACTAAGGTGTTCAGTTTTTTTCAGTCTATAGATTCACTACCCCAAGTTTCAGCACCATTCTGACAAAATCACTGATCACTATTAGGCAGTATTAGGTGATCAGTTTGACAACAAAATAAAACCTGCATCTGCATCTCATCCCAAATACGCAACCGATTATTCATGTGATTTAAATAGCCCCGAGTCACGCTTTTCGATAGAATCAGCTTTAAGCCGCAACTGGTTTCCACTATTTTTAAGTGTTCTCCCGCAAATAGTCTGCAAGGCTGGTTGCTTTTCAACGTTCAGATTTCAACTAAAATATCACCTCCTTAGAGGCCTTTCCGGACTAGCCATCCGGATAGAGCCACTGCCTACCCAACTATCAATCACATTTTCCTCTTACTGTCTCCAATAACTTCTCCCAATACGTTGTGTTTATTCAACAGTTCGTGTATTGTCTCTGCCCGCATTACAACACTCTCCATGAAACTTGCTCGCGGCTCCTGTCAGCCCTTTTGTCTGGTACACGACAAAGACTCTGCAAGTAACACTGGTATCTGTGGACGAAAAAGGAATGGAAAGCTAGGAAGATGATCTGGAGAAGTGGAGCGGTCAGTTAAGTCCCATGAGGAGAAAGCAACCAGCCCTGTCTCGAAAGGCTGAAAACTACAAGAGACCAGAACTACAGGAAAATTACAGAAATATAAACACACAAACTGGTTTTGAAACGCAAAACCCTGCGGGGGACCCCGGCGGGAGGATGGAGTGGGCGAACTGACCAAATCTCGTGGAAACGGTCAGAATCAGGGAGGGCAGGAGGGACGACCTTGAGAGTACATTACCCGAGTCGCCCCCTGGCAGCGAGGGGGGCAGCGTGAGAGTGAACACGGCGGCCACAGCGGCGAACACGGCGACGCCGCCGCAGAGGCCCCCAGCGCCCCGCGCCCCCACTCGGGCTGCCTGCCCCCCAAGCCGGGCCCCCGCCGTCGCCATGGAGACCCATGGGCCAGAGGGGACCAAGAAAGGAGGACACGGCGGGCCCCAGAAGTCGGGGCGCCAGGAGCCCACAAGGCGAGAGGCGAGCTCGGCACTAGGCGGCCGCGGCAGCTTCCGGGTCGGGCCGGACCGCACCTTTCTGCGCCGGCGCCGGGGTAGAAAATGCGGGATCTCGTGGGACCCAGGCCCGGGCAGCCGTCAGAGTGCCCGGGGTGTACAGAATTATAGTGTGCTTTCCACTGGCGCATCACAAGGGACAAACCTTGTTTTAACAGAGGAAGCCTGGGCCGCCGTCGCTATGGCCTCCCCCACTTCCTGGCCACTTGGTCGGGTCTGACAGAGACGGGAGCCGGGTCGCCAAGCGGGCCGAAGGAAGGGTAGCGACTTCCCCCGGAGGTGTGGGGTGGAACTGCACGAGGGGCCCCAGCCCGCCAACCCGCAATGTGCGCCTAGTTAGTCAACATACACCTAAATCACATGTTTACTGCGAGTAATTATATGCCCGTGTGCTAATTGTTAAATCGCCGAGTTATTTTCAGAGAGATTAAAGAAAGCTAATTGGTCTTTTTTTTTTTTTTTCTTTTCTTTTCTTATAGCATGAGGAAAACTTGGGAGATGAGTTGAAAAACTTGAGTTTCTGAGGTAGTACAAATAATTTATATCATGATAAAATTGTCTCCTACATTGATGAGGAGGAGTGTTTCTGTGAAGCTTTGACCATGCGGTGGAAAATGAATTGAAGTCACTGCATTTTCCAGTTGGCTGCAATACCAGAAAGAATGGGGACTCTTACACCAGCACAGAGAATGGTTCTTGGTAAAGTCTTTAAGCTTACTTTATATAGTATTGTAGCAACTATTCTGGAGTGGGAGGGGAGGTGGATATCTCCCTGGAACGCATCTCAAAAGACACTGATCAGTGATGGTCTAAAACGTGTTATAAGCAAGCTGACAGGAACATAGAGTCTCAAACGTAGAGTGACTTAACACACCTGTGTAGACTGGCAGCCATGGCGCCAGCATTACCTTGGCCTTTCTCAGGTACTCCATAAGGCTGTCTCTGCAGGATTGCGAGTCCCTGGAGAACCGGTAGGAAGCCTCTAAAATGCTCCCCGTAATCTGACTCCCTGTATTCACTCCTTTATGCAAATCCTCTCCCCTTGAGTGTGGGCAGGACCTAGTGACTCACTTCTAGCAATAGAATAAAACAAAAGTGATGGAGGTCACTTTGGAGATGAGGTTATAAAAGACTGACTTTTCATCTTTCTTGCACTCCCCACCATGGGCACTACCTCGCTGCCCTCCCACTTGTTCACTTTGATGAAGCCACTTAACCAGGTTGTGAGCTGTCTTATGGAGCCATCCACATGGCAGGGAACTGAGCATCACCCCCGGCCAGACAGCCCACGCAGAGCTGAGGCCCTTGGTCCAACAACCTGTGAGGAACTGAATCCTGCTAATCCCTCCTAAGGGATCCATCCTGCCCCATGGGATCCTTGAAGTAATGACTTGCCTCCGCCAAGGGCTTGATTGCAGCCTTCGAGAGACCCAGCTAAGTCTCACACAGATTGCTGTCCTGCAAAAACAGGACAGCAATAATAATAAATAATAAATGCTGTTGTCCACTAAATTTGGGGGTCCTTTGTTGCTCAGCAATAGGTTACTAAGACAGCCTGCCTTCCATTTCTTTTTTTTTTTTTCCTTTATTTTTCTGCTCTGCGTCTTTGTTGCTGCACAGGCTTTTTTTAGTGGCCAGGAGCAGGGGCTACTGTTTTGTTTGGGGGCTTGGGCTTCTCCTTGCAGTGGCTTCTCTTGTGGAGCATAAACTCTGGGGCTCCCTGGCTTCGGTAATTGTAGCTCAAGTGCTCAGTAGTTGCAGTTCACGGGCCCTAAAACCTGGGCTCAGAAGTTGTGATGAGTGGAGTTTAGTTACTCCAAAGCATGTGGAATCTTCACAGACCAGGGATGTCCCCTGCATTGCAAGGCAGATTCTTTCTACTAGGGAAGTACCGTTCCATTTCTTTTCTAAAAGAACATGCTAGTGAGTAATACTGACTGAGCCAAGCATATGCTTCTTTCCCTTTTTATCCATTTCATCTTTTGCTCATGAGCTTTATAAAAGGGTAACTTTTTATCATGGCAAATTCCACAAGAGCATAAGTATTTGCCCATATTTGAGAGGTAGAGTTCAGTGTTGGAGTTTGAATTTGGGAATTGTCACATAAGAATGAGATGAATGCATAAGTTCACAGAGCAATAATGTAGGGAGAACAGGTTGAGGTCAAATATTAGTCAACATCTTCATTTAGGGCATGAAAGGAGAAGAAAAGAGAACAGTGGAAGAGAGGAATGCACCACAGGGAACTAAGGAAAAAATGACATCGGTGATGTTTACCTGGGCAGGTTGTTAGAGAGAGGAGAAGGATGGTGAGGAGAGCCACATCTAGGTTTATGGGGCTTAAGTTTATCAAGTTGGAGAATCCTGTAAGCAAAAGGATACAAAACTGCAGATACGAAATTAACTATGGGCATTGGAAGGAGCTTGTACTAGTGACAGGCTGTTAAGTTTTTTTTTTAATTAAAGTATGGTTTATTTACAATGTTGTGTTAGTTTTAGGCATACAGCAGTTTTTCAGATAAATATATTAGTGTGTATTCTTTTTCAGATTCTTTTCTGTTATATGTTGTTACAAGATATTGAGTAGAGTTCCCTGTGCTATACAGTAGATCCTTGTTGTTTATCTATTTTATATATAGTAGAATGTTATGTTAATCCCAAACTCCTAATTTATTCCTCCCTACCCCTTCCCCTTCGGTAACCATAAGATTTGGGCTGTGAAATATAAGCTTTGTTAGCTTCATGGCTAATCTCTTTTGAGGATGGAGAACAACCAGTTCTGTGTGTATCTGTGTCTGACTACCTCTCAGTAAGCATGCTGACTCCTCTCCACCCTGAAACTGTTTCTCCTTCAGGTATCAGTGAAAGCACAATTCTTTGTCTTTCCTTTTACCCTTGGCCTCTCTGCCTTGGATCACTTCTATCGAGCCTCCACCTAATGAGAGTGCACCAGGCCTTGGTTGTAGACTTTTCTTTCTCTTTCTGCCTTCTTTCCCAAGATAATCTTATTGAGACTTTAAATAGTAACTCTAGGCTGATAAAGGGCTTCCCCAGTGGCTCAGCAGTTAAAGAATTCACCTGCAATGCAGGAGACGTGAGTTGATCCCTGGGTGGGGAAGATCCCCTGGAGAAAGAAATGGCAACTCACTCCAGTATTCTTGCCTAGGAAATCCCATGGATGGAGGATCCTGGTGGGCTCCAGTCCGTGGGGTCACAAAACAGTCAGACATGACTTAGCGATTGAATATCAGTAATCAGGTCCTAACTGTGGTCCTAACTGGTTGACCTGCCTCTTGAGAAACCTATATGCAGGTCAGGAAGCAACAGTTAGAACTGGACGTTGAACAACAGACTGGTTCCAAATAGGAAAAGGAATACGTCAAGGCTGTATGTTGTCACCCTGCTTATTTAACTTCTATGCAGAGTACATCATGAGAAACGCTGGGCTGGAAGAAGCACAAGCTGGAATCAAGATTGCTGGGAGAAATATCAATAACCTCAGATATACAGATGACACCACCCTTATGGCAGAAAGTGAAGAGGAACTAAAAAGCCTCTTGATGAAAGTGAAAGAGGAAAGTGAAAAAGTTGGCTTAAAGCTCAACATTCAGAAAACGAAGATCATGGCATCCGGTCCCATCACTTCATGGGAAATAGATGGGGAAACAGTGGAAACAGTGTCAGGCTTTATTTTTCTGGGCTCCAAAATCACTGTAGATGATGATTGCAACCATGAAATTAAAAGACACTTACTCCTTAGAAGTAAAGTTATGACCAACCTAGATAGCATATTCAAAAGCAGAGACATTACTTTGCCAACAAAGGTTCGTCTAGTCAAGGCTATGGTTTTTCCTGTGGTCATGTATGGATGTGAGAGTTGGACTGTGAAGAAGGCTGAGCACCGAAGAATTGATGCTTTTGAACTGTGGTGTTGGAGAAGACTCTTGAGAGTCCCTTGGACTGCAAGGAGATCCAACCAGTCCTTCCTAAAGGAGATCAGTCCTGGGTGTTCTTTGGAAGGACTGATGCTAAAGCTGAAACTCCAATACTTTGGCCACCTCATGAGAAGAGTTGACTCATTGGAAAAGACCCTGATGCTGGGAGGGGTTGGGGTCAGGAGGAGAAGGGGACGATAGAGGATGAGATGGCTGGAAATGGCTGGATGACATCACCGATTCAATGGACATGAGTTTGGGTGAACTCCGGGAGTTGGTGATAGACAGGGAGGCCTGGTGTGCTGCGATTCATGGGGTGGCAAAGAGTTGGACACGACTGAACGACTGAACTGAACTGATGTTTTGGGCAAATCATGGTCCCAGAGCTTGAATATGTGGTTGTGTGGGTTTGGAAGGACTGGATTCATCCTATCAGTGTCTTCAGCTGTCGGGGGCAGGGGTGGTGGTGGTAGGAATCCAAGCAGTGGGAAGAGTGATGGTCTCCCAGTGGTCCAGAGGACAGAGGAGGAGCAGAGATGTATATCTGTGACCACAGATTCATAGGAGCATGTCATGAAACCCCTCAGCAAGGAGTGGGAAAGTGATGGAAGAGACCAGGGTGAATTTGAGGGAGATTCCTTTAGTCAGGGTGAGAAAACAGGCTCGTTAAAGAAAGACCAAGAGTGGCCAGTTTTCTGAGGTAGTCTTTCTTAAACCTGGCTGATCATCAGAAACATTTCGAAGTGCTTTAAAAAAAATGTAAATTTCTGGGCCCACTACTGGAGATTTTAATTAGTAGTTCCAGGTAGGTCTTGGGTATCTGTATATTTTCAAACCTTCCCAGGTGAACCTGTTGATTAGCTTGGTCTGGGGCCCACTGATCTAAAGTTACAACCCCTCAGTTTACAGATAAGGAAGCAGATTCTAGGGAAGTTAAGCGTCTCACCTGAGCCACACAGCTGGTTGATAGAAGTGGAACTGGGCTTTAATGCAATGTTCTTTCCACAATACTCGACCCTCCTGTCACTATATTGAATAGGTAAAATCCTTCCAGGGGAAAAACTGAAATATAAGGTGTTTTGGTATGCAGTTATCAAATAGTATTCATCATTTTAAACTGCAAGTAACCATAGTTATGCACAATAAAGTCAATGAACAATCTGTCTTCACAACTTCATAGTGTTAGTTCTAACTCCAAGTGGAATGTAAGTGGCTCAGAAGTTGGAACCATATGTTTTAAAATTTTTATATCACCAGTGTCTCCCATGTTAAATAATTGCAATTAGTTTTAAAAAACCAGCATATATTCAGTGGTGAAAGCTCTATTGTGGTAGGAAAACATTTATTTTTGTGCAAATCTCAGAGTTCTTTTTTTTCAAATCTGTCAAAACTTTGTTGCTTTTGAAATTACAGCTTATTTGGTAAATAATATAAACGCAAGAAGGAGTAATACTCTTCTTCCTTTTTAAAGGCAGTTTTGACAAATGGGATTGAGGAAACCATTCTGTAGATTGAAGAATTCTGAGTTAACGGCGCCGATTTTTCACTTTTGGTAGCGTTATGCTACACTCAGCCTGCTTCTCATATCACCTCTCTTTTACAAAGAAGGAAATTGAGGCCCAGAAAGTTTGAGTAAACCTTGATCACACAACCGATGAACTAAGGAGTTTGAAGCCCGTGCTCTCTCCATACACAACATCACACTGTGAAGTTTGTGTTCATTTTTCCTGCCCAAGGAGTGCAAGTCACAGGAATACAAGGCTGAGGAACTCTGAGAGCAAGAGAAAAAGCAGGACCTGCCGGGGGCCTTTGCTCTCACGCAGATCACTCTGATGCGTGTTCTCAGAAGCCAGTGAGGTATTTGAGGGGCTCCTGGCCCTCCCTGATAGAATCTCGGGGTCAGGAGTAGGACAGGTAGTGCCCCTTGAGGTTTAGAGACCATAGAGGCTGGCTGCCCCAGGTTTCTGGAAGAGGAGTCTGAAGGAGCGACTGTTCAGAGTTGCATTGGAAGAAAGATGGCTCATTGGTGTCTACGTTGATGGGGCTTTGTTTAGAAGCTGGAGAGGCTTCTCATATAACTTGGCTTAAAGCTGTACTGATATAGCAAGTGCACCGCCTTTATTTAGATTCTAATTTTATTTAGCGTGGCTCTTTTTTTAAAAATGTATATTTTTTAATTTATTTGGCTGTGGTGGATCTTAGTTGCGGCATGTGGGATCTAGTTCCCTGACTAGAGATCCAACCCGGGGCCCCTGCATTGGGAGCACAGAGTCTTAGCCACTGGATCACCCTGGAAGTCCCTATTTGGGGTGGCTCTGAAAGGGCCTTCTCAAAGAAGTGCCATCTTACTGGCTTCTGTGAGGTTCTTGTAGCAAGCCCTTGCTTGGTAACATTTATTGCAGGGGAAGAGGGGCCTGAAACCTTCCAAGCTACTTCTCTGTGACTCCATTGTGCTAGAGAACTAAAAGAGCACTCACCACCACCTCCCAGCTGAAAAGGGGGCTGGAATACTGTCTATTCCACATCTGAAGTTCATAGGAAGAAGCATAGGGAGGTTAAACTCCTATGTGGATCTCTCCAGGGGCAAAGGAAGCCTGATGCACTGGGAGATCTCAGACAGTTCTCTGGGCTGCAATCTCTTTATGGCCGGTCTGCTATAGGGTGGCCTCCGGAGCAGGACCTAAGATAAATCTCCATCTGTCCAGGCCGACTCAGCCACATAATGCTCTGAAAGTGGTCCTGGGCTGTCCTCTGGTCAGAAGGGGAATGTGAGCCCCAGAGTTTGTGGTCACAGAACTCTGGGCTACAAGGACCTTGTTGCAGACTTTGCAGAAGCAACTATACTGATGCCCAAAGAAGGAAGTTGTGTTGGGTCTCAGGTTGTTCAAAGGCCTTGAAGCAAGAGGGATCAGTGATGATACAAGGGGGACTAAGGGGCCACTTCTTCTGGGGGAGAAGTAGAGATGAAAGCACCCTGTTCCAATGTGGGAGCTGCAGGGGGAGGAGGTGCTGCTGAAACATGCTAGAATCACCCTCCAGCATGACTGGCCCCCAGTGGAGACCGAGACTGTGCTCCCATCACCAACGGAGCATCCAGGACTAGGGGAGGGGTCTTCTGACAGAGTCAAAGTGTGAATTCTTCCTAAGTCCCTGCCACTATGCATCCATGCCCTGGGGCCGTAGTGATGGTTATTTTATAAATCAGAAGAGTTATTGCCTGAAAACATAGCTTGTAGATGAACAGGGAAATATTTTTACCATTGAACCTAAACAAGGCTAATTCAGATACAAAAAATGAACTCATCCAAAACAGTATGCATTAATATTGAAGGTAAAGTCTCCAGATCCACTTTAATCAACTCCACAAACATAATCCAGCCTTACCAAGACACTTAAAAGGACACTTGTAAAATTAGATGCCAAAGGCTTTTTTTCCTAGGTGGTTTATCCATCTACCTTTCCCACATCCTAAAGAAAACATTCTGAATCTTACAGCACTAGAGCACACTCTAGTGGTGGTGAAGCACAGCAACCACTTCCACACTGTTGGATTTATCCACTGCGAGGGCACACTAGATAAACATTCCTTGTTTGGGCAAAAGGTTATGTAGGCTTGCCTCAAAACAGCTAAGGGAATTAATAGAACATTTACAATGACTCCAAGCCTTCTAATTCTCTAAGAATAGGGCAAGTTCTGTTTTATCCAGTGTTCAATGCCAAAGGCAAACAAATAACAATTATTCAAAATCGTAAAACAATCTGAAATAACACCTTACCCAGTGAGGTTTTAGGAAAGCTTTTGTTTTTTCTTCTTAAATCCAAGCCACATGCAGACTTTCTCCTTGGAGATTCTGTTTAAAGAAAGGAAAGGAAGCAGATAATAGATATAATACCTAAAACAAACTCCCTTCAGCCATGACTGTGTTATTACAAACTCGAGTGAGTACCATTATTGCAGATAAATAAAAACAATGGACCAGAACCAATTTTACATAAGGAAATATTCAATTTGTTGCAAGCCTTGGTTTAGACTTTGATCTGTCAAATGATGGTTAATATAAATAAGAATGTCTGTCTTTGCTTATAGATAGCATTCTTAGAAAGGAGCTCAAATTCATTTAGCCAAGTAACAATGTTACCATTTTTTATGTGTGTGTCTCTCAACCAAAAGAAATAGATTCACTAGTTTGAAAGGTAAATTATACTCTTAAAATCAAACAAACACAAACTGGCGGAAAAAATACAACACATATAAAAAAAGAAAAACTTTTTTAAAAGCCAGAAGCTTTGTGTTCTATTGTGTTTAGACTTAAAATATGGAACTATTTAGAAAGAATTAAAGAGATTATGTTTATTTGATTTCAAGTTATCTCAGCAAGAAACACATTTTTCCTACCTCTTTGGAAGAACAGCAGGTCAAATGACACATTTGTGAGTGCCTGCTTGAAATATTGCAGCCACGCTGCAGGGTCCACCTGACCTGAGCACCATAGATTGAGGGAACAAAGACTCGTGTTTTAAATGTTCCTTTAAGAGCCTTTCTGGGGAGTGGAGGGAAAGTGGGAAGCTGTCACAGGCCTTGCTTTTTATTTTTATCCTATGACACTAATCAGTTTAATTATATTTCTAACCCATGACTTTAGGATCATAATTAATTTTTCCAAACGCAAACATTATATAGCATAATTCTGCAACTTTGCAAGAATAATACAGTCAGTTTCAAAGTCACCTACATCCTTAAACTCCAAAGAGTTTCCCAATATGTGCAAATTCATTCCCTGCTTTGAGTAGGTTTTGCTTGTGAATCTGTTCAATAGCAAAGGTAGGTCTTTTATTCTCAATGCTAAAACAAGGAACAGAATGGGTTTATGAAAGAAGAGATCTGGGATCTGAGAATGTAATTCACCTTATTACTTGACTAAATTAAAATCGTATCCATGTCAGGATCGGTGGGGCTGCAGTTCCCTTATTAAATGGAACAATTAATATTACCCGTGTCTGAAGATCATGCTTGAGAGGACTTCTCTTGACATTTCGAGAGTTATCATTCCAAACACAAAGCAGAGCACAAGCCCTATTTAAGGTGTAACTTAGTATAAGGACTTGTGAGTCAAATGTTGAACCCTTTAGAACTACAAACCTTTGTTTGTGGCCTTGGTAAAGAAATTCTCACATCGCCATTTAAAGAGATAGCTTGCCAAGGCCTAAATGAAACGCCAGGACCTAAAATGAAAATGGTTTGACCTCGCTGCTACACTTGATACTTCCAAGGCTGATTTCCTCCAAGCTCCCCTTTCTTTACCTCCTTTGCCCTAGGCTTTCATAAAGCCAGACAGAGAAAAAGGAATTTCACTTCCCAAATGCTAGAACTGCTGGTGCAGAACGTAACTAAATATCAGCAGCTGTGCCAGGGCACCTGGGGCCATATAAGGAGACTGACAAAAGACTTAGTTATGAACAAGATCCCAGTTCTCTGCTCATCATGGCTTCATGTGCTTCAAGAAGGGCAGGAAGAATCGGAGATTTGCAGCTACGCTCTTTTTTAAAAATGTGTATGAGAGACATTCTTAGGAAAAAGGATAAAACAGATATTCCTAAAGCAACAAAGTGGGACAGACGTAATGTCAATGTTTCTCCTGACTACTGCTTCCAACTTTAATGCGTAAATATTCTATCACCTGGGGATTGTGTAAGATACAGATTGTGAACCAGTAGGTCAGGGGTAGGGCCTCAGAATCTGCATTTCTGACAAGCTCCCACAGGATATTGGTGCAGCTAGTCTGAGGACCATATTTTATTTTTTAAGTTTTTTTTTTTTTTGATGTGGACCATTTATAAAGTCTTTATTGAACTTGTTACTCATGTGTGCTACATGTGTGTTACAACTTTTGTTTTATGTTTTGGTTTTCTGGCCATGAGATATGTGAGAGCTTCCAGACCAGGAATTGAATGCATACCCATTTCATTGGAAGGCAAAATCTTAACCACTGGACCACCAGGGAAGTCTCTGAGGACCTCATTTTAAATAATTAGGGGCTAGACCAATTTACTGGCCTTTCAAATACTTGCCCCTCAATACTATTTCAAAGAAGTTTCATTTAAGAATTCTTACTCAACTCAACAAGAGCTCTCCTGAAGACAAGCACTGCATATTCTAGCTCCCTGGTAGATCTCTTAGCACCTAGCATGGCGCCATCAGCAGAACAAAAAAGATGAAGTAACTAAGTTTCAGAAGCAAACCTTTCCAGAGGCAATGCAGTACAGATACAAGGAAGAAGACCTAGGTTCAAGGACAATTTGTGATATCGGCAGAAAAGGTATCAGAGAGCCCTCTTGTCTTTACAGTCTCTCATGAAGAATGTTTGAGAAGAGCATCTCTGGTCTCTCTACTTCTCTTTTCAGTGTTTATGGTACTGTCCTTCCAGGAGAGCAGCAGTTAGACCAGGAAAGGATGAGGTTTGGGGGCAGGCAAATGGCCTAGACTGTCTATGACTGATTTGAGTGTACTCACTTCTCAAAGCGGGATGAGCATACCTATCTGCAAGTCAGATGTTAAGGCCTGGAAAGAATCCGTGTAGAGTGCCCAGTGCAATGCCTGGGGATAATAGTTGCTCAATAAATATCAGGTACAATTAACTCCCATCAGGGCTTGCTCTTATCCAGTTTTCAAACTTGGCACCTTGGCAGCTGCACATAAGAATCACCAGAAGGAGTTTAGAAAAATCCCGATTCCGCCTCCCCACTTCCACCATACTGCAGTCCAATTAAAAGATACTCCCTGAGGGAGTCAACGAGGCAGGGTATTTTAAAGCCTCAGGTGGTTCAAATGTTCAGCCTAGACTGAGAATCACTCATCTACCTGTAAGCTGAGGAGCCTGGTAATAGGCACTGGCTAATTAACCTTCCCCAGGGGTGGTGTAGAGAGAGGAGGAGGGAGAGAGGCTGCCCCTCTCCTCCCATACACACCCCTAAGGCTTCTCTTTCTTCTTTTTGATCTTACCTGAACAGCAATCTGCCAGCCATCAGTGCTAATCAGCATCTCCCTAGTTATATTTCTGCTCTGGGGACATCAGCACTGCACAGCTCCATCTCTTTGGATATTTGAACTAGGACTACATTGTTTATTTGTGATTTGTGATTATCTTCTCCTTAACCCAGTATGGTTATTATATAGTCACCTGTGTTTTCTGAGGTTTCTCCAGCCAATGAAATCAAATGGGCTTTGATTAAAATAGCAGAATTTTCTGCGGTCTCTCCAGCCAATGAAATTAAATGGGCTTTGATTAAAATAGCAGAAAAACTTGCCCCAATATTTAGCACTTGGGAGATCACTCCACAAACATCTGTTTCCTGAGGATGGGGTTGGGGGTGGTGCTCATGTGTGTTCTGGAACAAATCCAGTCTATTACCTTCCTTGTTCTGTTGCATTGTATCTGAGACCTCAAGCTACCTCAAAGGATTGTGAATAGTAAATAAATAACATACCTAAATTACATTAGCCTAGTGTTTGGAACAGAGTATGTTTTCAGTACATGTTAGGGTTTTTCTTTACCATTAATAGGTGACACATGCTGGGCTCAGCCACCCGACAAGGCCCCATTTGGTTGGCAGGCCCCTAACACTGCTGTTTCTCCCCCATCAGATTGTTTCCTCATGATGCTCCTACCGTGATCTGGAGACCACACTGGGGCTTATGGCAAAGATGGGAAGAGTCCCAGCCTTTTGGGAGATGAATTTTGTTACACTGTTCTTATGGCAGCACTACTTGGGTTCCAAAGTCTCACTAAGCTTTTACTTTCTTCCTTTTCTCTCTCTGACCCAGGCGCAAGTCCTTACCTTGTACTCAGAAGTGTATTCCGCCCTTTATTTCTTAAATGTTTTTACCAGATCATACTTAGCGGCCCGACTTCCTCTTTGCCCCACCTGCACTCATTAGACATTGCTGGACACGCAGAACTGAATCTCTGCAGGGAGCACAGCTTGGGTCAGGCTGGGATGCTGATGCTCTTTCCCTCTGCAAGAGGAGTAGGGCCTGTGGGGGCACATCGCCATCCCCACCCTCTTCCACCACTAGCTAAACAGTAACTGTGCGCCGGTTAGGTCATTCAACAAGTGATGGATGCTGGACCCAGACCTGTCCTTGTGATGTTCTCTTTGAGGAGGAACAGGATGTACAGAAAGGAGTAATTAGCATTTAAGTTTGTGTTTAGATAAGGGCTAGTGAAGATGGACAGAGTATGATGGCTACAGAAGATCTTCGCAGACTAGGAGTTGGCTTGACAGGGGCTGGTCAAAAAGATGTGACAGATGAGATGAACCTAAGAAAATAGTTGAAGCAAGAGCCATAGTGTACCAAGGGGCAGGGAGAGTGGTTACCCCGGGGTGCAGGTAAAAGGAAGGTGTGTTCTCTGGAGAAAATCTAAAAACAATAAAACCAACTAAAAGTCCACTCTTTATTATCACGGTGTATCAGCAATTCTAGACAATACAAGACTGTCTGGTAGTAGTCCTTTATTGCCCAACAGTACGAGCTGTGTGCTTTGATATTACTCTCAAAGAAATCCGTAGTCTTTCTTAAGTGTTGGATTTCCCAATTCCTTCTGTCAGATAAGTTGTGTTTTATTTTCAATCTCTCACCTCTTCTTGAAAAGTCTAGTGTAAAAAGTCAGATCATCATTCGAAGTTAGAATGAAAATGTGATGTCAGTGAGAGGACTGTGTATGTAAACAATATTCAGGGAATGGGCAATGGGTCTAGAATCCTAGAATTTTTCTTTCAGTTTTACTTTCGGCTCCCCTATATAAACCTGCTGTACTATCCAAAAATCAGTAAGCCCATGGTGTTGTGGATAGCAGGGATGTAACCCCATGTGAGTAGGTGTCCTTTCTTTATATTGTTCACTTGTGTCCCCAAAGCATCAAGGTTGGTGCTTGGCCAGAGGAGATACTCAATAAATATTTGTTGTATTGGAGGGAAAAAGAAATCGTTCAAGTGATCCAAATAGAGGTTAAAGGCTTTGTTCAGCTGATGCAAATCTGGCCCTGAAGACCCAGAAACTCTTGAAAATGAAGCAGTATTGGAGTCTTATAAATTGAGAAGCAAGGAGTATGTGACCTTGTGGTCTAGCCTAGCTTGCAATTTTCTTGATCTCTAACTGTTGCAAAATTTTCCTTGCAGCAAATGGTCAGAGATTACTCTGAGTGTTCCTGATTCTTGCTGGAGATCACTGAGCAGTCTCATCCCAGCAACTATCAGAATAGTTCTTTCAAGAGCTGTTTTTGTAAGCTTAGAGGTTGTCTGTTAATCAGAGTCATGAATGGGGGAGGTAGCCACAACGGGATGGGCTGGAGAAAATAAAAGGGATAAAAGGGAAAGAAAGGAGGCAAAGTTTGAAGCAAGGAAAATGAAGTCTGTTCTAATCCTTTTAGAACCAAATGAATGACTTGCCTCTTTAACCCCTCAGCCATGCATTTGCACTTGGAAAGTTGCTAGAAGTATATGTTAGGTTATTTTTTGGATCCACATATATATCCAAAGCAGCTGGTGCAGAATATCCTCCTATGAGCTCTGATTTCACATAGGAAATTGCTACTTCTTTAGCTTTCAAAGCCTGTGTTTTAGCAGTCATGGTGAATTAAAGTCAGATTCACTAGAGGCATTTTAACATTTCCTGAGCGATGAGATCAGGACTTGGGGTCCCCACCAAACACTTCAAATGTACAGCTGAGAGAGAGAGAGCAAATTAGCCAAGTTCTACCAAGTTTTAAATCCAGTCTAATTTTGTGGTTGTGTGTAACTTTGATCTGTTTTAGGAACACAGCCTGCACTTCTAATCTGGGCCCCATGGTCCTGCTAATAAGAGATGCAAAATATGTGTCCTGTTCATAAGAGATACTGAGAAAGAAGGGGTAAATCGATCAGGGCAAGACTACCACCATCACCCCTGGGAAAAGCACTTCAAAGGCATTGCTGGTGATAGGTCAGCATTGTACCTTTAATAGGAAAGAGCCTTCTGTAGCTTTCAAAAGTATTCAATTTATAATTAGGACTGTGTTTTAATTGGGGGTTGATAAGGGAAAAGAGATAGGCAAAAATGCTATTTTATTTTTTAGGAAGACCTCAAAAACCACACCAGCCTTTTCTTCTTTTCAGATACTTGTTGAATGAATCTTCATCACTTGTAGATGTATTTGGTGGTATCAATATCAGCTTGCACTGGCTCACAAGAGCCAGTTATGAACATTTCTCTCCCACCCCACTCCAGTATTCTTGGGCTTCCCTGGTGGCTCAGATGGTAAAGAATCCGCCTGCAATGTGGGAGACCTGGGTTTGATCCTTGGGTTGGGAAGATCCCCTGGAGGAGGACATGACAACCCACTCCAGTGTTCTTGCTTGGAGAATCCCCATGGACAGAGGAGCCTGGCAGGCTACAGTCCATGGAGTCGCAAAGAGTTGGGCACAACTGAGAAACTAAGCACAACACAGCACTCTCCCACTTCACATTCAGTAAAATCAAGTTGGTAGCTTTCAGTCAACCATGGTGGGAGTACTTGTGGAAATCGCAGATGCTACAAATCAGGCTACTCCAGCCCACCAGCACACCCCTGCTCCTATCCATACATCTTCCATGAACCAGCTTAATACTCGTTTCCTCTTAAAGCTTGAACTCCAACTCAACAAGGACTCTCTGCCTGCCATGGCTTGAGAGTGTGTGTACAATCTATTCCATTTATTTAAACCTAAGCAATATATTGTGGCTTAGGATATTTCAGAGTTGTCTTCTTAACATTTTTCCATTTAACCTTAAATGATTCTTCATGTGGATTGTAAGCTCCATTAGAGCAGGAAGAGTGTGCTATCTATTTACCACATGGGGTTTGTCAGCATGAAAGTGAATGGGTGGTGCTCAAGATTGTTGTTCAGTCACTAAGTTGAGTCTGACTCTTTGTGACCCCATGGACTGCAGAATGCCAGGCTCCCCTGTCCTTCAGTGTCCTGGAGTTTGCTCAAACTCATGTCCATTGAGTCAATGATGTCCTCCAACCATCTAATTCTTTGTCACCCCCTTCTAATCCTGTCCTCAATCTTTCCCAGCGTTGGGGTCTTTTCCAGTGAGTTGGCTCTTTGCACCAGGTGGCCAAAGTATTAGACATTCAGCATCAGTCCTTCCAATGAATATTCAGGTACGTTTCCTTTAGGATTGACTGGTTTGATCTCCTTGCGATCCAAGGGACTCCCAAGAGTCTTCTCCAGCACCAGTTAGAAAGCATCAATTCTTCAGAAGTCAACCTTCTTTATGATCTAACTCTCACATCCAGTCATTATTGAATGGAAATACCGTTCAATATGGAAATACCCATATCTTTGACTATATGGAACTTTGTTGGCAAAGTGATGTCTTTGCTTTTTAATATGCTGTCTAGGTTGTTCACAGCTTTTCTTCCAAGGAGCAAGCATCTTTTAATATCATGGTTGCAGTCACTGTCCACAGTGATTTTGGAGCCCAGGAAAATAAAGTCTGTCACCATTTCCATTTTTTCCCCATCTACTTGCCATGAAATGATGAGATCAGATGCCATGATCTTAGTGTTTTCAGCTCAAAACAAAATATATTAAAGAAATTAGCTCCTTACTGATAATTACATGCTAGAAAAACCGAGGCAGTTGAATGGAAAATGAATACATTCTAAACACATAAAATCATATTTTCAGATGATAATTTAACCATATAAATAGCTGTTGTAATGCTACTTCCAGTTTGTTAATAGAACTGATTTATGCTTTTTAAAATTCAGTATTTCTTTATTTCTGTCATTACAGTAAAAATTGGTTTTTGCTTTTTGGAGACTTTGACACGCCTTTTGTGCTTATTACCACATTGTTTGGTCATGAAATCTGAACACTGGTGTGTTGGTTGATCATGGCAGATGTCCTTCACTGCTGTTGAACACATTCCAAGGCAGGGAAGCAAAATATGTCACAAGGTACCCTCTTTTTAATCTATTGACTCGCTAATCAGTTCTTAAATGGCCATCAAATCTTTGCTACTAATTGAAAAAGTGATGTAAGTCGTTATCTGTATCCCCTACCCAACTTCACATATAGTCATGATTTCTACTCAGTGTTTTTGGGGTCAGGATATGTCTTAATACCAAGAAATAAAGCTCCATACGTAATGTACCAGTAATGGATACACATGTTTTAAAATATATTTTAATACTAATGTCAGATTATTTAGGTCTAATCTGCCCTATTGATTGGACCTAGTATCAGTGGAAGGATAAAGATTTCTATCCCTACATTAACACATTTTATGGGTTGCAAAGCCACTTTTTCTCCACTAAAACATAAGGTCGTGAACTAATAGTATCCTCACTTTCTGAGTGTTTCATTTGGCTTTAAAAAACATTTTTAGAAAAGATTAATCTGCAGAATAGGCTTGTGGAAGAACTGGATAAATAAGACATCTGAGTTTTAGGAAATGTTGCTCTTAAAGTAATGTCTGCTCTTCAAAATATTTATGTTAAATGGAGTAGTGTTAAATGGAGTAAGTGTTAAGAAGCACTCTGCTCAAAGCTATTTATGTAACTGTGCTGTCACAGATTAGAATTGTGACTCGAGGCAGTCTCCCCAGAACAAAACAAGACTAAAAGGGAAGACTGGATTTTTCCATATCCTTTTTCCTTCTAAATGGCCAAAATATCTATCTTATGGTCATTAATAGTTATAATACTATATGATTTATTTTACTGATTTCATTTTTCTTTTCATTTCCCCCTCTATTACATGAGTCTTCTCTATGTGTCCATTTTTATATCAGTAAATGACAATTTTATGGATTAAAAGAAAAGCAGGACAACAGTATAATTAGCACTGTTTCCAAAAAGAAGATGGTCTCCTCTCCTCTGTGCGCAGTTACTCCCAATCTCCCACCTGACATTACAGAAAATTTTCCTTCTTTTCTGTTTTTTTCCTTCCCAATTTCCAGGGTTCTACTATATTCTACTAGTTTCTTGTCTCTCCAGAATGGCCCGTTTGCTCTTTTCAGTGGGGACTAGGAACTGGATGACCTGACTCTGTTTTACCACTGGTCCTTCCTATCTGCTGCTCAGGCTTCTGACAGCTGGTTCAGGACTCACATTCTTAGACCACCCGAGTCCATCTCCCAGGAAAACCTGGGGCCAGGTATGTCTGTGCTTTATCAATTTGCTCTGATTGTACCAGGAAGAATAAATTGCAAACTTTTTGCATCTGAGGTAAGAAAAGGCTACTGTAGGGCCATTACGAGAGCTGAAACAAGTTTCAGGTGTCTAAGAAATTTTATTTGCCCTGTAAGAACTTAGTAAAACACTGGGTTTTAGTTTTCAAGGCAAAGGAAACCCTTTACAGTTTTCCCCAGAAGTAGTTTTCCCAGTGAAACCATGGAGATAGAGACACATCCTGTGATTTGCCCCAGTAGCTTTGTGTTGCTATTTTTCTCTGAACTGTTGTGTAGCACTTTTTCTCTTTTCTCCTAAAGCATCTGTCAGCAGCGCTTTCCTCTCTGTCCCCATTCCCCGGGCATTTTCTTTCCTCTACTCCTGTTGGATCACCTATATCTGGTCTTGCCACATTCAAAACCTTCTTCTGCATAGCCACCTGAGTGATCTTCACCAAACAGAAACTTTATGTGTTATTTCACTTTTAAAAACTCCTTACATGTAAGTTCTAGCTCCTTAAAATGGCAATCACGGCATGGTTGCTTGAGAAAATAAAAACATGTGAAGCAGCTCACCTATGATGTTTTCAACTGTACATAAACTGCTCACAGAACAGTAATCAGCTTCCCTCTATAACCTTGTCTAAAACAGGCAAGGATGCTTTGCAACCACTGCTGCTGCTACGTCGCTTCAGTTGTGTCCGACTCTGTGTGACCCCATAGACGGCAGCCCACCAGGCTCCCCCGTCCCTGGGATTCTCCAGGCAAGAACACTGGAGTGGGTTGCCATTTCCTTCTCCAATGCATGAAAGTGAAAAGTGAAAGTGAAGTCTCTCAGTGTATCCGACTCTTCTCGACCCCATGGACTGCAGCCTACCAGACTCCTCTGTCCATGAGATTTTCCAGGCAAGAGTACTGGAGTGGGGTGCCATTGCCTTCTCCAATTTGCAACCACAGAGGCAACTAAATATCCCCTTTTTCCAGCTAACATGGAAAACTTTACCACAACAGTGTTAACTCTGATTTAGTCCATCCAGCTCCTTGATCACATTTTCAAATACCCAACCACTGAATAGCCCTTGTTCTGGATAGCACACCATCCAGAACAAGTCTGCACTTTCTTACTCCTTCCTTAGACCTGCTCTGCAGAAGCCAGAGTGAATCCCTCACAACTTCCTTTTACCTTCGCTGATCATTCTCTCTTGCTGCAACGAGCCTGATAAATTTGCCTTTTCTGCCCAGGTTTAGGTTATCAATAATTTTGGTCCATGGGCTTTAACACATCTCTCCCTGCCACAGCAGATGCTCTCATCACAGCAAGCCCACATGCAGTTTCCCAAACTTGTGTCATTTAGCGCAGGCGGCTCCCTTGGCTTCTAGGAACTTTTTTCTCCCTATCTCCACATATAAAACTCTTTTTTAAAATTTTTTAATTTTATTTTATTTTTAAACTTTACATAATTGTATTAGTTTTGCCAAATATCAAAATGAATCCACCACCGGTATACATGTGTTCCCCATCCTGAACCCTCCTCCCTCCTCCCTCCCCATACCATCCCTCTGGGTCATCCCAGTGCTCTAGCCCCAAGCATCCAGTATCGTGCATCGAACCTGGACTGGCATCTCGTTTCATACATGATATTTTACATGTTTCAATGCCATTTTCCCAAATCTTCCCACCCTCTCCCTCTCCCATAGAGTCCATAAGACTGTTCTATACATCAGTGTCTCTTTTGCTGTCTCGTACACAGGGCTATTGTTACCATCTTTCTAAATTCCATATATATGCGTTAGTATACTGTATTGGTGTTTTTCCTTCTGGCTTACTTCACTCTGTATAATAGGCTCCAGTTTCATCCACCTCATTAGAACTGATTCAAATGTATTCTTTTTAAGGGCTGAGTAATACTCCATTGTGTATATGTACCACACTTTCTTATCCATTCATCTGCTGATGGACATCTAGGTTGCTTCCATGTCCTGGCTATTATAAACAGTGCTGCGATGAACATTGGGGTACACGTGTCTCTTTCCCTTCTGGTTTCCTCGGTGTGTATGCCCAGCAGTGGGATTGCTGGATCATAAGGCAGTTCTATTTCCAGTTTTTTAAGGAATCTCCACACTGTTCTCCATAGTGGCTGTACTAGTTTGCATTCCCACCAACAGTGTAAGAGGGTTCCCTTTTCTCCACACCCTCTCTAGCATTTATTATTTGTAGACTTTTGGATCGCAGCCATTCTGACTGGTGTGAAATGGTACCTCATAGTGGTTTTGATTTGCATTTCTCTGAAAATGAGTGATGTTGAGCATCTTTTCATGTGTTTGTTAGCCATCTGTATGTCTTCTTTGGAGAAATGTCTATTTAGTTAAACTCTTATCTTTTCAAAATCCAGCTCCCATGTCAACTTATGTGTGAACACTTCTAAGAACCAACATTCTTCCTTGGGTCAAGTTCCCATTGTTTGGTGTTGATACTCAGCCAGAGCCTATGATGCTGCTAAGTCGCGTCAGTCGTGTCCGACTCTGTGCGACCCCATAGACGGCAGCCCACCAGGTTCCCCAGTCCCTGGGATTCTCCAGGCAAGAACACTGGAGTGGGTAGAGCCTATGATGGAGAGGTTCAAAGTCTGTGGACCTTGATATCGGGGAAGACCAGATTCAGGTTCTGGCTTTGGCAATGCATGATGTTGAGAAGCTTACTTATTACTCAAATCAGGGCTGAACTAGCAAATGCTATTCCCCCAACAAATTCTGTTTGATTATTACCACCATCATTGACACTTAAGAAATGACCCTGAAACCAAATGCACACATATTAACAGTCTTGGGGCTGAGAACACTACATCTTTTCTTATTTGGAGCTTAATAAGAGAATGCCCAAGATGCCTAAATAAGTCGTGTTCCTTTTCTTTGTTTCTCTAGTTTGTAAACTGGGAATTATCAATTTGATTTATTCTAGTGCACAGGTGTAAAACAACTATGAAGAATTGGCTCTTAAGAGGCATCAGCAGAGGGTCCGAGGATTACACCCAGGTCTTAATCCTCAAATTCTGTCCTGACCACATGACCAACCCAGAGGGTCTCCACCTGAAAATTTGTGATAATACCATCTTCCTCTGAGAGTTAATCGATGAGCTGTGTGAACTTTCTAAATCAATGGTTCTTGACCTGTGGTGCACATTAGGATCACCTAAGGAGCTTTTGACGGAGAAGGCAGTGGCAACCCACTCCAGTACTCTTGCCTGGAAAATCCCATGGACGGAGGAGCCTGGTAGGCTGCAGTCCATGGGGTCGCTAAGAGTCGGACACGACTGAGTGACTTCACTTTCACTTTTCACTTTCATGCATTGGAGAAGGAAATGGCAACCGACTCCAGTGTTCTTGCCTGGAGAATCCCAGGGATGGGGGAGCCGGGTGGGCTGCCGTCTATGGGATCGCACAGAGTCGGACACGACTGAAGTGACTTAGCAGCAGCAGCAGCAGCAAGGAGCTTTTGAAACCTGCCTGGATCTACCCTCTAAATTCTGGAGGGCTACCTGGGCATGAATAATGTTTTAAAGCTTTGTAGGTTTAATTTATGGTCAAGGCTGAACATCACTTATCTGGATCTTGGCAGGAAAGTTCCTCTAAAAACATAAAGCATTTACTAGGACTGGGGAATGGATAATAAAACAGGTGTGGAAATCTATATCCAATAAGTGATTGATAAATGATCAAATTTTATGAAGACACCAGGCACACCTTCATAAGGGTAGTACTCCTTCAAACTAAAAGGAAGTAAATGATGTATGATTCACAATGAAATCCAGGTGGTAGAAATTTAAGACTTAAACAAATTTGGAAATGTATACTGTTGCATAGATCAGGGAATGTTGAAATGAAATGGGGCCAGAAGCTAATTACATGGAAATATTCCTATTTGCACATTTCTCCAGAAGGCAAAGTAGAGATTGCAACCAGTATATCTATACAAGTGACAAGAATATTAAGTTTTCTGTCATTCCCTTAGTACACTACCTTTCTCAGCATGTATTCTGTCCTAGTTCTTGTGAAGGTGAGAATAATATCAAACTCATTAATTGTCTACATTTTAGATACGATAAGACTTTAGTGGATGGTGTTAATTAAACTACAAAACAACTCCTCTTGCTGTGGTGTGCATTCCAAGTTAGAGCAATTAATTCACTCACTTAAACTGATCAAGATTTAATTACCATCACTCTGTGCAATTACTCCATAATTAAAGTAATTTGGTTCATTCCACTTGCTGACAGTGTCATTGAACAGCCATTCACAGAACCAAAAGAAGTGATAATTAACTTAAAGAATAGCTCAGGGCAGTTTTACTCAGACAAGTTCACTGTTAGTTTTTCCTAAAATACCTAGAATGAGATAAAGTGTGGAGAGAAAACCTGTAAGAATTTTAAAACAAAAATAATGATAAACAATACTTGAGGGATTTTTCTCTCCCACAAATGAAGTCCCCAGCAATTTAAATAGCCAGTGTTATAACCTAACCATAAATTAGTGTCATGGGCAAAACAAACAGAGCTTGAAAAAAATTAAGCACTTAAATATTGGTTAGGGCTAGTCACTGTGGGGGATTAGTACCTACTTGGGGGTTGGTAGGTGTGGTACAAAAAGAACACCCAGAATCTTTACAGAAGCACTTAGAAGGAGTTAGAGACTGGCAAGACTCAAGTTTGAAAGCAGCAGCTTTGGCGCACACACACACACACACACACGAAGATCAGGAAGATGAACAATTGTCTCTACTCAACCAAAAGAATCATTGTTTTATGGGGACTTCCCTTAACACAAGTCTCGGCCTTCTCTTAGAAAAATTCCTCCTGAAATCCTTTCTCTTTTCTGATCCCATTTGAAAATATTAGAAGGGTATGATGTTAAAATATCATTCAGAGGATAAAATATATACCCTCAGAATTTTACTCACAAATTAGTTAAGTCATCTATTTATTATTAAATTTTCTCCTGAATATAAGGAAAAAAATTTTAGGAATCTATGTAGTGATAAGAGAGGAGAGTGAAAAAGTTGGCTTAAAACTCAACATTCAAAAAACTAAGATCATGGCATCCAGTCTCATCACTTCATGGCAAATAGAAGAGGGAAGAGTGGAAGCAGTGACAGATTTTATTTTCTTGGGCTCCAGAATCATTGCAGATGGTGACTGCAGCCATGAAATTAAAAAATGCTTGCTTCTTGGAAGAAAAGCTATGACAAACCTAGACAGTGTATTAAAAAGCAGAGACATCACTTTGCCAACAAAGGTCCATATAGTCAAAGCTATGGTTTTTCCATTAGTCATGTATGGATGTGAGAGTTGGACCATAAAGAAGGCTGAGCACTGAAGAACTGATGCTTTTGAACTGTGGTGCTGAAGAAGACTCTTGAGAATCCCTTGGACAGCAAGGAGATCCAACCAGTCCATCCTAAAGGAAATCAGTCCTGAATATTCATTGGAAGGACTGATGCTGAAGCTGAAGGTCTGATATTTTGGCCGCCTGATGCGAAGAGCTGACTCATTGAAAAGGACCCTGTTGCTGGAAAAGATTGAAGGCAAAAGGAGAAGAGGGCGGCAGAGGATGAGATGGTTAGGTAGCATCACTGACTCAGTAGACATAAATCTGAGCAAACCTTCACAGGAGACAGTGAAGGACAGAGGAGCCTGGCATGCTGCAGTCCATGGGGTCGCAAAGAGTCGGACACAATTTAGGGACTAAACAACAACCACAATGATAAAACTAAGGTTTAAATAGGATAATCTCCGAGTGAGGGATTAGGCTCATAGGACTTCATAGCTAGGTGTGGTTGTGGGAATTAAACTGACAACATAATTTGTAAATGAGGAAATGGTTGCCTAGAGCGGTGGTGTGGCTTGCCGGAGGGCAAGTGGCTAACTAGTGGCAGAGCTAGGACTAACTCAGGTCTCCTCACTCTAACCCGGGATACAGTGGTGAAAGTCAGATATTTGAATTAAATGTAAAACTTCAAGTTTTCTGAGGAAATATGCCGAAGCTTCTGTGTGTTAAAGGCACAGGCTCTTCAGCCAGACCACTGGAGCTGGACCCCAGACCCACCATTTCCTGACCTTTGTGTACCCCAGTTTCACCACAGGTAAAAAAAGGGGGTAAAGACAGCACCTCCTCACAGAATTACTATTGTATTAAATGATGAATTCCAGCGGAAGGCTTAGCAGGCTGTCTGGCTCATGGCACCCAGTAGACAGTGGCTACTCTTCTCACTCTCCTTGGTGAAGAGAGGCTATCTCAGCAGCCAAGTGCTGCCTCTGTGCTGGTGTCTCTGGCTCACTCCAGCTTTGCTATTTTCTAACATAGACCCCTGAGCTTCTCAATGTTCTGACACTTCTGGGTTGGAACACAGTGTACTAGGAGAATGTGCCAAACAGAAACCTCAGATGTCAGGTCAGCTTACTCATAAAATCATTAAGCCAGATCCACTGATACGGCCACAGTTCCAGCCAGGTTTATCCACTGATTGAAAAACCACAGCTGTTTTACCACCAACCTTAATGGGCCTCCTAAGTAATGAATTCTCTTCATGTAACTGTGCATGCATGATCGGTTGCCTAAGTCATGTCTGACCCTTTGCGACCCTGTAGCTTGCCAGGCTCCTCAGTCCATGGGATTCTCCAGGCAAGAATACTGGAGTGGGTTGCCATGCCCTCCTCCAGATGGACTATTTAATCATGACTTGAGTTCCAAAAGTATTTCCTGCTATGTATAAAAGCAAAGTTCTCATTGAAGTACGTTACTTCCCTTTTTAAAATGTGTGTGTGAATGTAAAATGCCAGTGTGGAACTGTACACATGGGTACAGTGTGCAAGAGCACTGAAGGTAGGAATTTAAGGACTTGGTTTCTGGTACTGATCCATCCTGATCCATCCATGTGTGACCTTAAGCAAGTCACTAATCTCTCTTTGCCGTAGTTGATTCAACTCTAGAAAGAGGAGGTTGGATGAAATGCCTTCTGTATTAGTCAGGGTTCTCCAGAGAAATAGAACCAATAGGATATTTATTTATTTATTATAAGGAATTGGTTCATGTAATTATGGAGGCTGGTGAGTCAGCAGGAAAGTTGATGGCATAGTTCTCATCTGGAGGCAAGCAGACTCGAAACCTGGGAAGAGCTCATGCTTCAGTTTGAGTTTGAAGGCCAAAAAAAAAAAAAAAAAAAGCTGCTCAGTTCTAAAGCCTTCAGACAAAGAATTCTGTTACTTGGGGAAGGTCAGTCTTTTGTTCTGTTTAGACCTTGATTGGATGAGGCCCACCCATATTATGGAGGGCAATTCAGTTTACTCAGTCAACTGATTTAAATGTTAATTGTATCTGAAATTTCCCTCACAGAGACATCATCATGTTCTACCAAATACCTGGATACCCCATGGCCTAGTCAAGTTGACACATAAAATTAACCATCCCACCTTCTGAAGGCTCTTCCAATTTAAGCCTCAGTGATACAAAATTATATTTATCACTAGTAAATAAGAAAAAATCTCTCTTATAAGCAGAATCGGTGCTCTGTCTCTCTAGCCATTCCCTGCATGCAGAAAGGCCAACAATTACAGTAAGGCTGCTGCTGCTGCTGCTAAGTCGCTTCAGTCGTGTCTGACCCTGTGCCATCCCATAGACGGCAGCCCAGGAGGCTCCCCCGTCCCTGGGATTCTCCAGACAAGAACACTGGAGTGGGTTTCCATTTCCTTCTCCAATGCATGAAAGTGAAAAGTGAAAGTGAAGTTGCTGAGTCTTGTCCGACTCTTAGCGACCCCATGGACTGCGGCCCACCTGGCTCCTCCGTCCATGGGATTTTCCAGGCAAGAGTGCTGGAGTGGGGTGCCATTGCCTTCTCCGTACATTAAGGCAGGTGCATATAAAACATGACGGGGAGGGAGGAGGAGCCCTTAGTTCCGAGTAGGGCACTCTTCATCAAACAGGTAAATGGCTCAAAAGTAGGAAATATTTCCTTCATTTTTTATAGTTGGTATTAAATAATACATATTTATTAAATTGAAAGATATAAAATGAGTAGAAATTAGATAGTTTGGGGAAGGAAATGCTTTGAAACATTGAAAATGGTATGAAATGATCTGGTCAGTAGGATAAGTTGGACTGGGAGAAAGAAAGTCTGGCCACTAATGGCTATTGCGTATTGAGATGTACTGTTGTATACAAGACATACTGGAACAAAGACTTAATCTGAAAAAGAGAAAGTAAAATACCTAAGTTTTTCATATTGATTATGTGTTGAAATAAAATATTGAGTTAAACATAATACTAACATTAACTGTTTCTCTTTTATTTATTTATTTTATTTTTGGTCGTTCTGGGTCTTCACTGCTAAGCGCGATGAAGAGGGCTACTCTCTAGGTGTGGTATGCGAGCTTCTCATCGTGGGGGCTTCTCTTGTTGTGCAGCACGAGTTATAGAGTGCAGGTTCAGTAGTTGTGGCTCGAGGGCTTAGTAGCCTCTCAGCATGTGGAATCTTCCCAGACTAGGGATCAAACCCCTGTCCCCTGCATTGACAGGTGGATTCTTAACCAGTGGACCACCAGGAAAGTCCAAAATTTTTATTTAAAAGATCATTTGTGCGCATTCATATGTGATCAACCATGGGCATGAAATTTAGTTCTGCTGACATAATACTCTAACAATATGTGTTTCATTTAGATTTCAAATTGAAAACGATACACAGAAGCATATGGGCCTGTTTTTCTTCCTTTCTTCCTTCTTCCCTCCCTTCCTACCTTCCTTCCTTCCCTGCAAAGGAAATGGGTATATCTTAGCACTGACTTTTTTTTAATTGGAAGGGAAAAGAGCAGGAGGGGAGACTTGAAACTTTTCTAGAAGATAGCATTTCCCCAGTGATTAGTTTATTATCTGTAATAAATAATAAACTACAAGAAACTTATATCTTCATCCGGTTGACTCAGTTGTATAGCCCCTCATAGCATGGACTTAAGTACTGATTTGTATCAGGAAACTCGTGTCCATAGATATACTAGTCCATATTTTGAAGGCTTCAAAGAAAATATTTTAGAAAATAGAAAAGACAATTCCACTGAATCTATTCAATAAGCTTTCACACAAGAGTAAGGCACCTCTAGTAATAGGTGGATGTGGACATAATTCACACTAACCTTGCACATTTAATACCATTAATTTGTCAAAACTAATAATATTAATTCATTCAAAAATGAGATTAAACCCAGGCACCCCTTGCAGCCCATAATCCGTGACTGATGGCTCTGTGACACGGACAGCACAGCGCCTCCAGCAGAGCGAGCCACACACGTGTGGCCGATTGCGATGGGAAGCCATCTAGTAGCTCCTGTCTTCAGCTAAAGCATTTTTTTAAATTGCCCCTCTCTCTGCACTCCTTGAATGTTGTATTTTAGCAGCCAAACCAACGATTTATATTTAATGCCAACAGGGCAGAGTCACACAATTATTTTTCTAAACAGCATTTAATGAAAATCAGCAGGTATGAAGAGCCCGACCAGGCTCACAAAATGATAGTTGCTGCAGTTGACTTTATTTCTGACCGTGTAAATCAGGTGTGGACATCATTTAATGTAGCCATCCAAGGATGGTGCGGTGTGTTCTGTAGTGTCACTCTGAATTATGAAGGACATCCACTTGTCCCTTTTCTCAATCCCTCGATTGCTTCTTTGCAACACCTGTACTATTCTCCAGTCTTTTCTCTGCTATTATTCATTCTATAAACATTTACTGAGCACCTACTATGAGTGAGGGATTCCAAGTAGGACTGGGTATATGAAAATTAATAAGAAAGGGCAATCCTTCCCATGGAGCTCTTTGCCTTTTGAGAGGTACTGTGGTACCTGGAAAAGAGCACAGGTACTGAAGTCGGGTGGCTCCAGCTTCTATGTTCCAGGTGCTGGAATTAGGATAACTATCTATTCAACCTAGGGTAAATGACTTAGCCTTTCTGAGCTTCTACTTCCTCCTCTATCTCCTGTTTCCATCTCCTATAATGCTTCATAACATGGTCATGAGGATGAACTGAAAAAAACAGATGTAAGACAATTAGTACAATGCCTCAGTTCTGTTCAGTCACTCAGTCATGTCCGATTCTTTGCGACCCCATGGATTGCAGCACGCCAGGCTTCCCTGTCCATCACCAACTCCTGGAGTTTGCTCAAACTCATGTCCATCGAGTCGGTGATGCCATCCAACCATCTCGTCCTCTGTCGTCTCCATCTCCTCCTGCCTTCAATTTTTCCCAGCATCAAGGTCTTTTCCAATGAGTCCGTTCGTTGCCTCAGGTGGCCAAAGTATAGCAAATGCTTAGTTTTTAAATGATAGCTAATATTGTTTTTAATTATAATAAAGTACTAGCAAAGTACATGAGTGAGGTAGATACTCAATAAATATTCACTCCCTTTTTTCTTGTTATTTAAGATGATAATTTTCTCAGTTGCCAGCCTTAGAGAGGGATGAAGGGGGAGAAATTTGTCTGGGCACATTCCCTCTTCTCGTGCTCCTCTCCCTCCCTGGTGAGTCTCTACACCCCTGTGTCTTCTGTTTAAAGCATCTATTTTCAGGAAGAAAAATCTAAACTTTCTCCAGGCTGAAATAGGTAGGTAAATGACTGTCAAGGGGAAAGAAACTCTAACAGTAGCCTAGTTACCAGGCTATATCTAAGGACGCTTTCTGCTTTTACTAGATGCCAGGCACTGGAGATAGCAAAATACCTCTACCCTCTGATTCTAATCACTGGTGGGGTCATCACAAATGGTGTATTCTTGTGATATTAAAAAACAAGTAAAAAAAAAAAAAAAGAGGCTTTTGTGGTCCCATATTCTATAGTGAAAAGTGAAAGTGAAAGTCGCCCAGAATACTGGAGTGGGTAGCCTTTCCATTCTCCAGGGAGTCTTCCCAACCCAGGGATCGAACCCAGGTCTTCGACATTGTGGGCAGATTCTTTACCAGCTGAGCCACAAGGAAAGCCCAAGAATATTGGAGTGGGTAGCCTATCCCTTCTCTAGGGGATCTTCCTGGCCCAGGAATCAAACCGGGTCTCCTGCATTGCAGGTGGATTCTTTATCAACTGAGCTATGAGGGAAGGCATAATCTATAGTAGGTATTTATTAAAGTATTTTTTCCAATCAAAGAGAGTTTTCTAAGACAATTCCTGTGATAGTTGTTAAAAATAAGCTTGTGAAATTACATAATAATAGTACCATTTATATGTTCTGTGTAAGTATATAGTGAGGAATTTTTCATTAAATCCTTCAGAACTTCTGGAGGTAAGTAACTTATTGCTTTTTACAGATGAGAAAACTGAGGCAAGAGAAGCAAAATATCTCTTCTAATTGAAAAAGCTAGGATTTCCAGGCCCTTCTGAATGAATGCAGAGGTGGTGTTCTTTATACTGTCCTAGGAGTCATTCTTACAAAGCTAAGTGAAATTCAACTTTTATTTCATGTTGTGTTATGGATGAACTTTTCTTTATAGTTACTTTTACTGATAAAGCAGATCACACAAATAAATCTGTTGGGAGCAGCCGAGACTCAAAAGCTACCTGTTATGTCTGGCATGGCTGATGGAGGGGATTGTGCACGGCCCTGGAGGGAGAACTCATGGACAGTGTCCTGCATTGCTGTGTAATTTTAGTAAGCTCAATTCAGTCTATCGTTTCTTTTAGGTAGGAATTAGGGGCAAGCCATGTAGAGAGTAGTGTCCATAAAGATACCATAGAGACTTCCCTCGTGGTCCAGTGGTTAAGAATCCTCCTGCCAATGCAGGGAACATGGATTCATTCCCTGGTCTGGGGAAACTCCACATCCCACAGGGCAACTAAGCCCTCTCGCCACAACTACTGAAGCCCAAGCACCCTAGAGTCCAGGCTCCTCAACAAGAGAAGCCACCACAATGAGAAGCCCACGCATCACAACTAGAGAGTAGCCCCCACTCACTGCAACTAGAGAAAGCCCACACAGCAACGGAGACCCAGCACAGCCAATAAATAAATAGATATTTTAAAAAGAGGTATCATGGCATGAAGGTTCTAGGTTAATGTGGGGTGTATGGTTAGAAGGAAAGTTATGACCAACCTAGACAGCATATTAAAAAGCAGAGACATTACCTTGTCAACAAAGGTCCCTCTAGTCAAAGCTATGGTTTTTCCAGTGGTCATGTATGGATGTGAGAGTTGGACTATAAAGAAAGCTGAGCACAGAAGAATTGATGCTTTTGAACTGTGGTGTTGGAGAAGACTCTTGAGAGTCCCTTGGACTGCAAGGAGATCCAACCAGTCCATCCTAAAGGAGATCAGTCCTGGGTGTTCACTGGAAGGACTGATGTTGAAGCTGAAACTCCAATACTTTGGCCACCTGATGTGAAGAGCTGACTCATTGGAAAAGATCCGGATGCTGGGAAAGATTGAGGGCAGGAGGAGAAGGGGACGACAGAGGATGAGATGGTTGGATGGCATCACCGGCTCAATGGACATGGGTTTGGGTGGACTCTGGGAGTTGGTGATGGGGTCGCAAAGAGTTGAACATGACTGAGTTGCTGAACTGAACTGAACTGATGGGAAATAGTTTGGAACAGGGATGCATGAGATTAGGTGAGTGAAGACTAAAATGAAAGGACAGACTGGGGCTTGATTTTTAAGGGTCTTGATTACCAGTCTAAGGGATTTGGGTGTTACCCCATAAGAGTAGGGCGCAGTTGGAAATGTTTAAAATAAAAAGTCATAAATAAGCTCTGAGTTCTATACCACCTGGGCAGCAGAGTGGAGGATGGAAGGAAGCTAGAGGTATTGGAGTCTGAAAGACCCATTGCACCTTGAATCTGATGGGCTACCTTAGACCTGCCAAAGACCTGGATGAGAGTTTGCACAAGGTACATGAAGAAGACAAAAATATATTCAAAAGATGTGTGGAAGTAGAATGGTGGAAGAGAGGGAGGCAGCCTCCTGATTCCTGTTTAGAGTTTGGGGATCATGTAGAAGGCTCAGGATAGCTCGGAGATTCTAGACCAGAAATAACAATCAGATTTCCTTTGGAATGCTAAGAGATTCTGAGGTGGAGAAGTGGCTTAATGATTTTGCCACAGGCACAGGAAGAGCAGTGGCAGCACACTTGCCAGGCATATGTCATCCTTTCCAGCCTAAATGAGCGGTTTGCCGTGGAGAAGGCCTTTATCTTTGAAGGAAACTCATAATATTGCCTAATAACGATGTTTTATTGGTCATCTTCAGCATGAATGCTAAAAACCAGAAGTTCCAACAAGATAATGCAGAACCAACACGTAACTATCTGCAAAGCTGAGTTAAAGATCAGTACCAGGAAATATCAAAAATATTAACCAAGTAAGAAAATATGTTACAAAGTTACCACCAAACCTTTTCAGGCAAGGTAAATGTAAATTACAATGTGCTATAAATATAAATATTGGAAAGCTAAGAGCTGACTCCAAATCCTTCCAGATATTTTGAAAAATTGACTATAAAAGACTCATGCATTCCTATTATACAGAGCGAAGTAAGTCAGAAAGAAAAACACCAATACAGTATATTAACGCATATATGTGGAATTTAGAAAGATGGTAACGATGACCCTATATGCGAGACAGCAAAAGAGACACTGATGTAAAGAACAGACTTTTTGGACTCTGAGGGAGAAGGCGAGGGTGGGATGATTTGAGAGAATGGCATTGAAACATGTAGTATTATCATATGTAAATTAGATCGCCAGTCCAGGTTGGATGCATGAGACAGGGTGCTCAGGGCTGGTGCACTGGGATGAACCTGAGGGATGGGATGGGGAGGGCGGTGGGAGGGGGGCGTTCAGGATGGGGAACTCATGTACCCCCACTGCTGATTCATGTGAATTTATGGCAAAAACAACCACAATATTGTAAAGTAATTAGCCTCCAATTGAAAAAAAAAGACTCATGCTGTTGTTTTGCTCATATTCTCTTAATCTCGTGGGTAGGAGAGAGAGTCTTACCCCAAGGTTCCAGGGAGGACTGAATATGTGATACTGGACAGAACAGATGATCCTGACAGCAGTTTTCTTGTCCCGTATACTCACAGCCTGGGGAGGACACCACATACTATGCAGCGCCACACACAGGTTGCAGAGTGAAGCAGCAGGGGCTGTAGGAGGCTGGCTCTGTAGTAACAAGAGGGTGGGATAAGTCTGGTTCCCACAGGAGGATTGTTTGAAAAATGCCACAGGCTTGCAGAAAGGTGAAACTCATTAGGTGGAGGACCATGTAGGGAGCAGCTGGTCTGGCTGCCAGGGGAACTAGCTGGATAGGAAGCCTGTCCCCCCGAGGGGGAGGGAGGCATATCTGGCAAGAGCAGGAGAACTGAGTTAGGACTTGGCCTGTGAGGCGCAAAGAGATCAAGGCAGCACATGAAATTTTAGTGCTTACAATCTAAGAGGTTAGCCACTGGCCACGTGTGGCATTGAACACCTGAAATGTGACTAGACTACACTGATATGTGCTGTAAGTATAAAATATACACTAGATTTTAAGTATTTATTACCAAAAGGTAAAAAATATCTCATTAGCTTTTTTATTGATTACATGTTGGAATGGTAATATGTTGGATATACTTTTAGGCAAAACATATTATTGAAATTAATTTTACCTGTGTCTTTCTACTTTTTAAAAAATATGACTACTAAAAAACTTAAAATTACATATGTGGCTGGCATGTGTAGTTCATACTGTTTCTGTTGGACAATGCTAGCAGTACAACTTCCTCTAGGAAACTGAGCAGCTTAAAATACCTCAGAATAGTGGACTGGAATTTTTATAGTATGGAAAACTGCTTTACTGATGGAGAGACTCATTATAGCTTTTTTCTCTAGTTCAGTTCAGTTCAGTCGCTCAGTCGTGTCTGACTCTTTGCGACCCCACCGACTCTTTGCGACCCCGTGCACGCCAGGCCTCCCTGTCCATCACCAGCTCCCGGAGTCCACCCAAACCCATGTCCATTGAGTCGGTGATGCCATCCAACCATCTGATCCTCTGTCGTCCCCTTCTCCTCCTGCCCTCAATCTTTCCCAGCATCAGGGTCTTTTCAAATGAGTCAGTGCTTCGCATCAAGTGGCCAAAGTATTGGAGCTTCAGCTTCAACATCAGTCCTTCCAATGAACACCCAGGGCTGATCTCCTTTAGAATGGACTGGTTGGATCTCCTTGCAGTCCAAGGGACTCTCAAGAGTCTTCTCCAACACCACAGTTCAAAAGCATCAATTCTTCTGTGCTCAGCTTTCTTTATAGTCCAACTCTCACATCCATACATGACCCCTGGAAAAACCATAGCCTTGACTAGATGGACCTTTGTTGACAAAGTAATGTCTCTGCTTTTTAATGTGCTGTCTAGGTTACCACTCCTCAAACAGGCTGCCTAGCAAATAGGGGCTCTTTTATCTGTCTTAGACCAAATCTCACCCTTCATTGATTAACATTCTTAATTCAGTTAGCTGAAGTTCAGAAAAAGAGGTGTTATTGTTATTGGGCTGAGTTGTAGGGATGTTCTATATCACCACACATGATCAAAATAATTTTTGAGTCCCTTGTAATGTTTGTGCTAGTCCAAAAATCAACAGCCGTCTCCTGAAACTAATTTATACAAGTTGAAAAAGCCACAATTGGTCATTTTGTCCTCAAAATTGGAACCAGGAAGCCAAAAGCATATCACATTAAATAAAGCAGAGTTATGGCAATTGCACATACTCAAGAAAAAAAAAAAGAAAATGTTATCTTTAGAGGCAAGAATCTGTTCAGAGAATACTTCTCTAGCTTTTAATTGAAATGCCCTATTAAATGCTAATTTTGCAGTTTGCTGCTGTGATTATTGTGTCAGGAATGAAATATAGTCAAGGAATTTGGTTTCAGTATAAACAACGCAACAGCTTGCTGAGTGTTAGAAACAGCTAGTATGCATTAGCAGTAAGCCAGAAAAATCTCCTAAAGTAAGAACAGAAGGATGAAGTTTTTGGATATTGACTATTTATAGATCATCCTACTAAACTAAGGCTTCCAACCCAATATGACCTCAACTTTTTGCCCAGAACAGTCCCCAGCTCAGGGAAAGGTGAGCTCTGCTCCTTTAAGTTTCTGGAAAGAAAAAGAAATACTCATTTCAGTCTTACCAATAAATAATAATAATAACAGCCTCTAGCTATTACTGAGTTAGGCGTTGGGCTAGGAATTATAGGTATATCAACTAGGGCTTCCCTGATGCCTCAGTGGTAAAGAATCTGCCTGCAGGCCAGAGACACATGAGACTTAGATTTGATCCCTGAGTCAGGAAGATCCTGGAGGAGGGCGTGGCAACCCTCTCTGGTATTCTTGCCAGGAAAATCCCATAGACCGAGGAGCCTGGCAGGCTACAGTCCACGGGGTCGCAAAGAGTCAGACACAACTGAAGCAACAGAGCATGCACGTACAATGAGGCTTTACAGCAAATCTTCAAAGTTGATAAAGATTAGATCCCCATTCTGTAGGTGAAGAAATGAAGCTCCGAGACACTGGTTTATCTCTGAGAAATGCCTAATTGCAAATACTAGAACACTTGACACCTTGTGGCTTATGCAAGTTGGAATTTACTTGGCCCATGCAACAAGGTATTGTGGGGAGGCCATCTAGGGTTACTGCATTGGCTCAAAGACCCTCTTTGTGTCTTTTCTCTCTGCCATTCAGAGTAAGTTGGCTTCTGTCTTTGGATTCATCACTGCTGTGTGATTACTAGATCTCTAGCAGGAACAGGGGAGGATAGAGAGGTGAAGGACCCTGCCAACTGAGACTTCCCTTCTTATAATAATTTAAAAATTTCCTCAGAATCATATCCAGCATCTCATTGGACAGAACATGTCTCATGGCTACTTCTATCTGCAAGAAAACTCAAGGGCAGTATTTTTTGTCTGAATAATGAACTTAAAGCTGGATTCTTTAGCAAGAAGTAAGAAGAGACTGATTAGACAAGTAATTTAACACCTGTCACTTTGGGGTTGGATTCCAAGGTTATCTCAGTCCAAAACCCATACTCAGGTCTTAAATGTTTTGCAGGCTCCTAAGGACCCTACCACATTCCCACGCTTGACTGGCACAAGTTGGCACACAGGTTTTGTAACTTCAGGCACCATGTTGAAATCCTACCAGAGAAAGTTTAGTGTCCCACCTTCCTTATAATCTCCCTTGGATGATGATGAATGCAGCAACAGTGGCTATATAGTTTAGCTGTACAATATTAAGATAGTATCTGTTTGCTACTGCTGCTAAGTCACTTCAGTCATGTCCAACTCTGTGTGACCCCATAGTGACCCTGGTGGGGCAGCCCACCAGGCTTCCCTGTCCCTGAGATTCTCCAGGCAAGAACACTGTAGTGGGTGTTCTGTTTAGATATTTTTTTTTTTTTTTAAGGCAGGAATGCTAGGACTTCCTTGGCAGTCCACTGGTTAAGACTCTGCTTCCAGTGCAAGGGACACTGTTTCAATCCCTGGTCGGAGAACTAAGATCCCACATGCCATGTGCTGTGGCCAAAAAAATTAAATAAATAAATAAAATAGTCTTTTTTTTTTTTAAAGCAGGAATGCTAAGTGATTTTTTTTTAAGGTTTGGAAACTTTCTACATAAAAAGATTTTTCTCTAGCTAGATAGAGAAAACAATTCCAAAACTAACTTTTGTTCCTTATTTTGTCTAAGCTTTTACTAATAGTTTTTAGCCCCAAAGAGCTGCCTCAAATCCTTTGCCTTTGGGTGGCAAGTTACTGGAACTAAGCTTCACATTTTTGGTAAAATAGCATTTTCTTCTTAGGAGACATGGGATGCTATAGATAAAAACAAGAAGTATTTTAATAATTAGGAAACAAGTGGGTGATTATTGTGAGCCTGTGAATGCAAACATGTAGACATGGAAGCTGTGGAAGAGAGATTTTTTTCAGAGATAGCAGTTGATGAGTTAGACCCTGGATTGCAGAACTCAGGCAGGAACAATAGAAATCACCATAAATATTACTTTCTTCTAAGACAGCAGCAGAATCCATTATAGGGAAACTCACGGATTAGTCAGACCTTCTGTGGCTGTCCCAGTTTTAAGTATCCTGTCCTGTTGCAGATCAAATGCTTGATAGTGTGTCCTGATTAGTCAGTCATGTGTGAAATACGGCCCCTTAGCTGATGATAATTGGGACATTTTCAATTAAAATGACCTGAACCTCTTCAGGCTCAGTTTCTATGAGGGATTCAAAGTTTGGCTATTCCCTCTTCTTTGTTCGTTACTCTTTTCCTTTTGTTGTAATAAGTTCCCAGGTGTAAAAGCTGTATTTTCAGGTCAAGGCAGTTCTGCAGTTCAGACCACAGAGTTTGCTGTGGCCACAGTGCCAGGCAATCTTTTTTTTTTTTAATTTTATTTTTAAACTTTACAATATTGTATTAGTTTTGCCAAATATCGAAATGAATCCGCCACAGGTATACCTGTGTTCCCCATCCTGAACCCTCCTCCCTCCTCCCTCCCCATACCATCCCTCTGGGTTGTCCCAGTGCACCAGCCCCAAGCATCCAGTATCGTGCATCGAACCTGGACTGGCGACTCGTTTCATACATGACATTATACATGTTTCAATGCCATTCTCCCAAATCTCCCCACCCTCTCCCTCTCCCACAGAGTCCATAAGACTGATCTATACATCAATGTCTCTTTTGCTGTCTCGTACACAGGGTTATTGTTACCATCTTTCTAAATTCCATATATATGCGTTAGTATACCGTATTGGTGTTTTTCTTTCTGGCTTACTTCACTCTGTATAATAGGTTCCAGTTTCATCCATCTCATTAGAACTGATTCAAATGTATTCTTTTTAATGGCTGAGTAATACTCCATTGTGTATATGTACCACACTTTCTTATCCATTCATCTGCTGATGGGCATCTAGGTTGCTTCCATGTCCTGGCTATTATAAACAGTGCTGCGATGAACATTGGGGTACACGTGTCTCTTTCCCTTCTGGTTTCCTCGGTGTGTATGCCCAGCAGTGGGATTGCTGGATCATAAGGCAGTTCTATTTCCAGTTTTTTAAGGAATCTCCACACTGTTCTCCATAGTGGCTGTACTAGTTTGCATTCCCACCAACAGTGTAAGAGGGTTCCCTTTTCTCCACACCCTCTCCAGCATTTATTGCTTGTAGACTTATGGATCGCAGCCATTCTGACTGGTGTGAAATGGTACCTCATAGTGGTTTTGATTTGCATTTCTCTGATAATGAGTGACAGGCAATCTTTATGAATGGAGGATCTTCTTGGAGTTGCTCAGATCGATCAGATCAGTCGCTCAGTCGTGTCTGACTCTTTGCCACCCCATGAATCACAGCACGCCAGGCCTCCCTGTCCATCACCAACTCCCAGAGTTCACTCAGATTCACGTCCGTCGAGTCAGTGATGCCATCCAGCCATCTCATCCTCTGTCATCCCCTTCTCCTCCTGCCACCAATCCCTCCCAGCATCAGAGTCTTTTCCAATGAATCAACTCTTCGCATGAGGTGGCCAAAGTACTGGAGTTTCAGCTTTAGCATCATTCCTTCCAAAGAAATCCCAGGGCTGATCTCCTTCAGAATGGACTGGTTGGATCTCCTTGCAGTCCAAGGGACTCTCAAGAGTCTTCTCCAACACCACAGTTCAAAAGCATCAATTCTTTGGCGCTCAGCCTTCTTCACAGTCCACCTCTCACATCCATACATGACCACAGGAAAAACCATAGCCTTGACTAGACGAACCTTTGTTGGCAAAGTAATGTCTCTGCTTTTGAATATGCCATCTAAGTTGGTCATAACTTTCCTTCCAAGGAGTAAGCGTCTTTTAATTTCATGGCTGCAGTCACCGTCTGTAGTGGTTTTGGAGCCCAGAAAAATAAAGCCTGACACTGTTTCCACTGTTTCCCCATCTATTTCCCATGAAGTGGTGGGACCAGATGCCATGATCTTCGTTTTCTGAATGTTGAGCTTTAAGCCAACTTTTTCACTCTCCACTTTCACTTTCATCAAGAGGCTTTTGAGTTCCTCTTCACTTTCTGCCAGAAGGGTGGTGTCATCTGCATATCTGAGGTTATTGATATTTCTCCCGGCAATCTTGATTCCAGCTTGTGTTTCTTCCAGTCCAGCGTTTCTCATGATGTACTCTGCATATAAGTTAAATAAACAGGGTGACAATATACAGCCTTGACGAACTCCTTTTCCTATTTGGAACCAGTCTGTTGTTCCACGTCCAGTTCTAACTGTTGCTTCCTGACCTGCATACAAATTTCTCAAGAGGCAGATCAGGTGGTAGTCATCAGCAAACTCACAGAATGTTTTCTCTGAAGTTATTGTACCTGGTTGCAGATATGCTGATCAGATGGGTGTAGTTATAGCTTCCCCCCAAGATAGAATAAATAAGCAAAACATAAATTAAAGCAAAAAATAAGCAAAAATAAATAATTATTTTAATTTAGAAGTTAACCTGATGAAATGTTTGAATTTTTTCATGTAAGAGCATGAGAATGCACATTTATGGGCTGTGTGGCTATTAACTAGAGTATTACAACCACCATAGGAATTTGATTATTAATTCATGCTTACAAGTCAACTATATTCATTTGAGATTTGCTTCTGATTTCATTCAGATTATGGTATTTTATATTAAAAAATGCCTACATTATCTTCATATAGGGCATGGAAAATGCCATTTTATGATAAGCTAATAAAATTTTATTCCACAGTGGGTTTTTTTTGTTTGTTTTACTTCAGTTTTTTTTTTCCCCCTTTCCCTCCCACCCTGGCATTCAGGAACTTTGATATTTTAAAATGCATATTTTAAAAGGTACTACAGTAATTAAGGCTTTCTTTCCCACTGTCTGCTGAAAATTACAATGAACAAGACTAAAAAGAGCAGTTAATCAGTGCTATGGTCTCATCTTCTGGCTCATCAGTACCAAATTTTCACTCCAGCTAATAGCAGTTTGGGATGTTTCTTTAAGTTGGAATATAGCTGAGGGTTTCTGGAGACTCTTTCTCTAGTCAGAACCACACCATCTGAACACACCCTCATCCATAATCCAAGGGTGGGCTCAAATGGGACTAGACTGTGTGAAATGTTTTCATTTCCTATTGACTGGCTGTGTACTTCCCTTGTGTTAATCCCTTGTTAATGGACACTTTCTTTGAGCCAGCTGAGATCGGAGTTGTGTTGTCTTTGTGATTCTAGCAGATTTTATTACTTGGATATCTTTGTTTTCATTATTTTGAGATTTTGGGATTTTGTCTGTTTCATTGATATTGATTCTCTCAGTTAGAGATGGCCTGGTCTCCCACTGTTTCTGTTTGTGTTTGATCTACAAACAGTGGGAGGGAATCCTTAGGCTGCAAATGTTTTAGTTCTGTGCTTCAACTGGGAAAGGTAGGGTGAGAGCCATTAACAGCTTTCTCAACAGAAAACAGATGAACGTGGCTTTATGCCTAGACGGGGGACTTATATTTTGTCATTTAAGTGATCTCAGGTCATTGTTCTAGGGCATTCATTTTAGAGGGCAGTGTGGAATTTTGGAGAGCCCTGATTTTCTGAGAAATCCAAACACAAATACACACAATTCCTTTATTTATTTGCTCTGCCTGTTCCTAGCTATGACTTTGGGCAAGTCATTTTACTTTTCTGGGTCTCAGTTTCCTTATCTTTAAAATGAAATTACTAGACTGGATAATCTTTAAGTTCTTTCTCCCCTCGATTAATAGATGGAAAAGAAGTAACATTTCTTGATCTGTTACTTAATGCTCAGGTTATTTAAATATTTTGTTTCAATGATGTATAGTTATTTTGCTTAGTAGCAGCCCAGTGTGTAAGTATCATTATTTTGCAGATAAAGTAACCGACTTAAAATGTGGGTACATGGTGTATCCTCTAATCTATGCTGAGATAGACTTGGCTCTATAACTGCTTAGGGCTTCCCTGGTGACTCAGTGGTAAAGAATCCACCTGCCAGTGCAGATGACATAGGAGATTTGGGGTCGATCCCTGGTTCGGGAAGATCCCCTGTAGAAAGAAATGGCAGCTCACTCCAGTATTCTTGCCAGGAGAACACCATGGACAGAGGAGCCTGGCGTGCTACAGTCCTGGAGTCTCAAAGAATCAGACATGACTGAACACACACACATACAGTATAACTGCTTAATATGGATAAATATACTTTCTCTCCCTATCAAGATTATAGAGAAGAGAGAGAAGAGAAAACACCCGCTGAACACTTTCTTCAGGGCTTGGTTTCAAATAAAATGCCTGTTGAATTAGTTTACTTAGTAGTTTATAGGTGAAGATAAGGGACCTCTTTAGCAGCATCCCAAGCAAATGGGGTCATGACATTGAAAATGCGCTAGCTGTGTGGGTGCAACCAGGTTGACTTCAGCTGGTTGTTGCAAGACCCGTAATGCCCCCTCATTGGGAACTCTAGCTGTTTATCACCTTGCCATCCAACCAGTTGCCAGAAAGATGGCATTTTCTGCTCAGGATCCCTTTCCAGGCAACCTATCCTTTCACTTTTGTGCCTGTTAAATAAGATTAATAATTGACTAAGAAAAGAAATAAAGTTTTTAAAAATGCTTATTAAGTATCAGCATTAGTAAGGATTTTTTTTAAAACACTGAAACATGCTCACAAATGTACTTTATAATTGCACAATTAAAAAAGTAATCTCAATTGGCTAGAGGTTTTACAATAGCTGTAATAAAAATGCTATCTCAGAAGGAAGAATATTTTGATATTTCCTTTGTTATCAGTGGCAGTCTGGACTGGATGTCACTGTCTGTGCCGAGGCAGGTCCTGGACCAGGAGCCTTTTTTCCAGGAAGGTAGAAGAGATGATGGGAAGATCCAGAGACAAGTGAGTTTAGTAATTTGGATCCCTTTCAAAGTGATATGCTTTACATTTTTGATCAGTATGTTGAAAAACTGAAGGCTTAAAGTGGCAAGGTTGGGAAACACCAATTGCTGGTATCAACGATTCTGCTCTGTCCCCAGATTTCAATTCCCACCCAGTAAAACAAAACTCCTGCAGTTAATGGAGCTCATTCTTCTTATAAGACAGTTTGGAAATCATTGTCTGCCCCTCATAGCATGCCCTATGGGGGTGGGTAATCATTTTAAACATCAGGCTATTTATCAAAGAATTCCTTCCAACCTGTTGCAATTCTTCACTTCCTTCCATTTCTAGAAGGAAATGCCTTCCATTTCATGACCATACTTTAGATGGTCATGAGCACCTTTTTGCTGAGCTTCCCTTTATCCAGCTCAGGGGCACGGCCATTGGGGTTTTTTTACCCTCCTTCCCCCAACTACCCTTCCATGGACCGACTTGTCAGGAGGCTTGAAGACTCTACCACGGGAATTCCTCAGATGATGATGTCTCTATAGGATGTCTGATTCACATCAGAATCCCTTCAGGAACTGAAAAGAATCCCCAGTGCCTAGGCTGTACCCATGCCAGTAACTCAGAATCTCTGGGCTTGAGACTTAGCAAGAGTAGTTTTATATGTTCCTCTGGTGATTCCAGTGTGCAGCCAAGGTTGAAAACCAGGGCTTTAGAAGGACTATGTTTATAAAGCTGTTACTTGGAATTTGAAATATACTCATTTGGATATATTTACCCGGAATTTATGATATAAACTGACCATTGAATTCTGACCCTCAGAATTATCTGGGGGAATATGTTTTAAAAATGTATTTCCACCTCAGGCTTTTTCTTTATTAGAAATTAAGATTTCCAGCACTCACTCCAGTATATTTGCTTCAGTAGTGCTTGCTAGGGGATGGAAATCTGCATTTTAAACCTGCTCCCATATGATTATGCTGTAGGTAGTTCAAGAAACCCAGCTTAAGATGCTGTCACAGAAATATAGAGAGAAGAGTCACATGTAGTCCCTAACCTTGAGGAGAAAGACAGCAACATGTTGTAATAAGGACTGTGGGAGCCAGAGCTCAGGATCAAAGCATAGGGCTCCTAGCCCAGGAGCAGTAGTGTGATTCAGTAGAGTAGATTGCCCAACTCACCAAGCTTGAACTCTGCCCTTTTACCTAGGAAGGTGCCATGTGAACAAGCCACAGCCTTTCCAGAGGATTAACCCAAGACCAGGGCAGGATCCATAAAACATGACTTAATCATTCCCCTAACTAGTCACATTCTGGGCACCTTGGTGCTTGGTTTCTCCAGTCTCATCCCTTCCTTCCTATGTGGAGAATTCTGTCAGTTCTTCAACGTTCAATTAAATAAGTCACCCTCTGGATAAAGTCTTTCCTGATCCTTCCAAAGCCCAGTTGGTGCATCCTATTGGCTCTCACAGCAGTTCTTGCCTGCCTCTGTGTTTGTCTCACTGTGTCACACGTGTCTCACCATGGCCCCCAGGGCATGCAGTGCCTGTCAATCTCTTATCACCAGCACTTCACCAGGGGCTGTCACATGGCAGGTGCTCAAGAAATCTTTGTTGAGTAGAGTCCTGAAGGCAGAAACAGACAACTACTGGACCCCTCCACAAAAATGGTAGTGAACATTCTGAGCAGCGGGAGCGAAATGAGAATATACTCCCCCAACCCAGATCAGATCAGATCAGTCACTCAGTCGTGTCCGACTCTTTGCGATCCCATGAAATGCAGCACGCCAGGCTTCCCTGTCCATCACCAACTCCCGGAGTTCACTCAGACTCATGTCCATTGAGTCAGTGATGCCATCCAGCCATCTCATCCTCTGTCGTCCCCTTCTCCTCTTGCTCCCAATCCCTCTCAGCATCAGAGTCTTTTCCAATGAGTCAACTCTTTGCATGAGGTGGCCAAAGTACTGGAGTTTCAGCTTGAGCATCATTCCTTCCAAAGAAATCACAGGGATGATCTCCTTTAGAATGAACTGGTTGGATCTTCTTGCAGTCCAGGGGACTCTCAAGAGTCTTCTCCAACACCACAGTTCAAAAGCATCAATTCTTCGGCGCTCAGCCTTCTTCACAGTCCAACTCTCACATCCATACATGACCACAGGAAAAACCATAGCCTTGACCAGACGGACCTTTGTTGGCAAAGTAACGTCTCTGCTGTTGAATATGCTATCTAGGTTGGTCATAACTTTCCTTCCAAGGAGTGTCTTTTAATTTCATGGCTGCAGTCACCATCTGCAGTGATTTTGGAGCCCAGAAAAATAAAGTCTGACACTGTTTCCACTGTTTCCCCATCTATTTCCCATGAAGTGATGGGACCGGATGCCATGATCTTCGTTTTCTGAATGTTGAGCTTTAAGCCAACTTTTTCACTCTCCTCTTTCACTTTCATCAAGAAGCTTTTGAGTTCCTCTTCACTTTCTACCATAAGGGTGGTGTCATCTGCATATATGAGGTTATTGATATTTCTCCCGGCAATCTTGATTCCAGCTTGTGTTTCTTCCAGTCCAGTGTTTGGGGGTAGGATTATAAACATGCATAATCCTACCCCTACTTCCAGGAGTGATAGGAGCCATGGAGTGTGAGCATTCCCTTGTAAGGACCACTGCATATAGCATGCTGATGTGTGTAGTTCCTCCAACACTCACCGTTCCAAGAATGTGTGTGTAATAGGAATAGCACAACACGGCTGTATACTGTCACCCTGCTTATTTAACTTATATGCAGAGTACATCATGAGAAATGCCAGGCTGGATGAAGCATAAGCTGGAATCAAGATTGCTGGGGGAAATACCAGTAACCTCAGATATGCAGATGACACCACCCTTATGACAGAAAGCAAAGAGGAACTGAAGAGTCTCTTGATGAAAGTGAAAGAGGACAGTGAAAATGCTGACTTAAAATTCAACATTCAAAAAACTAAGATCATGGCATCTGGTCCCATCACTTCATGGCAAATAGATGGGGAAACAGTGGAAACAGTGAGAAACTTTATTTTCTTGGGCTCCAAAATCTCTGCAGACAGTGACTGCAGCCATGAAATTAAAAGACTCTTGCTCCTTGGAAGAAAAGCTATGAAGAAAAGCTAGACAGCATATTAAAAAATATAGACATTACTTTGCTGACAAAGGTCCATATAGTCAAAACTATGGTTTTTCCAGTAGTCATGTATGGATGTGAGAGTTGGACCATAAAGAGAGCTGAGCACCGAAGAATTGATGCTTTTGAACTGTGGCATTGGAGAGGACTTTTGAGAATCCCTTGGACTGCAAGGAGATCAAACCAGTCAATCCTAAAGGAAATCAGTCTTGAATATTCATTGGAAGGACTGATGCTGAAGCTCCAATACTTTGGCCATCTGATGTGAAGAACTGACTCATTGGAAAAGACTGTAATGTAGGGAAAGATTGAAGGCAGGAGGAGAAGGTGACGATAGAGGATGAGATGGTTGGATGGCATCACCGACTCGATGAACATGAGTTTGAGCAAGCTCCAGGAGCTGGTGATGGACAGGGAAGCCTGGCGTGCTGCAATCCATGAGGTCGCAAAGAGTCGGACACGACTGAGTGACTGAACTGAACTGAATTGTGTGCCTGGCCTGTCTCTAAGCACTTATACTAGTAACTCATGGGCTCTACTTGTCAGGTGAGGAGACCAAGGCACAGAGTGCTTACTTAACTTGCCCAAGGACACATAGCTTGAATCAGCAGAATTGTGATTCAAGTTCAGGTGACCCGACTCCAGAGTCTATGTTTATAACCACCACATTCTAGTGGTTCCCTCTAAATACCGAAAAGTGTTCATTTCATGGCAGAGAGGGTCATCACTTGTGGGGGACTCAATGTTTTCATTTTACATTTTCATATCATTGGAAATCATTTAATCCCATTTGCTAGTGTGTCTATGGCAGTGACTCTTCATCATCTTCAGGTATTTAATGCCTCCCCCAAATCTATATTAATTCACTAAGTTGAGACTTTCAGAATTCAACATTTTTACTTACCTCTTCAGCTGGTACATGAGAAAGAAAAATGACCATGCAGAATCCTTTCCAGTACTTCATATGATTTTGTAGAATAAATTATTTTAGTTATTTAAGCTTAAATAATTTTTAGTGATAATTGCCTAATACTCTCCACGGAGCTTGCCTTTTTACACTTTTCATTACTTTGAGGTATCCACTAAAAAGGATTTAAAATTATTGCTTAGAAGGCTCTTTCCCTCAACCAAGAGTAAAGGGCATTATACATCTAATAACCTGTTAACTCACCTTTTCCATTTAACTTTTCAGAAAAGTTTCCTTGTGCTTAATACTTGCAAGCAGTCAAATAAAGAAAAAAAGCTTAGATATTGATGATTTTTAGGAATCAGTGCAAGTGAGTTCAGGGAGAACCGGCAGGAGCACAGCCCAGCGGAAAAAAACTCTTCAGAAAGGCAGATAAGTGTGCTGACTCTGAAGCACCCTTGGCTGGCAGTGGGCTGGGGCAGAGGTCTTGGCAGAAGCCTGCATGGGAGGCCTGTTACCAGAGCCTGCATCTGATAGCTGTCTCCTGTGGCCCTAAGCGGCCCACTCTTCTTCCTCAGCAACCAAAGAACCACAGACTTAGAGCTTTTGTGTTTGTTAGGAGTTGTGTACCAACTCTGAGTCTTTTGTGATGATTTAAAGACAGGAGGGAAGGAAGAAGGAAGGGAGGGAGGGTGGAGGGAAGGAAGAAGGAAGGGAAAAGAAGGGATTCAGGAAGGTAGAGAAATACACCACCCCCCAAAATAAATCAACTACACACATTCACAGATGGCAGAGAGAAATGGCAACTCTCCTAAATTCTGCATTTTATCTATAATGACTGAACTTCTAAACTTTGCCAACAATTAGGTAGAAATTTGTATCACTTGGTTTTCTTTTCCTTTTTAGTGTTAAAAGATAAGACATAATGGATTCTTGGTCTAGAAGTTTTCTGGGGTTGGGGTAGGAGGACAGGGATGGTCTGGGACTCCCTGGGAAGCACAATGAAGCAAACATTGCCCAAGTGTTCTGAATTTGCCTCCTTGAAATAGTTGAAACATTTCACATTTGATAGTGAGAGTAGCATTAGTGCTCTAAAACAAAATTCTAGCAAAGAAACTCTGACTGCATTCCTCCAAGGATCCACTTAAATATATATGTATTCTCATAGTGACAACAGGGGAATTTTGAAGGTAAATACAAAGATTACCTTCTCTTAAACTGACCTCACAGATTATGAATATTCTTTTGAGGGCAAGAAGGTTATTTACCTCTAATATTCATTATCTTTAACTTCTTTAAAAAAAAATAAGGCTTTATAAAGAGCAGTTTTAGGTTTACAGTAAAGTTGAGAGGAAGATGCAAAGACTTTTCCTATATTCCCTGTACCCTCATTGCACAGTGTACCCTACTGCAAAGAAACATTGTCCTTCCTTTGACTTCTTTTATGAGAAAAAGAAAGATACCTCTGTCTTGTTTAAGCCTCTGTTTGTTTTTTTGTTTGAGTTTTTTGGTTCATGCTATTATTGTGGTTAAAACTAAACTAAGAAGATATATTTGCTTTTTATACCTGTTTATGGTTCTGTTTTCTATTAAGTTACACAAATATGCTCTTTTTAGATGGGAAAAGCTGAGAAAGATTTTCTTAGAGACCTAGAGCTAAAGAACCTATTGATACACTGAAGTATATCTAATAGCTCCATTTTATACAAAATAGACAAACAATAAAAACAAAACAACACATTTGGCTAAAGAAATAAGGCATGAAAAGGCTAAATAAAAGAAATTTCTGAAAGGATGTGTGATTTGACAGTTTTAAATTTCCCTTTCTTCCATCAGCAAGTCTCCAGAAGAAGAACCCATTCTGATACCCTGATGCTTAGTAACAAACATGACAATGCATCAGACTGACCTTCTACTTCTCAGCAATAGCTGGTGAAAGCATCAGTCTCAACTATTTCATGATATTTTTTTGTAATCAGTGCAACCCAGCTGCTGTTTCCTCTTGCACCAAGTGAATTGAAGCCCTCAACTGGTGCACATCACACTTTTAGATGTGTGAAAACCTGATACCTGTAACATAAATCACCATTCCTTTCTTTCCTGGGACCATGCACATGATTCAACATCCATATTAGGGTTGTCAGGAGCATGCCAGCTCAGTGCTGGGAAAATAATCCAACACCTCTCCCCAAAACAAGATGTCATTCTTCAAAACATCTTTAAAAAGACCTTTACACTTTCTGTAAGCAGGTGGATGTTTGAAGTAACGAACTGACTAGCTTCTAAGAATGAGTTTTCAAAAGAAATCCAACACAATTGTCACAATTATTGTTTATATTTCTTTAGAAAGTCGATGAGCAAATAGGATATTCTGCAGCAGAGAGTCCTGGGGTAGATCAGCAGGATCTGTGGGACCTAATTTACTTCTCTCACAAGGCAAGGGGTATCTCATTCTGATCATGAGTAGGTGCCTGTAGGATTGAAACGAGAAGGGTATTTTGAAGACTCCTGCCATTTACTTGAATAATGTAGACTTGGGCTTAGATCTGGCAAAGAATTCAAAAAGAATAACCAGCAGTTAGAATGTCTGGTTTTTAATTTGTGCTTATCTTTTTCTGGAACACTTGTGGTGAATATGTGGTCTCACTCTTTTCCTTTCATACTCCTGGAAAACATTGATGATTCTTTGCACTCCTGCTTACTGAGTTCAAATTTAATTTGAGGCTCCTTCTCAGTTCAACACCTAAGCAGCTCCTACCAATCCATCGGCTATGCCATAAAAATGACTGTTGGTCCCCTGCTCTGGATGCTTGAAAGTTTTGTCGAAGTTATATATTTTATCTAATGTGGTTGGATGGGATCCATGCCCTTCCTGGTGCCTTCAAGTTGGCTGAAGTTTCCAATCATCTAGGTTTAAAACATGTTCAGGATTTCTCCTCCCTGGTTTCTAGTTTCAGTGTCTTTCAAGTAAAGTATTGATAAAAACATTGTAGATACCTATAAATTAACCTAAATTCAGAATTCCTTTTTATTTTTGTAATGTTCTCCTTCAATTTAACTACTTTGCCCACACCTAGTACATTTGCAATATTTTTTTTTAGAACTCAACTTTATCAAGTTTTACTAAGGCATTAAATCTGGTTTTCATAGTAATAACTTTCTTTGTTAGCTCACATTTCATCTACTTATGTAATATTTAATTAAATTGCACAATTAAAATAACTTGATCTAAACAGGTTTGGGAACAGTCTTAACTGAATCTTAGAAGGCGTTCAACAAACCAGTGGGAGCAGAGTGCACAAGTATATGTAGTGGTGATAAGCATCAGCTTTTCCTGATCCTCCGTCAGTAGCTCCTACAGACGCAGAGGATGGTGTTGGTTAATCCCCTGAGTCAGTTAAGCAGAGGTCAGTTAGAGTCTGCACTGTCAAACAGAAGCCCCAACTCTCACTACAGAAGACACTGCAGCATGTTACCCTTTGTGTGTGCTTTCTTTTAAAAAAAGGAGCCAGTTTGCTGTATATGACTCAGGAAACTCAAACAGGGGCTCTGTATCAACCTAGAAGGGTGGGATGGGGAGGGAGATGGGAGGGAGGCTCAGAAGGGAGGGGATATATGTACACCTATGGCTGATTCATGTTGAGGTTTGACAGAAGACAACAAAATTCTGTAAAGCAATTATCCTTCAATTAAAAAATAAATAAATTAAAAAAGGAACCAATTAGCTTTAATATCCTTATTACTTATTTCTTGGGGGACTGGGAGCAAGTAATTCTTAATGGGATTTTTTTTTTAAACAAAAATACTGGAGAATCATACAATGCTGCCAGCACTGGACACAAGTCTGTTTATGCCTTTGCAGCTGGCCTTGTGATGGCAGAACCTTTCACTTAACCTTTACTGTTTATTCTGACTTTCACATGATGGCCAAAATAATGGAACACACCGTCTTTCTCTGGGATGACTTCCACTGTTGAATTACCACTGCTGAATGCACCTTCCTCCTGAACTCTGCTTTTCTCTCTTGACTGTGATCATCATCATGTCTCCTGCACCAGAAGCAGGAATCTGTTCGTCTGTCCCTCGATCCACTTCACAGAGATAGTATACAGAATTCTGGCTCCTGTGCTGTTAGCACAGTTGATCATGGCTCCTACCAGAAGACCCCAGGAAATGCAGGATTTTGCACAGGAGGAACCACCGCATCCTTGTTTCTACATCTGGAACCTGGTAAAAAACCACATTGCTTTTTTATTTTTTCCATTGTGGTAAACTCTATGTAACAACATTTACTCTTTTAAGCTTTCTTGGGTATGTAATTCAGTGGCATTGAATTCAATCTCACGTTGTGCCGTCATCATCACTATCTTCAGAACTTTATTTTTATTTTTTTTAATTTAAATTTATTTATTTTAATTGGAGGCTAATTACTTTACAATATTGTATTGGTTTTGCCTTTATTTTTTATGACTACTAACAAACTCTATACCCATTAAACACAAATGTTTCCCCATTCCCCTCCCCTCAGCCACTGGCAGCCACCAAGTTACTTTCTGTCTCTATGCAGTTGACTATTCTAGATATTAATACTTCATATAGATGAAATCTATACTATCTATACTTTAGTGCCTGGTTTATTCCACGTAGCATGTCTTCAAGGTTCATCCATGTTGTCTCATTGCTTTTTTTAAAAAACATTTTATTTCATATTGGAGTATAGTTGATTAACAATATTGTGTTGGTTTCAGGTATAGAGCAAAGTGATTCAGTTATGCATACGCATGTATCTATTCTTTTTCAAATTATTTTCCCATTTAGGTTGTTACATAATACTGAGCAGAGTTTCCTGTGCTATATAGTCTTCGTTGGTTATCCATTTAAAATATGGTAGTGTGTGTGTGTCAATGGTTTTCCTACTCAGACCACACCATCATAGCCTAGAGTCTCTAAACCCCATTGTACAATGATGAAGACCGTTTTGAGGTTGCCTTTCTTCCCCTAATCTCCTGCAAAGTGATGATCATCTGCCCTCCCCCAAAACGTGAATACCACCTGTGGGCGTTTTATGGAGACCACCCCACATTCCCCCAGACTTGGTTGCTGGGCTCTATTCGTCCTTTCCAATGTTTTAGGATTTTCAAATGCCTGCTAAATCTTCTGCAACAATCAATTCAAATACACAAGTTTGGCTATTCAAATTACTTTTTCCAAAAGTACTTTAAAATGCATTAAGTTATTAATTGCCTGCTGGCACTTTAATCAAACGGGAAAATTGACATAGCCAGAGGCATGTGTTTTTGTGGAAAGAAAATTTATTTAAGAAGAAACAGCAGCTCTTACTGCTTAATTTAAACTGAGAAAACTGTGGAAAATCAACTGCTATGGAAAATTAATAAAACATTTCCAGCTGCAAACAGTGACTAATTGTACAAGATGAAGACTGCCCGGAATTAATAACTTGCAGTCTTCTGTGTGAAGAACCCCCCACCACTTCAATTTACTGGGAGATTAAATTACTTCTAAGTTTGCCATATTAAAACAGAACATGAATAAAACGTTAGTGAACGCACATCTATTATTTACTGTCTGTGATATGGATATAATTATTTCCAAACAACTACAATGTGACGTGACCAGTAATATTTAAATGACTCTTTTAGCAAAAGAATCTACTGCAACATTTTTTCCCCAAAGGGGAAAAATATCCTTCTCTTACTTCTAAAGTGATAAAACTATGCCTAGTTGACTGCTGCAGAGGGTACATCCCTGCCCCAGTGGACTGACATGTGCTCAGTGTCCGAGTTTATATATTTCCCTCTATGTGTCAGATAGTGCTTTGGGGGAGTATGTGCAGCAGAAAATCTCAGCAACTCATTTATGAGTTCTGATCTTAAATGGATGCTGAGCCAGAGTATACCAATGTAGATGCTTCAGGGCTTCCCCTGGTGCCTGATGTGACCATGAGCACATGAGTCTAATAGATTCCTTTATAGGAGAAGAAGGAAGGCCAGAATGATTTCCTGAGACAAGGGGTTTCACTCAAAAGGGACATACATTAGCACAGGCCCTGTCAGCATCATGGACACATCCTCCAAGTTTGATCATGATATCACATCACCTTGTAGGCTGTGATTTCCTCAGCAATAAAATGAGGATGAAATAACATAGACCAATGTTGTCCCTTTTCTCACTCTTTTGCCAGGACTGGATTAATTTTCCTGCCCCAAAGGGCCACCAGGAGGGTCTGTCAGTTTTCCTAGTACATCCAAGCTCTGAGATCCTATGAAACAAGATACAGCAAAAAGATGCCATTCAATGACTAGGAGAGATTTAAAGTGAGACAGAGAAAGAAAAATTCAGAAAACTAGGAGTTCTATTTTTATGAAGTGACAGGATGTTTTAGAGGTCGTTTAACTTTTTGGTTTGTTTTTCAAATTTTAGAGATTAGCAAATAAGAAACCAAGAGGGAATGATCGAATTGGACGTGTGTATTTAGGAGATGTCTCAAAGATGGAGATTTTTGTGTTGATGTTTGACAGAAAACAACAAAATTCTGTAAAGCTATTATCCTTCAATTAAAAAATAAATAATTAAAAAAAAATGGAGATTTTCTTAGCAGAGAGGCCCTGCCACCCTTGGCAGCTTATCCTTTAATGCTCACACAGAGGGTACATTCAGCCTCTTGCTATTTGATATTGCTGGCAGGAAGGTCCGAGTATTGGCCTGGAGAGAATAAAGGCATGTTCTTTAGAAATGCAGAGGCTTAACCTGAAGCATAACTGGTTTGGGGTTTACCACAGAAGTTATCTGGACATATCATTTGATTTCCAGGTTTTAAATGTAATTCTAAACAAGATCTGGCCACATAGCCCTCTGCTGTATGACTCAGAGAGACTTTATCTGCCACCAAATGCCATTCAGGCTTAATTCTGCAGCAGTGAGTTGTATAAATTGGGACATTCTTTGAGGCCCTGGAGCATTATGGCTCTCAGAGGAGGAGAGATGAGGCCTGCTTCCTCCTCCCTGTTGCTCAGGCAAGACACTTTTTTAGGTTGTCTCTATTTGGGTTCATCTTGGTTTTCCTTTTTTAGAAACATTTAAGACTTGTGATAGTAGGTTGAGCTTTATCTACAGGCAAAGTGTCCAGCTGCAGATACCACTGAATCAGAGGAGTCCTGGGCAAGGTTCCTTGACCTGGCAAAGCTTCCTCTCCCTGCTGGAAAATATTCTCCAGAGAGGCATGAATTGATTGGCACTTTTTCAGTGACTGCTCTCCAGCAGGAGGTGAAAGGGTAGACCTCCAGATCCTGAATGGGAGCAGCACTAGGATGGGAACCAGACAGGGAGAACAGGACACAGGATGTACATCAGCCTGCCCAGGCCTGGGTGGACTCTGCCTTTTGAGAAGTGGCAGACTGACCTGCCCTCTTGCTTTCACACATCATTCCATGTATAGAGTTTGCCCCAACCTTGAATGAAAAAAGGATATTTGAAAAACATAAATTTGCCCTCAACAGCTGTCTATACTTAGTATCTCCAGCTCCCTTCCTTTCCCTTGAACTCACTACAGTCAGATTCTCATCCCTGCTACTCCTTCAGAACTGCCTTTGCCCAAGTCATCATGACCTTTACCTTGCTGAATCCAGTGCACACTCCTCATCCTCAGTTTATTTGACTATGAGGAACATCCAGTCCAGTTGATCTTTTCTCCTTAACACTTTTGTTCTTCGAAATTTAGACACACAAAGAAACATCAGAGGGGCATGCACACAGAAGAAGACCTTGTAAATGCACAAGGTGGTGGTGATCTGCAAGCCAAGGAGAGAGGCTGAGAAGAAACCAAACCTGCAACACCTTGATCTTGGACTTCCTGCTCTAGGAGAACTAGGAGAAAATACATTCCTGTTGTTTAAGACATTCAGTCTATGGTGTTTTGTTGCTGCTAAGTCACTTCAGTTGTGTTCGACTCTGTGTGACCCCGTAGACGGCAGCCCACCAGGCTCCCCCATCCCTGGGATTCTCCAGGCAAGAACACTGGAGTGGGTTGCCATTTCCTTCTCCAATGCATGAAAGTGAAAAGTGAAAGTGAAGTCACTCAGTCGTGTCCGACTCTTCGCAACCCCATGGACTGCAGCCTACCAGGCTCCTCCGTCCATGGGATTTTCCAGGCAAGAGTGGGGTGCCATTGCCTTCTCCGATGGTGTTTTCTTAAGGCAGCCCTAACAATCTAATACACTTGTGAAGATGCCAACCACTGATAAATCAAGCGCTAATCAGTTAGTCTTTGAAAATTGTACTCAGACAAAAAATAGAAGGCAGCGATTTTGGCTTCAAAAAGCTTGTCATGTGTTGCCTGTGCAGAGGTACTTGCATGTTAGGGGCGATTCTCCACTTCCCTCTCTAGCTAACCCCAGCTGCCATCCCATGATGCTCTGCTTGGTTCTCAGAGATGCTGAACTGGGGGATTGCATCACCTAGGCTCTCTTGCTCTTAGGCTTCCAACTGGGCTTAGACAATGGAAATTAACAGCAGGGGAGGAGAGGTGGAAAAGACAGCTAAATTAGTCATTGTAGCCCCTCTCCTTAAGGGCCAGTTTTGTGTCAAAGCCTGGCTTCTTCCCAGCAAGAACTATCTCTAGGATGTCATCTGCATCCCCTCCCCTTGTTTTGTAGGCCTACAATGGCCATGGCTTCTTGTCACTCCTCATCCACAGATGCTCTCTCCTCTTGTCGATTCTCTTAACCCCCTAACCACACCTCTATAAAGGATCCTAAGTTTACTAAGCTCTCTTTGATTAGACCTTTCTGAGTATGCTATTTGTTTCCCATGAGAACTCTGACTAATACAGAGAGAGAGAATAGTATGGTGAGAAAAACCATCACTGGTCAGACAGTCCTGGATTTTTTTTTTTTTAATTGAAGTATAGTTGATGTGCAATATTGTATGTTACAGATATACAATATAGTGGTTCACAATTTTTAAAAGTTTTACTGCATTTATAGTTATTATAAAATATTGACTATTCCCTGTGTTGTAAAATATTTACTTGTAGCTGGTTTTATATGTAAGTTTGTATCTCTTAATCCCCTACCTGTTTATTGCCCTTCCCACCTTCCCTCTCCCCATTGGTAACCATTAATTAGTTCTCTAGATCTGTAAGTCTGTTTCTTTTTTGTTATATTCACTACTTTACTATATTTTTTAGAATTTATGTATCAATGATAGCATATAGTATGTCTTTTTCTGATTTTTTCACTTAGCATAACATCTACCAAATCTACTCATGTTGTTGCAAATGGCAAAATTTCATTCTTTTTTATGGCTGAGTAGATTTACATTGATTGTATACATACACACACACACATATATACAGTATGTATATATATACACATATACATACAGGAGGAGGAAATGACAACCCACTCCAGTATTCTTGCCTGGAGAATCCCATGAACAGAGGAGCCTGGTGGGCTATAGTCCATAGGGTTGCAAAGAGTCAGACATGATTGAAACACTTAACACACACACACACGTATACGTATACATGTGTGTGTGTGTGTGTATACGTGTGTGTGTGTGTGTGTGTGTGTGTGTGTATAGATAGGTATTACCTGGTGGCTTCCCTGGTTCAGATGGTACGGAATCTGCCTGCGATGCTGAAGTCCTAGGTTTGACCCCTGGGTCAAGAAGATCCCTTGGAGAGGCAGTGGCTACCCACTCCAGTATTCTTGGAGCTTCCCTGGTAGCTCAGGTGGTAAAGAATCTGCCTGCAATGCTGGAGATCCAGGTTTGATCCCTGAATTGGGAACATCTCCTGGAGAAGAGAATGGCTACCCACTCCAGTATTCTTGCCTGGAGAATTCCATGGACAGAGGAGCCTGATGGGCTATAGTCCATGGGGTTGCAAAGAGTTGGACATGACTGAGCAACTGACATTTTCACCACACTATAAATATATATATATATATATACACCGAGCAACTAACATATATATATATATTATATATATATATATATATACACACACACACCACATCTTTATCCATTCATCTGTTAATGGATATTTAGCTTGCTTCCATATCTTGACAACTGTAAATAATGCTATGGTCAGACAGCCCTGAATTTTAATACCAGCCTATCGATAAATAGTTGCACTATTCTGTGCATACTTTTTGTCTCTCAGATCCTCAGTTTCTCCTGAACATTATAAAGTATGTATAACAATGCTTTTCTTACAGGGTTACTGAAAAGATAAAATAAGATACAGTCTTTGGCAAATGGTAGGTGCTCAACAGTGGTATTACGGAAGTAGATGAAGTAGTTGGTTTTTGTTTATAGGACATTCTTACAAATACTAATCTTAAGCCCAAAGAAATAACTTTGTCATGAGAAAGTTTCAGGTGCCACAGCAATTTCAAAGAAGAGATCAAGGCCCTGACAGGTCTCCTGTGCTGGGCAAAACTGATGGTTCCAGGCTATGGGAGACACACCCCTTCTCCTAGTTATCCAATGCAACACTAATTAGATGATATTTTGAAGGGATTTTGCAGATGTAATTAAGGTTCCATATCAGTGGACCTTAAAACAGAGAGCCTACTTAATCATAGAAGTACTTTAGAAGCAGAGATTTTTCTCAGGCTGAACATAGAAGGGGAAGGCAGAGGAACACACCTTGGCTGACCTGGCAGAAAGAAAAACATCCACGTTGTTAACTGCCTGCAGGAGGCCACATGGCAAAGAATTGTGGGCAGCCTCTGGGAGCTGAAGGAGGTCCCCAGCCAACTGCTAGCAGGAAAATAGAAAAACAAAGATCTCAGTCCTACAACCATAGGAAGTGGATTCTGTCTCAAAAAGACCTCAGACCCCAGATGAGAACCGTGGCCTCGGCTGACACTTTGATTAGAGCCCAGTGGATTCTGCCCTCCAGAAACTATGAGAAATAAATTTGTGTTGTTTTGAATCACCAAGTTGGTGGTCAATTGTTTCATAGCAGTAGAAAACTCATTCCCAACCTCTATGGCAGCAAGTTCCTTTTCTGGTTATAAAGAAAATGCTTTCTGGTCCCAGCTAGTCGCTGCATCGCTCTGTTTCTTGGCTTTCCCATCAGCAAATGCACATGCTTCCCTACACTTCCAGCTCACTTATCTTGAATGTTCACCCTCCAGGAACAAGATTTCAAACGACATTAAGTAATAACAGCCACACATCAAGCTTCTGCCCGTGATGGGAAACAAAATCATCTGTGCAGCTATTGGCCAAAGGGATAAACAAGTGAGGAGAAACAACACACAAGAATAGTTTCTGATTTCAGGTGACATTTTTAGTAGGCTCACTTAATTTCAAAAATGGTAATAGAAGCCTTTGGAAAATTCCACAGTTCAAGATAGGAAAAGGAAGGCTTACCAAAAGGTAAACACTTCAGTTCCTTTCTGCACATTGTTTCTTTAGGCTACTAAGCTTGCTGTTTCTCAGGGGGGCCATAGTGCAAACAACTAAAATCTTAAAGAAACAATCAAGTAAAATCAAGCATGTAGGAAACTTTATGTAGTAGAGATGGGCTAGAAAAGAAAAATGGAATTTAATTAACTGTCTTGGTTAAGCAGAGCAGATATTAGCCTTAAGAATCAAACCTACTGTTTAAGGAACTTTCTGAAGTGTGTATTTATAAGAGATTATCAGCTATAAGGGAAGAGTCTTACTTTAGTGGCACATGTCAATCCACCTCATTATCTATTACACATATTTGATTTTCCTTTTTTTCTCCCATTATTTGAAAATCTGTGCTTTAGGTGGATCTTCATGATTTGGATCTATTTAAAAACATTTTTTATGAGCATATAAGAGACTCTAAATTCTTTTTTGAATCCTTATTGTTTCTCTGTTCTTTGGAATAATATGCAGAATTGAGTTTTGCAATATAGTGCTAAGGTCTTTGTTTTATTATGGAGCTAATTATTACCATGGGTCATTATAAGATAAGAAGCCACAAATACATTAGTGATGGCAGAGATCTAAGCAGCTAATATAGCGTACATGCTTGGATAAGGATATATTCTTGCAAAGATATCTTTACATTTCAGTAATTAAGTGTGTCATATTAATTGCATGGCCCTTTCATAAAACCTTGCAAAAAAAAACCACACACACCAAGAACTTTTCGTCTTGATATCAGATTAGAACTGATTGCATAATTACATTACCTGGATAATTAAATACAAATCTGATAGGTTCAGAACGGTACAATGTTGTGGTTTCATTTTCTAATAGAATTACCCTGCCTTTGGTTTAGAATCCTTGCTAAGCAATGGAGATCCAATTACTTAGTGACATGACATCAGCTCCTCAGGGACCTTTCCTCAGAGAAAAGTCTCAGATTAAAAATTATTCAGGGAGCTTCCTTCTTGTTCCATTACTGGGATCTAAATCATAGGAATTAGAGATGTGAGAGATCTATTAGGCTTTTTTCTCTTATCCAAGGAGCAAGGGAAGAGTGTTCATCAAACATTGTTCTTGGTTTGCTAAGGTCCAATTTAGATTTAAAAAAAAAGAACATTGTTGGGATGAGACACTCCTCCAGCCCCTGAAAGACACATCTTTTCTGTCACCTCACAGATTCTTTAATGATAATCTGAAGATACATTTACTTGCCAAGATTAGGGTGATAAAATGGCTGTATTTCTGACAGAATAATTACTTCATGTCAAAAATAATTTTAGGCAAAATTAAATAGGAATATCCTCATGTGAAGGTTATCTTCAAGTAACTCTGAAAATAATTCTGTTAGATTTGACAGACTTCATTGTTTGGTTTGATGACAGACCTTGAAGCCATGTTTGTAGGTCAGAGCCCAATTCTTTTCATACCAGCTTCAGCTCTCTGAACGTTTTTCAGTCAGGTATGCAAAGAAACACCATCATCACCTCTACCAGTGGGAATGACTGGGCAGAGCGTGTTTCCCATGTTTGCTGTCCGTGTCAGTTGTATTTTAGGTCCTGCGTCTGTGGCCATCTGGAGGTCAGCTTGGAAGTCCTGCTGACCTTGATCACGCTGGCTTTCCTGTTAGGTGTTAGGCTTGCTGTCGATTGGTCTAGGCTATGTGACTGGAGTGACAGCATCAGGCTAGCCTCAGCTTGTCCCCTGGTGATGGCAGAAGTTCAAGGGAGAGCAAAATCAGTGCCTGAGCCCATATCAAACCTCTGCTTGCAGCCTATCTTTTAACATTGCCTTAAACATAGAAAGATGTAAATCAAATCTCTAACGATTATACAGTGGAAGTGAGAAATAGATTTAAGGGACTAGATCTGATAGACAGAGTGCCTGTTGAACTATAGACGGAGGTTTGTGACATTGTACCTGAGACAGAGAACAAGAACATCCCCAAGAAAAAGAAATGAAAAAAAGCAAAATGGCTGTCTGAGGAGGCCTTACAAATAGCTGTGAAAAGAAAAGAAGCAAAAAGCAAAGGAGAAAAGGAAAGATATACTCATTGGAATGCAGAGTTCCAAAGAATAGCAAGGAGAGATAAGAAAGCCTTCCTTAGTGATCAGTGCAAAGAAATCGAGGAAAACAATAGAATAGGAAAGACTAGCGATCTTTTCAAGAAAATTAGAGATACCAAGGGAACATTTCATGCAAAGATGGGCTCGATAAAGGACAGAAGTGGTATAGACCTAACAGAAGCAGCAGATATTAAGAAGAGGTGGCAAGAATACACAGAATAACTATACAAAAAAGATCTTCATGACCCAGATAATCACAATCGTGTGATCACTCACCTAGAGCCAGACATTCTGGAATGTGAAGTCAAGTGGGCCTTAGAAAGCGTCACTATGAACAAAGCTAGTGGAGGTGATGGAATTCCAGTTGAGCTATTTCAAATCCTGGAAGATGATGCTGTGAAAGTGCTGACCTCAATATGCCAGTAAATTTGGAAAACTCAGCAGTGGCCACAGGACTGGAAAAGGTCAGTTTTCATTCCAATCCCTAAGAAAGGCAATGCCAAAGAAGGCTCAAACTACAGCATAATTGCACTCATCTCACACACTAGTAAAGTAATGCTCAAAATTCTCCAAGCCAGGCTTCAACAGTACATGAACTGTGAACTTCCAGAGGTTCAAGCTGGATTTAGAAAAGGCAGAGGAACCAGAGATCAAATTGGCAATATCTGCTGGATCATTAAAAAAGCATAAGAGTTCCAGAAAAACATCTATTTCTGCTTTATTGACTATGCCAAAGCCTTTGACTGTGTGGATCACAATAAACTGTGGAAAATTCTGAAAGAGATGGGAATACCAGACCACCTGACCTGCCTCCTGAGAAATCTGTATGCAGGTCAGGAAGCAACAGTTAGAACTGGACATGGAACAACAGACTGGTTCCAAATAGGAAAAGGAGTACGTCAAGGCTGTATACTGTCACCCTGCTTATTTAACTAATATACGGAGTACATCATGAGAAATGCTGGGCTGGATGAAGCACAAGCTGGAATCAAGATTGCCGGGAGAAATATCAATAACCTCAGATATGCAGATTACACCACCCTTATGGCAGAACGTGAAAAAGAACTAAAGCGCCTCTTGATGCAAGTGAAAGTGGAGAGTGAAAAAGTTGGCTTAAAGCTCAACATTCAGAAAACAAAGATCATGGCATCTAGTCCCATCACTTCATGGCAAATAGATGAAGAAACAGTGGAAATTGTGGCAGACTTTATTTTGGGGGGCTCCAAAATCACTGCAGATGGTGACTGCAGCCATGAAATTAAAAGACGTTTGCTCCTTGGGAGAAAAGTTTTGACACTTAGACAGCGTATCAAAAAGCAGAGACATTACTTTGCCAACAAAGGTCCGTCTAGTCAAGGCTATGGTTTTTTCCAGTAGTCATGTGTGGATGTGAGAGTTGGACTATGGAGAAAGCTGAGCACCAAAGAATTGATGCTTTTGAACTGTGTTGTTGGAGAAGACTGTTGAGAGTCCCTTGGAATGCAAAGAGATCCAACCAGTCAATCCTAAAGGAAATCAGCTCTGAATATTCTTTGGAAGGACTGATGTTGAAGCTGAAACTCCAATACTTTGGTCACCAGATGCGAAGAGCTGACTCATTTGAAAAGACCCTGATGCTGGGAAAGATTGAGGGCAGGAGGAGAAGGGGATGACAGAGGATGAGATGGTTGGGTGGCATCACTGAGTCAATGGACATGGGTTTGGGTGGACTCCGGGAGTTGGTGATGGACAGGGAGGTCTGGCGTGCTGCAGTCCATGGGGTCAGACACGACTGAGTGACTGAACTGTACTGTACTGAACATAGAAAGATACATGGTGAGCTCAGTGTCAGCCACAGGGTGCTCTGTATGTGTGTTCCACACTTCCCTATCCTATACTGTCTCCTGGAGTTTGCTCAAATTCATGTCCCTTGAGTTGGTGATGCTCTCTAACCATCTCATCCTCTGCCACCCTCTTCTCCTTTTGTCTTCATTCTTTCCCAGCATCAGAGTCTTTCCCAATGAGTTGGCTTTTGGTAGCACAGGGTGCTACCATCAGGCTATCCTGCCCATGGAGGAAGGCAAAGGGACGTGACAAAGGGCATGGATACAGGGAGGAATTAAAATTTGGGGCCATCGTTGCTATTTACCACACAGTTCCATCAGCAACTATGAGATTGCTCTTTTATTTAATCTGGAAAAGATCTCTTTATTATTAAACTGTATCTTAGATGACCTTCAGTCCTGGAGTAAGTTTTAAAATGAGCCATTAAATGGGATATTGTAGAAAAAGAGATATAGTGTCTTCATTATCTTTGAGTCCTTTGGTCATTATTGAAATTGCTAATTAGATATATGAAATGACTGGATGGCATCACTGATTCATTGGTCATGAACTTGGGGAAACTCCAGGAGATGGTGAAGGACAGATAAGCCTGATGTGCTGCAGTCCATGGGGTTGCCAAGAGTTGGACACAACTTGGCAACTGAACAGCAACAATTAGAAAGATAATCTTGCCTGCAACTGATGTGAAAGTCACTCAAGTCATGTCCGACTCTTTGCAAACCCATGGACTATACAGTTCATGGAATTCTCCAGGCCAGAACACTGGAGTGGGTAGCTGTTCCCTTCTCCGGTGGATCTTCCCAACCCAGGGATCGAACCCAGGTCTCCCGCATTGCAGGTAGATTCTTTACCAGCCGAGCCAAAGGCTGCAATTTACATCTTTATTTAAAATTAATTTTTGTTAGGATATAGTTGATTTATAATGTTGTATTTAATATCTTTTTCCTTTAAAAATTTTTTATTTTATTTATTTAGTTTTGGCTGTGCTGGGTCTTCATTGCTGCATATGGGCTTTCTCTGGTTGTGGCAAGCAGTGTGGGGGTGGGGGCTACTCTTCTTTGCAGTGTGAGGGCTTCTTATTGAGGTAGATTCTCTTGTTGTAGAGCACAGGTTCTAGGGTAGGTGGGTTTCAGCAGTTTCATAGAACTTTTTTAAGTATAAAATAACGCCCAGTTGGATTATAGAGATTTTTCATGGCTTTGAGTATTTTGGTCACAACTTTCAAGGTCATGTTAATGGCAAAGGTGTTTTTCAGATGAATCTAAATGCTTTCAGTCTATCTTCATTTCATACCACTGATGGCATCTTCCAGATGGTGTGTTTTTCACTGCACAGCAAGATCACAATATGATTTGAAGTTTTATGAAGTATTCAAATGTAAATGACAAGTAATGTTTCCATAACTTTATTTAAACCTTGTGAGTTGACCGAGAAATGTTGATTCTTCATTAGCAAACTTTGAATACATTTAAATATGGAAGTTTTTATGTTTATGTCTTATCTCCTCAAGGAAATTGTAAGCTCCTTAAGAAGAAGCACACAGGCTTACATTTATTCCCTGGAGAATACTAATTGCCTAGAGAAGACTAGTTATTTGATCAGGACCTACACTCTTGCCTCATAGTACAGAAGGGATATTTTTGTTCTTTTACTGAGATTCTCAATCCTATAGCAAGAGAATGAATTCTAGGGACAAAGACACTGCTTAGCATGTAAAATTTATTTAGAATCTTTAAATCCAGGACCAAGTGTGTATTCTCATGGGACATTTCACTGTCTATAAAAAAAATCACTGACTTTATGTAAAAGGCAGTTTTTTAAAAATGTCGTGTTCTGGGCCATCTGGATGACAAATATAATGAAGTCCTGCCATGTAATTTCAGCACCAAAGTCTGTGATTGTAGTATTATTGGAGTCTAGTAGTACTTTCACAGTTTCAGGCTAATGAATAGAGAACACCACAAGCTCAATACATAAATCACATATTAGATTTTCACAATTGCATCAGAAACATGAAGTAGAATGTATATTGTGGTTGAAAAGAACATTATGGCAACACTTATTCAGAGAAGTGATGCTTTGATCAGTAAGTAATAAGGATCAAATGATGTCAAGGTATTTGGTTTGAAAAACATTTTCCAGGAATTCAGGCAGTTTCATTGGTATGCCCAGCTCAACAGAATGAGGGAAGGGCAGGCAGCACATAGTCATGTTGTACGTGGTAATTCAATTTCAGAGAAACATTATGGATCTATTACATTAATGTTTTTAATTTGAATTTTATTAGGTTTGCAATTCGTTTGTAATTAGTGCACAGACTTTGGCTTTATAATTGAATAAGAACTGCAAGAGAGTGAATTCATCATGAGTTTTATGTTCATACATGTTTAAGTAATATTATTATAAACATAACTGAAGTCAACATCTGGGCATCAATGGGAGCTTCTTTGAAAGGGATTTTATGGTACTCACACTGAGAAACTTTGATGCAACATTTATATACTAGGACAATTTTCATTTTTATCCCAGAGAACTTAGGTATTTTAAGAGTAATTTGAGCAAAATAATTGATTAAAGAAAAAGAGTATATGTGTGTGTGAACATAAACTTGTATACATCTTACCCAAAACTCCAAAATGCTTTGAAATCCTAGAAGATAAATTATATCTACATATATAGTCTTACAATAAAATGTTATTATAACATTGCATCAGGAAATTGAAAATAAAGCCCAACATGGCTAATCCCAACCCAGGACTCTTAAGTTTATGCAGTTGAACTATGTTATTAATAATTCCCGTCATGGAGTAGAATCATATTAACCCATTAGGATACATTGTTTCTTGTTTGCATTTTTCTCTGTGGAATTTTCATGCCAAACGCAAGCACAGGAATGGAGAGTTGAGTCTGCTCTGCTGGAAAGATGTAAATGGCACTTACTAGTTCACCTGTTCACCGTCACTGAGACATTTCCTAGGGAAGTGCCTGAACCTGAGAATCACTTCATCAGGGAGATGCTTGGTGCCTGGTCTTTAAAAACAAGCTCCCCCCACCTCCTCACCAAAGCATTTTCAATCTGATTTTCTTAATCTGGGGTTCTTATTCTGGGTAGAACTCTGAGAGCTGGGGGGAAAAAGAAGGGAGGAAAAAAAAAAAAAAAAAAAACCCTCCCCATACAGAGAAGAGCAAATTGAAAGCCACCAAGGGGTGTGCCTTAAGGCAGTTTGTAAATCCACTTCCTTTGTCATAACAAGAACAAATCCCACCTTTGAAGTTTTTCCTTCTTGTCACAAGAGGGGATGTCTGTTGTTTAATCCATTTTAGCCCTTAATACCTGACCGGGATCAATCCTGTTGGCTAGATTACACAGCATTCATGCTGATTTTAAACTGGCCGGGAGTGGGGGCGTGGGAGGCAGAGGGCACCAGGTTCTGACTCACTGGTGTGAGAATCTCAAAAACAATCAATGTCTCTGTGCAGACCACCTAGATTTTGATAAAATGTCCTTTTACACTTAAATGCATAGTCATAATGACCATTGTTATACAGATTTTGGTGTGTTCTATAAGTGGTATATTTTCCACGGTCCTTTAAAAACTCACTCATTCACAGTGGCAAAGGAGACTATGGTGTTCATCACATAGCGCATAAAGCCTTCAATTAGAATTCAACGACCACCTTCTTCCTCATTCCCCATATCAACTATGGGTGTGGTTTTGAGCAATGGGGGACACTGAGCTTCTCAATACCTACCCTCCATGTCATATCTCTTTCACAGGCATTTGATTATTGAGTGAGAAAAAGAAAAAAAGTCTCAATAAAATGCAGCCCTATTTTTTCATTCTCTAAAAACTTTCAGCTCATTTTCTTGTAAGAATTCTGAAACCCCATAATGAGCAGAGGTGAGGGGCCCTCAGAGTAAATGTCAAAAAGGGCCAGTTGATAATTAGGTATTTTTCTAGGCAAGTGGCTATTAACTGATTCTTAACAATACGCATTGTCTATCAAGTCACTTTAGGTTGCCTAAGTGCTGAGAAATCTTCCCAGAAAACTGAGCAGCGGAGGGAGAAGACAGGGGATGGAGCAGGCTGCAATTACCAGTGGGACTTTCACTTACCATCTTGTTCTGAAAGAGGCCAAGACATCACAATTAGTTCTACCCAATTTGGAGTATCTTTGAAAAAGTCAGTCATATAGGAATGACAAGAAAATGCCCAGTCAGTGAGGACTGGAAATGCATATTTGATACTTGGGTCAAAGGCAAGACAAATCGGCTCCTGGTTTCCTCTTTTGACTTATGTTTGCCATGACCGTCACCCCGAGATTCCCAAGGGCAGAAGCCATGCTTATTCATCTCTCTAGCCACAAGCCATTTCGCAGGGCTTGGGGCTTTGTGAAGACTCAAAAGAGGTTTGTGGGTAACCAAATGAATTGATTTTGAAAGGACATTTGGGTGCCCCCTTCCAGAAGAAGGTGAAAACATCATTTGTCACTAGCAGCCATGTTAAGTAACAAAAGTGAAACATGCTACTTTTTTTCTCTTTTAATAGTCAGGAGAGCAAAGTACTATTTAAGTTATAGTATTTGAGAAGTGGAATTGCTTATTGGATGTCACATTATTTCATTAATTTCTACGATGCTTTTTTCATCTTCATCATTCACACCGGCTGCTGGAATACACTTTTGCTTGCACAAGGTAGGGAACGCTAGAATTGATCCTGAGAGACAAAGCAGAGCATCTTGAGTCACATGGATTAGATTTTGAAGTTACTGATTTATCAACTTACTATAAAAATGAGGAACTTCCCTGGTGGTCTAGTGGTTAAGACTCCACACTTATACTGCAGGAGGCACAGGCTTGATTACTGGTTGGGGAACTAAGATCTTGCGTGCTGAAAGGTGTGGCCAAAAAAGTTGAAAAATAAAGTTAAAAAAAAAGAATGGGGGTACAGAAATTGACAAATTGATCCTAAAATTCATATGGAAATAAATGCAAAGGACCCAGAAGAGCCAACTCAATCTGAAAAGGAAGGACAAAGTTAGAAAATTCCAAAACTTAATCACTAAGCTGTAGTAATCAAGAGTGCATGGTGCTGGCATACAGAGACATTTAAGCAGTGATACTTTCATGTGTCAGCTTTCCTGAGCTACAGTCTCCTGTCATTCAGTCAAACTCTAGGTATTGCTGTGGAGGTATTTTGTGTTTTGTAAATGTGACTAAAGTCTATAATCAGTTTACTTTAAGGAAGATTATCCTAGATAATCTAGGTGGGCCTGATTCAATCAGTTGAAAGAGCAGAACTGAGACTTCCCTGAAGAAGAAATTCTGGCTATGGACAGCAGCTTCCGCCTGTGCCTGAGAGGTTCAGTTTGCCCTTCCTGACAGCCTGCCCTTTGAATTTCAGACTTGCCATAGCTGCATAAATCAATTCTTTACAATAAATCAATCTTTCTTTCCTTGCTTTGTCTGTATGTGTAGGTGTATATATACATAAATTTGTGGATATACGTCTCTCTATGTAGGTATATATGTGTGTGTATAAATAGTAAATATAGGTGTATGTTGTTTTACGGGGCTTTGCTTTACTGCACTTCACAGGTATTGAATTTTTACAAATTGAGGGTTTGTAGCAACCCAATGTTGACCAAGTCTATTGGCACCACTTTTCCAATAGCATTTGCTTATTTTGTGTCACTGTGTTATTTTGGGGGCTCCAAAATCACTGCAGATGGTGACTGCAGCCATGAAATTAAAAGACGCTTACTCTTTGGAAGGAAATTTATGACCAACCTAGATAGCATATTGAAAAGCAAAGACATTACTTTGCCAACAAAGGTTTGTCTAGTCAAGGCTATGGTTTTTCCAGTGGTCATGTATGGTTGTGAGAGTTGGACTGTGAAGAAAGCTGAGCACTGAAGAATTGATGCTTTTGAACTGTGGTGTTGAAGAAGATGCTTGAGAGTCCCTTGGACTGCAAGGAGGTCCAACCAGTCCATCCTAAAGGAGATCAGTCCTGGGTGTTCATTGGAAGGATTGATGCTAAAGCTGAAACTCCAATACTTTGGCCACCTCATGTGAAGAGTTGACTCATTGGAAAAGACTCTGATGCTGGGAGGGATTGGGGGCAGGAGGAAAAGGGGACGACAGAGGATGAGATGGCTGGATGGCTTCACCGACTTGACGGACATGAGTTTGAGTGAACTCTGGGAGTTGGTGATGGACAGGGAGGCCTGGCGTGCTGCTATTCATGGGGTTGCAAATAGTCGGACACAACTGAGTGACTGAACTGAACTGAACTGTGTTACCTTTTGGTAATTCTTGCAATATCTCAAATTTTTTCATTATTACTATATTTATTATGATTATTACTGAACCAGACTTGGGTCTGTTCACCCGACACATAGCAAAGCCAATCTGCTGACACAGGATTGTGTGGTGAAGGAAAGCATAGTATTTATTGCAAGGCACCAAGCAATGAGAATGGGCATCTTATGGTCACAAGATCAAAACTCTTTCAGAAATGGGTTCTTAAAGACAGCATTTGAGGTGGGGGTTGCAGCTTGCTGACTTTCGTCTGATTAGTTGGTGGTGAGATAACACGGTGAAGTTTGGGGACTCTAATCATCAACCTTCTGGTTCAAACCAGCCTGAGGTCTGTGTTTTTGTGGTTGGCATGTATTCATCATCCTCTACCTGGGCAGTTTGGGGGAGGGAGTTTTGGTTTCTGCAGAACAGCACGAAGATATGCATCAGATTGTTAATGTATATCCTTTGAAAAGGAACTAGGATTCTGATATGCATCAGATTGTTATCTATATCCTTTGAAGAGGTACTAGGATTCTGTTTTACACACATTTCCTTTGTTTCTGAATTCCTGCACTTCCTTAAGATCAGTTCAGTTCAGTTGCTCAGTGCTGTCCAAGTCTTTGCAACCCCATGGACTGCAGCACGCCAGGCTTTCCTGTCCATCACCAACTCTGGAGTTTACTCAAACTCATGTCCATTGAGTTGGTGACGCCAACCAACCATCTCATCCTCTGTTGTCCCCTCCTCCTCCTGCCTTCAATCTTTCCCAGCATCAAGGTCTTTTCAAATGAGTCAGCTCTTCACATCAGGTGGCCAAAGTGTTGGAGTTTCAGCTTCAACATCAGTCCTTCCAATGAATATTCAAGACTGATTTCCTTTAGGATGGACTGGTTGGATCTCCGTGCATTCCAAGGGACTCTAGAGAGTCTTCTCCAACAACACGGTTCAAAAACATCAGTTCTTCTGTGCTCAGCTTTCTTTATAGTCCAACTCTCACATCCACACCTGACTATTGGAAAAACCATAGCCTTGACTAGACAAACCTTTGTCAGCAAAGTAATGTCTCTGCTTCTTAATATGCTGTCTAGGTTGGTCATAACTTTTCTTCCAAGGAGTAAGTGTCTTTTTATTTCATGGCTGCAGTCACCATCTGCAGTGATTTTGGAGCCCAAGAAAATACAATCTGTCACTGTTTCCATTGTTCCCCCATCTATTTGCCATGAAGTGTTGGGACCGGATGCCATGATCTTTGTTTTCTGAATGTTGAGCTTTAAGCCAACTTTTTCACTCTCCTCTTTCACTTCACTCTCCTCTTTCATTTGCATCAAGACTCTCTCTTGTTCTTCTTCACTTTCTGCCATAAGGGTGGTGTCATCTGCATATCTGAGGTTATTGATACTTCAATCTTAGTTCCAGCCTGTGCTTCATCCAGCCCAGCGTTTCTCATGATGTACTCTGCATATAAGTTAAATAAACAGAGTGACGATATGCAGCCTTTACGTACTCTTTTTCCTATTTGGAACCAGTCTGTTGTTCCATGTCCATTTCTAACTGTTGCTTCCTGACCTGCATACAGATTTCTCAAGAGGCAGGTCAGGTGGTCTGGTATTCCCATCTCTTTCAGAATTTTCCACAGTTTATTGTGATCCACACAGTCAAAGGCTTTGCCATAGTCAATAAAGCAGAAATAGATGTTTTTCTGGAACTCTTGTGCTTTTTTGATGATCCAGCAGATGTTGCCAATTTGATCTCTGGTTCCTCTGCCTTTTCTAAATCCAGCTTGAACCTCTGGAAGTTCACAGTTCATGTATTGCTGAAGCCTGGCTTGGAGAATTTTGAGCATTACTGTACTAGCATGTGAGATGAGTACAATTGTGTGGTAGTTTGTACATTCTTTGGCATTGCCTTTCTTAGGGATTAGAATGAAAACTGCCCTTTTCCAGTCCTGTGGCCACTGCTGAGTTTTCCAAATTTACTGGCATATTGAGGTCAGCACTTTCACAGCATCATCTTTTAGGATTTGAAATAGCTCAACTGGAATTCCATCACCTCCACTAGCTTTGTTCATAGGGAGGCTTTCTAAGGCCCACTTGACTTCACATTCCAGGATGTCTGGCTCTAGATGAGTGATCACACCATTGTGGTTATCTGGGTCATGAAGATCTTTTTTGTACAGTTCTTCTGTGTATTCTTGCTACCTCTTCTTAATATCTGCTGCTTCTGTTAGGTCCATACCATTTCTGTCCTTTATCAAGCCCATCTTTGCATGAAATGTTCCCTTGGTATCTCTAATTTTCTTTCTTTCTCATTCTATTGTTTTCCTCGATTTCTTTGCACTGATCACTGAGGAAAGCTTTCTTATCTCTCCTTGCTATTCTTTGGAACTCTGCATTCCAATAGGTGTATCTTTCATTTTCTCCTTTGCCTTTAGCTTCTTTTATTTTTCAGCTATTTGTAAGGCCTCCTCAGACAGCCATTTTTCTTTTTTTCATTACTTTTTCTTGGGGATGTTCTTGTTCCCTGTCTCAGGTACAATGTCATGAACCTCCGTCCATAGTTCAGCAGGCAGTCTATCTATCAGATCTAGTCCCTTAAATCTATTTCTCACTTCCACTGTATAATCATAAGGGATTTGATTTATGTCATACCTGAATGGTCTAGTGGTTTTCCCTACTTTCTTCAATTTAAGTCTGAATTTGGCAATAAGGAATTCATGATCTGAAACACAGTCAGCTCCTGCTCTTGTTTTTGCTGACTGTATAGAGCTGCTCCATCTTTGGCTGCAAAAAATATAATCAATCTGATTTCGGTGTTGACCATCTGGTGATGTCCATGTGTAGAGTCTTCTTTGATGTTGTTGGAAGAAGGGGTTTGCTATGACCAGTGCATTTTCTTGGCAGAACCCTATTAGTTTTTGCCCTGCTCCATTCTGTACTCCAAGGCCAAATTTGCCTGTTACTCCAGGTGTTTCTTGACTTCTTACTTTTGCATTCCTATTCCCTATAATGAAAAGGACATCTTTTTGGGGTGTTAATTCTAGAAGGTCTTATAGGTCTTCATAGAACCATTCAACCTCAGCTTCTTCAGTGTTACTGGTCAGGGCAGAGACTTGGATTACCATGATATTGAATGGTTTGCCTTTGATATGAACAGAGATCATTCTGTTGTTTTTGAGACTGCATCCAAGTACTGCATTTTGGACTCTTTTGTTGACTATGATGGCTACTCCATTTCTTCCAAGGCATTCTTGCTCAATTTCTTAATAAGTAACTATTTTTAGTCTGCTCTTTGAAACTCAAGGAAAGCCTTAGAGACTAAAGCCTTTTTCAACAAACAAGAAACAGGGGATAGGAGGGGCTTTTGTTCCTAAGAGAGCCCGCAGGGTCCTGCTTGGTTTCAGTCCCTCCTTTTATCTGATACTCCCTAATTCTGAAGGGAACAGGGGCAGGACAAAAAAGGAAATAAAGTTTTGGATAGAGAGGTTAATAATAAACTTGTCAAGGAACTCAGAATTAGGGGGACTCAGTTTCATAGTGATAAGTGATTTGTAATCAGTGATCTTTGGTCCTAATGTTGTAATTGTTTTGGTGTCATGCACTACACCTTTATAAGACATTAGACTTAATTGATAAATGTATGTATTTTGACTGCCCTACCAACTGGCTGTTCCCCCATCTCTTCTCCTCTCCTCAGGCCTCCCTATTCCCCAAGACACATCAATATTGAAATTAGGCCAGTTGATAACCTTCCAGTGGTCTCTAGGTGTTCCAGTGAAAGGAAGACCCACATGTGTCTCATTTTAAATAAAAAACTAGAAATGATTTAAGCTTAATGAGAAAGGCATGTTGAAAGTGAAGATAGGTTGCAAGCTAGGTCTCTTGTACCAGTTAGTCAAGATGTCAGTGCAATGGAAAAGCTCTTGAAGAAAATTGAAAGTGCTACTCCAGCAGTGAAAGGGGAGGGGAGAGATAAATTAGGAGTTTGGAATTAACATAATACACACTACTATATATAAGATAGACAACAAGGACCTACTGTATAGCTTAATATATTAAGATATATTTAATTATCTTATGTTGTTTGGTCACTAAGTCATGTCTAACTCTTTTGAGACCCCCATGGACTGTAGCCTGCCTGGCTCATCTGTCCATGGGATTTTCCAGGCAAGAATACTGGAATGGGTTGCCATTTCCTTCTCCAAGGGATCTTCCTGACCCAGGGATTGAACCCATGTCTCCTGCATTGCCAGGCAGATTCTTTACCACTGAGACACCAGGAAAAGAATCTGAAGATATCTATCTATCTGAATCACTTTGTACAGCTGAACAATATTGTAAATTAACTACACTTATTAACTATATCAATTTTAAAAATAGCTTTTTTAAAAAAAGTGTTACTCCAGTGAACACATGAATGATAAGAAAGTAAAACAGCCTTATTGCTGATATGGAGGAAGTTTAGTGATCTGAATAGAAGATCAAACCAACTGCAACATTCCCTTAAACTGGAGCCTAATTGAGATCAAGGTCCTAACTCACTTAAAGGCCAAGAGAGGTGAGGAAGCTATTGAAGAAAAGTCTGAAGCTAGTAGAGATTGGTCCATGAGGTTTGAGGAAGAAGCCATCTCCGTAACATAGAAGTGCTAGGTGAAGCAGCAAGTGCTGATGTAGAAGCTGTAGCAAATTATACAGAAGATCCAGCTAAGGTCATTAATGAAGGTCATTACACTAAACAACAGATTTTCAATGTAGATAAAGCAGTCTTGTATTGGAAGAAGATTCCATCTAGAACTTTCCTTGCTGGAGTGGAGAAGTCAATGCCTAGCTTCAAAACTTCAAAATGGACAGGCTGATTCTCTTGTCAGAGGCCGATGCAGCCAGTGACTTTAAGATGAAGCCAGTCATCATTTACCATTCTGAAAATCCTAGGGCCCTTAAGAATTATGATAAATCTACTCTGCGTATGCTTTATAAATGAAACAACAAAGCCTAGATGACAGCATATCTGATTATAACATGGTTTACTATTTAAGCCCACTGTTGAGATCTACTGTTCAGAAAAAAATGATGCCTTTCAAAATACTACTGCTCATTGACAATGCACCTGGTCACCCAAGGGCTCTGATGAAGACATGCAACAAGATTTATGTTGTTCTCACTTATGGGTACCAAGGGAAGAACGGGGGAGTTGGCATGGGAGTGGGATGATTTGGAATTGGGATTGATATAATATACACTACTATTTATAAAATGGGCTTCCCTTGTGGCTCAGATGGTAAAGAATCTGCCTGCAATGCGGGAGACCTGGGTTTGATCCCTGGGTCAGGAAGATCCCCTGGAGGAGGACACGGCAACCCACTCCAGTATTTGTGCCTGGAAAATCCTATGGACAGAGGAGCCTGGCAGGCTGTAGTCTATGGGATCACAAGGAGTTGGGCATGACTGAGTGGCTAAGCACATATATAAAACAGATAACTAATGAGAACCTACTGTATAGCACAGAGAACTCAACTCAGTGCTCTGTGATGACCTAAATGGAAAGGAAATCTAAAAAAGAGGGAAGATGTGTGTGTATATATATATATAACTGCTTCACTTTGCTGTACAGCAGAAACTAACACAACATTGTAAAACATTTATACCTATAAATAAGTCTTTATGCTTACATTATATTGATACGTAAAATACACAGCAATTCCTAAGGGGGAATTTGGTGATATTTCCTTGAAACAGGGGCTACAATTATCACCAAGTTTGTTTTTCTTTTTAATAGAGTAGTATTTATATACATGATATGGAGCTAAGAAACTTCTCAACTTTATTATGTGATAAAGAACTTTTTGGATCTAGGGCAGTGAAATAATCTGCAAATAAGAGAACTTTGATCTGATAAAACTATACAATTGAAGATCCAAGAAGCTAACTAACACTAATAATTTTTTGAGTTTCTACCATGTGCTGAGCATTTTACAATATATTATGCCATTTAATACTTAACCCTCTGAGGCTATTATTCATGTTCTGTTATATCACACTCTACCAATAAGCAAACTGAAGATCAGTGAGGTTAGTTAACAGACTAACTCATTTTGATTTTTAATAGAATCCGATAATAGCTGAGCCAAGACTCAGACTTCCCAGCTCATCTCTGGGAAGACTGCCTTCCCAGAGATGGCCCCTGGATGAGGGCAGTCTCACTTCACCGTGAACATTTGGAGAATATGTGTATGTCAAGGGATGGAACTAGAGTCCAGCACACAAAGGCAAGAAAGTCATACAGGATCAGCTTCTCTTTGAGACAGAGTACTTTTTCCTTGAAAGGTGTGCTCTTTTGTGATTGCAAATAAATGAACTCTTCTGTATATGCTTTATCCAAAACCACCGTTTCTTAAGGAATTACAGCATATAGCAAAACTCTTTTTGGAGCTCCCATGCATTCAGTTAGCCTGTGCCAGGCTTTGTGCTCAGCCTTAAGAATATGAATGAAAGTGAAAGTGAAGTCACTCAGTCGCGTCCGACTCTTTGCAACCCCATGGACTGTAGCTTGCCAGGATCCTCCATCCGTGGGATTTTTCCAGGCAAGAGTACTGGAGTGGGTTGCCATTTCCTTACCCATGGGATCTTCCCAACCCAAGGATCAAACCTGGATCTCCCACATTGTAGGCAGATGCTTTACCAGGAATATGAATAAGAACATATAAATGAATAAGATTCCTCTAGAAACTCAATCTGGGGGTGAACAAAGATAAGAAAGAGACAGTGGCAACTCAGTGTGATATATGCCAGGGTAGAGTTTGTTGTGGGAGTAGGCATGATGCCTAAGACTGGGATGTCAGGCTAGGAAAGGGCTCATGAAGATGATTCCAGTAGGATCTTAAGGATGAGAAGGGATTTGCTTGCGATCTACCTGTGTATATGAGGAGAAAAAGGTTAGTTCAGAAGAGGGAGGGAAGGGAAGGAGAAGGTATCTGAGGCAAAGAGTGATGGAGCCTGTTGTAATATTTCCATCCCACACCAGTGAAAAAACCACTGAATCTGGCATTGCAAGGGATTATGACAGATGCTGTTAACTGTCTACCCAATAACTCTTCTTTTTTCTTGCTACTAGAGCCCCGATTCTTGGAGATAAATTACGGCTGGTTTAGGCCAGTCATGACAATCCTCTTCCTGTTAGACATTCATTTCTTCAGCCTCCATTGGAGCTTGGGATGACCACATGATCCCCTTCTGGCCATTATACACAGGGAAAAATTTCTCCTTTCTTGATAGAATAGGCAGAAATGGAAACTAAAAAGCCAATTTGCTAAGAACGAGGCACAGAGAACAGAGAAAAACCACCCATGTGGGATTTCTTCTCATGCAATAAAATAATAAGCCATCAATATTGGATTTGCTGTAAGTAGCAAACAAAAGCATTTCTATATGATCTAGAGTACTTCCAACTAGAAGCAGAAACAAAATTTTCTTCCCACCCCTTCTTTAAAATCTACCCATAATTAGCTTTCCTTAATATGGTACATGGAATTCATCTCTGATTAACTACCACCAAGATAGGCTGAGCTCCGCAGGTGTCCTTCCTAATGTCCATTTCCAGTTCCATTTGCTCTGGGAAGTTACAAAAAGAACATGACTATTCTGCCTTGGCATATTCATGATAATAGAGCAGCCATGGCAGCTATCATATAGTATGAGACCCTTGGAGCCACTACAGATAGTAAATGGCTATGGTAGAGATGGCCCCCGATCTTGGGGCCATGCACATGCCAGGTTGCAATTACCAGAAAGACTTCAGCTTTTGTTCCTGGCAGAGGACCTTGTTTATCTTTGTCATTGGCACTAGTGCTTTCATCACTGGGCCAAAGACTTATTAGCCACTGGAAGTTGGCAGAGGCGCACAGACCAGAGCAACCAACTATGACATGAAGAACCAATATTCTTGCCGACTTAACGGTGTCTTCACTGCATCTTCCCATCAGCCAAATTTGTGATGACCCACCTCTAACTGGCTAGATTTACTCATCTGTGTCAAATTCATCTTCAGCCCAGAAGATAGAAATAATTTAATACCAGACTTGGATGGATTGTGTCAGTTTTTTTTTTCAGGGTCAAAGTAAGAAAAACTCATAAGAAAAGCATCCCCAAATAGCTTCTACCCCTAAAGTGAAGCCACCTTGATTTCATGCATCCAGTGAAAGTTCTGAGAAATGACATAAATGTGAAGAAGACGCATATATCCTTTTCTGTGAATACCCGAGACCTGACTACAGACCTGTGTGATCTTTAGGAAATTTTAGACTCATCAAGGGCAGAATCAAGGTCTTGATTTTATTATCTCCCCGTAGTTCAATTCCATGTATTATAACTTCAATTTGTGATGACTCTTTTCCTCATTCCCTCACTCTTTTCTCTTGCTTCTCTCATTCGTACCTCTTAGATCTTTTCTTCCCTTAGAGGTCCATGTCCTTGTATGTGGATATTAATTTAGCTTATCTAGGTTTCTCCAATTCTGCATCTCCACTGACTCCCCACAAGTACAACAGAGGCTAACTAGCCAAGCTTTGCAAACAGGGTTTTTCTGAATGATGAAGGAAGGGGAAATGCTAGAAACATTTTTATCCATATAACTCCAATAAATCATAATACTGATAAATGTATTCTCCCATTTAAAAACCATCTGCATCTCTCTTTGCCTACCAAATAGGTCACCTGATATATAACCAAGACCACCCTTCTTTAAGGGCTTCCCTGGTGGTTCAAACGGTAAAGCATCAGCCTGCAAAGCGGGAGACTTGGGTTCAGTCCCTGAGGAGGGCATGGCAACCCACTCCAGTATTCTCTGGAATCCCTATGGACAAAGAATCCCTATGGACAGAGGAGCCTGGCGGGTTACAGTCCATGAGGTCGGAAATAGTTGGACACGACTGAGCAGCTAAGCACAGCACAGCACAACCTTCCTTAAAAACAGGGTTTCCCAGTACTGGCACTTACTGACATTTTGGGCTGGGTGAGATTTGTTGTGAGGACCTGTCTTGTGCAATGTAGGATATGAACCAGCTTCCCTGGCTGCAACTTGCTAGATGCCAGTAGCACTTCTCCACTTAATTGTAACAACCAGAAATGTCCCTCAGTTCAGTCCATCAGTTGTGTTCAACTCTTTGCAACCCCATGGACTGCAGCATGCCAGGCTTCCCTGTCCATCACCAACTCCCAGAACTTGCTCAAACTTATGTCCACTGAGTTGGTGATGCCATCCAACCATCTCATCTCTATTGTCCCCTTCTCCTCCTACCTTCAATCTTACCCAGCATCAGAGTCTTTTCCAATGAGTCAGTTCTTCACATCAAGTGGCCAAAGAATTGGAGCTTCAGTGTGTATGCCCTCAGTGTGTATACACTCAGTGTGTGGGCATACACACTGAGGAAACCAGAAGGGAAAGAGACACGTGTACCCCAATGTTCATCGCAGCACTGTTTATAATAGCCAGGACATGGAAGCAACCTAGATATCCATCAGCAGATGAATGGATAAGAAAGCAGTGGTACATATACACAATGGAGTATTACTCAGCCCTTAAAAAGAATACATTTGAATCAGTTCTAATGAGGTGGATGAAACTGGAGCCTATTATACAGAGTGAAGTAAGCCAGAAAGAAAAACACCAATACAGTATACTAATGCATATATATGGAATTTAGAAAGATGGTAACAATAACCTGGTGTACGAGACAGCAAAAGAGACACTGATGTATAGATCAGTCTTATGGACTCTGTGGGAGAGGGAGAGGGTGGGAAGATTTGGGAGAATGGCATTGAAACATGTAAAATATCATGTAAGAAACGAGATGCCAGTCCAGGTTCGATGCACGATACTGGATGCTTGGGGCTAGTGCACTGGGATGACCCAGAGGGATGGTAGGGGAGGGAGGAGGGAGGAGGGTAAAATAAAAAAAAAAAAAAAAAAGAATTGGAGCTTCAACATCAGTCCTTCCAATGAATATTCAGGACTGATTTTCTTTAGGATTGACTGGTTTGATTGCCTTGCTGTTCAAGGGACTCTCAAGTGTCTTCTCCAACACCACAGTTCAAAAGCATCAATTCTTTGTTGCTCAGCTTTCTTTATGGTCCAACTCAAACATACACACATGACTACTAGAAAAACTATAGCTTTGACTAGGTGGGCCTTTGTTGGTAAAGTAGTGTCTCTGTTTTTTAATATGCTGTCTAGGTTTTGTCATAGCTTTTTTTCCAAGGGGCAAGCATCTTTTAATTTCATGGCTGCAGTCATCATCTGCAGTGATTTTGGAGACCAAAAAAATACAGTCTGTCACTGTTTCCGTTGTTTCCTTGTCTATTTGCAGTGAAGTGATGGGACCAGATGCTATCATCTTCATTTTTTGAATGTTGAGTTTTAAGCCAGCTTTTTCACTCTTCTCTTTCACTTTCATCAAGAGGCTCTTTAGTTCTTCACTTTCTGTCATAAGGGTGGTGTCATCTGCATGTCTGAGGTTATTGATACTTCTCCTGGCAAGTTTGATTCCATCTTGTGCTTCATCCAGCCCATCATTTTGCATGATGTACTCTGCATATAAGTTAAATAAGCAAGGTGGCAATATACAGCCTTTATGTACTCCTTTCCCAATTTGGAACCAATCCGTTGTTATATGTCTGGTTCAAACTGCTGCTTCTTGACCTGCATAAGATTCTCAGGAGGCAGGTAAGGTGATCTGATATTCCTATCTCTTGAAGAATTTTCCACAGTTTGTTGTGATCCACACAGTCAAAGGCTTTAGCATAGTAAATGAAGCAGAAATAAATGTTTTTCTGGAATTCTCTTGCTTTTTCTATGATCCAGCGGATGTTGGCAATTTGATCTCTGGTTCTTCTGCCTTTTCTAAATCTAGCCTGAACATCTGGAAGTTCTCGGTTCATGTACTGCTGGAGCCTAGCTTGGAGAATTTTGAGTATTACTTTGCTAGTGTGTGAGATGAGTGCAATTATGTGGGAGTTTGAACATCGTTGGCATTGCCTTTCTTTGGGATTGGAATGAAAACTGACCTTTTCCAGTCCTGTGGCCACTGCTGAGTTTTCCAAATTTGCTGGCATATTGAGGTCACCACTTTCACAGCATCATCTTTTAGGATGTGAAATAGCTCAACTGGAATTCCATCACCTCCACTAGTTTTGTTCATAGTTCTGCTTCCTAAGGCCCACTTGACTTTGCATTCCAGGATGTCTGGCTCTAGGTCAGTGATCACACCATCGTGATTATCTGGGTCATGAAGATCTTTTTTGTACAGTTCTTCTGTGTATTCTTGCCACCTCTTTTTAATATCTTCTGCTTCTGTTAGGTCCATACCATTTCTGTCCTTTATTGAGCCCATCTTTGCATGAAATGTTCCCTTGGTATCTCTCATTTTCTTGAAGAGATCTCTAGTCTTTCCCATTCTGTTGTTTTCCTCTATTTCTTTGCATTGATCACTTAGGAAGGCTTTCTTATCTCTCCTTGCTATTCTTTGGAACTCTGCATTCCAATGGGTATATCTTTCATTTTCTCCTTTGCCTTTAGCTTCTTTTATTTCTCAGCTATTTGTAAGGCCTCCTTAGACAACCATTTGGCCTTTTTGCATTTCTTCTTCTCAGGGATGGTTTTGATCACTGTCTCCTGTACAGTGTTATGAACCTCCATCCATAGTTCTTCAGGCACTCTATCTATCAGATCTAATCCCTTGAGTCTATTTATCACTTCCACTGTATAGTCATAAGGGATTTGATTGGGTCATACCTGAATGGTCTAGTGGTTTTCCCTACTTTCTTCAATTTAAGTCTGAATTTAGCAATAAGGAGTTCATGATCTGAGCCACAGTCAGCTCCCGGTCTTGTTTTTGCTGAGTGTATAGAGCTTCTCCATCTTCGACTGCAAAGAATATAACCAATCTGATTTTGATATTGACAATCTGATGATGTCCATGTGTAGAGTTGTCTCTTGTGTTGTTGGAAGAGGGTATTTGCTGTGACCAGTGTATTCTCTTGGTAAAACTCTGTTAGCCTTTGCCCTGCTTCATTTTGTACTCTGAGGCCATTGCCAAATGTCCCCTGAGTGACAAAATCTCTCTGGGTTGAGAATCACTGCTTAAAAGCTTTATCACTTGGTACTTCCCTGTAGTCTGTATTTTGCCTGTTCTCTATATATCTAACTCAATTTGGATTATCTCACCTTCATACATTTGCTTACTCTGGTTTGGGATATCCTTTCTTTCATCAACCTAATTCTGTCAGCCTAAAATGCACTCACTCTTGAAGGCAAAATACATTGCTGCATGAATTATTACTCGATATCCTCATAATTGGAGAAGGGAATGGCAACCCACTCCAGTATTCTTGCCTGGAGAATTCCGTGGGCAGAGGAGCCTGGGGGCTACAGTCTATGGGGTTGCAAAGAGTCGGACAGTACTGAGCAACTAAGGACACAGCTGAGCGACTAACACACATCCTCATACTGAAGACTCTAGGTGTTTGTCCTTTGAGTTCTCAGTAACATTTTATTGTTACCTCATAACTTAATTCTCGATTTCCATTTGATTCCTTGAATGTATTTAATAGTAAGTGTTTTGTGGGTGCTCAGCAACAATCTTTTGTGGTGCAAAATCGAGAACACGGGGATGGAAGAGAATGTTCCCTTTCTTCAGTGAAGAAGAGCCACAGGGGCTCATTCTTGTGCTTCTTGCATTCTTTTACTGAGTTACTGGCAATAGATTATAATTGGTCTGAGGAGTCAATAGATTCTGCCCTACTCAAAAGAATGCAAAGAAGTAAGCAAGCTGATCTTGATTATTCCCTCTCACAACTCATATGGTGAGTGCCCTTAACCACTCTTATTGTTACTAAGTGTCTAGAGAAGTTTAGGCCACTCTTCCCCTCTAGTAGATCTCTGGAAATGGATCCTTGATGGTCTCAGCCTCATTTGACCCACCTCTGTTCCCACCACCCTCAGCACTCATATTGTGGGGAAGTCTTTATGCTATAGTAAGTCACATGAGCAGATTTTTTCACATGAGTGAAAAATCGTTTTCTCCACCTAGCGTCAAACTTTTTTTTTCAAGTCATTTCTCACCTTTAAAGATAGAGTCACTAGAATCTCATGGATTCCAGTACAGCCTTCCAGTTGTCACGGTGACTGACCTAATGTGGTTTTCTTTTTTTTTCTTTTTAATTGGAGGATAATTGCTTTTCAATATTGTGCTAGTTTCAACATGAATTCATACATCAACATGAATCAGCCATAGATATATGTATGTCCCCTCCTACCTCTCACCCCATTCCATTCCTCCAGGTTACAAAGCACTGTGGCAAACAGCAAATTCTTACTCTTTCCATTCGTGCCTCCCTCTCCTTCCCCACTGTGCCCATAAGTCCGTTCTCTATGTCTGTGTCTCCATTGCTGCTCTGTAAATATGTTCATCAGTACCATCTTTCTAGATTTCATGCATATGTGTTAATCTATGGTATTTGTTTTTCTCTTTCTGACTTACTTCGTTCTGTATAATAGGCTCTACATTCTTCCACCCTATTAGAACTCTTGCAGTGTGTTCCTTTTAATGGCTGAGTAATATTTCATTGTATGTATGTACCACAACTTCTTTCTGCATTCATCTGTCGATGGACATCTAGGTTGTTTCCATGTCCTAGCTACTGTAAATGGTGCTGCAGTGAACATTGGGGTACATGTGTCTTTTTCAGTTATGGTTTCTTCAGGGTGTATGCCCGGTAATGGGATTGTTGGGTCATATGGTACTTATATTCCTAGTTTTTTAAGGAATCTCCATACTGTTGTCCGTAGTGGCTGTATCAATTTACATTCCCACCAACAGTGCAAGAGGGCTCCGTTTTCTCCACACCCTCTCCAGCATTTATTGTTTGAGGATTTTCTGATGACCAGGCTTCAACAGTATGTGAACCATGAACTTTCAGATGTTCAAGCTGGATTTAGAAAAGGCAGAGGAACCAGAGATCAAATTGCCAACATCTGTTGGATCATAGAAAAAGCAAGAGAGTTCCAGAAAAACATCTACTTCTGCCTTATTGACTATGCTAAAGCCTTTGACTGTGTGGATCACAACAAACTGTGGAAAATTCTTCAAGAGATGGGAACACCAGACCACCTGACCTGCCTCCTGAGAAATCTGTATGCAGGTCAAGAAGCAACAGTTAGAACTGGGCATGAAACAAGAAACTGGTTCCAAATAGGGAAAGGAGTACGTCAAGGCTATACATTGTCACCCTGCTTCTTTAACTTATATGCAGAGTACATCATGTGAAATGCCGGGCTGGAAGAAGCACAAGCTGGAATCAAGATTGCCGGGAGAAATACCAGTAACCTCAGATATGCAGATGATACCACCCTTATGAAAGAAAGCAAAGAAAAATTAAAGAGCCTCTTGATGCAAGTGAAAGAGGAGAGTGAAAAAATTGGCTTAAAACTCAACATTCAGAAAACTCAGATCATGGCATCCGGTGCCATCACTTCATAGCAAATAGATGGGGAAACAATGGAAACAGTGACAGACTTTATTTGGGGGGGCTCCAAAATCACTGCAGATGGTGACTGCAGCCATAAAATTAAAAGACGCTTGCTCCTTGGAAGAAAAGCTATGACCAACCTAGACAGCATATTAAAAAGCAGAGACATTACTTTGCTGACAAAGTTCTATCTAGAAAAAGCTATGGTTTTTCCAGTAGTCATGTATGGATGTGAGGGTTGGACTATAAAGAAAGCTGAGTGCAGAAGAATTGATGCTTTTGAACTGTATTGTTGGAGAAGACTCTCGAGAGTCCCTTGGACTGCAAGGAGATCCAACCAGTCCATTCTAAAGGTAATCAGTCCTGAATAGTCATTGGAAGGACTGATGCTGAAGCTGAAGCTCCAATACTTTGGCCACCTGATGCGAAGAGCTGACTCATTTGAAAAGACCCTGATGCTGGGAAAGATTGAAGGCGGGAGAAGAAGGGGACGATAGAGGATGAGATGGTTGGATGGCATCACTGACTCGATGGGCATGAGTTTGAGTAAGGTCTGGGAATTGGTGATGAATAGGGAAGCCTGGTGTGCTTCAGTCCATGGAGTCACAAAGAGTCAGACACAACTGCGTGACTGAACTGAACTGAACTGATTTTGATGATGGCCATTCTGACCGGTGTGATGTGATACCTCTTTGTAGTTTTGATTTGCATTTCTCTAATAATGAGCTACATTGAGCATCTTTTCATGTGTTTATTAGCCATCTGTATGTTTTCTTTGGAGAAATGTCTGTTTAGGTCTTCAGCCTACTTTTTGATTGGGTTGTTTGTTTTTTTGGTATTAAGTGGATGAGCTGTTTGTACATTTTGAAGATAATTCTTTGTCAGTTGATTCATTTGTTATTATCTTCCCCCATTCTGAGGGTTGTCTTTTTACCTTATTTATAGTTTCCTTTGCTATCTAAAAGCCTTTAAGTTTAACTCAGTCCCCGTTGTTTATTTTTGTTTTTATTTCTGTTATTCTAGGAGGTGGGTCACAGAGGATCTTGCTGTGATTTATGTCAAAGAGTGTGCTGCCTATGTTATCCTCTAGGAGCTTTATAGTTTCTGGCCTAACATTTAAGTCTTTAATCCATTTTGAGTTTATTGTTGTGTATGGTGTCAGGAGGTATTCTAGTTTCATTCTTGTACATGTAGCTGTCCAGTTTTCCCAGCACCACTTATTGAAGAGGCCGTCTTTTCTCTGTTGTGTATTCTCACCTCCTTTGTCAAACATGTGGTTTTAGAAACTGTTTTTAGGACCAACCAAACAGTATGGGAGTCCTTCACGGAATAGGTTCCTCCGCAGGTAAATTCATCTTGAGTATTTCTATGCTGCCACCTGGAGTTCAGTGGGAGCTCTGCAGCCTCCTCCTCTGGTCACCCAACAGACAGAGAGAGCAGCGTGACTGCACCTTCTCTGCACCTCCAGTGACAAGCACTGCTGCAGGTCATGAAATAGAAACCTGGTCCTTATCGCTGGACGTTAGTCACTCAGGCTATTCTGGCCACAAGGCAGACTTGTCAATGGAACAGTTGATGTCTTATTGCTTGCTGTCATTTCCTGAACATACCAGGTTGCTTTCTTTAAAAGCTTAGACATAAAAGAAAGGCTCAGAATGAAATGGTGTTAAGGAAATAGAAAACAGAGAATTCCTTTCAGAATCTCTATTCCCCTGAGACTGGCCAGCACTCACTTTTAAAAGCAAAATTGGATCAGTGACAGGAATGTGTGTGTGTGTGTGTGTGTGAAAGATGGAGAAAATACAATATTGGTTAATTTCCTTCTGACTTCCCAAAGAATTCCATATCACTCAAGTTAATACTTTCTCATTTCACATCAAAAGTGTTTTTTTTTTTAATTGAAATAACACCTTTAAAGAGAAAGTATATTTTAAATTATTTCACTATGTTTGTAACCTTGGAATAAACAAACTTTTTTCTCTTGGGCTGGTACCAGGTGGCTAGTTTGAAAATCTCAAAAAGACTTTTTTTTTCCTTTTCATACTCCTTTTTTTTTTTTTTTTGGAAGGAGAGTGTTTTTCTTCAATAAATATCTGTTACGTTAATGATTAAAATCTAAGTTCATCTTGAAAGTGGCATAAAAGGATACCCATTTGCTCATTTCAGTTAGGTAATATATTGCCCCCTAGTGGTGTGAGATGCTAAATATTAATGTAAAGTGAAGGCAAGGAATTTGTAATGACAAATTATTGATACTTATTGAATATTTACTCTGTGCTGTGCAAGGTTCTAGGCTCTGTGCTTAGAATTATGCTGCTGTCAGCATCAAAAAAGATGACTCAGGATTCTGACTTCAAGGAGCATACACTCTACTGGATGAGAGAAAATTAAAGTTTAAATAAGAAAAATCTTAGTGATACTTGCTCTGTAGAGAATTGAAATAGGATGATGTGGTTGAGAGTGATACAGTGGATAATTTGGATTGGTATATTGAGAATAGTCTCTCTAAGAAGGTGATATATGACTTTAGATTTAAATGCCAAGACAGCCAGCCACTCGAAGCTCAGGAGAGAGAGAGATAGCATTCCAGGCAAAGGAAGTAGCTAGTACAAGAATCTTAAGACAGAGGTAAGCTTGAGGGTGTTCAGGAACAGAAGGATGGTCAGAGTGACGGAAGCATGGCAGATGGAGAGAATGGCGGTAGATGAAAATGGAAAGACAAGTAATACTAGAAAATGGAGGGCCTTGAAAGGCCAAAGAAAAGAAAGTGAAGGACATCAAGCAGGGGAAGAACACGATTTGGTTCACAGTCTTGAAAAGCTCTCTCTGGTTATGATGTGGAGAATAAATTGTAAGTAAGCAAAAGAAGAAGCTGTAAAATGGGTTGGGAGGCTACTATAGCAACGCTGTGTCAGAACGATGGTGGCTTGCTCCAGTAGAGCAAGGGTAGAAATGCAGACAGCTGACGTATTTGGATATGTTTTAATGGTACAGTCAATGGGACTTCTTGTCCTGGCTTGGATATAGGTGGTGAGGAAAAGTGAGGATGTGAGAGATCTTGATTTTTAATTTAACGAATTGAATGGAAGGGAATGTCATATACCAAGATGAGAAAGATGGCCTGAGAATTAGGTCTGGGAAGGAAATCAGGTCATGGCCTTCATAGCTTTGATACAAAATACAGTACAAAAATTAAAAAATGCATTATGTAATGATACTAGACCAATACATGTAAATACTAAGATTTCAAGAGGTACAGGAGAGCTACAGAGTTTACCAAAGGAAAGTAGGAAGAACAGGTCCCAGATTCCAGCGTGAGGCATCCCAAAAAGGTAGGGAAAGAGGCTTTAGTACCATGGGGCTGAAAGCCAAGGGCTTTGAGACCTTCTATGACCAGCATTTGTGGTACCCCTGAAATATACCAGATACTATATGAAGAACTTCACACACCTTACCTCATCAATTCTCTGCTCAAGTCTGCAAAGTATGTATATTCCCATTTTCCAGTTAAGAAAACTGAGGGTCTGAGAAGACAAAGGTCCTATTAATGGCTAATAGCAGAGATGGAACCAGAACTCTCAAGTTCTAGGGCTCTGGAATTCATGTGATGCTATTCTGAAAATTGTTGACAGTTTGAGGAGGAAAATGAAACTATTTGGGTAACTACTATTAGAGTTTAACATTCCATCCTTCTACCAAACATACCGGGACAAGCCAAAATTGCAGAGTTTCTGTAAAGTGCATGCTAAGTCACTTCAGTCATGTCCGACTCTTTGCAACCCCATGGACTGTAGCCCACCAGGCTCCTCTGTCCATGGGATTCTCTAGGCAAGCATACTGGAGTGGATTGCGATGCCCTCCTCCAGGGGATCTTCCTGAGCCAGGGATCAAACCTGTGTCTCTTGAGTCTCCTCCTTTTCTTAGTTGGCAGGTGTGTTCTTTGCCACTAGCACCATCTGGGAAGCCTCTGTAAAGTAGCCAGGCAAATTATCCTGGCAGAACTAGACTTGAGAATAATGATGATGATGGTGATGTACATTTGCTAAGTACTTTCCATGTTCCAGTGTTTCAAGCACATTCTCTTGTTTAATCCTCACAAGAAATTTGCAATCTCTGATTATCTCCACTCTACGGATTAAACGAAGATAGAGGTTAAGAAATTTGCTCAAGGTTGCATTACTACTATACTCAGTGAGCAAATTGGTATGTGGACACTGATCTGTCTTCCCTTAAGCTCTGGTTCCCCTTGTAACAACTTCTCCTGAGTCCCAGAGCAATAGCCCACATAGGTCTGTTCTCAGGGAATGGGACCACTGCTGGGACAATCTTTGGCCACCAATGAGTGTCACACAAAGTATAAAATCTTACCTAACATTGTATCATTACCCTATGGGACAAAGGAGAAGAGAGAAGAAAAGCAAGAGTGAGACAATGGAAGATCTGTCTGTGAAACTGGAAGCTCTGTGAGTTGAGGAAAGGCTCTTCTTCAGGTCAATAGTGGCTATTCCTTCAGGCTCAGAGAGAACTCTGGGGATGTCCTGGAGCAGAGGTAAAGGCTGTGAAGCTGCAAACAGAAAGCAGAGGAGGATATAGAACTTCTCCAAAGAGAAGTCTCTGTAGATGGTAAGGTGGATCTATTTGGCTAATCCAAGCTCTTGCCTGGGAAATCCCATGGATGGAGGAGCCTGGCAGGCTACAGTCCATGGGGCCGCTAAGAGTCAGACATGACTGAGCGACTTCACTTTCACTTTTCACTTTCATGCATTGGAGAAGGAAATGGCAACCCACTCCAGTGTTCTTGCCCGGAGAATCCCAGGGACAGAGGAACCTGGTGGGCTTCCGTCTGTGGGATCGCACAGAGTCGGACACAACTGATGTGACTTAGCAGCAGCAGCAGCAGCAAGGACTTATCAATATGATTCAGAGATGTCTGAGTAACTGACTCTTAATGTAGTTTTGTAGTTTAAGAGTAAAAATAGACAACATTACCTGGAGAGACTGAGAGCTGAGTTCATGCCTGAGCATTCTGTACTGTACTGAGCTCTGTAGTCATACTGTTTACTGCCTAACTCTGATTAGGCAGATTGTTTGATCTGATCAATCTGATCTGATTGTTGGACACATCAGACCCAGAAGAGTGATTGGTGGCATACATTCAGACTAGTTAATGTGCAAAATGTACTCCAATCTCATAAAACTAAAGGAAGACATCTCACCCTCCTGTGATGATCAGTCAGGGTATTTTTAAGCCCAAATACATACCCCACTTGGTGAGGATTTGGGGATCTGAAAACTTATACCTTTGTTTGCCCTAGATACTTCCATTGTTTATCCTGACTGCAATGTTGTTTGCTTTATCGAAATGATGTCTGGTCTTTAATCCAAGTCTGCTCTTGACATTTATCCATAGTCACCTTGCAGGTTAGAGGCAGATGTGAGAGTAATGACATAACTCCAGAACCAGTAGGGACAAGGGACCAAGGGGGTATCAGTGTTGGATTGATCAGATGAGCATCTCTGGTTTGAGATTAGTAAGGGCTTGAAATGTGTAAGAGGAAGAAACTTGTGAAGCACAGTCCTTATTCTTCTGGATCTGTTCCAATAACTTAAAATAGAGCAAAGCTTTTTGTTTTTTTCAGAGTGTAAACTTGACATGCCTTGAAAGTGAAAGTTGCTCAGTTGTGTCCGACTCTTCATGGAATTCTTCAGGCCTGAATACTGGAGTGGGTAGTTGTTTCCTTCTCTGGGGGATTTTCCCAACCCAGGGATCAAGCCCAGGTCTCCCATATTGCAGGTGGATTCTTTACCAGCTGAGCCACCAGGGAAGCCCAAGAATACTGGAGTGGGTAGCCTATCCTTTCTTCAGGGGATCTTCCTGACCAAGGAATTGAACCGGGTTCTCCTGCTGTGCAGGAGGATTCTTTACCAGCTGAGCTACTGGGGACATGCCTTGGCTATTTATTGCTCTGGTGAAAATCATGGAGCCAATAGAGGGAGCTAAAGCAGCACAAATGGGACTTCTGGATACAGAGACTCATCGCAAGGAAATTCCCAAATACTTGGAAAAGGGTTTAAAGTAACTTTATTTCAGGGAATTGGGGATGCAGTGGAAAAGAGGCAAAAGACCAATAAAACACTGCTAACAAGATTCTGTGGATAAATGGTGATTATTCCAGTACCTAAATATTTAACTAGAATGCATATTACCACAAATGAAAGAAAAACTTCTTGACTATCATGGAGGTGACAAGGGTTAAAAAAAAAAAACAAAAAAAACCCCTTTTCTTTATTTTAATTTGTCATGCTAAATGGGATTCTCTTATCATATCTCTGGATTTACAAAAGCTGAGAGGTAAGATACATTTTAAATAATTCAGGCTTTCTGTAAACAATAGGAAATAGAACTTTTTAAAAAAAATCAATTTTATTGACATGTGTACAAAGAAAAAGTATGGCAATCTAGAGCTATACATACAAATTAATGCATATTAAATACTCTAGGAAATAGAACTTTTAATTAAAGAAACAGTGACTGTAAGGGTATTAACAGATACTAATTTTTTACACTTTCACTCAATTTGGCTATGAAAATGTTAGGCAGAACTTTTCATTTACTCTGGGATAAACCCCATAATTAAAGTAAAGAAAGCAGTCTGAGGAAGAATGGGATGTGATGACTGAACTTGATATTATCTTAATAATACCTTCTCTTCACCCTAAGAGGTCAAGCAGAGACCGTTTGCTTTTACATGGAACAGAATGCAGTATGATTTTACTGTACTATCTTAGGGCTACATTAATTCTTCTATTTATGATAATAAGTAAGAAGAAATCTGACCATGATAACCACTGTCTTTTTTTAAGTAATAACTTTTTATTTGAAATAGTTAAACCAAATCTTAAAAAATCGATTCTCATAAATTTTAAGATAAGAACATTCTTATTTGTACAAGATAATAGAATATATGATATAATTTAGATAGCTGGTGAATATACCTAAGTATGTGGTGGTTGTGGTTTAGTTGCGAAGTCATATCTGACTCTTGTGACCCCATGGTTTGTAGCCTGCCAACTCCTCTGTTCATAAGATTTTCCAGGCAAAAATCCTGGAGTGAGTAGCCATTTCCTTTTCCAAGGGATCTTCCAGACCTAGGGATTGAACCTGGGTCTCCTGTGCTGCAGACAGTCTCCTGAATTTCAGGGGTATTCTTTACCAACTGAGCCACCAGGGAAGCCCACACCCAAGTAAAAGGACTGGTAAAAATCATAAGCGTATCTTAAGCCTATCCTTGACTAGAAAAATCAGCTGAGAACATTTCTGATTCCACCCTGAGATGAAAACAAATGTGCTAATAGAATTATTTGGATTTTGAGCAAGCTGTTCCATACCTGGGGGATATTTTGGGAATCTATTTGCCACATTTCACATGAAAAGACTGATTTTAAGTGAGGAGAAATATAGCAGATCCCACTGGGTCCTTATGAGCTTGCATGCATGCGTGCCAAGTCACTTCAGTCCTATCTGACTCTTTGTGACCCTATGGACCATAGCTCACCAGGCTCCTCTGTCCTTGGGATTCTCCAGGTAGGAATACTGGAATAAGTTGCCATTCCCTTCTCCAGGGGATCTTCCCAACCCAGGAATCGAACCCACGTCTCCCACGTCTCCTGTATTGCAAGTGGATTCTTTACTGTTGAACCACCATAGAAGTTCCGCTTATGAGCTTATTGACCCTATAATATCGATAGTCTCCATGAGAGACCTGGTGAGTTTGGAGACTGTGGCAGAATCAAGGAAAAGTTTTAGCCTTCGGACTTAAAATTTTGATGATTACCTAATGCACCTGCTAGTAACAGGCAAATTTGGCCTTGGAATACGGAATGAAGCAGGGCAAAGACAGAGTTTTGCCAAGAAAATGCACTGGTCATAACAAACACCCTCTTCCAACAACACAAGAGAAAACTCTACACATGGACATCACCAGATGGTCAACATCGAAATCAGATTGATTATATTCTTTGCAGCCAAAGATGGAGAAGCTCTATACAGTCAGCCAAAACAAGACCAGGAGCTGACTGTGGCTCAGACCATGAACTCTTTATTGCCAAATTCAGACTTAAATTGAAGAAAGTAGGGAAAACCACTAGACCATTCAGGTATGACCTAAATCAAATCCCTTATGATTATACAGTGGAAGTGAGAAATAGATTTAAGGGACTAGATCTGATAGATAGAGTGCCTGATGAGCTATGCAGTGAGGTTCATGACATTGTACAGGAGACAGGGATCAAGACCATCCCCATGTAAAAGAAATGCAAAAAAGCAAAATGGCTATCTGGGGAGGCCTTACAAATAGCTGTGAAAAGAAGAGAAGCGAAAAGCAAAGGAGAAAAGGAAAGATATAAACATCTGAATGCAGGGTTCCAAAGAATAGCAAGAAGAGATAAGAAAGCCTTCTTCAGCAATCAATGAAAACAAAAGAGGAAAACAACAGAATGGGAAAGACTAGGGATCTCTTCAAGAAAATCAGAGATACCAAAGGAACATTTCATGCAAAGATGAGCTCGATAAAGGACAGAAATGGTATGGACCTAACAGAAGCAGAAGACATTAAGAAGAGATGGCAAGAATACACAGAAGAACTATACAAAAAAGATCTTCACAACCCAGATAATCACGATGGTGTGATCACTGACCTAGAGCCAGACATCCTGGAATGTGAAGTCAAGTGGGCCTTAGAAAGCATCACTACAAACAAAGCTAGTGGAGGTGATGGAATTCCAGTTGAGCTATTCCAAATCCTGAAAGATGATGCTGTGAAAGTGCTATACTCAATATGCCAGCAAATTTGGAAAACTCAGCAGTGGCCACAGGACTGGAAAAGGGCAGTTTTCATTCCAATCCCAAAGAAAGGCAATGCCAAAGAATGCTCAAAGTACCGCACAATTGCACTCATCTCACACGCTAGTACAGTAATGCTCAAAATTCTTCAAGCCAGGCTTCAGCAATATGTGAACCGTGAACTTCCTGATGTTCAAGCTGGTTTTAGAAAAGGCAGAGAAACCAGAGATCAAATTGCCAACATCCGCTGGATCATGGAAAAAGCAAGAGAGTTCCAGAAAAACATCTCTTTCTGCTTTATTGACTATGCCAAAGCCTTTGACTGTGTGGATCACAATAAACTGTGGAAAATTCTGAAAGAGATGGGAATACCAGACCACCTGATCTGGCTCTTGAGAAATTTGTATGCAGGTCAGGAAGCAACAGTTAGAACTGGACATGGAACAACAGACAGTTTCCAAATAGGAAAAGGAGTTCATCAAGGCTGTATATTGTCACCCTGTTTAACTTAAATGCAGAGTACATCATGAGAAATGCTGGACTGGAAGAAGCACAACTGGAATCAAGATTGCCGGGAGAAATATCAATAACCTCAGATATGCAGATGACACCACCCTTATGGCAGAAAGTGAAGAGGAACTCAAAAGCCTCTTGATGAAGGTGAAAGTGGAGAGTGAAAATGTTAGCTTAAAGCTCAACATTCAGAAAATGAAGATCATGGCATCCGGTCCCATCACTTCATGGGAAATAGATGGGGAAACAGTGGAAACAGTGTCAGACTTTATTTTTCTGGGCTCCAAAATCACTGCAGATGGTGACTGCAGCCATGAAATTAAAAGACGCTTACTCCTTGGAAGGAAAGTTATAACCAACCTAGATAGCATATTGAAAAGCAGAGACATTACTTTGCCAACAATGGTTCGTCTAGTCAAGGCTATGGTTTTTCCTGTGGTCATGTATGGATGTGAGAGTTGGACTGTGAAGAAGGCTGAGCACCAAAGAATTGATGCTTTTGAACTGTGGTGTTGGAGAAGACTCTTGAGAGTCCCTTGGACTGCAAGGAGATCCAACCAGTCCATTCTGAAGGAGATCAGCCCTGGGATTTCTTTGGAAGGAATGATGCTAAAGCTGAAACTCCAGTACTTTGGCCACCTCATGTGAAGAGTTGACTCATTGGAAAAGACTCTGATGCTGGGAGGGATTGGGGGCAAGAGGAGAAGGGGATGATAGAGGATGAGATGGCTGGATGGCATCACTGACTCGATGGACATGAGTCTGAGTGAACTCCGGGAGTTGGTGATGGACAGGGAGGCCTGGCGTGCTGTGATTCATGGGGTCGCAAAGAGTCAGACATGACTGAGCGACTGATCTGATCTGATCTGATCTGAATGCACCTGCTCATGCTCCCCTTTCAAGCGACTGCTACTGATCACTGGTTAGGATGTCATCTCCTATGACAAGGAAACCAAAGTAATTCTAATACCAGGAATGCCAAAACTGTCCTGGGTGACATTTGAAAGATATTCAGATATTAGTGGGGAAGCTCGAAGAGGGTTACTGATTAGATAAGAAACAGCATAGTAAGAAATACACAAAAGGGAGTGAATTGATAGTGGCCCATAGGATCCATAATGGCAGTGATAGCCTTGGAGCAAAAACTGTCCTCACCATAAGATTTCCTTCTGGCAATAAGGATTTGTGAGTATATAGTATATGAATTCAAAAGAACATAACTGGCCAAGTTTAGTTCACTGAGCACTGTCCAGGTAACTCAGAGGGCTCAAGGAAGGCTCTGACTAGTCATTTGCTCACAAGAAAGACTCTGGTGGAAGACGAGTATATGTCCATTCAGTGGGCTAAGTTGAAAGTGTTTTGGTTGATTCTCACACCTCTCAACACAAGAAACTGTCATACTACTCTGTATTTTTATATAAACTCTTAGCCAGTAACAAAGAGCTTCTATAAACTCTTAGGCTAGAACTTGTTTTCTCTGGCAAGTATCAAAAAGATCTTAATTTAAGGACAAGATACACAGAAGAGCTACATTTTTTTTCATCTCAAATATGAATGACTATTTGTTACATATATGGATGAGAAAGTTGTGATTGGTTGAAACATCAAGCATTTTAAAGGTGGTCACCGGGGTCCACAAGATGAGTGAACACTGGGAGACCATGAGATATAAAATATTGTATTCAATCATGACACATCCTTTTGACTCCATCTAAAACCTCTTTATTTCCCAGGATTACTCAAGCAGCCAGTAGCAAAAGACAAATCAACTTTTGTTTGAAGGACAGAGCCCAAAGGCGTGTGGACCATTACATGCTGGCAGATTGATTATACTGAACTTTACCCACAATGCCATGTACTTTTAAATTGCATTGCCTGGTATCAACTTTTTTTCCTGTTTAAACTTTGTTCATCCTCGACAGAGTCCATAATTAATGGACTGAAAATACAGACTTCCGTCAGTTCTGACTGGACTGTTGTATCAGCAGATAGGAGAACATATACTATGGAATGAAGATGGCAGGGGTGGCCAAGAAATGCAATGTAGACTAGTCTTTTCATTTTCACAACCTTCCCAAAGTACTGGTATTCCTGGAAAGCAGATTGGGCAGTTGAAGCAGTTGTTACACGAAGTGATACCAGGGACATGATGAATCAACTGGCTTTCCAGGCACGGAGAGCAAAGAAACGAAACATGCCAGGCTGCAAAAGCAGGTCATTGGCTGCAGGAATTTCTAAGGCACGAGATCAAAAATGAGGCAGTGGGGAAAAAAAGTGGATTGACTCATACCTACCATTTTATATGTTTTTCTTGGGTAATGCATCACCAAGTCCTATTAATCTGGAAGGGCTTTTGATACTCTCATGTTACACCACCATATACCATTGTATCTTTTCTGACTACTACTACTACTATTACTACTACCGGTAATAATAATAGCAAACAGATTATACTTATTGTATGCCCAGCACTATTCTAAGCACTTTACATATCTCTTTATGTTAAATATGAATTGACTCTGGCAAGTCACTCATTTTTAAGAAATTAGCTTCTTTTCTCAGAAGTGGTGGAGCAAATACCTTTAAACAACTTTTGAGAGCTAGAGAGGGAAGAAATAAGTAAGGGAGGAAAAAGTGGAGTCATAGTAAGGCGTTAGCCAGGGTGTTTGGGCTGTACATTACCAGAACTTCAACTGAGAGACGCTTAGGCCACATAGAAAGTGTACTGGCTCCTGTTACTAGAAAGAGACACAGTACAGCTCCAAACAACTCAGATGAGGATGTGAATGTCATCTGTACTCTTTCCTCATTTTGTCCCTGCTTCTCTGAGTGACAGCTGCATTTTCCCCTGCCACAAATCAGTTTTCTCCTCGGGGCCAGACCCATGGTGTCTGCAGTCCCTGAGTTCACATCTCCCATTTTGCCATTTTGCCATTCAAGAAGAAAAGGGTGTGTTTCAAGAATCCCAGAGAAGAGCAGTGATTGATCCAGCTTGGGTCATGTGCCAGCATCCTGATCCAAACTCCATGACCAAGGAAATGAGAACAGTGATTGACAACCCCCCTGGAACCACCTACAGAGCTGGGGGTAGGAGGATGGACGTCTGTGCAGGCACCACATGTGATGTGCATTGCGAAGAACTGATAGAAAACATAAGACAGGTAAAATTTTCCTGGGTTTCTCAGCTTGGTTTGCTTCTCCCACCCTCAGCAGTCAGAGTCCTAATGTTTCCCTTGTAGCCCACCCCTATCCAAAGGCCAGAAACACTCCCTTTCACCCTGGTAGCACATTCTTTCTCCCCTCCCTTAATCCCCCTTCTAAAGATGCACCTTCTCCAAGAAACTTTACTCATGGGGTTTTCATGCTATGAAATGACAGGAGCTACTCAGAGAAAGTAAGGGTCCAGCTTTTTATTAGTGACCTGAATACAGTGCCCACAAGGAGACATTTTAATGGGCAGTACAGACAGATGCAACCAGCCTCTCCTGCCTGCACATCTTCTACCACAGGCTCTGATGTTTACTGCAGGGACAATGGGCTAGCACTGAAACCTTTAAGGAGTTCCATTTTGAGGCAAACTTGCTGGACTTCTTGGAAGACACAGAGGAATTATTGGTTGGCCTCTAAGTGAAAGTGACAGTTGCTTAGTTGTGTCTGACTCTTTGCAACCCCATGGACTGTAGCCACAACCAGTTTCCTCTGGAGACAAGCCTGTTGAGTAAAGCTCAGGCACGCTTCCCAAGCTCTCCACACAGAAGAGTAAGATACCCGCTACTTCCAGCAAGAGCAGGAGAAGCTGCAGGGGGAGGGAGGTCAGAGCAGTCTCCCGGTACAGAAAGGGCCCACAAGCTGCGTGATTCATTGTATTCTGTGTGAATGGTGCCTCTGGGGCATGGGAATGGAGCGGCTGTAGCACAGCTCTGGCAGGAGAAGGCAGACAGAAGTGACAATGGACACCGATAACCAGAAGATTTCAACTGGTCTGCAAGCAAGCACACGAGGTCCTGGATCTTTGAAAAAAAATAGAACAGTCGGGATATGGTGCATTTAGAGATCTAGTAGTCTCACTGGCAGCAAGACGACAGAGGGCTCAATGCCTATTACACTTGGTAGCCACGTCCTTATTGGCTGACCCCTACGGGCTGTTGTGACCAGAGGAACTGAAGGTTACATCTCTTTTCTGAGTCCTTAAGACTAGAAATCCTAACATCAGTGAAGAAGACCAAGCTTAGAGCTAACAGAGGATCAAAAACAGCTAAAAATTTCAGCATGTGAGGTTGACATTATTTACAGCTACATCTAAGAACAGAGGAAGCATTTTATAACCACACGCAGTCTTCATGAGCAAAACAAATGGAAAAGCAGTAGACAGATCATAAACTTTCCAATGCAGCCAGTATTTTATCATTATTTTAATTAGCATCTTCTTTTATTTGGTTTTAGGGCTATCATTAGATGCTATACCAAGGTCAAACTGAATGCCATTGGGCAGACACCAGCCTTGTGTCAGCCAAGTATTTTGGTGATGAATGTTCTTGGCTCAGAGAAAACAAAATTCTCTCTCCAAATTCAGATTTTTTTTTTTTTTTGGCATAAAATTTTGGAAGCTAGGCCTAAAATTCTCTATGGTGACTATCTTGTCTATTCTCAGCCTAGTCATCGAATTCATAGTGTAGGGTATATTTGTAAAACTAATGGGAAATGGTAGAAGTCATCTACTCTAATCCTAATTCTAATCCTCTCTCCCTCCCTGGCTTCATTTCTTTTCTTTCTATGAATTCATTAATATTTAATTTCAGATTGAATTTTATCTGGATATCAAATATACATTAAGGGGCTTTCTTGGTGGCTCAGTGGTAAAGAATCCACCTGCCAATGTGGGAGACATGAGTTTGATCCCTGATCCAGGAAGAACCCACATGCTGTGGAGCAACTAAGCCCTTGCACTGCAACTATTGAGTCTGTGCCATAGAGCCTAGGAGCTGTGACTACTGAGCCCACGTGCTACAACTCCTGAAGCCTGTGTGCTCTAGAGCCTGTGCTCCACAGCAAAGGAAGCCGCTGCAATGAGAAGCCACATACTGCAACTAGAGAGTAGCTCCTTCTCTCTACAGCTAGAGGGAAAAAAAGCCCAGATCAGATCAGATCAGATCAGTCGCTCAGTCATGTCCAACTCTTTGCAACCCCATGAATCGCAGCACGCCAGGCCTCCCTGTCCATCACCAACTCCTGGAGTTCACTCAGACTCACGTCCATTAAGTCAGTGATGCCATCCAGCCATCTCATCCTCTATCGTTCCCTTCTCCTCCTGCCCCCAATCCCTCCCAGCATCAGAGTCTTTTCCAATGAGTCAACTCTTCGCATGAGGTGGCCAAAGTACTGGAGTTTCAGCTTTAGCATCATTCCTTCCAAAGAAATCCCAGGGCTGATCTCCTTCAGAATGGACTGGTTGGATCTCCTTGCAGTCCAAGGGACTCTCAAGAGTCTTCTCCAACACCACAGTTCAAAAGCATCAATTCTTTGGTGCTCAGCCTTCTTCACAGTCCAACTCTCACATCCATACATGACCACAGGAAAAACCATAGCCTTGACTAGACGAACCATTGTTGGCAAAGTAATGTCTCTGCTTGTGAATATGCTATCTAGGTTGATCATAACTTTCCTTCCAAGGAGTAAGCGTCTTTTAATTTCATGGCTGCAGTCACCATCTGCAGTGATTTTGGAGCCCAGAAAAATAAAGTCTGACACTGTTTCCACTGTTTCCCCATCTATTTCCCATGAAGTGGTGGGACCAGATGCCATGATCTTCGTTTTCTGAATGTTGAGCTTTAAGCCAACTTTTTCACTCTCCACTTTCACTTTCATCAAGAGGCTTTTGAGTTCCTCTTCACTTTCTGCCAGAAGGGTGGTGTCATCTGCATATCTGAGGTTATTGATATTTCTCCCGGCAATCTTGATTCCAGCTTGTGTTTCTTCCAGTCCAGCATTTCTCATGATGTACTCTGCATATAAGTTAAATAAACAGGGTGACAATATACAGCCTTGACGAACTCCTTTTCCTATTTGGAACCTGTCTGTTGTTCCATGTCCAGTTCTAACTGTTGCTTCCTGACCTGCATACAGATTTCTCAAGAGGCAGATCAGGTGGTCTGGTATTCCTATCTCTTTCAGAATTTTCCACAGTTTATTGTGATCCACACAGTCAAAGGCTTTGGCATAGTCAATAAAGCAGAAAGAGATGTTTTTCTGGAACTCTCTTGCTTTTTCCATGATCCAGCAGATGTTGGCAATTTGATCTCTGGTTCCTCTGCCTTTTCTAAAACCAGCTTGAACATCAGGAAGTTCATATTGCTAAAGCCTGGCTTGGAGAATTTTGAGCATTATTTTACTATCATGTGAGATGAGTGCAATTGTGTGGTAGTTTGAGCATTCTTTGGCATTGCCTTTCTTTGGGATTGGAATGAAAACTGCCCTTTTCCAGTCCTGTGGCCACTGCTGAGTTTTCCAAATTTGCTGGCATATTGAGTATAGCACTTTCACAGCATCATCTTTCAGGATTTGGAATAGCTCAACTGGAATTCCATCACCTCCACTAGCTTTGTTTGTAGTGATGCTTTCTAAGGCCCACTTGACTTCACATTCCAGGATGTCTAGCTCTAAGTCAGTGATCACACCATCGTGATTATCTGGGTCGTGAAGATCTTTTTTGTACAGTTCTTCTGTGTATTCTTGCCATCTCTTTTTAATATCTTCTGCTTCTGTTAGGTCCATACCATTTCTGTCCTTTATCGAGCTCATCTTTGTATGAAATGTTCCTTTGGTATCTCTGATTTTCTTGAAGAGATCCCTAGTCTTTCCCATTCTGTTGTTTTCCTCTTTTCTTTGCATTGATCGCTGAAGAAGGCTTTCTTATCTCTTTTTGCTATTCTTTGGAACTCTGCATTCAGATGTTTATATCTTTCCTTTTCTCCTTTGCTTTTCACTTCTCTTCTTTTCACAGCTATTTTTAAGGCCTCCCCAGACAGCCATTTTGCTTTTTCAAAGACCCAGCACAGCCAAAAATAAATAAATAAAAATTTTAAATTAAAAAAATACATTTAAATAAAAAAATTTTTAATAAAATATACAATAAGATTCGAAAATCTCTGGAGACAGAAAATTTAAAGTAAATGCCTCAAAATCTTCTACCCAGGGATAAACACTGTAAACCATTTTTTTGGTATTCATTATAAGACATCCTGGAATGTGAAGTCAAGTGGGCCTTAGAAAGCATCACTACGAACAAAGCTAGTGGAGGTGATGGAATTCCAGTTGAGCTATTCCAAATCCTGAAAGATGATGCTGTGAAAGTGCTATACTCAATATGCCAGCAAATTTGGAAAACTCAGCAGTGGCCACAGGACTGGAAAAGGGCAGTTTTCATTCCAATCCCAAAGAAAGGCAATGCCAAAGAATGCTCAAACTACCGCACAATTGCACTCATCTCACACGCTAGTACAGTAATGCTCAAAATTCTCCAAGCCAGGCTTCAGCAATATGTGAACTGTGAACTTCCTGATGTTCAAGCTGGTTTTAGAAAAGGCAGAGGAACCAGAGATCAAATTGCCAACATCCGCTGGATCATAGAAAAAGCAAGAGAGTTCCAGAAAAACATCTCTTTCTGCTTTATTGACTATGCCAAAGCCTTTGACTGTGTGGATCACAATAAACTGTGGAAAATTCTGAAAGAGATAGGAATACCAGACCACCTGATCTGCCTCTTGAGAAATCTGTATGCAGGTCAGGAAGCAACAGTTAGAACTGGACATGGAACAACAGACAGGTTCCAAATAGGAAAAGGAGTTCGTCAAGGCTGTATATTGTCACCCTGTTTATTTAACTTATATGCAGAGTACATCATGAGAAATGCTGGACTGGAAGAAACACAAGCTGGAATCAAGATTGCCGGGAGAAATATCAATAACCTCAGATATGCAGATGACACCACCCTTCTGGCAGAAAGTGAAGAGGAACTCAAAAGCCTCTTGATGAAAGTGAAAGTGGAGAGTGAAAAAGTTGGCTTAAAGCTCAACATTCAGAAAACGAAGATCATGGCATCTGGTCCCACCACTTCATGGGAAATAGATGGGGAAACAGTGGAAACAGTGTCAGACTTTATTTTTCTGGGCTCCAAAATCACTGCAGATGGTGACTGCAGCCATGAAATTAAAAGACGCTTACTCCTTGGAAGGAAAGTTATGATCAACCTAGATAGCATATTCACAAGCAGAGACATTACTTTGCCAACAAAGTTTCGTCTAGTCAAGGCTATGGTTTTTCCTGTGGTCATGTATGGATGTGAGAGTTGGACTGTGAAGAAAGCTGAGCACCGAAGAATTGATGCTTTTGAACTGTGGTGTTGGAGAAGACTCTTGAGAGTCCCTTGGACTGCAAGGAGATCCGACCAGTCCATTCTGAAGGAGATCAGCCCTGGGATTTCTTTGGAAGGAATGATGCTAAAGCTGAAACTCCAGTACTTTGGCCACCTCATGTGAAGAGTTGACTCATTGGAAAAGACTCTGATGCTGGGAGGGATTGGGGGCAGGAGGAGAAGGGGACGATAGAGGATGAGATGGCTGGATGGCATCACTGACTTAATGGACGTGAGTCTGAGTGAACTCCAGGAGTTGGTGATGGACAGGGAGGCCTGGGGTGCTGCGATTCATGGGGTTGCAAAGAGTCGGACACAACTGAGCAACTGATCTGATCTGATAAGACTTTAACACATTCCCTTCTGCTCATTCTCTAAATCTCAATTCTTTTTCTCGGGATAGTGACCCCTAAGCCTTTGAATAGACAGTGGCAGCTGTCCACTAGGGGCAGTTATGAAAAACCATCCCAGAGATCTTGGGAACTGGAAGACCTGTCAGAATACAACATCCTCATTTTCTTTTTTTTTTTTTTTTAGCTTCATCAGATAAAGCTATTGTACACGACATTTACATTAGAAAAAGCGGGGTGTGGGAGAGCCGGGTGTGCTCTTCCCTTTAAGTGAAGTTGGCTCCACAGTTGGGGCATCTTCGCTTCCTCAAGGCGAAACAGCAGATGAACCCAAAGGGGAACAGGACGATGGCCAAGAAGATGCCCAGGAAGGTGAACGAGTCCTCCAGGACCCCGACCCTGCAGACTGGGCAGCCTCCGACCACAACGATGGAATTGGCAGGGTACCGGGTGACATTCCGACTGTGGATGTTGTAGACCCTGGGGTGGTGGGTGGGTATCCCTGTGACGAGGTAGGGGTAGGGCGGCGGCGGGGCGGCGGCGATGGCGCCGTAGCCGTGCGGGGCGCACGCGAACTCGCCCTGGCCGGCCTCCAGGTTGTAGGCGGGCGGCCGCTCCTGCAGCAGGGGCTTGTGGTCCATGGCGGGCGGCGCCCCCCGCGCCCGGCTCGGCTCCCGCTCGGACTCGCCCCGGACTGCGGCTCGCTCGGACGCGCGAACGCCCGGCGGCGGGACCCGCAGCTCGCGGGCGGCGGCGGAGGCAGCGGCGGCGGAGGCGGCAGCGGCGGCGGCGGGGCTGGGCCCCTAACATCCTCATTTTCAAATTTGCCAAAGCCAATGGCTGTATTAGGACTTCTCCCATGTAGGTGATAATTTAAAATCCACTGTGCCACATTTCAAATTTGAAGTCCAGGAAATAGACAGAACGTGTTATGTGATAGGATGCCAGAAAAGCTTCTGATTTTCTCTCTCTCTCTCTTTTTTTGTATTTTCTATTGTGTGGGCCAAGTTGCTTCAGTTGTGTCCAACTCTTTGTGACCTCATGGACTGTAGCCCACCAGGCTCCTCTGTCCATGGGATTTCCCAGGCAAGAATACTGGAGTGGGTTGTGATGCCCTCTTCCAGGGGATCTTCCCAACTCAGGGATCAAACCCGTGACTCTACATCTCCTGCATTGGCAGACAGGTTCTTTACCACTAGCATGACCTGGGATGCCCCTAATTTTCTCTAATTTTAGAAGATACGTCTCAAAGTGTAAAAACGAAGTGCCAAAAAGGAACATTTCTTAAGTTATATAAGAATATTTCTTAAGTTATATAAGTAACAATTTTACATCAAGAAAAATACAGCAAATTCTGTCTTCTCCTGTAAAATGAATAAATGGTAGGTAAATACAGTTTAATATGTTTCTACTGATATTAGTAATGTCCAGTTTAGTCAAAATATATAGAAAAGTCTTTAAGAAAAGGAAACATTTTTATGACTCTCAATGACCTCTAAGGAATAATATGTACTTTGGATGTCCAATAGAGATTAACTCTCTATGTGGGAGTGTTGGTGGTGGTGTTGTTGATCAGTTGCTAAGTTGCATCTGACTCTTTGTGATCCCATGGACTGAAGTATGTCAGGCTCACCTGTCTTTCACTATCTCCTGCAGTTTGCTTAAATTCATGTCTATTGAGTTGGTGATGCTATCTAACAGTCTCATCCTCTGCCGCCCTCTTCTTGTTTTGCCTTCAGTCTTTCCCAGCATCAGGGTCTTTTCCAGTGAGTAGGCTCTTTGCATCAGGTGGTCAAAATAGTGGAACTTCAGCTTCAGCATCAGTCCTTCCAATGAATATTCAGGACTGATTTCCTTTAGGACTGACTTGCTTAATCTCCTTCCAGTCCAAGGGACTCTCAAGAGTCTTCTCAAGCACCACAATTTAAAAGCATTAATTGTTCAGCCTTCTTTGTGGTCCACCTCTCACATCTGTACATGACTACTGGAAAAAAAAATAGCTTTGACTATATGGACCTTTGTCAGCAAAGTGATGTCTCTGCTTTTAAACATAGTCTAGGTTTTTCACAGCTTTCCTTCCAAGGAGCAAATGTCTTTTAATTTCCTGACTGCAGTCACTGTCCGCAATGATTTTGGAGCCCACGAAAATAAAATTTGTCCATGCTTCCACTTTTTCCCCTTCTATTTACCATGAAGTGATGGGACCAGATGCCATAATCTTCATTTTTTAAATGTTGAGTTTTAAGCCAGCCTTTTCACTTTCCTCTCTTGCTCTCATCAAGAGGCTCTTTAGTTCCTCTTCACTTTCTGCCATTAGAGTGGTATCATCTGCATATTTTGAGGTTGTTGACATTTCTCCCAGCAATCTTGATTCCAGCTTGTGATTTATCCAGCCCAGCATTTCATGCTATATACTCTGCATATTAAAAGAAACAGTAATCAAAAACAGATAAACATGGGAATGGAGGTAAATGCTCTCAAAGACCAAATAAATGCCATGTAAATATCCTATTATCTACTTTCAATTTTAGTTTGTGGGCCATTTATTGAAAAAGTATATAAGTTAGTATTGGAAAGTATTCTGAACCCATCATATACAATCTTTCCCTAATCTACTATCCATGTGGATTATTGATATTTGTGCTACTATTCTTTATCAATGCTGGTGATAACTTTGTGGTGACATAGTGACCCTTGCTTACTTCAACTTCTCTCAGAAGTGGAAGGTGAGACACTGGATGGTTTACTGATGTAATGTGCTGCCTCAAAGAGCCACTCTTGGCATTTGCCTTCTTATCAGGATGAGTTAGCTTTTTGTTAGTCAAAGTGTTAATTGATGACCAACAGTACCAACACCAGCATCATCAGAAGAGCTTTTAAGAAATGCAGAATTGCAAGTCTCACTCCAGACCTACTGAATCACAATCTGCATATACACATACACACACTTCAGGTTCAAAGTTAAAGAGCAGACACTTGTCAAAATCATAGAGTTGTAGGATTTAATTGCTGAATGCAATACTGAAAATCCTCTAGTCTGAATCCTTCAAATGATAGAGATTGATAAGTGTCCTCTACTCTCCACTCTTCCCTTCATTCTAGTGGTAGAACTCCCCAGGGTTGAGCTGAGCATATGACCACCCAATAAGAGTATGTTTCCCATGCTCCTTTGCAGCTAGGGTTGGCCATGGGACCAAGTCTAAATCAACAAGATGTGAACAGAAGAGATGCATGCAACTTCCAGTCAGTTCCTTTGTAAAGTAGCTATTTGCTCTCATGTTTCTTTTATTCTGCTGGATGGGATGCAGCAACAACTGTAGTAGATACCTTGGGCCCCGAGATGGAAGTCACCTATTGAGAATAGCAGAGCTAGTTAGCCATCCTGGGTCAATGCTGCTAAGTCGCTTCAGTCATGTCCGACTCTGTGCGACCCCACAGATGGCAGCCCACCAGGCTCCCCCGTCCCTGGGATTCTCCAGGCAAGAACACTGAAGTGGGTTGCCATTTCCTTCTCCAATGCATGAAAGTGAAAAGTGAAAGTGAAGTTGCTCAGTTGTGTCCGACTCTTAGCAATCCCATGGACTGCAGCCTACCAGGCTCCTCCATCCATGGGATTTTCCAGGCAAGAGTACTGGAGAGGGTCAATGTATGGTTCTATATAGTCTACCTGCTTAGGTATTTCAGAGTGCCTGTTGAGCTTTGGACGTGAAAGAGAAACCAAGCTTTGCCTTTTCTAACCCATTGAACTATGGTTTTTCCTGTGGTCATGTATGGATGTGAGAGTTGGACCGAAGAACTGATGCTTTTGAACTGTGGTGTTGGAGAAGACTCTTGAGAGTCCCTTGGACTGCAAGGAGATCCAACCAGTCCATTCTGAAGGAGATCAGCCCTGGGATTTCTTTGGAAGGAATGATGCTAAAGCTGAAACTCCAGTACTTTGGCCACCTCATGCGAAGAGTTGACTCATTGGAAAAGACTCTGATGCTGGGAGGGGTTGGGGGCAAGAGGAGAAGGGGACGACAGAGGATGAGATGTCTAGATGGCATCACTGACTCGATGGACGTGAGTCTGAGTGAACTCTGGGAGTTGGTGATGGACAGGGAGGTCTGGCGTGCTGCGATTCATGGGGTCGCAAAGAGTTGGACATAACTGAGCGACTGATCTGATCTGATCTGATCTGAACCCATTGAAGCTACCATGATTTTCAGTCTCTTTTTTATTAGCCTCTGTGACCTGATTAATAACTTCATATAGTAGGAACTGAGGCCCAGAAAAATTATGATTTATAGTGAAAATACCACCTATAAATGTAAAAATAAATATGTGGAAATCATTTTTTAAGATTTTTTAAAATGTATACTGAATTCTATAATGAAAGCTTTTTTTAAAGATTTTAGACCAGGAGTGGTAGAATACCTTGGCTTTCCTGACTAAGCTATTTGGCTTTGTGGTTTCATCTTATCTATCCTTGAAGAAGAAATCCATGCTGTTTATCACACAGTGGCTCCTTGGATGAATGAATAAATGAAAGGATAAATCAAGTTCTGTTTTTACTAAACGAACAGATATTTTGTATTTGTTTGGCCCTTGTCTATTTTAAAAAATATAATCTTAAGTTACATCTTAGGTTGATGTCTAGGTCTGTTTGTCACAAGGAAATGAAGTGGCAGCCAATAAAGATTTCAAATAGGCACATATTTTACAGTTTTAAGAGTTTTAAATTACATTTGATATGTGGAAGGTGGTTGTAGATCTGTGTGTTTGCAGTGGGTTGGGACTACAGCTCAGCATTATTACTTGCTGTTTGCTTTGTGGTTGCACCAGAATAGTCGTTGAATCAAAGTCTTAAAGACAGTTGAAGACACCAGGGCATGATATTGTCTACACGAAGATGGTTTATTAGCGCCAGAGTTCAGTCATTTTTTAATTTAAGGCAGTTTTCTGCTAGCACAGAAAAACAAGTTTTTCTAGAATCATATTTCTACTAAGTAAAATTGTCTCCTGCTATACAAAGATAAATGTTCTCACCAGTTATCCAGTCATATTTATTAAAGTAATAAAATATTAATTAATATTAAACCATTAGGTTTTTAAAATACTAAATTTGACTCAATAAGTAGTTATAAAAATAAGAAAATAATGAAGCACCAAATAGTTACCCCAGATTGTCTTCAATCACAAGAAACCCATAATAAGGTTGTCCCCTGAGGAAAGGTTGGAAAGGATTGCATGCATAGGGATGTGAACAACATGGAGACTTGTTTTATCTTCTGTTTGTTAGTAACAGTCCATCACTGACACAGTGGATAAGATATCATCTGCCTCAGGGTGTATTTATAATTTGACGGGAGTTCAATAAATTCAACATACGGCTGTCTAAAACTGTTAAAAATTTAATGTAAACAAAATTATTTAAAATATATTAAGTGCATGATAAAATTCTATAAACAATTCATATCTCTAGTTTGTTTCAGTTTTTGATGCATTTGTAAATCATATTCCCAAATCCATCAGAGTCTCTTTCTGCTTACATTGGGGTTCTCAGTCTTGATTACATGTTAAAATCATTTGGGGAGCTTAAAAAAATCCTGAAGTCCAGGCCAATGCCAAGAAATGATATCAGGCTCTCTTGAGGTGGGACCTCCGTCTTTTCACCTCTATTTAGATGTAGGCAGAAGTTTGGCTGGGTCAACAGGTGTAATCTATTAAACGAGGAGACAGATGTTCATTCACGATAAAAGGACACCAGCTGTTCACTGGCATTCCATTCCAAGAGCCATTATTTACCATCTGAAACGCATTGCCTTCATCAGTTATTTCATGTCTCTTTCACCAAAGTCACCAAGAGGATTTAGTGCCCTCAAAATAGAGCAGCCTTCTATTTTGAGGGCTCTTCTGAAAAGTTAAACCTGAGAGAAATGAATAGTTCCTTGTCCTCTGCGCTCCCATTTAGCCCATTGAACTACACAAAGGTTTTTAAATAACCAGGTGATGTCTTGGGCAGGTGCCTCGTAGCCAGCATTAGTCTTTCCAAATGACCAGCCTGATCCAGCCGGTTCTCCCATTTCCCCTCTGGCTCAGAGGCTTTATTCCTATTCTGTCAGCACAGGAAATTGCTGGCAGGTATCTTCTTTCATGCATGAGGCAGGGGAAACAAAGAGGTCATACTGCTCAGTGCTTGGACTGTGTTCAGCTGAGACTGGAAAATTTTCCCCAGAACAAAGCCATTCCATTTCTGATGAACCAGGCCACCCCACATAAAGGACCAATGACAGCCGCCAATTCTCAGAATGCTTCTGGGCAAAAATGAAAATGAGCAACGCTTATAATAAAATTAGTACAAAACACATTTTACATAGCCGCTAAACATAAAATCATTCAAATTTCTGTTCACAGACTTTATTTTTCTCAATTGGATGGCAGACTACATTTCAAACCCTAGTTTTTCTGGACATGCCTATTCTAAATTAATTGTTTGAAACTGGACACAAAGTTGAATGTTTATAGAAACAAATTTATGGTTACCAAAGGTGACGGGAGTGGGGAGGGATAAATTAGGTGTTTGGAATTAGCAGATAAAAACTACTGTATGTAAAATAGATATAAACTACTATATTTAAAATAGATAATTTGTCTATGAAACTATGAAGTTTCATGAAACAATGAAACTATGAAACTGTCGCACATTGTTAATAGGCTATACTCCAATATAAAATAGAAAGTTAAAAAAAAATAGATAAACAGCAAGGTCCTACTGTATACCTCAGGGAACTATATTCAATATCCTATAATAAACCATAATGAAAAAAGAATATAAAATGAATTACTTTGCTGTACACCAGAAATTAACCCAATATTGTAAATCAACTATACTTCAATAAAAACTTTTTTTTTTAATTGGATCTTTAGAATCATTCACTCAACATTTACCGAAGTGTAGTGAAGAGTAATTTGGCTAATCAAGGACCCCTTGAATTCAATAGGTTTTTGTTGACAACCTAATATGTACAAAGCAGGTACTTAGAGTGAAATGGCTTCTCCTGCAGCTGCAGCACTTCCCAGTCGTGCTCAGAGGGCTAATCTCCAGCTGATGATGAACTTCTTAGTCTCATGGTTTCATTTCTTAGATTATTCAACAACTTCAATTATCTGAAACCAATGCTACTGCAGACATTGTTCAGAGACTCCAAGGTATATGTTCTTTTAATAAGTCTAGATAGCATGCAATCCTTTCAAACTTTTCCTGAGGGGACCATCCAATTTTTTTCATCTCTCTGGCTTGCTTTATTTAAAGAGGTTAACTTTGCCATGATTCTTGTTTTTTTTTTTTTTTTCTATTCTTCAGCTTCAAATATACAATGTCTCCCTGGCATTACAGCGATTTCAAAGAAGACAGATTTCAAATGTGTGAAATTTCCCAAGGAATGAAATTTTCAAATATTTACTTTAAATATATAGCTAGTTTTCTGTCATAGTTTCCTTACCCTGGTCTTCACACAAAATATATCTGAGCAAATATTTCTTCATATCTTTCATTTCAGAAAAGAGGCTTTAGTACAGTCCATGGGAGTTTATTGTGTATTGTGGGAGATTAAAATATAATTCCTTTGTAACTAGGCATTTATAATTTTATTAGAAATGTATATGTAAATATATATATAGTCCTTTATATATATAAACATATATATATATATGTTTAAAGGATTGAGATGACAACAAAAAGTAGTTTTAATAGGCTTTACAGAAGAGAGAGACAGAGAAAGGATTGAAAGGAGGAAAATATAGAAAACTTATATTGAGTTTGGGATGGGTGTCCTCACATACAGAACTTGTCGCAGAAGTCTTATCTAACTCATCTGTTTTGCAAAGGAAGGCTCTTTATAATGATGATAATGTTAAAAACAACTATAATAGCTAGTATCTGGTTGAGTGTCTGTGCTCCACAAATTCTGATATAAAACAATTATTCATTCACTGTTCACATAAATCTTCACATAAAAAATTACTAAGCATTTACCATGGTGCTGGAATGTAGAAGGAAGAAGGATAGGAGAGAGCTATGCAAACAAGCAAAAATAAAAAAAAAACTATAATAGAGGTAGACACTGGATGTAGCCATGGATTTCCTATTAACTGGCAACACATTCTTGCACTTTTAGGCAAAGATAGAACACAATGGTGGGCCTTTTCATTGAATAGAGAACTTGAAATACAGTGAGATGGAGCCTTCATCACTGTGGTATTAACTTTGGTCACAAGATGGCAGCAAAGTTCAGCTAGTTCTTCAGAAGCCATTTAAATGCTAGGAGAGAAGGAAATGGCTGCTTCACAGCCTTTAAAGGTTAATGGGTAAGTTGGACAAAGATTGTCTTGGTGGTTACACATAGACTTTATTTTCTGATCCTTTATCACAATATTTATTGACTATTGAAAATATCACAAGTTTAATAATATAAGCCAAGTCACGATATTAAAATTACATTTATTCACTCATTTGTTAATTTACAAATGTTAAGAGCCAATAGTTCCCGAAATGTTTGAGTGTCTCCTGGGAACTAGCATTGTGCTGAGGGCTGATAACTCTTGATGGCAAAAACAGACACCATCCCACCATTCTTAGAGGCCAGTGCAGGACAGACATTAAAAAGGTTAAGCACAGAAATGTATTTATAATTTCCCATAGAATTTAAGCCCATTTACAGCAGGGATTTTTGTCTGTTTAGTTATCCAGTGGATCTCAAGTGCCTAAAACAGTGCCCGTCACAAAGTAAAGTGCTCAGGAAAGGGTGATTGACGGAGGAAGGAGTGTAATTACAGATCTGAGCTATGTGTCTCCAGGTCATCACCCTGTGCTCATGTTGAACAAAGGAACATAGTCTGGCGTTGAGGAAATGATGCTTGGGGCGAGCTCTGGAGGATGAGCAGGTAACGAGGGGGTTGGGGAGTCCCCTGGCACAGACAAGCCCATGGGTGAAAATTGCCAACATCCGATGGATCATCGAAAAAGCAAGAGAGTTCCAGAAAAACATCTATTTCTGCTTTATTGACTATGCCAAAGCCTTTGACTGTGTGGATCACAATAAACTGTGGGACATTCTGAAACAGATAGGAATACCAGATCACCTGATCTGCCTCTTGAGAAACCTGTATGCAGATCAGGAAGCAACAGTTAGAACTGGATATGGAACAACAGACTGGTTCCAAATAGTAAAAGCAGTATGTCAAGGCTGTATATTGTCACCCTGCTTGTTTAACTTATATGCAGAGTACATCATGAGAAATGCTGGGCTGGAAGAACCACAAGCTGGAACCAAGATTGCTGGGAGAAGTATCAATAACCTCAGATATGCAGATGACACCACCCTTATGGCAGAAAGTGAAGAAAAACTAAAGAGCCTCTTGATGAAGGTGAAAGTGAAGTGAAGTTGCTCAGTTGTATCCGACTCTTAGTGACCCCATGGACTGCAGCCTACCAGGATCCTCCGTCCATGGGATTTTCCAGGCAAGAGTACTGGAGTGGGGTGCCATTGGTGAAAGAGGAGAGTGAAAAAGTTGGCTTAAAGCTCAACATTCAGAAAACTAAGATCATGGCATCTCGTCCCATCACTTCATAGGAAATAGATGGGGAAACAGTGGAAACAGTGTCAGACTTTATTTTTCTGGGCTCCAAAATCACTGCAGATGGTGACTGCAGCCATGAAATTAAAAGATGCTTACTCCTTGGAAGGAAAGTTATGACCAACCTAGATAGTGTATTCAAAAGCAGAGACATTACTTTGCCAACAAAGGTCCGTCTAGTCAAGGCTATGATTTCTCCAGTGGTCATGTATGGATGTGAGTTGGACTATAAAGAAAGCTGAATGCCAAAGAATTGATGCTTTTGAACTGTGGTGTTGGAGAAGACTGTTGAGAGTCCCTTGGACTGCAAGGACATCCAACCAGTCCATCGTAAAGGAGATTAGTCCTGGGTGTTCATCGGAAGGACTGATGTTGAAGCTGAAACTCCAATACTTTGGACACTTGATACAAAGAGCTGAGTCATTTGAAAAGACCCTGATACTGGGAAAGATAGAGGGCAGGAGGAGAAGGGAACGACGGAGGATGAGATGGTTGGATGGCATCACCGACACAATGGACATGGGTTTGGGTGGACTCCAGGAGTTGGTGATGGACAGGGAGGCCTGGCGTGCTGCAGTTCATGGGTTGCAAAGAGTCGGACACGACTGAGCGACTGAACTGAACTGAACTGAAGCCCCTGTGATGGTGGTGGTTGGGGAGGAAGGGGGCCATTGGAGGGAAGGGGAGTGTGGCTTGATGCACTGAACCAAAAGACAGTCAGCTTGGCAGCAGCACAGAGAGGGAGGGGTGGCTCAGGGAAGCAATATAGAAGCAGGTGATTGATAGTAGCAGAGACTTTGGTGTAAAGAGGAGTAAGGGAGGAACAAGCATGGATTTGAGAAGAAGCAGACTTCACAGCAGGTCCAGATGAAAGATGATGGTAGTTTAGGCCGGGATGAGTGGAGGGAAGTTGTCACAGTTACCAGATATTTAGCAGGCGAAAGCAGCAGTCTTGGTCATCCATGGGTTCCAGGAGGAGAGGGAGAGAGGAGTTCCCAGGACTTTGCCGTCAGATGGGTAGTGGATAGGAGATCAATCCTATTTGGGGGAAGAGGGAAGATCCTGAGTTCTGTCTGGAGCATGATGAGAATTTGGGACATCATAGTAGACATATTCAATCCATAGTTGGATTTAAGGGTTGAAGCTCAGAAAGGTCTGGGGTAGAAATGGTCTGGGGGTTAATAGCCCGTAGGTGACATTTGAAGGAGAAGGCAGTGTTGAACCCATTTGGGAGTGAGTGTAGGAAAGGAGAAAGGGGCCTAAGACTAACTTGGAGGAGCCCCCATGTTTATCGACTGGGTGGAGAAGGAGGGGCGTGCAGACAAGGCAAAAGCAGTGGCCAGAGCACAGAGGAGGGAACCCAGAAAAGACTGAGTGAGCACTGAGGAGAGAGCTTTCCAGGCGCAGGAAGACCCTACCCTGTGTCCTGAGAAAGGCCGGCATCTCCATCCTCCACTCAGTCCTTCCCTTCAGTAGGTTTATTCATTCATTCATCCATGCAACAGGGGCCCCTACCATGCCCAACACAAATGTCCTTGGCTCCAGGTAGAATCAAGGCCTGGGAAGCTGAAATTTTTAGACCCACTAGGACAGATATACAGATGACAGCATCCTTATGGCAGAGAGCGAAGAGGAACTAAAGAGCCTCTTGATGAAAGTGAAAAACTGGCTTAAGACCTAACATTCATGCAAAGAACTGACTCATTGTAAAAGACCCTTATGGTGGGAAAAATTGAAGGCAGGAGGAGAAGGGGATGACAGAGGATGAGATGGTTGGATGGTACCACCAATTTGATGGACATGAGTTTGAGCAAGCTACATGAGTTGGTGATGGACAGGGAAGGCTGGTGTGCTGCTGTCTATGGGGTTGCAAAGAGTCAGATACAACTGAGCGACTGAACTGAATTGAAGACATAAATAAAGGTAAACAGGAGTAAGGAATAACGGCACGGACACCAACTTCTGTTAATTAATGAGAGAATAATTAATAATTTAGGATAATTTATTTATACATTCGTAAGGAAAGACCACGGGACTAAAGTTCAGGAGTCCTGAGGTCCAGTCTGAGTTCCTCTATTGGCTGCCTTGCCAGCTTGGGGATCTCTTGCCAGGTTTGATTTCAGTGTTATCATCATTAAATTTCAGGACAGAATTGTGGGTGAGGGAGCATGGTAGCTGGGGAAAAAGGGGAGCAAAAGGAGAAAATAATATTTTTTACTCTGAATAATTCATGGGGTTCTTATAAAGAAAATTTCATGAAATCAAGTGTCTAAACATGCTTCTGAAAGCATATAGCATCAGATATGTTTTTTACGGCTAAAGGAATTTTTTATTAGTCTTATAAAATAGAAATGTGTAATTTCAAAATCTGGGCTGTTTCCCGGTATTTATTCCTAAAAAGCTACATGAATGCCTTTTATCCCTTTCTAGCCTGCTGCCGGCACCATGTTCTTTTCCAACAAAAAATAAAAAAAACAAGACAAACAGAAAACCTCTAAAATCTATCACTGATGCAAGGAAAAGATACAGAATGTTAACAAAATCGATTTAGGACCACCCAAGTTTATGGATTTCAGGCCAAACAGTGAAAGCAAAAGGATTACCACGAAATGCTCAAATCTGTTTTAAAAGCTGAGGAGAAGTCAGAGGCCTCACCCAACATTACCCGGAAAACCCTACCTGTCTGTGGGGCTGTTTGGTGAGCTTTCTTCAGGCTACCTGGTGCCTGGCTTGTTAATCTGATCTCTTCTGAATGGTTGTAGTGGTGCCAGTCCTGGAGAGGAAAAGCCCTTTCTTATTTGCAGCAAAGTGTCTCTAGAGCAGTACCACATTAGCCAAAATAATCACTGCCCTAGAATAAGAACCTGGTTCTAGCACCTTCTATCATGAGCACTTTTGTTTGAACTGCTCTAAAAAGACTCAAGTTTTCCTTTTCTAAACAGAATCTTAACTTGAGAGATTTAGCTATCTCATTCATTTCCTTAACCCCTGCTTTAAAAGTATCTCAAATTCAGAGGCTGTTGTACCACATTGCAAATAAGTCTTCACTTTTAGGTCTTTTCGCTTGAGAAGCCCCTGCTCAGGCCTGGACCTTGTTTTATTTGAGCAATTTGCTGTTGTTTATTTTCTTAAAGAGCCAGTTCTCTCGAAACTGTTTTGCTCCTACTCTGAACTAGCAAGAAGAACCCTAGACTTGTGATTTATCCAGACAGGAACCCAACTGGGTCTGATGGCTTCAATCCATGTTTCATGGCCCATTTTGCTCCAGATTTTTAAGGTATATTTATACCTTGGATTCTCAAGCTCTCTAGTATTCTTGGATCATTCTTTCTTTTAATTAAGAAAAATGAACTGAGCCCTCTTATACAAATACAGGGAATCCAGCATGCTTCTCCAGTTCCTAAGGTTTCTCAGGAGCCAGGCAGAGAGGCGAGGGGTGATATTTCAGGCCATGCCTCCTCCCAGCCACCTCAGCTTTTGTGGCTTCTGTCCCCTCCTCTCCATACTTCTCCTCTGTGGGCTTATCTGGCTCCTCTTTTATTCCTCAAAGCCTCTCCTTAAGGTGACAGGTATCTACTGAAAGGCTGAGGGGACTGAGGGCAATCATAGAACAGCAGAAAAAAGTTCAAAATCAAATACTGGACACGGTTTGTTCAAGACTCTTCTCTCCATGGAAGGATCTGACTCTGCAGCCACAGAGCCTGCTCTCTCCTGGACACTTCTTTCTGCCTCACTTTGTCCACATCCCTCAGGGACCACATACTTCCTCCCTCTAGAGGAGCTTCTGGAATAATCTTTTACTTTATTACTCAGACCAATTTATCTCTCTTCATTTTAGTTATCTCCTCCCAGTTCAGGTCCACAAAGAGCCATTCACTCATGAACCTCATTATGATCCTTTAAGAAGGAAGGCGTATTGATCATTTCCTGCTCCCAGTTTAAGTATAAAAACTTCCTTTCTGTCATATTTGAGGTTGAATTATTAATAGGAATCCAGTCTTTGAGATTATACACATAGCTGATACCTTTTTGGATTTGTGTTTATAACTTTTAGGTTGCAAATTGACCCTTCCCATTCTGGATAACTTAGTAATTCTGGACCGAGTGGTCTTTTCACTTCATTGCCCCCTCTCCAGCCCACTTGACCACTCTGATAGTGAATTTGGAATGTCTCAGTTCAGTGCTGAGGCAGGTTGCTGACAATTCAAAACCCATTTGGACTTTGGGCATCGTGAAAAACAAACAACATTGATGTTTCATGTGAACTCACTTTTTGTGTTTGAGAACACTGGCTTCTAACCAGCATTATCAGTGACTGTCAGTTACTTGCCTTCTTAGGCCTTGAGGAGTACACTAGCGTCAAAGTATAATTTTCACAAGGTTACAAACATAACTGCTGTACAAAATTAAAGTGAGTATGCACTAAAGGTCTGTTTATCTCATTCATGAAAGATCAAAACGTTCCAAGGAATATAGGAAAAACAGGTTATCTATGTTGCTGCTGCTAAGTCGCTTCAGTCGTGTCCGACTCTGTGAGACCCCATAGACTGCAGCCCACCAGGCTCCACCGTCCCTGGGATTCTCCAGGCAAGAACACTGGAGTGGGTTGCCGTTTCCTTCTCCAATGCATGAAAGTGAAAAGTGAGAGTGAAGTCACTTAGTCGTGACCGACTCTTAGTGACCCCATGGACTGCAGCCTACCAGCCCATGGGATTTTCCAGGCAAGAGTACTGGAGTGGGTTGCCAGTGCCTTCTCCAAGATTATCTATAGTCACTTAAAAAACCATACTTTAATAAATGTCTAAATTACACAAATTTGTTATATCATACAGGGCAAAACTTAGACCTTTAGGTTGTGATCTTTTTTACCAGGCAGAAACAATTTCTCTGTGAGCAAATTCATTTGTATTGCTATTGGACAAGAATAATTTTCATTGCTTACATTTTCTACAGGTTAACATATACAATCAATAGTAAATAATATCCAATAAAAGTACATATCATACCCTAGAGCACTAGGTATTCCTTAGTTGGCCCATTGGACATTGCTCCAGTGTGATATAGAAAGGATATGCAGTTACCTTTTTCTTTGTTTCCAAGTTTTGGCTATTTTTTTCCCCTTAATATAAGAAAACAATTGTATTTTCTTCAAATTTTTTAAGCTTTATCAATCATTAAAAATTCTTGCTCAACAATGATCTCTATGATAGTCATTTTAGAAAACAATGTAGTTACTACAGGCTTCCCAGGCAGCGCTAGTGGTAAAGAATCCACCTGCCAATGCAGGAGATGCAAGAGATGAGGGTTCGATCCCTGGGTTGTTGGAAAGATACCCTGGATAGGAAATGGCAATCCACTCCAGTATTCTTGCCTGGGAAATTCTGTGGACAGAGTAGCCTGGTGGGCTACAGTCCATGGGGTTGCAAAGAATTGAATACAACTGATCAACTGAGCACACACACACACACACACACATAGTTAATACACTTCCAAGTTTTAAGATTTCCCTACCCTTCTCCCCCTGCAATGCTCTCTTATTTATTTAGAATGATCTATGAATAGGTTGATGCATTTACCTCATCCCCTAGAGCAAGATATTTATATACATGCAGGAAAATGAATAGTATTGGCTATGGTTTCTGCAACATGACACCTAGCGTGACCGGACACTGGGCTAAAAGTACCACGATTGTGCTTTCTCTGGATATAAAAAGACATAGTATTTCCTCTCCATTAAGTTTGACATATTAACGTCATAGAACCTCAAAAAGAAATGGAACAATAAATTCTTCTGGGTGACAGGCATAGAGGAGAGTGAAAAAGTTGGCTTAAAGTTCAACATTCAGAAAACTAAGAGCATGGCATCTAGTCCCATCACTTCATGGGAAATAGATGGGGAAACAGTGGAAGCAGTGTCAGATTTTATTTTTTTGGGCTCCAAAATCACTGCAGATGGTGACTGCAGCCATGAAATTAAAAGATGCTTACTCCTTGGAAGGAAAGTTATGATCAACCTAGATAGCATATTCAAAAGCAGAGACATTACTTTGCCAACAAAGTCTAGTCAAGGCTATGGTTTTTCCAGTGGTCATGTATGGATGTGAGAGTTGGACTGTGAAGAAGGCTGAGTGCCGAAGAACTGATGCTTTTGAACTGTGGTGTTGGAGAAGACTGTTGAGAGTCCCTTGGCCTGCAAGGAGATCCAACCAGTCCATTCTGAAGGAGATCAGCCCTGGGATTTCTTTGGAAGGAATGATACTAAAGCTGAAACTCCAGTACTTTGGCCACCTCACACAAAGAGTTGACTCATTGGAAAAGACTCTGATGCTGGGAGGGATTGGGGGCAGGAGGAGAAGGGGACGACAGAGGATGAGATGGCTGGATGGCATCACTGACTCGACGGACATGAGTTTGAGTGAACTCTGGGAGATGGTGATGGACAGGGAGGCCTGGTGTGCTGCGACTCATGGGGTCCCAAAGAGTCGGACATGACTGAGCGACTGAACTGAACTGAACTGAAGGGAAGGGAAGGAAAGTGTAAAATGTATTGATCTGACTGCTTCTCTTCTGATGGTCATCATCACAGAGCAAATGTACAGTTTTGAGGGAGCAGAGGACTTCTCAAGCTGAGCATGTGAGCTGTCCTCACTTCAGTGACTGCCCGACTGCTTCCCAGCAGGCATCCGAGTATACTGCCTTCTGATATGTGAGGGACAAGGGACGCTTCTAGCAGTTCCTGCCTATTAGCACGACAGGAAGGAGATGGCTCAGAGATAAGGAGACACAGGCAAGCGTTAGCTGTGCTTTGGAAACATTACATTAACAAATAGCTTCAGTGTCCATCTGCAGCCTCCCAGCCTCCGTGCCAGAGCTCCAAATTCCACTCTAATCCCACAGAATTCCCACCGCTCCCCTTTGACTGAGCTATTGTGGAAATTCTTTCTGCAGCTGTTGGGGAGACTGGTCGCCCTCAGAGGAGAGTAGCGATGATGGCAAGAGCTACCGCTTATCCAAAACATCATCTCCTCACCCATGAAGGAGGAGTAGGATGAGGAAAATTTGAAATCTACTGGTAATCTCGGCACTTAAATATTGATTAGACTGTGATAAACCCCATGTTACAAGAGGACTATGGATTAGTCCCCAAATCAGCCGTGTTTATAAGGTTAAATTTCCTTTTCCTCTATTTCCCTTCTTGAAGAACAATATGGGGAAAAGGTCAAAGGATGACTGGGGAGTGTAGCTGTAAATATCTCTGAGTTTTACAAAATTGCATAATGTGCCTATTTATATAATTGGGATTGAACCAGCGTCACACAGGGAACATTGCTTTTTTTTTTATGTTTTTGTTATTGTGGTAAAATATACATTAAACTTACCATTTTAACCACTTTTAGGTGCATAATTTGGTGACATTAGGCACATTCACAATGATGTGCAACCATTACCACCATCCATTTCCAGAAGTTTTCAACATCCTGAACAGAAACTGTGACCCAATAAACAATAACTCCTCATTCCCTCCTCCCCCATCCTTGGTAACCATGTATTTTCGCCTCTATGAATTTGACTACTTTCGGTCCCTCATATAAGTGGAATCATAGTTGTCTTTTTGTGTCAGGTTTATTTCATTTGGCATGTTTTCAGAGTTCAACGGTTACTTTCAATGCTTCATTGATGAATCTCTTATAGAGAGAGTAACTTAGCCTGTAGTATCTTGTGATATGATTTACTATGTCTCAAACTCAAAATCCCGTTTCGCCTTACAAAACAGTTGGCAGTTGGGCTCTGATTACCTTTTCTCCCTTTTAAGTCAGGTATTGCCTCTGTAAAATCTAAACAGGGAAAAAAGAACAGTAAGACTCTTCAGCAAGTGATTAATTTTGGCTGCAAGCATGACTTGCCATTCAGTAATAAAATGAAATCTTCCTCTTGTACCTAGATTGAACAAAATCAACAACAATATGTTCTGTTCACTGATCCTTCCTGTGAGCCAAGGAGAGATGGGACCATGACAGATGCCACTTGTTAGATGATAATGAAATGCAATTTGTGTCCAGCAGACCCAGCAGAAACACTCCCAGGCACAAGAGAAATCTGCCCAGATGTTATTCTCCATCTTTCAAACTAAAGAAGCCAATTCCTTGTCCATGTTGTGCCCAGGATGCTACCTTTTCTAGACTGAGGCTCGGGCATTGATTGTCATGCCCAATGAACCAGTGTACCTAGTAACCAGCCAATCAGAGCTTCTTGCCTGCTTGAATACCAAATTGAGGAGTGGGAGGGTAGGCACTGAGAAAATAATAGAAAGGAAAAATAAGATCAAATATGATCACGTAGAAACCCCCAACCTAGTTCATCCCAGCTGCACTCCAATGACAATCAGTGGCTGCCAGGTATACCTCAAAACAGCCATAACAAAAAAGTAAATTCTACTTTAGGATAAGCTTCTCATGAGCAGTTCCCAGCTGTATCCGAATTCATGCCATCAAATGAAAGCCTCAAATTATGTGAAGCTTAAAACATAAACACAGGCAAATACGCATGCAAGACCAAAATGAGATACAGTGAAGGGGATAAATTAGCACCAGCTGCAGCCCAATTAAGCAAAGGCTTCCACAAGGGAAAGCTTACTTGTGATTTACCTAAACAAACCCTCTTCCTTTTTGTTGCAATTTGCTGCTTATTAATTTTTCTTATTAAAATAACTACAAAGAGGAACCAAGAGCATTGTTATCACATCAGGAGAAAAAAACCTAGTTCTTCCAATCAAAATAATGCTTTGAAAGGATATTTTTAGTCAAATATTTGTAACATCTTAAAAATATTTAAAATTTAAAAAGCAAAGTTACATATGTACATATTTAAAAGAGTCAAAACTTATGATGAAAAAAACAGTAATTTCCCGCTCTGTCCGTTCTTACCTCTTCAGAGGCCACAACTTTCAAATCTTTCAGCCATTTCTTCTAGAATTTGTCTCCATAAGTACACTTTTCTAGATAATATGCTTCCATTGTGATTTCTGGATATGAATTTTTACCTTATCTGTTGATTTCCTGTTTGAAGAAGATTTTGCTGCCTTTCATATGAGTCCTTCCACTACGAATCTCTCATCTCTCCTCCAAACTTCTGATACTGAGGGGAGGAGGGAGAAAAAGCTGAAGAAAGTCTGAGGTCTTGTGCTACTGCATATTGTGAAGTGCACATATATGGGCAAAGAAGAAAATAAAATCACAGCCAGCTCTTACAGTTCTAAGCAAGTTACAGATATTAATTCATTTACCCCTCACAGTGATCCTACAAAGTAGACGTTAGGATTATCCTCATTTTACAGATGAGAAAACTAAGGCACAGAGAGTTTAAGTAACTAAGAGATGCTTTAAGTCATCCATAGTCTCTACACTATATCCAAGGTAATAGATGTGACTGCTCTTCCAGGGTAAGAAGCAATACACACTTGCTAAGGCGAGAATGATCTTGTAGATGATAACAGTGTTGGAGATGCCTTGCCAGTGCTGGACACACATATGCAGCTGCGTATCAGCAAGAACACCTACAGAAGTTGGTCCATATTTTGTGGGGGAATGATGTGTATGCAATTTAGGAGTCTCTCTTTAAGAAAAAGAGCATGAAATTGCTACCAAATGAATGTTTATTTAGAGTGGAAAAGAAATAAAAGAAAATCAGAAATCTAAAATACCAATTTTAGATTTAGATTTAGATTGTGAACAATACCACAGACATTACAACATTCATATAAACAACATCATATATTCATTAACAGTCTGACATACCTCTCTAGTTCCCCATTTTGGTTGCCTGCTGTTTGAGTACCTTTTATAGATCAACAATCTTTGAGTCTTCTATGGTGATCCAGTGGTTAGGACTTCAACTTCTAGTGCAGAGGATGCAGGTTCAGTCCCCGGCCAGGGAGTTAAAATCACACATGCCTCTCGGCCAAAAAGCAAAACATAAAACAGATACAGTATTGTAACAAATTCAATAAAGACTTTAAAAAATAGTCTGCATCAAAAAAAAATTTTTTTTAAGTCTTTTAAAATGTTATTTTCTGATGAAAGCCTAGAAAGCAAATTCATTCTTTGCTCTACCATGATTGATAAAAATGAGTTTTTAGTATTAATCTTTTAGCATTTTATTTTAGTTTTACAGCTTGTTATTGGAAATATATGAATTTTAGGATGTTGTCCAATTTGAGGACATCTCTAATACAGAGACCTTTCATAATGAACTGACAATTTCAGGGCACTTCCTTTTTTATTGTGTTGTGTCTGTCTTGCTTATTCTTTGAATTGATGACATTCATAAACCAGAGACTGGAAAGGGACCCAAAGCGTGGAGCCCTTCAGTTCACTACTCAAGGCCTTAAGCTCCTGACCTCTAACAAATGCCCAGGCCCTCACCTCACAGCTCTGATGTTACAGCTCAGTTCCAGGAGACAGAGTCTGTTGTTTCTTCAGGAAAGAAACTGGCATCCTATTCTCTAAGAGCCAATCAGGTCTCATCTCCTAGGCTGGAGACTGAAGTGCGTCGGCAGTGATGGCTGTGTGATTCAGGCCATGCTGGCGGGGCTGGCAGCAGCACTGAGAGGCAGGAGGCTCAGGCAGCCCCTGGAGCTCAAGCCACGACTCATTCCAGGAAGGAAGCCAGGGCTGGATGGGCAAAGACTGAGCCGAAAATGCTAATGAGAAGACTTGCCAGACTGTACATGAGCTGAAAGGCAACTATGCATTTCATCTTTCAAATCAAACTCCTGAGACATTCCACCAAAATAAAGAGATAAATCTCCATTTGAACAACTTTCATTATAAAGCCATGGAAAGAGCAAAGTAGGGTTTGTTCTGACTAGAATAGCTGTCAGGAGACTCGAGTCTTGCTGCTTGTTTAAGTCTGCAGTGAGTAAGTTATTTCACCCTAGCCTACAGTTCCTCACTAAGTGGGACTGCTGGAATGAGTCACCAACTCAGTCCTTTTCAGGACCCTGGACCAGCCAAACAAGAGTGTAAGTGATAATGGACAGTGGCATTCCACAACAAATTAGAATATAATTGGAAGCAGTAAAGAAAGTTCTTTTCTCCAAACTTAGTCACTGGTGTGCAAACTTGATCAGAGGAACAGACTAACTTTTAAGAGTAAAAATCAAAAGCTTCCTGGTATTAGTTGCCTTTAAGAATGAGTGTGCACTATTTTTTTCTGATCAATATTTTTTGCTTATTTTAAAAACCATTATTGTTATCTCTGATAATAAAAGTAACACATGACTGTAATAAAAATTACAAAGTGTATGCCATAAAATAGTAGAAGTCCCTATAAACCCCAGAGATAAACACTGCTTGGTTTATACTTGTCCAAATATTATTTTTTAGTGCATACTATTACAGATCTTTAGAGTATTTATAAATTGAAATAAGAACATACATAATGCCTTTTCACTTTTACTTTTTTCAAAAAACTTGGCTCTCAATCATGGACATCATTCCATATCAATACATGCAGAGCAGCTTCTCTTTATGCCACCATCATGTCCCATTGTACAGAAGTATCATGAGTGTTTAATGCTATTGGCATGCATTTGGGTTGTTTCCAGTCTTCCTAAATAGGAACAGCATTGAATAAAATTCTTGTACAATAATCTTTGTGCACATCTGGAAGTGTTTCTGCAAAAGGAATCCTAGACAAGGAATTGCTGTGTCAGGGACTATGCATATATTTCTTTGAACAGATACTGTCAAACCATCTTCTAAAAGAATTGAGGCAATTTATACCCACCACTGCTACTTCTCTCTCACTTTTGCTAACACTTGTACTCCCAAACTTTTTTTTACAATCTAATTTCTGTAACTGCAAGGAGATCAAATCGGTCCATCCTAAAGGAAATCAGTCCTGAATATTCATTGGAAGGACTGATGCTGAAGCTGAAACGCTAATACTTTGGCCCACCTGATGTGAAGAGCTGATTCATTAGAAAAGACCCCGATGCTGGGAAAGATTGAAGGCAGTGGGAGAAGGGGACAACAAAGGATGAGATAGTTGGATGGCATCACTCACTCAATGGACATGAGTTTGAGCAGGCTCCGGGAGATGGTGAAGGACAGGGAGGCCTGGCATGCTGCAGTCCATGGGGTCGCAAAGAGTCAGTTGGACACGACTGAGCGACTGAACAACAGCAGCAACAACATCCACAACTGTATATTAAGTTTCTGCTGAAGCAATTTTTTTTTTCTCTTTAGAATCACCCTCATTTCTACCAAAGACAAATTAAGACTAATTTACTTGCAAAATAAGTTTAGTCTCATTAAACTTTGCTTGATTATTTACATAAGTCCAGCAAGAATAGCAATTGACCAAATAAGCTCTTTTGAATCTGCTTTACTGGAATTTTTCATATGGAATTTCCAGATTGAACTTTTTAAATGCCTCTCAAGGCCAGGAAACCAAGCCAAGAACTTGCCATCAGGCTTGCCTGCAAGACACCATGCTCTTTTTCCAAGGGGCTTTATGGTTCCATAAAGTCAATCTAGTTCCATAAGGCCATTTGGTCATATCTGATTATGTATATATTCTCAAATATGACATTCCTGTCAAAGCCATGGTAATGTTTATAATCAATGTTTCCAATTGTGTCCTGTTACACTGAGAACAGATTCTTAGTAAATGTATGCAAATAACTATATTGGCATGAAAATAAGAGTACTTAACTAAGAGTTTCTAAATTCTGGAGGGATTATATAGGGAAAAAATGTTTCAGTTCTGCTTACAAAGGTATAGTTAAACAAATTGTTGTAAATCATAGTAGAAGAGGAAAAGTAGAAGAGGAAAAGTTTCCTTATATCTAGAAAACAAAGATTTTTAAAAGATAGCAATATTTCAGACAAAATGTTATAAAATTTATAATCATATTCATCAGTTCATTAAGTTCTATGTAACTAATTCTTGTTGAACCTGATCTTCTCTTAGCAGTTTTATGAAGCCATCAGGTTTCCCATTAAGTTCTGTTATTTCTTATCCAGTTCAGTGATACAATCTGAACATTATCAGAAACCTATATTTGCCAAAAAGTCCTTTCTACAAATCTTGAAGATGAAGCGTTTTTGTAAAAGAATTAGATTAAAACAATAACTGTCTTCAAATGACAAAAAATGTTGTGGTTGAATATCCAATTGCAATGCAATTTTTTCCTAATTCAAAAGATACATCACCTGGCCATTGATGAGTGAGCTTAATAGTGACTCAAACCAAGAAGATATGCGAGGCATTCCTACAAGAGAGTGCAAATGATGCAGCCCTCACCAGATCCAGAAAGGCCACTCCCCAAAATAGCCTGATAAAACAAATACCTTTATTGCATCATTAACAAAACAATAAATATTGATATGACAAAGACCCCATAGGGACTGGGACCTCTTATGACAAACTCTTCTGAGAGCTGATAAAGAGATGCTTAGAATCCCAGTCTATCCGTTTGGTTTCCAAGTGCACACTACTTTGGGTACCTTCAGGATGACAGAAATTAGAGAGAGTTTTCTCATCAACCAACAAGCCAAGCTCTTACAACACTGAACAAGATGAAAGGAAAACCTAATCAGACCAATGGTTTTCCTCCTTATGACAAGTGACACAAAAGACAGAGACAAAGAGAAACAGAGCCCATCTCTGGGAGGAAACAGATCCACAAATTAAGAGCACTCTGACAAACTTGAAACTGAGTCACCAAGTCTTAAGAAAGTAGCTCTAAAAATATCAATATAGATATAAATTTTTCTGCTAAATCAAATTTTTTTAGAAAAGAGAAAAACTCTTTTCAATAGGCTCTGCAGACAGCCTGATATATATAGTAAGGATTCTCACCTCCTGCTGGCTTTTTTCAGGTTGTCCCAGGGTCTCTTAACTGCAACAGCTTTGGGGCGAGGAGTGTCCAGCCAGTAAAGTTGCATCATGTCCTGTTGCCAGCTGTCAGGGAGGAAGAAATTTCTTCTACCCATCTAGGTTCTTCTGGCTAGCCTAAGATTAAAATGACATACACAGATTAGCAGGAGAAAATCAACCAAAAGTTTAATTACGTGTATAAACAGGAGAGACCCAGGAAAACTGAGTAACTTCTCCTCAAATTTAAAGCTTTACCAATCAGATAAACATGTCTTATTTAAATTTCTCACATTTGGATTTATTGCTATATAAGATAAAAGGATATGTAAGGATTCACTAATAATAAATCATCAAATAATAAAGCTTCCCTGGGGGCTCAGATAGTAAAGAATCTGCCTGCATTGTGGGACACCCAGGTTCAATCTCTGGATAGGGAAGATCAGCTAGAGAAGGGAATGGCTACCTACTCCAGTATTCTTGCCTGGAGAATTCTAAGGACAAAGGAGCCTGGTAGACTACAGTACATAAATAATAAACAGAAATAAATAACGCAGTAAGAAAAAAAATAGCATAGTACTTTCTTAAGCTTTCTTGAGTTTCTTAGGCTTTCTTTAAGCTTAGGCACATAAATTAATAAATTATTAAATGAAAGTACATATGACTCAAGTGACTGTTATACATTGGAAGCACCATGAGCCCACTTCAATTTCTCACACTTAGGAGGTTCCAGAATTGAGGCTGTGCTCTGGTTCCTGCCACCTTCTGAGCAGCCACTCACACCCTTGGGCCCACATATCTGGACACCCTCTACAGTAGCAGGACCACACAGGGAGACAGGCGGGGCAAGATGGCTAACAGCACATATCAACAAGAGCATGAAGGGGAAATGTCTCCATGAGTCTTCCTTCAAATTCTAATAGAACCCCAAGTTCAATGTCTGTTCTATCAGTGGACATTGGTTGTAGCTCACTCAGTTGTGTCCGACTCTTAGTGACCCCATGAACTGCAGCACGCCAGGCTTCCCTGTCCTTCACTATCTCTTGGAGTTCATGCAAACTCGTGTCCATTGAGTTGATGATACCATTCAACCATCTCATCCTCTGTCTCCCTCTTCTCCTCCTGCCCTCAGTCTTTCCCAGCATCAGGATCTTTTCCAATGAATGGACATGGCTGGTCTTTAAAATGTGATGAGCTAGCTGGACTCATAAAAGTTTCTCTCTTTTACAGAACCAGTGTTGTTCATTCCTGGCAGCTGTATTGCCTTGGAAATGGGAGTTCCCTTGGAAAAGGGCCTATTTGTTTGATTTCTAATGTTTTCCCTAGTTGAGAAAGAAGTGCATGAACAGGGTCAAATAAGATTCAAATAGTATGAGATGAACTGATGAAAAGTAAGCGTCTCAGTCCAGCTCTCCTGTCTTTCCACACCTGCTAATAATTTCTGGGATATGCTTCTAATGATTTCTTCAGCACACACATACAAATCAATTTTGGACATAAATGAAAGCATATTATGCACACTGTTGTGTCCCTTGGTTTTTTCCCAGCTGACATACTGTGTGATCTTCACATAGGATGTATCTCAGTCTTCTTAATATCTGCACGGTGTCCTGTGAGGGCTCTGCCACAGGTTATTTCGCCAGTGCTCTGCTGAAGAGGCCTGAGGCTGAACTCATCACCAGGTAGGATGTACACATAGCCATTTGTGCATATACGTTTGTACATGCACAGGATCTACTCCTAAAATGGAATTGCCATGTCATAGGATTTTTGCATTTTTAACTTGGCTAGATATTCCCAAAAGCTTTCCAAACTCTAGTTTTCCCATTTCACATTCCTGCTAACAGCATGCAGAAGGGCCTTTCTTCAGTCCCTCAAAAGATGCTCTTTATGGATTAGCAATCCCACACATACTATACAAAATAAAAACATCCTCAGGAAATGGATTTCTAAATGAAAGATCCAAATTACACAAATTGGAAACTGTCAGGACCCCTTGAAGGGGTCAAATGGGGTCCATTGACATGAGCCTCTCTTTATTTATTTTTTTAATTTTAAAGTCTTTACCGAGTTTGTTACAATATTGCTTCTGTTTTATGTTTTGTTTTTTTGGCCAAGAGGCATGTGGGATCTTAACTCCCTGACCAGAAATCAAACCTGCGCCCCCTTGCATTGGCAGGCCAAGTCTTCACCCCTGGACCACCAGGGAAGTCACTGAGTCTGTCTTTATGATAGCATTATTTGTCTCCATTTACTCTAAGATCTTTGGGAATCACACCAGTTCTGCAATTTTACCCATAAATCACTATCTCTGAAGGAGGTGACTGTCCCAACACCTCTTAAGTACTCACCCTGAAACAGTTTTCTAGCACATTCTTCCATTCTGAAGCTGGAACTTGTTCCCTACCCCCAAGTTATTACCAGAATCATTCTCCATCGCCCCTGAATCTGCTCTGCTCTAACTGAGCCACTGACTGCCCAAGGAGACAATGACCACTCTCACTGCCATTGATAATAATGCTGCCTTCAGATTATGTAGACCTTCTCCATCAAAGTGTTCATAACATTTTTTTTTTTTAATTATTTACCTCCCTCCTCCCTCCCCATACCATCCCTCTGGGTCGTCCCAGTGCACCAGCCCCAAGCATCCAGCATCGGCATAACATTTAAATATATGTTACCTCATTTATATATGGATGGTTATTTAGAATAGGATAAATAAAATAGACATTTATGTAATTAAAACGAGACTTGTTATTACTACACTACCTAAAGTTGGCTTCCCTGGTAGCTCAAACTGTAAAGAATCTGCCTGCCAATGCAGGAGACCCAGGCTCGATCCTTGGGTCAGAAAGATCCCCTGGAGAAGGGAATGGCAACCTACTCCAGTGTTCTTGCCTGAAGAATTCCATGGCCAGAGGAACCTGGCAGGGTACAGTCCTTAGGGTCACAAAGAGTCAGACATGACTGAGTGACTAACACTTTCACTTCTTTTCACTTACCTCATTTATGGTCACATGGTCTTGCCAGGACCAGGAAAGGTATTGTTGAAGCTTCGTGGAGATATAGGGAGAGATTATCTTGTTTTCCTCTGCAGCAGCTATGAAAATGAGATCCTGGGCCAAGGTCCCAGGATAAATTAAGGTGGATCCAAGGAAACTAGGTAACAAAACTTGAAAGAAATCCATTAAATAATGGTTCTTTTTTTAGTTTGATTTCCTCTGAATCTGTGAGTGACATTTAAAACTGCAGAGTCAGGGGAAAGGGGGGGCCACTGAGATGCCAGACCTCCCTCCAGTGGGCATGAGTGTGTTGGCAGACAGTCTCATGCCTCAGTCTGACCCACTGGAGGGGACAAGTGCCAGGACTCTTTTAACCTTTGATAAAAGGATAAGGAAGTGTTGTGAGGATGGTTAGGGAAGAAGTAGAAGAAGTGGGAAGGACGAATTTGGCAGTTTCTATCCTGCTGCCAGTTCAACAGGTACCTGATTCTAGCGTGATGCAGTAGGTTCTTTTAGGTATCTTCAGTTCAGTTGCTCAGTCGTGTCTGACTCTTTGCAACCCCATGGACTGCAGCATGCCAGGTTTCCCTGTCCTTCACCATCTCCCGGAGCTTGCTTAAACTCATGTCCATCAAGTTGGTGATGCCACCCAACCATCCCCTCCTCTGTCGTCCCCTTCTCCTCCTGCCTTCAATCTTTCCCAGCATCAGGGTCTTTTGTAACAAGTCAGTTTTTCGCATCAGGTGGCCAAAGTATTGGAGTTTAAGCTTCAGCATCAGTCTTTCCAAGGAATATTCAGGACTGATTTCCTTTAGGATTGACTGGTTTGATCTCCTTGAAGTCCAAGGGACTCTCAAGAGTTTTCTCCAACACCACAGTTCAAAAGCATCAATTCTTTGGTGCTCAGCTTTCTTTATAGTCCAACTCTCACATTCGTATATGACTACTGGAAAAACCACAGCTTTGACTAGACGGACCTTTGTTGGCAAAGTAATGTCTCAGTTTTTTAATATGCTGTTTGGGTTGGTCATAGCTTTTCTTCCAAGGAGCAAGTGTCTTCTAATTTCATGGCTATAGTCACCATCTGCAGTGATTTTGGAGCCCCCAAAACAAAGTCTGTCACTGTTTCCATTGTTTCCTCATCTATTTGCCTTGAAGTGATGGAACCAGATGCTATGATCTTCATTTTCTGAATGTTGAGTTTTAAGCCAACTTTTTCCACTCTCCTCTTTCACTTTCTTTTCTTTTTTTTCCTCTTTCACTTTCATCAAGAGGCTCTTTAGTTCTTCTTCACTTTCTGCTGTAAGGGTGGTGTCATCTGCATATCTGAGGTTATTGATATTTCTCCCGGCAATCTTGATTCCAGCTTGTGCTTCACCCAGTCCAGCATTTCACATGATGTACTCTGCATATAAGTTAAAGAAGCAGAGTGACCATATACAGCCTTGATGTGCTCCTTTTCCTATTTGGAACCAGTCTGTTGTCCCATGTCCAGTTCTAACTGTTGCTTCCTGACCTACATACAGATTTCTCATGAGGCAGGGAAGGTGGTCTGGTATTCCCATCTCTTTAAGAATTTTCCACAGTTTGTTGTGATCTACACAATCAAAGGCTTTGGTGTAATCAATAAAGCAGAAGTTGATGTTTTTCCGGTATTCTCTTACTTGTTTGATGATTCAACGGATGTTGGCAGTTTGGTCTCTGGTTCCTCTGCCTTTTCTAAATCCAGCTTAAACATCTGGAAGTTCACAGTTCATGTACTGTTGACAGGTAAATTTACATTAGGATTCTTTAGAGTTCACAAAGATCAATTCAAGTAGTGTGTGGTTATTTGGGTGAGAGAATCCCCATGGGTCTGAGAGGGACTGTATATCTCATCCAGGACCTAATTTATTTGGAAAAGTAATGTTTATAGTGGGATGCTTGGTTTCTAGAGAGAACCAGGAAGTGATCTGCTGGCTCCTCTGACCTCTCCAGTCCAGGAAACTGCAGACATCAGTTGTCTTTCGGAAGGCTCCACCAGCTTACCTGGATGTCCCAGGGCAGAACCCAACTAGGGAATCCTCAGAGTCTCACTGTGTCCCCAAGGCCACCATCACCAACTAGAACCAACCCCTGGCACAGGAGACTCAGCTGGAAACAGCATGACACCTTCAATATCCTCAGATGTTCCATGGACTTCCCTCAGGTTTTCAGGAGAGGGCCAGGGGCGGGGAAAGGGAGGAAGAAGGGAGTTAACAGTTGTTACACCTACATTCTGTGCCTGGAGCTATGCTAGAAGCACTCTTCAGTATTCATCAGTTCGCTGGTGATAGGTACTAGTACAGACATTCTAAATGGGGAAACTCAAGGATCAGAGAGGTTCAATAGCTTGCCTGGAGTCATAGAGCCCTTCAGTGTCTATGTGGACAAATGCTAATTTGGCCCTCCCTTCCTCCTTCTTAAGCAACAACACTGTCTCTCCTGGGTTCAAATAGGACCAACCCCAGGGGTGTACATGTGACTCAGAACCAGCCAATCAGCAACCTCCCCCAGACTTGTTGAACCCCTTGGCAAAGACATTCTCTGTCTTCCACCCATCCTTGTGCTAAGGATCATACAATTCTAGAGTTGCTGAGGAAGATTCTCCTTAGAGTGAGGCCAGCAGAAAGATAATCAGAGCAGAAAGAGAGAAAGAGACAGATTTCCAATGACATCTTTGAGTGCTTGGATGTTACTATATCTGAAAGCCGAACATCTCCCTAGACTTTTCAGTTATGTGACCAATGGAGCCCTTGCTTATACTATTTTGATTAGTGCAGTAAAAAGCTGGAATTTGAATCAGTTTTGACTGACTCCAAAGCCAATGACATTTCCATTACACTACACAGTGCTATTTTTCCCAAAAAGACAGCACTTGCTGAGCCACCATTTTCTTACGGCTGATACGCACACCCAGTAGCTCTTTTCAGAGTGCATGTCCATTCTGGGCTTAAGGCCACATCTATTCTGGCCCATTGACAGAGTCACCCCTCTTCAACAGGTACATGCTCACATGCACATATTTCTCTGGGGGTTGGTGGCTGGAAAGATTTCCCTTGGTATCTGGTCCCCAATCATACTCTGTGATCTTGTGCTGTGTTGCAACCTACCCAAGCTGCGGTGGTGCAGGACCCTTAAAGGTGCCAGCTGAGATCTTGCTGGGACCCCAAGTGCTTTGGGGAAATGGGGGCACCAGCAATCATCACAGTGTTCCTGGGAAAACACTGCCAGGAGACTGTCTCTATCAGTTTGTCTCTGTCTGCTTGGGCTACCATAACAAAATACCGTAGACCACAAGGCCTAAGAAACAGAGATTTATTTTCTCACAGTTTTGGAGGCTGAAAGTCCAAGATCAAGGTGCCAGCAAAGTAAGTTTCATTCTGAGGCTTCTTTTCTTGGCTTGTAGGTGGCCCCATCTCACTGGACGGATGCCTGTATGGTCTCTTCTTGCCTGTAGGGGGTGGGGATGTGTGTGCATGGTGGGGAGGGATGTGTAGGTCGGGTGGGAGAACTAGGGAGAGTGTTCTATGATGGTATATATTTTTACAAGGACATTAATCCTATTGGATCTTATGACCTCATTTAACTTTAATTACTTACATAAATTATTTCCAAATACAATCATGTTAGGGCTTCAACCTATGAATTTGGAGCAAGACAGAAACATTCAGTCCATAACAGAGATGTACTGGAGGTTTTCAGGCCAAGGAGATGTGGAGAAAATGCAGAACAGAATATACAAGAGAATTTGCAGGCAGTTGGTGCCACTTCCCAGGGTCCAGGCTTGGTACTTGGCAGTGCTCAGGATGGGTGGGTGGCTTCTGGACCTGAGCTTCTCTGCTGTTTCATTACAAGACAAAATGTTGGCTTTTCTTCTCTTGTTCTGGTAGCAATATGTTGGGACTAGCTGGTTTCAAGATAAACCCACATCTTAAGGCTGTGGCATCCCAGCTGGGAAAAGTAAATTAGTTAACTGAAAATGAAAAATAGGAGAATTAAACCAGCAAATTCTCCAAACATATTGGGCCAATTTAAAACCCAGGTTAACATTGATTTATTGTTTTAATAAGATTCCTGTGTAAGGAAAAATGACTGGTCTGCAACATAAATAAGTACATGGGAACGTGTTCATTTGTCTGCAATATACAAGAGCAACAGGCAAATGACTCCTCAAGCTTTATGTATTCTTTATTTTTAAGACCACTGGGCCTTAAAGCATTTACCTAAGACTAATGTCCACAGAATAATATAAAAGACAGTCAATATTCTGCGTTCACTCTTCACTAAAAATGGTGAAGGTCTGAGAAAGCACTGGTCCAGGGCTTTCCAGCCAGGACAGCCCCATGGCCAAGAGAGAAGACACCACATGGAGGGGCAGCTGGACCTGCCCCATCCTCGGTGCCAGCCCAAACCAATGCCATCCTGCTGTCACAGAGTTGTCACTATAGTGCTGAGGTTTCAGAGGCAGTGACACCCCCTCCTCTTCAATGAGTCAAGTCCACCTCATTGTCTACCTCAAGTTCAGAGAGCTTAATCAGTTACCTTGGCCTTTCTGGCCACCCATAAGGCAGAGCTGTGGGCAAGGGCTCTGGGCCCTCTCACTGTACACTCAGGAAGAGGTGGTCATAGAAAGCTGTGGGCACCTCCATCTGACAACAGGGTCAGAGGAAAGGTGCCTGAAAGTCACAGCCAAGGTCCAGACATTCCATGGCTAACCCACAGCCTGGAAAAATCACATCATCATCTCTGACTCTTAACACAAAAGCCAGAGACACAAAAACCATTTCTAGACCTTGCAAAGGTGGGCAGAGCCAAGCATCCAGGTTCCCTGGGAAATAACCTCTTAGGCAGTAACAGACTCTATCAAAAAGCCATGGAGCATACAATGGATTTAATTGTGTTTCCAAAGTTTTATCTCTTGAGCTGACCAGAGGATACATGGGTATTTCTTGTATTTTTCCTCATCCTCTTTTTCAAAATGTCTTAAATATTGTAGAATACATTAAAAAGGTAAAATTACATTAAGAAAAGAAGGCATTGAAGCAAGAAGTAGGAATATTTTTTGAACCTCAGAAAGCTTAAGGAATCTGAGGTGGAGTAAAGAATTGTGTCTCATAAGAAGTTCAGATAAGATACATCCCCATCTAAGGCCAGCAATGTTTTAAATTTTTGTATTTGATAGGTATTTATAATACTGCCTTATCAACAAACAGTAAAAGATAAAAAGGCTGAGGAGTAATGGGGGTTGGAAAGCGTTCATGAAAAGATGGAATCTCTGTCAGGAGGCACTGGCTCATATTAGCAAGTCCATGAAATCAATTTCCCTGGAAAATACTATAGCTGAAAACCCAAGGTATTCTTTCAGAGTCACTGCAACTTTTATCTTTTGGGGAGGGTCTGTACATATATAACTATGTATGTGTTTTTTAACTGAACTGTTTCTTGCTTTTGATAATAAGGATAAGGAGGTTTAAGTAAATAAGGCTTTGTTATATACAGTAAGCATATATCCCAAATAAGCTAAATGTGGCTTTGACTGCATTGAAAGAGATAACTTCAATGTGGTTAGATTGGTTAATGAGTTACTGGTTGAGTCAGTCAATGGAAATAAAATGAATATGGTCATATATGAAGAATTGGTTGGGGGTGGTTAAAAAGAATATAATGGACCTATTTGATAAACTATACAGCCCTCATGCCCACCTGGAGAACTGTATCCCCAAAAAGTTTACAAGAAAACCTTCAGAACTGTAGTGTGATGTGGTGGGTAGGAAATGCATCAGCTCAGGAGTCAATCTGATTTGGGTGGAATTTGGATCAACTTTTCACTAGATGTGTGACCTTGGGTGCCAAGCTCCTCAACTATAAATGGAAATAAAAACCCCTACCTGGGTGATGGTTGTGAGGGAAAGTAAAACCGTGGATGAAAAGCTCCAAGCCTAGGGACTGGAACATAGCAGACACTCAAGACAGAGTAATTTCCCCTTCCACCTCAGAAAAAAAATGTTTTTATTTAGAAGAATGAGTCTAGGTTTGAAGTCACTATAGGGACAGTGAGAGAAAACGAAGGAATGGGATTCTATCTATGGCTTCTATTATATCTATGGATTCTATCTATTCTCTCCATGGCTTCAAAACCCTTATGGGAGTTTTTGATTACTGACTTAAGCGACCAATATGCAGGGGTACAGCTTTTTAGGTGTTAAATATGGAAATCCTTTCATACCAGTTGCTAGGTTGCCTCTGAATCAAGTCTCTGCATTACATCCCAACCACCTTGAAAGCCTAACCTTCCCTCAATCCAGCATCCAAAGGGTTAATGCCTAGTCATTAGGGTGGGAGGTGAGAGAGCACTGCTTCAGAAGCTTCTTTAGAACTCAGGTTAATTGTCCATTTCGATACACGGGAATTATCACCATGTCCAGAAACTGAAAGTGTTAATCACTCAGTCATATCTGACTCTGTGACCCCATAGACTGTAGCCCAATAGGCTCCTCTGTTCACGGAATTCTCCAGGCAAGAATACTCTCCAGGGGATTTTCCCAACCCAGGGATCAAACCTGGTCTTCTGCATTGCAGGCAGATTCTTTACCTCTGAGTCACCAGGGAAGCCCTTACCATGTACTGTTGTTTAGTCGCTAAGTCCTGTCTGCCTCTTTGCGACCCTAGGGACTGATGCATGCCAGGCTTCCCTGTCCTTCACCATCTCTCGGAGCTTGCTCAAACTCATGTCCTTTAAGTTGGTGATGCCATCCAACCATCTCATCCTCTGTTGACCCCTTCTTCTCCCCTCAATCTTTCCCAGCATTAGGGTCTTACTGGTTTCTAAATATTCCATCATTCTGGTTTCTAACCAGTTCTCTCTTCATTAGCCTGTCTTTGGTTCCCAACTTGTTTGCAGGATAACACAGAGAACCTGCAATCACTGTCCCCTGGTGAGGTCCCTTTGTGGACTAGAGCTGGCCGCCCTGGCTGCTGTCACTTCTACTTGGATATTTTTCCCACTTAGCTCCAGCTGCTGTGGAGGTCACTTTTCCTGGTAAGATTTGTAATATAAACCAAAAGGGTGTAACTGGAGTCCAAGCCTACAGGGTAGCTTTATTTGTTTTGAAGGATTCCGAACCATGAAAAGGGGGAATCTCAACAATGTGGTTTCCTGTGGGTGGGCCTGCTCTGAACTGTGATCTTGCCAACCACCCCCTTCCCTGCTCCCCAAGGGCATCCCCATCCTTGCAGAGAGCTGATTGGGCTACTCGCAGACCTGGCCTATGCACACACAAACCAGGCAAGTCTGGGCCCATTTCCTTCCAGTGGGGCCCCTCCTAGGAGCCACCCTTTCTCTAGGGTGTCAAGTTCTTGTCAAGGGCCCAGGAATCCATATTCACAACAAACACTGCCTTTATTCTTTCCATTAATCTTAAAGAGCACATACTTTGTACCCGGTACTGCAGCAGACTCTGTTCTGGCTGGTTTTTAAATGTTATTAGAGACTGTTGTGATTAATAAAACACAAATTTATCCAAAACTTATTGCACTCAAATGCTTTTGGTGACATATTTTAAAAAGCAACCGTTAAAGTACAACTACAGTACGATCCAGTGGGAAGGCTATAAAAGTTGACATTAACAAGAGGTTCTCATCCTTAAAAGGTGAACAGTGTTCTTGCAGCTCATTATGGAGATGAGAGGAAGGTAGCGAAGTTAATGATCAGCATATTAGCAAAGAGACATAAGAACACCAAATCACCACTCTTCTGCGTGGGAAGTCACTATTCTAGCCAGTGGGGTCTTCTTCGTTCTCTATAATTGCAGAATCAAGAGGAAGCTTAGGGTAATTCCAGAAACTCAAATCTCAGGAAAGTGTGCCCACATCTAAATAGGACTTTTACAAAGCAAGATCAGTGAGGGCCTGAGTACAAGTATGTCATCACCTCTGGGAGCATGGAACTCTAAGGCGGCTGCAGGCCAACGCAATTAGATTTGCATCTTCTCTTCCTTCCCTCCTCAGCCCCCTGCCCCGCTGTTCCTCCCTCCTCTGGCTGGTCTTCAGAAAAGTGTTGGCAGGTAGCACCAGGCTGGGACAGCTGCCAGGTTTCTAGATGGAGGAGCTGAATTGCAGCTGTGTTGGCAGAGAAAGGCATGGAGGAGCCAGGGTAAATGAGTTAAGACCTGATTCTCCTCGGGAGCCACAGGATGTTTCAAACACACGGGGGCACCTGCTGGCCACATCACAACAGCTGGTACCAGCAGAGTGCTGCAGATGGATGGAAACACTGCAACAATGACCGAAATGAAGAATCACCATGCTAGAGCAATGCAGGGAGGGTTAAACCTTATTTTAAACTAAACCCCAACACAAATGATTTTTAAAAATTTTCCTTTTTCTTATTATTTACTGCTAATGTTGTAATACATCTTCACAATAGTGTTGTAATACACTATTTCAAGCAACCATCTCATAATCTTTCTTCTCTAAGCCCAAATTGGCAGTATTTTAGGGAGTGGCCAGTTTCCAAGGGCAATATACCAGGTCTCTACAGAATTAAATAAAATGGAGAATTGGCAAAGGGAAGGCGACAAATGTATGTAGTCATCTCTGTGTCTCACATCCAAAAACACATTACTCTTTCCTCAAGAAATTAGACAAGTCGTGACTAAGCAATGGAGTGGTGGAGGGTTGTCTAGAATAATCTTAGCCAATCTTGAGAACTTCCTGGGGAGTTAATTTCTAATACAAAGTGGATGAAATTATTTAACAAAGAATATGGGAAATGATTTATGCTTCAATAGCTTGTGGCACAAGAATAATGCCTGTGTTGTTGTTCAGTCACTCAATCATTTCCGACTCTCTGTGACCCCGTGAACTGCAGCATGCCAGGCTTCCCTGTCTTTCGCTGTCTCCCAGAGTTTGTTCAAACTCATGTCCAATGAGTCAGTGATGCCATCCAACCATCTCATACTCTGTCATCCCCATTTCTTCTTTCCCTCAATCTTTCTCAGCAACAGGGTCTTTCCCAATGAGTTGGCTTTTTGCATTAGGTGGCCAAAGTACAATGCCCTACCACCACCAAATGTCCACGTCCCAGAACCTGTGCACATGTTTGCACAGGGACTTGGTGATTAGGAATCTCAAAATGGGAATATAATCCTGGATTATCTGCATGGGCCTGATGTAATCACAAGGTGCTTATACATGAGAAAGAGGGGACAGTCAATGTCAGTGATAGGATGTGGGAAAGACTGGACTGGCCATTACTGGCTTTAAAAATGGAAAGGGTCCATGAGCCAAGGAATGCAGGCAAGTTCTAGAGTCTGGAAAATGCAAGAAAGCAGATTCTCTTTTAGAGTCTCCAAAATGGAACATAGCCTTACTTTAGCCCAGTGGGAGTGAAAGATAATAAATGTGTTATAAATAATAATAATGAAATAGTAATAAGTGTTTATTTTTTTAAACCACTAAGCTTGTGGTCATGTGTTAGAGCAGTAATAAGAATCTAATACAATCACAATCAACTAACGTTAGAGGAGAGCTAAAAATATCTGTATTTCATTTAGAATGAAAGACAGTCTATTGAATAGATCCTCTGACAATATTTAGTTACTAAACAAATATATATGAAATATCTCAACTTTCATAAGATGCTATCTTCTTAGTTCCTCTTCTCAACAGGAGGTGAGTATCAAACTTTAATTACTTTCTATAGTTGGGTAATATGGAACAAGGGATTTTCCCAAAACCTAAGGCACACAAAAAGTGGACCACAGAGAACAAGATGGCAGAGGAGTAGGTGGACGTGGAGTACATCTCTCTCCACGGATACATCAGGAATACACCTTCGGACACAGAAGTGCATGCAGAACACCAGCTGAGAGCAGACAGGAGTACCTGACCAGCGGAAAAGAATATATAGACCCATGCAAAACTCGGTAGGATGAAGGAACTAGGGGGGGAAACAGGAGTGTTAGTAGGACTGGACCTGCCCTCGGTGGGTGGGGAAACTGAAGCAGGGGTCCGATCCCCACATTGGGGCAATTGTCTGAGTCAGAGGAGAAACATTTAAGGCTGAGAGTGAAACAGCTGATCTGTGGCAGCCTAAATGGAATGAGAATCAGACAGTCCTTGCCACAGCCATACGCACACCGGACAGGGACCTAGATCCCCTGGAAGGTGCAGCAGCTGGGAGCTGGAGTTTAGGGGTTGTGGAGCAATCTCAGGGCGAGGGCTGCTGTTGACGGTGGAGAGACGGATCGAGGGGATGTGAGGGAGGAGACTGTAGTGGGAAATGCCTGTGGAGGAAAGCCGGGCAGCCATGGAAGCAAGGCGATACTGCTGAGTCACGTGTAAGGGGTGGAGCCATCACTAAAGCCTCTCTCCCCTCACTCGCCAGCATTGGCAGCTGAACAATAGAGAGGCTGGCCCATCAAATGCCTGACACACTGAACTACAGAGTAGGACCCCACCCAGGGTGCTCCTTTAAGTGACTGATGCACCAAACTACAGAGTAGGACTTCAGTCAGAGGGGCCCCTCTATGTGCCTGACGTGTGGAACAATAGAGAAGGACCCCTCTAAGTGCCTGGATGGGTGGAGCTACGGACAAAGACTGGCCAAAGAGGCCTTCTGATCGCCAGCTACAAGAGGCTCGAAAAAAGAGTCTGTATGAAACGAGATGCCAGTCCAGGTTCAATGCACGATACCGGATGCTTGGGGCTAGTGCACTGGGACAACCCAGAGGGATGGTGTGGGGAGGGAGGAGGGAGGAGGGTTCAGGATGGGGAGCACATGTATACCTGTGATGGATTCATTTTGATATTTGGCAAAACTAATACAATTATGTAAAGTTTAAAAATAAAATAAAATTTAAAAATAAATAAATAAATAAAATAAAATAAAATAAAATGGAAAAAAAAAAAAAAAAAGAGTCTGATAGGGCCTAACTCCTGCAGCAGAGGCAGTCTGTGTCCCTGCACACTTGGCGCCACCAGAGCCCCTGCAAGCCAAGCAGCTGTGCCACCTTCGCACTCAACTCTCACTGGGGCAGAGCTGCCATAGGCAAAAAAGTCTTGCGCCTATGTGCGCAGGATTGCTTCAGTAGTGTCCAACTCTTTGCAACCCTGTAGACTGTGGCCTGCCAGGCTTTCTGTCAGGGAGGGGTTTCTCCAGGCAAGAATACTCGAGCATATTGGCCAATACTGGTCGCCATACCTTTCTAGAGTGCTATATTTCCTGCTACCCTAGCCCCCAACTCCCCTGAGTACCTGGTGCTGCCAGAACCCCTGTGACTGAAGTAGCTGCACCACCTCCACACCTGGCCCTCACAGGGACAAACCCAAGTCCTCCAGGGCAGCCTCAGGAGCAAACCCAGTGGGTAATCCACATGCAGAGGTGGAAATAAAACCACAATTGAAACCCAGGGGCAGTGTGGCTAAGGAAGAAGACCTAAAACCTTCCTACCAGTTGTACAAGCTGCAGATTAAATCCACATAATCAACTAGGCAGACTCTGTATCTATGGAATATATAAAAGCTCTCACTGAGAGCTCCCACAGAAGAAAATGCACTAGTTCTGATATCTGTGAACACTGGAGGCAAGAAGACGCACAGGAGTAGGACCAGATTAGAATCTGAGCTGCCCTCACAACAGATTCAGAGATCAGCAAAGTGTTGGAGGGCATCCTAGGGAGGTGAGGTGGACTGTGACTCCCAGTGAGTGAAAGCCATAGCAGTGACTCAAGAAAAACATTTATTATTCTTATGTTTTGACTTGTTCTGTAGATTATTTTGAATTTTTTCTTTTTTTCCCTTTTTATCCCCATCTGTTGTAGTTGTCGATTTTATTGGAACTATGAAATCTAACTAAGCTTTTGAGCTTTTTAAAAAATTTTTTAAACCTATTATTATTTTTTCTACATTTATTCCTTTGTTTGCTTTTCCTACCGTTCTTTTCCACTTGCAGTTAATCTTTAAGGTATATAAATCTTCATCTGCCTCTATTTAACTTTGCATATCTATTCTTTCTTTCCTTTCCTCTCAACATATTTGTTAGTTTTATTTTCATTGCTTTATTCCCCAATTGGCACCTTGCTTTAATTTTGTTTTCCACTTAGTGCTTTAGTTATTTTTGCTCTGGTAGATATCATTTTGAGTTTCCTTTGTTCATTGGGTCAATCTATTGTACTTTATCTTTGTTGGATTGTTTTGATTTTGCTTATTGGTGTATATATATGTGTGTATATGCAGTCACACTTTTTATTTTTGTTATAAAGCTCTGCATTTATGTTGGGTGTTTGCAATTCTGTGGAGTTTTCCTTTTCCCTTTTTTCTTTCTTCTTCCATTTTTTTTTTCGTTTCTCTTTTTTATAATGTTAACTTTCAATTTTTTAAAACCTATTATTTTTTTCTACGTTTATTCCTTTGTTTGCCTTTCCTACTGTTCTTTCCCCTTGCAGTTCATCTTTAATATATATAAATCTTCTTCATTGACCTCCATTTAACTTTGCATATCTATTCTTTCTTTCTTTTCTTTTTTTCCTTTCCTCTCAACATATTAGTGTTCATTGCTTTATTCCCCACTTGGCACCTTGCTTTAGTTTTGTTTTCCAGTTTGTGCTTTAGTTAGTTTTGTTCTTAACTGGTAAATATAAATTTTGATTTCCTTTGTTCACCAGGTCAATCTATTGTACTTAATTTTTGCTGGACTCTTTTGACTTTGCTCATGGATGTATATGTATATATTCATTATGTTAACTATTATTTGCCTGATTTTGTAACTGCCATTTGTCGGGGTTCATCTTTGGTTTCTCGTTTTTTGATATTTGTTTTAATCTCATTTAATGCCATATCTTGCCTGGCAAATCCCATGGACGGAGGAGCCTGGAAGGGTGCAGTCCATGGGATCGCGAAGAGTCGAACACGACTGAGCGACTTCCCTTTCACTTTTCACTTTCACGCATTGGAGAAGGAAATGGCAACCCACTCCAGTGTTCTTGCCTGGAGAATCCCAGGGACAGGGGAGCCTGGTGGGCTGCCGTCTATGGGGTCGCACAGAGTCGGACACGACTGAAGTGACTTAGCAGCAGCAGCAATGCCATAACAAACCACTTGTGGAACCTTTGTTCCTGACCAGAGATCAAGCCCTGAGCTTTGAAGTGGGAGCACTGACTCCAAGACCCTAGACTACGAGAGAACTAACCCTAGGGAGTATCAAGTAGTGAGAACTCATATAAAGGAAACAACTTGAATACAGTTGTTGACCCAGCATCATCCAACCACCAGTAGCACCCTGTGCAGGATGCCTCATCTAAACAACAAACAAAATAAAAATACAAACCCAGTCATGCAAACAGGATTACCACCTCACTCAGCCTTGCCCATCAGAGGAAAAACAAACAAACACTCAGCACAAATCCCACCCTATACAAAAAGCTTACACAAGCCACTGGACCAAACTTAGGAGGGAAGAAAGAAAGAATTCAACCTTGAAGCCTGGGAAAGGAGACCTCAAACACAGTAAGTTAAAAAATAATAATAATAATGAAAAGGCAGAGAAATACTACACAAATGAAGGAACAAACTTTTGTTCCTTCACACAGAGGTCCAAATAAATGAAGAGGAATAGGTGAACTACCTGAAAAAGAGTTCAGAATAGTGATAGTCAGTTCAGTTCAGTTCAGTTCAGTTGCTCAGTCATGTCTGACTCTTTGTGACCCCATGAATCACAGCACGCCAGGCCTCCATGTCCATCACCAACTCCAGGAGTTCACTCAAACCCATGTCCATCGAGTCGGTGATGCCATCCAGCTATCTCATCCTCTGTTGTCCCCTTCTCCTCCTACCCCCAAATCTCTCCCAGTATCAGAGTCTTTTCCAATGGTCAACTCTTCGCATGAGGTGGCCAAAGTACTGGAGTTTCAGCTTTAGCGTCATTCCTTCCAAAGAACACCCAGGACTGATCTCCTTTAGAATGGAAGACAGTATGGAGATCCCTTAAAAAACTAGGAATAAAACCATCATATGACCCACTCCAGTGTTCTTGCCTGGAGAATCCCAGGGACGAGGGAGCCTGGTGGGCTGCCATCTATGGGGTCGCATGGGGTCGGACACGACTGCAGCGACTTAGCAGCAGCAGCAGCATGACCCAGAAATCCCATTCCTAGGCAATCCCACTCCTGAGGAAACCAAAATTGAAAAAGACACCTGTATCCCATTGTTCATTGCAGCACTATTTACAATAGTTAGAACATGGAGGCAACCTAGATGTCCATCAACAGATGAATGGATAATGAAGTTGTGGTATATATACACAATGGAATATTACTCAGCCATAAAAAGGAACACATTTGAGTCCGTCTGATGAGGTAAATTAACCTAGAACCTATTATACAGAGTGAAGTCAGTCAGAAAAAGAAAGATAAGTATCATATTTTAACGCCCATATACAGAATCTAGAAAAATGGTACTGAAGAATTTATTTTCAGGGCAGCAGTTGAGAAACAGACATAGAGAATAGACTTATGGACATGGGAAGAGGGAAGGAGAGGGTGAGATGTATGGAAAGAGTAACATGGAAACTTACATTACCATATGTAAAATAGATAGCCAAAGGGAATTTGCTGTGTGGCTCAGGAAACTCAAACAGGGGCTCTGTTTGAGGGGTGGAATGGGGAGGAAGATGGGAGGGAGGTTGAAAAGGGTGGGGATATATGTATACTGATGGCTGATTCACGTCGAGGTTTGACAGAAAACAACAAAATTCTGTAAAGCAGTTATCCTTCAAAAAAAATTAATTGAAAAGAAAAAAAAAAAAAAAGAAAACTAGACTATGGACAGAAATGGATCCTTAGGTTTCACAAAAGTCACTGCCATGAGAACTCCTGTGCCTTACTAGTTTGGGAAATAAACAAATGTATTGATAAAACTCTCTTATTTTCCCTCCCCCTAGATTCTGAAATACATTAGAGATTCAGCCTTCAGAAGTGGTTAGCACATCAGTTAAGAGCCAGAATTTTATTGGCAGAAGATGAAGGTGTGAAACTTCCCCAAAATTATAGCCTTCATAAGAGGAAAAGGAAAAAGATATCTCTTACTTGAATAGTTCAGCCTAAGATATTATGTGTCAAGGTGCATTTCAGTGGCCTTTATGGGGTCAGGTGTGTATTTCCTGGGAAATGATCTCTGATTTCAAAAGGCTTGGGGTGGGGAAACAATGTGCCTATCATTGGCTTCTTGACATAACAGACCAATTGGTAACAGACCAATCTGGTGGACAACTGAATAGGAAGAATATACAGGCCTGAGTTGGACTGCACAGGAGCACGTTTTCCAAGTTCTATCCCTGTTCTAATTTCTTTGCAAGTCCATGTGGGTCAGCTGCAAGTAATCCCAGGCCCCCAGTGGTGCCCTGCAATGGTTGGGGTAGTAAAAATAAGTTGGAATTGATAGGGGTCAGGACCAGACGAATGATCCAGCTATAGGCCGTGCTTCTCAGGAAGAGGACCAGTCCCCTAAACATAATGAGTTAGGAACATGAGAGTTTGATACCTCACCCCCCTGTCCCCCCGCAGGGTTGTATTACTATTCAAATATTCTAACCGGTGGACAGTGTCTCTGAATGGAGAGAATATTCTGTGGCACATGGATAATAGCAGCACCTTCTAATAAGTGATGGAGTCCCTGTGGTTGGAAGCAGAACAGCTTCAAGCTGGGGTGGAATGGAGGTGGGTGGGTGTAAAAACAGTATATGCAGCTATGCAGGGAGGAAGCATTCAGCAGATGGCCGTGGAATGAACTAAGGGACTGGGTTCATGGCAGCTCTGGACTACGGAGGAAAGAGGAGTTCACGAAGCAGGACAAAGGCTCCCTGCTACATGGAACACATGCAAAGGGAGTTATTTAAGAAAACTGTAACTCCTTGAGCAGCAACTACCAAGTTTTTAAGAACTTAATTCTAAATCTCATGTGTGATGGGTGTGGACTCAGAATAAATTTCTTAGCTTGTTCAGATTGGCTAAGGAAATTGTTCTGGCTGAACCTTCCTGTTGAAAATCCTCGCAGCTGGGCCAAGCTGGGGGTGGGGTGGGAGGGATCTTTCTGATAATGTTGACTTCATCGGAGTGGATCATTACATTTTTTCAATAAGGAGCTGCAGGAATTTGAATGTCATATCCCTTCTCCAGTCTTAAAGCCCCTGAGTTCCCGTTACATAGACCTTTTACAATTCAATTAAGTGAGCCAGAAATTAAAATGGAAAAAGTTAAAACAAGTGACTGCCTTATTTAATCCCCAGGTGTAGTCCTGCATTTGCTTAGCTCAAAAGCAGAGTCAGGCAGCTCTAGAGGGATGGGAGCTCACAGGATGGGAGCAAGGAAAGGAGGGAGTGAAGTGAACTCTTTGAACTGAATCAGAGTGAATGAGTCAAACAAAGCACAGGAGTTTAAAAAAAAGTACAACAGGGAGGATGGAGTGGTGCTGTTCAGGGCTCTCTGAAGACGCCTAAAGGAAACCCAGCACCCAAAAAGGGCCAGTAGCAACCCAAAGTTGTTAAATACCCCAACTCTTCTGGGACATCAGGCAGCCAAGCTCCCTGGGAAACAGCACGTGCTTGGGCAGACAAAGAGGCAGAAGCAGGGGTCAAGTGTGAAGCAGTCAATGCTGGGTGTTACGAGAGTGGAGAGAAAAGGTTTTGGTTCACAAGTGAGGCCTTTTAGGTTTTAGACCTGACATCTTCCCAACACATGGGTGGCTAATCATACACTTCAGTGGAGTGGAAGTCTTCACCAGGATTTCCCCAGAAGTCCCATACTGTGTGAGCTCATGGAAGGAGAGCAGAAGAACATTTGCACGAAGCCTGAATAGATTTCATAGCTGATATGGCTGATTAGCAGTCTTCTTGTTAACCTTGGATTGCTGCCTGTTTATTCAGTTCTCTTTCTCTTTCTTCTCATCACCTTTAATACAAATCTGACATGCAAGGGATAGGGGGTGGGGCAGGAGAAAGGGGAAGGTGGGTGCAGAGAAGGCTTGATGATCCTCTTGTCGGACTGCAGGCAACCCTTGGGGCACCCTTGGGTAAATGCTGATCGTGAACTTCAAGTCTAGACGGGTCCCGTGCCTCACACAAGACTTGGCCTCTGAATTATTAGGTGACAGGCTGAATAATAGTTCCTTTCTTTTCTTCAGGTTCCCTACTGGCTTAGCTTACATTAGCCTGCTTGTCAGACTAAAAGTGGTATGGAGCTTTGTAAATGAAAATGCCAGTTATGAAAACGCATCTGGCAATTGTCTCAGGTGGGGTCTCCAGGAAACAGGATTTGAAATGGAGACTGAATGCAGGTCATTTACTGGGAAGTGCTTTCCATGGTGGAGTAAAGGGGACAGGATTGGGAAGTGGAAGGAGTTTGGCAGTGCAGTCATCAAAAAAGCCTCAGCTAATACCACTGTGACTTTGGGGCTGGATGGTCCTGCAGAATTGCCCTGAAATGAGGTGAGCAGGCCAGACTCTGGTACTTCCACATTGCCATTTTAATGGTTGTAGACTCGAGGTATACACAGCTTCCTGGAGAATGGCTCCCCATCCTCACTGAGTACCCTCTCCCCCAGCTGACCCCTTTTCCTCAGATGCCCTTGTCCTCAGTCTTCTTTATTTTTCTCCTTTTGAGCCCCTGACCAGTCAAGCATTCACCACTGTCTGAGTCTTCACGTATTCTAACCTCAAATCACTTTTCTTTCTTCCCAAAGTGGATAAGCAGATGAATCTTGCAAAGCTCTGCCCCTTGTGAGGATTTCTATTTTAAGCCTACATATTGAGCTGATGAGTCCATGAAGCAAGCTTGACTTTTACCCTCCATGGTCAGGTGGCCATGGAACTTGGGGAGAAGCTCCCGTATATGAGTGGATGATGCAGGGACTTGGGCTACTACTTCCTTATGAGCTGACTCATGCCTTCTCATCCTCTTTGTACCCATTTCCAAATGTACTGTTGCTGTTATTGTTGTTTAGTCACTGAGTCAGTTGTGTCTGACTCTTTTGCAACCCCATGGACTATAGCCTGCCAAGTGCCTCTATCCATGGGATTTCCCAGACAAGAATTCTGGAGTGGGTTGCCATTTTATTTGGGGTCTTTCCAATCCAGGGATCAAATCCCCATCTCCTGCATTGGCAGGCAGATTCTTTACCACTGAACCACCAGGCAAGCCCTCCAAATACACTACTCCCACCTTTTTTATGGCAGAGAATGGAAGAGTTCACATGGCTCTGGGGAAAGACCCAGCATTTTCTGGTCAGTCCAAAATGACTGAACTATTTCTGATTTTCCTTTCTGATCAGAATTTTAAAAACACGTGTTCATAACAATAGCTACAGGCCAGTTACAAGGCCATGTTAATTTGTTGTAGCTAGGATGCTATGTGTGGCGCAATATCTGAAACTGGGGCTACTGTTTTGTTAGTTTGCAGCAATTCACTCTCATTTCTTCAAGATCTGTCTGGCTTTTGTAGGGGACAGACTGGTTGATTAATGGGAATATGATGGGGACACCCTCTGTCCCTGTACCCTTTAGGCCTTTAAGCATGGCACTAATCTTTATCATTTCTCCTTGGTTGTGAAGCTGTTTTGTATTTACTATCTTGGCCAGTGGGTAAAGGGGACAGTTTCTATTTGGTCTTCTTCCCAATGATTGCTCTTACCCCACAGCTAAGAAGCTGACCTTTAATGTTCTGCCAACTACTGATTATTTCTCTTCCAATTACATATTCCAGATCTGGGGAAGAGACCACCTACTGGGTCTGTGCACCCAGTGGACTCCCTGAGAATTAGACCTAACCAGAACTCCAGGTTTATCACCCAGACTCCAGGTCTGCTCTCAAACAGGGGGCCTAGAAGACACCTCCATTCCCTAGGACATCCAGATCAGCTCAGACCCTGTGTCCAAACAGTGTCTGAAATGTTGGAGTCTTCCTTTTTGCCCAGTGTGAATACCCAAGCTCTATAGGCAGCATATTCCAAGAACTTTCTGGCCTTACCTAGTATATCCACTCCACGTGTCTGCTTCTCTGAGTCTTACGGTCTTGCCTTCTGCCACCTTCCATGGCACTTTTGGTATTTTTTTCATAGAGTGTGAGCCATCAATTTCTCCAAGTTCCAAGGGCCACCCTAGGAGTACGTTAGATGATTTCCCTGGAGTCCTTGTCAAGGTATTACATTCTGTACCCACTGTCAGTATTCCCATAACCTCTCAGTTATCCAAGTTCATTTTCTGCCCCCATTGATCCAGCATCTCAGAGCCAGTCCTATCCTAACTCTGTTCCAGTCCATGTTAGCTAGGTCATTCAGCTCCCCCAGAGTGTAGCCCTTTACTTTATTAGCAGATCCAGCATTTCCCCAACCCAATTATGGTGGGACTCAACACTCATCAATGGTCTGTTGGTTAGGAGGAGAGCTGTGAGTGGTGTTTGGGGAGAAGGAGTGTGTTGTCTTGCACAGCAGGAGAGCTCTGCAACCTCTTCAGGTAGGGGAGGTGCAACTAGCCTTTAACAGGGAGGAATGGGCCACATCTGTGAACCCAGAGGGTTCAGAAGAATCTGGGAATCCACATTTTCTAGATATACCTATTATGTATCTCAAGGCATTAGCACAGCCAACCTGTTGGGGCCAAGAACACAACCTTCTCTGGAACTCTGTTCCTTTTATACCTAAGCCCTGAGTCTGTTCCTTAGCTTTTCTGCTCTCCAACTGCAGAAGAGTCTCTTTATAAGCTGTCCCAGAGGCCCTCTGGCTTTCACACTTGAGTTCATGATTTTTCACTCTAAGTACCAACTGTTACAGGTCTGGTTCCCAGGGAAGCCAAGTCCAAGACAGAGATTTTCCCATGGAAATAAAAATGTGGAAGAGCTCTCAGGATCAGCCTTTGTCTGGGGGAAGAAAGGAAACAGAATTGCACAGAGGGAGAAGATGCACAGAGATGGGGTCACAGCAAATACCTCAGCTGACCCCATGGGAAGCTCCAGGCCTGGGGTGGCCCTGCAGGGTGGTTCCAAACTGGGATGAAAGCCCAGGCCTTTAGGCCCTGCATCAAACAGTCACCCAGTAGGGGCTGTCCCTGGGAAGGAAGCAAGGTGACCTTGAGCAAAGTCTTCAGCCCAGAGCAAGTCTCAGCAAAGGACTTAGCTGAGAGCAGTCAGTCTCTGGCATGGACAATAGAGAGGGGAACAAGTGTTTGAGTCCTCCAAAGAGATCTGAGTGAGAATCATGACATTCACCACACCAGCCTACCTACTAACAAATATAAAGTTTTAGAAACCATAACTACAGAGTAAGTAGTGACTTTCAGATCCTCAGGTGAACCTTAGTGGTGAAATATGCCTTTGTCAATTAATTACACAGGACTTAGGTTTTCCAGGAGTCCAAAGTTTCAAAACAAACCAAGATCTTTCTTTCTTTTTAACACAGACAACAAAAGAAGTCCATTTGGCATTTGGAGTAGACAACTCCATTGATGGTTCTGCCACTGGTTCTATTAATAGAATTTCAATCCTGTTTTGTACTTTCTTTTCTTTGCTGCTTGAAGCTAAAAGCCACAAGCTAAAAGTTGTCTAAGCAACTCAGAAGGTTAACAGCCTCATGGAATATACACCTGTGTTCCCAGGGCCATGCTGAGCCATGCCTTGTGGTCTTGAGCTCCCCAGAGTCATCCTCTATTTGCATTGTGTCTGCACAGCACACCGACTGCCCCTCCCTTCCCTCTCCCCCACATCCAAAGAAGCAGTTTAACAAGCACGGCCCATTCCTTAGCAAGGAAAAGCAGTTGAATTCTGTGCACTGAAGACAAATTGGCTATAAACTCTGCAAGCCACAGAGGTTATTTCAGTTACTAAATGATTAAAGTGTCTAATCTCTGGAGTGGTGATAAAGAACGCCAGAAAGGGGGGCTGGGTTTTGATGTTTGGGGAAGGTACAGAACATCTCTATTGAGACCATGCCGGAGAAAGCCCACCCCATCAAAGAACCACAGATAAGTAAGACATCATTAATAAATCAATGACAGGAAAATGAAAACGGAAGCAGATGAATCAGCTAGTGGATCAGGTCGGAGATGAAAAACAGCACATCTGTTGCTACCGTTGGTGCATTAACAAATAAGTCTGCTGGATCAGACAGCCTTTCGGACGAATACTTGGAATAATGAAGCTTCAAGAGTGATTAAAGCATAAATCAATTTTTAAATGTATCTTGTACCTCCCCCAAACAACAGGAGGCATATTTTCCCTTGCTTTGAATTCCTTTTGGCAGGCAACGGGAGGTGCAGGGATAAAAAATGCTGCCTCGCTTTGGCTCTGCTGTGAGGTACAGCACACAGCTAATTTAGTGTTTAGCCTCACACTTTGATTCTTACCAGCTGAAAGCACTGAGCTGTGCTTAATCGATAACATTAAATCCGAGCCAGTGTGTTTCAGTTCCAGCAAGATCCCCCAGCATCCTTGTCCAGGACAGCTTGATTTTCGCTCCCTTTCCTCCTCATGCAGGTAATGATTTACATTTAATTTTGTTTCTATTGAGGTCTTTAGCAGAATTAACCATTAAGGTGGTGAAGCATTTTTCTCATTTGAAGCATAATTTCTCCTTCATACCTGATGAAAAAAGTTGCTTCTCCCTAATGGCAAAATCACCAGGTTTTAGGATATTAAAAATGGACGCAAGCAATTACTTTGATGAGTTGTGCATCCACGTCCAAAAAGGGCAGCTGTATTTTACATATAATAATGTTTGATTTAGGGATGTTGGGATAAAATGAGGCTAAAGGGAGATGGCTCAGGTTGGGGAAAGGGGGAAGAGCCAGAAAGAACACAGGGCAACACAATCAAGAAAGAAAACTACATTTATGTCCAAAATTTCCCTGAAACACAGAAAGCTGGCTAATGAATGAGTTCTTGCTGAAGAAGACAAATGGGGAGGGTGTAGGAAGAAAGAAGGACAAAGAAAGAAAAGATAAGAAATAAGATGATTAGAAATGGTGAGGGGGTGAACCCCAGATGAAGGAGAGGAAAATCAAGCCATGTTTCTTTTCAGAACACAACCTTTACTCGCGTTATAACCCCAAATCAGCCAGAGGACAATGGGACCCCAAGGAAGTAAACTCCCTTCCCTTCTTGCTCTTCTGCTAGAAACACTACAGTTTTTTCAGAAAACAAAAGCCAAGAGAGATACTCTTTTGTTCATCTTGACTGCCCTCAGGTCAACAGATTCGGTATTTTGAATTCAGTTAGGACAGCCAGAACTCACATTTCCAAAGAAGACGCCAAAATATTATAGCAAGTGAAAACTTTTATACTGATTAATGAAGGGCAAGCAGACATGAGCATCAAAGCTCATACAAACATTTCCAGATGTAAGCACTAAGTTAGAAAGAGCCTGAGTTTCTTATCATCATAGGATCTGGCAGTACAAACTTTTCATATTAGGTATTATCAACATATGATTAAGATACAAACCAGCTGGCAAGTTCCACAGCCACCTGATAACTTCAAATGAGGGTATCTGGAAAGTTTAGGGACCAATGATGTCCTATAAACCAGAGTTTCTCAAACTTCTATGTGCCTACAAATACCTGGAGATCTTGTAAATGTGCAGATTCTAGGGGAACATTTCTGGATTGGTAGAGGAAGGACCTCCAAAAATAGACTCTTCCATAAAAGCAATGAAAATACTGGTAAGGATTATCAAAATCAACTTTTTCAGAAACTTGGAAATTAACCAGAGTTACATGAAAATTTGAGGAGTATTTATTCAAGAAAAACAGCTGAATCTTGGAAAGAACAATGAGTTTTGGTGTTTTAGCTTGCCCTTCTCCCATTCTCCCAGTTCCTCAGCAGCACTGAAAATGAGTAGTCTTAAAACCATCACAGCTGTGAAAAACAAGCAGCCTAATAGCTACTAGAGGGGGAAGAATGGATTTGGAGCGTCCCCAAAAGCTCCATCCCCAGAGAATTGTTACTATCCAACCTGTTTGGTAGTTCTCTGGAAAAGCCTTATTCTCCGGGCTTTTATTTATTTGACCTGACCCAGAGCTTGCTCAGTGCAAATAGCCCTGTCCCCAAGGTATTTGTTGGAAATAATTAGCAGCAATTGTTTAATATCCAGCTGCTTTAGGTAGGAATGCAAGTTGGTGAAAACTGACCCCCAAAATTTTAAACTGGGGGATGAGATGCTCATAATGAGCTTAGAAAGCTTCAACATATTCCTAGGAGCCGACATGTATGTGCAGGGGTGTGCACACACCCAAGAAAGACATGAGAAGGTTCTAATGTCAGCTCTGGCTAATCTTCAGGTTCTGCATAAGCAGGTAATGAAGGCTAAGGCAGAGATTTAAACTGCTAGGGCACTGACTGTGTGCCCCAACACACACATGAGCAAAGTTGAGAGCTTTATTTTTCAAGCCATTTAAGAAAATCTCTTGTCTAATCATTAGTTGATCATTAAGCTAACTGGGCATGGGCTTCCCTGGTGGCTCAGATGGTAAAGAATCTACCTATAATGCAGGAGACCCAGGTTTGTCCCTGGGTCGATAATCTCCCCTGGGGAAGGGAATGGCAACCCTCTCCAGTATTCTTGCCTGGAGAATTCCATGGACAGAGGAACCTGGTGGGCTAGAGTCCTTGGGGTCACAAACAGTTGGACACAACTGAGCAACTTAACACACACACACACACAAGCTAACTGGGCAGAGACATCATTGGCTATACACAACAGATTAGTCCAGGAAAATTACTCAACAAGCAAAGAGTAGCAGCAGCAGCAGCAGCAGCAACAACAACAAAACGACCAACAACAACAAACTCTGGAGAGGATGGCAGTGGAGGTGGAGACTAGGAAAGGGAATCTGACTTCCAGAGTTGCCATGCTATATTAAGATGTCCAGTTTTTAACAAAAAAACTGCATGGTGTGCAGAGAAGCAGGAAAAGATGGGCCATACATAAAAAAAATAAGTTGTCTGTAATTGTTCTTGTCCCTAATAGGATATTAGACTTATTGTATCAAAACTTTGAATCAGCTGTTACACCTATATTCAAGGATCTTAGAAAATTGATTTCCAAAGACTTAAAGGAAAGTGTGAAAATAACATCTCAGCAAAGAGAGAATATCAATAAAGAGGTAGAAATTATAAAACAAGAGTCAAACAGAAATTCTGGAGTTGCAAAGTATATTACTTGAAATGAAAAATTCACTAAAAGAGCTCAAAAGACAAACTGTCAGGAGAATCTGTGAACTTGAAGATAGGTCAGTTATTTGAGATTATCCAATTTGAGGAACAAAAGAAAAAAATTAAGACAAATGAACAGTCTAAGATACCTGTGGGTAGGCACCAAGTCTACCAACACTTGCATAATGAAAGTCCCAGAAGGAGACGAGAAGAGAAACAGAAAAAAATATTTAAAGAAATAATGGCTTAAAATTTCTCAAATTTGTTGAAAAATATTGATCAATACATCCAAGAAACTAAATGATCTTCAAGAAGAGTAAGCACAGAGAGATTCACAAACAGATACATCAACCTGTCAAAGGTTAAAGACAGAGAGAGGATTTGAAAGCAGCAAGAGAAAAATGACTCATACAAGGGACCCAGAATAAGGTTAACAGCTAATTATCTAAGATAAACAGCTAATTATCAGAAACTATGGAAGCCAGAAAGCTGTGAGAAGACCTTCATATCCACTAGGATGTGTATAATAAAAAAAGATAGAAAATGTTGGTAAGGATGTGGATAAATTGGAAATATAAAATAGCTGTAGACACTCTGGAAAACAAATAGGTAGTTTCTCAAATGATTAAACCTTGAGTTACTTTATGACCCTGAAATCTACTCCTAGATATATATACATGCCCAAGAGAAATCCAAACATGTATTCATGTAAAATTTTATAAATTAATTTTTATAGCAGCATTATTCATAGTAGCCCCAAATGAGAAACACCTCAAGTGTCCATCAGCTAAATGAATGGATACATTTTAAATGTGGTATAGCCATACAGTCGGAGAAGGCAATGGCACCCCAGTCCAGTACTCTTGCCTAGAAAATCCCATGGATGGAGGAGCCTGGTGGGCTGCAGTCCATGGGGTCGGTAGGAGTCGGATACGACTGAACGACTTCACTTTCACTTTTCAGTTTCATGCATTGGAGGAGGAAATGGCAACCCACTCCAGAATTCTTGCCTGGAGAATCCCAGGGACAGGGGAGCCTGGTGGGCTGCCGTCTATGGGGTCGCACAGAGTTGGACACGACTGAAGTGACTTAGCAGCAGCAGCAGCAGCATAGCCATATAGTAGAATATAATCCAGCCTTAGAAAAAGATGAACATGGATGCCATAACATGGATGAACTTTGAAAACATAAACCCAAGTGAAAGAAGTCAGTCACAAAAGACCACATATTATATGATTCCATTTATATGGAATGACCAGAATCAGCAAATCTATATAGAATGTGCAGTGAAAGTGCACATTGCTCAGTTGTGTCCAACTCTTTAGGACCCCATGGACTATACAGTCCATGGAATTCTCCAGGCCAGAATACTGGAGTGGGTAGACTTTCCCTTCTCTAGGGGATTTCCCAACCGAGGGCTCGAACCCAGGTCTCCCGCACTGAAGGCAGATTCTTTACCCGCTGAGCCACAAGGGAAGCCCAAGGTTACCGAGGTGGGTGGCCTATCCCTTTTCCAGAGGATCTTCCCAACCCAGGAATCAATCCGGGGTTTCCTGTGTTGCAGGCAGATTCTGTACAAACTGAGCTATCAGGGAAGCCCAAATCTGTAGAGACAGAATGTAAATTTGTGGTTGCCAGAGGCTAGAGGTGGGGTAAGTATGGAGGAAACTGGGAAGTGCCTGCTAATGGTACAGGATTTCTTTTTCAAGTGATGAAAATGTTTTAAAAGTGATTATATTATTGGTTGTATAATTTATGGATATCTAAGTGCTCTGAATTATACATTATAAATGAGTGACTTGTATGGTATGTTAATTATATTTAGTAAAGTTGTTAATTAAGAAAAGAAAAAAAAAGCTCCTTTAAAGGATAAAGGGGAAAAAAGGTGAGCATGGGAAATGTCTCTAACTAGACTACCATATTCCTAGTTCTACGACTAAAGGAAGAAGACAAGATGGGTATCTGTGGACAGTTATCACACTCTGCCACATGTTCCATCCTAGCCATGTTATGCTCTCTGATAGCCTTCATGTGTGCAGAACCAGGCAGAACTTCTCCAGGATATCCTTTTGCAGGGCTGGGGGACTATGCCACATTGTTAGCAAATCTGGCCATTTCCCAGAAGGTCCTAATCCACTCCATGGCAACTCACTTAGCACTGAGTTTAATTTTCTGAGATAGATTTCTTTTTATTCAAAATGAAAAAGATATGACCAAATCTAGTATGACATCTCCTTTAGCCTATTACTAACTTCCTGCCTATGTAAAATTACTCCAAGTTTCTAAGGGTTTCAACCACATGCCCACAGGTAACTGATGTCAAATTCTCCATTTCTCGCCATCCCACACCCCACACCGTCAATGATCTTCCACCAGAAAGTGAGTTCTTTAATATTCCATAGGGGTTGGGAGGACCTCCAGCTTAACCAAAAAAGACAAGGGCCTTCACCATCACATTATCCCTAGGGCCTGAGGGTTCTCATTATAGGAAGATCCAAAATCTCTTATTTCCAGTGGTGGGTCCTTCTGTAATCATTGATACACTCATAAAAGGAAATTTCAGTTCAGTTTAGTTGCTGAGTTGTATCTGTCTCTCTGGGACCCCATGGACTGCAGCACGCCAGGCTTCCCTGTCCATCACTAACTTCCAGAACTTGCTCAAACTTATGTCCATTGAGTCAGTGATGCCATCCAACCATCTCATCCTCTGTTGTCCCCTTCTCCTCTTGCCTTCAATCATTCCCAGCATCAGGGTCTGTTCCAATGAGTCATTTCTTTGCATCAGGTGGCCAAAGTATTGGAGTTTCAGCTTCAGCATCAGTCCTTCCAATGAATATTCAAGACTAATTTCCTTTTGGATTGACTGGTTGGATCTCCTTGAAGTCCAAGGGACTCTCAAGAGTCTTCTCCAACACCACAGTTCAAAAGCATCAATTCTTTGGTGCTCAGCTTTCTTTATAGTCCAACTCTCACATCCATACATGACTACTGAAAAGACCATAGCTTTGACTAGATGGACCTTTGTCAGCAAAGTAACGTCTCTGCTTTTTAATAGTCTGTCTAGGTTGGTCATAGCTTTTCTTCCAAGCAGCAAGCATCTTTTAATTTCATGGCTGCAGTCACCATCTTCAGTGATTTTGGAGCCCAAGAAAATACAGTCTCTCACTGTTTCCATTGTTTCCCCATTTATTTGCCATGAAGTGATGGGACCAGATGTCATGATCTTTGTTTTTTGAATGTTGAATTTTAAGTCAGCTTTTTCACTCTCCTCTTTCATTTTCATCAAGAGGCTCTTTAGTTCCTCTTCACTTTCTGCCATAAGGGTGGTGCCACTTTTTGCATATGTGAGGTTTTTGATATTTTCCCCAGCAATCCTGATTTCAGCTTGTGCTTCATCCAGCCCAACATTTTGCATGATGTACTCTGCATATAAGCTAAACAAGCAGGATGACAATATACAGCCTTTATATACTCCTTTCCCAAATTGGAACCAGTCTGTTGTTCTGTGTCTGGTTCTAACTGTTGCTTCTTGACCCGCATTCATATTTCTCAGGGCTTCCCTGATAGCTCAGTATGTCAAGAATCTGCCTGCAATGCAGGAGACCCTGGTTCAATTCCTGGGTCAGAAAGATCCACTGGAGAAGGGATAGGCTTCCACTGGAGAAGGGATAGGCTACCCACTCCAGTATTCTGGCCTGGAGAATTTCATGCACTGTATAGTCCATGGGGTTGCAAAGAGTTGGACACAACAGAGTGATTTTCAGTTTCACTCACAGATTTCTCAGGAGGCAGGTCTCCTCCTGAACCCAGGTCTCCTGCATTGCAGGCAGATTCTTTACCAGCTGAGCCACAAGGGAAGCTCAAAAGGAAATTTAATAGGTGTCAAATAAAAGCTTGTTGATCTCTTGAGTCATCTCATCATAGAACTGATGAAAATTTAGCCTAAAAAGACATGAAATTGTGCTTAAAAACCACAGTACAGGGTGGCCTAGGGGGTATCACCAAGCTTCCTCAGCTTTCCCATTTGGTATATGATGATATTTTTGAAGTGTTGGAGCATCTTCAGATAAATGCTAATACAGAGGAAATGGGTTTAGCATCTGGGTATCTGAAAGTGGCAGGAGTTGAGAGAAAAGCCTTTTCTCCTTAGGCAGGCCTCTCTACAACACGGGGGAGGCTTTCTTTAGCAAACTCAGGGAAAGAGCAGTTCAGTTCAGTTCAGTCGCTCAGTCGTGTCTGACTCTTTGTGACCCCATGAACCGCAGCACGCCAGGCCTCCCTGTCCATCACCAACTCCCAGACTCCACCCAAACCCATGTCCATTGAGTCAGTGATGCCATCCAACCATCTCATCCTCTGTCGTCCCCTTCTCCCCCTGCCCTCAATCTTTCCCAGCATCAGGGTCTTTTCCAATTATAGGGGATAGGAAGTCAAGAAACATCTGGAGTAACAGGCAAATTTGGCCTTGGAGTACAGAATGAAGCAGGGCAAAGGCTAATAGAGTTCTGCCAAGAGAACACACTGGTCATAGCAAACACCATCTTCCAACAACACAAGAGAAGACTCTACATAGGAACATCACCAGACGGTTGACACTGAAATCAGATTGATTATATTCTTTGCAGCCAAAGATGGAGAAGCTCTATACAGTCAGCAAAAACAAGACCTGGAGCTGAGTGTGGCTCAGATCATGAACTCCTTATTGCCAAATTCAGACTGAAATTGAAGAAAGTGGAGAAAACCACTAGACCATTCAGGTATGACCTAAATCAAATCTCTTATGACTATTCAGGGAAAGAGCAAAGAGAAGGAAACCCAAAGAGAGGGACAAGCTTGTGACTCAACAAATATCCTTTTTTGTTTTTAATTGGAGGATAATTGCTCTACAACATTGTGTGGACCTCTGCCATACATCAACATGAATCGGCCACAGGTATACATATGTCCCTCCCTCCTGAGGCACCCCCCATCTCCCGCCCCATCCCACCCCTCTAAGTTGTCAGAGAACACCAGGTTGAGCTCCCTGTGTCACACAGCAAATTCCCACTTGCTATCTATTTTACATATAGTAATGTACACATTTCCATGCTATTTTCTCAATTCGTCCCACCCTTTCCTTCCCTTACTGTGGCCACAAGTCTGTTCTCTATGTCAGCATCTCCATTGCTCCCCTGCAAATAGGGTCATCAGTACCATCATTCTAGATTCTATACACATGCGTTAATATACAGTATACAAAGGAAGTCAGAAACAGATATCCTCTTCCCTACATATTTTCTCTCTCTTCTTACTTGAGCAAAGTTAAAATTAACTTTCCTTGCTGAGAAGGTTTTTCCAAAGTATTAGGTTAACATGGTCCGTAACTGGGATACAAGTGTCCATGTTAAATCTCACAAAATCAAGAAGTGGCTGGGTTCAAACTAAAGTAAGTGTGATATATAAAGGTCTTTAGTGGTCTTTAACCCAGACCATGATGAGATTCCCTTGAACACAGACAAACTAGAACAGTTCAATAAACTCGTATTGTGGTGTAAAGTCCACTGGCATTCCATATTCCAGCAGATCCAGGGTGGGCTTTTCTTTTCTCTGCTTCTTAAATTCTTTATTTTACTAATGACCTCTGTACTCATTAGAAGCTGTTGTTAACACATTACAATGGCATTTATGAAGCATCAAGGGGGTAGAGACTTGTCCCATATTCACTCTTTTCATTCCTAAGGCTTATGCTCAGGCTTTCCTTCATTCCAGTTCACTTTCCAGAACACTCTGGTATTTTGGCAACAACACAGTCAGGACCAGCTTCTCAGAAGTACAGCTTGTGCCATCACACAGGTCTCTGTGCTTAGAAGGACCTCACATTTAGAAGGACCCCACACTTGGAAGGGCCCTACACTTGGTTAATGTTCTTCTGACACTGCCTTGAAACTCCTAATAATTTTTGATGAAGGGACCACAATTTTGTACTTGGCTCTGCAAATTATGTGGCTGGTACTGAAGTCTAAACCAAACTGAACTGAATACTTGGGATTTCAGATCTCAGCTTTGATCCTTCTTAGCTTTGTGATCTTGGATGAGTTTCTTAACCTTGCTCAATTTTATTTTCTTCCATTGTTAAATGTAGAAAGAATAATATCTGTCTCACAGAGTTGTTAAAGGAATTAAATGAGATAGAAAACATGCTGGTGCCCGAGACATGGTTCTAGTAACTAACTCTTCAGTTCAGTTCAGTTCAGTCACTTAGTCGTGTCCGACTCTTTGCAACCCCATGAATCGCAGCACCCCAGGCCTCCCTGTCCATCACCAACTCCCTGAGTTCACTCAGACTCATGTCCATCAAGTCAGTGATGCCATCCAGCCATCTCATCCTCTATCGTCCCCTTCTCCTCCTGCCCCCAATCCCTCCCAGCATTAGAGTCCTTTCCAATGAGTCAACTCTTCACATGAAGTGGCCAAAGTACTGGAGTTTCAGCTTTAGCATCATTCCTTCCAAAGAACACCCAGGGCTGATCTCCTTTAGAATGGACTGGTTGGATCTTCTTGCAGTCCAGGGGACTCTCAAGAGTCTTCTCCAACACCACAGTTCAAAAGCATCAATTCTTCGGGGCTCAGCCTTCTTCACAGTCCAACTCTCACATCCATACATGACCACAGGAAAAACCATAGCCTTGACTAGACAGACCTTTGTTGGCAAAGTAATGTCTCTGCTTTTGAATACGCTATCTAGGTTGGTCATAACTTTCCTTCCAAGGAGTAAGCGTCTTTTAATTTCATGACTGCAGTCACCATCTGCAGTGATTTTGGAGCCCAGAAAAATACAGTCTGACACTGTTTCCACTGTTTCCCCATCTATTTCCCATGAAGTGATGGGACCAGATGCCATGATCTTCGTCTTCTGAATGTTGAGTTTTAAGCCAACTTTTTCACTCTCCACTTGCACTTTCATCAAGAGGCTTTTGAGTTCCTCTTCACTTTCTGCCAGAAGGGTGGTGTCATCTGCATATCTGGGATTATTGATATTTCTCCCGGCAATCTTAGTTCATCACTAATCCTTATTAATTGCTTATCCCACGTACTATGCCTGGCAGTTTACAAAAATTAGGTCACTGTTCCTCAACCATAGCAGATCAGCTAGCACACCCTGGCTTGCACTTACAGGTTTTTGTAGTCAGTGTCTATTCCCATTGGCCCAGCATCTGTGCTGGTTGGTTGGTGATCGTAGTGTCTGAATGTTCTACATGGTCAAGTTTAATGTTTTTTCCTTCTGGCCCCTAAGTTCCTCTATCCTCAAGGAGTTACTAATTGAGTGAGAGGGATCAAGTACATATAGACCTGGCTACCTGGCTGCTGCACAAGGCCATGTGCCCAACTTTACCTGCCAAACACATGCACCTAAGCTACTGATAGTTGCCCTTTCAGGTGTTCAGGCTGTTGATCAAGTTTTTCCCTCATCTGGAGGCTCTTCCCTACTCTTGTCTTCATCACTCTACCCAATTCCTCATTTTCCTTCAAGACTCAACTGAATTGCCTCACCTCTCAAAAAGGCCCCTTCTCTGAGACTATGGATATTTGTAGCTCTCTCACAACACTTCTTGCATAAATTCTAATTGGTGGCTTTCTAGGTCTAAAAGATCGTTGATGAGAAAAGATGACATATTGCTCATCTGGGTGTCCCCAGCACTTAGGAAAACGTGCCTGACACATAACTACAGTTTATTAAGCAATTGATGCAGGGTGCTATTTTCCAAGGAATACCAAATTCTATTTGTTAAAAGGAGAGACAGTTGTACTCAACTAATGGATGGAAGCTTCATAGAGGAGAGTAGTCTGCATGTTAGAAAGACTAAATGAAATAAGTAGGATTAGGGATAGAGGTGGGAAATCATTCTCAACAGAAGGAACAGCTTGAGCAGAAGTACAGGTAGAGAAAAGCTGAAGACAAAGCTTGTTTAGAGAACAGCAGGTAGACTATTGGTCCTGGCGCTCAGGAGTTTCATTAAGTGAAAAATCCCAAGTTCAAATATTTATTGGAATCAGGTTTATAGCATAAGAAATAAATAAAACATGGCCACATGCAGAGGAGAAAGGACTGTGGCAAACTGGAAAATACACCCTATTTAAAGGAAGGTGGCTATTGGACTTTTCAATTTTCCCAGATAGTATGGAAATTCAGAGGTGTGAAGTATTTCTTTAACTTTTCATTTAAAAATAATTTTAGACTTATAGAAAAACCAAAAAATTAATATGGAGTTCATGTACAAGCTTTACCCAGCTTTCACTAATGTTAATGACTTATAGACTCATAGTATAATGATTAAAAACTACAAAATTAAGATTGCTATTAGAGTACTATTGAAACTGTAGTGCTTATTCAAAATTTCGTTTTTCTCCAATGGCCTTTTTTCTGTTCCAGGATCTGATTTCCAGTAGTTGTGTTTCTTTGGTCTCCTCTAATCTGGGACAGTTCTTCAATCTTTGCTTATCTTTCATGATCTTGACACTTTGAATGATTACTGTTCAGTTATTTCATAAAGTTTCTGTCAATGTGTTTGATCTTTTCTCATTGTTAAGGTGAGATGATGAATTTTTGGCAAAATGCTACAGAAGCAACACTGTGTCTTTTTTCAGTGCATCATATCAAGGGTACGTGATGTCAATATGTCTTAGTACTGATGATGTCCACTTTGATCATTTGGTAAAGGCAATATCTGCTGTGTTTTTCCATTGAAAAATAACCATCTTTTCCATTGTCAGTGATAAATATTTGGGAGATATTCTGGGGGCTCTATAAATGCCTCATACCTTCTCAGACCTTTGTCCACTGATTTTAACATCCACCAGTGGATCTTGCCTATAGCAATGATTACAGTGATGTAGTCACTAGTGGTGATTTTGTGTTTCCCTCATTCATTCTACTTTTACTGGTTAGAATTCTGTCAGGAAAAGTGCTCCCTATTCCCCCATTTAATTATTTATTTAATTATTTCATTTCTATTAGTATGGACTAATGTATATGATTTTATTTCATGGTATAAAGTATAATCAATGCTATCATTATTGTTTTGTTGCTCAAACTGCCTAGATCTGGCCACTGGGATCTTGTCAACATTAGTTCCTATATCCTTTTGACTTGCTCCCATCTTTTCGTGAGCACGTCCTTATTTTCTGATACTATATAATCTTCCAGGCCCATCTTGTATTTTCTTTGCTCCAGGCCTGGAATCAACCACATCTTCAGGGAGCTCTGGGTTTTTTTCCCCCACTGGAGAATAAATATGTTGGCTTTCAAATGAAGACTACAAATTCAAACATTGTGGATGTATGCCTAGTTCATAGTCTTTCACTGTGTGATGTCTGATGCAGAAGATCAATTAGTTCAAAGCAGGAGTGAAGGTTTGGGTCTGGGTAAGAAATGTCTTGAATGTCCAGTGAGGAGTTTGGAATCCATGCATCCAGGGCATGAGGTTCTCTGGACAGTTTTTGAGTAGAAATGTGATATGCTTTTAAGATATACTTTGGGGAGATAAACAGGAAGACTTACAAACAGAAGTTTCTAGAAGAAAAAAAAAAAAAAAGAATATTTAAACATATAGCTGAGAAAAGAAGAGAAGCTAAAGGCAAAGGAGAAAAGGAAAGATATACCTATTTCAATGCAGAGTTCCAAAGAATAGCAAGAAGAGATAAGAACGCCTTCCTCAGTGATCAATGCAAAGAAATAGAGGAAAACAATAGAATGGGAAAGACGAGAGATCTCTTTGAGAAAATTAGAGATATCAAGGGAACATTTCATGCAAAGATGGGCTCAATAAAGGACAGAAATGGTATGGAGCTAACAGAAACAGAAGATATTAAGATGTGGCAGGAATATACAGACGAACTATACAAAAAATATCTTCATGACCCAGATAACCACAATGGTGTGATCACTCATCTAGAGCCAGACATCCTGGAATGTGAAGTCAAATGGGCCTTAGAAAGCATCACTATGAACAAATTTAGTGGAGGTGATGGAATTCCATTTGAGCTATTTCAAATCCTAAAATATGATGCTGCCAAAGTGCTGCACTCAATGTGCCAGCAATTTTGGAAAATGTAGCAGTGCCCACAGGACTGGAAAAGGTCAGTTTTCATTCCAATCCTAAAGAAGGGCAATGCCGAAGAATGTTCAAACCACTGCACAATTGCACTCATCCTACATGCTAGCAAAGTAATGCTCAAAATTCTCCAAGCCAGGCTTCAACAGTGCATGAACTGTGAACTTCCAGATGTTCAAGCTGGATTTAGAAAAGGCAGAGGAACCAGAGACCAAATTGCCAACATCTGTTGGATCATAGAAAAAGCAAGAGAGTTCCAGAAAAACATCTACTTCTGCTTTATTGATTATGCCAAAGCCTTTGATTGTGTAGATCACAACAAACTGGAAAATTCTTCAAGAGATGGGAATACCAGATCACCTGACCTGCCTCCTGAGAAATCTGTATGCAGGTCAAGAAGCAACAGTTAGGACTAGTCATGGAAAAACAGACTGGTCCCAAATTGGGAAAGGAGTGCGTCAAGGCTGTATATTGTCTCCCTGATTATTTAACTTATATACAGTGTACATCATGCGAAATGCTGGGCTGGAAGAAGCACAAGCTGGAATCAGGATTGCCAGGAGAAACATCAATAACCTCAGATATGCAGATGACACCACCCTTACAGCAGAAAGCGAAGAGGAACTAAAGAGCCTCTTGATGAAAGTGAAAGAGGAGAGTGAAAAAGCTGATTTAAAACTCAACATTCAAAAAACAAAGATCATGGCATGTGGTCCCATCACTTCATGGCAAACAAATGGGGAAACAATGGAAACAGTGAGAGTCTGTATTTTCTTGGGCTCTAAAATCACTGCAGATGGTGACTGCAGCCATGAAATTAAAAGATGCTCGCTGCTTGGAAGAAAAGCTATGACCAACCTAGACAGCCTATTAAAAAGCTGAGACATTATTTTGCTGACAAAGGTCCATCTAGTCAAAGCTATGGTCTTTCCAGTCATGTATGGAAGTGAGAGTTGGACTATAAAGAAAACTGAGCACCAAAGAATTGATGCTTTTGAACTGTGGTGTTGGAGAAGACTCTTGAGAGTCCCTTGGACTTCAAGGAGATCAAACCAGTCAATCCTAAAGGAAATCAGTCCTGAATATTCATTGGAAGGACTGATGCTAAAGCTGAAACTCCAATAGTTTGGCCACCTGATGCAAAGAACTGACTCATTGGAAAAGACCCTGATGCTGAAAAAGACTGAAGGCAAGAGGAGAAGGGGATGATAAAGGATGAGATGGTTGAATGGCTTGATGGACATGAGTTTGAGCCAGCTCCGGGAGTTGGTGATGGACAGGGAAGCCTGGTGTGCTGCAGTCCATGGGGTCCAGAAAGAATTGGATGCGACTAAGTGACTGAACTGAACTGAACTGATAAAATTATTTTTTTTTAATTAATGTGGTAAAATTATAAATTAGAGATGCTCTCTGCTTTCCCTCATGCTGGAGATCCTTTCTCTTGTTCTCCAAATCAAATATCCTTATGTATCAAGGTCTCCTTCTCCAGAAAGTTTCCTGACTCCCAGAATTTATCCTTCCTTCTCAGGTACCCTTGGCCCAAGTTGGCTGTTACCTCCTTTGTACATGTATTCCATTCTGCCCTGTATGCTGGGGCTTTGTTTGAATGCTTGTCTTGCTGGGCTGGAAGAAGCACAAGCTGGAATCAAGATTTCCACGAGAAGTGTCAGTAACCTCAGATATGCAGATGACATCACCCTTATGGCAGAAAGTGAAGAAGAACTAAAGAGCCTCTTGATGGAAGTGAAAGAGGAGAGTGAAAAAGTTGGCTTAAAGCTCAACATTCGGAAAACTAAGATCATGGCATTCGGTTCCATCACTGCTTGGCAAATAGATGGGTAAACAGTAGAAACAGTGTCAGACTTTATTTTGGGGGGCTCCAAAATCACAGCAGATGGTGACTGCAGCCATGAAATTAAAAGATGCTTACTCCTTGGAAGGAAAGTTATGACCAACCTAGACAGCATATTAAAAAGCAGAGACATTACTTTGTCAACAAAGGTCCGTCTAGTCAAGGCTATGGTTTTTCCAGTGGTCATGTATGGATGTGAGAGTTGGACTATTAAGAAAGCTGAGTGCAGAAGAATTTATGCTTTTGAACTGTGGTGTTGGAAAAGACTCTTAAGAGTCCCTTGGACTGCAAGGAGGTCCAACCAGTCCATCCTGAAGGAGATCAGTCCTAGGTATTCATTGGAAGGACTGATGTTGAAGCTGAAACCCCAGTACTTTGGCCCCCTGTGTGAAGAGCTGACTCATTGGAAAAGACCATGATGCTGGGAAAGATTGAGGTCAGGAGGAGAAGGGGACGACAGAGGATGAGATGGTTGGATAGCATCATCGACTCAAACATGAGTTTGAGTAAACTCTGGGAGTTGGTGATGGATAGGGAGCCTGGGGTGCTGTGGTTCATGGGGTCGCAAAGAGTTGGACATGACTGAGAGACTGAACTGAACTGAACTGAATTTGCTCACTTGGTTACTAACTTCTCGCAGACAAGGAAGCTCTTAGTCATCTTTATCTCTTCTCTGGGCCTAACATCGTTCTTCTCACCCAGGAGAGATGCTCAACTCAGAAGTGAACTGGTTATAGGAACCATTTATAATTCACTTTGGGATTCTGGATAAATAAAACCAAAATGCAAGGTATGCAAATTTCTTTAAAGTCATGCGATTATCAGTTGAAATTGCACTGTCTGAGAAATTACTCCAGCTGAACGTGTGAGGCAGCACATGTGATGGGGAACACAACAGTAAGATAACGCAAGACACACAGATGCACGCACACAGAATTTCCGAGTCCATCAGTTCAGTCGCTCAGTCGTGTCCGACTCTTTGCGACCCCATGAATCACAGCACGCCAGGCCTCCCTGTCCATCACCATCTCCTGGAGTTCACCCAGACTCACACTCATCGAGTCAGTGATGCCATCCAGCCATCTCATCCTCTGTCGTCCCCTTCTCCTCCTGCCCCCAATCCCTCCCAGCATCAGAGTCCTTTCCAATGAGTCAACTCTTCGCATGAGGTAGCCAAAGTACTGGAGTTTCAGCTTTAGCATCATTCCTTCCAAAGAAATCCCAGGGCTGATCTCCTTCAGAATGGACTGGTTGGATCTCCTTGCAGTCCAAGGGACTCTCAAGAGTCTTCATAGTATAAGTCTTTTCTTAAGATGAATACTAGTCAGGTGTGTACTTAATACTGAGGGAGTTTAATAATAAAAGGATATTCCTTATGGCGGAGACAAATACTGTCTTGAATCGTCTATCTGGAAGGCACCTCTTAGGACTACCCTAAGCTTTTTGAAAACACGGTCAGAATGACCTTCCCTTTGTGAAAAAGAACATTCTGAAAGGCCTTGATAGGAGTGAACTCTGTGTTAATCATGTTTCCTCTTTAGAGCTGTGCTGTTCCAGAGATAGCTTCCCCCTCAAAGCATGAATAAAAGCTATGCTTCAAGTGCAGAAAACATTTAAAAAACAAATTTCACCCCCAAAAATTTAAAGAAGAGAATTGACTGTAGTCAACAAGGCAATTACCCTACAGAAAATAGGGTTCTGTAATGTTTGTCGAGGAGGAGGCATAAAGGTTTACAGCCTCTGCCAGCCTCCTTCCCCGGACTCCTGCTGGATTTGCCATCCTCACTTCTGGCAGCAGCTACCTGTGTGACAGTTGACACCTTGAGTCAGGAAGGAAGGGAGAGAAAAAAGGAGGCAGAGGCGAGGGAGGAGGAATGCCCAAATATAGCACTATTGACTGCTTCCTTTTTCACCAGGCAGCATCTGCCAGCCAGCATAGCATCAGGAAGAGAGGCAAGATTGTAAAGAAGGGCAGGTCAAAGGGATGCAGAGCAAGAAATTGCCAAAGAACAAGAGGTTAGATGTGAGGCCTGTGAGGAAAGTAACCCTGAGCAATATGGGAACTGGGGGAGCAGAGGAAATGATTCAAGTGTGTAAACAAAGCATCCCACCCAAGAGACTGGAGTAGAATAGTGTTTTTGTCAAACTAACCCAAGTCCCCTCGTTCTGCTTCTAATTGCAGTGACTTCCCCTCTCTCCTGTCTCCTTTGTCAGCTGCATTCATTTGGATCAGGAGTGCCATTCATTGGCCCTGGAGGAGGGAAAGAATGGGGGGAAATGCAGATGTTGACTCTCTGCTTTTGAATTCCTAAAAATATGTTCTAAATTTCTATCAGAGACTAGAGGTTTGAAATCTTGGCTTCAATGACTCAGAGTTAAGGTCCTGGCAGAGATATATATTAAACATAAATTAAGAATGTAGTACTCAAACATGGTCCAGGTGGCATGGTGCAGGAACAATACAGGAGGAAAAATAGGAACAAAAGAGGATTTTTCACAGCTCTCTGACTCTCCTGCACACGTACAGGAAGAAGTTTGCCTTGCTCCTGGGAGCGCTAAGGGGTGATGGAGTGAAGGTCAGCGGATCCCAAGGGGCTTCTAACTGGGATGAGGGCTGGAGTGTGTGCACATGGTAATCTGATGCCAGAGAGTGACTGAGGACACTTGGCTATAACCAGAGGCCATCTGGTGTGATGTCCAAAGACCAGATGGTACAAGCTACATCTCAGTGATCAGTGAACACCAAGCCACTCCTTCCCACTGGTTACTGGCCTCAGCCTACCCCCAGCTTAGAATGTCTGTGGAGAAAGGGAGACATGGACCTTGATTAACTTAGGTCTGTAAAATTATCAAATAAAGTGACTTATGTTTTAGCATACTTGATAACTTGAGTTTCAGAAATTTTACCTGTTACATAATTGTGAAGCTAAATACAATGCTAATATATTAAACTTACAATTAGGTTAATTTTATGTCTAATTTCAGAGTATAAAAGGCAATAGAGTTCTCTTGAAGGTTAGTAGAACCTTCTTTTTTCATTCTGGGTCTGTTTGTATGTATGTATGTGTATATGCGTGTATTCCAACCAGGGAAGGCCCCTACCCTTCACCCATAGGTTATCTTATTTCAAGTAGTTTTTCCAATGTGTTGGGTCATGCCTAATTAGATAAGAACTTTTTATTTAGCCTCATGTGTTTAGAAGTCCACATCATCTAAGGTCAAGCCTCGAATGAAAAGAACAGAGAAGTGATGCAATTATACTGACTTCAGAGCAGATGGCTGTTTTCTGGAGGGAAATGGTGCATAAAACACACAAACAATGAAATACTTGAGAGAGAAATTCTCCACAGCAGTCGTGGCTATAAAATCAGCACAAAGCAACTAGTTCCCAGGACTGGTGCAATGTTGAGAAGCATTAGGGGGAAATAAGAGATACCCACGCCCTGATGAGGCATCCTACCTGGACTTGGAAGAGAAAGGACATGGGATGGGGTGCATATCATACGCACAAATCTCGGATTGTAGACCCAGTTATGGACAAAGTAAGCTTATTTTTCTGTAAATGAAGTTAATACTTATATTGTGCTGTGTTTAGTTGCTCAGTTGTGTCCGACTCTCTGCAGCCCCATGGACTGTAGCCCACCAGTCTCCTCTGTCCACAGGATTTCCCAGGCAATAATACTGGAGTGAGTTGCCATTTCCTTCTCCAGGGGATCTTCCTAACCCAAGAATTGAACCCATGTTTCCTGAGTCTCCTGCATTGGCAGATGGATTCTTTACCACTAGTGCCACCTGGGAATACTTATAATAAACTCTCTGTATTCCAGACAGTAGAAACTTAACTTCAGTCATTTAAGAGTTCTGGCTTTCTTTATGAAAGAAAGCTTTTAACTTTGAGGCTTTTATCATGCCCATGAATGAAGGTTAGGGTAGGCGAAGCATCTCATCTAAACTGCCATCACTCTTGACTAGCACAGCTACTTAGATGGAATGTGGACACGTACTGTTTACTGCTGACCAGCAGTGTGTGGGCTATATTACAGCAACTTTGGGTCTGGCTGATGGAGAGGAGTCTTGCAGGCTATAGTCCATGGGGTCGCAAAGAGTTGGACATGACTAAGAAACTAACACTCACTTTCACTGGGTCAGCTAACTGGGGACCCTCCTGGGCACACAAGACAATCTTGACAGTTCCATGTTTTTCTAGCACTACACCTGGTAGGGCCAATTCACAGCCATTTGTCACTTCCATGGCACTCTTGAGTACACAAGAATCATTCCAGCTCCCCAGCACTACCCCCAACCCCTTCCATTCATAGCTCTACCCTGAGAATTTTTCAAACTCATCTGCCAGGACAGAGTAGACAGTCATATTTCCCTGGTTTTTGCCTTCAGACTCTTGAGAGTCCCTTGGACTGCAAGGAGATCCAACCAGTCCATTCTGAAGGAGATCAGCCCTGGGATTTCTTTGGAAGGAATGATGCTCAAGCTGAAGCTCCAGTACTTTGGCCACCTCATGCGAAGAGTTGACTCATTGGAAAAGACTCTGATGCTGGGAGGGATTGGGGGCAGGAGGAGAAGGGGACAACAGAGGATGAGATGGCTGGATGGCATCACTGACTCGATGGAGGTGAGTCTGAGTGAACTCCAGGAGTTGGTGATGGACAGGGAGGCCTGGCGTGCTGCGTGCAATTCATGGGGTTGCAAAGAGTCAGACACGACTGAGCGACTGAACTGAACTGAAGGGTCTCCTTGGGAAAGTAAAGTTTTCCTCTGTACTACTATTCCCAAATGTATATGGAGTTTCTGCTATGGAACATTTTTTCTACTTCATCCTAGGAAAGGATCAGAGTACAGACCTTTTTCATCAAGGACTCATCACCTCTGGTTAGTCTGCGTACATACATGCTCAGTCACTCATGTGTGTCCAGTTCTTTGTGACTCCATGGACTGTAGCCCACCAGGCTCCTCTGTCCATGGGATTTTCCAGGCTAGAATACTGAAGAGGGTTACCATTGCCTTTTCCAGGGGATCTTCCCGACCGAAGGGTAGAACCCCCATCTCCTGTGTCTCCTGCGTTGGCAGGCAGGTTCTTTACCACTGAGCCACCTGGGACGCCATCTAGTTAGTCTACTCTCTCTTTTCCTGGCTGGTGGAAGTGGGGAGGGGAAAACTTAGCCTGGAGGATGGGGAGCAGCATGGATGGGAAAGCTTCTTTATTATTACTCATCACTTCTTTTCCCACATCTATTGTACATGCTTTAATTCTTTCTGTTCTCTTGAGGCCAAGATGTTAAAAAACTAAAAGCTAATAATTGACTCCTTTTGTGGCATTTGCTTTATGCAGAGTCATTCCTTGCTTGCGGCAGTGATGCTAATTCATTGGCAGAAGGATTACAACATTAAAGGAAAAGTGAAAAGCTTTGTATAGCATCACTTGATATTAAACGAGGACTGGTTTCAGGACTCCTGCAGATACTAAAATCTATAGGACCTTATATAAAATGGCCCTTATGTAGTATTTGCATATAGCCTGTGCACATCATCCCATTTACTCTGTCATCTCCAGGACACTTACAATACCTAATGTAAATGCTACACAAATAGTTGCCAGCATACAGAAAATTCAAGTGTTACTTTTTGGAACTTTCTGGAATTTTTTTTTCCAAATATTTTTGATGCCCAGCTGGTTGAATTTACATATGTGGAACTCATGGATAGGGAGGACTTTCTGTAGTTCTATAATCTAGCCACTCACATAACTACTTTGTTTCCCCAGCCCAGATCTAAGATTAGTCACAACCCATAGAGAATGTTGAAAAAAATCAGACAATATGGTGTAAAGGCCTAGCAGCTGGATTAACTGTGGGCTCTGCTTAGGTGAGCTTACCTTAGATTCTTCAGTTCATTCTCCAGTCTTCTTCTTGCAGAGGCTCTAGTTAGTATATCTTAGAGACTGTGACTTTATCAACCAGAAGTCATGCAATAGTGAATTCAGCCTTTCTCTTGTCTCCTCCCACTTTGCTTCCTCCTCTTTCCCTTTTTTCTTCCCACCTCCGCTTTTCTCAGTCCACTCTGCTCTTACCATCCTCTCTCTCCAGTGGCAAGTCCAGAGGACGTGATTCCAGAATCCATGCAGGAGGCAACTCTTTGCCTCATTACTAGAATGACTGTGTGTCTTGCTTGAATCTGTGGCCCCAGCATCTTATCCAGATAGCATCTCCCTTTACCTTCAATCATGTTCAGATATGAATGATGAATTATATGGCTGCTCTAGTTATTAGAGACCAGCTCATTCTCAAAAACATTTGACCTCCACAGAGAAGAACTGTTCAAATGCAATGAGGATTTAAATGAATACAAATATACAATTTAGGGTGTACCAAAAGAGTCCCCATAGAACTAGTAATATACAAACTGAGAGGGTCCAAGAGAAGCCTGGGTTAAGTCCCAGCAGAATCCAGAAGGTTAAGTCAGAACTGGGAAACCTTGGTTATGATGTTGAAGTGGGAGGGTCAATGGCAGCAGGCTGGGCCTTGGAGTCCTGCTCTGAGGCACGTGGATCTAGCTGGGAGTTTTGGGGGGGTGAGTTGGAGTAGAGGCAAAAGAACAGAATGTTGGAGTATCTTCCAGTCTAAAACCTTAACAAATGGCAGGTCATGCAGGGAGAAAGCTGGAGCAGAAACAAGGAGCTCAAGAGAGATGCTGGCCAATGAGCCGTGTCTTTCCAGTTGGTAGTGAGGGGAAATTTAAATCAGGCTTTGCCCTGCTCTTTAAAAAAAAAAAAAATTTATATTATTATTTTAAAATTTGTATTTATGTACTTTTGGCTGCGCTGGGTCTTCGTTGCTGCGTGCAGACTTTCTGTAAGTGGGTCGAGAAGGGGCTGCTCTCTAGTTGTGGTATGCAGGCTTCTCATGGCGGTGGCTTCTCCTGTGCAGAGCTAAGCTGTAAGTGCACAGACTTCAGTGGCTGTGGAACGAGGGCTCAGTAGTTGTCGCACATGGACTTAGTTGCCCTGGGGCATGTGGGATCTTCCCGGACCAGGGATCTAACTCACATCCCCTGCACTGGCAGTTCAGTTCACTTCAGTCTCTCAGTCATGTCCAACTTTTTGCAACCCCATGGACTGCAGCATGCCAGGCCTTCCTGTCCATCACCAACTCCTGGACTTTACTCACACTTATGTCCATTGAGTTGGTGATGCCATCCAGTCATCTCATCCTCTGTTGTCCCCTTCTCCTCCCACCTTCAATCTTTCCCAGCATCAGGGGTTTTTCAAATGAGTCTGTTCTTTGCATCAGGTGGCCAAAGTATTGGAGTTTCAGCTTCAACATCAGTCCTTCCAATGAATATTCAGGACTGATTTCCTTTAGGATGGACTGGTTGGATCTCTTTGCTGAGATCGAACCAGCCAACTAAAGAGGCTCTTTAGTCCTTCTTTGCTTTCTGCCACAAGGGTGGTGTCATCTGCATATCTGAGGTTATTGATATTTCTCCCAGTAATCTTGATTCCAGCTTGTGCTTCATCCAGCCCAGCATTTCACATGATGTTCTCTGCATATAAGTTAAATAAGCAGGGTGACAATATACAGCCTTGACGAACTCCTTTTCCTATTTGGAACCAGTCTGTTGTTCCATGTCCGGTTCTAACTGTTGGTTCCTGACCTGCATACAGATTTCTCAGGAGGCAGGTCAAGTGGTCTGGTATTCCCATTTCTTTAAGAATTTTCCACACTTTGTTGTGATCCACACAGGCAGATTCTTAAGCACTGGATCACCTGGGAGTTCTGCTTTGCTCTTAAAAAGAGCCCCCTCTTCTCTGTTGGGTAGACTTTGAGAAATTGTCTTTCATGAAAACAAGTGTCTTGTTTAAGACATGTCTTCCATAGAAGCTACTTTATGTAGTTTAAATAATTCCTGGAGTAAGAACCACTTTCTAATCATGGTATGTTATTATTTTTATGAAAGAGGGAGAATAATAACAAAAACATGTGCTTACTTCAGCAGCACATACACTAAAAATGGGGAAAATAAAATCATATATTTTAAAAACTGAAACTTTCATTAACACTTGTGAACAATGATTACAATCAATACCTTAGCTGAAAAGCATAGATTTGAACCCAAATTATAGCAAAATCTGGAATCCTGACTTCGATAGCTGATGTACCTTTTCAAAGGCTTTCCTGGTGGCTCAGACAATAAAGAATTCACCTGCTATGTGGGACATCTGGGTTCAATCCCTGAGTTGGGAAGATCCCGTAGATAAGGGAAGAGCTACCCGCTCCAGTGGGTAGCTGGATAGAGGATGGCAGGCTACAGTCCATGGGGTTGCAAAGGAGAAAAGGGAAGATATATCCATCTGAATGCAGAGTTTCAAAGAATAGCAAGGAGAGATAAGAAAGCCTTCCTCAGTGATCAATGCAAAGAAATAGAGGAAAATAATAGAATGGGGAAGACCAGAGACCTCTTCAAGAAAAATAGAGATACCAAGGGAACATTTCATGCAAAGATGGGCACAATAAAGGACAGAAATGGTATGGACCTAACAGAAGCAGAAGATATTAAGAAGATGTGGCAAGAATACACAGAAAACTATACAAAAGAGATTCTAATGACCCCAATAACCACAATGGTGTGATCACCTACCTAGAGCCAAACATCCTGGAATGTGAAGTCAAGTGGGCCTTAAGAAGCATCACTATGAACAAAGCTAGTGGAGGTGATAAAATTCCAGTTAAGCTGTTTCAAATCCTAAAAGATGATGCTGCCAAAGTGCTGCACTCAATATGCCAGCAATTTTGGAAAATGCTGCAGTGGCCACAGGACTGGAAAAGGTCAGTTTTCATTCCAATCCTAAAGAAGGGCCATGCCAAAGAATGTTCAAACCACTGCACAATTGCACTCATCTCACACGCTAGCAAAGTAATGCTCAAAATTCTCCAAGCCAGGCTTCAACAGTACATGAACCGTGAACTTCCAGGTGTTCAAGCTGGATTTAGAAAAGGCAGAGGAATCAGAGATCAAATTGCCAACATCCATTGGATCATAGAAAAAGCAAGAGAGTTCCAGAAAAACATCTGCTTTATTGATTACGCTAAAGCCTTTGTGTGGATCACAACAAACTGGAAAATTCTTCAAGAGATGGGAATACCAGACCACTTGACCTGCCTCCTGAGAAATCTGTATGCAGGTCAAGAAGCAACAGTTAGAACTGGATGTGGAACAATGAACTGGTTCCAAATTGGGAAAGGAGTACATCAAGAGTGTATATTGTCACCTTGCTTATTTAACTTATATGCAGAGTACATCATGTGAAATGCTGGACTGGATGAAGCACAAGCTGTAATCAAGATTGCCGGGGGAAGTATCAGTAACCTCAGATATGCAGATGACACCACCCTTATGGCAGAAAGTGAAGAACCTTTTGACGAAAATGAAAGGAGAGAGTGAAAGCGCTAACTTAAAACTCAACATTCAAAAAACTAAGATCATGGCATCTGGCCCCATCACTTCATGGCAAATAGATGGGGAAACAATGGAAACAGTGACAGACTTTATTTTCTTGGGCTCCAAAATCACTGCAGATGGTGACTGCAGCCGTGAAATTAAAAGATGCTTGCTCCTTGGAACAAAAGCTATGACCAACCTAGACAGCATATTAAAAAGCAGAGACATTAATTTACCAACAAAGGTCTGTCTAGTCAAAGCTATGGTTTTTCCAGTAGTCATATATGAATGTGAGAGTTGGACCATAAAGAAAGCTGAGCGCTGGATGAAGTGATCTTCGTTTTTTGAATGTTGAGTTTTAAGCCAGTTTTTTCACTCTCCTCTTTTGAACTGTGGTGTTGGAGAAGACTCTTGAGAGTCCCATGGACTGCAAGGAGATTGGACCAGTTGATGCTGAATATTCATTGAAAGGACTGATGCTGAACCTGAAGCTCCAGTACTTTGGCCACCTGATGCAAAGAACTGATTTATTGGAAAAGACCCTGATGCTGGAAAGATTGAAAGCAGAAGGAAAACAGGACGACAGAGGATGAGATGGTTTGATAGTATTACCGACTCAATGAGCATGAGTTTGAGCAAGCTCTGGGGGTTGGTGATGGACAGGGAAGCCTGGTGTGCTGCAGTCCATGGGGTCGCAAAGAATGGGACACGGTTGAGCAATGGAACTGAACTAAACGATACCTTTCTAGTCATATTTAACCTTAACTAATTGGGAGGTGGCAATCTGGCAGGGCCCTGAGCAATGGAGACTTTCAGCTTGGAATAAAAACTTTAGAAAATCCACAAAGTGAATCATAACTGATTTTCTGTGTGTTAAGTTCATTATCTTTCAGGTTAAGGGCTCAATACAGAATATACAAAGGAAATTAATACTATTAAAACCATTAAAGAATTTTTCATAGTTTTATTAAAAACAGAGACTTGATCAGTATTGGGGAGCTTGTTTTGTGGCATCATTTCTTTTCTTGGCTGAATGGCACATCTTTTGAGGAGCAGAATAAGATGTACTTGGTACACTCAGCCTGCAACCATAGAATTGTGGAACTGACTGGGAAGACTGTTGGGGAAACTGATTTGGATTAGCCAATATTCAAATAGAGTCATAGTCAGATGATGAAGTAGAGACTCAGTTCAGTTCAGTTCAGTTCAGTAGCTCAGTCGTGTCCGACTCTTTGTGACCCCATGAATTGCAGCACGCCAGGCCTCCCTGTCCATCACCAACTCCTGGAGCTCACTCAGACTCACGTCCATCAAGTTGGTGATGCCATCCAGCCATCTCATCTTCTGTCGTCCCCTTCTCCTCCTGCCCCCAATCCCTCCCAGCATCAGAGTCTTTTCCAATGAGTCAACTCTTTGCATGAAGTGGCCAAAGTACTGGAGTTTCAGCTTTAGCATCATTCCTTCCAAAGAACACCCAGGACTGATCTCCTTTAGAATGGACTGGTTGGATCTCCTTGCAGTCCAATGGACTCTCAAGAGTCTTCTCCAACACCACAGTTCAAAAGCATCAATTCTTCGGTGCTCAGCTTTCTTCATAGTCCAACTCTCCCATCCATACATGACTACTTGTCACTAAATAATCAATGCTTCTAGAATCTGGTAAAAACACTCTTAATGACGTAGTTTTTTTGTGTGTTTTGCTTGTTTTGTTTTTTAAACACAAAGATGATCCTGCTAGACATGTAAAGAAAAAGGAAAAAGAAACTGAGATTGTAGCTCAAACTTTGAGCATAAAAGTCTGGGTGAGCATAAGAATCATCAGAAAGTGAAAGTGAAAATCGCTTAGTCGTGTTCGACTCTTTGCAACCCCATGGCCTATACAGTCCATGGAATTCTCTAGGCCAGAATAGTGGAGTGGGTAGCCTTTTCCTTCTCCAGGGGATCTTCCCAACCCAGGGATCGAACCCAGGTCTCCCACATTGCAGGCGGATTCTTTACCTGCTGAGCCACAAGCGAAGCCCAAGAATCACTGGAACCCATGTAAACAGTCACATTCCTGGACACTGCATGCCGAGAGTCTGACACAGTTCATCTTCAATAGGCCCGGGAACCTGGGTCTGATGCAGGAGCTATGCTGCCTGTAGACTGGATGCCGAATGCAGATTCCTATCGTTTGGGGCTGGAGGAGAGAGAAGAGGCTTTTGAAACCTCAGGCCTTACTAGCCGATAATGCCATGGTAATGCCCTACCTGGCAGCCAGGCTTTGGTCAGGGCTGAGACAACATTGTCTGTGTAAAAGAAAAAAAAAAAAGACCCACATATTTGAGAACAAGTGAGCTGTAAACAGTGGGGAGAGGGAAGGAGGGGGGCGAGATAGAGGTAGGGGATTAAGAGGTACAAGCTACTGTATATAAAATAAATAAGCTATAAGGATATATTGTGCACACAGGGAAGATAGCCAACATCTTAGAATAAGTATAAATGGAGTATATAACCTTTAAAAATTGTGAATCACTATGTTGTACACCTGAAACTTGTATAATATGGTAACTCAATTATACCTCAATTAAAAAATATATAAATGTAAAGAAGAAGAATGAATGAATGCTTTTGTAGTTAAGTGGGCAGCTGCAGTGATATTGTCCACCCAGAGCTTTATCAGGGAAGGAAAAGAAAACCTCATGGCCACAGGTGTGGGGGCTACATTTGCAGTCATCATCCCCGAAACTGGGAAATCACCCTCCCTTGACAAACATCAGCAAACGCAGCTAAATCTGAGCCCTTCATTAAACTTAGTCTTGCCTCTTCCTATATGCTTCCCATGTGAGCCCAATTCATTATCTAGATCATTTAAACCAGAGGCTTTTATAATTCAGAGCTGAGTAGAAGATCTCTGGGTGAGCAAAGAAAGTACTATTTTTGGATCTTGTTTATTTGATAATTTTGCGTATAAAGAGTAGACAGCCAGAAACACAAATGATCTATTTTTTCCTCTATTCTCTTCCTCCAACAGAATTCACATTATAGCTGGAGCAATATTGTATGAAGCGGCATAAACACCCCCACCAATACAGGCCATGTGGCATGTGCCCATTACACCACACACCCTCAAACTGCCCTATATTGCTTTTAAAAATACCCTCCTTTTTTCCCCCTACACATACATTCTCAGGTTCTCTCGCTCCCAGTTTTGATAAAGACTCTACTTTTTGATTTGGTCAGGATCTTGGGGATTCTAGCTACCACAAATGATCAGATTTAATCCTATGAGATGCTGCTAATGCAGAAACTTGGGTAATGAAAGATCTCAACACAAACAAAAGAGAAGCAGCTGCCGATTAGTGAGCCGCACTGCTGATAGTCTCTGTGGACTGAAGGCACGGAGGTTCAGGCTGAGGACCTTGGGATGTACAAATTGGCTAAACAAACAACAATTTGTCTACAAAAGTGCCTCTGAATTACAAATGAGTAAAATCGAGTTGTCTTGGGATCTGAGTTATTTGGCTTTAAACTTGCCTAGCAGTTCCATTAACCATTGATCTGTTAATTTATGATGGTTTAGAACAAGACTTTGATGGAAGCTACTAGACCCTTGACTAGAAAGTCAATAAGTCTTTTATAAAACAACCTTAGCCATGTATTATACATGTGCTCATTGGCAAGACTTCATCTGGGGCATTTCTCAATCAGGCTTGGATTTACTGACTATTCATAATATTGAAAATCTACTATTAAACCCAGACCATTTAAATTTCTGATTAACTGACCATTAGACATTGCCTTCATACTGATGACTCAGGACTCTGTCACTCTCTAATGTGCTAATAAAAAGAGATTGTGAATTATTTTCATATGTTTCCTTTTCTGAGAGATGAATCAGAGACTCTTGCTCCAATGTTTTTGTTCAAAGTTTATTTCAAAACTCAAGTAATTAAAAACATTTCTCTGTACAGAAAATCTAATGCAAATGTTCTTAAGCTAGAGCAGACACATGGGTAAGCCTAATGGGGTAATGGGGCAGGGACCAGAGTGGCTTGAAATTGCAGAAGCCAGGAGCAAGCAGGGAGAAATGCTAGCTGCGCTGATGTACACCAAGTCTTTAGCTCATTTCTGTCCTCTGTCAACCTTCACCTTCACGAGTCTTATTTTCCTTTTGGCCACCAGACTTCCTGTCTCCATGTTAAGAGACAGTCCTCCCCAAGGTCTAGTTTTCTATACAAACAGTCCTGAAAAATTGACTTCTATAATTACCATATATTGGATAGGAGCCCATCTCTTTGAGCCCAAGACACTTTGCAAGATGGAGGAATATTTGTATGAAATGGAGTGGCAGGTCTCCTTCCCAGCATGACCTTAACTGTTCCCTAGACACCTTGCCCTGCTCAGTCCAGCCTGCAAATGACTCACTGATCTCTGAAAAATCTTTCCAGATAATTTAGGAAAAAAAACATGCAAATTATTAACAACCTTATGAATAATAAACATGTGATCTCATCAGTAATTAAAGAACAGCAAATTCCAACAAAATTAAGATGCTATTTTTGTGTGTGAATTAATTTGCAAAAGGTTTTTTAGTAATTATAATGCTGGTGTTCCCATTAAAATGCTTTTAGGCAATAATAACAAAACAACCAAATCAAACTTCTTAAATAACATGTATAATATATGATTTCAAGTGAAAATAAGTCCCAAAGCAGTGTGGCTCCTCAGTTGATTAATTCAGGGTTTCCATAGAATCCTCAAGCCCCACTCCTTCATAGGTTTTGTCCCTAGGCTGGCATGGTTACATGCAGACATGCCAATGTCCAGTGAAAGCAAGCAAACTGTTTATCCATTGTCTCTCTCTCTCTCTTTTTTGATAATTTTATTTAAGAAGAAATGAAGAAGATGAATTATTTTCAGGCAACCCTCTGGGTAGCTAAGGATACTATGTTTTTTAAAAATTATTGAAATATATTTGATTTACAATGTAGTGGTAGTTCAGGTATACAACAGAGTAATTCAGTTATATGTGTTATATATATTTTTTGGATTCATTTCCATTATAGTTTATTACACGATACTGAGTGTAATTCCCTGTGCTATACTGTAGGTCCTTGTTTCTCTATTTTTATACCTAATACTGTGTGTCTGTTAATCCCAGACTCTGAATGTATCCTCCCCACCCTGCCTTTCTCCTTTGGTAACCACAGTTGGTTTTCCATGTCTGTGAGTCTATTTCTGTTCTATAAATAACTTTATTTGTGTCACTTTTTTGGGGATTCCACATATAAATGATATCATGTGACATTTGTCTTTCTCTGTCTGACTTACTTCACTTCGCATAATAATGTCTAGGTCCATCCATGTTGTTCCAAATAAGGATGAAAAATACCCAGTAAACCTCACCTCCCATCTCTTTAGCCAGGACTGGATCATATGCCCACCTCTGGCCCAATCACTGGCAAGAGAAAGGAAATGACCAATATTGGTCCAGACTAATCCAGATTTATCCCCCGAGGAAGCATGAACACTTCGACCAACTAAGGCTCTATCAACAGGGAAAAAGGGAAAGTAGTGGTCCTTGGGCAGACAACTCATGGTATCTTCTCTGCTTGCCGAGGAGACAGGCCACATACATGGCTCATAGGAGCTGTGGAAAGAAATTTGGCACTATATACCAAGACTCTTAAAAGTGTCTTTACAATTGGGCATAGTAATTCCATTTCTATGAACAAAGCCCATGGAAAGTGTGCCTAAATACAGATAAAGTATTATGCTCAAAGATTTTCACTGTAGTACCCTTTAAAACAGAATAAAGAAAGACCAACAAAATCAAATTTAAGGGTCCCCAAATAAAGGAACAATTATATAATTACAGTACAAACATATGACTGACTACTTCCTAGCATTTAAAAATGATGTTTACAAAAAGTTTTGAAGAACATGAGAAGACGCTCATATTATGGTGTTAAATGGGAACAGCAGATATCAGATTGTATATATAATATAACTCTATCTATATAAAGTATTCATAGCAACTATCTCCTCAAATCTACTATGTGGTAGTAACCTACACACAACCTCTAATCCCAACAACTCTGAAATGTAAGTGTCCTTATGCCCCTTTGACAACCAAGGAACCGAGGCTCAGAGATGTTTAGCAGGTTTCCCAGAATCACTCAGCTAGTAAAAAGGTAGGACAGGGATTCGAGTCTGAGTCTCTTTGACTGTTTGAATCATGGCTTCACAATTTAGGAGCAATCCTCTTTCTTTCACCCTTTTTTCCGTTCTCTCTTCTCCATTGTGGGTGAATAAGGTATTTATGAGTTTAGCTACATGAATGAGCCGTGCTTCAGAGGTATAGACAGACACCCCAGTATTTAGTGAAGTGGAATAGAATAAGGACAATGGGAAATGGGGGTGGTGCTTGTGGTAGAAAGACAGAAGTAAGAGAGGAAGAACAAAGGAGTAAGAAGAAAGAGAGGATGCGATGACAGTATTGAGAACCAGGAAGTAACTGTTTACAAAACCAACCAGCATTCTTTGACTTCCTTTTTAATTGATACTGTTTTCCTACTGCCTCATTCAGTACAGAGGCCTTCGGTCATGGGTGGTGATGGTGGTGTTAGTCACCAAGTCGTGTCTGACTCTTGTAACCCCCATGGACTGTGGCCCACCAGGCGCCTCTGTCCTTAGGATTTCCTAGGCAAGAATATTGGAGGGGCTTGCCAGTTTCTTCCCCATAGGGTCTTCCTGACCCAGGCTCAAACCCTCATCTCCTGCCTTGCAGGCAGGTTCTTTATTGCTGAGCTACCTGGGAAGTCCTCTGTCATGGATGGTTTATACCAACTCACCAAGAGCCTGTTTCAGTCTCCAGATGCTTCTTTAGATGTTGGTTGCTGTTCAGTCTCAGTCACGTCCAACTCTTTGCTACCCCAGGGAGTGCAGCATGCCAGATTCCCTTGTCCTTCACCATCTCCTGGAGTTTGCTCAAACTCATGCCCGTTGAGTTGGTGATGCCATCCAACCATCTCATCCTCTGTTGTCCCCTTCTCCTCCTGCCTTCAATCTTTCCCAGCATCAGGGTCTTTTCCAACGAGTCAGTTCTTCACATCAGGTGGCCAAAGTATTGGAGCTTCAGCTTCAGCTTCAGTCCTTCCAATGAATATTCAGGGTTGATTTCCTTTAGGATTGACTGGTTTGATCTCCTTGCTGTCCAAGGTACTCTCAAGTCTTTTCCAACACCACAGTTGGGGTGCCAGCACCACAGTCAGATGTTGGATCCTTGTCTCATTCAATTAGAAATTCCTCCTACCATGGCTGGCCAAGTCAGGAGGGGATGGTGCACATGTGATCCCAGGGATAAAGGTATTGAGAAATCTGTGAAAGATGGGGCTGGGGAGTCAATACATTAGAGATCATACATTATTTCCCTTAGAACCACACTCCCAGCCCCAAGCTGGGTGGTACACGTACAGCTAATAAATGAAAATTATTGAATTAAGAAGGGGAACAAAAGGAAAGACAATCCTCTGGACATCTGGCTCTGTTGTTTTTCACATCTGTGCTGTCTCTGCTAACCCGTTTCTGCATTGGAACCCCATTATGCACATTGGCCAAAGACACAATCTGTTGCTGCAAAATTGATCTAAATGTAGGCCAACTTTGTTTCAGCATTTATCCAATGACCAAGAGGACTCTCAATCAGGCCTCACTGCTGTATTTTTGCTACCACTTCCATATTGGAAGCCCTGTTGTCACAGTGTGAGGGTTATAGAATGATTAGCATCCCCAGGTCCCTTGGCTCCCTTGTTTGTTTGAAAAATGCAAGAATAAAGCAACCATGCAAGAATAATGAGCATCATGTCTGATTTCAGAAAGCCTATTAAAGTAACAAATCAGAAATGTCTCCAATAAAAATTGCTGGAGATAAGAATCATGCAAAGACTGGCTCTTTTGGAAAGAAGAATGTATGCTGCTGTAGGGTTTTGTTTTGTTTTTAATGCTGAGGTTTCTAATGGCAGATTTTCTCTTTCATTTAATGTTCTCAGAATTATTTAGTATGTCTGATGTTTTGTATCAAACAATGCATATAAAATGGAAAGAGAAGAAATTCTTGTGCTGCAGAATCATCCCATTGGACACCTTTACACGATAACGTCACGTGCAGATTTCTCATCAGTCCTGAACAGGCAGCATGCCATCCTGAGAGCCTGGGTCCTTTCCTTGAGAGCACTTTATGTCCAAAGCCCTTCACAATCATCAACCCAGACATCATGAGAAGTAGCACAACGGCTTTGGGGCTACCTCCTACAAGTCCAAGGGCTTCCCAGGTGGCTCAGTGGGTAAAGAATCTGCCTGCAATGTAGGAGATGCAGGAGACCCAGCTTCGATCCCTGGGTTGGGAAGATCCCCTGGCAGAGGGCCTGGCAACTGACTCCAGTATTCTTGCCTATAGAATCCCTTGGACAGAGGAACCTGGTGGGCTATAGCAAATGGGATAGCAAAGAGTCGGACATGACTGAAATAACTGAGGACACAGCACCTACAAGTCCAGAGGAAATTCTCTGGCACTGGGCAAAGTGAGATTATTTCTGAGCTCCAAAGTCTAGAGATGTCCATTTTTTTGATGCAAGGTGGTGACAAGAAGGGCTGGAAGCAGATCAGGGCAGAGAATAAGCACAAACCAGGTTTGAGGGACTTGTCAAAGGAGAAAAGGGGAGGTCAGCTCTGCCTTCAGATCCAGGGGCCATGTTTAGGGCCAGGAACAGGAGAAAGGGTAAAAGGTCAAGAGTTACTGGGTAATCACTGTGGTGGAGCAGGAGAGGAGGGAAAATGGAAGCAGGAATCCTAGGATTCAGGGCTAGTGTCCCTAATATCTTTCTTACCATATTCAGCTCAGTGGGAGTGAGTCCTGCTGATTTAAAAGCCCCATATTCTGGAAGGAAACTTTAAAAATTATGTACAAAAGGCCCTGAACTGGATACTAAGCACAGATAGTGTTCCAGAGAAGACTGCAATGGCTACTCTCATTCAGAAGTTGTCATATTTAACTTTATACTTCTAGTCTCCCTGATACAGCTCTGAAATAAAAATATGTCAAGTAAATGAGCTTGGGTAATAGAAGAGAGCTTTAAAGAGCATGTTTAGGGCTTGAGTTGAATAAATATTCTATCCACTCTTACCTAGGTTAATTGTCCCCATCATTGACATTTTTGAGGTTTCTGCTTCAGAAAGGTATGTGAACATAAATAATCACATCCTTTCTGTGCTATAGACTGAGAGTGAATGGAATTACCAGGTGTGCAATTTGAGAGCCAGGGTCAGTCCTCAACGAGTAGAGGCCAGAGAACCGCCTCTTCCCCCAGTATTTCTATCCCTATGGGATCTGTTAAAAAGGAGCACTGAGGCTGTCTTGACAACACACAGGGTTAAGAGACTTGTACAGAGAAGGGCAGAAAGGCTGTAAGTCAGGGAGGAGAGGCTTTATATTCCTATCTTCTACAGTCAGCCCCAAAGAAGCCTGCCGTTGTTATTCCAATTTCCCTCTATTCACTCTTACCTTTGAGGAGCATTTATCTTTGTCAGCCAAATCTGGCCATTTTTGATATTGGATCAGAAGTAATAGGAAAAGCCCAGAGAGTTAGAACTAATCTTAGCTACTTGCATCTTTGGGCCTTGGTTTCCTCATCTGTAAATAGGGAAGGATAGATAGGACCAGTGTTTCTAAATTACATTCTGTAGGAACTTAATTTGGAGAAGGCAATGGCACCCCACTCCAGTACTTCTGCCTGGAAAATCCCATGGACGGAGGAGCCTGGAAGGCTGCAGGCCATGGGGTCGCTGAGGGTCGAACACGACTGAGCGACTTCACTTTCACTTTTCACTTTCATGCATTGGAGAAGGAAATGGCAACCCACTCCAGTGTTCTTGCCTGGAGAATCCCAGGGATGGGGGAGCCTGGTGGGCTGCCGTCTATGGGGTCGCACAGAGTCGGACACGGCTGAAGTGACTTAGCAGTAACAGCAGCAGTAGGAACTTAATTAAAAATATCCAGGAAAAAGTATCGCAAGTCAAACATATTTTGGAAACAATGAGTTAAACATATTTAGACCAGCTTGTTATCTCAAGGGCTCCTGAGGGTCTTTGAAATTTAGCCAGTGTAACTTGGGAATTTCACATTAGTGTTTCCCAAAGTTGTCTGATTGTTGTTATGGGCTAAATTGTGTCTTTCTTCAAATTTATGTGTTGAAATCCTAACCCCCAGTACCTCAGAATGTGACTGTATTTTGAGATAAGTTCCTTAAAGAGTTTAGGTTAAAATGAGGTCATTAGGGTGGGCCCTACTCCAGTTTGTCTGATATGTTTAAAAGAAGAGGCAATTAGTGTTTGTCTTCCTCTATATGATTTCACTTACGTGTGGAATCTAAAAAATAAAACAGTGAACAAACAACAAACAGAAACAGAGTTGTAGATACAGAGAGCAAACCGGTGGTTGTCAGAGGATGGGGCGGCTGTGGGGAAGGAAAGAAATAGATGAGGGGAGATTAAGAGGTAGAAACTTCCAGTTGCAAAATAAATGAATCATGGGCATGAAATATACAGTGTGGACAATGCAGTCAATAAATATGTAATAGCTTTATATGGTAAGAGATTGTAACTTGACTTGTTGTGGTGATCATTTTGAAACGTAGAGAAAAATCGAATCGCTGTTTCATGTAACAGGAACTGACATACTTTTGAGGGTCAATTATACTGCAGAAACAAACAAACCCATAGACAAAGAGCTCCAACCTGTGGTTACCAGAGATGAGGGTGGTGGGGAGAGGAAATTGGATGAAAGTGGTCAAAAGGTACAAGCTTCCAGTTATAAAATAAGGAAGTATTATACTAGGGATGCAATGTACAACGTGATAAATGTAATTAACACTGTTGTACCTTATATATGAAAGTTGTTAAGAAAGTAAATACTAAGAGTTCTCATAAGGAAATTGCTTTCTTTTCCTTTAATTTTGTATCTATATGAGATGATAGAAGTTTACTAAATGTACTGTGATAATCATTTCATGATGTATATAAGTCAGATCATTATGCTGTGCACCTTAAACTTGTACAGTATAAGTCAATTATATCGCAATTAAACTGGAAAAAAAATGGAAGAAGAAAAAGAAGAGGCAGTTAGGATACAGACACATAGAGAGAAGATGATGTGAAAGACAAGGGGTGAAGATGGGTGTCCAAAAGTCAAGAAGAGAGATCTCCTTGACACAAGAAACCAACCCCGCTGATACCTTAGTGCTGAATGTCTAGTCTCTAGCAATAAAAATAAATGTTTATTCTTTAGGGCACCCAGTCTATGGTGTTTTGTAGCTCTAAAACCTAATACAGTTGTGGAATCCTTTCTACAGAAGATCTGTCTTCTGAATAGGCTTTCTTAGTTTATACTTTGGGTAAATCCTGAGCTAGATGTTCAGTAAGTTGTTTTTTTTTTCCCCCAGCTCTAAAAGGCCTTAATTTATTGAAAAATCATGTCCATCGATGTAGGCCATCATGTAATTGATCTGTTAAGAGACTGTATTTTCCGAGAGGTCAGAAAAGTTAGGGATTGGTGTTGCCTGAGTTTGTAGTTGGGCTTCATGAAGCTGGCAGAGAAGAGGGCTTGGAAGGAAAGGTAGGCAGGGAGGGCTACAGGGGATTCTGGCAAGTCAATCCTTCTCCCAGAGAAGCTGAATTCACTTGTCTTTGCAGAGGCCAGAATGTGCTTGTGCAATTTGTTGTTGTTGTTAATCCCAGAGCTTTTCCTTGGACAGTGGCTATCAAGTAAAGGAGGACTGTATCTTATATATATCTTAAAGGCTTGGGAATTTTGCCACCAAGACCTTCATCCCCAGGTGAGCAATGAACAAGACATTTCAGATGCTGCAGAACACAGAGGGTTGAAAGTTCTTCTTCTTCTTTTTTTTTTTTTTTAAAAAAAGAGAAACTTGAATTCCCTTACCTTCTCTCTGTGGCAGCTTTCTTCATTCTTTGAAAATTCACTGCAGGAATATGGGAGACTTGGGAACACTGGAATTTCTAGGTCCAGAATCAAACCTTCACAGGATGACTGACGTAAGTGGATTACAGTGACTTATTCCCTGCGGTACATCAGAGCTTCGTATTGGAAGATCTAAAGAATGGGAAATATGCAAGGAAACAGAACCAAATCAGGGTGGACGTTGACATGTGCTGCTCGATGCACTTCCTACTGGTGTTTCTTTCCCTTTCCCTGAGGCGACGCCACAAGGAAAGATAAGCCAGTTTCCAGATGTCTGTCCCAGAGTTAGTTTTCACTTATTGAAATAACTTCTTATCAAATGTAAGTTTTTAAAAAGCATGTTTTATGTAGTTTCTCAGTTGGAAAACCTGGCCAGATAATCAGACAGAATTACGCTCTTCATTGCCTGTGTGAAAAGATCTTGTTTCCAGCATGCTGAGGGCCTCACTGAGCCTAACAGCACATCATAAACTCTACCATCCTCCTACGCTGGTTTGTCCTTAAGGAGGACAAAAACTCCGTAACAACATTAAAACAGAAACTGGGAGCAAAGCCCCGTGGCCGAGACTCACCCAACCAGATTGCACTGCTATTTTTATCCCCCGAGCTGAGCGTATTGACAGAATACAGAATTACTTTTGTGATTAAACGTGGCCAAAAACCTTGTGAGTGTTAATCTCTGGAAATCTGTTACAAATTAGATGGCAAGCACCAGCAAACTGCTATTTTTTACATCTAAAAACAATTCTCAGTGCTCTTGTGTGTAAGTAACGTGGCAGGAAGAAAAGAAATTTTAATTTAATTGGATTGAGCAGTTCAATTTTTAGCAGTCACTTCCTAAATATAATGGTGGGCATGATTCTCTGAAAGCCCCCAGATGAAGAGAAGGTCAGGTGCTGAGAGGATGAGCAGAGGCCTCAGCAGTTCTTTGCGTTTGCACATCTTAGTCAATCTGGCCCAGAGAGCATGGCTCTGTAATCACAAGTCCTCCAGTTCCACTGTTTTTGAGAATTTATATGATTGTGATGAGAACAGGATCAGATGTGAGCAAAAAGATGATGGAGGATTCACTGACCAGGTACCACTGTTTGAACTAGTGATGAATGTATGAGCCATACAAAGCCAGTATTGGCTCCGTTTTCTCTGATTTCCTTTGGAAATCAGGCTCTTTTGGTTCTGTCACAGAAGGTTACGGAGTTTCCAATCAGGGTTTATGTGGAGTGGCGGGTGCCAAACCAACTAGGGCATGGTCATCTCCAGACCCAGGGAGATAGCGCGATCCTTCAGCCACCCAAACCCAGGCCCTTCAAATGCCTTTTAGAATACTCACCCCAGAGCTCAGTCCTGTATCCACCCTTCATTCCCTGTCCACTTCAAGAAGCCCAGCCACATGTGAGCTCAGTTTCCTTCTGGCTTGGGTCGAGACCATAAACACTCTCAGGACTACTGATGTCTTCCTCCTCCCTCTTTTACCACATCCAGTATGCCTGGTCCATATTCCTGGGTTTCAGTTCTATTCCTATCATACTTCAGTTCTATGCCTGCATTTCCCATCCAGGTTGGGACCAGAAAATCTGCCTAAATTTTGCTAGCCTTCTCTCTCCAGAGCTGGCAACCATCTTCTCATTCCATCTTCCATCAGGAATCCTGCGCAGTCTGGATAGACTGGATATGTTAGGGTCTAAGGATAAGGACCTCCATGGCCAGAACCTTCTGATGCTAGGCTTCATCTGTCAGATCACACCCATAGGAAAGCAGTATCCTTCCAGGACAGCATAGCAGTGAAAGCATGGACTTTACAGTTATCCAGCCTTTCCTGTATTGAGTGTATTTTAGGGCTTCTAACTAGTTGACAAGGCCAAGTTTTTCTTTATAGAATTCCAGCTAATAATTACATAAGGAATAGTGGAATTAGAAATTATGCTTTGGAACACCCTGTGAAACAATGGGTTTCTTCTAGGCAATGATCAATGTTCACTGAAAGCATTAAGTAAAATTTTGATGAAGAGTTTTATAACGGATGGATCAAGTTGACAATACCTGATTTGACTGATCAATCTTAAAGGCAATAATGGAAAGACAGCCAGACATTATCAGCCTTCTGATGCTATTTAGTGGGAAGTTCATAGCCCCACCTATGTGGTGTCCTTTAAGAAAATTGAACCTGAATCTAATCAAACCTTTTGTTGTAAACACCAGTTTACAAAATTACGGGGAGGAGAGGAAAATGTTAAATGATATCATGTGGACTCATCAGATCTAGATTGTGGGGTTATACCACAGGGTGAATGACCCAGTTCCTTAAATAGACAATAAAGACAAACAAACAAAAACCCAAGGGTTAACTGTTATAGATTTAAAATGGATTAAGACCATGTCAACCAAATGGAACATATGGGTGAAAATGCTTTGTAAATGGCCAAGTTGTTAAACATTAGGTATTAATATTATGACTGTTGCCCTATCTCTCAGCTCCAGATCCTTAAGTCTGGTAAATCCATTATCAAAATAAACTTCAAAAACTGTATACTTTATTTGCCAAAGCTTGTGTCTGGAATATTTGAAGGACTTCAGACAAACGAGGAAAACACAATTTCCTAAATGGGCAAAGAGAAGCCATGACAGACAGGTGATGTAATACCTAGCTTGAATCATTAAGCAATGGCAAAACTGAATGTCTAATCAGATTCTAAGATCTAAACCTTCCCATATTTTTAAAAACTTTCTTGTCACAGAAAGATTTAGCTTGAGCGTGTATACATACCCATATGTACTCACTTTAAACAGTATGACAATGTTATATGCTTATATATGTACACACATATGTTGACAAAATTTACTAACATATGTTCATATATACACATACCTTGAAGCAATGAATAGATAACAAAACTTCTCGTTTTTCTCTCTCCGAACTAAAAGCTCTCATAGTAAAACACTGGCTATGGGACACTCACAGGATAAATTCATCTGGATACATGAAGAGTTCAAAACAAATCAAGATTTTATCTCTTCAGTTGCCAGTTTTAGTTTTTGTCTTTCTGAACAGTAACCTTTCTAAAATATACTTCATCATTTCCTGCATCTTGAAAAGAAAATTCCAAATACCTCCTTGATACCTTAGGGCTGTCATTAGGAACATGATCATGCTAGGAAATAATATATGCACAGGAATATAGGTGCTGGCTGTTTTCCAATATGTGGTATGAGCTCAGTCCCCTGGGCTCTTTGGATTCTTATTTCTACATTTTATAGCATTTATTTCTGTTTTTGTGTTTTCACATGTGTCTGTAGTAGCTACTTTCTAATCCCTTCTAATTGCTGCTTCCAATCTGTTTTACAACCAGATAATCAAACTCATTGATTTGTGGACAAAATAAGAGTGGAGAGGCTCTGCTGAGTGCCTAAGAGATTCTTTTGTAGGTAAAGTGCATGACCTTGAGCATCTGGACTTTGTGAACATTATTTTACTGCTAAGAGGCCTTTTTTTGTTGCCCATCAATTTCTTAACTCTGTTTCACATGAGTGAGAGAGTCTGCCAAAAAAGTGATTGTTCAGAAACACAAGATAAAAATGTATCCTTGGAGTGTACTTGAGTTGGAGGTTTCCATTAACTCTTTTTAGGAAAAATATGACTTATTCCCACAGAAAGTGAATACCGCTTTTCTTAAATTCACAATGAACCTCTATCACACCATCATACTGAAACCCAAACTCAGATTATAAATTACCTTTTTTAAAAAGACATATTTATCTTCCTGAGATCTTAATAAATTCATTGTACATACTAAGACCCCTGACAAATGGAAGTTTACAGTAACTATATTTAGAACTCTTTCACATACAAATACCTGGCAGTCATATGAGCATTTAATACTCTTGAATGCTTTTCTGATTAAAGAGAATTTTCCGGACCCAGCTGGAGTGATGCTCAGATATAGTTAGGGTAGGCCTGTGAAATTGATTTTTATGAAGTACCAGATTGAAGTGTACTAGTCTAGCCCTCTTGGCCTGTATGAATCTCACCCTCATTCTCTCCTTCCTCCAATGTATGAATCAGCCTAGGTCCCCAGCGTCATTATCACATAATGTCCTCAATCCCAAACACTTTCAATTAGATCTCGGGTGCCCTCCATTCATCCAAACTGGATAAATAGTTTAAGTGCTTGGAAATAACCAGAAGTCTTCAGGTCCTCCCCATAATATCCACTAGTGATGTCTGCTTCATCAGACTGCAGTGATCATCCCAATTACAATAGGCTGACCTTGTTTCTTGCAATCTGAAATGGAGTGTCTATGACTTTCGCGTGTGCATGGAACAATGGACGTCTGGCTTAAGAGCACCGGATAGGTAATCCCAAGGCTTTTCTGAGCTCAGCAGTTCAAATGCACACAGAATCCCGACCACATTACTGCAGAAATGAAGTATTTCCCTCTAAAATGAGATGCCCATTACACATCCTCATAGCACTCTTACTTCTCCGTGAGACTGGAGAGAGCACAGGAGGAAGCTCAGCTGATTTTAATAATACCAATATCCCCCTTTTTTTAATGACATTTTTAATCGAAGTATAGTTGATTTAAAATGTTTTGGGTGTATAGCAAAGTGATTAGTTATATATACATACACATATATATTTTTCGGGCTTCCCTGGTGCCTCAGATGGTAAAGAATCTGCCTGCAATGTGGGAGACCTGGATTTGATCCCTGGATTGGGAAGATGCCCTGGAGGAGGGCATGGCAACCCATTCCAGTATTCTTGCCTGGAGAATCCCCATGGACAGGGGAGCCTGGCAGGCTACAGTCCATGGGGTCACAAAGAGTCGGACATGACTGAGTGACTAAGCATACCACATTATATATTTTTCAGATTCTTTTCTATCATAGATTATTACAGATATTGAATATAGTTCCCTGTGCTATACAGTAGGTTCTTGTTTATTTTATGTATCCCCTCCCTCCAAATTCCTTTTAATTATGGTGAAATTATGGTGAAATCTAGCTGCTATTCCCAGTTGGCACAGTGGTAAAGAATCTGCCTGCCAATGCAGGAGATGCAAGAGATGTAGCTTTGATCCCTGGGTCGTAAAGATTCCCTGGAGTAGAAAATGGCAACCCATTCCAATATTCTTGCTTGCAAAATTCCACAGACAGAGAGCATGGTGGGCTAAACAGTCCATGGGGGTCGCAAAGTCAGACACAACTTAGTGACTAAACAACAACAACTAGCTACTATTAATATTTGAGTCAAACTGATGTATAATAGCCCCATTCACAAGTTCTTTTTCTTAAAAGGACAAATATCGTTATGGCAACAAACTGTTTCTGACCTGGGAAAATAAGAATTCTCAAAGCATATCTTTTGTATCATTTGCTTGCCTCTAGGATATTTTGCTTTTACTCATATTTTAATGAAGTATCAGTGGGGATGGGTTATGGAAATATGAAAAGAACAAAAGTATCCTGTCTTCAGGATCAGGAGTACTCTCATTATTTCAATTTCAAAAAGAATTTTCAGCTTACTCACCTGTCTACATATATCACACAAAGTTCATTGAATTTACTTTTTAAGATCTATAGAAAACTCAGATCTGGTAGAGCGATTTTGGGAGGTTTGAGTTACCTCGTTCAGAGCATCTTGGTTAATGAAAAGTTTGACCTCAGTAGAACCAATAGGCATAGTCCTGACTCACTGATTCTGAAAGCATATTTTCTTTCATTGACGGACTAGTCTTAGGACTACCCTTGAATATTAAGGACTGAATAGTCTATATTAGTATGATCCGATTTCAGGTCGACAACAAGAAATATAAAAATGTGGTGGTTAAGTCTAAGGCCTTAGATTCTGATACACCAAGGTTCAGATCCAGCTCTTCCATTCAATGTTGAGTGACCATTGATCGCTTTGATACTTAAACTCGTTATTTGCTTCACCTATAAAATGAAGATTATAAATAGTATACATGAGTTTAATGCAGAAAAAACACTGCGGGTATTTGAAGAAGAAATGGATCTAATACAGAGAAATAGTGCCTACAAAATTGTAGGATGGACTGGAGCAGTGGAATCACAGGAGCCACAAATGGGCCATAGACTTTGAGAGCATCACCACTGCTGAGTTCTAGAGGCCACAGAGTTGCTGTTGCTGGGGCCGCCGCTGCATCTCACCCCGACAAAACTAGTGACCAGACACTGAAGTGTGGAATTCTCTGGGGCAAACACTCACAGCATCCAACTTTACTTGACTAGCATTAACAGTAGCAAGCAAATAGTCACCACTTCACTTTCACCTTCCAAATCTGGGGCCATTGCCTCTCACAGGTTCTTGCATCCAGAAAGAACCCTAGCTTCAAGGGAGTCTAGGAAAGTAGTTTTTAAATCTCCCAAACGGAGTAGCCATCATAGTCAACAAAAGATCTGAAATGCAGTACTTGGATGCAATCTCAATGGATGGAATCTCAGTGCATGAGTATGAGTAAACTCTGGGAGTCGGCGATGGACAGGGAGGCCTGGCGTGCCACAGTCCATGGGGTTGCAAAGAGTTGGACACGACTGAGTGACTGAACTGAACTGAACCAGCAATACAGGAAGGTACCTAGAAAGAAATGTTAGTGATGCTAAATGGCAACAGACCACATCCTAACGTAGGACACTGACCTCCTCAGGTTGTTACCAAGATCACATGAGACCATATAGGTGAGACACTTAGGACAGTGTCTGGAATATAAAGAGTATACAATACTTATATGGCTGTTTATATTTATGTGGTTATTTTATTGTTGAAATTGAGATACCAGCTGGGCATTGAATGCCCCTTACTACACAGTTCTTCCCTAAAAGCAGGGACAATTTTCCAGCTCAGTTCATAGGTGTCCAAGGGTCTGTCTCAAATTTTTCTCATTCTCTCCTGGCCCCAACCTTCCTCAGGCTTTCCCCAATTCCCAGTTTTACCCTATCTTTATCCCTCAACATACCCTCACCTGAACAGGTATTCTCCTGTTTTTTTACCAATGGAGTTCAAATTATTAGCAACCAACCAGAGAAACAAATGAAAAGTGATCCTTCTTTCTTCTGGTTCGGTTCAGTTCAGTTCAGTCGCTCAGTCATGTCCGACTCTTTGCGACCCCATGAATGGCAGCACGCCAGGCCTCCCTGTCCATCACCAACTCCTGGAGTTCACCCAGACTCACGTCCATCGAGTCGGTGATGCCATCCAGTCATCTCATCCTCCGTCATTCCCTTCTCCTCCTGCCCCCACTCCCCCCCAGCATCAGAGTCTTTTCCAATGAGTCAACTCTTCGCCTGAGGTGGCCAAAGTACTGGAGTTTCAGCTTTAGCATCATTCCTTTCAAAGAAATCCCAGGAATGATCTCCTTTAGAATGGACTGGTTGAATCTCCTTGCAGTCCAAGGGATTCTCAAGAGTCTTCTCCAACACCACAATTCAAAAGCATCAATTCTTTGGCGCTCAGCTTTCTTCACAGTCCATCATTAGCAGATCAGAAATTTTTAAAATAAATTTCCTGAAGAGAAAATCAATGAGGATTGTGTGGACAGATAGATTGGAGCAGTAGAAATGAAATCTGGGATCTGTACAGAAGAAGGCCTGCCAGGGAGGACAGTTGGAAAGTTGTTCCGGCAGAGTAGGGAGCTGTTGTCTTGTGTTTGTTTCTTTTTGGCAGAGCCAGGCCTTGGCATCTGCCTCCTCCCTTCTCTCCTCTTGGCCAGAACAGAGGCCAGAGGCCAGAACAGAGACCTGCAGGAAGTAATGGGAGGTCTTCTTGGAAAGAGACATGGCAAGAGGCAGAGGGACCTTGAGGATACTCTAGATCTCTACAACACACAGGAAGAAAGAGATGAAAGCTCTGTCTAGAGGGAAACACACAGAACTTCTCACATCTCCAGCACAAGTATAAAGTCTACTTTGTCTTGGTAATTGTGGAGATGTTCTCTATCCATGCTTCCTAAATGGAAGTGATTTGTTCACACAACCTCTCCATTTTCATGGAATCCATAGTCAGCACAACCACAGCATGAGAAGCCAGAGAACAGACAGTCATACAAAGGATCCCTGTATACTAACATGGCCCTTCAAAGGTCATCAGACATTAGAGAAAAACCATCAGCATGGATTAAGAGGAAATATTAAAGTTAAAAAAATAAAAAGAAGGAAGTGGAAAAGGAAATAAGGAAGGAGAGGAAGGGGAAGGGGAAACAAAGACCTATTCTGGAGAAAACAGACACAGACACTAAACAAGAATATGCTGCTATGAAAAAGGAACAATGATAGAACAAAGATATTTTTAGAAATGAAACATTATTACTAAAATAATATGATTTATTAGAAAGTTTGGAAGGATATCACCTTCCAAATACACAAAGAAATGTAAAATATGAGAGAAAATAAAAAACATGGCAGATTAATCTAGGAGCTCCAACTTTCTATTCATAAGAGTTCTAAGAAATATATAATAGAAAAATAGGGAGATAATTATTTTTGAAAATAATACAAGAACATTTTCCAAAGTTGAAGGTTTTGGAGAATTTTATTCCATCAGAAACACTGCCAGCTTGGACTGACTGAGACAGAGAAAGGATGACATGAATGTTGTCGGATACCCATATTGTAACCTTCAGGGTCTTGTGATTTTATAATGCTGTTATTTCTGTGATCACCTCAAATACAGGTTTTATATTTTTCCTTTTAAACTCAAACTTAAATAAGACACTTTAGATACACCCAATGCTGTGAGTTTTATTCCTGAGACCCTAAAAAACACCTGCCTTTCTCAGGGATACTATTGACTTAAAGGATGCTTCCCAAAGGCTGATGTCACCTCCACAGTTTACACACCAATCATCTGTGCCTGCTCTGTGGTTTACTTCTTTTTCTAGTTGGAGGAAGGGTCCCCTTCAGATCTGTACCTATTTACCTAAATCTAAGTGAAACCAGCTCTTGCCTTCAACATTGGGTGACCTAACCTGTAATCAATTCCAAATCTCTCTAGATCTTCCAAATCTCACTTTATCCTTTTGGCTTTACTGTGTCCCTTCAGAGAAGTATTTCAGGGTTTAGACTGAGAGACAGCTGAGAAAAAGCACCCCGCATCCCAGCTGATTCGGAACCTCTGTTCCATCACAGGATTCAGGCATTCTAATCTCTCTACTGAGTTGTAAATTTCCTGCCAACTAGGTTGCTTAATTAATCCTTACCTACTCCCAACCCCCAACTACAAAAATAAATTAAGCCCCAGAGATGCTGAATGAGTATCCAAAATGGGGAACAAATTTCCAAACATAAAAATAAAGCCAGTCCAGTGATGCTGACTCCCAGGCCCACATTCTTCTTAATGGCTGTCACTTCACAAGGCCAGTAAGGAGTTTTGGCACTTGAGGAAGCCAACGTGCTGGCTTTTCAGCCATCTGAACCTCATACTTACTGCCACCTGCAGTTAATGCATCACATTCTTTCAGGTCTCAGCCTTGAATAATCTTTTTTTTTAAATTTAATATATTTGGCTATGCTGAGTCTTCAGTGCAGTGCTGGTGCTTCTCACTGTGGTGCTTCTCTTCTTGTGGCGCACAGGCTCTAGGTGCTCAGGGTTCAGTTGTAACTCGTGGACTCTGTGTGGGCTCAGCAGTTGTGCACTGGCTTAGTTGCTCCACAGCATGTGGAATCTTCCTGGACCAAGGACTGAACTGGTGTCCCCTGCATGGTCAGGCAGATTCTTAACCACTAGACCACCAGAGAAGCCCCAAATAATCTTTTTTTAAATCAAAATGTAGAGGGTTATGTTGGAAGAGACTGAGACCCAGAGCTGCAATCCTGATGGCTGGGAGGATGCTACACCCAATGCCCTTTGCTCAGCAGGGCATGCTAGCTAAGGGCTTAGACTCTGGGCAGGCAGGCTTGAGTTAAATTCTTGCCTCCTATTTTTAAGCTGTAAGATTTGGGGTGAATCACCTAGCTTCCATGAGCCTCCTTTTCCCCATCTGTAAAACAGAGGTTAGTAATAGCATCTATTTCATAAATTTTTTAAATGAGGATTAAATGGAATGATGTTTTTGTATGCATATAAAGTAGCTGGCATATATTCAAACTGAATGTCAGCTCTCAATTTCAAAATGTTATTTTTGTTGTTATTACAAGTGACATACTGATTAATCAGATTGACTAAATCACCCAGGAGAGAGAAGTGAATGCATAAGCTCCTATTAGAAAGAGGGAGAGTTAAATCCAAAAATTGATCCCTTCAAGGAGGAAAGCACCTCAATGCAGATGGTTTGGAAAGAGCACTTTGTCATTTGGATCACACCCAACTTTCCTTTCCATAATCACAGTGACTTTGCATGGCTCATAACAAGGACAACCCAAATCAAAATTGAGAAATACCAACTCTAGCAAAAGCCAGGGGAGATAACTCATCGCACTGAACGCCCTCTCAGGGGTTAACCACCCTGGGGGCAGAGCAAACAGCACAGCAGCTCCCCAAGCAGCTATTTTTATTTTGTGTTTTGAGCATCTGACTCAAGCTGGGTAAAAGTGTTCATTTTCTCACTTGGAAAGTTTTCAAAACACCAAGAGGATTAGGTCAAGAGGGAAATATACCCACTCCAGCCAAATCTTTTACAGTGGTCAAAAAAAAAAAAAAAAAAAAAGAGCCAGCAAAAAATTTAATCACAAATCTGCTTCAGGCAATACATGGACACATTCAGGGGAAGTTGTCATTTGTTTATCAGTAGCAAACAGCAGCTTCTTGCAACCAACAGCAGCTGCCACCCTGTAAAAGGACATCTTTCCATTTTCATGAAGTGTAATGAAAAATTTTAAGGCAAAGCAAATGACAAAATATTTGTTGCATTTATCTGCCTTTTGGCTGTTTTTACCCTGTGCCAGGCACATGCCTTCCAGACTTCCCAGACAACATCTTATTTTTTAGCCAAGTCTTGCTTTGCAGCCAAGGCACAAGTCTTGTCATTTACATTTTACAGACAGAGATGCTGAGACCCTAAAGCTCAAAGCAGGTGAACAGAGTGGGGCCAGGCAGAGCCAGAAGCTGCATCACAGGTGACTTATAACCACCCCAAGTCCCAAGGGAGAGACAGTGGCCAACAGGGAAACAGGAAAGCACATCAATTCAATGAATGCCAACTTGGGGCAGGACAAAGTCGTATATGTGGTGACCTAGAAAAATATAGAGCTTAATGGATGCTTTCTTCCCCAGTGGAAAAACTTGACATATATATATATAATGCTCATAGCATCATCTGCACAAATTGTGTTTTCTCAGCTAAAAATAAAGCATGAGAGCCTATGTTTGTTGGCGCAGGTTACTCCCCATAAGGGTTTCCCTGGTGGCTCAGATGGAAAAGAATCTGCCTACAATGCAGGAGACCTGGGTTCAATCCCTGGGTCTGGAAGATCCCCTGGAGAAGGGAATGGTAAACCACTCTACTATTCTTGCCTGGAGAATCCTATGTACAGAAGAGCCTGGCAGGCTACAGCCTGGCAGGGTCACAAAGAGTCAGACACGACTGAGCGACTAACATACACACACTGCCCATAATTCCTTTTTTACATATTAATAATCTGGGTAATATTTTCTACACATTTCTGCCAGGATATGGAAGGGTTTGTGTTTTTTTCCCCCCATCTAGAATTACTATAATTATTTTGCTAAAATACCAGAACCTCATTAATTCATTGATATTATACCAAGTTCCTACTACGAGGCACAGGCCTGGGAACGTGGGGACACAGATAAATGAATCTTAGTTCCTGCCATCAAGGGATTCAGAGTCTGTAAGGGGGAGCTAACATGGAAACAAGTAGGCAGATTTGTAAAGAAATATCCTGGGAGTTGCGGGCCAGGAAAGGCTTTCCTCTCTCTTGGGCACCTGAGTTGTCTCATTTTGCCCTCTCCTCTCTGCCCTGCCCCCTCTGCCCAGGTGCCCTTTGGTACTGCTATTTCTTTTTACATCTTCTCATTGCACTTCAGATCAGACTCTCCAATATCCCTTAAAGATACTATTCCAGGCACAGAAGACAGGTTTGTGCATATAATACAGATTTTTCCAGATGTCTTGCTTATAAGCAGTGCTTTCATAGAGTAAATCATTCCCAATTCTTTAAAGCTAAGCAACATTAAAGTCATTATTTTTCCTGGAACATATTCCAAAGATTATGATCTATGAAGAACACCAAAATGAGAATGGATCCCTAGGTTTGTTTTGTTGCTAATTTTATTCATTTGATTTGTGGAGTTGATAGGTAAGCCAATGCCCTCCTCATCTCTGGACTGAAGATGTGCTGACAGCTCCATCCATCAAGCAAGTTGTCAGAGCACAATGCTTCACAGAGGTTGTTAAACAGAGGTCCAGCTGGCTAACACTTCCAGGAGATGAGAAAGAAGAAAGTTAATCTTATGCCCATAGAAAAGTATTTCATTAATCTGGCAGAGAAACGGATATGGCAGTAAAATCTTTAGTCACAGGTATTAGAATTTAAAGACAAATCTCAAACAGATGTCTGTATTTCTGCTTCTTTTATGATCCTGGAATCAATCCCTGCTTGAAACACATTGATAAATAATCAGCCAACAATGGTGATATCACTGAAATATGGATCCATCTTCATTAACAAACTTAAAGACTATTTGTGTCTATAACTATGGGGCAGAGCAGATAGAGGAGATGTAATTCCATTTGCACAGACTCGTCCACTGAGGAGCTAGACTGCAGCTGGATGCCTTCAACAATTAGGGAAGGACGGTGGCCATTTACACAGTTACATGAACAGTTTGATTGGTGATCATTTTATTGTGCCTTGAAGATTTTTAAGCACATGAAAAGCATCAAAGAGACATATTTTAGCAGCTAGGTTTCGTATATTTTCTTCCTTTTTTTCCAACACCTTCAACATCTCTGAACAGTTTTAGACGTTACTGAGTTTTAGATCACCGAAGTTCCTCAAGGATAAAGAGAAGTTCCATAAGGGCATGAGAGAGACTCACAAAACAACCTCTTCTGAAATCTAGTTCAGGGAGACAGCTTACCTGAACAGCCTCCTTTGTTTGAAATCTTGGCCCAGAGAACAGCTTCTAGAATGGAGCCAATGCAAGAATAATACTAAATGGCCCCCAGCCGGCAGGTGGAACTGCAGTCCGTGGCAATTTGTGCTTTGTGGGTATTCGCTAATGATGACCTTTGTTCATTGCTCTAACCAAAAGGATTATCATTCCCTTTGTCTTCACTGTCCTTCTTTGACTTTGCTGATTCATTCCATGCTGTGTCATGGAACTCTGTGCTGCAGCAGGAGACTAAAATGTAGCTCTAAGTCCTTTGTGGCTGGCTGGCAGGTTACTTCATCTAGGGGCAGGCTGTCACACCCAAAAACCACAGTAGGAGTGGTGGTGGGGGGAAATCTATTGTCTGTTCACAGGGCTAGTCCAGATCTGAGGGTGATGTAGCTAAGAGTGGACTTCAGCCTCTTGAAGTGTTTGAGGGCTGTGAACTGCAGCCCCTGCCTTCTCCTGGTCGAGAAAGGCTCCACATGTCCATATTCCATCTCCAAGTGCATCCTCCTCCCCAGAAAAGATTCCAAGTCTGCATACTGTATCTTCAAGTGCACCTCCCCACACTCCCCAAGAAAAGGCTCCACACGTTTATATTGCATCTCCTCCCCTCCCTCCCCAAAGCTCCAGGTGTCCACATTGCTTCAGAGTGACAGTGGTGGCACCCAGAGCCCCTCTGTGATCTACCTGTTAGAACTCAGAAAGAGAAGAAGGTAACTCTCCATCTCACATCTGTGCCCGAACTAATGATGTGGAGAGGAAGGAACTCCCAAAAGAATGGACCACACTCTCCCCAAAGGCAAGCATCCTCTCCTAAAGAGAACCTCTACTGGAGTCTATATCAGGGTGAGGTAGTGGTTGAAAAAGTGATACATTTTTACACCTCCCTCCTGCTAAAGAGGAATTATCCTAAAGAGAATTTCTTGTTGCTAAGATGGGGCATTGGGTTGATTCAGGTGGGAGAATGCTAATTGGTAGGGGAGGGCACCTAAATTATTCTACACAATAATAGGAAGGAAGAGACTAACAAAAACTGGTGGAGGGGTGGGAGAACAGGGGAGAGAAGGAGATGACTAAGGTGGAGATTTTGATGAAGTTTTGCTGTGCTGTATGTAATGTAATCTCTTTTCCATCTTGACATGAAACACCTGTAAAATCAACATTACCAAATAATGCCTTTGCAGTTTTATTGAAGATGGAGGAGTGGAATCTGCAGAGGGGCTCAGTCTTTGAGAAAGTGCCTATGAGTAATCCAGGACCACCAAACAGGCTAAGCCTGAGCTGGACAGAAAAATACAATTAACAAAGGATGAGGGATGCCACTTGGGTCCCTTGTTGCAGTGGCCAATGGCCAAAGTAATTTTCAGGCGACAGGGACACTGTCAGATGAGAGACATCACAAAGAGGAGAAATGACCTCTCTCAGCCGCCTCTGCTACTCTGCCAGTGATCTGAGAGCAGAAGACCCTCTCAGGCTTAAAGCAATGTTTCATAGAAAGCGGTTGTCTTTATTAAGACAGTTCATTAGCTCTAAGGGCTTCTCTGGTGGCTCAGTGGTAAAGAATCCATGTGCAGTGCAGGAGGCATGGGTTCGATCCCTGAGGTGGGAAAGTCCCCTGGAGAAGGAAATGGCAAACCACTCCAGTATTCTTGCCTGGAAAATCCCATGGACAGAGGAGCCTGGCAGGCTATAGTACATGGGGTTTCTAAGAGTCAGACATAACTTAGCAACTAAACAACAACAATTATTAATAGCTCTAAGTGTGACTCAACTCAGATATTTGCCTAGTGGCTCTCTAAGTGTGGACCCTATATCATAACATCGGAATCACTAGGGAACTTGACAGAAGTTCCAATTCTCAGGCCTCACTCAGATCTACTGAATCAGACACTTGGGTGGTAGGTCCCAGTGACTTGGTTAAGCGGGTTCTCTGGGTAATTCCAATACCCCTGACAAGTGAGAAGAACTCCTTATACAAAGATTCTCAGTGTTTGGTGGCACCTGGACCCCCAGTGGAGCTCGTCAAATACAGAATCACAGAGTTGATGGCACAGACACCAGGGATGTGGCTCTAGGTCTGAGATGAGCCTGGCACCCTAGGTTTAAGAAGCTGTGCAGGTGGTTTGGATGCCTACCCAAGTCTGAGAACCACTAGCATAATGGGCTCCTGGAGGAAACTCCCCTGGAGGAGGAAATGGCAACCCACACCAGTGTTCTTGCCTGGGAAATCCCATGGACAGAGGAGCCTGGCAGGCTATAGTCCATGGGGTCGCACAGAGTCGGACACAACTGAGAGACTGAGCAGCAAAATGGGCTAAGAAGAAATTGAGCCCTATAGTCTGAAATCACAAACCAATGTTGTTGTCAAATTAAACAACTAATAAGTTACTAGGAAACAATCAAGGCCCTCCAGGTTAGGTGCAGGAGCTTAGTTAATGTTTTTTATTAATATAGGATGCCCCGCAGCCCACGGAAGGTGGAAACTTTGGCGATCACACACAGGGAAGAATTCTTCATCCACCAACCCAAAGCTCCACCCAAGAAAGCTTGAGCAGCTTTGGGATGAGTGAGGGCCCCACGAGTGACCCAGAGACTCACTCGTGTTTCTCAGGCAAGAGCTATGGTCCAAATTGTCCCATCCAGATAGGGCCACACACTGTGTTTCTCCAGGCAGGATCCAGAAGTCAATTGCTCAAAGAGGAGTCCTCAGAATCACCTTGGAGCTTTCATTAAACCAGTGCAGTTTCCCATTCCTGGGCCCCACCCGGTCTGCTGAATTGATTTGTGGAATTGGGGACCAAGAATCTAAATTCTTAATAAGTATTTTGGGTGTCTCTTGTGCACATTCAAGTTTAAGAACCACTGATCCCCTAGTCTATAAAAATGAGTATAAAAAGTCTGGTTAGCATCAGTTACATTTTAGTAAAAGGCAGGGAGAAACCAGTAAAGTTCTAGGATCTAAGGCTGTGTGACCTGGGTGGAATAGCAAAGTGGATCCTTGTTTCACGTTCCCACCTTGGGAAGCACAAAGGATCATCGGCTGCCGGTGAGGTCACTTATGAATTCCATGTGTAGGCCATGCACTTAAAGTTTGAGATGTATTGTACAGTACTCTTAAGTATATTCAACTTAATATAGCTTTGTGGTAAGAGTGCTTGTCTGGTATTTAAAATATTGCCAACAATGCTGAGAATGGAAGAAATTGTCTAGCCAGCAATATACCATAAAATGTCCTGGGGAATTTGCTCTGATATAGCTCTAAATATAAGATTTCCCATAAGATTAATTTCTTCATTTCTCATTCTTTGTGTTAATTCCATTATTCTTGTAATGTCTAGTTGAAAAACCTCTTACGTAATTAAAAAGAGGTCAACAATGGCATTTTTCGGGAACATCAAGGAAGGGGTAGAATTAGGGAAGCTGCGAGATCCGCCTTCCATTCTGCAGAGGGTGTGAGAGGAAGAGGAGTCAGGAAGGTAAGCCTGTCCCAGGGAGGCTCCAGGAGTGACTAACGGGAGAAACTGACAAAGCATCTCCATGATATTCCCTCAGGGGCCTTCAACTGTGCTGGGCACTCCACAGTTTAAATTTCTATCATGATTGACGCTATTGTAACAGTGCGTGTTCTAATATACATGTCTGTCCATATCCAAGGTTTCAGAAGTAACCATATGCCTTATACATATTGTTTCCCCTAAATATTTGCATTTCTACTTCTATAGTGTAGACATGTAATGTCTTTTTAAAAACCTATTCCCCCAAGCTCAGCTTCGTTAGAAGTCAGCTGGCCTTCTGACTAGCATTTCAGACTCTGATTATTACACCAAAATCCATTAAGCACATAAAATCTCTTATTGGAACCTCCAATTAAACCTCAAGTCTCATAAAAGAGAATGGAGTGATTAGAGGAAAGTGATCTAACACTGTGCCAAATGTCAGGAATACTAATGCTGGGGATTTACGCGGTGCCTTTTGTCCAAGGAGCTAAAAGAATTTCCTAACCTCTGTCTAGTGGGGTAGGTTTTGATTCCTATTTTGTTCATTAGTTGACCTTGCCTATGTCTAAGTTTCTCTACTTGTAAAACATGGATAAGGAAAACTGCCTCCCCAACACCCAGAGGTAATGGAGTAAATGTCTTACATAGTCAGGGGACAGTCATTGTTGCCCCAGTAGAAACCAAGGTATGGCTGTTCCTTTATCTTTAAGCACCTAGATCTTGTAGTGCATTCAGGGGAACCATTTAGGCCTAATAAGGTATTGGTCAGCATTTGTGCCCAGCAGGGCAAGAGTCCTCACATTTAACTGTGTCTAAGCACATTCAAAAGCATAGACATTACTTTGCCAACAAAGGTCCGTCTAGTCAAGGCTATGGTTTTTCCAGTGGTCATGTACGGATGTGAAAGTTGGACTGTGAAGAAAGCTGAGTGCCGAAGAATTGATGCTTTTGAACTGTGGTGTTGGAGAAGACTCTTGAGAGTCCCTTGGACTGCAAGGAGATCCAACCAGTCCATTCTAAAGGAGATCAGTCCTGGGTGTTCTTTGGAAGGAATGATACTAAAGCTGAAACTCCAGTACTTTGGCCACCTTATGTGAAGAGTTGACTCATTGGAAAAGACTCTGATGCTGGGAGGGATTGGGGGCAGGAGGAGAAGGGGACAACAGAGGATGAGATGGCAAGATGGCATTACCAACTCAATGGACATGAGTTTGAGTGAACTCCAGGAGTTGGTGATGGACAGGGAAGCTTGGCGTGCTGCGATTCATGGAGTCGCAAAGAGTCGGACACGACTGAGCGACTGAACTGACTTACTGAACTGAAGGACCACCTAGAGATCGTGTTTAAAATGCAGATTCTAGGGACTTGCCTTCAGAGATTTTTATTTAATGGTTTTGGATTGGGCTGAAGAAATGAGTTCATCCAGAAATTATGTGTGCTAGACACTGTTAAACACACAAGGGGAGCAAGGGAACAGACAGACAGAAAGCTGCTCTTGGTGGATCTGTGTTTGTAACAGGCCTGCAGATGATGCTGAGATTGACACTCTCCCAAAGGCCACACCTTGAGCAGCAGCACATCTCAACTGGAGGCAAGTCTCATTTCTGCCATACTGATGGAAATTTAGCACATTTCCAAACTCTGATTCTTCTTCTTCTCTGCTGGTACCTACTCCTTGATCATAATCTTCCAGAATCTTTTTATTTAGGAACAATAGGCCCTTTTGGACGTTCTTAGCAAGCTTGCATGCTGTAAGTTTGTTGCTTAGAACTTAGTATCACACATCATTTGCACTGATTTCTCAAGGGATCTCCTTAGACTCAACATCTTTAAGCAGAATCAGGAAACATGATTGTTCCAGGGACTCTGGTAACAGGAATGATCACAAATATGTCTGATTTGACCTCCTAGGGTCAGAAGACAAATCGATTTTGTCTAGTTCCAACCTAAACTAGGGGCTTCCCTGGTGGCTCAGACAGTAAAGAATCTGCCCGCAATGCAAGAGGTCCAGGTTTGATTCCTAGATCAGGAAGATCCCCTGGAGAAGGGACTACCCACTCCAATATTCTTGCCTGGGGAATCCCAAAGACAGAGGAGCCTAGTGGACTACAGTCCATGGGGTCGCAAAGAGTTGGACATGACTGAGCTACTAACACTTTCAACTTTTTTTTTCAACCTAACCTAAGAGTTTACTTTGAATGGAAATTAGTCTTGGGCTGGACTTACTCCAAGTCATTTCATTTTCATTTCTATGTTACAGAATTTTGAAATGGGGAAAATTAGCTTTTATTAATGACCCACACTTCCTCTGGAATGAAGGCTCCATTCTGGAATGCAGTTGATTAATTTCTCTAAGTCCTTTGATGCATCAATACTAAAGATGTATTGGCTTCTTAGCTGACCCAGACCAACAGAGCAAATGAAGCACAGATGGCATGGCACTGCACTTAAAAAATACTCTTTTTATGTGCAAATCTACCTTTAAAAATATCTGTTAAGACGCAGAGCTGAAGTATAAAAGATTCATTTCACTCTAGCAAACCTCAAGTGCCCAAAGCTGAGAACAAATGATTCAGTGAGTAAACTAAAGGTAGAACAAAGCAACACGGGCAAACAAGACTTGGAGTTAGTGAAGAAAATGAAGACCTGAAAAATATCTAATAGGTTTCAGGTTCATTGAAAAATGCATCTAGGAAGATTTCTGAAGTAATATTTCATTTAGCTCGTATTTTATTTGTTATTTATGTCCCGCTTCCTTCCCCAAAGGATTTGGTCTGCCTTTTTTCCCCCTCCTTACCTGGTGTAAGATAACGTTGTAAAGGAAAAGCCGACATGATTGTCTTCATCTTCTCCCTCTTCTTATGTTGTTCAATCACTTAGGAATTTCAGACAGGATAAGGAAAGCACATTACTTATCCAGTAATAAGTTTTCCAACATCCAGTATAATCTCTGTCATTTTAATAGCTAATTTTTGTTCATCTTAGAGTCCTTCCCCAGCTCCCCAAAACCATGAGTCTTTGGGTATGTGTTATGTTTGTAATTGATGGCACAGGTAAATACCTTGCTTTATTCCCATTTAAAAAAAAAATAACTGCAAAACTTTTAAAAAGAAGTCCACATTGTGGGAAATGATTTTTCTTTTCCAAGTCCTTCAGGTCTCATCTCCTTGCACACATGTTTTACATGTATCTATGCAACTGTTTCACTCATATTATAAATATTTTTTTCATTGTTACACATTTTAAGTTTAAAAGTTGCCGTTTTTAATGGTGACGTAATAGTCCAAAGAGTTGTTCTTTCCTTATAACACAGGAAAAAGAAGGGAGATGTTTGAGCAGATGGCCATGACATAGTTCGGGAAATGAACTACACCACCGTTATTTATAGTGTCCTACAGCATTAATATTCCAGGGACAGAAGTTTCATATCAAAGAGCTTATTTACTGGGAGGGTTTATTTATCAGATATGCAGAAGACGAGAGCTGTCTTGGTCTCAATTTTGTTTCGAAACCTGTATTCATTTCCTGTATTAAGATTCTTCAACGGACAAGTTCTACAAAAAGTAGAGAGAACAGCGGAAATGAAGCAACTCACCCCTGCCTTCTGCACAGTGGCTGGGAGGTGAGGGTTTGGTGCTCTCTGACACCCTGACACAGACATGCCCCACTTCAGGGAAGCCACAGTGTAGAGAGCACAGCATGCAAGGCAGCAGAGTGTCATGACTATGAGTGAGTCCTCTGCAGTCAGACTTTGTCCTTGTGTTTGTGGATGTGAAACATTTTCATCCATAAACATGAGGGCGTATTACTAGCGCTTAACTCCCTAGAGTTGTTGTGGGGATTATATAGAGAACAGGACTGGGCACATGGTAAACATCATGTCAGTGTTCATTATTATCATTACTTTTCCACTCACGTTTGAAGGAGAGCAGAGCAGAGATCAAAGTGCCAGGTCACTAACCGGGCAGCCGCCACATCAATAATAGTAAAGGGCAAACTATCCAGGGCAACCCTGGCACCTTCATCTTGAATCAAGTTGTTTTACAAGAATTTTAACCCAGAGGTAATACCTAAGACTTTGTGTGTACATTTAAAACTCAGAATTAAAGAAAAATCCTGGAAATTTAGCCTTAGTTTCAGCTTCACACACTTTGAACAAAGACAGCATTTAGTTGGTTCAAGACTCTCACATCACCTTTACTAGCTGCCATTTATTCATTACCTACTACATGCCAAGATTCTATCAGCACTTCACATATCTCGTGTTCCCAACAATCTTACGGGATAGTGTTGTTGTTCTTATTGTATGTCCCATTTTACAGATGTTGGAACTTGTGGCCAGAAAGATAAAGTGATTTGCCTAAAGCCAGTGGACTCAGAATTTGGAATTTAAATTCAGTTCTGTATAATTCCATTTATTCTTTTTTCACTGCACCCAATCCTGTGCATTGTGATATGCACACAAGGCTGACGAGTCCAGGGGGGCTGGTGTTGCTGAGTAAGTAAACTGGTTAATGCCCACAGTTGCTCTGCTGAACTTTCAGTCTTCCCACACATCCTAGGCTCAATGCCAGCCCTAAAAATCTCCCTCCATCTCCCCACACCCACACCTGCATTTCAGACTCAGCATCTCTGCTCCTGACCCTGGCCTGCAAGGGATTCTCCATCCTGCTAATGAGAAGAGTTCTGTGTAGTTGACATAGAGATAATCAGATCAAGCCTGCTGGCTCTGGTCCTACCTGTCTATCACCTCCCTCTCTATTCTCACGTCTGGTGACCTTCTGTCTCACCTATATCTCGGCAGCCCACTCTTTTCTGTCTTTTTTTTTGAAGAGTAGGCTTTGTGGTAGCAAAGGAGCATGATAGAGAGCCCCTCCTCTCATTTCTCCTTAATCCCTAGCTGGCATTGGGAACACAGATCCCTGATTACACTCACTGAAGTGAGAATACATAGACCAATCACGGGATGAAAGATAGGAGAAGGTGAAATGAGAGATAGGCAGATGACTCACACTGAGTTGCTTTCTGGAACTTCAGGCATAAGAGGCTCTCACTGAAGGCCCATGTTAAGGTCACAGGCTCAGTGTGAACTGCCATTAGGGGCTGAATTGTGTCCTCTCAAAATTCATGAAGGCCTAAACCCCAGGACCTCAGAATGTGACCTTATTTGGATACAGGGTCATCACAGATGTAACTAGTTAAGAAGAGATCATACAAGAATAGCCTAATTTGATGACTAGTCCCAGGTGGTTCAGGGGTAAAGAATCTGCCTGCCAATGTAGGAGACACAGGTTCAATTCTTGGGTCAGAAAGATCCCCTGGAGAAGGAAATGGCAACCCACTCCAGTATTCTTGCCTGGGAAATCCAATGGACAGAGGAGCCTGGTGGGCTACAGTCCACAGGATCGCAAAGAGTCGGACACAACTGAGCTACTGAGCAGGCAGCAACATGCAGCATGACCTATGAAAAGGGGAAATTTGGACACAGATGAGCTCTTAGATCACCATGTGACAATGACAGTAGAGATCAGGATGAGGCTGCTACAAGTCAGGGACCAAAGATCACCAGCAAACCACAAGAAACTAGGAGAGAGGCCTGGCACGGAGTTGTCCTCATAGCCCTGAGGAGGAGCCAACTGTGCCAACAGCTGGATTTGGACTTCTAGCCTCCAGGACTGTGCGGAAAGAAGGACTTGTTATGGCAGCCCTAGGAAACTACTAAGCTAGAGAGAGAGCTGAAGGAGTCATCTGAAAGCTACTGCAAACCCCATTAATGGGTCAGGTGGGTGCTCTTGGAGTCAGGGTTGTGGGAGCACTGCCTGAACAGGCTACAGGTGTGGTTCACAGACAGCCCCAGTCCTTCCCTGAGGTTCTCTGGAGACAGTTCTAGGCTAGGACTAACTCACCCTCGCCAGATGCCACAGGCCCTACCTGCCTGTGGGGATGGAAGATGTTAGATTTTAATTAAGCACAATGTTATCGCCACCGTAGGGATACTTTATGACTTTCATGGGCCTTTGGCACTTTGGTTATCATGAGCTCCTTCCTCCATTAAAAAAAAAAAAAAGGATAAAATATTTGTCAACGTCAGGGACTTCCCTGGCAGTCCAGTGGTTAAGACTTCACTCTCCAACACAAGGGGTGTAGGTTCAATCCCTGGCCAAGGAGTTAAAATACCACATGCATCATGGCCAAAAAAATAAAAACATACCACAGAAGCAGTGTTGTAACAAATTCAATAAAGACTCTTAAAAAAATATCCACACCAAAAAATCTTTAAAAAAATATTTGACAACTTCAGTGGTGTAAAGACAATTATAATCTATGCTGGATCCATCATTCTTTACTCCTTCCAACTATATTCATTTGCTTCATATTTTAAAAGAAATTATAATTGAAACATTTATCTTGGCCTAAAACTTTTAGGAGCCCCCAACACTTAGTCCCTGTTGGATAACTCAGTTCTTCTCCATGGATAAAATGAGTGAGCCATTGGGAAATCAAAACCTCCCTTCACTGGAAGATGCTGCCGTCAAGAAATGACCTTGGAGAGATCTGTGGACAAGTGTGTTATGTCTAAGCAATTTCTCCATTCTTTAAAAGTTATGCAGTCGCTGCCCAGGCTGCATTTCTGTGTCAATAAGTCCACGGTTTGTCTTATACTTTTCCTTTACCTCCAGATGAACCAAAAAATAAATACTCCCAGGTATAGACAGAGAGCTGTGCTACATATTAGCTGCCACCACCTGCAGGTGTGGGACCATAAATCCACAAGCCCCCTCCACCAAGGCAGCCATTGGAGGCTGTCAGAACCATACATAAAACATGCCCTCTGCACTGTTTTATTGGCCTTCCTGATTTACTGTACATACAGTCTCCAAGTTAAACACCAACAGAAGCACCTGAAAATATATTCTCCTGCAGCCCCTGTCTGAAAACCGCATTGCCCAAATAATGTCTGCCCATTCATCATTTCCTTCCTAATACCTGAGTGTCATTCTGGGAATTCATCCCTACAGCAGAGCCCCATGAAATCTGTGATCACAGAGAAGGGGAGGCACATCTCCAGAGTGAAGGCCCAAGCATTTTAAAAGTGAGCATGTTTCAAAAACGAGACTAGGCAATTGGAACAGTTGGTATCTGACTCCCCTTCAGTGGGGCTTTTACTGACTTCTCTTAATGTAATATCTGAATCTATCTTTCTTTAATGCATACCTCCTAGCAATAGGGGCAGTGATAACAAATTGAATAAATAAACCCACACTAAATAGTTCTTCCTGGAGACCATTAGGCAATGTCTGTGTTTATGCAGAATTCCAATTAGTCTCTGTGGAGGACCCAGGGGCACTGGCTTCTAGGCAGTGATGATCCACTGGAACATAAGTATCAGGAGGCAGAAAGCAATCCCCAGACACAGGTTATCAGTATGAGAATGGGAGGGCCAGAGTGGAAGTGCTGCGGTGTTGCAGGCTGATCTGGGTTTGAACATCAGCTTTGAAACAACTACATGCTGACACCTTGGAGTACCCAATTCCTTATCCACAAAATGAAGATAATGCCAATGGGGGTTAGTGCTGACTGCGAATTCAATTTCCACCGCCGCCTCGATTTTTTGTAGGTAGCTTCCTATCCAGGGCCAGCTTCATGGATGTGACCTGTGCAGTCACACAGGGCTTCATGCTCAGAGGGCTCCATGCTTGGTTACATGCTCTGCTATCACCATCTTCACATTCTTAGTAGTTGTACATTTGAATCTGTGACTTGTAAGTGAAGTCTGATGGGACAGTGGGAAGTGGAGCGTGCATGTGAGCAGCGGAGGTGCAACATTATACACCACCCTATTCACAACTTCTGTGATTAAGGGTAATTCTGTCCTCCTTGGTGGTGAATGGTTCAGGCTAGGTATGCCACTCAAATCAGATCAATAAGAAGGTTTCTAGGGGCTTCTGGAAAAGTTCTGTCTCCTGCTTCCATAAGTGACTCTCTCTGTTTCATCTTTCTGCAAGAATAAGGATGAAGCCCATGTGCAAAGCAGGGCAGCGTTAAGAGAATCACATAAAAACATAGCTAGATCTTCTGGGCTAAGCAACCCACATATTGGCTCTCCCTGTGGACTTCCAGGAATGTGAACCAACCATTCTATTGTTGCTAAATCCAGTTTCAGATGGACTTCCTGTAACTGTATTCTGAAAGCATACTAATAGTTATTTTCTGACTGAGTGGACAGATGTGTACAGTGAAAAAGCAGAAGTCACCCCTGGCACTGCACCAGCCAATGAAAACCTCACGGGTCTTAAGGGAGGGGGTGATCTGATGGGTGAAGAGCAGGGAAGAGGCCATCCTGGAAGGAAGGGGCACCAGGGTATATCCAAGGGCATGAGGCAAACACAAGGGAACTGAGAGGGACACAGTTCCCTCAGTTGCAATGATTCATACAGGGACAGTGGGTACCATGGAGTAGCTGCTCTGGATTTCTGAGGGTCTAGGGTTTTCTTGACGTGCTGCAGACCCCGTGCTAGAGAATAGTTCATAAATGCCTGGGTGGTCTGTGCAATCTGTGGTCATGCAATCATGGTAAAATCTTCAGCACTACTTTCCTATCACCTCATTTGGTCAAGCAAAGGCACTTGACCAAAGCATTAATAGCTCAGTTTTGGTATCCAACCATCTGGACTTGAAACCCTACTAATAGTATCTCCCGGACAGGTTATTCTATCATTCTGTGTGAAATGAAGGCAGAATGAAGGTATAGTAATATCTACCTCTCCCTTTTTTATGAGGATTATGAGGTCATCCAGTGTTTGGCACTTGGCAAGAGTTCCATGGATGATCATCATTATTATTAATACTCCTTTAATTGCCCTATGGTCTTCCCTGGTGGCTCAGTGGTAAAGAATCTGCCTGCAATGCAGGAGACATGGGTTCAGTCCCTGGATGGGGAAGATCCCCTGGAGAAGGAAATGGAAACTTACTCAAGCATTGTTGCTTGGGAAATCCCATGGATAGAGGAGCCTGGCAGGCTATAGTCCATGGAGTTGCAAAAGAGTTCAACATAACTTAGTGACTAAAAAACAACAATAATTGCCCTACATGGCTCCTTGCAAGGGATGTAACCTTGGGGTCCCACCACCCCACAGGCTCCTCTCCTCTCCCTCATCTTTAAATGTTTGGAGCCTGCCATCAGTGATTCAAAACTCCTTTTCCACCTTCCTGGCACCTTCTATAATGCCTTCTGGGCACTGGACTCAGTGTGTCTGTTTCTGCCTCCCTGACATTTAGGTTGGAGAAGGATGCTTGAGAGGCTCTTTTGACCAAGTTCAACAACAGCCAGGCAACCTCTCTGGCTATACCCAGTCATCAAGGGAATGTCCTGAGTGAACCGAGTCCTGGCCCACTTTGAATTTAGAGAAGAAAAGCTAAAATTTACACAAGAAATGCTTATTTGACTGACTTTGCTTGATTTATAAGACTTTCTCAAATGAATAAAACATATTTTCACCATGCTGCAGTCGTTGTTCTGTTGCTAAGTTGTGTCCGACTCTTTGCTACCCCATGAACTGCAGCACATCAGGTTTCCCTGTCCTTCACTATCTTCCAGAGTTTATTCAAATTCATGTCCATTGAGTCAGTGATGCTATCTAACCATCTCATCCTCTGCCACCCCATTATCCTCTTGCCCTTAATTTTTCCCAGCATCAGGATCTTTTCCAATGAGTCAGCTCTTTGCATCAGGTGGCTAAAGCCTTGGAGCTTCAGCTTCAGCATCAGTCCTTCCTGTGAATATTCAGGGTTGATTTTCTTTAGGATTGACTGGTTAGATCTCCTTGCAGTCTAAGAGATTTTCAAGAGTCTTTTCCAGTACCACAATTCTAAAGCATCATTTCTTCGGTGCTCAGTCTTATCTATGATCCAACTCTCACATCTATCTGTACATGACTACTGGAAAAACCATAGCTTTGACCATATGGACCTTTGTTGGCAAAATGATATCTCTGCTTTTTAATACACTGTCTAGGTTTGTCATTGCTTTTCTTCCAAGGAGCAAGCATCTTTTAATTTCATGGCTGTAGTCACCATCTGCAGTTATTTTGGAGCCCAAGAAAATAAAATCTGTCACTGATTCCACTTTTTCCCCATCTACTTGCCATGAAGTGATGGGACTGGATGCCATGATCATTGTTTTTTGAATGTTGAGTTTTAAACCAGCTCTTTCACGCTCCTCTTTCACACTCATCAAGAGGTCCTTTCTATTTTGTGGAATGCTGCCCAATTTGGTTATCTGCTTTCCCAGAGTGTATCTGGCCACATTTTGTGGGGTTTTTTCACTTGGTTACAGGAATCAGATATGACCCTATTAGGTACTGCATATTTTCTTTAGTTTATTCATTTATCAGATATTTATTTAATATGAATTACATGTCAGGTACAATTTGGTGAACTGCTTTATAGTTATCTTCATTCTATATATTATGTATGATATAACTGATGATGTTACATGTATCATATATATTCTTTTGTATTTTCAAATACTTAGAATAAAACTTCAGAGGAAATATGCAATTTCAGCCACAAACTACCCTTAAAAATATTCCTTCAAAACTTCAGCCAGGGATAGGACAGTTAGAAATTCAGCTGATTTCTGGCCTCTGGATTACTATAATCCTTCTGAGGTTGATGTAGGAATGTAGTTCCACTCAACACATCATTACTACTAATATTTACAGCTTGCTTTCTAAAAGTAAACAAATCAGGCAAAAATCAGAAAAATTCAACACCACCATGTTCCAAACTTTCCATGAATCTTTTTGATCATGACATGATGATAAAAACAAATAAAAATTCATGGATATAGTTCAATACCAGAAGATGATTTTGAATCTGACATATACAAAGTTTTAAAAATTCTTTTTTAATGAATATGCAGAATTAATCATGCTCTATGTCTGGGCACAAAAATCCTGTATGTTATCAATTATTTGAAACACACAGTACACATAGCCAACAAACACATAGAACCTGCCAATGTTGTTGGTAAGATTATGGGGACGGGGAGAGACTGCTTGCAGATGTTATGTTAATTAAAGGACAAAATGACTCATCTACCACAGCGTCTCTGTCAGGCTACCAGGCCTTTTTCTGCTTGGCTCTGAGTTGATATGGAGTTAGAAAGCGAATGAGTCTGGCTCCAGTCAGTTTCCACGTAGAGCAGATCTTGAGGAGGAAGTTCTGGCAGGCTGAATTGCAGCTTCTCATCTGGCTAATTCTCCATCACATGTAGGTTTGGATGGGGATGCACGGGATTGCCTTCTCCCACATGTATGTGGGTAAGGTTGGGGGTCAGGACCAGGCTGGACTGGAGTCTGTAGAGGCAGTCCATTAGCAAAAGTGAACAGGGCTGAGCAGAGAGGCAGAGCTGGGGAGGAGGGGGCATTTTGAACTCCCTTTGCCATTGTCTTGCTTTGTTCTGCATAATTTGCTGTAGCATTAACTCCATATAGGATGCAGCTTGGCCACCAATACTGTCAGCTCTGCTTGCAAGATTTGAGTGCCGTTTGGGCTAAGTTTCTCTTTGGTACATTTCTGAGGGCCAAAAATCAGACATGATGTATAAACCCTTTCTGATAACTTCTGAGACATAGATCATAACATAGATTGAACATATGCTACAAAATGTGATGCTTCTCATGCATCCAGTCTTTACTTATGAGAAAGTGACACATTTGACACTTTTCTATGGGCTTATGTTCCCTAATGGTGGTGACAATCATTCTGTCAACTGATGCAACCCAAAGATGAAGATGAACACAAGAATAGAAAAAAATTCTAAATGCATTATGATCATTTCTGTGATTAAACCATTAATGTGTATCAAAAGTCTCTGATAAAGTAAATATCCCATTGTGTTTCAAAGCCAGTGAAAATCATGTTATCCTTCTTTTTGTTTTTCCTATTCCACTTTCTGGATGTGCTAAAAGCAATCAAATGCTAGGAAGATAGTTAAACTTAGAGAGGGAAGATTCATCAAGCACCTGTTGTGTTGTGGCCATAGTTCTCTAAGCATAGTGCCTCTTGGTCACAAACATGGCCTCCTTCCTGACACTGGAGGCCAATAGAGTTATTTTTCCTTCTAGCCCTGATGATGGGATGAATTGACAATCACCTTCTTACATCCTTCCACTGCCCACTCCACCATGACTACTCCAAAGGCATACAACAGTTTCTTCTCAAGAGGTACATAGAAGAAGCTCCATTCACCCAGGAATGGATAGACAGAAAAACAACCATGGACAACTAAATGATTTCTCTAAAGAGAGCAGTTCAGTTCAGTTCAGCCGCTCAGTCATGTCCAACTCTTTGCAAGCCCATGGACTGCAGCATGCCAGGCCTCTCTGTTCATCACCAACTCCCAGAGTTTACTCAAACTCATGTCCATTGAGTCGGTGATGCCATCCAACCATCTCATCCTCTGTCGTCCCCTTCTCCTCCCGCCTTCAATCTTTCCCAGCATCAGGGTCTTTTCAAATGAGTCAGTTCTTCGCATTAGGTAGCCAAAGTATTGGAGTTTCAGCTTCAACATCAGTCCTTCCAATGAATATTCAGGACTAATTTCCTTTAGAATGGACTGGTTGGATCTCCTTGCTGAGATGGAACCAGCCAACTAAAGAGGGTCTTTAATTCTTCTTTGCTTTCTGCCATAAGAACGGTGTCATCTGCATATCTGAGGTTATTGATATTTCTCCCAGCAATCTTGATTCCAGCTTGTGCTTCTTCCAGCCCAGCATTTTGCATGATGTACTCTGCATATAAGTTAAATAAGCAGGGTGACAATATACAGCTTTGACATACTCCTTTCCTGATGTGGAAGCAGTCTGTTGTTCCATGTCCAGTTCTAACTGTTGCTTCCTGACCTGCATACAGATTTCTCAAGAGGCAGGTCAGATGGTCTGGTATTCCCATCTATTGAAGAATTTTCCAGTTTGTTGTGGTCCATACAGTCAAAGGCTTTGGCATAGTCAATGAAGCAGAAATAGATGTTTTTCTGGAACTCTCTTGCTTTTTGATAATCCAACAGATGTTGGCAATTTGATCTCTGGTTCCCCTGCCTTTTCTAAATCCAGCTTGGACATCTGGAAGTTCACGATTCACGGTTTTGTGAACTGAAAGAGACATCAGAGCTTGGAGTCAAAAAAGGGTCATGTGGTGGGGCCTATTCTATCAGAAGGGAAAGACCACATTCACGGCCATGGAGGAAACTTTCTTTGAGATGAAATTAGGCTGCTCACTTTAAGAAAAAATTAATGTTCATCTGTTTTCCTTAGCTGCAACTCCCTTAGGTGGAAAGCTGGTCTAGGATTAGAGTGCCCCATTACATCGATGTTTTGGACTCATCGCTGTTTTCCTCCAGAGCTTGCAAAACCCAAGAAGAGGAAGCACCATCAAAGACTGTTGAGATGCCAAGGCATTGACTCAAGCTGCAAGTCAGAGGAAGGTGTTGAAAACCTACTCCTCTTTCAGAGGAGGGGCATAGGTTTCTCGGGGAAGAGGATAGGCTGCTTGGAGGGGTGATATCAGGGTTGGAGGAGGTGTTAGGACCAAAGAGCAGAGAGGAGTGAGGGACTCTACCTCGAGAAACAAGAGTCATGAGGGTCTTTGTTTGGGTGGTTCTTCTCATTTGTGCCACAAGAGGACAGCTAAGTGAGTTGCCATTGTTGGCTGTGTCTCCTTCACCAAAGCATCTCTACCTCCCAGTTATTACCACCCCAACCTATTTTTGGATGGAGACAGTGAAACATGTACCCGCATCCTAGAGGCCCCTGGGATAAAATGTCCAGAAAGTAGAGACATGATGATGCAACTTCTTTATTGTTTCTGCAGAGTAGTGAAGATTCTTGTAATAGTGACTTATGTGACCAAAAACGTATTCACCTTAACCAGCAAATAACATGGCAACCCGAAATGTTATGAAATTCTTCTTCTTAAATTTCTTTGAAATAAAAATCTTATAAAACCATCCAAACTGAAAGGTGCAAAGGCATGTGGAAAACTTGAATCAAGAGCTCACAGTAGAGGACTTCCCTGGTAGTCCAGTGGTTAAGAATCTGCCTGCCAATGCAGGAGACATGGGTTCAATCCCTGGTCTGGGAAGATCCCAGATATTGAGGGGCAACTGCCTGTGCACCCCAACTACTGAGCCCGCATACTGCAACTACTAAAGCCCTCAAGCTGTAGAGCCCATGCTCTGCAATAAGAGAAGCCACTGCAATGAGAAGCCCATACACTGCAACTAGAGAAAGCGTGCGTGCAGCAGTGAAGACCCAGAACAGCCAAGACTAAATAAATAATGTTTTTCTAAAAAGAGCTCACAGCAGAGAAAGTTCAAAGTAAGATGTAAGAGTGTGATGAGAACACACAAGCCCAGCGTGGTAAGGAGGCCAGGATGCTCAATCCTTTTATACTAGAATCATCGTGAAGATGTAGACAATGATGATGAGAATTCATTGAGTGCTTACAAAGTAACAGGTACTATCCTAAGTTCTTTCCGTGTAATAACTCATTTAACGAGCAAATGTTTGCTGATCAAGTCCAAACAGAAGAAGAAAATTCCTAATGTTTCCCTCAAAAATCATACTAAAGTTTAAATGGTCTTCTTCCTTGATACAGTTCATTATTCACTAAGTATTGATAGCATCCTTAGATGACAAGCAAGCAGACACCAATATGACAAGACCAACTTTACTAGATTTTCCTAATGATGAGTTTCCCATCAGAGGTACCTGGTATTTCAGACTGTTACAGAAGTGGGTACCAGTCTTTTTGTTGTAAAGATTCTGGTTGAAATAAGACCCAGTCTTCTGAGCAACATAAATTGAAGCAGCATTAGCTAAGTAAATAAACTGTCTTTTAATCAAAACTAATTTAACTACCATTTTCTGTTTATAATTCATTAATTTTTAAAATGTGCTATTATACAAAACATACAAGTCATTAATCAAAATCCCTATAATCAAATTAGACTCTGTGAGTCTGGAAAGTTTAACATAACTATAGGGGTTGGCATGGTAATGCAGGAAGTTGTAATTATGTACCTTCCAGGGCAAAGACCTAGAAAGGAGAAGACAAACAATTTGCGGGAGACACTAACACCAAAAATCAAGTTAATCTGTGACTTAAATCCTCTGTAATTGTGTTTGCCAGCAATTCATCATGTGGGGGGGAAATGGATAGTAAGAAGGCATTAGAGATCATATTTCCAAGCTCCCTATAATTGCCAATTTTACTCTATTCCCCTCCCTAAAATTGCCATTTCCTATTCTGGGCAGAGTAGGAAGGGGGAAGAGAACGCAGGGAGATAATGGTGTCATAAAATGATGAGCTTGAAGGAGAAAGTGGAATCACTGCTTCCAAAAGGCAGGAAGGAGGTGCTTCCCTCAGGGAAAGGATTCTATCTAATCCGGGCGTTAGAACCCACCCTCCACTTAAGGGCCAATTACCAAGCTAGAACAACACAGAAGTCACAGGCACCAAACCCACAATCTGCATGTATACCTCCCTTCCCGATCATGGAGGACTGGCATTTATCAGGCACTAAGTTCTTAGAATCCTCCAGGGTAGCTGATCATATATTGTAGGTCATAGGGCTGACTATCGACTCTCATCCCCCTGCCTTTTGTAAAGCAGGGCATAATCAATGAAAACTTTGTAGTCTTTTTATATAATTCTTCACTTTCTCTCTTGCTTTAGTCAAACTCCACTGAAACAGCTTCTCTGAGACAGTCTCTCCCCAGCCCCACCACCACATCAGTCCCAATTTCTCTATTTAAAATGAAAACTGATGGATTAAAAAATCTACTTACTGGGCAAATAACTTGCCTGATGTGGACAGGAGATGTAAACAATAACCACAATAACTTCGAGGACACTACCAATGGCAGGGTATGTAAAGTACTTCGCTTTTAAAACTCCAAAAGGTTAGTAACAGTGGAATCAATTGCATAACTGTAGTCAATAGTGCTGGTCCTGTTGCAGTAGAGGCAACTCCTCCCCTCTCTGGGGACATCGGGGAAGGGGCTGTTTGCTGAAGTCAGTGACTTTAGAACTGGGACAAGAGTAGGGGCCAAAGAAGCATTCTCTTCTTAGATGATGCTAAGTGTGAAGTGTGTGTCTAGAATGCAGTTACAGATAATATATTGGTGAATAAAGTAAATGGTTTCTTAGTTACCAAGACAATTCCAATTTTCATTGGAGTTACACTGGAGACAATGTCACTTATTAGGAGCTGAATCACAAGAATTCATTCATTCACATCTTAACTTTGTACTGGGACGTTGTTTATGAAACAACCAATGGGGCCTGGGGAGGGACCTCACTGCTAAGTTAGCCGGCCACACTTGAGTCCAGGGGTTTGGGACAGTCTGCTTATCAATACAAACCAGCCGCCATGTGCTAATGAACCACAGTGGTAAAAGCTGTGCTGTTGTATAAATGGCCTTTGTCAGCTGCTATAATGTTGCATGAAGAGGACACCCAGGCTTCTTTGCTTGTAAGGGACCCCTTGGCATCCTGGTTTCCACAGAGCTACCTCTAGTCCCCTCTCGACTGCATTCACCAGAGGAAAACACTTGACTGAAATTAGCCTCATAATGTGTGATGGCTATACAACTTTGTGAATGTGCTTAATGCCACTAAATTTCACACTTAAAAATGGCTTTAAATAGTAGTAAAGAGCTAGTCTGCCAATGCAGGGGACATAAGAGATGCAGGTTCGATCCCTGGGTTGGAAAGATCCTCTGGAGGAGAGCATGGTAACCCGCTCCAGTATTCCTGTCTGGAGAATCCTATGGACAGAGGAGCCTGGTGGGCTACAGTCCATAGGGTTGCAAAGAGTCGGACACAACTGAAGTGACTTAGCACACACACATACATATATATGTGTGTGTGTGTGCATATATATATGCGTGTGTATATATATATGTGTGTGTGTATATATACTGCATAAGATATATATGTATGTATGTGTGTATGAGAGAGAGAATGAGTTATGTAGTATGGTGGTAGAACTTCCTAAGCAGACATGAATGTGGGTAGCATTTGCGGTGTTTGGCTTCAGCAATGAAATCTCCTCTGCTCTGGAGGGATCTCAAGATGGAAGATGAAGGCTGGCAAAGGTTCTCCCCACCTGCTCTCTAGAGGTCAAGGAATAGAACAAGTGGAAACTATCCAGTAGCATGTTCACACCCAGAACTTTAAGGCTTGAGGGAGGGACCTAATGATGGTCCCTACATATATATACGTAAATATATATATATATATATATATATATATATATATATGCATGCATGCTAAGTCGCTTCAGTTGTGTCTGACTCTCTGCAACCCTACAGACCACCGCCTGCCAGGCTCCTCTGTCCATAGGATTCTCCAGACCTGGTTCTGCCAGATCTGCCATGGAGTTGAGTGGAGGGCTGGTGAGTTACAGGGTGGCACTGCCAGTGCTGCATCCTAAACCAACTGAGAACCGCTCGATTGTGTCTTGTCTCCTTTAGTTCCTGCCCCTTTTCCTGGTTTCTCCAGCCCTCCTGTTAATTCTGCACTAAAATCCTTCTAGTAAATTCCTTTTCTGCTTAAGTTACCCTGTGTTAATTTCTGTAGTTTGTAATTTTTAGTGATAAGACAAAAAGAAAAAATTCCATTTCTTTCATATTCTAAAGTAATAGTTGAAGTTAAAGTCAAATGAGAATTCAATTTTTTTAACTGAGAATCTTTTTTAAATTTAATTTTATTTCAGCTATTGAAATATAAATGATATAAAAATTGTGAGATATTTAAAGTGTATATCCATCAGAGTCATTTGATACACATATTCTATTGTTGAAAGGATTCCCCTCATAAGGTTAATTAACACATCCATACTTCAAATATTTATCTTTGTATTTTTATATTTTTTGGTGAGAAAGTTCTCATCTCTTAGCAAGTTTCAGTGGCACAATAGTATTATCAACTATATTTTACATTAGATCCTCAGACCTTATTCATCTTATAGCTGAAAGTCTATACCCTTGTATCTCTCCCTATTCCCCCAGTCCCAGCCTCTGACAACCACTCTTGCACTCTGTTTTTATAAGTTGGACTTTGTATTTTTCAGATTGCACACATAAGCAATACCATGTAGTATTTGTCCTTCTCTTATTTCACTTAGTACCATGCTATGAAAGTTCATAGATGTTGTCACAAGTGGCAGGATTCATTTTTGTCAAGGCTGAGTAATATTGAATTATATATATGTGGGGGTGTGTGTTAGGGATTTGTTGTTGTTCAGTCCCTAAGTTGTGTCCTTGTGTCTGACTCTTTGTGATCTGATGGACTGCAGCACACCAGGCTTCCCAGTCCTTCACTATCTCCCAGAGTTTGCTCAAATTCATGTCCATTAAGTCACTGATACTATCTAACCATCTCATCATCTGGCACCCCCTACTCCTCCTTCCCTCAATCTTTTTCAGCATCAGGGTCTTTTCTAATGAGTGATCTCCTTGCATCAGGTGGCCAAAGTATTGGAACTTCAGCTTCAGCATCAATCCTTCCAATGAATATTCAGAGTTGATTTCCTTTAGGATTGACTGGTTTAATCTCCTTGCAGTCCAGTGGACTCTCTAGAGTCTCCTCCAGTACCGTAATTCAAAAATGTCAATTCTTTGGTGCTCAGCCTTCTTTATCATCCAGCTCTTACATCTGTACATGACTACTGAAAAAACCACAGCTTTGACTATATGGACCTTTGTCAGCAAAGTGATGTCTCTGCTTTTAATATGCTGTCTAGGCTTGTCATCTCTGGAGAAGGAAATGGCAACCCACTCCAGTATTCTTGCCTGGTAAATCCCATGGACGGAGGAGTCTGGTAGGCTACAGTCCATGGGGTCGCAAGGAGTCAGACACGACTGAGTGACTTCACTTTCACTTTCACAGGCTTGTCATAGCTTTTCTTCCAAGGAGCAAGTGTCTTTTGATTTCATGGCTATAGTCACTGTCCACAGTGAGTCTGGATCCCAAGAAAATAAAATCTGTCACTCCTTCCACTTTTTCCCCTTCTATTTGCCATGAAGTGATGGGACTGGATGCCATGATCTTTGTTTTTTGAATGTTGAGTTTTAAGAAGCTTTTTCACTCTCCTCTTTCACCCTCATCAAGAGACTCTCTAGTTCCTCTTCATTTTCTGCTATTAGAGTGGTATCATCTGCACATCTGAGGTTGTTGATATTTCTCCTGAAAATCTTGATTCTAGCTTGTGATTCATCCAGCCCAGCATTTTGCATGACATATTCTGCATAAAAGTTAAGCAAGGTGACAATAATGAGCCTTGTTGTAGTCTTTTCCCAATTTTGAACCAGTCAGTTGCATGTCTGGTTCTAATTGTTGCTTCTTGACTTGCATACAGGTTTCTCAGGAGATAGGTAAGGTGGTCTGGTATTCCCATCTCTTGAAGAATTTTTTACAGTTCGTTGTGATCCACACAACCACAGACTTTAGTGTAGTCAATGAAGCAGAAGTAGATGTTTTTCTGGAATTCTCTTGCTTTCTCTATGATCCAATGAATATTGGCAATTTGATCTCTGGTTCCTCTACTTATTCTAAACCCAGTTGGTACATCTGGAAGTTCTTGGTTCACTTAGTGCTGAGGGCTAGCTTGAAGGATTTTGACCATAACCTTACTAGAATGTGAAATGAGCATAAATGTACAGTAGTTTGAGCATTCTTCAGCATTGTTCTTCTTTGGGATTAGAATGAAAACTGACCTTTTCCAGTGTGGCTAGATAGATATAGATATACCTACACATAAATATGGGCTTCCCAGGTGGCACCAGTACTAAAGAACCAGTCTGCCAATGCAGGACACATAGGGGATGCGTGTTCAATCACTGGGTAGGGAAGATCATCTGGAGGAGGGCATGGCAACCCATTCCAGTATTTTTGCCTGGAGAATCCCATGGACAGAAGAGCCTGGGGGCCTATAGGCCACAGGGTCACAAAGAGTCAGACACAACTAAAGCAACTTAGCACGCATGTACGCATACATAAATATACAGAGAGAGAGACATAGATATATCACATCTTTATCCATGCATCTGTTGATAGACGCTTCTGTTACTTCCATGTCTTGACTACTGTGAATAATGATGCAGTGAATATGGAAATGCAGGTATCTCTTCTAGATCCTGACTTCAGTTGTTTCTGATATATGCCAAGAAATGAAATTGCTGGGTCATATAATAGTTCTATTTTAAATTTTTTAGGAATTTTCATACTGTTTTCCACAGTGGCTACATCAATTTACATTCCCAACAATAGTGCATAAAGATTTCCTTTTCTCCGCATTCTCATTAACACTTGGTATTTATTGTCTTTTTGATAACAGCCATTTTTAACAGGTGTAAGGTGATATCTCATTGTGATTTTGATTTGCATTTCTCTTTGATTAATGATGTTGAGCATCTTTTTATGTGTCTATTGGCTACCTGTAAGTCTTCTTGGGAAAAAGTCTATTCAGGTCCTCAGCCCATTTTCAAATTAGATTGTTTGGGTTTTGACTTTTGAGTTGTACGCATTCTCTCTATATTTTGGATATTAACTCCTTATCAGATATATGATTTTCAAATAAATTTTCCGATTCTGTAAGTTGCCTTTTCATTTTGTTGATGGTTTCAGGTGAGAATTTTAGCTAAATCTATGGCCACAAGTCTTCTTCTGTTGTCACAAAACCATTCCACCCTGCCAATTTTCAGTCAAGCAGGGGTTCAGATGATTAAGAAACAGTTTTTCTATTCTGTCACAAAGCACAAATTCCCTGGAAGACTGGTAGGATGGATTTCATGTGCTCTGGGTTTTTGTTAGCTGCCTCAGAGGTTGCAGTTGTGCACGTGTGTTCAGTTGTGTCCAGGTCTTTGTGATCCTGTGGGCTGCAGCCTGCCAGGCTCCTCTGTCCATGGGATTTCCTCGGCAAGAATACTGGAGTGGGTTGCCACTTCCTTCTCCAGAGGATCTTCCTGACCCAGCGATCAAACCCAGGTCTCCTGCATTGCAGATGATCTCCTGCATTACAGGGGGATTCTTAACTAACTGAGCCACCAGGGAATAGAAAAGAGAAAACAAATGGAAATCAGGAATGTGAATGACTTAGAGGTGAGCCTGTTACTTTCTGAGAAGTTTAAAAATATGTACCAAGGTAGAAATAATCATGTCTGTGTATAATAGGGTGGTGGTTTTCTTTCCTTTTGGAAAGATTCTGAGCATCAGGGTGTTATAACTGGTTTCCTTGCTTTATTTTCTCTCTACCTGATTATTCTACTGGAGAAATTATGTGGGCTATCAGAGAGAAAGAGGAAAAATGTAATACCACTGTGGAATAGGTTGTTGATGAGCCAAAGGAAAGGACTAGCATTTAGGAAGATACAGTGATGCCTGACCAAAGTAAAACAAATTTTACTGACAAGCCAGTTAGATTCTGGTTAGAGTTGAAACTGTCTTCTGTCACAATGTCACATCTTAGTTTTCAATGACAATTTTATGGGCTTTTCAGAAATTAAAATAACAGGAAAAATATCAATAATTATATGAATGCCAAAATAGATGTGTTGGGGTTGTTTGATATTCTTGTAATAGTTTAAGTCCTTTGGGTAATCGGATTAGATCACATGAAAAGTAACTCCAGAGCTAAAAGCTAGTGTCATTCCAGGAAAGAGACCAGCATAAGCACACAAGTTAATTCCTGGGTAAACCAGAGAGAAAGGCGTTCAGGCTTTGATCCAAGACATAGGATTTTCAAATCATCTCCCAGTTCAATTAAAGAGCCATCTCCTGAAGGGAATCACTGGAAACCAGGGTAGACATTGTGCTCCTTTCGTTACCACTAAGTGTCCCAGAGAAGAAAACATGCTCTTGAAGTTGTTGACCTGCCAAGTGAGAAAAAGTGCCCTGTGGGGAGGGTGCAGATGAACTGACACTCACTGTGAAGGAGTTTGCTGTTTTCTCCCCTTCGTGACCTTGGCAAATGACTTCAGCACCTTTGAGCAGGGCACTGCCTTTCCGGATGCTGTGAAAATGGCTGTTATGTCTATGGATCATGCAGAGGTGCCACGAGGCTTAATTTATTAGTTAATGTTTGTGTTACACTCTGCAGCTCTTAGATGAAAGGTGTTATAGAAATGCAAAGCAGCAATATATTATCTAAACATCTGCCTCCTCAAATAGCTCTCTAGAAAGTCTTCATTGCTTCAGCAAAAATGATTCCTCCCAAAATGGATAATTCTGTCCAGGGCTTTCTTGGTCTATAAATTGTTTCCTCCTCCTTTCAGTACACAGCATCTCTGTGCAGGATACACTCTGGTGGCTGCGTTTTCCATCCTGTCCTTGGAATGTTCACTGCTGATGCTGTTTCCTTGTGTGTGTGCCCTGCAGTTTCTCACAGGTCCAGCTTTTCCTCACCATGGCTGCCCTCTTCATTCTTTATTCCAAAGAGCCATTATAATTAGGCTTTTCTTTTGATGCTTAATTTTACACATGGGCATGTGACCTCTAACCCAAGGGCTGGTGTTTGAAAATTTGTCAGTAAAATCGAGAAAAACTACTTAAAAGCTCTCAAAAATAAAAGAAAATACAAAAAAAGATTGGTCCAAGTTTGAACATGTTTTGGTGAGATTAACTGTTGAATTGTGAAAGATTACATTGGAGATTATTTCTGCTAAAATTAATTCTGTCCACAATTTTAAAACTCTGCCAAGTATCCTACAGCAAATGGATATTTATTTCCATAGAATTCCATAGTTCTTATACATATATATATATATATATACACACTTAGATTTTGTTGTTGTTTAGTCACTAAGTCATGTCTGACTCTTTTGCAACCCCATAGACTGTAGCCCACCAGGCTCCTCTGTCCATGGGATTTCTGAGGCAAAAATACTGGAATGGGTTGCCATTCCCACGGGATCAACCCAGGGATTGGACCCATGTCTCCTGCTTGGAAGTCAGATTCTTTACCACTGAGCCACCTGGGAAGCCCATACTTAGATTTAGGTAACTTCTTTTCAAATGCAACTAGAGAGATAAAATGAGTAATAAAGTATATCAACTTACTGTATTCAAAGGTTTTCCTCTTCCCACATTTTTACTTCGATTTTGAGAGTATTTTTTCCTTCTTCACATGCTATTCCTCAGTCCTATTGTTTGTGGTTATGGGAATGTCCTAAAATGTCCCTGGGATTTGTTTTAATCAGGTATAAAAAGATGACAGACAGAGACAATTGACTTGAAAGAAGAGTTTATTACAGTTCCCAAGAGGAAAGGGAATGCTGTGACCACCAGGGGAAGCACCCAAGTCATTCGGGAAGCAGGAGTAATGGAAAAGCACAGCCCAGGCCTCTATTGTGGTCTCTGCAGCAAGGGATGGCAGAGGCAGGATTGGCAAGGTTGAGCAGGCTTAGGATTGGATGGGCTCTGGGCTATGAGGATGGTCTTTAGGTGTCCATTCCCAGGCCCCAGGGTGATATGAGGCAGGGAAAATATTGGCTTGCTGTGTGAGCATTTGATAAAGGAGGTGGTTGGGGACGTGCACTTTGGATTGGTTGATTTGTTTATGAAAGTTGTGCTCACAGACAAGGTGTTTTTTATCTCAAAGAATTAGCTAGCTCTGGAACGGTAGTCTCTCTCCAGGTTCTCAAGGCCCCCAAGATGTCACAACATCATAAAATATAGACAATGAAAAACATGGCAACACAGGGGGATCTTCTCTGAAACCCTCCAAGAAAATCTTCAAAATAAATAAGTTTGGCCACACAGATCTCTCACTTTTTACTTAGTGATAAAATACATGCATTATAAAGGAGAAAATTTGTGAAAATAATCATGAAAATAGCTATCACTGATGAAAGCTTACTATGTCTAGCAATTAGTGAAATACTACGTACACTGTCATTTGAAGTATTCAACTAAGAATGCTAAAATGAGGAAGAAAAGATTAAGTTACCTTCCTGCTCTTATTTATTTGTTGTATTGTAGTGAAGTATCTCAGCGCCAGGTTTGTGAGTCTGCTCCGGGGGGGCTTTGAAAGAGGTAAATCAGCATTTTCTTCCTTCTTAACACAGATGAGTCAGCCTCTCAACACTCATCTGTGGTGTTGTAAAGCTTCTCACTTAAGTGCCTAACCCGCCATGCTGGTCATTTGAATTAATTCTAGCATTGTTTGGGAGCTCAGTTCTGACACATGGCTCTAATTGAAAATCTCTCCATCTATAATGTCCTTGGTTTGTGGATAAGTGTTCTTAGAGTGGCATCATAGAGGCAGTTATCACCTGGCGTATGGGCCACTATTCTCTAGACTATACCCATGAGTGGTATTGTTTTGTCTGCTGCTGCTGCTGCTAAGTCTCTTCAGTCGTGTCCGACTCTGTGCGACCCCATAGACGGCAGCCCACCAGGCTCCTCCATCCCTGGGATTCTCCAGGCAAGAACACTGAAGTGGGTTGCCATTTCCTTCTCCAAAGCGTGGAAGTGAGAAGTGAAAGTGAAGTCGCTCAGTTGTGTCTGACTCTTAGCGACCCCATGGACTGCAGCCTACCAGGCTCCTCCATCCATGGGATTTTCCAGGCAAGAGTACTGGAGTGGGTCGCCAGTGCCTTCTCCATGTTTTGTCTGAGCAAGGTTGCAACCTTGGAATCTCTCAAGATAGCATTCTAGGAATTCATAACCTATTTTCCTAGGTTATATGAGATATAATGCATATCTAATCTATTTGCCATCTCTATATGAAAGAATGAAGATCTTGTCTCTATGTAGAGTTACAATTAAATCTTAGAATTGTTGATTGAAAGATAATCAATAAATTATTGTTTATGGATTTAAAAGTTAAAGATTAATTTGATCTTTATGTATTTATAATGGATCTTTATCTTAGGAAATGTGCAATGTTAACTTAGCCCATTTCCCAGGTGGCTTTAGGTGGGCATCTATTACTTGGCTTTGATATCAGGACAACTCTCTTCCACAGGGAATCGATTCCCTGTGTGTGATAAGGTTTGGCTGGCACTGCAGCAGCCAGTTTTACCCTCTGTTGTTCTTCAACCTCAACCTCCCTATGCTTTTCCCCTAGCTTTATAGGGGAAGGCACTTGGTTCTGGCTGGATACCACCATCCTGGCTTATATAGTGACTGGTTGTAGGCTGAACCAATCACAGTGCTTCCTGAGACTCTGATGCTTTAGCATCAGGGGGGACTGTCTGCTGGAGTTGATAGGCCAGGAGGGTATAAGAAAGGGGCTGGTGGCGGTCAACTTCCCGTCATGTGGAAGACACCTTGTAAGCTCGGCCTAGAGGTGGAGAGAGACAGAAACCTTGAATCTAGCTGTTTCTGAGGTTGCTGTTGGGATGCCAGGTATACCATTTAAACTTCCAAGGTAAGAGCCAATAAATTAATTTTTTGTCCCCTTAGGCTAGTTTAAGTTGAACTTGCAACCAACAGCACTCTAATTAATACAAAAAATGTCTTTAAAATGTCAAAAAGATATTTTTACTTGATAGTGCTATTTTGTAGTGTTCCAACTGTTGAACAATTGCTTAATAGTGAAGAGATATATGATTTGTATAACTTTTACTGAGCTTACTATGTGTGAGATGTGCACTTTCCACTTAGTGAATCATTTAATTCTCATAAAATCCTTTGAGGTGGGTATTGCTAGCATTATTACACAGAGACAGAAACTGGGGCCCTGAATAGTCCAGAAACTTGTTGAAAATTACTGAGCCTAGAAGTGGAAGAGCTGGGATTTGAACCAGGCAGACTGGCTCTAGTCTGTGTTTTTTAGCCACCGCACTGATACTTAGAGCCTGGATCTGTCCTCTCACTGGGAAAGTTTTTTCATAACAGAAGAGAACGAGGCACAGTTCTTACCTCCTTTCTATGTCTCATATGCTTCCCTGGTCCCTGAGTGCTGTTTTAACCTTCAAAGGTGAACAAGAAACCCTAGTTACTCTTTATATGAGAATCTGAGAATCACTGTCCTTTAGACTGGAAAAGAACATTTCAGAAGAAATGCTACTCATGAGCTTCAGTCTAAATTGACACAATACTTCTCCTTAAAAAATGCCCATCTTATCATAAGTATATAAATCTATGGAAAGATGGTATTAAACCAATGATGGATTAAACTCAAAATACACAGGTGAACCACAGTATACAATATAGGATAAATATATCTAAGAAAGCCAAATATTATGAGATGAGAAAAGATAATCCTACTGCTCAGGGATTGGAATCAAAAGCAGGAAAGTCTGCTGTGCTTCAGTGGGTAAAGTCACGAAGTTTTCATTTTCGTTGATGGTAGGGAAGGTTCTCCTTGAAGCTCAAATTCTCGCTGCCCTCTGTCCCAGTCCCCGGTAGAATTGTCAAATCCCTCTTTTGGCTCTTAGTTAGTTGATTACCTGCTGAAATCCTGCAATTGCCACAGCTGTTGCTATTTTAGCTCCTTGAATTTATGAGCACCAGTGCGTCTCCCTTTCATCTGCTTTGGCTGTTGCTTTTGAAATGAGCAGTAGCATGGGGGGTGGTGGGGGATGCAGCCCAAACAGCTCTGTGGGGCTCAGGGCAGCTAAGAAAAGGAGCAAATCTTTACTTGGTGATTGGAACAGTAGCAACATTAAATGTGTCTATCTTTTTCTGAGGAATGCCAAGTATTTAATATTTTAAAAAAGAGAGTCCTGACTCATCACCCAAAAGCACAAGGACACACTAAAAATAGTGGCATGACTCTGCAGAGGGGTGACAGTGGCATTTCGTTTCAAATAGAGGGGTAATCTTAGAGAGAGGACAATTACCTTCCCTCTAAAGGACCCTGTCAGCTCAGGAAGCTCTTCCTTTCAGGTGATTGCTAGGTGAATAGAGGAGCTGGAGGGCAGGGAGGGAGGGGGATATGGATTTGGAGGGAGGTGGTACCATTTCTGTAAGCATTTCTCTTCACTTTTCTTAATGGAAATCAGCATCCACTCTGGTGTCCTTAAGGTCTAGATCCAAATGACTTTAGTCAAGGAGCAAGCCCATCGACATCTTTACAAGTCCTCAACTCAATCTGGGTTTTGACTTGGGGAAAGCTAGTCTATATGGACAGAGGAGCCTGGCGGGCCATGGATCACAAAGAGTTAGACATTACTGAGCAACTGAGCACCCCCCCACACACATTCTCCATGTTTGCCTGGTTTTGTCTAACCTTGTGCTGCCACAGGCTTAGAGGAAGGCCAATTGCTGAAAAGGTTCACTAAGTACAATAAGATGGCTTCTGCAGAGACAGATGTTTGGATCTTGACATGGCCCACAGCTGGGCTCACTGGCTGTTTATTCCAAAGAAACCAGCTGAAGCACCTACAGTGAAACTGCATCTCTCCTGCTCTGAGCATCAAAGACAGACCATCTCTCTGTTTCTATGCATAATGGCTCCTTCAGAAGCCAGGGAGAGGATGGTTCTCTCCACCAAATGAATTCTGGTCAACTTCAAGTGAGACGACACACTCCATTAAAATAAAGCTGACTTAACAGATCATCGCTGAATGGCATATTTAAAGTAGAATCATTTAAAGTTATGTGCTAACATTTTTGGAAGAAATGGTAAAAGGAGAAAAAAAATGGTTTACTTGGGTTGTGTTGGTCAAATCTTGAGGAGCACTAACTTTCTGAGCAGAGAAGAACTTTCAGAGCCCTGAAGCAGAAACTGGATACACAGAAGCTACATGGTTGACCTCGGCTCCTGCCCTGCAGTTTCACATCCAGGTGTGGAACTTCCCCTGTGTAAGCTGCTGTGCTCTGAGGATGACTAGAAATGCCACATAAAATATAACTGATTTAAAATTTGTCTTAAACTACCTAATAGGGCTGCTGATGCCCATGCATCACAACTAGACGGGTCTGTATTTTGGTGGGACTTCCCTTGGAAAAGGGAATGGCAACCCACTCCAGTATTCTTGCCTGGAGAATCCCATGGACGGAGGAGCCTGGCAGGCTACAGTCCATAGAGCCGCAAATAGTCAGACACAACTGAGCAACTAACTCTCTCTCTCTCTCTCCCTGGTGGCTCAGTGTTATGAGAATCCACCTGCCAATACAGGAGATCAGATCCCTGGGTTGGGAAGATCCCCTAGAGAAGGGAATGGCTACCCACTCCGGTATTCCTGCCTGGAAAATCCCACGGACAGAGGCTCCTGGCAGGCTATGGTTCATGGAGAACAAAAGAGTCAGACATGACCTAGCAACTAAGCAACAATAACACTTTGAGAAGGGTAGAATCACAGATAGCAGGGCTGTTGATTGGCAGCTTCCGTTAATCTGGGACCTCTCAGATTTTGGATATAGAGTAAAAGCCTGAGAATATGATCTTTGGACAGAGAACTGCTACTGGAGGTGGAGAAAACAGCTGAACTCTTAATAGTCTTGCAGGGTCAGAAAGAATGTTAACAGAGGGTAGGAAGTAGCTGCAAGCATAAGCATGCTATGGGCACCTTTCACTGTGTTTTATAGAAGGAATGGAGAATAGTGGTCAATCCTGTAAGAAGGTTAGATAAGAGCTTTTTAAGAAAGAGTTGTTCAGGATAAGGAACAGCTTTTGTTAGCTAAAGGGGGAGTATTCCAGAGAATTAAAATAAGTGATACTTCAACAATTAGACAAGTTAAACTTGTGAAAATGTGGCTGATCATTAGTCAAATCCATTTCACCTGACTTCACTAATCAAGGTTTTAAGACTTGGATGTCTTCCAAGCTGCTTGTAGCCTAAACAATAAGATAGTTGCACGAGTTTTCCAGGAACTTGGACTCAGCTGTATCTAGTTTGGATTCAGCTGGTTAAGACTGGATAGGACCACCAACCCTCCCACTGGACATGCGTGAGCGTCCACTTGATGACCTTTTGACTTTAGAGGGCCGAAAAACTCCACCCCCAGATCACGCCAAGTGCCTCCACGTTTGAAGCTACATAGGCGTGTAGTTAGTTACGCCTACGCAGAAGTGCAATTACAAACCTTCCAACCACCTTTCCCCACACCACTCACGCCCCCGACAGCCCCTCTCACAACTCATGCTTACAGGGCTCAGAACATTCTGTTGCTCTTTCCCCCAAATTCTCAGAACCCTGGCCTTCAGGAAGGTGGGCCGGAAGCTTGTTCTGTCTTCATGCTTGGTTGCCTTGCAAATTAAAACCTTCTTTTTGCTGCAAACCTCCGCTTCTCAGCTTCTGACTTCGGGCATCCTGCAGAACGAATCCGGTCCAGTCACACTACCATCAGGTATTGATTAAACTTTTTCCCCAAAGAATGAAAATGAAATGTATATAGGTATCACCAGTACATGTACTATAATATATACATGTAATATATCCATAGTAACATAGGATAGTTATATAGGATGCATGTAATATATTCATAGTCATAATTTCTTTTAATTAATATGTTTAACATAAATGATGTTTCTGTTGTGCTCAAAACAGGCTTTCTGAAGTTTAAAGTTTTCCTCTACTGTCTTCATTCACGAGTTTAGGAAGAAAAGAAATGGCTTGATAGGCAAAATCTGATCCTGATTGGATTATTGGAAGCTCCAAATTAATGCATTGCAAGTTGTACTGTACTATGTGGCACGTTAGACCACTTTCAGACTCAGGTTTATGAAGAATGGAGTTAATAATGTGCGTATGATATGCACAGAATGCCACCAATATTCGCATGAATATGGGAGTGGAATTCTTTTAAATTCAGACCTGTGACAAGAATGCAGCTCAGGCCTGTCCACTTGGTGTCTGCCTGCACTTGGATATTGTGCAAGGCTGTTTCGTTGTTAAGTCGTGGCTGACTCTGTGACCTCATGGACTGTAGCCCACCAGGCTCTTCTGTTCATGGGAATTTCCAGGCAAGAATACTGAAGTGGGTTGCCATTTCCTTCTTCAGGGGATCTTCCCAACCCAGGGACTGAACCCACGTGTCCTGCATTGGCTGCCGATGCTGCTGCTAAGTCGCGTCGTGTCCGACTCTGTGTGACCCCAGAGATGGCAGCCCACCAGGCTCCCCCGTCCCTGGGATTCTCCAGGCAAGAACACTGGAGTGGGTTGCCATTTCCTTCTCCAGGTGATCTTCCCAACTCACATTCCTACATTGGCAGGAGGATTCTTTACCACTGAGCCACCTGGGAAGCCCCATCATGCAAGGTACCATACTATAAATGTTTTTGTATTACTCTAAAAGGTGATTTTTGTCTGACATGAATATTTATAAGAATAGATATCGTTGTCAGTGATTTAACTTTGAAAAGATTTTGTATTTCTGTTTCAAGCTCCTGCTTTGTATTGACTAGTATTAAGATTGAAGGTGTGTTGTGACTCTTTTTTTCCCCAACCCAACACAGTAACTGATAAGGCTGATATAAGATTATAACTATTTTTGATAATCCTTGATTTCAAATTTTTTCTTATTTGAGTAATTTTGCCAATTTAAGCAAACAAAATGTATACCTAAAATATTTCTTTTTCCTGGAGACTCTTCAGCAAGTAGTGTTGGGAGAAGTTGGACAGCCTCGTGTAACTCAGTGAAGTTAGAACACACTCTCACTCCTTGCACACACTCACCCTGAAAATGACTTAAAGTCTTAAATATAAGACAGGACACTGTAAAACTTCTAGAAGAGAACATAGGCAAAACATAAATCTCCAACATAAATCATGCCAATGTTTTCTTAGGTCAGTCTCCCAAGGCGATAGAAATAAAAGCAAAAATAAGCAAATGGGATCTCATCAAGCTTACAAGTTTTTGCACAGCAAAGGAAGCCATACACAAAATGAAAAGATAGCGTACAGGCTGGGAGGAAATATCTGCAAATGATGCGACTGACAAGGGCTTAATTTCCAAAATATACAAACAACTCATACAACTCAATAACACCATGAACAAAAAATGTAATAAAAAAATGGGCAGAAGACCTAAATAGACATGTCTCCAAAGAAGACACACAGACAGCCAACAGGCATGTTAAAAACGCTCAGCATCTGTAATTATTGTTATTTAGTTGATGAGTCATGATTGACTTTTTTGCAACCTCATGGACTGTAGCCCACCAGGCTCCTCTGTCCATGGGATTTCCCAGGCAAGAAAACTGAAGTGAGTTGCCATTTCCTTCTCCAGGTGATCTTCCCAACTCACATTCCTGCATTGGCAGGTGGATTCTTTAATTAGAGAAATGCAAATAAATGAGATATCACCCCACACTGGTTAGAATGGCCAACATTAAAAAGTCTCCCATACCAAATGCTGAAAAGGGTGTGGAGAAAAAAGAACCGTCCTACATGGTTGGTGGGAATATAAATTGGTGCAGCCACTATGGAAAACATTATGGAGGTTTCCTAAACTAAAAGAGTTATCATATGATCCCCCAATCCTATTCCTGGGCATATATTTGAAAAAAGAAACTCCATTTTGAAAAGATACATGCACCCTGATGTTCATAGCAGCAGTATGTACAATAGCCAAGAGACAGAAGTAAACTAAATGCCCATCAACAGAGGAATGGATAAAAATGATGTGGTATATATACGCAATGGAGTACTACTTAGTCATAAAAATTTGGTAGGGTAAATAGTAGAATTTCCTTCTGTTTCAAATTTCAGAATTTCCTTCTATTTTAAGGCTGAATAATATTTCATTGTATGTATATACCACATTTTCTTTATCCAGTCATCTGTCAACAGACATTTGGGTTGTTTCCTCACTTAGCTATTGTGAATAGTGCTGCAATGAAGATTAAAGGGCTAATATCTCTTCACATTCAGAAAACAAAGATCATGGCATCCGGTCCCACCACTTCATGGGAAATAGATGGGGAAACAGTGGAAACAGTGTCAGACTTTATTTTTCTGGGCTCCAAAATCACTACAGATGGTGAGTGCAGCCATGAAATTAAAAGACGCTTACTCCTTGGAAGGAAAGTTATGACCAACCTAGATAGCATATTGAAAAGCAGAGACATTACTTTGCCAACAAAGGTTCGTCTAGTCAAGGCTATGGTTTTTCCAGTGGTCATGTATGGATGTGAGAGTTGGACTGTGAAGAAGGCTGAGCACCAAAGAATTGATGCTTTTGAACTGTGGTGTTGGAGAAGACTCTTGAGAGTCCCTTGGACTGCAAGGAGATCCAACCAGTCCATTCTGAAGGAGATCAGCCCTCGGATTTCTTTGGAAGGAATGATGCTAAAGCTGAAACTCCAGTACTTTGGCCACCTCATGCGAAGAGTTGACTCATCGGAAAAGACTCTGATGCTGGGAGGGATTGGGGGCAAGTGGAGAAGGGGATGACAGAGGATGAGATGGCTGGATGGCATCACTGACTCGATGGACGTGAGTCTGAGTGAACTCCGGGAGTTGGTGATGGACAGGGAGGCCTGGCGTGCTGCGATTCATGGGATCGCAAAGAGTCGGACATGACTGAGCGACTGATCTGATCAGATCTGATCTCTTCAAGATCCTGATTTCAATTCTTTGGATATATATTGAGAAGTGGGATTGCTGAATAATAAAGAAGTTCTATTTTTAACTTTTTTTGAGCAACTTTCCTGCTGCTTTCCATGGAGGCTATACCATTTTGCATTCCCACTAACAGTGTGCAGGGCTTCTACACATCCGTGCTAACACTTGTCTTTGTGGGTTTTTTTTTTTAAAGCCATTCTAACAAGTATGAGGTGATATCTTATTGTGGTTTTTATTTGAATTTCCTCGATGATATGTGATAAAGAGCATTTTTTTTCATATACTTGTTGGTCATTTGTGTATCTTCTTTGAAGATGTATCTAAGGCTTCATTCCATTTTAAAAGATTGGGTTATTAGGTTTTTTTGTTTGTTGAGTTGTATGAGTCATTTATATACTTTGGAGATTAACACCTCATCAGATATGTGGTTTACAAATATTTTCTCTCATTCCACACGTTGCCTTTTCCCGCTGTTAATAGTTTTTTTGCTATGCAGAAGCTTTTTAGTTTGATGTAGTCTCACTTGTTTATTTTCGTTTTTGTTCCATGGGCTTTTGGTGTCTGTCATATCCATGAAATCATTACCAATACCAATGGCATAAAGACTTCCCCTATGTGTTCTTCTAGGACTATTACATTTTCAGATTTCTTATCTTTAACTCATTTAGAGTTGATTTTTATAGATGGTGTAAAATACAGATCCAACTTCATTCTGTAATATGTGGATATCCCCTTTTCCCAATACCAAAAAGTTGGAGAGATTCTTCTTTCCCTATCGTATATTCTTGGCACTCTTGTTGAAATTGGTTGATCATACAAGATTTATTTGTGGACTCGCTATTCTGTTCTATTTGGTTTATATGTCTGTTTATGCCAGTACCACACTTTTTAAAAATCGCAGTATTGTTGATTGTGCCGTATTGTTTTGCTTACTGTATCTTTATAAAATGTCTTGAAATCAAAGTTGTGATACCTTCTAGTTTTGTTCTTTTTAGAATTGATTTGGATATTTGTGATTCTTTGTGGTTTCAAATGAATTGTAGAATTGCTTTTCTATTCTGTTAAAATTCTTTAGAATTTTGGTAGGGCTTTTGTTGAATCTGTCTATTGCTTTGGATGGAATGAACATTTTAACAATATTAAGTCTTCCAATTGATGAAAATGGGAAGTTTTTCCATTTGTTTATTTTAAACAAACAAATTTCTGTTTGTCATCGGTATTTTAATTTTCAGTATATAAATATTTCACCTCAGTTTATCCCTAAGTATTTTCTTTGTTTTAGTGCTACTGTGAATGGCATCGTTTTTGCAATTTCCTTTTCAGATAATTCACTGTTAGTGTACAGAAATGCAACTGATTTTTGTATGTTGACTTTTGTATCCTGCAAATTTACTGATTTCATTGATTATAATTATTTTCAATGGAATCTTGGTGTTTTCTATATACAAGACCACATTGTGTATAAACAGGGATGATTTTACTTCTTTGTTTCCAATTTGGATGCTTTTTATTTCTTGTCTAATTACTCTGGGTGGAACTTCCAGTACCATGTTAAATAGAAATGGTGAGTGGACGTATTCTGACTGTTAGAGGAAACTTGCAGTTATACACCATGGAATGTTAGCTGTGTGCTTTTCATTTATAGCCTTTATAATGTTGAGATATTTACCTTTCATTCCTAATTTATTGAGAGTTTTTATTGTGAATGAATGTTAAATTTGATCACATCAGGTTTTTTTGCATCTATTGAGACAATCATGCAATTTAAAATTTTTTAATTGAAGTATAATTTACAATGTTGTCTTTCAAATAAGGTTACAGCAAAGTGATTCTGTTATATATGGCATATATACATATATATACTTTTTCAGATTCTTTTCCATTATAAGTTATTACAAGATATTGAATTCCCTCTGCTATACAGTAGGCCCTTGTGGTTTACATATTTTATTATAGTAGAATGTGTATGTTAATCTTAAACTCCTAATTTATCTACCCTTCATCCACTTGGGTTACCATAAGTTTGTTTTCTATGTTTATGTTCTACGTTCTATGTTTCCATTTCTATTTTGTAAGTTGATTTGTATTATTTTTTAGATTCCATAATAAGTGATATCATATATTTGTCTTTCTCTCTTACTTAATATGGTAATCTGTAGGTTTATTCATGTTGCTGTAAATAGCATTATTTCATACTTTTTTTATGGTTCTATGTTCTATGGGTTCTATGGTTTCTATGGTTCTATGTCTATAGAGCATATGTTCTATGGTTTCTATGGTTCTATGTCTATGTTCTATGTTTTCTATGTCTATGTTCTATGGTTTCTATGGTTCTGTGGTTCTATGGTTCTATGTAGGTTTATTCATGTTGTTGTAAATAGCATTATTTCATACTTTTTTTATGGTTCTATGTTCTATGGTTTCTATGGTTTCTATGGTTCTATGTCTATGTTTTCTATGTTTATGTTCTATGTTCTGTTCTATGTCTATGTTCTATGTTTCCATTTCTATTTTGTAAGTTGATTTGTATTATTTTTTAGATTCCATAATAAGTGATATCATATATTTGTCTTTCTCTCTTATTTAATATGGTAATCTGTAGGTTTATTCATGTTGCTGTAAATAGCATTATTTCATACTTTTTTTATGGTTGGTTGTATTGTGTGTGTGTGTGTGTGTGTGTGTATATATATATATATATCACATCTTTATTCACTCATCTGTCAATGGACATTTAGGTTGCTATTAGTCGGACATGACTGAGCGACTTCACTTTCACTTTTCACTTTCATGCATTGGAGAAGGAAATGGCAGCCCACTCCAGTGTTCTTGCCTGGAGAATCCCAGGGATGGGGAAGCATGGTGGGCTGCCGTCTATGGGGTCGCACAGAGTTGGACACGACTGAAGTGATTTAGCAGTAGCAGTATGTCTTTATTATTGCAAATAGTCCTGCTATGAACATTGGGCTGCATGTATCTTTTTGAACTATAGTTTTGTATATATGCCCAAGAGTGGGATTGTTGCACTATATGAAAAACTCTACTTTTAGTTTTTTAAGGTGCCTCCATACTGTTTACCATAGTGGCTGCATCAATTTACATTCCTACCAACAGTATAGGAGGTTTCCTTTTTCTTCACACCCTGTCCAGCATTTATTGTTTGTAGACTTTTAAATGATTGCTGTTCTGAGGTGAAACCTCATTGTAGTATTGATTTCATTTCTCTAGTCATGTTTGTTTATTTTGATATTAAAGCTGTGTGAGTAGTTTGTATATTTTGAACATTAATCACTTGGTGTGTTTGTTTGCAATTGTTTGCAATTATTTTCACCCACTCTGTGCATTGTCTTTTCATTTTATTTATGATTTCTTCTGCTGTGCCAAAGCTTTTGAGCTTAGTGAAGCCCCGTTTGTTTATTTTTTAAATATCCATTATTCTAGGAACAGATCCCAAAGAAGCAGAAAAACTGCTACAATTTATGTCAAAAGGTTTTCTGCCTGTTTTCTTCTAGGAGTTTTATAGTATCCCATCTTATTTTTAGGTCTTTAATCCATTTTGAGGTTGTTTGTGTTTATGTGTGTGGTGTTAGAGAATGTTTTTATTTCCTTCTTTACATTTAGCTGTTCAGTTTTCTCGGCACCACTTATTAAAGAAACTGTCTTTTCTCCACTGTATATTCTTAACTCCTTGTCATAGATTAATTGACCATGAGTGGGTGAGTTTATTTCTGGGTTTTCCATCCTATTCCATTGATCTATTTGTGTGCTTTTGTGCCAGTACCATAATGTTTTGATTACTCTATTTGTAACATGATCCAAAGTCAGGGAGCATGATTGCTGCAGTTTTAATCATCTTTCTCAAGATTGTTTTACTTGTTCATGTTTTTTGGTGTGTGTGTTTCAATGCAGATATTAAAAATGTTGTGCTACTTCTGTGAAAAATGCCATTGGTAATCTGATAGGGATTGCTCTGAATCTGTAGATTGTTTTGGGTAGTGTGGTCATTTTAACAATATTGATTCTTCCACTCCAAGTATGTGGTATATCATTCCATCTATTTGTGTCATCTTCCATTTCTTTCACCAGTGTCTTGCAATTTTTGGAGTATAGGTCTTTTGCCATCTTGGGTATATTCATTGCTAGGTATTTTATTCATTTTGATGATGGTAAATGGGATTGTTCCTTAAATTTATCTTTCTGATCTTTCATTGTTAGTGTATAGAAATACAAAAGATTTCTGTATTCTAATTTTATATACAACAATTTGCCAAAATTAATCAATGAGCTCTAGTAGTTTTCTGGTAACATCTTTAGGATTTTCTATGTAGAGAATCATGTCATCAGCAATGATGGTTTTACTTCTTTCCAATTTGAATTTTTTCTTTTTCTTCTCTGATTGCCATGACTAGGACTGCCAAAACTATGTTGAATAGAAGTGGCCAAAGTAGACATCCCTGTCCTCTTCCTGATCTTAGAGGAAATGCTTTCAGCTTTCCACTGTTGAGTGTGATGTTAGCTTTTATTTACTATATATCATCTTTATTATGTTGAGGTATGTTCCTACTATGTTCACTCTCTGAAGAATTTTTAGCAAAAATGGAAGTTGAACTTTATCAAAAGATTTTTCTATATCTTCTGTGATGATCATAAGGCTTTTTTATTCTTCAATTTGTTGATGTGATACATCACACTGACTGACTTAAAAATATTGAAAAATCCTTGCATCTCTGGGATAAATTCCACTTGATCATAGTCAATGATCCTTTTAATTTATTGTTGGAATAGATTTACTAGTGTTTTGTTCTGAATTTTTGCATCTATATTCATGAATGATATTGGCCTGTAATTTTCTTTGTGTGTGTGTGATATTTTTGGTTTTGTATCAGGGTGATGGTGGCCTCAGAGAATGAGTTCAGAAGTTTTTTCCTCTGCAATTTTTGGAATAGTTTTAGAAGGATAGGTATCAGCTCTTAATTGTTTGGTAGAATTCACCAGTGAAGACATCTGTTCATGGATTTTTGCTTGTTGGAAGTTTTTAAAGTACTGACTTGTTTTCTGCACTGGAAATTGGTCTGTTCATTTTCTCTATTTCTTTCTTGTTCAGTCGGGAGAGTGTACATTTCTAAGAATATGTCCATTTCTTCTAAGTTGTCCATTTTGTTGGCATATAGGTACTTGTAGTCTCTTATGCGGAGAAGGCAATGGCAACCCACTCCAGTACTCTTGCCTGGAAAATCCCTTGGACGGAGGAGCCTGGAAGGCTGAAGTCCATGGGGTCGCTGAGGGTCAGACACGACTGAGCGACTTCACTTTCACTTTTCACTTTCATGCATTGGAGAAGGAAATGGCAACCCACTCCAGTGTTCTTGCCTGGAGAATCCCAGGGACGGCGGGGCCTGGTGGGCTGCCATCTGTGGGGTCGCACAGAGTCGGACACGACTGAAGCGACTTAGCAGCAGCAGCAGCTGTCTCTTATGATTCTTTTTATTTCTGTGGTGTCAGTTGTAGCTTCTCCTTTTTCATTTCTAATTGTATTGACTTGGGCCCTCTCCCTTTTTTCTTTTTGATGAGTCTGGCTAAAGGTGTATCAATTTTGTTTATCTTTTCAAAGGACCAGTTTTTAGTTTTATTGATATTTTCTATTATTTTCTTTGTCTCTATTTATTTTCTTTCTGCTCTGATCTTTATAATTGTAGTGGTTTTGTTGCTAAGTCATGTCTGGCACTTGAGACCCCATGGACTGTAGCCAGGCTCCTCTGTCCTTGTGATTCTGCAGGCGGGAATATTGGAGTGGGTTGCCATTTCCTTCTCCAGGGGATCTTCCTGACCCAGGAATCAAACCTGAGTCTTCTGCATTGCAGGCACATTCTTTACTGACTGAGCTACAAGAGAACTTTCCTTCTAGTGACTTTGGATTTTATTTTATTTTTCTCTACTTGCTTTAGATGTAAAGTTAAGTTGGTTATTTGAGTTTTTTCATTTTTTCCTGAGGTAAGATTTCATTGCTATAAACTTCTGTCTTAGAACTGCTTTTGCTGTATCCCACAGTTTTTGGATCATCATGCTTTTGTTGTCATTTGTGTCTAGGTATTTTTTAATTTCCTCTTTGATTACTTCAGCGATTCTTTGGCTGTTTAGTAGCATATTGTTTAACCTCCACATGTATGTGTTTTTTACAGCCTTTTTTTTTCCTGGTAGTTGATTTCTAATCTTGTTGGTGTTGTGGTCAGAAAAGGTGCTTGACATCATTTTGGTTTTGTTAATTGAGGTTCACTTTTTGGCCCAGAATGTGGTCAGTCCTGGGCAGTGTTTCATGCGCACTTAAAAGAGTGTGCATCTTGCTGCCTTTGGATAGAACACTCTATTAATGTCTATTTAGTCCATCTAGTTTAATCTATTATTTAAAGCTAGTGTTTCCTGACTGATTTTCTGTCTGGATGATCTTGGTGAAAGTAAGGTGTTAAAGCTCTCCAATATTAATGGTGTTACTCTCAACTTCTTTTTATGGTTGTTAGTATTTGCCTTATATTAATATATTGAGGTGCTCCTATGTTGGGTACATATGTATTTACAATTGTTATATCTTCTTCTTAGACTGATCCCTTGATCATTATGTAGTGTGCTTCTTTGTCTCCTTTAACAGCCTTTGCTTTAAAGTCTATCTTGTCTTATGTAAGTATTGGTACTCCAGTTTTCTTTTGATTTCCATTTGCATGGAATATCTTTTTCCATCACTTCACTTTCAGTCTGTATATATCCCTATATCTGAGGTAGGTCTATATATATGGATCTTGTTTTTGTATCCATTCAGGCAATCTGTGTGTTTAGGTTGAAGCATTTATTCCATTTATGTTTAAGGTAATTATCAATATCTATGTTCTGACGCTTTTGAACTGTGGTGTTGGAGAAGACTCTTGAGAGTCCCTTGGACTGCAAGGAGATCCAACCAGTCCATTCTGAAGGAGATCAGCTCTGGGATTTCTTTGGAAGGAATGATGCTCAAGCTGAAGCTCCAGTACTTTGGCCACCTCATGCGAAGAGTTGACTCATTGGAAAAGACTCTGATGCTGGGAGGGATTGGGGGCAGGAGGAGAAGGGGACAACAGAGGATGACATGGCTGGATGGCATCACTGACTCGATGGACGTGAGTCTGAGTGAACTCCGGGAGTTGGTGATGGACAGGGAGGCCTGGCATGCTGTGATTCATGGGGTTGCAAAGAGTCGGACACGACTGAGCGACTGATCTGATCTGATCTGATTGTCATTTTGTTAATTGTTTTGGATTTATTTTTGTACGCTTTTCTTCCCTTCCACTCTTGTTCTCTTCTCTTGTGATTTGATAACTAATTTTACTTTTGTGTTTGGTTTCCTTTTTCTTTTTTGTATGTGTGAATTTTCAGTTTGTGGTCACCATGAGGTTTTGATATTGCAGTTTGTATATCAACAAGACTACTTGTTGCTGGTCTTTTAATGTAAAATGCACTTCTAGTACCCCACATTTGCACTCTCCTGTACTCACAGTTGCTGGTTTTGATATCATATTTGTATGTGGATGATGTCCTACCTTTACTTTGTTTGCCTTTAACAGTGAGCTTTTACATTCATAAATTTCTTGTATAGTTGTGGCCTTTTTCTTCCCACCTTTAGTATTTGTTGCAAAGCTGGTCTGGTGATGGTGAATTTGCTGAGCTTTTGCTTGTCTGTAAAGCCTTTGGTTTCTCCATTGAATCTGAATGAGAGCCTTGCTAGGTAGGTTATTCTCTGTTTTAGGTTTCTCCCTTTCATCAGTTTAAATATATCATGCAGACCGTTATAGTCTGCAGAGTTTCTGCTGGAAAATCAAATGATAACCTTATGGAAGACTCCTTGTGTGTTATTTGTTGTCTTTGCCTGTTGCTTTTATTTTTTTATTTTTATTTTTTTTCCCTGTTGCTTTTAATATTTTCTCTTTTTTAAAAATTTTTGTCAGTTTGATTATGATGTGTCTAGGCACTTTCCTCCTTAGGTTTATCATGCCTGGACTCTCTGTTCCTCCTTAACTTAGGTGATTGTTTCCTTTCCATCGTTAGAGAAGTTTTCAGCTGCTATTTCTTCAAATATTTTCTCGAGTCTTTTCTCTCTTTTCCATCAGTCAGTTGGTTTAGTTGCTGAGTCATGTCTGACTCTTTGCAACCCCATGGACTGCAGCATGCCAGGCCTCCCTGTTCATCATCAACTCCTGGAGCTTACTCAAACTCATGTCCATTGAGTCAGTGATGCCATCCAACCACCATCCTCTGTCGTCCCCTTCTCCTCCCACCTTCAATCTTTCCCAGCATCAGGGTCTCTTCCAATGAGTCAGCTCTTTGCATCAGGTGGCCAAAATATTGGATTTTCAGCTTCAGCATCAGCCCTTCTAATGAATATGTAAGACTGATTTCCTTTAGGATGGACTGGTTGGATCTCCTTGCTGTCCAAGGGATTCTCAAGAGTCTTTTCCAACACCACAGTTCAAATCATCAATTCTTTGGTGCTCAGCTTTCTTTATAGTCCAACTCTCACATCCATACATGACTACTGGAAAAACCATAGCCTTGACTAGACAGACCTTTGTTGGCAAAGTAATGTCTTGGCTTTTTAATATGCTGTCTAGATTGGTCATAACTCTTCTCCATCTGAGACCCCTATAATGAGAATGTTGGGGTATTTACTTTTGTCCCAGATGTCTCTTAGACTGTCCTCATTTCTTTTCATTCTTTTTTAAAATATTCTGTTCCATGACAATTATTTCCACCATTCTGTCTTCCAGGTAGCTTATACATTCTTCTCTCTCATTTATTCTGCAATTGATTCATTCTAGTATATTTTTCATTCTGGATATTATATCGTTCACCTCTTTTTGTTGTTCTTCAGTTCTTCTGGGTTAAACATTTCTTGAATCTTTTCAGTGTGTGCCTCCATTCTTTTTCTGAGGTCTTGGATCATCTTTGCTATTATTATTCTGAATACTTTTTTTGGGTAGCTTGCCTAATTCCACTTTACTTAGTTGTTCTTCTGGGGGTTTATCATGTTCCTTTGTCTGGGACATATTCTTTTGGCATCTCATTTTGTGTAATTTTTTTGTGATTGCAGTTTCCATTATGCAGGCTGCAAAGTTGTAGTTTTTCTTGCTTCTGCTCTCTGCCCCCTGGTGAATGAGGCTAATCTAAAAAGCTTGCACAGGCTTCCTGGTGGGAGAGACTTATTCCTGCCCATTCATGTGTCGAGATGGGTCTTGTACCTCTGCGGGGTAGGACTGTGTCAAAGGGTGTGTTTAGTAGGAAACTGTGGGCTCAGAAAGACTTCAGGGTTCCTAGCTGCTGCTGGGTGGGGTTGTGTTCCCTCCTTGTTGGTTGTTTGGCCTGAGGCATCCCAGCACTGGAGCCTACAGGCTGTTGGGTGGGGCTAGGTCTTGGTGGCATCGAGGAGGACTCACACCAATGAGTACTCCCCAGAACTACCACCCCTAGTGTCTTTGTCCATGCAGTGAGCCACACCACCCCCCACATCTGCAGGAGACTCTCTAATACCAACAGTTTAGTCTGGTGCAGTCTCCTATGAGGTCACTGCTTCCTCCCCTGAGTCCTGAAGTGTACAAGACCGTGTATGCGTCCTCTGACAGTGGAATTTCTGTTTCCCGCAGTGCTGTGGAATTCCTGAGATCAAACCTTCAAAACCAGATGTTCTGGGTGCCCCGCCCATTACCGCACCCCTAGGCTGGGGAGCCTGATGTGGGGCTTAGAATGTTCACTTCTGTTGTATAAATATTTTCAGTTTGTGAGTTGCCCATCTGGCAGGTATGGGATTTGATTTTATTGCTATTGCAACCCTCCTACCATATCATTGTGGCTTCTTTGTCTCCTTTGGATGGTAGGATATCTTTTTTGGTAGGTTCTGAAATTGTTTACCTCAGATTGGGACTCAAACCCAGCCAAAATCCTGTTTGGGACTCAAACCCACATAACCAGGACTTGAACCTGGCCAAAACCCTACTTAGGTCTTGAATCCACGTGGCTTGGACTCAAAACCCAGTTTGGAACTCAAACCCACATGGCCAGGACTCGAACCCAACCAAAACCCAGTTTATGATTCTAAACCCACATGGTTGGGACTCAAACCCAGCCAAAACCCAGTTTATGATTCTAAACAAACATGGTTGGGACATGAACCAAGCTCAAACCTACAGTACCTGGTTTCAGGGTGGAATTAAGCTCAGGCTCTTGATGTCTCATTGTAGAAACGATTCAGTGAGAGACAAAGTGATAGGTAAGAAGTAGATGTATTCAGATTCAGAGAGAAACACACTCCATAGACAGAGTGTGGGCCATCCCGGTGGGTGAGTTCAGGGACCTTGAAAATGCAGCATGGTTAGCTTTCCCTGGTGGCTCAGACGGTAAAGCATCTGTCTACAATGCGGGAGACCCAGGTTCAATCCCTGGGTTGGGAAGATCCCCTGGAGAAGGAAATGGTAATCCACTCCAGTACTGTTGCCTGGAAAATCCCATGGACAGAGGGGCCTGGTAGGCTACAGTCCATGGGGTTGCAAAGAGTTGGACATGACTGAGCGACTTCACTCTCACTCTAGCTTGTATGGGTTGGGTAATTCATAGGCTAATGAATGGGAAGATTATTCCAACTATTTTGGGGAAAGGGTAGAGATTTCCAGGAGTTGGGTCACCAGACACTTTTTGGTCTTTTGATGGTACCTAGAATCCCAGGAATGGGGGAGCCTGGTGGGCTACCGTCTATGGGGTTGCACAGAGTCGGACACGACTGAAGCGACTTAGCAGCAGTAGCAGCAGGGACTGTCATGGTGCCTCTGGGTGTGTCTTTTAGCTTACTGATTGAGGATCAAGGTCTAGTCGAAGTTGACTTGTCTGCCATCTTGGACACATTTGATTCTAATCGGTTTATGTTGTATCCTTAGATTATGTCATTCTTTCGAAAGTTGTGCCTTTCCCCCTTCTCTCCTGTTTCAGTTCTAGTATTTTTTGGGTCCATGGTTGTTCAGCAGTTAGTTGTGATTTTGTTGTTTTCATGAGAAGAGGTGGCTGTCCTTATACTCCTCCATTTTGTCTCCACTCTCTCCCTTTTGAATTTGTTTTTATAGATCTCTCTTTCCTTTTTCTTCCTTTATCCTCTTCTCTTGAGATTTGGTGACTATCTTTAGTGTTATATCTGGATTCTTCTTTCTTTTTAGTTTATTAGAGATTTTTGTTTTATGGTTACTGTGACACTTTTGTATAGGAGTCACCATTTATTTGTGCTTGGTTTCAGTTGCTTATCTCTCTCTCTTTTTCGGCTGTGCTGGGTCTTTGTTGCTTTGAGCAGACTTTCTCTAGTTGTGGTGAGCAGGGGCTGCTCTACATTGCAGTGCACAGGCTCCTTATTGCGGTGGCTTCTCGTTGCAGAACACGGCTCTAGGGCACGTGGGCTTCAGTCATTGCAGCACACAGGCTTAGTGGTTGCAGCTCACGGGCCCTTGAGCATGAGAGTTTTAGCAGTTATAGCACATGGACTCTGTAGTTGCTGCTCACAGGCTCTAGAGCTTAGGCTCAGTAGTTATGGGCACACAAGCTTAGTTGCTCCATAGCATGTGGAATCTTCCCAGATCAAAGATCAAACCAGTGTCCCCTGCACTGGAAGGAGGATTCTTATCCACTGTGCCACCAGGGAAGCCCTTCAGTTGCTTATCTCTTCATTTCAAGTATATTTTAGATATGCTGCATTTGTATTTCCCCCCACCATTCTGTTTTTGATACTGTGTTTTACATCTAATTGTTTTATATGTCTCTTAACTGCTTATTGTGACTACAAATGATTTTACTACTTTTTGTCTTTTAACTTCCTCCTTGCTGTGCCTGGATGATTTCCCACCTTTACTGTATGTTTGCCTTTACAGATGAGCTTTTCCATTTTGTTGTTTTCTCATTTCCAGTTGTGGTTTTTCCTTTTCCACCTAAAGAAGTTATCTTAGCCTTTGTTGTAAAGCTGGTTTGGTGGTCCTGAAATCTTTTAGCTTTTACTTGTCTGTAAAGCTTTTGATTTCTCCATAAAATCTAAATGAGAGCCTTATGGGTAGAGTATTCTTGGTTGTAGGTTTTTCTCTTTCATCATTTTAAGTATATCATGCTATTCCCTTCTGGTCTGCAAAGTTTCTGCTGAAACTCAGCTGATGGACTTATGGGAATTCCTTTGTAGGCTATTTGTTGCCTTCCCCTTGTTGCATTTAATATTCTCTTTATTTAAAAAAAATTTTTATTGGCGTGTACTTGACTTACAATGTTGGCTTTCAGGTTTACAGCAAAGTGAATCAGATTATATATATGTAATATATGTAGCCTCTAATTCTTTTTCAGATTCTCTTCCCATATCGGTTATTACAGAATACCGAGGAAAGTTCCCTATTCCTTAGTGTGTATAAGTTAATTCCAAACTCTTAATTTATCACTTCACCCCATGTTTCTCCTTTGGGAACTGTAAGTTTGATTTTGAGATCTGTGAGTCCATTTCTGGTTTGTAAATAAGTTCATCTGTATCATTTGTATTAGTTTCTACATACAAGTGATATCATATGATATTTGTCTTTCTCAGACTTATTTCATTTAAACTCCATGTCCATCCATGTTGCTGCAAATGGCTTTATTTTGTTCTTTTTAATGACTGAGTGGTATTCCATATCTTCTCTATTCATTCACCTGTTGATGGACGTTTAGGTTGCTTCCACATCTTGACTATTGTAAATGCTGCTCCAATGAACACTGGATCTCGTGTGTCTTTTCTAATTAGAGTTTTCATCTTTTCTGGACATATGGCCAGGAGTGGGATTGTTGGATCACGTAACTCTATTTTTAGTTTTTTGAGGAACCTCCATCCTGTTCTCCATAGTACAATAGTTGTATTAATTTATTATTCCCACCATCAATGTAGGAGGGTTTCTTTTGCTCCACAACTTTTAACTTGTCATTTTGATTACAATGTGTTGTAGTGTATTCCTGTATAGGACTGTCTGTGCTTCCTGGACTTGGGTGACTATTTTCCTTCCCCAGGTTAGGGAAGTTTTCAGCTATTATCTCTTCAAATATCTTCTCAGGCCCGTTTTCTCTCTCTCTCCTCCTTTTGGGATCCCTCTAATGTAATACTCAATTGTATTAGCATAAACAATGTCTCAGTAGTTTCTTAAACTCCCCTCATTTATTTTCATTCTTTCATCCTGTTTTTTTTTTTTTTTTTTCCTGTTTGGCAGCATGATGTCCACTGCTGTATCTTCCAGCTCATGATCCTTTCTTCTGCCTCATTTATTCCACTATTCTTTCTAATGTATTTTTCTTTTCAGTTATTGTATTCTTTGTATGGTTTTTCTTTATATTTTCTATTTCTTTGATAAAAAGTTATCATTTCTAACTCTGTCACCTATTTTCCTCCTTTATTCTTTGATCATCTTTCCAATCATTACCCTAAATTCTTTCTTGGGTAGATTGCCTATCTCCACATCACTTAGTTCTTCCTCCGGGGTTTTATCTTGTTCCTTCATCTAAGACATAGTCCTCTGTCACCTCATTTTGTCTAAATTGCTATTTGTCGTTTTATGTATGTGGTATATTGGTTATGTTTCTCAACTTAGGAGCAGTGGCCCTCAGTAGGAGCTATCCTATGCATCCCAGCAGTGTACTCCCCACTTGTTATCCAAGGGTTAGGGGCCAGCTGGTCCCAGGGTGGTGTCTGGCCTGTATTTGCAGACTTGATCTGTAGGCTGAGGAGCTGCTCTTCTTTTCCAGTTGTTCAGTCATGTACAACTCTTTGCAACTCATGGACAGCAGCACACAAGTATTCCCTGTCCTTCACCATCTCAATGGACATGAGTTTGCTCAAACTTATGTCCATTGAGTCAGTAATACCATCCAAACATCTCATTCTCTGTCTCCCCCTTCTCCTTCTGCCCTTAATCTTTCCCAGCATCAGGGTCTTTACCAATGAGTTGGCTCTTTGCATCAGGTGGCCAAAATATTGGAACTTCAGAATCAGTCCTTCCAATGAATATTCAGGGTTGATTTCCTTTGGGACTGACTGGTTTAATCTTCTTGCAGTCCAAGGGATTCTCAAGAGTCTCTCCAGTAACACAGTTCAAAAGCATCAATTCTTCAGTCCTCAGCTTTCTTTATGGTCAAACTGTCAATAGGCACATGACTACTGGAAAAACTAGCTTTCACTATATGGACCTTTGTCAGCAAAGTGATGTCTGCTTTTTAATATGTTGTCTAAGTTGGTCATAGATTTTCTTGAAAGCAGCAAGTGTCTGTTAATTTCATGGCTACGGTCACCATCTACAGTGATTTTGGAGCCCCCAAAATAAAGTCTGTCATTGTTTCCATTGTTCCCCATCCATTTTCCATGAAGTGATGGGACCAGATGCCATGATCTTAGCTTTTGGAATGCTGAGTTTTAAGCCAAGCTTTTCACTATCCTCTTAGAAGTGAAAAGCAAAGGAGAAAAGGAAAGATATAAGCATCTGAATGCAGAGTTCCAAAGAACAGCAAGAAGAGATAAAGCCTTCCTCAGTGACCAATGCAAAGAAATAGAGGAAAACAACAGAATGGGAAAGACTAGAGATCTCTTCAAGAAAATGAGAGATACCAAGGGAACATTTCATGCAAAGATGGGCTTGATAAAGGACAGATGGTATGGACCTAACAGAAGCAGTAGATATTAAGAAGAGGTGGCAGGAATACACAGAAGAACTGTACAAAAAAGATCTTCACCACCAAGATAATTACGATGGTGTGATCACTGACCTAGAGCCAGACATCCTGGAATGTGAAGTCAAGTGGGCCTTAGAAAGCATCACTATGAACAAAGCTAGTGGAGGTGATGGAATGCCACTTGAGCTATTTCAAATCCTGAAAGATAATGCTGTGAAAGTGCTGCATTCAATATGCCAGCAAATTTGGAAAACTCAGCAGTGGCCACAGGACTGGAAAAGGTCCGTTTTCATTCCAATCCCAAAGAAAGGCAATGCCAAAGAATGCTCAAACTACTGCACAATTGTATTCATCTCACACGCTAGTAAAGTAATGCTCAAAATTCTTCAAGCCAGGCTTCAGCAATACATGAACCGTGAACTTCCTGATGTTCAAGCTGGTTTTAGAAAAGGCAGAGGAACCAGAGATCAAATTGCCAACATCCGCTGGATCATGGAAAAAGCAAGAGACTTCCAGAAAAACATCTATTTCTGCTTTATTGACTATGCCAAAGCCTTTGACTGTGTGGATCACAATAAACTGTGGAAAATTCTGAAAGAGATGGGAATACCAGAGCACTTGACCTGCCTCTTGAGAAACCTGTATGCAGGTCAGGAAGCAACAGTTAGAACTGGACATGGAATAACAGATTGGTTCCAAATAGGAAAAGGAGTATGTCAAGGCTGTATGTTGTCACCCTGCTTATTTAACTTCTATGCAGAGTACATCATGCGAAATGCTGGGCTGGAAGAAGCACAAGCTGGAATCAAGATTGCCGGGAGAAATATCAATAACCTCAGATATGCAGATGACACCACCCTTTTGGCAGAAAGTGAAGAGGAACTAAAAAAGCCTCTTGATGCAAGTGAAAAAGGAGAGTGAAAAAGCTGGCTTAAAGCTCAACATTCAGAAAACAAAGATCATGGCATCTGGTCCCATCACTTCATGGCAAATTGATGGGGAAACAGTGTCAGACTTTATTTTTTTGGGCTCCAAAATCACTGCAGACGGTGACTGCAGCCATGAAATTAAAAGATGCTTACTCCTTGGAAGGAAAGTTATGACCAACCTAGATAGCATATTCAAAAGTAGAGACATTACTTTGCCAACAAAGGTCCATCTAGTCAAGGCTATGGTTTTTCCTGTGGTCATGTATGGATGTGAGAGTTGGACTGTGAAGAAAGCTGAGCACCGAAGAATTGATGCTTTTGAACTGTGGTGTTGGAGAAGACTCTTGAGAGTCCCTTGGACTGCAAGGAGATCCAACCAGTCCATTCTGAAGGAGATCAGCCCTGGGGTTTCTTTGGAAGGAGTGATGCTAAAGCTGAAACTCCAGTACTTTGGCCACCTCATGCGAAGAGTTGACTCATTGAAAAGGACTCTGATGCTGGGAGGGATTGGGGGCAGGAGGAGAAGGGGACGACAGAGGATGAGATGGCTGGATGGCATCACTGACTCGATGGACGTGAGTCTGAGTGAACTCCAGAAGTTGGTGATGGGCAGGGAGGCCTGGCGTGCTGCGATTCATGGGGTCGCAGAGTCGGACATGACTGAGCGACTGAACTGAACTGAACTTTCAACTTCATCAAGAGGCTCTTAGTTTCTCTTTGCTTTCTGCAATTAGGATGGTGTCATCTGCATATCTGATATTATTGATATTCCTCCAAGTAATCTTGATTCCAGCTTGTGCTTCATCTAGCCTGGCATTTTGCATGATGTACTCTGCATATAAGTTAAATAAGCAAGGTGACAATACACACCCTTGATGTACTCCTTTTCCTATTTGGAACCAGTCTGTTCTTCCATCTTCAGTTCTAACTGTTGCTTCTTGACCTGCATACGAGTTTTCTTGGAAGCAGGACAGGTGGTCTGGTATTCCCATCTCTTGAAGAATTTTCCACAGTTTATTGTGATCCACACAGTCAAAGCCTTTAGTATAGTCAATGGAAATAGAAGTAGATGTTGTTCTGGAATTCTCTTGCTTTTTTGATGATCCAGTGGATGTTGGCAATTTGATCTCTGGTTCCTCTGTCTTTTCCAAAACCAGCTTGTACATCTGGAAGTTCTCAGTTCACATACTGTTGTAGCCTAGCTTGGAGGATTTTAAGCATGAATTTGCTAGCTTGTGAAATGAGTGGAATTGTGCGGTAGTTTGAACATTCTTTGGCATTTCCCTTCTTTGGCATTGAAATGAAAACTGACCTTTTCCAGTCCTGTGGCTACTGCTGAATTTTCCAAATTTGTTGGCATGTTGAATGTAGCACTTTAACAGCATCATCTTTTAGGATTTGAAATAGCTCAGCTGGAATTCCATCATCTCCCCTAGCTTTGTTCATAGTGACGCTTCCTGAGGCCCACTTGACTTCACATTCCAGGATGTCTGGCTCTAGGTGAGTGATCATACCATTATGATTATCCAGGTTATTAAGATCTTTTTTGTACAGTTCTTCTGTGTATTCTTGCCACTTCTTCTTAATATCTTCTGTTTCTGTTAGGTCCATACAGTTTCTGTCTTTATTGTGCCCATCTTTGCATGAAATGTTCCCTTGATAGCACTAATGTTCTTGAAGAGATCTCTAGTCTTTTCCATTCTATTGTTTTCCTCTATTTCTTTGCACTGATCACTGAGGAAGGCTTTCTTTATCTCTCCTTGCAAGTCTTTCCTTATCTCTCTTTGGATCTCTTCATGCAAATGGGTTTATCTTTCCTTTTCTTGTTCGCCTTTTGCTTCTCTTTTTTTCTCAGCTTTTGTAAGGCCTCCTTGGACAACCATTTTGCTTTTTTTGCATTTGACTGGTGATGTCCATGTGTAGAGTTGTCTCGTGTTGTTGGAAGAGGGTGTTTGCTATGACCAACGCATTGTCTTAGCAAAACTGTTAGCCTTTGCCCCACTTTATTTTGTACTCCAGGGCTAAACTTGCCTGTCATTCCAGGTATCTCTTGACTTCCTACTTTTGCATTTCAGTTCCCTACGATGAAAAGTGTATCTTTTGGAGTGTTAGTTCTAGAGGTCTTGCAGGTCTTCATAGATATTCAACTTCAGCTTCTTCAGCATTAGTGGTTGGGGCATAGACTTGGATTACTGTCATGTTGAATGGTTTGCGTTGGAAATGAACAGAGACCATTCTGTCGTTTTTGATATTGCAACTAGGTACTCTATTTCGGACTCTTTTGTTGCCTATGAGGGCTACTTCATTTCTTCAAAGGGATCTTGCCCACTGTAGTAAATATAATGGTCTTCTGAATTAAATTTGCCCATTTGAGTCCATTTTAGTTCACTGATCTCTAAAATGTCAATGTTCACTCTTGCCATCTCCTGTTTGACCACATCCAATTTAGCCTGGTTCATGGACCTAACATTCCAGGTTCCCATGTAATATTGTTCTTTACAGCACTGGGTTTTAATTTCACCACCAGACATATCCACAACTGGGCATCGTTTCTGCTTTGGCTTAGCCTCTTCATTCTTTCTGGAGCTTTTCTCCACTCTTCACCAATAGCATATTGGACACCTACTGACCTGGGAAGCTCATCTTTTGTGTCAAATTTTTTTGCCTCTTCATACTCTTTGTGGGGTTCTCAAGGCAATAATGCTGAAGTGGTTTGCCATTCCCTACTCCAGTCTCCACTGTGACGTGTCCATCTTGGGTGGCACTGCACGGCATGGCTCATAGTTTGAGTTACACAGGGCTGTGATCCATGTTATCATTTTGGTTAGTTTTCTGTAGTTGTCTTATTGTTGGTACCGGCCCCCTGGTGGGTGAGGCTGGTCTAGAGGTTTGTGCTGGCTTTCTGATGGGAGGTGTCAGTGCCTGCCTGTTGGAGGTTAGAGCTGGCTGTTGGGCCTTTGGTTAGCAGGGCCATGTCTAGAGGTGGCTGTGGGCTCAGGAAATCATTAGACAGCCTGTCTGATGATGGATGGGCCTCTGTCCATCCTTAGTTTGCTTTTTGGCCCAAGGCATCCCAGTAGTGCAGTCCAAAAGCCATTAGGTGCGGCAAGGTCTTAGTGCCAAATTGTCACCTCCATGAGAGCTCATATAGATGAATGCTTAATGATATATCTGCCACCAGTGTCTATATCCCCAGTGTGACACCTGCTCCTCACCTCCCCAGGAGACCCTCCAAGACCAGCAGATATGTCTAACCCAGCTCCCTATCAAATTTTTGCTTTTGTTTTTCATCAGGGTGCATGAGATTTTGTGTGCACCATTTAAGAGTGAAGCCTCTATTTCCCCCACTCCTGTGGCCTCTTTTAATGAAGCCCACTGGCTTTTGAAGCCAAATGCTCTGGGGTCTCCTTTTCCAGGTGCCAGGACTGTAGGCTAGGGAGCCCAACGTGGGGTTCAGTACTCTCACCACTGTGGTAGAATCTCTGTAATACAACTATCCTCTAGTTGGTGGTTTGCACACCCTGAGGGTATGGGATTTGATTATATCACAAGTCTGCCTCTCCTACCAGTCTTGTGGTTCTCTCTTAATTTGTTTAGTTGTAGATGATCTTTTCTGGTAGGTTTCAGTGTTTCTCAATGATTGTTGTTCTGCAGATTGTTATTTTGATTTGTTCATTAGAGGAGGTAAGCTTAGGGCTCTACTCTGCCATCTTGGCCATTTCCAATCATGCAATTTTTATCCTTATTCTCATAATGTGGTATATCACATTAATCAATTTTCATATTTTGAGTCATCCTTGCAACTCAGGGATAAATCCCACTTGGTTATGGCATAAGATCCTTTGCTAGTATTGAGAATTTTTGCATCTATATTCATTAGAGATATTGGCTTATAGTTTTTGTTTCTTGTAAAGTCTTCATCTAACTTTGTTATTAAAGTAATGCTGACTTCAAAAAATGAATTTGAAAGGGTTCCTTCCCTCCTTTCCAACCTTGAGTGCAGTTTGAGACGATTGGCACTATTTTTCTTCACATGTTTGATAGAATTTACCAGGGAAGCTGTTTGATCCTGAGTTTTCTTTGGGAGGTTTTCTATTACTGAGTAAATCTCCATAGTGGTTATGGGTCTGTTGGTTTCTATTTCTTCACGATTTGGTTTTGCTAGGTCCCGTATTGCTGCTGCTGTTCAGTTGCTGAGTCGTGTCCGACTCTTTGCAACCCCATCGACTGCAGCACACTAGCTCCTCTGTCCTCCAGTATCTCCTGGAGTTTTTTCAAATTCATGTCCATTGAGTTGGGAATGCTGTCTAACCATCTCATCCTCTGCCTCCCCTTCTTCTTTTGCCTTCAGTCTTTCCCAGCATCAGAGTTTTTCCCAATAAGTAGGTTCTCTGCGTCAGGTGGCCAAAGTATTGGAGCTTCAGCTTAAGCATCAGTGCTTCCAATGAATATTCAGGGTTGGTTTCCTTTAGAATTGAGTGGTTTAAGCTCCTTGCAGTCCAAGGGACTCTCAAGAGTCTTCTCCAGCATTACATTCAAAAGCATCACTTCTTTGGTGCTCAGCCTTCTTTATGGTCCAGCTCTTATATCTGTACAGGGCTGCTGGAAAAACCACAACTTTGACTAAATGAACATCTGTGGGCAAAGTGATGTCTCTGCTTTTTAATATGCTGTCTAGGCTTGTCATAGCTTTCATCTTTTAATTTCATGGCTTCTATCATCGTCTACAATGATTTTGGAACCCAAGAAAATAAAATCTGTCATTGTTTCCATTTTTCCTTTCTATTTACCATGAAGTGATTAATGGGACTGGATACCATGATCTTAGTTTTTTGAATGCTGAGTTTCAAGCTAGCTTTTTCACTCTCCTCTTTCACCTTCATCAAGAGACTCTTGAGTTCCTCTTCACTTCCTGCCATTAAAGTGGTATTATCTGCATATCTGAGGTTTGTTGATATTTCTCCTGGCAATCTTGATTCCAGCTTGTGATTGGTTCATCCAGACTGGCATTTCACATGATGTACTCTGCATATGTTAAATAAACAGGGCAACAATATACAGCCTTGTCATACTCCTTTCCCAATTTTGAACCAGTCAGTTGTTCCATGTCCAGTTCTAACCGTTGCTCCCTGACCCACATACAGGTTTCTCAAGAGACAGGTAAGGTCCTGTATACTATGAATTTATTCACTTCTTCTAATTTATCCAGTTTGTTAGTGGATAATTGTTCATAGTAGTCTCTTGTCCTTTTTATTTCTGTTATATCTCTTCTTTCATTTCTGATTTTATTTTTTACTTTAGTCCAGCATAAGAGTTTGTAAATTGATTTGTCTTTTCAAAAAGCCAACTGGTTTCCTATTTAAAATTTTTTTAAATTTTATTTCTGCTCTTTACTTCCTAATTTTGAGCTCAATTTGTTCTCTGATTCTTTGAGGTATAACATTAGGTTGTTTATTTGAAATCTTTCTTTTAATGTATGCACTTACTGTTATGAATTTCATAATATGTAAATTTTGATATGTTGACATTTCATTTTCATTTGCTCCAAGGTATTGTCCAATTTCTTTTCTAATTTCCCCTTTGACTCACTGGTTGCTCAAATGTGTGCTGTTGCATTCCCACTTTTTTTTTTTTGGTGAAGTTTACTGTTTCCCATTGTTGTTGGGAATTGTTACTGGTTCCCATTGTTGTTATTTCCTAGTTTTATTCCATTATGGCAGGAAAAGATACTTAGTTTAATTATCAGTCTCTTAAATTTGTTGAAACTTGTTTTGTGATCTGACATGTGATCGATTTTTATTTTAATTTCATCATCTCTCATATGAAAAACAGGCAGAGATTAAGTCACTTGCCTGAGATTACACAATTAATTAGAGGTCACACCATTACCAGGAAGTAATACCTAACTCAGTGCTCTTCCCACTGACCACATTGGCTTTTTTTTTTTTCAGTTGTGTTGATTAGACTCAATTAATCACTGAAACCTTCATTTTCTAAAGCAAACTTCATCCTACAAATTTAGAAATATAAGCAGACTGTGAAATACATTTTAAGAATCTAACTGCTATCAGTTGGTTCAGAGAAATGAGTTCTCATTCAGTGGAAATGTTGGTGGGCTGGAGGGACTTGAAATTTTGCTAGTTTATTGGATTTAATCATATAGTTAGTCGTGTTTTAAATGTTCTTACTCTACAAGAAACTAACAGGAGAACAAATCAAAGATCCTAATGCAACACAGAGTGGTGATCCATCTTGCTGTCCATTCAGTCCATGAGGTACACTATTCCAAGTGAATAAACTAATTCTAATAAACAGACTGAGACTCTGAGACTATCAAATATAAATGTATTTAAAGTTGGGAAACATCTACCAAAGAGTGCTACATAATTGTCAATAGTCACAAGTATATATATATAGTAAATACACACAAGTAAATATATAGTCACAAGCATATTTGCTAAATAGTTCTTTTCATAAAGTAATATCATTGTGTGGTCACCAGCATAAAAACTATTAAAATATTTAAGTCAGAGCAGTGCATAAGCAACAATAGTGTATTTATTTAAAGATTAGGGTTTAGAACCACATGAATAATAATGGCCAGTGTTGGGCTCATGCTCACTTGTTTCATTTAAAATAAGTTATCTTGAGAATGTGTGATAATGGGTCCATAATGGCTAAAGCCTAACAATTAAAGCTTTCCTCAAGAATTTAAAATACATTATATAAGAAAAAAAATGGAGGTCTGTTAAATATGGAATGTACTAGACTGTTTGTCAAGGTTATAAAGACTTCTTTGGAGAACAATTTCTAAGACTTTTAAGTTCTAAAGATGACACATTGAGAAATATAAACAAATGAGGTTTAGCTGCTCACTGCTTGAAAGCCAGTGCTTGAGAAACCAGTGTTGGTTGGAAAGGAAAGGTTGCTTTATGTAGGAGGTTGGCAGCTTGTGAAGAAAGTGGACTTGTGTCCAAAAACCAGTTTCAAAGATTCTGCTTGACCATAACAGTCTTCAGTTCAGTGGCTCAGTCGTGTCTGACTCTTTGCGACCCCATGAATCGCAGCAAGCCAGGCCTCCCTGTCCATCACCAACTCCCGGAGTTCACTCAGACTCATGTCCATCGAGTCAGTGATGCCATCCAGCCATCTCATCCTCTGTCGTCCCCTTCTCCTCCTGCCCCCAATCCCTCTCAGCATCAGAGTCCTTTCCAATGAGTCAACTCTTCGCATGAGTTGGCCAAAGTACTGGAGTTTCAGCTTTAGCATCATTCCTTCCAAAGAAATCCCAGGGCTGATCTCCTTCAGAATGGACTGGTTGGATCTCCTTGCAGTCCAAGTGATGACAGTCTTAGAAGAAAGGGAAAGTTAATTTTCGTTAACCATTTGGGGGAAGGCATCAGTCTTTATCATCTCCCACCGTGTGCAGATTTTCTTCTTAACCAACTGGTGGTGACATAACAGAGCAGTGTTCAAAGAATCTTGTGCTCAGCCTGAAGTTATCAACCTCCACCTGGTTGCCGGGGGTGGGGTGGGAAGCTTAGTTCCTACAGGAGAACTCGAAGATATTATTATGTATAGACCCTGATGCTGAGAAAGATTGAAGGCAGGAGGAGAAGGGGATAACAGAGGATGAGATGGTTGGATGGCATCACTGACTCAATGGACATGAGTTTGAGTAAACTTCGGGAGTTGGTGATGGACAGGGAGGCCTCGTGTACTGCAGTCCATGGGGTCTCAAAGAGTCGGACACGACTGAGTGATTGAACTGAACTGAACTGTACAATACAGTAGTATCTTGTTGTTTTTCCATGTTCTTAGAAATGTTCTTAGAAACATTCTTAAAAATGTTCTTAGAAACCTTAGAAATCTTAGAAATGTTCTTAGAAATGGAGAAGGCAATGGCACCCCATTCCAGTACTCTTGCCTGGAAAATCCCATGGATGGAAGAGGCTGGTGGGCTGCAGTCCATGAGATCGCTGAGAGTTGGACACGACTGAGTGACTTCACTTTCACTTTTCACTTTCATGCATTGGAGAAGGAAATGGCAACCCACTCCAGTATTCTTGCCTGGAGAATCCCAGGGACGGCGGAGCCTGCTGGGCTGCCGTCTGTGGGGTCGCAGAGTCGGACACGACTGAAGCGACTTAGCAGTAGCGGCAGAAATGCAATAGCTTGCATCTTCATCTGCTAATCGCAAATTCCCAGTCTTCCCACCCCCACCCCCTTGGCAACCACAAGTCTGTTTTCTATGTCTGTGAGTCAGTATCTGTTTCATAAATAAGTTCATTTGTATCATATTTTAGATTCAACATATAAGTGATATTTATGGATAATCTTCAGGTCCATCCCTGCATTACTGTTTCTTGATTTTTACTCCTTTGTTTCTGCATTCTCTTGCTTCCCTGATTAGCAACAGTGGGAACCTGCCCTTTGGAACCCAGGGAAAGTCAATGAAAGGAATGAAGCTTGTTTCCTACAAAATATAAACCGGGGACATGAAAAGTATTCATATCTGGGAGGGTACCATAGGGTCCTGTCAGGTTTCACTCGCAAGGGAGCAATATATTGTAAATCACTATTGTTTACTGAGCAGTTACGTACCATGGTGCCTATACCATGTTACCTTTACATCTCCACGGAGTTGAAGCCTATTACCACTTCTGTTTTATAGATGAGGAAATACCTGTCTGTTTAATGCAATGGATCTAAACAGCAGAACATTTACAGAATATATGCAGAAGTCAAACTCTGGGATTAAAAAAGGTTCCCTTCCAAGTTTTATTAGAAATATATCACTAAGTGATAGGAACCATAAATCTGTGAAATGTGCTGTGATGATATCCAGTTGACTGATCCAGGCAAGTTTCATCATGTTAAATAACAATTTTGAAAACTCAGCAAGTTCCCAAAATTATTTTTAACTCTTAACTCCCTCAAACTAATTTGAGAATTTTTGGAGATTGTTTTCCTTGTAACATATAAATGGTTAAAGTGTGTATTAAATCAGTCCTAAAGGAGAAGGAACAAAAGTTTAGAAAAGCAGCAGTGAAGTTGAGTAAGGTCCAGTCATGTGATAGAAAATGGAAGTTAGAATCACAGGGTAGGAAGAACACTTGACTGGTCAGGTCATTCATTCCCATCTCTATGTGGGTCCATACACTTCAAGTTCCTAGGAAACCTTGTTGGGAGAACCAAAACCACAGAGTGGAATTAGTTAGTTTGACCACAGAGGCATACAATCAACACAATCATTTAGCTGAAGAATTTCTCAAAGCATGGAACATGGATTACCTGCAGAGTATTCTTAGTCACCTAGGTTGTCAAATGTAAATTCCTGGAGAGACTGAGAACTAGAATATCAGCCTCTGTTGATGGGACTAAGGAATCTGCATTATAAGCAACATTTCTTGGCACTCTGATGTAAGCTTAAGTTTAAACATGGAATTAGGCAAAAAAAGAAAGTCCATTATACCTTTTTAATAAGAATAGCCTTGATATTCAACTAGAACCTGTTTAAAAGAGAAAAGAAGTAAGCAATGCTTAAGAATAGCCTGTTTGGGCATTCCAGTGCAAGTCCCGCAATTGGCAATGGGTGTTCAGGGGGCCACAACAGTTTGAACATAGCTTTCTCAGGCTTACAGCTTTGGCAGCCATAACCATTGTGGTCTTATTTTGCCAGTCTTGGGCACATTTTGTGTTTCTGGGAAGGAGAACTTTCTTCTGGAGCTGTTTACTGAGAAACCCACTACAGAACATGTAAGTCATCATGTTTCCCTCTGTTTCCAAAACCACATTTCTTAATTTACATTAAAAAATTCTTGTAATCAAATAACTAAGAGTAAGACCAGATGTCTGCATTTCCATATTCACTGCAGCATTATTCACAGTAGTCAAGACATGGAAATTGACCTCTGTTGGCTTTTATTTTGGTTATAAAAATTTTTGCTTTCAAAGAAAGTCGATTTTGAGGCCTTAGAATAGCATTCTATTCATTCAGAAATAGTGCTTTATTTTTTCATCCTGATAGCAAAAATAGACGGTCTTTAAGAATATGATGCTGTCTTGTAATCTTTTAAGTAGGCTTATGTGTATATTCTCTTTAGCTAATGACCAGTGGAAGCAAGATAGAAAGAAATGATCTATGTTGTAAGACTTTGGAAAACATCTCAAGATAGGCAAAAATTTGAGGATCTTGAATATTTTTATCTCAATGACTAAGAAAGATGTGGTACTATATTTTAATTTTATTGACGTATAGTTGACTTATAGTGTGTTAATTACTGCTGTACAGCAAAATGGTTGTTATACATACACACACACACACACACACACACACAGTAGGACCGTGTTGCTTATCCAATCTCTATATATAATAGTGTGCATCTGCTAATCACAAACTCCCAATCCATCCCTCCCCCTTGGCAACCATGAGTCTGTTCTCTATGTCTGTGAGTCTGTTTTTGTTTCACAGATAAGTTCATCTGCATCATAGTTTAGATTCCACATAGGAGTAATACCATATGATATTTGTCTTTCTGACTCACCTCACTTAGTATGATAAAATCTAGGTCCATCCTTGTTGCTACAAATGGCATTATTTCATTGTTTTTATGGCCAAATGGCATTCCATTGTGTGTATATATATGCATATATATAGCATATCTTCTTTATCCATTCCTCTGTTGATGAACATTTAGTTTGCTTTCATGTCTTGGCTGTTGTGGTTATTGTGCTTCTAGGGACATAGGGGTGCATGTGTCTTTTTGAATTAGAGTTTGGTCTGGATATATGTCCAGGAGTGCGATTACTGGATTATATGGCAACTCTATAGTGTTTTGAGAAACCTCTATACTGTTTTCCATAGTGGCTGCACCAATGTACGCTCCTACCAGTAGTGCAGGAGGGTTCCCTTTCCTCCAGAGCCTCCCCAGCATTTATTTGTACATTTAAAATTATGGTTATTTTGACTGATGTGAGGTGGTATCTCAATGACTTCCATTTCTCTAATAATTAGTAATTCTGAACATGTGCCTTTTGGATCTGCATGTCTTTGGAGAATTGTCTATTTAGGTCTTCTGCCCATTTTTTGATTGGGTTTGTTGTTATTGTTGTTGTTGAGTTGTAGGAGCTATTTGTATATTTTGGAAATCAAACCCTTGTCATTGCATTCTTTGCAAATGTTTTCTCCCAGTCTGCAGGTTGTCTTCACCTTTTATTTATGGTTTCCTTTGCTATATGCTACTATAGTCAATTCTAGGAATCACATTTTTGTAACATCTCTGAATTCAGTATATATCTTTTAAAAATTAGTTTTGATATATAATTAACATATCATAAGTCACCCCTTAAAAATATAAAACTCAGTTGCTTTTTGTATATTCAGAGTTGTGCAACTGTGGTCACCACTGTTACCACACACACGTTTGTGTGCATGATGCACAGTGAGCCAAAAAAACCAAACCATCAGAATCCGGAGCAGAGACAGTTCTGCTGCACGACCATGCAAGGAGGACAGGATGGCTCATGATAAAAGAGAATAAAACTCCTGAGTTCTCTGGTGGTTTCTGGGGACAAGATTTTATAGGCATAATTTCAGGTGAGTGCTACGGGGTGTGATTTTTTGGTAGTGAGGTAACAAGGTGGTACTCCAGGAATCTTGGCTCAGCCATAAGTTAACATCCTCTATCCAGGTGGGGGATAGAGGATAGTTCCCTTAGTCCCCGACTGAGTAGTGGGGGCCTTAGTTCCTGCAGAAGAACTCAAAGATATATTGTTGTGTCTATTCCTTGAGGAGGAACCAGGACCCTGCCATGTTACTCCAGGAACCAGTATTCTGGCCTGGAGTATTCCATGGACTGTATAGTCCATGGAGTCACAAAGAGCTGGACACGACTGAGTCACTTTCACTTTTCAGGAGTGAAAATACTGGGTCACAGGGTAACTATTTTACATTTTGAGGAGCTGTAAACTGTTAGCTCCAAAATGGCTGCTGTGTGAGTGCTTAAGTCGCTCAGTCATGTTCAACTCTTTGCAATTCTTGACTGCTCCTTCTTTGTTTCTGCATCCCCTCCCTTTTCTGATTAGCAACTGTCTGAATCCACCCTTTGGAACTCAGGGCACGCTGAACAAAGCCTCTTTCCTACAAACTATAAACTGGGGACATGAAAAGAAAGATCTATACCCCGGAGAGCCCACAGGGTCCTGGCTTGGTTTCACAATTCTCTTTGGTACACACTAGGAATGAAAATAGGGCTTCCCTGATAGCTCAGTTGAGAAAGAACCCTCCTGCAATGCAGGAGACCCCAGTTTGATTCCTGGGTTGGGAAGATCCACTGGAGAAGGGACAGGCTACCCACTCCAGTATTCTTGGGCTTCCCTTGTATTTCAGCTGGTAAAGAATCCACCTGCAATGCAGGAAACCTGGGTGTGATCCCTGGGTTGGGAAGATCCCCGGGAGAAGGGTAAGGCTACCCACTCCAGTATTCTGGCCTGGAGTATTCCATGGACTGTATAGTCCATGGAGTCACAAAGAGCTGGACACAACTGAGTCACTTTCACTTTTCAGGAGTGAAAATACTGGGTCACAGGGTAACTATTTTACATTTTGAGGAGCTGTAAACTGTTAGCTCCAAAATGGCTGCTGTGTGAGCGCTTAAGTCGCTCAGTCATGTTCAACTCTTTGCAAAACCATGGACGATAGCCTGCCAGACTCCTTTGTTCATGGAATTCTCTAGGCTAGAACACTGGAGTGGGTGGCCATTCCCTTCCCCAGGAGATCTTTCCAATCCAGGAATCGAACCCTAGTCTCCCGCATTGCAGGCGGATTCTTTACCATCTGAGCCACCAGGTACCATTTTATTTTTTTTATTTTTTCCTTTTTTTTTTTTTAAATTTTATTTTATTTTTAAACTTTACATAATTGTATTAGTTTTGCCAAATATCAAAATGAATCCGCCACAGGTATACATGTGTTCCCCATCCTGAACCCTCCTCCCTCCTCCCTCCCCATACCATCCCTCTGGGTCGTCCCAGTGCACCAGCCCCAAGCATCCAGTATCGTGCATCGAACCTGGACTGGCAACTCGTTTCTTACATGATATTTTACATGTTTCAATGTCATTCTCCCAAATCTTCCCACCCTCTCCCTCTCCCACAGAGTCCATAAGACTGTTCTATACATCAGTGTCTCTTTTGCTGTCTCATACACCGGGTTATTGTTACCATCTTTCTAAATTCCATATATATGCGTTAGTATACTGTATTTATGTTTTTCCTTCTGGCTTACTTCACTCTGTATAATAGGCTCCAGTTTCATCCACCTCATTAGAACTGATTCAAATGTATTCTTTTTAATGGCTGAGTAATACTCCATTGTGTATATGTGCCACAGCTTTCTTATCCATTCATCTGCTGATGGACTTCTAGGTTGCTTCCATGTCCTGGCTATTATAAACAGTGCTGCGATGAACATTGGGGTACACGTGTCTCTTTCCCTTCTGGTTTCCTCAGTGTGTATGCCCAGCAGTGGGATTGCTGGATCATAAGGCAGTTCTATTTCCAGTTTTTTAAGGAATCTCCACACTGTTCTCCATAGTGGCTGTACTAGTTTGCATTCCCACCAACAGTGTAAGAGGGTTCCCTTTTCTCCACACCCTCTCCAGCATTTATTATTTGTAGACTTTTGGATCGCAGCCATTCTGACTGGTGTGAAATGGTACCTCATAGTGGTTTTGATTTGCATTTCTCTGATAATGAGTGATGTTGAGCATCTTTTCATGTGTTTGTTAGCCATCTGTATGTCTTCTTTGGAGAAATGTCTATTTAGTTCTTTGGCCCATTTTTTGATTGGGTCGTTTATTTTTCTGGAGTTGAGCTGTAGGAGTTGCTTGTATATTTTTGAGATTAGTTGTTTGTCAGTTGCTTCATTTGCTATTATTTTCTCCCATTCTGAAGGCTGTCTTTTCACCTTGCTAATAGTTTCCTTTGATGTGCAGAAGCTTTTAAGGTTAATTAGGTCCCATTTGTTTATTTTTGATTTTATTTCCAAAATTCTGGGAGGTGGGTCATAGAGGATCCTGCTGTGATGTATGTCAGAGAGTGTTTTGCCTATGTTCTCCTCTAGGAGTTTTATAGTTTCTGGTCTTACGTTTAGATCTTTAATCCGTTTTGAGTTTATTTTTGTGTATGGTGTTAGAAAGTGGTCTAGTTTCATTCTTTTACACGTGGTTGACCAGTTTTCTCAACACCACTTGTTAAAGAGATTGTCTTTAATCCATTGTATATTCTTGCCTCCTTTGTCAAAGATAAGGTGTCCATATGTGCGTGGATTTATCTCTGGGCTTTCTATTTTGTTCCATTGATCTATATTTCTGTCTTTGTGCCAGTACCATACTGTCTTGATAACTGTGGCTTTGTAGTAGAGCCTGAAGTCAGGTAGGTTGATTCCTCCAGTTCCATTCTTCTTTCTCAAGATCGCTTTGGCTATTCGAGGTTTTTTGTATTTCCATACAAATTGTGAAATTATTTGTTCTAGCTCTGTGAAGAATACTGTTGGTAGCTTGATAGGGATTGCGTTGAATCTATAAATTGCTTTGGGTAGTATACTCATTTTCACTATATTGATTCTTCCAATCTATGAACATGGTATATTTCTCCATCTATTAGTGTCCTCTTTGATTTCTTTCACCAGTGTTTTATAGTTTTCTATATATAGGTCTTTAGTTTCTTTAGGTAGATATATTCCTAAGTATTTTATTCTTTCCATTGCAATGGTGAATGGAATTGTTTCCTTAATTTCTGTTTCTGTTTTCTCATTATTAGTGTATAGGAATGCAAGGGATTTCTGTGTGTTGATTTTATATCCTGCAACTTTACTATAGTCATGATTAGTTCTAGTAATTTTCTGGTGGAGTCTTTAGGGTTTTCTATGTAGAGGATCATGTCATCTGCAAATAGTGAGAGTTTGACTTCTTCTTTTCCAATTTGGATTCCTTTTATTTCTTTTTCTGCTCTGATTGCTGTGGCCAAAACTTCCAAAACTATGTTGAATAGTAATGGTGAAAGTGGGCACCCTTGTCTTGTTCCTGACTTTAGAGGAAATGCTTTCAATTTTTCCCCATTGAGGATAATGTTTGCTGTGGGTTTGTCATATATAGCTTTTATTATGTTGAGGTATGTTCCTTCTATTCCTGCTTTCTGGAGAGTTTTTATCATAAATGGATGTTGAATTTTGTCAAAGGCTTTCTCTGCATCTATTGAGATAATCATATGGTTTTTATTTTTCAATTTGTTAATGTGGTGTATTACATTGATTGATTTGTGGATATTGAAGAATCCTTGCATCCCTGGGATAAAGCCCACTTGATCATGGTGTATGATCTTTTTAATGTGTTGTTGGATTCTGATTGCTAGAATTTTGTTAAGGATTTTTGCATCTATGTTCATCAGTGATATTGGCCTGTAGTTTTCTTTTTTTGTGGGATCTTTGTCAGGTTTTGGTATTAGGGTGATGGTGGCCTCATAGAATGAGTTTGGAAGTTTACCTTCCTCTGCAATTTTCTGGAAGAGTTTGAGCAGGATAGGTGTTAGCTCTTCTCTAAATTTTTGGTAGAATTCAGCTGTGAAGCCGTCTGGACCTGGGCTTTTGTTTGCTGGAAGATTTTTTATTACAGTTTCAATTTCCGTGCTTGTGATGGGTCTGTTAAGATTTTCTATTTCTTCCTGGTAGAGTTTTGGAAAGTTGTACTTTTCTAAGAATTTGTCCATTTCTTCCATGTTGTCCATTTTATTGGCATATAATTGTTGATAGTAGTCTCTTATGATCCTTTGTATTTCTGTGTTGTCTGTTGTGGTCTCTCCATTTTCGTTTCTAATTTTGTTGATTTGATTTTTCTCCCTTTGTTTCTTGATGAGTCTGGCTAATGGTTTGTCAATTTTATTTATCCTTTCAAAGAACCAGCTTTTGGTTTTGTTGATTTTTGCTATGGTCTCTTTTGTTTCTTTTGCATTTATTTCTGCTCTAATTTTTAAGATTTCTTTCCTTCTACTCACCCTGGGGTTCTTCATTTCTTCCTTTTCTAGTTGCTTTAGGTGTAGAGTTAGGTTATTTATTTGACTTTTTCTTGTTTCTTGAGGTGTGCCTGTATTGCTATGAACTTTCCCCTTAGGACTGCTTTTACCGTGTCCCACAGGTTTTGGGTTGTTGTGTTTTCATTTTCATTCGTTTCTATGCAAATTTTGATTTCTTTTTTGATTTCTTCTGTGATTTGTTGGTTATTCAGCAGCGTGTTGTTCAGCCTCCATATGTTGGAATTTTTAATAGTTTTTCTCCTGTAATTGAGATCTAATCTTACTGCATTGTGGTCAGAAAAAATGCTTGGAATGATTTCTATTTTTTTGAATTTACCAAGGCTAGCTTTATGGCCCAGGATGTGATCTATCCTGGAGAAGGTTCTATGTGCGCTTGAGAAAAAAGTGAAATTCATTGTTTTGGGATGAAATGTCCTATAGATATCAATCAGGTCTAACTGGTCTATTGTATCATTTAAAGTTTGTGTTTCCTTGTTAATTTTCTGTTTAGTTGATCTATCCATAGGTGTGAGTGGGGTATTAAAGTCTCCCACTATTATTGTGTTATTGTTAATTTCTCCTTTCGTACTTGTTATTATTTGTCTTACATACTGCGGTGCTCCTGTGTTGGGTGCATATATTTATAATTGTTATATCTTCTTCTTGGATTGATCCTTTGATCATTATGTAGTGACCTTCTTTGTCTCTTTTCACAGCCTTTGTTTTAAAGTCTATTTTATCTGATATGAGTATTGCTACTCCTGCTTTCTTTTCGTCCCTATTTGCATGAAAAATCTTTTTCCAGCCCTTCACTTTCAGTCTGTATGTGTCCCCTGTTTTGAGGTGGGTCTCTTGTAGACAACATATGTAGGGGTCTTGTTTTTGTATCCATTCAGCCAGTCTTTGTCTTTTGGTTGGGGCATTCAACCCATTTACGTTTAAGGTAATTACTGATAAGTATGATCCCGTTGCCATTTACTTTATTGTTTTGGGTTCGAGTTTATACACTGTTTTTGTGTTTCCTGTCTAGAGAATATCCTTTAGTATTTGTTGGAGAGCTGGTTTGGTGGTGCAGAATTCTCTCAGTTTTTGCTTGTCTGAAAAGCTTTTGATTTCTCCTTCATACTTGAATGAGATCCTTGCTGGGTACAATTATCTGGGCTGTAGGTTATTTTCTTTCATCATTTTAAGTATGTCTTGCCATTCCCTCCTGGCTTGAAGAGTTTCTATTGAAAGATCAGCTGTTATCCTTATGGGAATTCCCTTGTGTGTTATTTGTTGTTTTTCCCTTGCTGCTTTTAATATTTGTTCTTTGTGTTTGATCTTTGTTAATTTGATTAATATGTGTCTTGGGGTGTTTCTCCTTGGGTTTATCCTGTTTGGGACTCTCTGGGTTTCTTGGACTTGGGTGATTATTTCCTTCCCCATTTTAGGGAAGTTTTCCACTATCATCTCCTCAAGTATTTTCTCATGGTCTTTCTTTTTGTCTTCTTCTTCTGGAACCCCTATGATTCGAATGTTGTAGCGTTTAATATTGTCCTGGAGGTCTCTGAGATTGTCCTCATTTCTTTTAATTCGTTTTTCTTTTATCGTCTCTGATTCATTTATTTCTACCATTCTATCTTCTAATTCACTAATCCTATCTTCTGCCTCTGTTATTCTACTATTTGTTGCCTCCAGAGTGTTTTTAATTTCATTTATTGTATTATTCATTATATATTGACTCTCTTTTATTTCTTCTAGGTCCTTGTTAAACCTTTCTTGCATCTTCTCAATCCTTGTCTCCAGGCTATTTATCTGTGATTCCATTTTAGTTTCAAGATTTTGGATCAATTTCACTATCATTATTCGGAATTCTTTATCAGGTAGATTCCCTATCTCTTCCTCTTTTGTTTGGTTTGGTGGGCATTTATCCTGTTCCTTTATCTGCTGAGTATTCCTCTGTCTCTTCATCTTGTTTAAATTGCTGAGTTTGGGGTGTCCTTTCTGTATTCTGGCAGTTTGTGGAGTTCTCTTTATTGTGGCGTTTCCTCACTGTGTGTGGGTTTGTACAGGTGGCTTGTCAAGGTTTCCTGGTTAGGGAAGCTTGTGTCGGTGTTCTGGTGGGTGGAGCTGTATTTCTTCTCTCTGGAGTGCAATGAAATGTCCAGTAATGAGTTATGAGATGTCTATAGTTTTGGGGTGACTTTGGGCAGCCTGTATCTTGAAGCTCAGGGCTGTGTTCCTTTGTTGCTGGAGAATTTGCTTGGTATGTCTTGCCCTGGAACTTATTGGCCCTTGTGTGGTGCTTGGTTTCAGTGTCGGTATGGAGGCATTTGATGAGCTCCTGTCAATTAATGTTCCTTGGAGTCAGGAGTTCCCTGGAGTCAGGGTTTGGACTTAAGTCTCCTGCTTCCGGTTATCGGTCTTATTTTTACAGTAGTTTCAAAACTTCTCCTTCTATACAGCACCATTGATAAAACATCTACATTAAAGATGAAAAGTTTCTCTACGGTGAGGGTCACTTAGAGAGGTTCACGGGGTTACATGGAGAAGAGAAGAGGGAGGAGGGAGTTAGAGGTGACCCAAATGAGATGAGATGAATCAATAGTGGAGAGAGTGGGCTAGCCAGTAGTCACTTCCTTATGTGCACTCCACAACTGGACCACTCAGAGATGTTCACAGAGTTATACAGAGAAGAGAAGAAGGAGGAAGGTGACAGAGGTGGCCAGAAGGATAAAAGTGGGGAATGAAAAGGAGGGAGACAGATCCAGCCAGTAATCAGTTCCCTAAGGGTTCTCCACCGTCTGGAACACACAGAAATTCACAGAGTTGGGTAGAGTAGAGAGGGGTTAGGGAGGAGACACAGGCGACCTGGTGGAGAAAAAGGAGAGTCCAAAGGGAGAGAGAGCAGTCAAGCCAGTAATCTCGCTCCCTAGTGAAAAATGGGTCCTGAAGATTGGGTTCTTAAAGGTACAAAATTGGTAACAAATACATAAAAGCAAAAATTGAAAATCTAGAGTAGAGTTTGGAATTTCAAAAATACGATGTTAAAGAAAAGAAGAAGGAAAAGAGAGAAAAACAAACAAACAAAAACAAACAAGGTCACGAAAATTATAAAGAAAGTACAGGTACAAAATTGATAACTAATACCAAAAAGCAAAAATTAAAAATCTAGAGTAGAGTTTGGAATTTCAAAAATACAATGTTAAAAAAAAAAAAAGAAGAAAAATAAAGAGAGAAAACAAACAAAAACAAATAATGTCACAACAATTATAAAGAAAATACAGGTACAAAATTGATATCAAATACCAAAAAGCATAAATTAAAAATCTAGAGTAGAGTTTGGAATTTCAGATATACAATGTTATATAAAAGAAGAAGAGAAAGAAACAGAGAAGAAGAATAAAAAAAAAAGTCACAGAAATTATATAAAAAAAAACTATAGGTACAAAATCGATAACATATACCAAAAAAGCAAAAATTAAAAATCTAGAGTAGAGTTTGGAATTTCAAAAATACAATGTTAAAGAAAAGAAGGAAAAAACAAACAAAAAAAAGACACAAGGTCAAAAAATTATAAAATATATATATATGAAGTTTGCTGAAGAAGAAAAAAATAGGGTCTTTTTTTTTTTTCCAAAGTAATAGGTTATAAAAGTGAAAATTAAAGGAACAATAGAGGACTTAATTTTTTTTTAATTAAAAAAAAAAGAATGATTGTAAAAATAATAAAAATATACCTAGGACTTTCTTGGTTTTGTTGTGGGTGTTGTGGGTTCAGTTCATTTTTGGCTAGTTCCTTGGTCCGACTTATATTTCTCAAGATCTATAGGCCCCTTCCTATGTAGTCCGTAGTAACCACAGGGTTTTGATCTATTGCCTGTAGCTTCCAAGGCGTTTCCCTCTGTTATATCTTCTTCTGTTTGCTAGTCTCTTCAGTATCTGGTTTCCGCCCTGACACAAAGGGGACGGTGGAGGACACTTTTTTTTTTTTTTTAGGCTTACTTGTTCAGTCGCGCTGTGGGGAGGGAGGGAGGGAGGGATGCTGCAAACAAATAACACTGGCGTGGGCTCGCAGTGCCTCAGCCACCCTGGGTCTGCCCCCGCTCACGGCACGTGTAGCCACCCTGCCCACACTGTTCGGGCTCTAGGTTGTTCCGCCGGGAACAATCCGAGGCCGGCCCTGGGTTGCATGCACCTCCCAGGTCCAAGCCGCTCAGATTCAGGCACTCGGGTAGTCCTCAGAGGCGCAGACTCAGTTGGGCCTGCGTTTTGTGCTCTTCCCAGGTCCGAGCAGCTCAGGTGATGAGGTGTTCGGCGAGCGCCAATGCTGCGACTTATCGCCTCCCCGCCACTCGGTTATCTGGGTGTAAAACCGGCGCACCTTCTCAGGCAGATGTTGATCGTCCAGACCCCCAAGAAGTTTTAGTTAGCAAAGAAGCCTGCTTACAGTTTTATAGATAATGTCTCTCTGGGGCTGCGATTGCCCCCTTCCGGCTCTGGCTGCCTGTCACCGGAGGGGGAAGGTCTGCAGCCGGCTATCTCTGTTCAGTCCTTTGTTCCGTGCGTGGGCCTGGCGGTCTTAGGTTAGGGCTGGCTTTTCGCGTGGTAGATATCCCAGTCTGGTTTGCTAGCCCAAATTATTTCGCTCAGATAGCGCTCAGGGTATTCAGGCCAGATTCTTACTCTCAGCGATGCAGCCCGTTCCGCGCCTCCCTGCCCAGCCCCCGCTTGCTAATGGCGGATGCAGGCATCTGCGCTGCTTTTCCGCTGGGGGAGTTACCGTAGGGCTCGCAATCTGCAAGTTTTAATTGTTTATTTATTTTTTCTCCCTGTTATGTTGCCCTCTGTGCTTCCAAAGCTCGGCACAGATTCGGCAGTGAGAAGGTTTCCCGGTGTTTGGAAACTTCTCTCTTTTTAAGATTCCCTTCCCGGGACAGAACTCCGTCCCTCCCTCTTTTGTCTCTTTTTTTTGTCTTTAATATTTTTTCCTACCTCCTTTCGAAGAGTTGGGTTGCTTTTCTGGGTGCCTGATGTCCTCTGCCGGCATTCAGAAGTTGTTTTGTGGAATTTACTCGACGTTTAAATGCTCTTTTGATGAATTTGTGGGGTGAGAAACTGTTCTCCCCGTCCTACTCCTCCGCCATCTTGGCTCCTCCCCCCCATTTTATAATTCTACCAACAGTGCATGAAAATTCCAATTTTTCAACACACTCTGAACACTTGTAACTGTCTTTCTGATTTTAGCTATTGTTACCAAATCCAAGCTTGGTCTGTTTGCCGCATGACAGGCAAATAATCAGGAGATGAGGTATTGAGACAAGGAATAGAACGGAACAGTGACTTTATTTGAAAAGCCGGGCATCTGAGAAGATGGCAGATAAGTGTTTCTAGTCTTATCAGGGTCTGGATGCTAGTATCTTTTGTAGAACAGAGAGAGGGACAAGGTGAGGAAGTAAAAAATGCCATTAGCCTTGCAGAATATCTCCTGGATTAACCAGCAGTGGGGAGGGGCCGGGATAACTTTTTTTTCCTGCAACCTTTCACAAGTGGGCAGGGTCAAAATGTCTCCCTGTGAGCTGAACAAAGGCACCTTAGTTAAACTTTGAGACAGAGGGGCGGGTTTCCCATTTCAGGCAGAGAGGCAGGCCATTATGTATGCTTACAGCTTACAGACAGCATCCTTTCAGTGATTATAGTAAAAAAAGCAATGGAGAGCAAAGGCTAAAGTAAAACAAATCCAACAAGGAGTCAGATTCTGTTCTTCCCTTGCTACTCTCACAGTGGGTATGAAGTGGTATTTTTCTGGTTTTTCACTTGCATTTCTCTGATACCTAATATTCCTGGTTATCTGTACATGCTTATTGGTCATTTGTGTATCCTTTTTGGAAAAATACCTATTCAGATCTTTTGACTGTTTTTAAACTGGGCCATCTGTCCTTTTCTTGATGAGTTTTGAGATCTCCAGGTGTTCTGGATACTATTTCCTTATTAGATATGATTTCCAAATATTTTCTCCCATTGTATGGGTTGTCTTTTTACTTTTGACAAAGTGTAAAGGACAGTGTCCTTTGAAACACAAAATATTTTAGTTTTGAAGTCCAATTTATTTTCTTTTGTTGCTTGTGTTTTTGATGTTTAAGAACTCAATGACTAAGGTCACAAAGGTTTATTCTTCTACAGTTTTTGCTCTGTCCATTTTGAGTTAATTTTTGTATACTGTGTGCGGAAGGGGTCCAACTTCATTCTTTTGCATGTGAATATCTAGGTATCCCAGCTCCATCTGTTAAATACTCTTCTTTCCCCACTAAATTGTTCTCATAAATCTAGATTTAAATAGGTATTGTGCAGAATATAAAACAATGATCAGCTCAACTGTTTGGGATCAACCTGAAAGTTTGAAAAATGCAGAAGTCAAGTCTACTTTTATATCTACTTCCTATTGAACAGTCTGATAAAGACAATGACTCACAAAGATACCGAGATCCATTTAATAGTTTTTGAAGATTTTTTTCCTGTAAAATGGCTTGTATTTCCACAGATACAATAGTGAAGAAATAAACTTTTCAATTTGACATGAAATATAAAAGAACAGTTTTACAAATATATCCATAAAATTTAACTGCTCATAACACTATACATGGTAAATATGACCACCCTCTTAGCTTCTAGACTATTTAATACAGAGAAACAATCTGTCATCTCAGCTAAAAAGAAACAACTTCCCTTTTATCGAGTTTTTGTTTGTTTAGAAATAGTTAAGTAGAACTGGAAAAATATTTGCTTTTCCCTATCTTCCTCTAGGGATTCTGCATAAGGGTGAAAACTTGAGAGGATATTAGTTTTACTAAAAAGAAATACTGAACCTTCTGTTTTACTGCTTCAATAATGCTTACATTCTTTTAAAAAGGTTCTGGAGTTGTCTTACTGGTCTTTGACTGGGTCATAAAGAAATGATAACAGAGCCATGCTCTCCTTCTAGCACTCAAGGAGGAACTTCATACCCTCTGCCCACGAAGGCTAAACTGTGGAGATGTAAGAGCTACAGCCAAAAGAACAGAGCTGGATCCGGCTTAAAATCAAGATTCTGTTGTTTGTCTATCAGAAATTCCACTGTTAAAAGGCAGGATTGCATGAAGCTGACAAGTGTTTTTTAGCCAGCATTAACAACATCGTGATCATATATCCTTTCAATCCAAAGAACAGAATGGATTTAAAAAGGAACATTGATCAAAATCATAGAACTGCAGGTAACAACTCTGTAACCTATGTTACACTTAAATTAAGGAGAAAACATGCTCCTTTTTAAACTCTCAAAAAGTGCCCAAATAACAATACTGAGCTCCCAAACAGCAGGGGTTGAAAAAAAATTTTTTTAATGTAAGCAAAAATAAAGCACTGAAGCTTTATGAAGAAAAGAGTTCTCCTCAACTTTGATAATATAGTAGATGTAATAACTTAAAAGTAATTTCCCTACTGATCCTGGAAATAAATTCTACTACAATCATGTGTATGCCAGTTCTTGGCATATTTCTGCATCCAGATTCATTAGTCTCCTTAATGGAGCCCATCATTTTTCCAATGGCTTTCTCCTTTCTTTAAACCCTAACCCTGAAATTCTATAACCAGTTATGTCACGTGGCTTCCCTGAGGCACAAAGGTACCAAACTCTATAATTAACTATCGAGGAATGATAAATATGCTATTTATATTAAAAGACTTTAATTCTTTTGGGCTACAGTTAGAAAAAAAAACCAGAAAGCATAATACTTACTCTGCCATGTGAACTGTAGCCCTTCTTGCAAAAAGTGAAACCAAATAAGGAAAATGTAGAGTTGCAGCATGCATGACCTGGCAGCACCGATTAGTGATAATAAAAAAAAATTCCAGGCTAGAAAAATATTCAGAGTTGTATCCCATTAACTCTGAACCTTTTTTTTTCTTTTTCTTCTTCTTTTTTGGCAATAAACTGGCATAAACAACTGGGGGTGGGGGGCGGTGGGTGGAAAACTATGGGAATACATCACTGGGGTTTTTCTGGAAATGTAGTCACAAAAGGCATTTTGGTCAGGCTGAGATCAGGATAATTAGTCTGCAATTTCCTATGTATACACCTGGGAAGTGGGATTTGTCCTTGAATGTGATGTCAAGCAAGACATAACAACAGGCATGACCTCTGAGAAGTTACCTTTTCTGAACTATATGACTCTACTCTGAGCTAGAGTTCTTTATTCTCACAAATGAAATTGCTCTCAAATATGGGGAGTAGGGGGAGTCTCATTAATCAACGTTAGCAGATCTTACTGGAAGTGGCCAAGATGAGCCTGGCTTCCTTCTACAGAGGTGTGACCTAGCTGTGGTTCCCCAGGCAGGGGAAAGGGAACCTCACTTGGAAGTCAGAAGAAAAGATGTGGGTGGCACTAACAGAGGGTGGGTCACTGTTACCCCTTCCAAGAGCTTGGAATCTTTTACCCAAGTTTACTAAAATTCAAAGCTTTCAAGTTGGAACATAACTATTTTGGGGCATCAGCATAGGCTGATGTAGAAGTACTACACTTTAACTACTATAGTCCTTGAAATAGAAAATTATATCAGATGGTGACTTTTTGGGAAAAAAAAGTTTTTGATAGTCTTGCATCTAGAAAGGCTAAGATATTACCTATTTATCTTACAAGATGCTTTTTAAGGTATCAAGACTCCTCAAATCACCTTCTTCATATGGCAAGAAAAGGGACTGTGTGCTTCCTGCATCATTTTGTGGAGCCTAAAGCGGCACAGATTGCATTGGTAAAAGCTAACCATGGGAGACTCTGGGTATGTCAAAAGGCATTCGATATTCTGGGCAATTTCATTTTTTTGTTTCATTCTCTATCTGCAGGTTGAGCAAGCTATACAGAATACAGTAAGCTATCAATAAGAGGACTGTTGTTGGATTTTCACAGCACTTAAAAATTACCAAAACAAAACCACCTCATCATAAACAATAATCTCCACTAAGAAGTAAAGCTATTTGAAAACTTAGAGGCTGAACTTTTTATATATTAAATCAACTTAAGCAGCAGCAATCAAGATGAATAGATCTTATCATGTTAAGGAAAAGGGCTTTCAAAATGGGTTAGAACAAGTGAAAATAGGCAAAATATTTGCCAGCAGGCAAACCATGGAAAAATCCAATTAGAACAGGAATACAGTATATTAGAATCATATAAATTATATATCTTTACAAAGGTTAAAAAAATGCGGCACGAATCTGCAATGGTCAATTTAAGAGGATGTTAATTTAAACAGTTGCTCCATGTGGCAGGAAGCTTTCATCCCAGCCAGCTCTGGCAGGGGCATGTCCTGAAGGATCTTTGCATCATGGGAATGGTGATACACTGGTACCGAGCACAGAGAACGAACATCCAAGAATTATTATTCAAAAATGAAATGAAACTAACAGAGAGGGCTGGTGGAGCTCATATGAAATTCTGATTTAATTATTCCTCAGTAAACACTCATTTGCTCTCTCGAAATCAGGAATTTCAAATGCTCTCTGCAGATGTACCACTTGGTGTTGTGTATCTAATGATTACATTTAAATTTAGTTTGATTTGCAAACATTTTCAAAACTTACAGGGCTCTGTAAGCTGCAGTGGAAGGCGACAGATGGCAGAAGGGGAGCGAACAAAACTGACTGCATCGTTGTAACATGTTGCTTTTAAGTTCACAGAATTTTGGCTTTCTTAAGAAAAACTTAGGAAACCCCAACAAGTGGTTTTAAAGAGTAAAACCTTATTTCTAATCACTCTTCAATTACTCGGTAAGCAAATGAACTTGATATTATATAACCTGGGCCATGTTTCCTGCTGCAATAATCACCTTCATTTAATGAATGTTTAATAAGAGTTGTTACATTTTAATCAACCAAATAGTTCTACCCATGCAAGATGAGTGTCAGGGACACAGACCATGGCAGATCAAAAGGCAGACCAAAAAGTTATAGAAAATTCTTTGTTTGAAATGCCAAGGGATTTGATGAATGTGTGTATAAAGTAATTAAATTCCACTGAAGTTAAAAGAAATAATAATAATGACAACATATTCCCTCCCCTCAAAAGAAAAATTTAAAAAGCCCCAGATTTCAAAACAACCACCTGTACTTAAGGTCTCCTGTCCCCAACATCATCTTACAGAGCCACTCTTTTGGCATCTAGTCAGATTCTAATCTGTATTAAGTATTTCCAGACATGGCATGACTACAACCTATACCACGCAGCACCGAAGGTTGCAATTAAGAGCCAACAACTTTTGAATACATTTCTTCTGGAGTTTTAAAATAGGATTTAAACTCCAGTCCCAGTTTACCAAAGAAACCCCAAGGTTGAAATGAAAGCATGGCATTTTAAATCCAATTGTTACAAAGGTATTACGGTTTAATCAAGCACACTTCAATGATGATGCCGCTGTTTTGAGCATGCAACACACCACTTTTATGGTCAATGCCTGGCATGTTTCATCACCGTGCCCCTCTTTCTTCCTAGCTTCAGGACCCCCCCCCCTCCCCCAAATAAACGGCATTATAAAAAGGTAAAATCTAGAGTTAGTGGCAAAATCTTCACAGTAACTTGTTAATAAAGTCATTGATGGCTCTTGAGGGCATCAATCAACTGGACCTTGGAAAATCAATTTGATGCAGTTCTGTTCCCCAAGCAGCTGTGTGGCACAGAAAGGGCAGGCGGCATGAAAGGCGTGAGTTCCGTGAGGCAGCGGGATCTGAGACCAATATTTCGCAGACTTCTCTGAGCACACGTGTCCACAAGGGGTGAAAGCATGAGTGGGCGGTCCCGCGTCTACGTAGAAGCCCGCCTCGCAGCCGAGCCAGAGCGGCACGTAGGGGCCCACAGTCCTGCACATGGGACACTCCCTCTCGTTGGCCTCCGTGTCGCTGCGATGGCCCCAGTTGTGGTAGCCGTGCACGTGGCCGCAGCTGAGGTACGCCCAGGGCTGCTTCTCCTCCACCACCTCTTTTCTGTTGATGCTGGGGAAGGCTAAGGTGTTGAGCCCCACTGGACACTGCGGCCGCGCCGCATTGATCTCCTGCCGCAGGGCTTCGATGTGCTTCTGGGTTGGGGTGTGAAAGAGGCCATCTGCTGTTCTCCAGAGCAGGGTGGCCCCGCACAGGTCGATGAGGGAGCCATCCTGCAGGACGTTGGTCTCAGTTTCCACCTACAAGTTTGACAGACATGTCTTTTTAAAGCAAAAATTGGCAAATCTTGCCAGTGTTCTTTCCTCTTAAAGATCAGCTATGAAATAAAAACGAGGCAGTTTATCCCACAGCCTCCTTGAAAACTAGGAGGGTAACTAGCCCCTCTGAGCCTCCCTTTCCTCATCTGAACATTGGATATAAATCATATATGTGATACATAATAAAGGCACAAGCTTGAATACACTTAATTTTACATGTTCAATTAATGGAGTGGTTTATTTTTCTTTTAAAAAATCATTTTAATTGGAGGATAATTACTATGGTTGTAACTGTAGTGGTTATTTTAACAAACTTCACAAGTCTCCTTCGATTTTTATTTTTCCTCCTCAATAGCACACCACCTCCTTGGTCTCATAAGGCATAGGAGATGTCCAACCAGTTCATCTGGTGAAGACTTATGCTGATTTCGACCACAGTCAATTCAGAAGACCCTTGGTGGGCCTTGCAATAAACACTGCACTGCTGCCAGTGACTCCTGGTGACCTTTAGCTTCACACGATCTATCATTCAGCCTGCATTCCTAAGGTTTGAAGCAGAAACATTTACTGTGAGCTTCAGAACATCATTTAAAAGACTGGCAGTGCTACATACCAAGTGCTCACAGGACTGATTAACAGCTGACACGCAGCACAGTTAGACATGGTCCACAGAAACCTCATCCCTGCCTCCGTGTGCCACCTGCGCTCTATGGATGCACTCAGGTGAACTGCCCTCTGGCACGTGCATGAGTCCCCTCTGCCTAGAATTCTCTGTCTGGGCTCACCCCATCCTAGTCTACCCCAGGGCCTGGCAAACTCCCACTCATCATTCAAGGCTTACTTGGATGGCACTTTGCCTAGAAGTTGTCCTTTAATAATGAAAGCAGTCCTTCCCTAAAAAAGTATCAAATACTGTTAGAAAAAGGTAAAATCCCAACAAAATGATAGATCTTAATATTTTACAGGAAAAACACAGAGACAGGTTTTCAATAGCCTTTAAGTTGCTGAATCTCTCTCCTCACTCCACCGCCCCCCCTGAACACCTCCTGATCTCCTCCCTTCTTGCTAGATGTCAGGAGTCTCCCTTGTCCCTTGACAACAGATAATTCTCAGGGGAGGTTTCATCTCTGCATGAAACTGGGTAAGAACACTGCTGGGGTAATAAATTGGAGTTTGGGTCACATTTTTTTTCCCCCCTTATGATTACTTTTTATTCATTGCTTTTTGTTTATATCAGTGATACATACATATATATATCTATTCTTCTAAAAATTATTTTTAATTAAAGGATAATTGATTTACAATTTGTATTGGTTTCCACCAAACATCAACATTAATCAGCCATAGGTATATTTATGTCCCCTCCCTCTTGAACATCCCTCCCAAAATTCTTTTCCCATTTAGGTTATTACAGAATATTGAGCAGAGTTCCCTGTTGTATACAGTAGGTCCTTGTTGGTTAATCTATTTTAAATATAGTAGTGTGTTTATGTCAATCCCAAATTCCCAATTTGTCCCTCCCCCTACCTTTCCCATTTGGTAACCACAGGTGTGTTTTCTACTTCTGTGAGTTTGTTCGTCTCGTAAGTAAGGGCATTTGTATCACTTTTTAAAAGATTCCTCATGTAATAGAATATCAGGATATTTGTCTTTCTCTTCTTACTTACTTCAGTTAGTATGATAATCTCCAAGTTTATACATCTTGCAATAACCTTGAAATGAGGTTATTTCATTCTTTTTAAGAACTAAGTAATATTCCACTGTATATATGTACATCTCTCTCTCTTTTTTTTTTTATAAAATGTTTAATTTATTGGTCTTTGGGGAAATCTGATGCATCACCAGTGTATTACAACTGAGCCATTAATCTTGTAGCTTCATCAACATTAACTGCTGTTTTCATGACACTGCTAACAAATCAGCTGTTTCTGCAGAGGTTCAAGGGAAAGGCCTTTTGAGAAGTTTGCAACTTTCTTTTCTTTATCTACAAAAGCTTTATTCACTCTGGTAACTTTTTCATCATTCGCAATGTTTATCTTCTTATGATTAGTGGCAACTGGTTTTGCTTTATTTTTAACCTTAAAGCTTTTTTGGCTGGCTGTGTGGAATACATTCCTAGACTTCTGCCCTAGTAGTTTGTTCTTGGCCATGGTCTCTCACCAGACCTCCAATACCCTTGTGCAGTTGGCTCAAGTTCCAGGTGACACTATCTCAAACCACAGCTTCTTTATCCATTCATTTGTTGACATTTAGATTGTTTCCATGTCTTGGCTATTGTAAACAGTGCTGCAGTGAACACTGGGGTATATGTGTCCTTCCAAATCATGAATTTCTCTAGATGTATGCCCAGAAGTAGAATTGTTGAATCACACGGTAACTCTTTTAGATTTTTACCTGGAGAATCCCATGGATGGAGGAGCCTGGCAGGCTACAGTTCATGGTCGCAGAGAGTCAGACATGACTAAGGGACTAACACTTTCGTTTTCACATTATCAACACTGTAGGAGAGTTCCTTCCCTTTCCTCTACATCCTCTCCAGCATGTACTGTTTGTAGATTTTTTGATGGCCATTCAGACTGGTCTCAGGTGATATGTCATTTTGATCTTCATTTCTCTAATAATTAGTGATGGTAAACATCTTTTCATGTACCTGTTTGCCATTGGTCTGTCTTCTTTGGAGAAATGTCTTCTCAGTTTTTGATTTTATTTTTTTTTTTTGATATTGAGTTTCATGAGCTGTTTGTAAATTTTGGAGATTAATTCCTTGTGGGGTGCATCATTTACAAATATTTTCTCCCATTCTATGGATTGTGTCATTTTGTTTATGGTTTTCTTTGCTGTGCAAAAGTTTTTGAGTTTAGTTAGGTACCATTTGTTTATTTTTGTTTTTATTTTTGTTATTCTAGGAGACAGTGCTGAAAAAAAATATTGCTATGATTTTTGTCAGTGTTCTGCCTATATTTTCCTGCAAGAGTTTTGTACTTTTAGGTCTTTAACCCATTTTGAGTTTATTTTGTGTATGGTATTAAAGAATGTTCTAATTTCATTATTTTACATGTAGCTGTTCAGTTCTCCTTATAAAAGAATATTTTTCCTCCATCATATAGTTTTGTCTCCTTTGATATAGATTAATTGACCATAGGTACCTAAGATTGTTTCTGGATCTTCTATCTTGTTTCATTGATGTATATTTCTGTTTTTGCACCAGTACCATACTGTTCTTATGACTGTACTTTTGTAGTATAGTCTAAAGATGGGGAAACTGATTCCTCTGGCTCTGTACTTCTTTCTCAAGATTGCTTTGACTATTTACAGTCTTTTGTGTTTCCATAAAGATTTCTAGTTCTATGAAAAATGCCATAGGTAATTTGATAGAGATTGCATTAAATCTGTAGATTGCCTTGGCTAGTATGGCCATTTTCATAATATTGATTCTTTTAATCCAAGAACATGATATACTTTTCCATCTGTCTGCATCATCTTTGTTTTCTTTCATCAGTGTCTTATGGTTTTTAGAATATAGGTTTTTGCTTCCTTAGGTAGATTTATTCTTATGTATTTTATTCTTTTTGATGTGATGATAAATGGAATTGTTTCTTTAATTTCTGTTTCTAATCTTTTGTTGTTAGTGTATAGAAATGCAACAGATTTCTATGCATTAATTTTGTATCCTGCAACTTTACAAATTCACTGATGAGCTCTAGTAGTTTTCTAGTAGCATCTTAGGATGCTAAGGATTTGCTATGTACAGAATCATGTCCTCTTCAAACAGTGACAGTTTTACTTTTTTTACAGTTTGGATTCCATTGTTTATTTATTCTGATTGCTGTGGCTAGGACTTCCAAAATTATGCTGAATAGAAGTGGTGAGAGTGGACCTCCTTGTCTTATTCCTGATCTTAGAGGAAATACTTTCAGCTTTTCATTGTTGAGTGTGATGTTAGCTGTGGGTTTGTCATATATCATCACCTTTATTATGTTGCGATATGTTCCTTCTGTGGTCACTCTCTGAAGCGTTTTTATCCAAAATGGATGTTGACTATTATCAAAAGCTTTTTCTGCATCTTTTGAGATGATCATATGATTTATATTCTTCAGTTTGTTGATGTGGTATATCACACTGACTGATTTGCTGATATTGAAAAATTCTTGCATCCCTGATATAAATCCCACTTGATCATAGTGTATGATCCTTTTACTGTATTGTTGGAGTAGGTTTGCTAGTGTTTTGTTCAGGATTTTTGCCTCTGTATTGATTATATTTGCCTGTGGTTTTCTTTTTGCATGTATGATATCTATCTGGTTTTGGAATCAGGGTAACGGTGGCCTCAGAGGATGAATTCAGAAGTGTTCCTTCCTCTGCAATTTTTTGGAGTAGTTTCAAAAGGATAAGTATTAACTCATCTCTAAATGGTAGAATTCACCTGTGAAGCCATCTGGTCCTGGTCTTTTGCTTCTTGGAAGTTTTAAAATTACTGACTCAATTTCTGCACTGTTAATTGGTCTGTTCATTTTTTTCTATTTTTCCTTGGTTTAGTTTTGGGAGAGTGTACCTTTTAAAGAATTTGTCCAATTCTTCTAGATTATCCATTTTGCTGGCATATAGTTGCATATAGTAGTCTCTTTTGATCCTTTGTATTTCTGTGGTGTGGTTGTAATTTCTCCGTTTTCATTTGTGATTGTAATAATTTGGGCCCTCTCCCCTTTTTCTCCTTTTTTTAATCGTCTACAATTGCTCTACAATATTGTGTTAGTTTCTGTTGTACAAGGACGTGAATCATGTGATATATATATATCCCCTCCCTCTTGGACCTTCCTCCCACTCCCTTATCTCACCCATCTATGTCATCACAGAGCAACAAGCTGAGCTCCCTGTGATATACAGCAGCTTCCCACTAGCCATCTGTTCTACACATGGTAGTGTATATATGTCATTACTAATCTCCGAATTCGTCAAACCCTCCCCTTCACCCCCCCGCATCCACATGTGTGTTCTCTATGTCTGTGCCTCCATTCCTGCCCTGCTAATAGGTTCACCTGTACCATTTTTCTAAATTCCACACATATGTATTACTATACAATATTTGTTTTTCTGACTTCACTCTGTATGACAGACTCTAGGTCCATCCACATCCCTACAAATGACCCAACTTCATTCCTTTTTATGGCTAATAATCCATTGCATATATGTACCATGTTTTCTTTATCCATTCATCTGTTGATGGACATTTAGGTTGCTTCTATGTCCTGGCTATTGTAAGCAGTGCTGCAATGAACACTAGGGTACTTGTATCTTTTTGAATTATGGTTTTCTCAGGGTGAATGCCCAGTAGTGGGATTGCTGGATCATATGACAAACTATTTTTAGTTTTTTAAGGAACCTCCATATTGTTCTCCATAATGGCTGTTCAATTTACATTCCTACCAACACTGCAAGAACGTTCTCTTTTCTCCACATCCTCTCTAGCATTTATTGTTTGTAGATTTTTTTTGATGATGGCTATTCTGACCAGTGTGAGGTGATACTTCATTGTAGTTTTGATTTGCATTTCTCTAATAATTAGTGATGTTGAGCATCTTTCCACGAGCCTCTTGCCCATTTGTATGTCATTTTTGAGGAAATGTCTATCTAGGTCTTCCCATTTTTTGATTGGGTTGTTTTTTGTTTTGATATTAAACTGCATGAGCTGCTTATTTTGGAGACTAATCCTCCAAAGCAACTGTCTTTGTCAGTTGCTTCATTTGCAAATATCTTCTCCCATTCTGAGGGTTATCTTTTCATCTTGTTTATCATTTCCTTTGCTGTCCACAAGCTTTTAAGTTTAATTAGGTCCTATTTGTTTACTTTTAATTTTTATTATAGTAGGTAGGTCAAAAAAGATCTTTCTGTGATTTATATCAAAGAGTGTTTTTCCTGTATTTTCCTCTGTGTGTTTTATAGTGTCTAATCTAACATTTAGGTCTTTAATTCACTTTGAGTTTATTTTTGAATATGGTGTTAAAAGAATGTTCTAATTTCATTCTTTTACATGTAGCCGCCTGGTTTTCCCCAGGACTAATTTATTGAAGAAATTATTCTCCATTGTATATTCTTACCTCCTTTGTCACAGATTGGGTAACACAAGTTTGTGAGTTTATCTTTGGGTTTCTATCTTGTACCATTGATCTATATTTCTGTTTTTGTGCCAGTATCATATTGTCTTGATTACTGTAGCTTTACAGTATAGTCTGAAGTCAGGGAGTTTGATTTTCCCAGTTCCACTTTTCTTTCTCAAGATTGCTTTGGCTATTCGGGGTCTTTTGAGTTTCTATACCAATTGTAAATTTTGGGGGTTCTAATTCTGTTAAAAATGCCATTGGTAACTTAATAGGGATTGCATTGAATCTGTAGATTGCTTTGGGTGATATAGTCATTTTCACAATATTGATTCTTTTATTCAAGAACATGGTGTATCCCTCCCCATCTGTGTCATCTTTGGTTTCTTTCATCAGTGCTTTATTGTTTGAGTACAGTCTTTTGCCTTCTTAGGTAGGTTTATTTCTAGGTATTTTATTCTTTTTGGTGCAGTGGTTATGGCATTGTCTCCTTAAATTCTTGTTATCTTTCATTGTTAATGTATAGGAATGCAATAAGTTTCTATGTATTAATTTTGTGCCCTGCAGCTTTACCAAATTCATTGATGAGCTCAAGCAGTTTTCAGATGCATCATTAAGATTTTCTGTGTACAGTTATCATGTCATTTGCAAACAGTGACAGTTTTACTTCTTTCCCAATTTGTATTCCTTTTACTTCTATTTCTTCTCTGATTGCTGTGGCTAGGACTTCCAAAACTATATGGAATAACAGTAGTGAGAGTGGACACCTTGTCTTGTTCCAGAACTTAGAGGAAATGGTTTCATTTTTCACCATTGAGAATGATGTTTGCTGCGGGTTTGTTGTATATGGGGTTTATTATGTTGAGGTTTGTTGTTGTTCAGCCGCTAAGTCATGTCCAACTCTTTATGACGCCATGGACTGTAGTATGCTCATGTCCATTGAATCAGTGATGCTATCTACATCTCATGCTCTGCTGCCCTCTTTTTCTTTTGTCTTCAATCTTTCCCAGCATCAGTCTTTTCCAGTGAGCCGGCTTCTCATGTCAGGTGGCCAAAATATCAGAGTTTTAGCATCAGTCCTTGCAATGAATATTCAGGGTTGATTTCCTTTAGGACTGATTGGTTTGATCTCCTTGCTCTCCAAGAGACTCTCAAGAGTCTTCTCCGGAACCACAATTCAAAAGTATCAGTTCTTCAGTGCTCAGCCTTCCTTATGTTCTAACTCTCACATCTGTATATGACTACTGGAAAAACCATAGCTTTGACTATATGAACCTTTGCTGGCAAAGTGATGTCTCTGCTTTTTAATACACTGTCTAGGTTTTGTCATAGCTTTCCTTCTAAGAAGCAAGCATCTTTTAATTTCATGGCTGCAGTATGTTGAGATAGGTTCTCCTTATGCCCACTTTCTGGAGAGTTTTCTTTTTTTTTAAATCATAAATGGGTGTTGAATTTTGTCAAAAGCTTTTTATACATTTATTGAGATAAGCATATGGTTTTTATTCTTTAATTGTTAATATGTCGTATCACATTGGTTGATTTGCATATATTGAAGAATCCTTGCATCCTTGGGATAAATCCCACTTGATCATGATGTGATCCTTTTAATTTGTTGTTATATTCTGTTAGCTAGTATTTTGTTGCAAATTTCTGTGTCTATGTCAGTGATATTGGTCTGTAATTTTCTTTTTTGTGATATCTTTGTCTGGTTTTAGTATCAGGGTGATGGTCACCTTGTAGAATGAGTTTGGGATGTTGTTTCCTCTGCAGTTTATTGGAAGAGTTTGAGCAGGATGTGTTAGCTCTTTTTTAAATGCTTGATAGAATTTCTCTGTGAAGCCATCTGGTCCTGGACTTTTGTTTGTTGGAAGATTTTAAATTACACTTTCAATTTCATTACTTGTGATTGGTCTGTTTATATTTTCTATTTCTTTCTAGTTCTGTCTGAGAAAGTTGTTTTGTACAGTTCTTCCAGGTTATCCAATATAGTCGCTTAAGATCTTTGCATTTCTGCAGTGTCAGTTGTAATTTCTTCTTTTTCATTTCTAATTTCACTGATTTGAATTCTCTCCTTTTTTCTTGATGATTCTGGCTAAAGGTTTATAAATTTTATCTCCTCAAAGAACCAAATTTTAGTTTTATTTATCTTTGATATTATTTTCTTTTTCTCTATTTCATTTATTTCTGCTCTGATCTTTATGATTTCTTTCCTTCTAGTAACTTTGGGGTTTGCTTTTGTTCTTCTTTCTCCAGTTGCTTTAGGTGTAAGGTTAGATTGTTTGTTTGAGATTTTTCCTGTTTCTTGAGGTGAGACTAAATTGTTGTTAACTTCCTTCTTAGGATTGCTTTTTGCTGTTGGCCCAGATAGTAAAGAATCTTCCAGCAGTGCAGGAGACCTAGGTTTGATCCCTCGGTTGGGAAGATGCCCTGGAGAAGGGAATGGCTGCCCACTCCAGTATTCTTTCTTGGATGATCCCATGGACAGAGATACCTGGTAGGCTACAGTCCATGGGGTTGCAAACAGTTGAACATGACTGAGCAACTAACACAGTAATATACAGAGTTAGGATTGTTGTGCTTCCATTGTGATTTGTTTCTATGTATTTTTTAATTTCCTCTTTTATTTCTTCAGTGATTTCTTGGTTATTTAGTAGTGTTTAACCTCCACGTGTTTGTGTTTTTTACAGTTTTCTTTTTCTTGTGATTGATTTCTAATCTCATAGCATTGTGACTGGAAAAGATGCCTGATATGATTTCAATTTTCTTACATTTACCGAGGCTTGATTTGTGATTAAAGGTGGGATCTCTCTTGGAGAATGTTCCATGTTAATTCTATTGCTTGAGAAGAAAGTCTATTCTGCTTTTAGGTGGAATTTCCTATAAATATCAATCTAGTGTGGACTACTGTGTCATTTAAAGTTTTATTTCCTTATTTTCTGTCTAGATCTGTCCATTGTATAAATATGGTGTTGATGTCCCCTACTATTATTGGGTTACTGTTGATTTACCCTTTTATGGTTGTTAGCATTTGCTTTATGTATCGTGGTGCTTCTATATTGGGTATATAAATATTTATAATTTGTTATATCTTCTTAGATCGATCCCTTGATTATTATGTAGTGATCTTCCTTGTTCTTATAAAGTCATTATTTTAAAGTCTATTTTATCTGTTGAGTATTGCTCCAGCTTTCTTTTTCTATCTCTTCACTTTAAGTCTGTATGTGTCCTAGGTCTGAAGTGGGTTTCTTGTAGACAACATAACATATATACAGGTCTTGTTTTTGTACCCATTCAGCCAGTCTGTGTTTTTTGGTTACATACATTTAAATCCATTTATATTCAAGGTAAATATCAATATTTTGTCTTTAATTTTTGTCAATTTTATTACTATGTATCTTGGCATGTCTCTCTGGGTTTATTCTACCTGGGACTCCCATGCTTCCTGGACTTAGGCGACTGTTTCTTTCCCATGATAGGGAAGTTTTCAGCTACTATCTCTTCAAATATTTTCTCAAGTCCTTTCTCTTCTCCATCTGGGACCCCTATAATGTGAATGTTGGTGCATTTAATTTTGTCCTGGAGGTCTCTTAGATTGTCCTCATTTCTTTTTATTCTTTTATTCTGTCCCACAGCAGTGATTTCTACCGATTCCTTCTATTGTATTGTTCATTTCAATTATTGTATTGTTCTTCTGTTTTAGGTCTTTGTCAAACATTTCTTTTATCTTCTTAGTGTGTGCTTCCATTCTTTTCCTGAGATCCCTTGGTCATCTTTACTATCATTACTGTGAATTGTTTTGGGTAGATCTCCACTTCGCTTAGTTGTTCTTCTGGGGTTGTATCTGTTCCTCTGTCTGGGGTATATTCCTCCCTCTGACATCTCATTTTGTGTAGCTTTCTGTGATTGCAGTGTGTATTCTGAAAGATGCAAGGTTGTAGTTCTTGTTTCTGCTATCTACCCCCTGGTGAATAAGGCTGGTCTTAAGAGGCTTGTGCAGGCTTCCTAGTGGGAGGGACTGCTTCCTGGCCACTGCTGGGTGGAGCTGAGTTTTATCCCTCTGGTACACAGGGTCATGTCAAGGGATATGTTGAGCAGGCAGCTATGTGTTCAGGAGACTTTAAGCAGCCTGTCTCCTACTGAGGAGGGCTGTGATCCCACCCTGTTGGTTGTTTGGCATCCCAGCAATGGAGCCTACAGGCTGTTGGGTAGGGCTAGGTTTTCATGAAAAAATGGCAGCCTTCAGGAGGGCTCATGCCAATGAGTACTCCTCAGAACTACCACTGCCAGTGTCTCTGTCCCCACAGTGAGCCACAGTTGCTCCCTACACAGGAACTCTTTTGATACCAGCAGGTAGGTCTAGTCAGGCCCCTAAGTGGTCATTGTTTCCCATTCCCCCCTCCCCCAAATGCCTCCCGGGTTCTGATATGCACAAGACCTTGTGTATGCCCTCCAAGAATGGAGATTCTGTTTCCCCCAGTCCTGTGGAAGTCCTGTGATCAAAGCCCACTGGCCTTGAAAGCCAGATGCTGTGGGGACTCCTCCTCCTGTTGCCAGAACCCCAGGCTGGGGAGCCTACTGTGTGGCTCAGAAGTCTCACTCTTGTGGGAGAACCAAATATAATTATTTTCTAGTTTGTGGGACAGCCACCCAGTGGGTATTGGATTTGATTTTATTACTACTGTGCCCCTTCTACCACTCCACTGGGGCTTCCCTTTTCACTGGATGTAGGATATCTTTTGTGGTAGGTTCTGGGGGGTTTTATTTTGTTGTTGTTGTTGTTGATGACTGTTTAATAGTTCATTGTGATTTTCACTTTTCGTACAAAGAGGTGAGCTCATATTCTATCATCTTGTCTCTGCCCCCTTAGCCAGGTGGAACAACCTTTTTCCTTCCTGCAAGAAAGTTCTTGGTAAATAACGTAACTTTTGAGTCTATGGTCTCTTATTTTCCACATATTTTTTACTCCTATGTCTAGGATAGGTGTCCCTCTGAGAGACTCCTGTGCCTTCCAGTACTTTCTTATGACTGTGCTGATCACAAATATGCTAATGATTTGTGGCCTCACCTGTAAGTTTTCCAGACGCCACAATTTGAGGGCAGAGCCCTGGGCATCCTGGTCATTATCAGATTCCCAGCCCTTAGCTCCTTCTTAGTCATGGCAACCAATTAGGGACTGGGTATAGCACTGCTCCATTCTTACTCAGTTCTCACAGTAATTCTAAAGGGTATGTACTAGTATTATTCCAGTTACATGGATATGAGGTCAAGTCACCACTTCACAACTGTAGAGCTAAGTGGTAGATCAGGACCTGGAACTATGGCTTGACTTCAGAACTATTAATATGCAGTACCTGCTCAAACAGCAGCATGTTTTCCCTCTTAGTTGTTATTTTTACATGTTCTTTCTATCTTTGAACAAAATACATGAATGAGAGTTGGCAAGAAACTTATCCTGTTATGTGCCAACCAAGTGTGATTCCCTACAAGATGGTACTGAGTAGAAGCCAGGAGTTCAAATTTAAACTCAGGTCCTCCTGATTTAAAATCCCATTTGCTGCCACCTTCTAACTCTGTGACTGGGCAATATTCAACTTCTCTATGCTATACCTTCCTCATCCATAAAATGGGGATAATTCCACTTCCCTGACAAGGCTGGTGTGCAGATTAACATTTCTAAGACATTAGCTCATTTAATGCAATGTCTGCACCCAGCAAACACACACTGATTGCTTACTGTTGCTGTTAATAATGATCAATAACTCATTTGACCATCCTAACCCAGTTTTGTGTAGAATTATCCTATGATCAAAACTTTTTTTGAAAAACAGATTTTACATCCTCTTTCCTATTTACAAAGTTTATTGAATTTGTTTGGCTTTCATAGAAAGTGCTTTTCATTTTTAATCATAATGCTCCAAGATTGGGATTTTATCACAAAAGGCAGAAGCTATACCTGCAGCTGAATAATGGTGTAAGCAAGTAATAAAAATAATTATCCCCTAAAAACAAACATCCAGTAGAGAATAGCAAACCAGCTTTGTAAAATCCCCCATCTTCTTTTTTCTATCGTAGAAATATTATCTTTCTCTGTGAACTAGATCACATCCTCTATTATTTATATTATTATTTCCCTGGTAGTTTGAAAGAAAACACTTGTTCTCTCTTGTTCTAGTTTCTACCCAACAATTAATTAAAAGTACTGGAGTGGAAAATTTACTGAGAACCTTTTAGTGCTGTGCCACACAGCCATGGCAGTATGAGAAACCCAAAACTTAGTATTTAAGATATTAAAATGATTCTCCATAGAAGAAAGTGTTAAAAACCCAACAGCTTTAGGGCATTTTGGATAAGCAGTAATATTTATAGGAAAAATATTAACATGCCAAGTCAATGTAGTATATGAACTATTTCAAGTAAAACTGTAACTTTGAATTATATAGGGAACTATAATTTCTTATTATGAACAAGAAAAAAAAAGCTAACTTAATTATCTTTTTTGTCCCCAGAAAGTCTAGTAAATAATTCTGTAATTCATAATTTTCACTAATTAGTTTTAGACTGCTCAGGATTTTTCCAAATTAGTAAAGTTTTACACTAAAATAAGTTCATTTTTCTTAAAGTGAATTTAAACAGAATTTTATGGTGAAGTATAGTGATAGAATTATGCTTTTAATGTAGTTAGGAACAAAAGGTAATTTTCTTCCACTATTGGAAAAGCTTAATCATGACAGTGAATAAGGCCATTTCCTTCTTATTTTCAGAGAAAATTCCTATTCTCCTGGGTCAGTGGAACACAACCCTAAGACCTAGACAAAGGTTTTGAATTTCAGGGGAGAAAAATGACAGTGTTCCAGTTATGTGTTTCTAGTTTCAAGCATTTTTCTTGTGTGAAGTCCACTTACCAGCTTTCCCCTTTGCTGCGCAGACCTGGTCTCTCTCAAGGTATACACATCCCCACAGACAGAGATCTCACGCCAGACCCCGGGCTGGGACTCCTCCGTGAAGCCGCCTCTTGGATGCATCACCAGGACGCCATTGGTCGTGAGCCCATCCATGTGGCCGTCGGGGTTTTTCCACTTCGCTGCCTTTTCCTGGAAAGCATACCACAGAAAAGATGATGTTCAACACAAAAAGGTTCTAGAATCTCTCCAAAATACTGGGTAAGGGCAGAGGGGAGGAAAGTGAGCAATTTTCATTCTCTATTTAAAGCCAATAATCAGAAGGCTAAAATATGCAATTAGTCTGAGAAAATGAAAGAAGTGTAAGAATAGATGAATGATTTATCACTGGAGACAGATTATATTTATTTTGGGCTTTTACAAAAGAAAACCTGATGTCTGGGCCTCTACCTCAGAGATTCTTTTTCAAACCACATTCCCCCCACCCCCCACAACCCCATCAACCCCAGGTGATTTCAGGAATCCAGTACGTATTCAATTCTATTTGTGCGGTGCTTTCATCCTATTATCTAAAAATGTTTTGTATGAACTCATTATCAGGTAAGTACTAGAAGGAAGTGAAAATTTTTCATTCAACAAACAAAATTTCAAAATACATTAGGCCAACAGGTTGTGGCCACTGTGTTTTGTTTTCATACGGATCAGTGTTTAAATCATCAAAGGTGGAAGGCACAAGCGACTGGATGTAACGGCAGACTGGACACCTGGCCATTCTTTCTTGGGGACAGAGCCAGATACTGTTCACAGGACTTGGGTAAATCTGATTAAGGTAAGCCACTTATGACTGGTTTAGGGGTGGGCATGTGACTGAGTTCTGACCAGTGAGACCTAAGTGAGTCTTCTGGGAAGCTTCCTGTAAAGATTTTGTCGCTCTTTAAAAAGAGACCAGGAAGAAATACGGCCCTTGCTGCCCTTCTTCAGCAAGTTGTCAAGCTGCGGGGAGTGGGGAGGGTGTGGAAGTACAGGAGCCATCTCACTCACACCAGGACCTCGTCTGAGGAAACTGGTGTGCCCAGAGGGCAAGATGGAATAAATCTGGCTCCCCTGACAGTACAGAATCACTGGATCAACCAATCTTGCAGCTGGCCTTCCTGGGCATTTCTTGTAATATGGGATGACCCTTTTTTATTACCATTTAGGCCATCTTAAGAGAGCTTTTTTTCCCTTGCAAAAATACCTTGATTCAAAAAGGGACTATATTAAAACAGGATATACACTACAACTGTGGGTTTTTTATTTACATGGACAGTCTATGAAGAGAGATATTTTTAGTCTTTGTTTTAGTTTTGTTCTTTGTGATACCACGTCTGTAACTGCCAATATGGAACAAAGTAAACACTAACAAATTTTTGAATGAATAAATGAACATTTTCTTTTGAACCCCAATTATCTAGATCTGATCATTTGTTTTTCCTTCTGAAATAAACCCCCTTAAATCTACCATAAATACATTACATGTGGTAATATACATACTTTTAAGAAGTCACTCTACATTTTATAGTTAATGGTCATTACTTGTTGTATTTGCCATATTATTTTCAGATTTTTAATAAGTTTTTCATGAAAATGAAAATTTCAAAAATCTAAAACCAGAAGCATTTTGCAAAGCAAATATTCTGGCCACAATTAAAGATTACATATATGATGATAATGGGTGTTTTTCTAGACACAATGTACTGATTAATAGTACTTACTCCAAGAAATATGTTTTTGGAAGAGTCAAATCCAGCTGCGAATATTCGTGCTGTGTAAGGTTCGTTCCTGTCACAGACTATCCTGCAGGCAAACCTAGATATGGTGCTCTGTGTAATCTGCGCTTCATCATTGTTCTGACTGCCAGAAATTGTGTCTGTAACGACGAAGTCGATAGGGCTTTCTGTTGATCTGCCCACCTAAATAAATAAAATTATACTCATGATCCACTCATATCCAAAAATATATCACCATATTCATCACATGAAATAAGTGTTCAGGATCCTTTAATATTCATTATCTCTACTAGGAAGGTTAGAATAAAAAAATCTTAAGTCTGCTCCTTCTCTTGTTTAAGGGAGATGTTATGGTAACCAACCATCAGATTTTAAATGTTAAGAAAAAAAACTCCATTTTCTATTCTGGAAGAAAATACATCTCACCCCAAACAGATGTATGATCAGGTAGAAAATTTATTACTGTCATAGAAAATCATTCCTTTTTCCCCTCTTGTATTATTTCCAAGTGAAAAAAAAAAAAAAAAAGATTCTAAAGGCAGCCAGCAAACTAAAGCCCTATTTCCCCTCCTCTTGCCAGGCTCCAGACTCCAGGGCCTGGTTTTTTACACTAAGTGAATCCACCTGTGACTCATGGCACAGCACACAGCCCTACCCCAGACTTGAGAGACCCACTGCATACTTCCCTTCCTCAATGTAAGTAAGAATGGTGTAAAATGCTATACAAGTCAGCCCAAAGCTTGAGATACAGTCATATGAAAGATTTAAAAATGCTGGTCAAACAGTTCAATTTTGAATTTTTAAAGAATGATCCTGGCAAAGTGTAAAAAGCTGACAATAATATTTTATTGGCTTACTTCCTTGGTAAGTTTAAATGCTGCCAGAAAGAATATACTTCATTAGCATGATCTTAAGAGTTCCAACAAAGCTTTTTCATATTCACTAAATCCAAATAAGACAGGTACTGCTGTGTCCTGGGAAGTATTTTTTACAGGTAAGGAATTCCTCATGACAAAATATTAAATTGTCTATGTAATGATGTTCTATGACTCTCTAACTAGGAAACAGTAATAAATGTTCTATATGCCAAAGATATGTCTTAAAATAATTTCTATGTAAACAATATCTTGTTAAACATGATATTAATGTTCTCTCCTAACAGCAGTGACTGATTCTGAAGCTGTCAGTGGAAGGAACACACAGAGCTCCAAGGCACATATATATATAAGGCCCCCAAATTCAATTTCCTAGGTATGTTTATCCTGATCTAAAAATTCTACCTAAAGCATAAGCATTGTGAAGAACAGACAACAGACATCTATTTTCTCTTTTTTTTTTTTAACAATGCTTAATTTCTTATCCTATTAAAATGTTCCTGGAATAAACTAAAACACCAGGTTCACTGAAACTTAAACAGATGCATTTATCCTAAACATATGGATTTCAGGTTTAGGAAACATACACCTTTTTACAAAGTGCAACATAAAATTTAGATTATATCTTTCTAAAGCTGCAGAATCTTCCCTCTGCTAGGTTCACTGAAAAGCTGGATGTGTAACTCAGAAGCTCTACTGATTCAGACTGCTCTGATTTTTTCAGGCTGTTTTTTTTTTTAAACTACCCTCCTTAGCTACTTTCAAGTATATAATACAGTATTATTAACTATGATTACCATGCTGTATTATTACATACCCAGAACTTACTCATCTCACAGCTGGAAGCCTGCAGTGTCTGACCAGCATCTCCCAATCCTGCACCCCGCTGTAACTACCATTCTAATTTCCACTTTTATGATTCTGAATTATTTTCATATTTTACATATAAGTGATATTATACAACATTTGTCTTGCTGTTTGATTTCACTTTAGTTTTTTTAATTAGAAAAGTAACAGATACACTGCAACATATTTTACAAATATAGGAAAGTACACAGGAGACTATGCCAAACTCAGGAACAAATCTGTCCTGAACCTCTATTCCATTGACGCTCAGGAGTAAAATGTGAAGAGTTCTAAAATTGGCAGGTCATCACACAAACCCCCGAGCTCTCACAAAGACACAGGCCATGACCTAATTTCTGTCACCTCCGTGGAAGAGGGCAAAGATTTCTCACGCTCTGTTAAAAGCTCAAAGCTAAAACCACACTCCAGCAGAATGTCACACAACTGTTCCTTGTCTACAGAGATTACTCTCTTCAAGAAAGGCCATCCCCCATGTATTAAATTAATGTCTTGATGAATTAACTGAAATTGCCTGTAAAACATGACATTTTATTCCAACTGGAACATACTGCTAGGATCAATTATTTCAAGTTGGGATACTTACCCAAGTGGTCATTTAATATTTGTTTATCAGTTCCCTTCCACTTAAATCTAACTTGTAGAGTGTTAGTATATTTCTATACTTTAGGACACAAACCTCATGTTGCCAGAGGCGGGGGGATGAGGCCACTGTCCTAATGAAAACTCACCCAATGAGGAAGACTTGGAGCCTGTCCTTTCTCTGACTGTTGGATCAATTCTACATTAAGGTTAGTCATGTGGACCAGCCATGATGTATTTGAACTCCATCTGATATTCATATAGTAGGCACAAGGAGAATTTTTGTCCCTGCTGCTGACTGATAGACACACACAGCATCATATGGCACTTCAATTGTGTACACATATGAGAAAAGTTTGGGTTTGCCTGGTTGTCAATCAAAGTCAGTACAGGTAAAATGGTATAGAAACACCTGAAAGGGCCTCCTTCATCTTCTCTAGACAAATCAATCCTACCTGTGCCCCTGCATCTGTAACCTTATTTTCTCACTTCCCTCCTATTACTAGGATGAGCTATTGCTGCTCCTATCCAGTCAGCCATCAAACATTCCAGAGCTTCTCAAATTATGGGACTGTGAGGCAAAGGACTAGCTTTTTGGTTTGCTTTTAACATTTCAACCTGTCACTTAATATCTTTTCAAAATATAACAAAAATCAGTATTAGAAAAATGATCATCCGCTTCGATGTTTCAGGAATGTCAAACCACTATTACAAGTTTCCAAATGCATTCCTTCTCAACTTCTTCACTTACCTCATCCTGGACGTTTGCTGCTTGGTTAAGCAGCCTGAATAGCACTGTTCTAGACTAGTCTCTCATCTTTAAGAATTGCTTTCCAACAAAGGAAAGCATTTTTAAACTAGAGCTCCATTTCTCTGATTCATTCTACTGGTAATACTTCCTGAAAAACTTGTCACTAGTTACTACCTCTGTTTCCTTCCTCATCCTGTAACCCATTCCTGAGCCTCTCCATCATCATGCTCTCAGCAGGCCTGGCTCCACTGAAACCCTGCTTGCTGACGTTTCCAGGACTTACACTCAGCATGTCCTGGTATATCTGTACCTAGTATTAGGTTGATGAAACCCTTCCAGGCTAGCTGGTAAACAGCCCCTTTCTCTTTCTGTTCTCTCCCCAGGTTATCTCATCAAATCCCATTTATTAGCCCCAAAGTCCTGGTATCTCTCTTTGCTTCAGACTAGCACATACAATCTCCATGTGGATGTCTAATAAGCATCTCAAATATGACATGTTTCCAGCAGAACCTGGGTCCTCTTCAAGCCCTAGGTTCCCCATGTCAGTGACTGGCACCCAGTTTGCTCAAGGTAAAAATCAATACCCACGAGTCACCCTTGATTCTTCAATTTCTCCACACTCATGTTTAACCTCGTGTAAATTCTGTCAGCTCTTCCTCCAAACACAGCGTCAGTCCTTCCACATTTCCCCACCCTAGCTCTAGTTGCCATCAGCTCGTTCTTGGTTTGCATCACCTCAGCCTCCAATCTTTCTCCCTGTTTTCACACTTGCCTCCTACATTCTTCTCTGGACAGTCCTTGGAGATATCTTAATCAAATAGAAGTAGAATTTTATCTCTTTCTTGTTAAAAAATCCTCCAACAGTTTCCCCAAAACTCCTAGAATAAAACCCAAACTCTTGGCCTAAAAGCCCCTTACCATCTTGGCCTCCGCCTACCTCTCTGAGTTCATCTCACACCACTTTCTTCGTCCTCCGCTCTGCTGTGGGGCCTTGGCACTGCTGTAGTGCTTGCTCCTCGGTGCCTCTCTGTCTACTCCAGGATGTAGGTTCCATGAGAGGGGAGCCTTAGCTGTCTACCTCCAGTGACTAGATGAGGATCTGACACACAGTAGGTGCTCAAGAAACAAAACTCATCAATGGAAGGTTATGACCTTGAACCTGGTGAGCCACATACACAAACATGCACACACATGTCCAATGTTTTAGGAGATAATTTTAAAACAGTCCCAACATTTTTTTCAACTACATAGATGCTAATGAAATGTTACCATCTAGAACTACTATAAACCAACTAAAAAACAAATAAAAAACCCCATCAAAATACAAGGCATTGCAGCACTTTGGTGTGAAGCATATAAAACTTAGGAACCAGAGGGGGAAATGACCACTAACACTGGTTTCAGGACCTGGCCAGTTTCCTTACCCCCACGATCAGAATGAATATGGCATCACTGCTTTCCCTTTTAGGGGCTCTGTAAAACACTTCATCACTGCCTTTGATTCCTTTTCTAAACTGTATTCTTCTTTATATTCTACTTTCTCAATACCTATGCTCATTTCTTGTTCCCTTTATTTACCCTTATTCTAGAAAATAATGACTAAGATCTTATTCTGACTATATTAACATATTTTATCAGTCTTAACTAATTTCTTAAATTTAGAGCTAGGTTTGACTTTTTCAGACAATAATATTTCTGACTTCTGAGCCTATTATCTGATTCCACTATTGGAAATGCAGCAAAAGGCCCTTTCTTGATTCATTCTGATGTTCTGCTTTTAAATGCTTAGTTAACCTACAAATCATTTCAATGGGTAGTGGCTAAAATCAACAGCCCTCAGCAACAAGGTCCATACTTGAGAAATATGAAGGCAATGGCAACCCACTCCAGCACTCTTGCCTGGAAAATCCCATGGGTGGAGAAGCCTGGTAGGCTGCAGTCCATGGGGTCGCGAAGAGTCGGACACGACTGAGCAACTTCACTTTTCTGCATTGGAGAAGGAAATGGCAGCCCACTCCAGTGTTCTTGCCTGGAGAATCCCAGGGACGGGGGAGCCTGTTGGGCTGCCGTCTATGGGGCTGCACAGAGTCGGACACGACTGAAGTGACTTAGCAGCAGCAGCAGCAGTGCTTTTGCTCAGTGATTTCTTTCAGTGGTAGAATTTAGACACATAAACTTGTTAAAAGGAGGAAAACATTAAAACAAGCTTGATTTTTTTAGGGCCTTCTAAGAGCTGCTTAATTCTACTCAGATTAATCTGACATTAATCTCCAGTATGTCCAGTTAGTCTGCAAAAGGAATGAAATTATTTCAGTAAAAATAAATGAGTTATGTTTTCTTAATAAATCTATAAATTTTTGCTGAATTACCATGCCTTATTTACAGCAGTTGAGTAGGTATTATGTAGAGACTGGAGAACTGAGGAGACTTAAATCTGGGTTCTGCCACCAGTGCTGTTTTTGCCCAATTAAGGTTAAGTTCTTTCTTTTCAAAGACACAAATTTCTCAGTTATAAAATTAAGAGGTTAGCATAGTAAAATTTGGTATTTCTCAGTTGGTCCAGGAACCTCTGAGGGTCTTCAAGACCTTTTCAATGGGCCCAGGTCCTTGAAGCCAAAATTGGTTTTATAATAATATGAAGATGCTGACATTTGCTCTTTTGGTGACAAAGCAATGATGTGCTTTAGTAGGAATCAACAAACAATCCACTCAAAAAGCAGGCAGAGAACCTAAGTAGACATGTCTCCAAAGAAGTCATACAGATGGCCAAGAGGCACATGAAAAGATGTTCAACATTGCTAATGATTAGGTAAATGTAAATCATTTATCTACACTGAGATATCTCACGCCAGTCAAAATAGCTATCATCAAAAAATCCACAAACAATAAATGCTGGAGAGGGTATGGAGAAAAGCGAAACCTCCAATATTGTTGGTGGGAATGCAAATTGTACAGCCACTATGGAGAAGAGTATGGGGGTTCCTTAAAAAACTAAAAATAGAGCTATTATATGACCCTGCAGTCTCACTCCTGGGTGTATATCCAGAGAAAAACATGGTCTGAAAGGATACATGCACCCCAGTGTTCACTGCAGCACTGGTTACAACAGATATGGAAGGAACTTAAATGCCTAGCAACAAGGAATTGGATAAAGAAGATGTAGTACATATATACAATGGAATATTGCTCAGCCATTAAGAATGAAATAATGCCATTTGAGCAACATAGACGGACCTAGAGACTGTCATACTGAGTGAAGTAAGTCAGGCAGAGACATAAAAATATAGCATGCTATCAGTTATATGTGGAATCTAAAAAAATGATACAAATGAACTTGTTTACAAATAAGACTTAAAGAACAAACTCATGGTTACTAAGAGGGAAGGACGGGAGGGGAATGGATAGTTAACAAGTTTTGGATCAGCATGTACACACTGCTGTATTTAAAATGGATAAGCAACAAGGACCCACTGTATAGCACCGGGAACTGTCTTCAATGTTATGAGGCAGCTTGGATGGGAGGGGAATTTGGGGGAGAAAAGATGTATATATACACGAATGGGCTTAGTTGCTCAACTCCGTCTGACTCTTTGCAACCCCGTGGACTGTAGTCTGCCAGGCTCCTCTGTCCATGGGGATTCTCCAGGAAAGAATACTGGAGTGGGTTGCCATGCCCTCCTCCAGGGGATCTTCCCAACCCAGGAATCAAACCCAGGTTTCCTGCATTGCAGGTGGATTCTTGACCATCTGAGCCACCAGGGAGCCCATGTATATGTATATGTACGATTGAGTCCCTTTGCTGTCCACATGAAACTATCACAACATTGTTAATTGGCTATAATTCAATACAGCTGGTTCTAAAAGTCTCTCTTCTTGTTTTTAGAGTCTCTTTTTACTGCACTGAGATCTGAGAATGTAGTCTTTACAATTTCTTTTTGCAATTTTAGAACTGTTTTCTTAGTCTTTTGAAAACCAACGAGGAATAATTTTAATATTATCTTCACCTTTTCCCCTTGGACATCACCAAACACTACTGTGCCAGGAGTTCTGACTATGTTTCAAAATGAAGAATCGAAGGAAAAATGTGGTAAAGATTTCCATGAAAAAAGAAAGATGTTACCTGAAACATATCCGTATCTTTATCATGTGTGTACTCAACCACCACAGTCTGATTCCTTGACAGAGTGTACGATATACTGTGTTGACCTTTGCAGCTGACAGCCTGATAGCGAAAGAAAAATATATAAAAATTCATTAACATTTCAGCAACTTATCACAACTCTGCTTAGAGTTGAGACATCACTCTATCAGCAAAACCCAGCACAAGCTAGTGGTTTCCTAAAGACCAGAGTCTGATCCTGCTATGCCCTGAATTACAGAAGAGTCCATATTGACAAGACTGGATTTACCAAATATTCATCCCTAATAGGAACAATATTTTACTTAAGTCAAATCAAAGTTAATTTACTAGTTTCCAAGCCCTGATTTAATCATAGCCCTAAAAAATATATATATACTTTCTCCATGTTACCTTAACTCAGTAATAGAATTTTTCAGACTAACATGATTTAAAATTTCTTAATTTATTTCACAATGAAACAGGTAACTCAATAACATTTTGTAATGGTATTTTTCCTACATGATAGGGATTATAATGAGAGTAAAACAATCATTGGAAAAAAGTAAATATTCTATTAAAACTTCCATATAATAATGTACTATTTTAGCCAATGATAATTATACTCTGATCTACATCTTATTTAAATCTTGTATAAACAGTTGCTTAATCCAGATAGTTTTTGAGTTAATAAAAAACGTAGCTAAGTTAGTTTCATCTAAGTTTCATCACCTCTTTTTAGACTAGACTAAACATAATATAGTCTTTGGTTCAGTGAATCTAGAAACCAATAATACAATATTGTTCTTTTTTCCTCCATAATGATATATTTTACTATATCCTAATTGTGGTCACATAGTTTTAAATTTCCAAATTAACAAAAGAAGTTTATTTAAACTCTACTCCAGATTATTTCAATTATACTGTCCATTCCACTTTACCCTAATTTATCTTCATTTCTAATGTTTTACATTAAATACAATAAACAAAACTTTAATAAGCCTATTAAACATTTATTGAATGATCACACTGTATGAAGGCCAAGAAAGACTAAACATTTGGAAGTAGCTAGACATATATATAGCACATTAATGAAAATATACTCTGAACATTTACATTTAACTAATACAATTGCTTATAGTAATAAATAGTATAAGATTACAAATCAGCTTTGAAGTTAGCCTGGTTAACCTCATGGTTATTTAATCAGCTGCTCTCAAGAACGTCATCATTGAATTGATGCTTTGTTGTACATGCATCATGAAGATAATGCAAGTATTAGAAATAATAATTTATATATTTAATATATTAGGGATCTAAAAAAATACTTTTTAGATTACTCAACTCCAGTAATAAATCTTAAATTTTCATTGCTCAAAGTCACATGAAATCAGTAGTTATTGATATGTGACATTTTTTCAAAATCAAATTAATAAAGAACTATTTCCAATTAAGATAAGTGGATGTTTATAGTTAATTGAAAAAACCCACTTAAAATATTTTATATGCTCAGAGTTATAAAATTGATAACCGGGGAGTAATTATTTATACACTAACTTATTTTAGGATTCCTTAAAAAGTATCTATTGCGTTTAAGTTTTCCATTTATAAGTACACCAACTCAACTTTTTTGGCACATATGCTACACAAAATAACTGTAGTTTGCAAATTATCTGCAAAAGAAGGAGTTTACAAATGCCAGAACAGAACGCCTTTTAAAAAGTTGGACATTTTTGTACGAGTAGCCTGCAAGTGAAGCTTCTCATGCTTGAAACGTCTTACCTTGAAATCGGTCTGAAGTTTGTATTCTATTCCTTAACATGCTGTAGTTTTAACATTTAAACATTTTTTACAAGTTTGCTGGGAAATCAATGCCCAGGAAGACCTGCTGTGCTCACCCCATGACCTAGTGCAGCTTCTGGGCCACTCTGGGAAGTCCTAGAAATAGGCATTTTACAGGCCCTAAGTTGCTTCTGGGCCCAGTTCTTCTAGAGTGTTTTATTCTAAAACTACTCCTGTGACCCAGAGTATCATAAGAGAGAATAAGGCTATTTATAGGGAGCATGAGCCCAGTGCCACTCCTGGAAACAGACCAAAACCAGGGGAACCAAAGATCTAGACCAGCCCCTGCCCGAAGGGACCCCAAGGCATTAAATGCTGATTCAGGACACCTTGAATGATGAGTCCATTTAAAGACAAACTACAACTTCAGACTTCCTCCAGTTTCCCAAGTGTGGCTATCAATGTGGATCACCAGTCTTAGGAAAAGTGAATGCTTTGAGCATAGGAAAACACATTTTCTGAGACTATTTAATTAAGAAAGTTTTAAACAAGAGCTCCGTTTTGGAAGTCTCTGGATTTAGGGAAGATGGAGAAATGGAAAAAGAGATCCTCCAAGGAGGAACAAGTCCTAGAAAGTGATGAACTCCCCACTGTGGTGGAGATGGCTGAGGAACTTCAGATCCCTGTGACCTACCTAAATCAGTTCCTGTCTGGCAGGGGTCTCCTTCGGTGAGTGCTAAGTGGGGAGGGGAGGCCTTCCTGCAAAGAGCCCCACCCAATAGGCTGTACCTATAGTGGGGAGAAGCAGGGAGATAAGTTGGCCAGGACTCAAGTCCAGGAGAAATAAGTTGGAGATTTAAGCCAGGACTGAGGTTTGGAGCAAAAGGGGGCAGTCAAAAACCAGGCCACCTCTGGCCACCAGTGGGCCCCCCAGAAATAATGGAGAGCATCCACTTGCCTTTGATGCCATGAATCAGGGCTCACATGATTTTGTCTGTGCATTCGAGTCTCGAGTTGGGCCAGACTTGGGGGTTTAAGAGAAGGTTAACAGAGGAGTTTAATAAACCTGGCATTAGTTTTTGCTTTCTCTCTGCATATGAAGCATTAAACTTTTCTGGGGTTAGAAAAGTACCAATTTCTCAGCAGTAATTTTAATATTTAAGATATGGCTCTCAGAGTTTCTAGAAAGTTACAGATTCACTGACTTGAATCAATCATTTCAGGTAGTTTGGAAATAAACATTTTCCCCAAGACACCGAGTTGCTTTGAGATCTATTTTTGAAATATCAGAAAGGAGAGTAGGTTAGGCTGGCCTTCTCTTGGCACTCAACAGAATTCAGTACAAACACAGTTACTGTAATATAAAGTGATTTCACTACACTCATTCAAACACAGAGACCAAGATCTTTAAAATGGTAAGGGGAACCAGCCTAACCAACCTGCCTGGCAGACAATACTGATCTGCCATATTCACTTTTCTATTGTGACGGGGAAGCAAGGTGGCTGACACTGTGTCAGCTTACTATCAGTGCCTCAAAGACAGGTCTGGTCTTCTGTGGTCTCCACCCCCAGCACTGAGAGCATGGCAGGCATTCAAGGGAGGTCAGATGAGTGAATGAACTGCTACAGATTTAAGATGACACTTGCAGTGTCTTTCCTTGTGTCTTCTCCACCTCTCCTTTACCTTTCACTAGCAAAGGTACTAACACTGACACACACAGCTCAAATTTATTACGTGAGAATTTTTTTCAGGTTAAAAAATATCACAATTTGACAATTAAATATTAGACGATTACAGATCCAGAGAATAAAGGATTCCAACTTTATCCAGCTTAGGAAGTTAAGCAGTGCTCAGATGCCCAAACCATGGCCCTTTCTGAGTCAGAACTCTTTCTTCCCAGCTGAAGACCTTTACTTCTCGGGTTTACTCTACTTGTGTCCCAGGCTTGGCTCAGCTGAGTTATCTGCTGACATCCAGGCAACAGCTACAGTTGGTTTTCCTGGTTCAACTCCAACTAAATGACAGAGTCCTCCAAGCCTCCAGACTTTACAAAAAAGTTTGTTTGTTTTTTTTTAAAAAAAAAACAACAACAACAACAAGGCTCACAATGTCTACAGAATTGTCTTCCTCTTATAAGCCCCTATATACATATATGGTGGTTTAGTCACTAAGTCATGTCCGACTCTTGCGACCCCATGGACTGTAGCCTGCCAGGCTCCTCTGTCCATGGGGTTCTCCAGGCAAGAATACTGGAGTAGGTTGCCATTTCCTTCTCCAGGGGATCTTCCTGACTGAGGGATTGAACCCAGGTCTCCTGCACTGCAGGCAGTTTCTTTACTGACTGAGCTACCAGGGAAGCCCTATATACAAGCCTTTACAAGTCACTTATAAAGATACGTGATGTTGAAGAAGACTCTTGAGAGTCCCTTGGACTACAAGGAGATCCAACCAGTCCATCCTAAAGGAGATCAGTCCTGAGTGTTCACTGGAAGGACTGATGTTGAAACTGAAACTCCAGTATTTTGGCTACCTGATGCGAAGCAGTGACTCATTGGAAAAGACTCTGATGCTGGGAAAGATTGAGGGCAGGAGGAGAAGGGGATGACAGAGGATGAGATGCTTGCATGGTATCATGGACTCAATGGAAATGAATTTGAGTAGACTCCGCGAGTTGGTGATAGACAGGGAGGCCTGGAGTGCTGTAGTCCATGGGGTTGCGAAGAATTGGACATGACTGAGTGACTGAACTGAACTGAATAAAGATATGTAATATGTAATGATATCAGAAAGGCAATTCTACAAGATGCCTAACAAGATGGATTCATGTATTCATGAAAGCTTAAAAGCTTTCAATCAATTTTTTAAAGTATAAGGGAAATAATCTAATCTTTTATTAAGAAGCAGTGGGATTGGTGTTCAATCACAAAGTAAAAGGGAGAAAGCCCAAAGAGAAACTAACTGGTTTCTAGAAAATACTAATTTATTAGAGTTACAATTTAGCCCATTTAATTCAAGCTTTATATGGCTTCTAAGTGAGACTTTATCAACTGTGTAGGGAGAGAAAATGATATTCATCACGGAGGCAAACATTGTTGGTTACCTACCTAATGCCTTTCACCCTGCTAGCTGAGCTGGCTGCTTACATAAAAGCCTGAAAATGAAAAGACTAGCTCCTCCAGTCTCCTCTAAAGCTAGCACATGGAAAGGTGACCCAATGCTGACCAATGGGACTTGTGAGAAATCTGCTGTGGAGTTCCTGGGTTGGGAGATGTCAAGAGAGAATTCTTTCCTTTTTCTGGTAATAGAAGAAATGAACAATGATTAAGGGATGGCTGGAGCTGAGATGGCCATCACTCAACATGAAAGGAAGTCCAAAAGACTCAGAGAAGCAAGCTGAGCCCTGACATCTTTGAGCTGAGCCAAATCTGAAACGTATCTGCCCCAGACTAGCTGTGAGAAAAATGAAGGGCTTTAGGGTGCTTTCGGTTGGGTATTTTGTTACTTGCAGTGTAAAGCATCATCGTTTAGCCCAAACTTTGTCTCCTCCTGGGTTTCCTAATTCAGTCAAGAGAGTAACCATATTCCAACCAGTCATACTTAAAACCTTCATGTTGGGCCTTCCCTAGTGGTTCAGTAGTTAAGAATCTGCCTTGCAATGCAGGGAATGCAGTTTCGATCTCTGGCTGGGGAACTAAGATCCCCTGTGCTGTGGAACAATTAAGCCCATGTGCCACAAGAGTCCCTGTACCACAATGAAAGATCCTGGGTGTTGCACCTAAGACTCAATGCAATCAAATGTTAAAAAAAAAAAAGTTTTTTATGTCATCTCTCAGCCCTCTCTTGCCTCTGTTGTCCATATACAGTTAATTATTAGTGTCGCTGGAGGAGGAAATGGCAACCCACTCCAGTGCTCTTGCCTGGGAAATCCCATGGACAGAGGAGCCTGGCAGGCTACAGTCCACAGGGTCACAAAGAGTCAGACACGACTTAGCGACTAAACAATAACAAATTACCCTCATACTTAAAATTTAACCGTGAGTCAAAGGCAAGCTCACTGATTTTACTGCATGAAGGCACAGAAAAAATACAAAACAGAACAAACAATGTGCGACATTTCACTTTTTCTTCTCCAATACAAAGTAGCTGTTGGGCAACCAGTAATTGCAAAACTGATTTATTCCCCAAAGGAGTTTTACAACCAGCTCCTTTATAGCCCATAACTTTCTGCTTTGGAGATTGGTGGTATAATCTAATCCATTTTCTCTTGAAGCTGGGCTGCCCGTAGTCACTTACTTGACCAATGTAATGCAGCAGAAATGACAGATGACACTTGGAGGCTTGTAGCTTCCCCTTGTTGCCCTCAAACACTTGCTCTTGGCATTCTAAGCCACCACAGAAGACACCCAACTCCCTGGAGGCCACCACACTAGAGGAAGTGCAAGCTACGAGGAGAGTCCTGGAGACTGAAATGCCATATGATGGGGGAGAGGCCATGGAGAAGCAAGACCCAGACATGTGAGTGAAGCAACCACCCTGGAAACAGACCCTCTAGTTCCAGTTGACCCAGCACTTGCCTTGATCAGACACTGCTCACGTGAGCCCTTCCTAAATTCCTGACCCACAAAATTATGAACAAAATCAAATGGTTTTCGCTAAGCCAAGTGTTGCAGTAGTTAGCTATACAACTAATGGCAGCTGAGCCAATCTGTTTTCATGGCCTGCTGGGGCAAGAGCATCTTTTCTGTCTTATGTGACTTATCACATAAGGCATCAAGGTGATTTGTGTGTCCCAGGGCATGGGACAGGTATAGATAAGCACAGTGCCTTTACAGAGAACAGGGGTTGGGTTTCTGATGGCACCTTCAAAGGCTCCTGAGTACATATTAAGAGGTTGTTTGTGGCTATAACAAATATCTGTTTTTACTGTGATAATCGTCAGTTATCAGGTTAAAAGAAAGTGAGAGTCACACTGCACACAACACCATCACCCAGATGTCTGCGGGTGTCACTGGGGAAGCTACGATGTCCAACTCTGGCAAATCACACGTATTATGTACACAATGGGGCATGCCTTCCTCAACTAGAGTCAGCCGTATTCAAGGGAATGTGATGTGTGTGTGTGTGAATCTGGGTTTCCAATGAAATGAAATTCTCTTTCTTCAAATCCACAGCATACTTGTATTGCTGTATCTCAGAACCAAACGACCCAAGGGTTCAACAATCCCTTGTCGAGGCGTCCAGGATGCCGACTACTACAGAACTGATTACTGCTCTTTTGCCACACAGCGTCAGACTAAATCGAGTGAGTTTTTGAAAGCAGCAGCAGCCTCTATAGTTTCTCTTCTTGTGAATAGATAGATAATAATGTTTTTGCCTGCCAAAGCAGAGGGCCAGACACCAGGTGTGGCTTAGGCATTGCTGCTGCTGCTGCTAAGTTACTTCAGTCATGTCCAACTTTGTGTGACCCCATAGACAGCAGCCCACCAGGCTCCCCTGTCCCTGGGATTCTCCAGGCAAGAACACTGGAGTGGGTTGCCGTTTCCTTCTCCAATGCTTGAAAGTGGAAAGTGAAAGTGAAGTCACTCAGTCGTGTCTGACTCTTAGCGACCCCACGGACTGCAGCCTTCCAGGCTCCTCCGTCCATGGGATTTTCCAGGCAAGAGTACTGGAGTGGGATGCCATTGCCTTCTCCAGGCTTAGGCATTAAAGGAACCTTTTCCAGATAAATCTCAAGTTTTCATAGAGCTGCTCTGAAGAGCTCTGCACCATGTGTCCGAACTTGGTGCCATTCTGTGATGCTGTTCACCACACCCCGTCTTTCAGTTTCTAAGGAAACATCTCACAAAGAAGTTAGAGATGCTCTAACAACCCATCAGATGGGGACAAGCCTAAAAATGTCCTGAACAGTCTACTCATGGAGCCAGAGACCCATTCGTCTTTTGGGTCCCACCAAGAAACATAACATGAGCTTGTATTCTCTACAGCCTTCTAGATGATGTCCACAACTTGGCACTCTTTAATAAGGCACGGTAGATTAAGTACAGGCTCCCCAGCCATGTTTTAGGCAAGTTTATTTTAAGCTACTTTAACTGTTCATTCTAATTTGTAAGTTAATATTTCAGCCCATTGTACAATTCAAATACATAACTATGCAAAACTATTATTGCTGAAATGAACTGATAAAATGGAAAATAACTACATTGACCTTTCCCAGCCATTCTGGTTATAAATACAAACCTTCTGTGATAGGATGGACTGCTATAGAAACAACATTTTAATTGACATGGAAAAACTTAATAATGGAATCTGTTATGGGGTAGGACTGAACTGGGCCAATGAATGTAACCTTCTTTGTTCAAAAACACCTTCTGATATTTAGAGCAGAAAAGTGCACATTTATGAGCAGATGAATGAGTCTGCTGTGAACTCTGTAGCATATTGGAAATAACTGATGAATGGCTTTACTACCCAGAGCACCGTGTCCACTGTGGGATGCTGGGGCCGTATAGGTGGGGGGTGGGTACTAGAGGGTACCAGCACATATGGGCACAGTGTAGCTGCCCTATAGGTCTCTGGCATTGCTTTGCCTCATTGCAACATCCACTGGTAATCCAGCACATGCCTGAACACGGGGCAAAAGGGAATATTTACGCCAGATGGCTGTCTCAATATGACTACTTGGTTTATCCTGCTGAGCTTCCAAGTTTACATGTACTTTGAAAAGTGAAAGTGTTAGTCTCTCAGTCATGTCCGACTCTTTGCAACACAACCCCATGGACTGTAGCCCATCAGGCTCCTCTGTCCATGGGATTTTCTAGGTAAGAACAGTGGAGCGGGTGGCCATTTCCTTCTCTAGGGAATCTTTAGGAAAGGAGAATAAGACCACGTGTGGACACTGCAGAGATCAGTGGCCAGTGGATTCTGATGTTGAGGAAAAAGCCGCACTCTCGGCCCCAGACCTAGATCCTCGTTTTGTCACTCACCCACTGTAACCATTTCACAGAAGTTATTACCTTTATAATTTATCAACAGAATGGGTCAATGTCAGTAGCATTCACAACACTGTATTCAAAGCAGAGGGAATGGTGTACAACATGACACTGTCTCTCCTCAAATACAAACTGTGCTTGGAGCCAGCACTTTCCTGTAGTCCATAACAAAAGCTTTAGAGATTACTGTTCCGTTTAGCTTTAAATATGTGTTGGACATTGATTGTATTAATTAGAGATAATCCTGGTTTGAAAAACATGTTTTTCCAGAACTAATGACTTTTATGTCAAGCTGACAAGTATAATTAGGCAATAAATCGTCAATCAGTCTGGTTCAGATTGCTACAGGGAAGATGAGATCTCTGCCATCCTTGTCAATTTATGTATAAAATATGCATGAGTACTATTTCTAAAGAGAGGAGGTGGCTAAAGGGAATTCATAATTTATTTTTGCATTAATATACTCTTTAAAATATTCTATCTTTTCAAGGAGCCATATTTCAAATGAGTGCCCAAACCACGGCTACAATTAGAAAGTCACAAAATGCCTACTTGGATTTCATCAGAATCAACAGTGTTTCATAAAATAAATAAATCAAAATGATAAGCCTATTTGTTAGAGGCGATGGCGTTGAACTTGGCAGTGGGCCACACCCACGCCCGTCTGGGATTGGCTCACTGAGCTATTCCACAAACCTTGGCAGAGAACCCAGTGCGTGCACAGGGCTGGAGCAGACGCGGTCAATCAATCCAGCAAACACAGATGCCAGAGAGGATGTCTGAGCAGAAACGTGTTTCTAACTTGGAGTCACTCCTAATTACACTGAAGCTGGATTTGGTCACGGTACCAATCACAGGAGATCACTTGATACAGTTCAGAGTATGACACACTGAGGGCTGTGGTTGGAGAGCTGGGCAGGAACACGCTGATGTGCCTTGGAGCGATCTGTTCCCAGGAACTCGTACACCGCTTACACTGATGGAAAGAAAACCTCCTTGAGGGCAGGAACTCCTGTCTTTTTGAATCAGTCTTCGATTCAGGCAGAATACTGCGTGGCTAAAAGTACAGATCAGGTGGGTTTCCTACTTCACTGATGACCAGCTGTGGGACTCTACGCAGGTTACTTAAATGCTCCGTGCCTCAGTTTTGTCATCTTACAAGTGCTGGTCCTCGGTCCAGGAAGGTTAGAGCTATCTCAGGGCAAAGATGCTTTAGCGACTTTTATATCCTCCCAGTTTACCACCAAGTGCTGAACGACGGACAGGTTCAGATCCGAGTCTGTATAAACCTCTTAGGCTATCCTAATGTGCAATCCCCGGTTTCCATTACTTTTGTCTCCTGTCTTTTGGAAAATAAGGATGATGTGCAATTTTCCCACAGAGGACACACATCTAGACACATGAACCGGTTACATTACCAACCACATGTGTGCGCTAGTCACCATTAGTGACGGTCAATTTCTAATGGTGACTTTGAAAAGGCAGACTTTTCAAAGACATCACCCCACACTGGCTGCATGGCAGCGCCCACGAAACAGGAGAGGACAAGGGAGGGGTAAAGTCCTGATAGCACAAGGCAGAACTCTGGAGCTTCCCCCCTCTCAAGGCCCACACAGCAGATGTCAGAGCCGCTGACTACCTAGGTAGTGACGACCACCGTGGTCCCTGGAGAAGGATGGAGGGGGTGGGGGTCACACTCATCTGGTAGGAGACAGAGAAACTGACTTCTAACAAATACATTCACCAGAACAGCCATTTGTTTTCTCTGGAACGTGAGATGTGAGAAAGAAGGGATATAGGAAGAAAAGATGAAGATGCAATGTATTTTAAATGCCATGTATTTCAGTGAAAATGAAAACAACGATGAGATACCTCTTTGTTGTACACCTTAAGACTAGAAGAGAGAAACCTAACCGTGGTCTCTTATAACAGGAGGTGGTAAACTTTATGGAGACATATTTAGTCAGTCAATGGACAATGCGTTAAAAGATGGGTGTGAATTTGTCTATTGCAACATCTAATTTACTTATCTGAACATTAAAGTATCTGCATACATAAGAGCTACCTGTCACAGGAGACAAAGCTAATTCAAAGAATGAACCCTAATAAATATGAATTATAAATAACAGTATCTTGCAAAATGACTAGGCTGAAAAAGTGAAATTCATTGTTCAATAATTCCATTTATATACTTTTCATAAATAATGCATTTACTGGGTAAAACAAAGTATATCTTGTTTCCAAAGATACACAGGTATCTACCATAAACTATGTGTTACAGGGAGCCACCAGTAAATGCAAGGTCTAATTTGTTGCCATAAGCAGGCAAACTTCCCAGTGCTATAAATTGAATATGACATAAATTGATTTTATACTAAGATATTCAAAGACCCACCATACAATTATTTTAATATGTAGGCCAGTTTATCAGTTGTCAAAACGATCCTTTGAGTACTGAAGAATAAAAAGACTAAAATTTACCCTTGCCTCAAAATAAAATATAAAACTCTATTGATTACCTATAGTGAAAAAAGCAAAAGCTCTCATTTAAAAGACATTTTAAAAAAAATGAAAAGTTGCGGGGGGTGGGGGAGTTCAATTTTTTCCTTCATTTTACTTGGGATTTTATTTTTAAGGCTTGGCCTTGAAAATTTGGCCTTAAAATTTGTCCATCTGCTGAAGAATCTCATTTTCTTCACAGAATAAAACCAGTTGAATAAGGCCACATCACAGTTATGTAGAAATATGAAAATATTTACTCTCAAAAGACAACATTTATCTTGGCAGCTGGTATTTTCAAGATGTTCAGCCTGCTGGAATGATGCAGGTTGCAATCCTATTACACAAAACTTTGAGTAAGACAATGACTGAAGTACACGGAAACATACATGTACCTAACATGTATACCTGCCCCCACGCAAGCCATTCATACATGCTTTGGATGTTCCTCCTCAAGCCTCAATCAACTGGACTTCTTAGAAGGGCCTCTGTTATCTACGTGTCCTTGGGCCATATTCTGAATCTACTTCTTAACCTGTAAAGTACAATACCTGCATTGAAGAGTTGTTGGAAAACCTCGAATGATGTTTTTAAAGGGCACAGAATTTAGTTCCCAATAAATAATAATTATTATTTTAGTCAGTTATTTTTATGATTAAAACAGATATCTATCAGATAATTTAATACTTAATTATATAGGGTGCTCCAGATTCCTGATTGTTTTGGAAAGCAGAGAATATTGTTACATGTTGTTGCCTAATGTGTGTGTGTGTTAAGTTGCTTCAGTCATGTTCGACTCTGTGACCCCACGGACTGTAGCCTACCAGGCTCCTCTGTCCATGGGATTCTCCAGGCAAGAATACTGGAGTGAGTTGCCATGCTGTCCCCTAGGGGATCTTCCCAACCCAGAGATCAAACCCACATCTCTTACGGCTCCTGCATTGGCAGGTGGGTTCTTTACCACTAGCGCTACCTGGGAAGTCCCAAAGCTAATATGCATGCAGAGTACCAAATGTTACTAGGGAACAACATGCTCCTTCCGACGCAGCCCTCCAGAGAGAGCACCTCCAGTCCTAGTTTCATGTATATCCTTTTAGGGAAAATCTATGTCTAAGCTAACACAGCATAGATGTCAGAGATGACAGCACACTGTCCACAGTGCTCTGTACCCTGCTTCTCTCACTTAACAACTTGTACAGTGATCTGTATCCCCTGGCTATTAGTGCTACATCATTCTTTTTGATGTCCAGATGTAGCCCGATTTATCAATTTTTAAAGTTCATTTAAACATTTTTCTATTTTACAAGCAATATTGCAATGAATATCCATGCATTCAATTTGCATACAGGGAAACATATCTAAAAGATAAATTCCTAGAGAAAATTGCTGGATCAAATGTGCACTTTTAATATTGATAGTTACTGTCAAACTACTTTGCCTAGAAGTTATACCAATTTAAATTCTCATCAGATGTATTTGAGAGTGTATTTTCCCCACCCTCACCAACACAGAGTTTAAGTGCATGTGTCTGTATTGTAGGATATGTGAAAAGTGGCCTTTAAGCATTTCTGTTATCATTACTGAAGCTGAACATGTTTTAAAGTGCTTAAAAGTCATCCCTCTTTCTTTACTATGAACTGTTTATATCTTCTGTCCATTATTCTTTTGGGTTACTGGTCTTTTTCTTTTTGATTTATAGGTACTGTTTACATTATTATCCCCATTGTCTGTGATAAGAGTTGCCAATTACCCCACTCAATTGGATTCTGACTTTAATGAACTTCCCTGGGGGCTCAGACTGTAAAGAATCTGCTTGCAACGCAGGAGACCCGGGTTCAATCTCTGGGTTGGGAAGATCTCTGGAGAAGGAAATGGCAACCCATTTCAGTATTCTTGCCTGGATAATTCCATGGACAGAGGCGCCTAGCAGGCCACACCCCATGGGGTCACAAAGAGTCAGACACATCTAAGTGACTAACCGAACAACATGCTTTTTAGAAGTTTATCAAGTGATACATCTATTTTTTTAATGGTTTCCAAATTTTTACCTCATAATTAGTAAGGCTTTCCTCAATCCCAAATAAAGTGAACAATTTTCCATTTTTTAGTACATTTATGATTTTACTTATGATTAAAAATATTACTTGAACACTTATTTGAACAGTAGTAAGTGGTTGTAAAGATAAGTTTTCTATTTTTAGCACATAAAAGTCATAATACGTGCATACCATGCAAAATGTTTTTTTCCTTGTATTTTCTGCACATTTTGTTTAGAGAAAGTGATTCTGTTATTTGCTACATAATGATCACAACTCTTAGGCCTTCATTGGGTTACATCCCTTTTCATTATACAGAAACTTTCTTTGAGTTAATACATTTTTTTTTACTCTAAATTCAATCCTTTTTAATATTAAGATGCAACTTCAATTCTTTTTGTTTGCATTTCTTTGATATGCTCCATAATCTTACCACAAATCTAAATAATTTTGTTTTAGATGTATTTTATATATAGCCTATAACTGGATCACATTTTTCTATGTGATCCAATTCTGTTAATATGTAAGTTTAGAATATTTACATTTATCGATAGATACAAGATATATCTTTACTCTGCTTGTATTACTGTTGTTGCCTTTTATTACAGAAACAGTTTTACTAAGGTCTAATTAAGACAGTAAATTGCATCTATTTAAAATGTACAGGGACTTCCCCGGTGGTCCAGTGGTGGAGAATCTGCCTTCCAATGCAGGGGATACAAGTCTGATCCCTGGTCAGGAAACTAAGATTCCCCATGCTGCGGGGCAACTAAGCCCATTTGCCACAGCTAGAGAGCCTGTGTGCCACAACCAGAGAACTTGGCACACTGCAACGAGTGAGCCCACTCATTCTAGAGCCTGTGCTCCACAACTAGAGAAGCCCACGTGCTGCAACTAGAGAAAGCCCATGTACCCCAATGAGGAGCCCAGGTGCAACGGAGATCCAGTTCAGCCATAATAAATAAATGCACAAATCGATAAGTTTTGACACATTTTGTTGTTCAGTTGCTCAATCGTGTCCAACTCGTTGCGACTCCATGGACCGCAGCACACCAGGCTTCCCTGTCCTTCACCATCTCCCAGAGCTTGCTCAAACTTACATCCATTGAGTCAGTGATGCCATCCAACCACCTTGTCATCTGTTGTTCCCCTTATCCTACTGCCTTCAGTCTTTCTCAGCCTCAGGGTCTTTTTCAATGAGTCATTTCTCTACATGATAAAACCATCATCATCATCAAAATCATGCACCTATCAATAACCTACCGAAACTTCCTCACCATGCACCTCTGCAATTCATCTTTCCTTTCCAACCACTTCCTCATGCCCAGGCAGCCAAGGATTTGTTTTCTATCACTATAGACATTAGACTGCATTTTCTATCATTCTATAGAACTGAAATCTTACATTATGTACTATTTTTTAAATCTGGCTTCTTTTATTTAGCATCATCCTTTTTAGATTGATCTGTGTTGTTGCATGTATCAACAGTTCATTACTTCTTTGCTGAGCAGTACTCTCTTATAGGAATATACTATAATTTTGTTCATCCATTCATCCGTTGATGGATACCAGGTTACTAGTTTCTGGCTACTGCAAATAAAGCTGTTATGAATATTTATGTCCAAGTGTTTGTATAAACATATCCTTTCATTTCTCTTGGTCAAATATCTAGAAGTGGAATAGCTGGACATATGGTAGGTGTTGTTAAACTTTTAAATAAACTGCCAAACTGTTTTCCAAATTGGTTGTCCGTTTTGTATTCCCATCAGCAAGGAATTGTTCCACATTCTGCCAACCCTTGGTATTGTCATCTTTTCATTTCAGTTGTCCCTATGAGTGCAAAGTGGTATCTCATTGTGCTTTTCTCAATGAGTGCAAAGTGGTATCTCATTGTGCTTTTCTCTAATGAGTAATGACACTGAGAGTCTTTTCATGTGTTAATTTGCCATCTATATTTTATCTTTTTTTGGTAAAATGTTCAATCTTTTGCCTATTAAAAAATCAGGTTATTTTCTTAATATAGAATTCTGTAACTCTATATAATATATTCTGAATACAAATCCTTTATCATAAGTATGATTTGCAAATTTTTCTGTCTGGTGTATCCTTTTCATTTTATGAACAATTTCTTTCAAAGAGTAGAAGTTTTCAATCTTTATCAATTTGTTCTTTTACAAATCTAGTTTGGTCTAAGAAAGCTTTTCCTAATCCAAAATTACAAACAGTTTTTTCTCTATGTGTCCTTTTCAGTTCAGTTCAGTTGCTCAGTCGTGTCTGACTCTTTGCAACCCCATGAGCCATAGCGCGCCAGGCCTCCCTGTCCATCACCAACTCCCTGAGTTCACTCAAACTCATGTCCATCGAGTCGGTGATGCCATCCAACCATAGCATCCTCTGTCAAACCTTCTCCTCCTGCCCTCAATCTTTCCCAGCATCAGGGTCTTTTTAAATGAGTCAGCTCTTCGCATCAGGTGGACTAAGTTACTGGAGTTTCAGCTTCAACATCAGTCCTTCCAGTGAACACCCAGGACTGATCTCCTTTAGGATGAATTGGTTGGATCTCCTTGTAGTCCAAGGGACTCTCAAGAGTCTTCACCAACACCACAGTTCAAAAGTATCAATTCTTCTGCACTCAGCTTTCTTTATAGTCCAACTCTCACATCCATACATGAGCACTGGAAAAACCATAGCCTTGACTAGATGGACCTTTGTTGGCAAAGTAATGTCTCTGCATTTTAATATGCTGTCTAGGTTGGCCATAACTTTTCTTCCAAGGAGTAAGTGTCTTTTAATTTCATGGCTGCAATCACCATCTACATTGATTTTGGAGCCCCATAAAATAAAGTCAGCCACTGTTTCCACTGTTTCCCCATCTATTTCCCATAATGTGATGGGACCAGATGCCATGATCTTAGTTTTCTGAATGTTGAGTTTTAAGCCAACTTTTTCACTCTCCTCTTTCACTTTCATCAAGAGGCTTTTGAGTTCCTCTTCACTTTCTGCCAGAAGGGTGGTGTCATCTGCATATCTGAGGTTACTGATATTTCTCCCGGCAGTCTTGATTCCAGCTTGCGCTTCATCCAGCCCAGCGTTTCTCATGATGTACTCTGCATATAAGTTAAATAAACAGGGTGACAATATACAGCCTTGACATACTCCTTCCCAATTTGGAACCAGTCTGTTGTTCCATGTTCAGTTCTAACTGTTGCTTCCTGACCTGCATACAGGTTTCTAAAGAGGCAGGTCAGGTGGTCTGGTATTCCCATCTCTTTTGGAATTTTCCACAGTTTATTGTGATCCACACAGTCAAAGGCTTTGGCATAGTCAATAAAGCAGAAATAGATGTTTTTCTGGAACTCTCTTGCTTTTTCCATGATCCAGCGGATGTTGGCAATTTGATCTCTGGTTCCTCTGCCTTTTCTAAAACCAGCTTGAACATCTGGAGGTTCACGGTTCACCTTTTAGAAGTTTTATATTTAGGTCTATGATTCATCCTAAGCTAATTTTTTTACATGATAAAAGGAATGGATCGAAGTTTGTATTTCTGCATATGGTCCAGAATCACCTGTATAAAAGGGTATCTTTTTCAATTAAGTTGCCTTTGCACCTGTATTGAGAATCAGTTGTCCATATACGTGCAGGCCTATTTTTGGACCCTATTCTGTTGATCTATTTATATATCTTTATATTAATACCACACTATCTTAATTATTACAGCTTAAAAAAAGTCTTGAAAGGGACTCCCCTGGCAGTCCAGTGGTTAAGAGTGGATATGATCCCTGGTTGGGGAACCAAGATCCCACATGCCGTGTGGCATGGCCAAAAAAAGTCTTGAAGTCACTTAGGGTGAGTATTCCAATTCTGTTCTTCTTATTCAAAACATTTGGTATTTTTAGGTTTTTGCATTTTCAAGTAAATACTAGTTTCTTTTTTTTAAAAGTCTGTTGGAATCTTGATAAGGAGTGTGTTGAATTTACAAATCAAGTTGGGAAGAACTGAAATCAACACTGAATTTTCTGATCTACGAACACACAGACTTTCCCTTCATATATTTGGAGATGTGGTTCATAGCAATGTTTTGTAGTCTTTAGTGTGCAAGTCTTGCACATCTTTTGTTAGCTTCATCCTTAAGTACAGTTCATTCCTGTTATTCACCAGAGTTATATTCTATAAAGTTGTGACAAACACGGAATTTGTGAATACCTAGGAGAAATGCAGGATAAGGCCCCTGTGAGTCTTGGGTCACAACATTTTTGTCAGTTGATCAACATATAACCTTGTTTTATATGGGTTTCTGTTTAAAGGTGCCTGGTTTAATATATACTTCTCACAAATAATTCATTGTCCAACATGCAGAGTGTCACCTTGTTCAACCTCAAGTGGCAACTCAAATTTTTCACCATATGCTGCACATGCCTACAAATGGCTGTGAATGTGCCATAAGTATTGGTTTGGGATTACCAATAAATTCTAGTAAGTGAATGTGCAAATATGGCACCTGCAAATAATGAAGGTCAACTGTATTTTCCATTTTTGATGCTATTGTAAGTGGTATTTTTTTTTAAAATTCAACTTCTGAGCTTCTGTAGTGTCTTAAAAAAATCTTGCAGATTATGGCCTGTGCTTTCTTTGCCTTATGTTCTGTATTTTATATGATTGCTTAGAAGGGTTATATTTCTTTCCTTGTGTTACTTTTATGTATATAACTATATAAATATGGTTGCACTCATTAACTCTCTAATAAGGGCAATGATAAATGAGAATATTTTCATTTCCTCTCTACCATCCTCCCACACACACTTTTAATTGATTTTACAATGTTTACTGCTGTTTGCTTTTGAAAAAAACATTGAATATACTTATATCTTTCTGTTTTAAATGATAGCTTTTATCTCCCAGCTATAAAATCTGAGGATATTAGCATGCATACACTTTCCACCTTTTCTCCTCTGCCTCTCTCATCTTTTATTATTTGTTATTTCTACATTGTAGAATTTATAACATTTACATTCTGTTCTGTGACAAGGCACTTTTACTTTATTCTAGATGGACATGAGTTTGAGTGAACTCTGGGAGTAGGTGATGGAGAGGGAGGCCTGGCGTGCTGCAATTCATGGGGTCACAGAGAGTCAGACACAACTGAGCGACTGAACTGAACTGAGTCCTACAGAAAGTATTTAATTCAACATTTAGGTGTTAGTCTCTTTGCCAACAATTCTCCACTCACCTCCTATTTGGCTGAAATTTGTCTTCTAGTAATTTCTTCAGTGAGGGGTTATAAAAATTCTACATCTTGAGTTCAAGCATGTTTAACAATATTTGTATAAAATAAATTTGGAGGAAGTAAAGAAATCTTGGGTCACTAGATGATGAAGCCCTTGGGCAAAAGAATCTAAGCATCTAGCATAGTGCAATAACCTTTCAGACAACCCCCAGATGAAATGTGTCACGGATAAAAATGGATAAAAGATCTTGTACACGAAAATGTTTTCCTCTGTGCATATTCTATCTTAAGACTTTTACAATCTGGCTATATTTGGTAAGAATATCATCCAAAGAAATCAGGGATATTATATAATAGAAGAATCAAATGGGGATGACAGCACTGGGACGTAATGTGACAGTGGAAAGAATGTCAGGTCAGGAGCAAGTCAGTTTGACGGTCAGCCCCAACACTAACTAATGGAGTCCTTCTGCATATTACAAAAACCTTACAAATCTGGTAAAACAGGAAAGCAGTGGCACAGCATGCCACTTTCCATTCTAAGGACACATTCCATGTAGTCATGTACAGACATGAGAGTTGGACCATAAAGAAGGCTGAGTGCTGAAAAATTGATGCTTTTGAATTGTAGTTCTGGAGAAGACTCTTCAGAGTCCCTTGGACAGCAAGGAGATCAAACCAGTCAGTCCTAAAGGAAATCAACCCTAAATATTCATTGGAAGGACTGATGCTGAACCTCCAATACTTTGGCCACCTGATGCAAAGAGCTGACGTACTGGAAAAAACCCTGATGCTGGGAAAGATTTGAGGGCAAGAGGAGAAGAGGACAACAAAGGATGAGATAGTTGGATGGCATCATCGAGTCAATGAATATGAATTTCAGCAAACTCCAGGAGATAGTGGAGGGGGAGCCTGGTGTGCTGGCAAAGAGTCAGATGACTCAGTGACTGAAAAACAATAATAACAGGGAGAAGTATCATTACCATCCTCTACCCAACCTCAGCTATTATTAAAATTGTTTACATTCCTTCAGAAATTAAGGGCTAAAGGACAAGAATAGGGGGTAAGGGACATCACGGAGAAAACAGTTTGATGTGAAAAATCTATAGATACTCCATTTTTACATAAGAAATCAATGGGAAAGTAAAATGGCTTGATATTGAATGCATTGGGGAATCAGATCTTATTTGATTATTAAGTCAATAAGATTACTACCACTGATCTATCCATGCAGTAGACAACACAATGTGTATTCCTTGGGTGATGCTGTGGAAGGAAACTCTGAGAACTGCAGCTAAAAATGAGCAGGGTCAATGCTGTGTTATTACACTCGCTGTCCAGCTAAAGGAAGACAGATGAAGGGACAGATCTGCCTAAGGACTTTGCCTGCAGACTGCTGCTTAAAATAAACCAGCTTTTATTCAATGATCTGTGGTGACATAAATGGGAAAGAAATCTAAAAAAGAGCAGATTTATGTATATGTATAACTGATTCACCTTGCTGTACAGCAGAAATTAACACAACATTGTAAAACAACTACACTCTAATTAAAAAAAAAAAACAAAACAAAACCAGCCCTGTCTCTAATACTTTTGGGGAAGAGACAGAATATAAATATATTCAACAAACAAATGTGTTGCTATCTAGTAGATGAAGCCTATGCTGAGGGGGAAACCCTACAGACTGTCGTTGTTTAGTCACTAAGCTGTACCTGACTCTTTGTGACTCCATGGACTGAAGCCTGCCAGACTCCTCTGTCCATGGGATTTCCCAGACAAGAATATGGGAGTGGGTTGCCATTTCGTTCTCCAGGGGATCCTCCCGACGGAGATCAAACCCAAGTCTCCTGCTAGGCAGACAGATTCTGAGCCAAGAGAGTCTACCACGGAGCCACCTGGGAAACCCAACCCTACAGATGCTACCTATCAAAGCAACTTCTCAAGAATAACCTATGTGACCAGAGCAAGTCTCATTTATGGTACTAGGAAAGTCAACACCCTTCAGCCATATATTTATATGTTAAATTCAATTAGGTTAGCAATCAACATGCATAAAATTCTCTGCTTGAGTACAACTCTAAAAAAAGAAATTCAAAATAGATTTGTAAAATAAGAAACATCTGCACCTTAATAACCAACCTAGTAATGATTTCTGCATATACAGTGCTTTTTCAAGGTAGAGCATTCTTGTGCATATTATTTTACTTGATCATCTGGCACACACAGCCACTACAATGTAAACATAACTGTCCCCATTTTGTGAAATAAGAAAACTGACTTGGGGAGAGTAAGTTATTTCCTTAGTGAAATGAGTGAGCCTACACTGTACTGCAAACTCTCTTCATTACACTTCATTGCTTTATAGAAAAACAATTTCCAACTTTGGGGGAGGGCATTTATATCAACTTTCATAATCATATATGATTTATGAGATCATAGTCTGGCAAATCACTTCGAAAGCAGTGCAGTTCAGTGACCTATCAAATCTTTCCATTATTAGGAACAAAGAACCATAAGTGACAATGAGAACCAGAAAAGTATGGCATCATGCAAATAAAATGTTAAGAATGAGTTACAAAAACAAGAGATGATCAAAACTGGGGCAGAGAGATTAAGAAGCAGAAATCAGGGAGGACAATGCATATAAATCATCTGTGCAATCACAGGGTTATAGGTTACAATTATTAACACAAGTTGAAAGAAAGGCATATTGTTCAGAAGTTTCTAGAATCTCCTTGACAGCATACCACTCTTATCAATACCATCTAGTCCAAATAAGTGTTGAACTTGAATAGTCTGGAAAGCTTTGTGGTGTATAGAAATCTATTTCCCTGTAGTCAGAACATTCAGGTAAAAAACAAACAAACAAAAGTCTCCAGTCCCCATAAAAGAGACCCTCAAATATGTAGAGACAGGCAGTTTATACCTCACCTTCAGTATTCCTTCACTTGGTGAAACATCTTTCATTACTTCTGTTTTTCCTTCAAAACACATGACTTCAAATCCCTTTCCTCTCCTGGCTATCCTAATTTGAACACAGACCTGTCTCTTTACATTCATTTTGAAATATCCGTAACAGAACATAACAATCTACATATGGGCTGATGAGAGCAAGCAGGCAACCCTGCTTGTACAGCTTCAGCATAAGACTGTGTTGGCTTCTTGAGGTACTCATCATACTATTTACTCACACTAGGAATATCATCAAACCCTCAAATTTTGTTTATGAAAATCTGTTTCACATACTTTTAAAAATCAGCTCTGAGTATAATTTACATTTTAAAAAGTTTACCAATTTTAAGTGCACAATTTGATGCGTTTTGACAAATAAATACAGTCATGTAACCATCTCTTCAATCAAGATACAGAACAGTTCTAGCAAGCCAAATAGTTCCCTCATCACTCTTTGTAGCCAATTCTCTTTTCCCCTGCCCCAATAAGCGCTGATCTGCTTTCTGTCATGATAGTTACGTCTTTTCTAAAGTATCATATAAATGAAAACAATGTGTTTTCACTTAATCTGTAGTCCTTTCTATCTGGCTTAATTCCAGGGATAGAAACCACATCTCTTGCACCTCCTGCCCTGGCAGGAGGGTTCCCTGCCACTAGTGGTACCTGGGAAGCCCAAACCTCTGGGCTCGGCTGGGATCTGAACCCGGAACCTGTTGCACCCAAAGTGAGAATCACACCCCTAGACCAACAACCTACTTCTTTAAATTACCAAAGGCTTTTTGATATCTGTCTACATTATGTGTACAAGTAGCCTGTTCGTTTTTATTAGTGATATTCCACAGTATGGGTAGACAATGATTTGCTTATCCATTCGTCAGTTAGTGGGTATTCACATTATTTACAGTTTTTGGCTATCACAAACAAGGCTGTGGATATTGTTTTCATTTCTCCTAGGTAAATACCTAGGCAAGGACTGCTGGACCAGAAGACGAGCAGGGGGAAAACTGTTTTCTGCTATTTTTCTAATTCTTCTCACAACATGCCCGATACCAAAAGTGTGAATTTTCTACACCATGCAATTTTGACACTAACTGTCTGGAGTTAGCATGGACCTGAGAGGTTAAGGGCTCAGTTCCATAAGAGTGCTCCCCACTTTAGATATTACAAATAGTAAGCCTCCAGGTTCCTCACACGTTCTGTCCAATTTGGCTATAAATTGAGGTTTGCATGACCTTTGTCTTGGATTTGATAATTTGCTGGAGTGGCTCATGGAACCCAAGAAGAATTTACTCACTACTGCTGATTTATTACAAAGGATGTTTTAAAGGATACAAATGAACAGCCAGATGAAAACACACAGGGAGAGGTCTGGACGGGTTACACACACAGGAGGTCTGTCCCCATGGAGCTAGGGTGTGCCATCCTCCCAATACATAGATGTGTTCACCAACCCAGAAACTCTCCAAACCTCACACTTTTTATGACGGCTTCATCATGTAGGCGTGACTGATTATTAACCCAGTTTCCAGCTCCTCTCACTTCTCTGGAGAATGGGGATTTGGGGTTGAAAGTTCCAAATTTCTCATCATGGCTTGGTCACTCTGGTAACCACCCTGCATCCAGGAGCCCACCAAGAGTTGCCTTTGCTTTGCCAGAACAAATGATACTCTTATCACCCAGGACATTCCAAGGGATTTACAATACAAACTCTGTAGCAAACACTATTGCTCAGGAGCACTATATCAGAAAATGAGGTCAAGATAAAATAATTAGCAGGAACTGGGGGGCAGAGAATAACATGTATTTCTTATTTTACATATGGTAAGTTTGCATTTTAATTTTTTTTCCACAAAAAAAAAAAAACAATCTGAAATTTCGACTGAAATTGTGTTGAATCTTTAGATCAATTTTTTGGGGAAAACTGATATGTCAATAATACCTTCCAATTCATGAATATGGCAGGAGACATAAAGAAATACATTAATTTTTGAATAACAAACCAACCCTGAAATCCGGGGATAAACAATTCAGAAATCTTACAATTCCTCCCTCCTGCCCTTGATGTCACTGTCATATATCTGACTTCTCCATATATTATAAGCCCTGTTATTGTTGTTTTTCTCAGTTACTAAGTTGTGTCTGACTCTTTTGCAACCTCATGGACTGCAGTACGCCAGGCTCCTCTGTTCATGGGACTTCCCAGGCAAGAATAAAAGTGTTTGGGGAGGAAAGTGAAAGTTGCTCAGTCGTGTCTGACTCTTTGTGACCCCATGGACTATACAGTCCATGGAACTCTCCAGGTCAGAATACTGGAGTGCACAACCTTTCCCTTCTCCAGGGGATTTTCCCAACCCAGGGATGGAACCCAGGTCTCCCACATTGCTGGTGGATTCTTTACCAGCTGAGCTAGAAGGAGTAGATTGCCATTTCCTTCTCCAGGGGATCTTCCTGACCCAGGGATTAAACCCATATCTTCTGCACTGGCAGATGAATTCTTTATCACTGAGCCAGCAAAGAAGCCTTATAAACCCTGTGTATTATTATTAATTCTGCTTTAACCTGTTAATTATTTTCTGAAGAGACTATAAAAATGTCTTTTATATTTATCCTTATTTTTACTGTGTTCAGAGTACTCTGTGCAAATCCAAATTTCCCTCTGGTAACTTTTTTGCAGCCTAAAAATCTAACATTTATTGTTGTGCTATTGATAACTATTTTAGTTCTGTTTGTTTGAAATGGGTCTTTTCATTTTTGGAAGATATTTGTGCTAGGTATAGAATTCTAGGTTGAGAGTCTCTTTTTTTTCTTTCCCTCCTCCTCCTTCCTTTCCAGTAGTTTGAAGATGTCAACCCACTGTCTTTTGGTTTCGCAACATTTCTGGTAAATTTTCTTGTTTTGTTTTTCCATTCTTATTTTTGTTCCCCTTAACATATTGCCTCCTCTTTCTCTGGGTGCCTTCAAGATTTTATTATATCAGTCTTCAGCAATTTGCCTGTGATAAGTCTTACTGTAGTATTCCTTGTGTTTCTTCTCTTTGGGGTTCACTGAACATTTTGGATCTTGGGTTTTTCATTTTCATTAAATTTGGGGGGAAAATGACCATTTAAAAACTTTATTGAAGTATAGTTGATTTATGATGTTATGTTAGTTTCAAATATACAGCACAGTGAATATATATACATATATTCACTCTTTTTCACATTCTTTTCCCATATATGCTATTATAGAGCATGGAGTAGAGTTCCCTATGCTATACAGCAGCTCCTTAATCTATTTTTATGTATAGTAGTGTGTCTGATCATTTTTTTCTTTCTTTCTCTCCTCTTATATTTCTAAAACACCAATTAAGCATATTTAAGTCCACTTGGTATTTTTCTACATTTTAGCTGTGGCTCTCTTCATTGTTTTTTCAGCTGTTTTCCTTCTATTGAATATTTTATATTGCTATGTTTTCCAGCTCAGTGACCTTTTCTTCAGTTTCTAAAATGCTGTTGACCTCAACCAGTGTGTATTTCACTTTAAACACTTCATTTTTCACTTTATAAGTTTCAGTTGGGTCCTTTTTTGTACTTCCATTCCTCTTCTCAATGTGTCTTTGTTTTCCTCTACACTCTTGATCACAGGAAATAGAACTATTGCAGTTGTTTTACCATTCTTATCTGTTAATTCTGTCTATAATTTCTGGATTTGTTTCTGTTGGTTGATTCTCACCACTCTTGTCTCAGTAAACGTCATAATTTTGCTACTTTTCTGCCTTTCTGATCATTTTGGATTGGATGCCAGACACTGTTATTTTCATGTTCTGGGGTACTGAATTTTGTTAAAAGGTGCTGAACTTGTTCTGGCAAGCAGTTATGCTAACTTTGGATCAGTTTTCTCTCTCAGGGCTTGCTTGTAAGCTTTGTTAGCGCAAGTTCAGGGCAGACTTTGACCTAGGGATCATTTAGCCTCATTATCTCCTATTCTGCTATAGACTCTATCCTATTTCCCCTGTATTATGAAATCTCTCTACTCTGCAAGTGGGAACATGAACTAATCTCCAGACCTTTGTGAGCTACAGAAGTGGTTTAACCCACTGATTTCCAGTGGCTTTTTTCCCACCCTGTGGACTTTTACCCCACAGGTGAGCAAAGCAGTGCTTCCCTGGGGGCTCATGGGCTTCATCCTCTGTAGCTATCAGGAGCTCTTCCTCCCTAGGAAGCCCCCATCTCTGGATTCTCCTTCCCCAAATCTAGCTGCCTCACCTGTAATACCTGGTTCTTCAACTCAGTAAGCTCACAGAGCTGTGCGGTTCTTCATCTCTGTGATTGGGCCTGGAAACTGCCTTCAGGCCATCAGGATGGGAGTGGGGGTTATCTCATTCATTTCCCTTCTTTTAGAGATCACAGCACTGAGCTGCCTATGGTCCAATGTTTGCAAACAGTTATTTAATATATTCTGCCCAATGTTTCATTGTCTACAACAAGGGCAGAGAGAAAGTTTCTGTAGGAGATAATTCTTGACGGGTAGAAACAAAACTCTTTTTTGTATACAGTTAGAAATCTGGGGGCCAGGGGTAGAATCTGTATACTTGAAGTGATGACAATTTTAAACTTAAGCAATTCATTTTCTTGAATTATAATACTCCTAGTAACATTAAATATGAGTTGTACTTCAATTCAGTTCCTGAAAATCTTATTTTTCTTGAACACTCAATAGTTGATATTTATTTTATTTGTATACTGTCTTCCTCCTAGCTCATATCACAAAGTAATTTCTAAAAGGTAAGAACTTTTTCTATGCTGTTCATTGATTTATCTCTAGTACCTAGAGTACACAAATAACTTGTAAGTTTCAAGTATGAAGGAGAAATCAAAAGCTTTTCAGACAAGCAAAAGCTGAGAGAATTCTGCACCACCAAACCAGCTCTCCAACAAATACTAAAGAATATTCTCTAGACAGGAAACACAAAAACAGTGTATAAACTTGAACCCAAAACAATAAACTAAATGGCAACGGGATCATACTTATCAGTAATTACCTTAAACGTAAATGGGTTGAATGCCCCAACCAAAAGACAAAGACTGGCTGAATGGATACAAAAACAAGACCCCTACATATGTTGTCTACAAGAGACCCACCTCAAAACAGGGGACACATACAGACTGAAAGTGAAGGGCTGGAAAAAGATTTTCCATGCAAATAGGGACCAAAAGAAAGCAGGAGTAGCAATACTCATATCAGATAAAATAGACTTTAAAACAAAGGCTGTGAAAAGAGACAAAGAAGGTCACTACATAATGATCAAAGGATCAATCCAAGAAGAAGATAGAACAATTATAAATATATATGCACCCAACACGGGAGCACCACAGTACGTAAGACAAATGCTAACAAGTATGAAAGGAGAAATTAACAATAACACAATAATAGTGGGAGACTTTAATACCCCACTCACACCTATGGATAGATCAACTAAACAGAAAATTAACAAGGAAACACAAACTTTAAACGATACAATAGACCAGTTAGACCTAATTGATATCTATAGGACATTTCATCCCAAAACAATGAATTTCACCTTTTTCTCAAGCGCACATGGAACCTTCTCCAGGATAGACCACATCCTGGGCCATAAAGCTAGCCTTGGTAAATTCAAAAAAATAGAAATCATTCCAAGCATTTTTTCTGACCACAATGCAGTAAGATTAGATCTCAATTACAGGAGAAAAACTATTAAAAATTCCAACATATGGAGGCTGAACAACACACTGCTGAATAACCAACAAATCACAGAAGAAATCAAAAAAGAAATCAAAATTTGCATAGAAACGAATGAAAATGAAAACACAACAACCCAAAACCTATGGGACACGGTAAAAGCAGTCCTAAGGGGAAAGTTCATAGCAATACAGGCACACCTCAAGAAACAAGAAAAAAGTCAAATAAATAACCTAACTCTACACCTAAAGCAACTAGAAAAGGAAGAAATGAAGAACCCCAGGGTGAGTAGAAGGAAAGAAATCTTAAAAATTAGAGCAGAAATAAATGCAAAAGAAACAAAAGAGACCATAGCAAAAATCAACAAAACCAAAAGCTGGTTCTTTGAAAGGATAAATAAAATTGACAAACCATTAGCCAGACTCATCAAGAAACAAAGGGAGAAAAATCAAATCAACAAAGTTAGAAACGAAAATGGAGAGATCACAACAGACAACACAGAAATACAAAGGATCATAAGAGACTACTATCAACAATTATATGCCAATAAAATGGACAACATGGAAGAAATGGACAAATTCTTAGAAAAGTACAACTTTCCAAAACTGGAACAGGAAGAAATAGAAAATCTTAACAGACCCATCACAAGCACGGAAATTGAAACTGTAATCAAAAATCTTCCAGCAAACAAAAGCCCCGGTCCAGACGGCTTCACAGCTGAATTCTACCAAAAATTTAGAGAAGAGCTAACACCTATCCTGCTCAAACTCTTCCAAAAAATTGCAGAGGAAGGTAAACTTCCAAACTCATTCTATGAGGCCACCATCACCCTAATACCAAAACCTGACAAAAATCCCACAAAAAAAGAAAACTACAGGCCAATATCACTGATGAACATAGATGCAAAAATCCTTAACAAAAGTCTAGCAATCAGAATCCAACAACACATTAAAAAGATCATACACCATGATCAAGTGGGCTTTATCCCAGGGATGCAAGGATTCTTCAATATCCGCAAATCAATCAATGTAATACACCACATTAACAAATTGAAAAATAAAAACCATATGATTCTCTCAATAGATGCAGAGAAAGCCTTTGACAAAATTCAACATCCATTTATGATAAAAACTCTCCAGAAAGCAGGAATAGAAGGAACATACCTCAACATAATAAAAGCTATATATGACAAACCCACAGCAAACATTATCCTCAATGATGAAAAATTGAAAGCATTTCCTCTAAAGTCAGGAACAAGACAAGGGTGCCCAGTTTCACCATTACTATTCAACATAGTTTTGGAAGTTTTGGCCACAGCAATCAGAGCAGAAAAAGAAATAAAAGGAATCCAAATTGGAAAAGAAGAAGTCAAACTCTCACTATTTGCAGATGACATGATCCTCTACATAGAAAACCCTAAAGATTCCACCAGAAAATTACTAGAAATAATCAATGACTATAGTAAAGTTGCAGGATATAAAATCAACACACAGAAATCCCTTGCATTCCTATACACTAATAATGAGAAAACAGAAAGAGAAATTAAGGAAACAATTCCATTCACCATTGCAATGGAAAGAATAAAATACTTAGGAATATATCTACCTAAAGAAACTAAAGACCTGTATATAGAAAACTATAAAACACTGGTGAAAGAAATCAAAGAGGACACTAATAGATGGAGAAATATACCATGTTCATGGATTGGAAGAATCAATATAGTGAAAATGAGTATACTACCCAAAGCAATTTATAGATTCAATGCAATCCCTATCAAGCTACCAACAATATTCTTCACAGAGCTAGAACAAAAAATTTCACAATTTGTATGGAAATACAAAAAACCTCGAATAGCCAAAGCGATCTTGAGAAAGAAGAATGGAACAGGAGGAATCAACCTACCTGACTTCAGGCTCTACTACAAAGCCACAGTTATCAAGACAGTATGGTACTGGCACAAAGACAGAAATATTGATCAATGGAACAAAATAGAAAGCCCAGAGATAAATCCACGCACATATGGACACCTTATCTTTGACAAAGGAGGCAAGAATATACAATGGATTAAAGACAATCTCTTTAACAAGTGGTGCTGGGAAATCTGGTCAACCACTTGTAAAAGAATGAAACTAGACCACTTTCTAACACCATACACAAAAATAAACTCAAAATGGATTAAAGATCTAAACGTAAGACCAGAAACTATAAAACTCCTAGAGGAGAACATAGGCAAAACACTCTCTGACATACATCACAGCAGGATCCTCTATGACCCACCTCCCAGAATATTGGAAATAAAAGCAAAAATAAACAAATGGGACCTAATTAACCTTAAAAGCTTCTGCACATCAAAGGAAACTATTAGCAAGGTGAAAAGACAGCCTTCAGAATGGGAGAAAATAATAGCAAATGAAGCAACCGACAAACAACTAATCTCAAAAATATACAAGCAACTCCTACAGCTCAACTCCAGAAAAATAAACGACCCAATCAAAAAATGGGCCAAAGAACTAAATAGACATTTCTCCAAAGAAGACATACAGATGGCTAACAAACACATGAAAAGATGCTCAACATCACTCATTATCAGAGAAATGCAAATCAAAACCACTATGAGGTACCATTTCACACCAGTCAGAATGGCTGAGATCCAAAAGTCTACAAATAATAAATGCTGGAGAGGGTGTGGAGAAAAGGGAACCCTGTTACACTGTTGGTGGGAATGCAAACTAGTACAGCCACTATGGAGAACAGTGTGGAGATTCCTTAAAAAACTGGAAATAGAACTGCCTTATGATCCAGCAATCCCACTGCTGGGCATACACACTGAGGAAACCAGAAGGGAAAGAGACACGTGTACCCCAATGTTCATCGCAGCACTGTTTATAATAGCCAGGACATGGAAGCAACCTAGATGTCCATCAGCAGATGAATGGATAAGAAAGCTGTGGTACATATACACAATGGAGTATTACTCAGCCATTAAAAAGAATACATTTGAATCAGTTCTAATGCGGTGGATGAAACTGGAGCCTGTTATACAGAGTGAAGTAAGCCAGAAGGAAAAACATGAATACAGTATACTAACGCATATATATGGAATTTAGAAAGATGGTAACAATAACCCGGTGTATGAGACAGCAAAAGAGACACTGATGTATAGAACAGTCTTATGGACTCTGTGGGAGAGAGAGAGGGTGGGAAGATTTGGGAGAATGACATTGAAACATGTAAAATATCATGTAAGAAACGAGTTGCCAGTCCAGGTTCGATGAACGATACTGGATGCTTGGGGCTGGTGCACTGGGACGACCCAGGGGGATGGTATGGGGAGGGAGGAGGGAGGGGGGTTCGGGATGGGGAACACATGTATACCTGTGACAGATTCATTTCGATATTTGGCAAAACTAATACAATTATGTAAAGTTTAAAAAAAATAAAATTAAATTAAAAAATAAAATAAAGAGCAAATAACTTATAAGTACACATTATCTTATAAAGTAGCTGTGAATTGTGTGTTTTCCTGGGATACAAAGGACACAGCTACTTTATAAGACAATGTATACATCTATTCATTAATATGGTAGGTATCTCTCCTATAAAAGAAGAAAACACACATATTTGTTATATAGTTAATTTTGGTTAAATCATATCCTATTTGCCCTTGATGTTCACCAGATAATATTAAAATAGAGCTTTACGTATATCCTGGAGAAGGCACTGGCACCCTACTCCAGTACTCTTGCCTGGAAAATCCCATGGACAGAGGAGCCTAGTAGGCTGCAGTCCACGGGGTCTCTAGGAGTCAGACACGACTAAGTGACTTCACTTTCACTTTTCACTTTCATGCATTGGAGAAGGAAATGGCAACCCACTCCAGTGTTCTTGCCTGGAGAATCCCAGGGATAGGGGAGCCTGGTGGGCTGCTGTCTCTGGGGTCACACAGAGTCGGAAACGACTGAAGTGACTTAGCAGCAGCAGCAGCTATGTATATCCAAGCAATTATTAAGAAAGAAATGCTCAAATTCATATTCTGAAAGAAAAAACAACACTATATATTCTAATGCTTGCCAAAGTAAACAGTATTTAAGAACACAGAGCATCCTATAGAAATATTCAGGCACCTGGCACCTTCTAGCAGTATGCACTACTATGAACATAAGGATGAAAGCTACATATACTTGAAATCTGTACTTTAACAGGTATGACCTATATTAATCAGAGCATATGAGATTAAGGAGGTGAGACCTATCTAAAACCTACCTGTGATAAAATCTTTTTGTTATTTAAGAATTTACAGACAAGGTTAAAGAGTGATTTCATTAAGTCTATGTATTAGTTACTGCCCAAGAAGTTTTAAAGTTTTTGCTTTCTAACTACAATTTGTGTTAAATTAAAACAAAAAGTCAGCCTCAAAATAAAGTCTTTGCTAAAAGATACAGAGACAACTTGAAGTTTACATGTATTTTCAATCAGATCTCAATCAATATTTTCTGGATACCCCCTTTCTCCAGAATCAACCTGCTTTTGAATTTCTGATTAGTTTTATTCTGAAGTGAATGATACTTTTTGTTTCGTGTAACCCCAGGTGACTTCATCATGACCACCAATACACATAATATGTTACAAGCTAGATGTGTTATCACATGAATAACATTACCATCCTGTTTTCTAAGACCTCTTTCAAAGCCTGTTGACTTGGCAAGTGAAGGGACTGCATTATAGAAATTTAGGTCCAACAGATGTTCCAGTAAAGACTTGGCTGTATTAATGAACATGGTGTAGGAACATTTTTGCTCTGGGAAATCTTACTTTAAAACAGTGGTATGCAACCCATTCACTATGAAACTAATTTTAAAGGCCAAACCATCATTTTTTCAAGTCTGGCTACTTGACTCCCCCTGTGCTAGGGTGATGACTGACTTGTCTATAAAGTGTCAGCTCCTTACTGTTTAGTTACATGATGTCTGGCACAGAGAGTGCTCGGTCTTTGCCAAATGAGTCAATTCTTGAACCAGAATACCCAAGCCTCTCAAGCATTCTAGACGCCTGAGACATTATTTCCCTGTGTTATTCTTAAATTTAATTAAACAATCTGGAAGTTCTACCTCCTCACACACGTATGCCTCACTATGAACAAAACCAAGAGAATTACGGTACACAATGCGTGGAAGCTCAGGCCATCATGTCCATCCAGGCAGGAGCACAAGATGAATAGAGAATTACGGTACACAATGCGTGGGAGCTCAGGCCATCATGTCCATCCAGGCAGGAGCACAAGATGAATATAAACCAAACAGCTGAAGCATCATGTCCGCAGGTACTCTAGCTGTGGCAACTCCAGAGCTGTGTCAGGCTGTCCTGATACTACTCAATGCTAGCTTTAAACAATTAACACTTAGAATGTCACATCCAATAGTTCCCTTCATTTATGCTTAGAGACCTCTTTTCAGGAACTGTAGGTGTCAAAAACTTAGGTCTTGGACTTGGTTTTGCCTAAATAGCAGAGGCTGCAGGGTATGATGGGACTGAAGCAGGGTGTGGAGTCAAAACCGGTGGTCTACACAGGAGAGATCACAACAAAATGTGGAAAATTCTGAAAGAGATGGGACTACCAGACCACCTGCCTGCCTCCTGAGAAATCTGTATGCAGGTCAAGAAGCAACAGCTAGAACTGGACATGGAAAAACAGACTGGTTCTAACTTGGGAAAGGAGTACATCAAGGCTGTATATTGTCACCCTGCTTATTTAACTTATGCACAGAGAACATCATGAGAAACTCCGGGCTGGAGGAAGCACAAGCTGGAATCAAGGCTGCCGGGAGAAATATCAATAACCTCAGATATGCAGATGACACCACGGTTATGGCAGAAAGCAGAGAAGAACTAAAGAGCCTCTTGATGAAAGTGAAAGAGGAGAGTGAAAAAGTTGGCTTAAAACTCAACATTCAGAAAACTAAGATCATGGCATCTGTTTGCATCACTTCATGGCAAATAGATGGAAAAACAATGGAAACAGTGATAAATTTTATTTTGGGGGGCTCCAAAATCACTGCAGATGGTGACTGCAGCCATGAAATTAAAAGACTCTTGCTCCTTGGAAGAAAAGCTATGACCAACCCAAACAGCATATTAAAAAGCAGAGACATTGTTTTGCCTACAAAGGTCTGTCTAGTCAAAGCTATGGTTTTTCCAATAGTCATGTATGGATGTGAGAGTTGGACTATAAAGAAAGCCGAGTGCCGAAGAACTGATGCTTTTGAATTGTGGTGTTGGAGAAGACTCTTGAGAGTTCCTTGGACAGCAAGGTGATCCAACCAGACCATCCTGAAGGAAATCAGTCCTAACTATTCACTGGAAGGACTGATGCTGAAGCTGAAACTCCAATACCGTGGCCACCTGATATGAAGAACTGACTCGTTGGAAAAGACCCTGATGCTGGGAAAGATTGAAGGCAGGAGGAGAAGGGGACAACAGAGATGAGACGGTTGGATGGCATCACTGACTCAATGGACATGAGTTTGAGTGAACTCTGGGAACTGGTGATGGACAGGGAGGCCTGATGAGCGACTGAACTCAACTCACTCACACAGGACAGTCCACTGCACAGCAGCCGAGAATACATCACACAACCTCCCTGTGTTGCAACTCCTGGGGACAACAACAGCCACTTTAGAGAATTCCTGCAAGGCTGAAACAGTACCCTGTGAAAATACTGCTACTCAACCTTAGGAAGTGAAGTTGCTCAGTTGTGTCCAACTCTTTGCGACCCCATGGACAGTAGCCTGCACCAGGCTCCTCTGTCCATTGGATTTTCTAGGCAAGAGTACTGGAGTGGGTTGCCATTTCTTTCTCCAGGGAATCTTCCCGATCCAGGGATTGAACCCGGGTCTCCCGTATTGTAGACAGACGCTTTACCATCTGAGCCAGGACTTGACCTTAAGTCACTACCAAATTACAATGCTCTCAACTGTAAAGCCATCAATAACTATCCTACTTACCAGGATAACGCAAAGTAAGAAAATAAACTTGACTTTTTTTATTTCAAAGCTCTGTACAAAGATTATGCCACTATCTTGCTAGGAGGGTAATTCCAAGTGTGATGCTAAGAGGCACAGAAAGGTTAAGAAGTACACGTGTCAACTTCTGCCTAAGAAGCGAGCCTGTCAGTGACTTCGCAGGGCCAGCACACTACCTCCCTCTCCGCCCCCATGGGGACTGTGGACAGCTGAGTGTGGGCCACTGATGGTTCCCAACTGAACCCTTTTCTGGGGAAGGTCCCTTTTTGACCACCTAGTTCAGAAATGCCTGGAAGAGGATGCTCTTTCTCCATGAGCAGCCTGCAGCCCGTGACTAACAGAAAAGTTGGTGACTGTGGACCCATCCTTCAGGGCTCTGCAGGGACCAGGCTGAGGCTAGACCTTGGATAACAGCACCTTTTCTCAGGTTCTTTTCTGGCTCTCCCGCTCCCCTGGCTTCCTTATCTTTTCTTCTGACAGCAATTCCTCGAAAAACCATTATCCAGGCTTTGCATTTAAAGAACCTAATCTAGAGACCACTAATAACTTCCAGGATTGACTTGTCTGGCAGTGTGTTAGCAATGCTTCCAGGATGGCCCAGGCTTTCCTTAAAGTCCACAGCACAACAGACAGCACTCCCCAAGTCCAGCCAAGGCTGGTGGCCACTGGAAACAAGTCAGAAGCCGAGGTCTGGGCAGAGCACATAGTACTACAGCTGGGGTGGGATAAACCCTACTTAGAGCATCCTCGGAAAGGAAGACAGGCTGCTCCAAGTCCTGCAAGTGAAGGGGCCTTCTGTTCTCATGGAGAACATGAGACCTACCCCACTCCCCTGTGTAAAACATCCCTCTAATCTAGTCTGTTCACAGGAGTCAAACAAATCTCCCAGAAATGCTTCACCCACCCCAAAAGCATGACATCAAGGTTCACATATCTACATGGCCCAGAACAGCTGGTGACCACAGCGGGCACTCAGCGACCTGTGACTGAATGAGTCACTGCACACACACTAATGGACAGAGCAGTGGGAACACGCTCTCCGCCCTCTTTCCAGTCTCGACCCTCTGAATTCCCACAGAACTGAACACAGGCCATGCGCGTGCCGCAAATCCCCCTGTGTGGTTTTGGGTGTGTGTCTACATATTGCCTCCTCAAGGGAACAGGGGCCCCTTACTTCCTTGCAAGACAACCCTGGAGCCCTGATTATATGTCTAGCACCAAAATTAGTGCCGAGGTTATAAAAACTGAGTTAGACACAGTTCTTGTTCCTGTGTTACTCACATAGGACCATGCACCTAATAGATTGCTCCGAAAGTATGTGTTGAATTAAATTCACTGTGGGCTGGAAAGAGCTGGATGAGGATTCTGGGAGGAAGTGGTCCCTGAGTGGGATGCTGACACGGCAGGATGTAGACAGAATGAGGGAAAAAGGTATGTTGGGGGGAGGGGAAGGCACACATAGAGACAAGACTTGCAAACAAGAAAAAGCAAGCACTGCCATAGACAAATGTGTAATAACCTAAGTAAATGATATTAACAAATGGAGACAATGAACTTGCCAGGGTTGTGAACTTTTCTTTCTTCCCACACCCCCGTGGCCTGGGACAGAGTAAATGCTCCCTATTGTTTGGATTCTAGTAGATGTTGATTTTTTTTTTTTTTTTTTTTAGATGTTGATTTCTTAAACTTAGACTTCTCATATAGGAATTTCTGGCAAGTCAAAGATGCCCATATCAATCTTCTGAAACCAGGAAACACTTTTGAGCATCAAGTAATCCATCTCTCATGGCCACGTCACAGAATAACCAGAGGGATGAACTGATAAAAGTACTCAAGTCTTCCCATGAACGGCCCTGTAAAGCATGGACACTGAACTCAAGGCAACAGCTGGGAGAGAAAAGTGAGCATTTCATTTCTGAATTGGCAATTAGCCACGCTTAGGAGGTATTTGCTTAGAGGAAGACTCTCTTACAAAGTGGTCCTGTGATCACAGACCACTAGCAGTGACCAGCTCTCCTGTGGGCACCTAACCAACTGTTGTGAGTTTCAAACAACTAAGCCTCAGAATAATAGGTAGCAGCAACAGCTCTCTCGGGTCTCCACTCTGTTCCTAGTCCTCTCATCCTTTCAGTCAGCTTCCACTGTGATGGACACAGGTCCAAATTCCTGAGCCAGGCATTCAGGATGGTCCAGGGTTTGACCTTGCATCACCCTTTCAGGCCAACCTCCTGGTATGTGCCAGTCACCGGCCTTCCCTCTATTTTCCAGACCCTCCTGGGTTCTGGGCTTCTTCCACACCTCCTCACCTTGGCTGCTCGGCCTGGACACCCCTTTGCACAAATCACCCCTTAACAGAATAAGCCCTGGTTAAAGGCCATCTCTTGTGTGAAGCTTTCCAAGTCTCTCTTGATGATCAGAATGAACTGCTCCTTCTGCTGGGCAGTTATTTTATTTCTCTGTGCTTCACTTCCTTCGACTAGAGAAAATGGGAAGAATGATCTGTATTCCGTCACTTCAGAGCTTTTGAAAGGTTCAAATGAGGTTCTGTATGTGGTTCTAACCTCTAAAGTCTTAAAGAGCTGAAGGATGAATAAAAATGTGCACAGAACTTCATGTTCTCATTGTTTACTATGTTCAGCGCAGCCTCATTTTTAGTTGGCTCATACGCCATGTTTGCTGCATACTAATAGCATAGAAGAGACTCAAAATTATTTTTGTACTCTATTTCACATTCATGCAACTGCTTTTAATGGTCTAAATCAACCCAATATTCTGAAAATACATCTTAACCGATTATATTAAATTTGATCTTGCAAAGTTTCCAAATGGAGCATCAACACTGATGTCAGTTCTGTGGCAGCTAGCCTAAGTGAATCAAAATAGCATTCATACTTGCTGTGTGTGTGCAATGAAACTGTGGGCATTTTTAGATGTTTTTCAGACATTTCCCAAATTATAGACATCTGTTGTTTATATTTCAAGTTTCCCCAAATAGAGAGTAAAGTAGCATCCTTCCAGACTGGGTAGCAAAGATGACTCACTAAATGACTACTTTCTTAACAGGATTTCATAAAGGCATCTGATAAGGTCTGTAATGACATTTTTATGCATACAGTGGAGAAATGTTAGAAAATATAACTGGGTGAGTGACTATGCTTAGAAGATCAGTTTCGACCTAACAGAAGCCCTCTGGTGGCAACTATAGAATTCTGTCCTAATCTTTGCTGAATTCAATCTTTTTTTTTTTAATCCAAAAATTTCAAGATGTAATGGAGAGGTGGTTGACTACAATAACAAAAATGAAGCAAAATGAAAGTCAGTGAAGCCACTGAAAGTGTCAAAATCTATCCAATAACAAGACATTATAAAAACAGGTCAAATCTAACAAGATAAAATATTCTGAAAAAGACAAATGTAAATTTCTATGTGTAGGTTCAGACAATCAAGTCTCATGAATAAGGGTATGTATACCACTGCCCTCCACACTGTTATTTGTAATAGCAAGAAGACAACATAAATATTCATCAACAAGGGAATGGTTAAACATATTAACTGAATAGAGTATACTGTGCAGCTCTAAGATGGAGAAGGCAATGGCACCCCACTCCAGTACTCTTGCCTGGAAAATCCCATGGACGGAGGAGCCTGGTAGGCGGCAGTCCATGGGGTCGCACAGAGTCAGACACGACTGAGCGACTTCACTTTCACTTTTCACTTTCATGCATTGGAGAAGGAAATGGCGACCCACTCCAGTGTTCTTGCCTGGAGAATCCCAGGGACGGAGGAGCCTGGTGGGCTGCCGTCTATGGGGTCACACAGAGTCGGACACGACTGAAGTGACTTAGCAGCAGCAGCTCTAAGAAGAAAAAAACTATAGGAAGCCTAAATATAATGATATGGAAGAATGTATGGATAAATCTGGGTGTGAAAAAAACAGGTTGAGGATATTATACACAGATTGTTGGTGCATATTTCTTTTTTTATAGTTGAGTATTTCCTTGCATATTCACACACACACACACCATACTTTCTTTACCCATTCTATCAGTGGACGCCGAGGCTGTTTCCATGTTCTGGTTATTGGAAATTATGCTGAGTGAACATGGGGGTGTAGATTTCTCTTCAGAAAAGTGACTTCTTTACCTTTCGATACATACCCAGAAGCTAGGATTGTTAAGTCATATGTTACTTAAACGTTTAATTTTTTGAGCATCTTCCATACTGCTTCCCATAGGGGCTGCACCAGTTCACATCTCCACCAACAGTACACAAGGGGTCCTTTCTCTTCAACCTTGCCCACACTGGTTACCTCTTGTCTTTTTGACGACAGTCATTCAAACAGGTGTGAAGTGATATCTCATTGTGGTTTTGACTTGCATTTCCCTGATGATTAGTGATGTTGAGCATCTTTTCATCTACCCATTGGCCAAGTGTCCGTCCTTGGAAAAATGTCCATTCAGGTCCTCTGCCTATCTATTCATTGGGGTATTAGTCTTCCCGCTTTTGAGTTGTATGAATTCCTTATATATTTTGGAGATTAACCCCTTCTCTGATACATGGTTTGCAAATATTCTCCCCCATTTTGTAGACTGCCTCTTCATTCTGTTGACTGTTTCTCTTGCCTTGCACAAACTTTTTAGTTTGATACAGTCCCATGCGTTTGCTCTTGTTGCTTGGGCTTTTGGTATCATTTTCAAAAATTGTTGCCAAGACAAGGTAAGGAGGTTTTCCCTTATGTCTTCTCCTAGGAGTTTTATGGTTTCAGTCTTATGTTTAAGTCTTTAATCTATTTGAGATAAGTTTTATGGGTTATGATTGAGTCTAGTTTTTCTCTTTTATTCCTGCATGTGGCTATCCATTTTTTTTATCTTCTCTCAGTTAAGTACTCTTGACTTTCTTGTCAAACATTAGTTGACTGTACATACGTTATATATGTTTATTTTCATATATAAGAATTTGCTTGTATTTGTCTTTGTCTATATAAGAGCAACTAACACTTGAGCTCTTACTATATTCCAGACACTATTCTATATGTCCTTTATATATATTGTCTTGTTCAATCCTTATAATGGAACAGGTACATAGTCATATTTAGGTACTAAAGTTAAGCAGTAGATCAACAATGTAAAAAGGCAATCACATTTCACACTACCAGCAGAATTCTTGGGGTGGGGAAAGATTCAAACATTTAATGTTAATGTTTTAATGCTTAAATGTTTTCAGAAAGGAAGTAGTACTTCTTTAATTCACAAGGTGGCATGTGGCTGAGGCAGTAAGTATAAGAGAGGTTGTTAATGTAAGTTAATGGTGCAATGAAATAATAAAAAGAAACAGGACATGCATCTTTGCTACTTCCTGGGGAAGTTACCTTGAGTAACTTACTTAACATCTGGTCTGTTTCTTATCAGTCTGCTGTTGATAATCAAGCCTACTTGCAAAGTTCTATGGGTTAAATAACAGGACCATGCCAAGCCCACATTTCCTGGCATGCAGTTGACCTCCCTCAGTAAACACTGCTTCTTACATAACACAGTAACTATCCTAAACAATGCAGGTGGACCACAACTGTCCTGAAGAATATTCAAATGCAAAGACACAGAAGGTAATGGGAAGCAGACAGAAAGAATTCCAAGGACTGGAGCAACCAGCCCTAGAAGTGATGTCTTAGTGGAAGAGTAGTCAGTCAGTTCAGTTCAGTCGCTCAGTCGTGTCCGACTCTTTGCGACCCCATGAATCACAGCACACCAGGCCTCCCTGTCCATCACCAACTCCCAGAGTTCACTCAGACTCACATCCATCGAGTCAGTGATGCCATCCAGCCATCTCATCCTCTGTCGTCCCCTTCTCCTCCTGCCCCCAATCCCTCCCAGCATCAGAGTCTTTTCCAATGAGTCAACTCTTTGCAAAGTACTGGAGTTTCAGCTTTAGCATCATTCCTTCCAAAGAAATCCCAGGGCGAACTCAGATGACCATTATATCTACTACTGCGGGCAGGAATCCCTCAGAAGAAATAGAGAAGTCATCATGGTCAACAAAAGAGTCTGAAATGCAGTACTTGGATGCAATCTCAAAAATGACAGAATGATCTCTGTTTGTTTCCAAGGCAAACCATTCAATATCACAGTAATCCAAGTCTATGCCCCAACCAGTAACGCTGAAGAAGCTGAAGTTGAATGGTTCTATGAAGACCTACAAGATCTTTTAGAACTAACACCCAAAAAAGATGTCCTTTTCATTATAGGGGACTGGAATGCAAAAGTAGGAAGTCAAGAAACACCTGGAGTAACAGGCAAATTTGGCCTTGGAATATGGAATGAAGCAGGGCAAAGACTAACAGAGTTTTGCCAAGAAAATGCACTGGTCATAGCAAACACCCTCTTCCAACAACACAAGAGAAGATTCTACACATGGACATCACCAGATGGTCAACACCAAAATCAGACTGATTATCTTCTTTGCAGCCAAAGATGGAGAAGCTCTATACAGTCAACAAAAATAAGACCAGGAGCTGACTGTGGCTCAGATCATTAACTCCTTATTACCAAATTCAGACTTAAATTGAAGAAAGTAGGGAAAACCACTAGACCATTCAGGTATGACCTAAATCAAATCCCTTATGATTATACAGTGGATGTGAGAAATAGATTTAAGGGCCTAGATCTGATAGATAGAGTGCCTGATGAACTATGGAATGAGGTTTTTGTACAGGAGACAGGGATCAAGACCATCCCCAAGAAAAAGAAATGCCAAAAAGCAAAATGGCTGTCTGGGGAGGCCTTACAAATAGCTGTGAAAAGAAGAGAAGCGAAAAGCAAAGGAGAAAAGGAAAGATATAAGCATCTGAATGCAGAGTTCCAAAGAATAGCAAGAAGAGATAAGAAAGCCTTCCTCAGTGATCAATGCAAAGAAATAGAGGAAAACAACAGAATGGGAAAGACTAGAGATCTCTTCAAGAAAATCAGAGATACCAAAGGAACATTTCATGCAAAGATGGGCTCGATAAAGGACAGAATGTTATGGACCTAATAGAAGCAGAAGATATTAAGAAGAGGTGGCAAGAATACACAGAAGAACTGTACAAAAAAGATCTTCACGACCCAGATAATCATGATGGTGTGATCACTGACCTAGAGCCAGACATCCTGGAATGTGAAGTCAAGTGGGCCTTAGAAAGCATCACTATGAACAAAGCTAGTGGAGGTGATGGAATTCCAGTTGAGCTATTCCAAATCCTGAAAGATGATGCTGTGAAAGTGCTGCACTCAATATACCAGCAAATTTGGAAAACTCAGCAGTGGCCACAGGACTGGAAAAGGTCAGTTTTCATTCCAATCCCAAAGAAAGGCAATGCCAAAGAATGCTCAAACTACCGCACAATTGCTCTCATCTCACACGCTAGTAAAGTAATGCTCAAAATTCTCCAAGCCAGGCTTCAGCAATATGTGAACCGTGAACTTCCTGATGTTCAAGCTGGTTTTAGAAAAGGCAGAGGAACCAGAGATCAAATTGCCAACATCTGCTGGATCATGGAAAAAGCAAGAGAGTTCCAGAAAAACATCTATTTCTGCTTTATTGACTATGCCAAAGCCTTTGAGTGTGTGGATCACAATAAACTGTGGAAAATTCTGAAAGAGATGGGAATACCAGACCACCTGACCTGCCTCTTGAGAAATCTGTATGCAGGTCAGGAAGCAACAGATAGAACTGGACATGGAACAACAGATTGGTTCCAAATAGGAAAAGGAGTACATCAAGGCTGTATATTGGAAGAGTAGTAGTTGACTTTAAATAATTAATGGGCTACACATATCAACAATCTCAGATATGCAGATGATACCACCCTAATGGCAGAAAGTGAAGAGGAACTAAAGAGCCTGTTCATGAGGGTGAAAGAGGAGAGTGAAAAAAGCTGGCTTAAAACTCAACATTCAAAAAACTAAATCATGGCATCCAGTCCTATCACTTCATGGCAAATAGAAGGGGAAAAAGTGGAAACAGTGACAGACTTTATTTTCTTGGGCTCCAAAACCACTGCAGATGGTGACTGCAGCTATGAAATTAAAAGATGTTTGCTCTTTGGAAGGAAAAGATCTATATAGTCAAAGCTATGGTTTTTCTAGTATTCATGTACAGATATGAAAGTTAGACCATAAAGTAGGCTGACCACCGAAGAATTGATGCTTTCAAATTGAGAGTCTCTTGGACCCTAAGGAGATCAAACCATTCAATCTTAAAGGAAATCAACCCTGAATATCCACTGGAAGGACTGATGATGAAGCTCTAATACTTTGGCCACCTGAGTGAAGAGTCAACTCACTGGAAAAGACCTTGATGCTGGGAAAGACTGAGCTGGAAAGACTGAGCAGAGAAGGGGACAGCAGAGGATGAGAGGTTAGATAACATCACTGGCTCAAAGGACGTGAATTTGAGCAAATTCCGAGAGATAATGGAGGCCATGGAAGGACTCCAGGGAAGACTGGAGTGCTGCAGTCCAAGACGGTCACAAAGAGTCGGACGTGACTTAGTGACTGAACCACAAGTTTTCCTGGCTTTTTTGACGAAAATCAGCATATGCTAGTAAAGAGTCAAATTCCTGCTGATCAAATTGTCAAGGCCATCATCCAGTTTCTAAAATCGTCAGTATCTTATTTCTGTCATTGATCAGGAAGAGAGACTAAATTAGAAAAGAAAAAATACTTGTATGATATGCCACCTCATCCAAATGAAGTCATAGAAATGGTGTTTGCTCACAATAGGATTATGAACAAAGACTTTATTTCATATCTTATCTCATAAAAGATAAGCTAGCAACAGCTAGCAAAATTCAACATAAAAAAGCTGAGATATTGCTGAATGTTTCTTTGTAGAGCCCAGTAGGAAAGACACATTCAGTGATGAAGCTTTCATCACTCTTTTGGTGGAAAAGGGAAATGAGGGCCAGCATCCACATAGCCACATCTTCCCAGCTGCTTACTCAGCTGGTGCTCTGCCATTAGGAATGTTAAGGGACCCCCTGACTGACATCAGAGCTCACAAAATAAGCATCTAAAAAACTCTCTAAAAACTCCTGAACCCTTCTCCCTGATATATGTTATCAGATATATGCTAAGGACTGACTTGTACCCTGTATATCAGTGATTTCAACAAGCTATAAAGTAAAATATTCACCCCCCACACACAAGATGACTTTCCCGTACCACTGACGTTATGTGACAGGCAACAGCAGCAATTGATATAGTGATTTCGCCAAAAGCTTGTCCCTCTTTCTCGAGTATATTTGCCATCAGCTTCGAGGCTGATGTTGCAGACTACTCGGCAAATCTGCCTTGGCTATGACGAATGGAATTCTGAACCATGCCTCCGAGGTATTCTATTCTGGGCCCTTAGCGACAACATTCATCAATTTCACCCTGAAAACAGTATTGTATACTTGATCTGGGAAGACACAACTGGCTTACTAGGAAAGGCCACTGTACTTTGCCTGAAAATGACTCAAAAGTGTTGAGCGTTTCATGTCACTATTTGACAAAGTTTCATAACAGAGAAAGCACTGGAGACTGTGGACAAAAAAATGATCTGCCAAGTAAAATTCAATTTTCAGACAGTCATTGTGCTCCTTTCTGCTCACAATTTTTCTTTTTCTGTCATTTGAGTAAAACTATCAACCTGGCAGATTCACATTCTATAATTACACTGGGTTTCTGGTCGCTATTGATGTTTATGATGTTATTCTGAGCTGTGGTATTTCATTCCTATTTCTGTCACTCCTTTCATTTTTCAATGAATTGCTTCTAAATTACTGGTCCATTTTTGTGAACTGAATAAAGAAGACAACAGTGTAATAGCAGAAAATAAAAAAGTTAACTAAATAAAAAACTATTAATATAAAATAACGTACAACTGTATGCTATGTGCCATACACTAGTTGAAAGATTTTACCTATTTAATATATTAACTGATTCACTCTTCACAATCACTTTAGGAAGGAGGCAGTATTATCATCACTGTTTTATAGATGGGGAAACTTGGGTGTGTCTTCACTTGCCCAAGGTCACAAAGAACCAGGATGTGGGACCAGGCAGTCCAACTCCAGAGCCTGTATTTTCCCCATAATATGTTCCTTCTCAAATAGGAGAAAAGAAACTTGCAGAGATCAGGGCTTGTCAGAATAAGATGAATGCACTGATGCAGTCCTTGTAACCCAAGAGTATTCCTTAGAAAGAGTATGTTAAACAAGCCTGCCCTAAGAAGCTTGCATAGCTCCTTGAGGAATCTCACTACGATAAAGCCGCCCCACCTACCCCAGAGACAAAATCCGGTCATAGAAGTCATCAACAAAGGCTTGAAAGATTGCTTTCCATCCTGTCTCAAGTCACACCAGGGTGGAAATTCCACAGGCTTTCTCGGCAAGTTGGTTCAGTGTGACATGACCTACCGAGGTACTCTCTCTCGGTTTTCAGTTACATGTTAGTTTTGACTTCCTATTTTGCAAGATGAGCCTTTAACTTTCTCAGCCAGATTTCCCTTGTTCATCTTGCTAATATAAAGTAATTTTTTATTAAATATTCACTGTCATGGTTATGACTATCTACATAATATCCACAGCTGGGTCTATAGTATATGAGTATAAATATTTATAGACTTCATATATATATATACAATGAATATATTTCTTTTCTTCCATATTTCTGTCATAGGGCAGTTGCTCAACTGGAACGAAAGAACAAGGTTTGTCTGTGCCTGCTGGGCCCGTTTAATCTGGAGGCACATGCATTTTCCTGAATCATTTCTTTGTAGTTTTCTCCCCACTACTGTTTTCTGGAACTCACGTTAGTTAAGGGTTGGACTCATAAGTTGACTGATTGGTTCCCAAGTGTTTTTTCTTTTCCTCCTCACTGTTCTTCACCTTCACCTTGATCTTACTATCACTGAAAGCTGCTTTAGCCTCTGGTTACCAAATACTTAGTTATTAGTTCTTTCTTTCTTATAGGCCGAGCTCTGAGTAATCAAGAGTCTCATCTGTTTTGTTGAAGGGGACAGAATTCTGAAACTTGGCAGCTGGTAGGTCTTTTTCTCTAGGTCTGGTAGGTTTCCTCAGAGAAGAATCCTCAGATTTCCTGGCTGATGTTACTGGTCTCACTTCTACTGTTTTAGAAACCGAGAGAAGGAAGACAACAGAAGATCTTACTATTCAGCATGTGAGCATTCACTTGATCCCCAATTTTCAATAAGGTACCATTTTCCTGCTCTTAGCAAACACTTCCAAAAAGACCAGGGGCCTTTCCTCTAGCCGGATACATTCCTCCCCATAATGATTAGGGGCCATGATCACTACCCAAGTGGACCCTGATGACGGGCTGTGGTCACCATCACATCCTGACATACTTCTGTGACTTTGAGTGTCAGGGGGCAAAGGATGGACTTAGTCCCTCTTCTCCGAAGAGGCCTCTAGACTCTCTACAAGCAATCCTTCTCCAGCAACTCTTAAACTCCAAATACCAGTATTTCCTCCCTAAAAAAAAGGTTGACTACTCAGCTTCACCAGACACTCCGAGATGCCCCTGACTGTACACATCCCACAGCCCAAATCTTGTGCCCAGAAATGGCTCCTGTGCTGTGGGATGGAAGACTTCTTACCACCCTGTCCTTGTGCCCTGCTCTGTCCTGGAATAAAGAGATTTTTCCTGCTGCTACAGAACAGGCACATGTTTTACATTACTTTTTAAAAAAATTTAAACTATAAATACATGGTTTTAAGAAAAATAACTACAGGGACTTCAGTAGTCTTCTTGCAGTCCAGTGGTTAGGACTCCACACTTTCACTGTCAGGGACTCAGGTTTGATCCCTGGTTGGGGAACTAAGATCCCACAAGCTGCATGGCATGACCAAAAAATAAAGAGAGCTTAAAATAGAGAAAAGAACTACAAAACCATCTGGCAAGTAGGGTATGTTATAATCTAGAGAAGAATTTCATAGGACAGATGCATAGTATAAATGATGCTGCTACACATGTTCAGAGAGATCATCCATAGGAAGCCCAAAGAGGGCACAGTTCCCAACCGCAAAGGTCAGTAATGAAAATTTGCCCGGCACGCCCCAATCTGTAGCTTCTCCCTTTCTCCTTGGCTGCCTTCTTGAGTTGGCATTCAAACTCATGCTTAGGACTTGCCTGTCTTAACTTTATCTTGACCCTCATCTCCATCTGCTTATCACTCTATACTAAGATCTTGAAGGCAACCACAAAGAGTAATCTTCTTGCATTCTAAGACTTCATTAACCCCTCACTCATCAGTTCTCTAAAATGTGGCACACACTCCCATAATGCCAATGAAACTCTTCTTGCTAATACCAGTAACAACCTTGTCCACACTTTCAGCACCATCCTTGTCTCCAATCTCCCCCTTACCCTAACATACCTGGACAATTACTGAGCTGGTCAATTTCACCTCCTTTACATCTCTGTGACCCATCCACTTCTCTCCATTATTTCACCACTGGATTACTCTAACAGACCTCCCCAGTTCAAGTCTTGCCCTCTGCACAGCACCTAGAATGACATTCCTAAAATGCAAATTTGACATCACATCCCTGCTTAAACTACTTTTGTGGCATCTCACTGCCCTTGAAATAATTTTCCAAATCATTATCATAGCTTATATAAAGCCTTCACGATCTGGCCCAATGGTAAGAATGAGAAATTGGTCATTCAGAGGGGTCAGGAGACTTGCTGCCACTGCCAGTTCCCCAGCCCTAGGACTAGAGTCTGAATCTAGGTCTTCATCTCTAAACCCCACCTCATTCTGCTCCTGGTGGATTAGTTCTTGCATTGTCTATTCCACACGATCCATCCTCCTTGTCATTTCTATTAAGAAATGGGACCAAGAGTTGATGACAGATAAAGAAATGTGGAGTTGGGGACTTGCTCAATGTCATCCATTTCCTCAGGGGCCCAGCATAGCTCACCCTGAGCTCTGTGCTCCATTTGCCCTTCTGTAGGGCTTCCCAAATCACAGGTGCAAACCAGGGTAGTTTCTCTCCACAGGTACGTACAGAGTTGGGGGAGGGGGACAGTGGGGGCGTGGGGGCCCCATCTACGGAGCACTGAACTCAGAAGACCTGGACTCCAGTCTACAAACTCTGTACAACTACTCAAGTCTTTCACTTGGCTGAATCTTGGTTTCTTCATTTGTTAAAAGGAGCTGCAATACGGTCACGTGTGCATGTGCGTGTGTGTACACACAGGGTAAATGTAATGCTTATTCTGCCTCTCAGAGCTCTTGTGGAAATCAAGGGAGAAGAGAAACAGGAAAGGACTCGACACATATGCTATTAGTATAACAAAGGCAGGTTTAAAAGTAAAAGTCTAGGGTATGCTTAACCAAAGAGGGCATTACCACATTCCTGTTTGCTCTTTAAAAAGTCAGTTCTCACCTGTCACATAGGAGGAAGACCTAAGTCAGGCTTTCTCCTGTAAGGTGATCAAGAATTCTAAAATGGCAGCTATGCTAAGATACTCTCTTCTTGAAGACTATTTCCCTATTCTCAATTCCAAAGAAAGAACATATGAATATTGCTTCTTTTCTAGATTATCTAAAACTGATTAAGGCCACTGTTGTGCAATTCTGAAACTATACAGACCACGGTGAGCAGTAACTATCACTTGCGGTTTAATAACGTTGCCAAGTTTTCATCATTTTAGCCCTTTTATGAAGAGGATTTTCTACTTTAAGATAAAATCCCCAGGTGACTGACACATGATAGCATAAAAAGTCCTCTTCAAAAAATAGGTGATACGATTTAGCGTTAATTCATGCTTCCAACCAAAATCAATGAGAAAACATTTTTCACCATTAACAATGAAGCACGCTTAATTTATTGCTTGAGTTGCTTTAATCACTTGGAAGGAAGCTTTCAGCTACCTTCCTAAATAGTTGCTTTTCTAATCTCTCATCTCTAGGCAAGGATTTTCTCCTCCTAGTTCACCGAACAAATCCTTTCCTAGCAAAGGTATTTCCTTAAAATAACTGTTAACCCACAAATCCTCCTGGTTAACATCTTTGTCAAACATGTTCCCAGGCACTGAAACTGCCATGGTTGGCTTTCAGACACATGCTGCATGTCCCTGTATAATTAGTTTCATGAATCAGCTTAATAACTGATTAATTAGACCCCAAATTGATTGTCTGAAATTTAGAAGGTATCTTGTCAGACATTTAACCACGGTCAATCTACACAAAACTAACAAGCCTCACAGTCCAAAGTCAGGAAATCACAACAGAAAAAAGATGGATCAAGGTTTTATTTCGAGAAGAGCAAAATAACTGTAGAGATGGATTAAAAACTGGAACATCTTTAACGGCTACCACCCCTGCTGGCACAGTGTTCTAAAAATATTTATGACGAGAACCTAAATTATAAGTAATAGATTTTTTGTTATATTATGTACTAGAAGGCCAAAATCAGCAGAAATCTAATTAATGCAGTCACTATAAAATAGTAATTGACATCATACATTGGATAAAATGAAATTTTAAGAACTTTAATCTCTTCCTTTAAATTAAGGATAGTAAATGAAACTCCTCTGTAAAATATTTTTTAAGAGTCACTGTAACTGCAAGAGGCATATTATTAATTCAGTAGATTTAGTTATTAATTATAAGTGAATAACTTCTACAGACAGAATTGAATGGCGACATATCAGGTCAATGTGCTAGGGTTTTAAACCAACAACTGAAGAATTTTTGTTTCCTAGATTATTTTCCATTCAAGGAAATTATTCTTAAGATAAATAAAATAATATCAGGGTTTATTTACTATGCCCATTCCAAAAGGAATTACCTTTTTAAAGTGCACATTATCCAATCTTTCAGGATAAATAAGATCTGGCTGAAAACAGTTTGCATGAAAAAGATCAGGGTGAGGAGCAGGAGGAAGCGAGAGTGGGGAGGGAAGAACTGATCATTAGCTGAGTGAATCGGAATGAATCTGGTGATAGAGCTACTACAGAAAGCCACAGAGAGTGGCTAGGAGTCCACCCATGATCAGGCGATCCTGAGAATATCTGATACAGTTCTGAATACGCAATGCCTGAGGAGCTGACAAACTAGATCCCAAGTAGAGATATCAACAATCCTGATGTTTGGGGATGCAGATCTCAGATCATGCCACATGAAAAAGGGAGATTTACCTTGTCTTGCTTCAAGGAGCAGAATATTAAGCAACGGGAGAATTAAAGAGAGCTAGAATTTAGTTTCGTGGAAGAAAAAAGGATCTAAACATCAGACTTGTCTGAACGGAATGGGATTCTAAACAAGCGGTGAGCAATGAATGTTAAAGTGGGGTCTGGATGCCTGTCTGACAAGATTCTATAAAACGGATGTCAGGTCCCGCAGTGGCAAATACACCGGTGAAACTGAGAAAGGTTCAAAGCAGTATTAAGAAACAACTGAGAGCTTTATCCATTTCCAGCGGTTTGTCCAAGTCATTGCTCTGAGTGATTTTCACCCTGAAACCCAAAAATACTGGGGAAAGCATTAAAAAATAGCTAGATATGACCTGATTGGCTAGTAAGGCATATTGGAAGCCAAAGATTAAGTGAAAGCAGGAGACTCAAGCGTCGCTGGTTCGATCCCTGAGTCAGAAAGATCTCCTGGAATAGGAAATGACACTCCACTCCAGTACTCTTGCCTGGAAAATTCCACAGGCTGCAAAGATTTGGACTCGACTAAGCGTCTGAGCACACACACACGCACAAGGAGGAGACTAGAAGTGGCTTCTATCTTGGGCGCAAATGCTGGTCTGGGTGGACTTCCGCTTTTGCTTTCACAGTCTCACAGTGGTGCTAGAGGCAGGGAAAAACAAAACAAAAACCTCCCAGAAGGAACATCTTTTGGGACAAACCAGAGGAGCACACCCTCAGTGTTTGCTAGAAGTAAACTGATACTTCAGAACTACAAAGACAATTGCCTGCCTCAAATCTTGGTGCTCAGTGAAGAGAGGAGATTCCTGTACCTCCAAGAATTCAGAACCACAAATCAGGCTTTATACAAATTTGTGGCAGAAATAACTTGAGCTCCAAAACACCTCAAGCTGAGAGCTGAGTTTCCAGGAATTCTGAGGGTTGGAGAGGACTCCATTCATCTGGGAGAAGCAAAGGCAATTGCTCTCTTGGGAAATTCACCCTCAACTCTGATGGCAGAAAATTCCCACAGATAGAATCCAAGGATTATGAACTCACAGTGAAAACTCAAAAAACAAAACAAAACAAAAAAACTCCAACAACACACAAAGACACCATGAGTTAAGAGCTAGCAAAGACAACAGAGAGTCAGAATTACAAAAGCTTTAGCTACTGCATTTGTCAAAAACAGAATTGAAGCAGAAGACATGTATAAACATGTACCACCATATACACGATACTCTAAGCTGGCCAGGATTCTGCATAGGCTGAGTCTCATTCATTCTTCAAAAGCATCTATTAGAACTGCTGTAAAAGTTAATACTTACAGCATAATCAAAACCTGAGCATCAAAGTCTCTTCCTGGTAACCATTAGACTAGCTTATTTCTGTACAAAGAGTTGCTAGAACAAGGCTGTGTAAGTTCTTGTCTATACACGCCTGTATACACGTGTTTTACCTTTTTTAAGTGGACCAGTTTTAGTCTTTATTGAATTTGTTACAATATTGCTTCTGTTTTAGGGTTTGGTTTTTTTCAGCCACAAGGCATGTAGGCTCTTAGCTCCCTGACCAAGGATCGAACCCCCACCCCCTGCATTGGAAGGCAAGGTCTCAGTCACTGGACCACCAGTGAAGTCCTGAACGTGTATTTTAAATCAACAAGTATGCTTATTCTGAAACATCCCAGCATAGGCAGAAGTGGTCAAACTTAGAAACTGATTCTATAAAAACTGACAAAAGAGTTAAGAAAAAATTACAAGAAATACAAAACATGTTAGAGTGATACCTGAATTCTGCAGCAGCTGCTGCCACTTGGAAATTCTCATCCTCACGCTAAACTCATTTGCCACTTTTACTGTCAAAGGCAATCGAGGAATAAGTGGGAAATGGTCACTGGTATGGGTTCCACGTCAGAGTCTTCAGCTAATGGAATGTGGAACTAAAACAAAACCAAACACTGGGAAATTTCAGAGAGGTTAACTCAAGTTTAAAGTGGACTCTCCATTACCCAATGCTTTCCTTCGCTCTCGACTTTAATGCTAATGTGCATCTATAGAACGTGTGTCAGGTAAAGTCATCCAAGGACAGCAGCATTCTCGTTCCACTGGTTTCAATGACCCCATAAAAAGATACCTGGTGCTGCTGGAAGTTCAGGACCCTGGCGGTGCCTCATATGGTTCCTTCTTTGGGAAGGTTTGCCACGGTCCAAACACTACTAACCCTCAAAAGTGGATGGTGATGAGTCAGAGGGATGAATAGAAGTAGGTTTATTAGACTGATGCAATACACCTGGGAACAGATGCTAAACTGGAGCTTTGAACCTGTCAAATGTTCAGTCAAGTTAAAACAAGGTTATGCAGCTAGAAGCTCCTAATGCAACCTCTTCCAATATCCCACCAAATATCTAGGAAAATGCAGACAAAGAGGCATGAGGGAGTAGAGTCCCACTAGCACCAAAACAAATGCAAAAGCAAATTCCAGAAGTTAAACTACTTCCAGAATTTGATTCCTGTAGTCATAAAACTAATCCACGTGAATTAAAAGCAGCGCACACACACACATGTGCACACAGAGACCTAACCCCAGCATCCAGAAACAGGATATGCCTTTCACCTGAAAGTATGCATAAATGCCTCTCCCTTCAGCGTCTCCTCTGTGGTTTAAAAGCAGGATGGGAGGAGCCAACTAGAAAACTGTGCAGATAGCTCTCTTCTGCAGGGGAGATGTTCATGCATTAGAAATGAAAACATTCATCCTCCACCCTTTCATAACACTGCAAGATTTAGATCTGCCATGACTCTCCATGAACTGGTCCTGCTTATCTCACTGCATGCCGAGTGGGGAGGCTCAGGCTGCACGATTCTGACACGGCCAGGCCCTGTACACGAGTGACCATGGCAGGGCCGGCAGCCTGAGTCTGGAGCAGTCAGTTCACAGGTTGCCCAGTGGCTCTAGGCCTGGCTCTGAAAAGGCATCGAAGTGACACACAGACACGCCGCCCCTCAGCACAGAGAGAAGATGAGAGCTGGCAAGGTGAAGCGGGGTTTCAGAAGACAACAGGGACCAGCTCCAGGCTGAAGGCACACGAGTGGAGAACCTACACAGCAGAGAGATGGAGGGAGAAAGGAGACCAGAGAACCTACATGGCAGAGAGATGGAGGGAGAAAGGAGACCAGAGTAGATTCACAAAGACAATAAGCAAGAACAGGAGAGGCCCAGCTGCCCTAAACTCCCCCAAGAACTCTCAGTGGTGACTTTACAGCTCCTTGTCCCCAGTCAACCCCACCTGACCTAGCTCTAGGATGTTTCTTGCGACCTCAGTCGCTTCAGTCATGTCCAACTCTTTGTGACCCTGTGGACTGTAGCCCGCCAGGCTCCTCTGTCCATGGGATTCTCCAGGAAAGAATACTGTAGTGGGTTGCCCTGCCCTTCTCCAGGGGATCTTCCTGACCCGGCGATCAAGTCCACATCAGTGAGCCACCTAGGAAGCCCTAGGATGTTTCTTCTGGCATCAGAAAAGTCCCAACCACAACACAGCAACCATCCCTGCAATCTTGACCTGTTTTTGGCCACCACAAAGGCCAAGATAATCATCAACGGGTGTACTGATGCTGTTCAGAGGATTCTGTACAAGAAAGGAGACAGGAAGGTCAGAACAAACATTTAAGAACTCTCTAGTATTTCATTCAGTGAACACAGGAAATGATCCACAGCTGGGAAACAAAAGCAAACATCCACGTTATCTCTCAGCTCATATAGGATGGTTTATTTTGGGAAAAGTCCCCTTAGAACAGGCGACGACTGTGTAACAAATCCTAAAGCGGTAAGGTCCTATCAAAGTTACCACAGCACTGCCGAGAAGAGCGGACCACGTACTCTGCGCGATCACAATAAGATTTCTGTCTCCCTCTAAGAAAAACATGTGTTTTTAAAGATTTTGGTCAAAAGTGTCCGAATGTGGAGAGAGATGTTCTGACACTATATTTGTCATGGTTACTATTTTTTCTTAACATTGTGGTCTTATCAACTACTTCTGGAGCAGTTAACAACTCATTTGCTACAGCATCAACTTTCTGTCAAGAGGTGATACGAAAGGAGTAACTCCCGAGTCCCTCTGACATGTCTTCACCATGTTTTGAGCCCTTCCTTACTTTTTCACACAACATAGCATTGGGGCTCACCTTGTACCTGCCCTCCTCAGGCCCTGGACTTGGACCATTTCCCCAAGGAGTCCTGGCTCCTTTCAGAGAAGAATGGGATATAGCGACTAAGATCTCTAGCCTAGGAGTGCTCAGTGCCACTGGAGTGCTGCTTCCCTCGGGCTGTCAGTGAACATCCCTGGGGACTGCACTGAAACGAGAGGCCTGTCCTCTGCATTTCTGTACGTCCAAGTTTATAGAAATCCATCCAATTTCAACCTGGCACCACAGCATTTATTCTAGTTTTCTCCCTTCCCATAATTTTCCCTTCTCAGAAGTAAAAAATCTGGCTTCCATTTTCCCGGATGAACTTAACGTATTTGGTCCAACTTCTTACATGTATTTCATCTCACTGCTGACACTGATCCCGGTGGGGAACACTCCTCATTCTATTTGGGCATCAAACAGGTTAATACTGCCATACGCCACACCACCCCGGTCCCATCTCACCCCTAGGATCCAACACCCCACACCAGGCTGCCCTCCTTAGGTCGCAGCCGTGCCCCCTCCTCCCATGCGGCTGCCTCCCTCAGGCTCTGACAGAAGTGCTGGGCTGCCCTCCTAAGATGACACGCTCTTCACCCCAGCTGCATCACCATGGTCTACACCCACTTCTTTCCCACACAAACAGCTACCTTGCCTGGTCCCACTGCTGAGGAAGTAGAAAGAAGAATTTGGTAATAATTTTAATATAGAAGAAGAAAGGTATAAGAAAAATGCCAGATTGGTACATCTCTGAAATCTCTGCAAGACAAATTAAAAAAAATAAAATATAACTAATGACAAGTGGTACATTTTCATTATGTAACAGTCACAGACCTGAAAATTTCCACAGACATTTAAGTTTTTATACAGAAAATTCATTTTAGAGTCCTGGGGGCCTTCTACTTAAAATAACACTATGGCAAGTTATTTCATAATAACTAATAGCAAAAAGTCGTTTTGTTGTGTGAATAATCCCTCCTAAAGCGTCTGTTCTGCAAAAGTTGATTTTCACAAAACATGGTCATTTAAGTGCTGGTTAAAGATATAAAGTTCACTAAATACTAGTCAATGTACTCTAGAATTTTACAACTTATGCCTAAGCAAATAAAACAGAACACCATTCCTTTATAACATAGAAGCCCCAAAGCGTGATTTTTTTCTCCAATAAAATGAATGAAAAGGTCCATTCAGGAAGTTTTAATAGCTCACAAATAACTGTCACCTTAACCCAAGTGTCAATACATCTATGTCTGGAAGGAGGAGTAAGCCAGGAATTCAAGTAATTTGGGTACAAGCATGTGAAATCAACAGAATTGTAGGGATATTTAATTCTCTGTGTATTTATTTAGAAATTTGGTCTGAAATCCATCCAGTGTTAGTCACTTCAGTTATGTCTGCCTCTTGTGACGCCACGGACTGTAGCCCGCCAGGCTCCTCTGTCCATGAATTCTCCAGGCAAGAATACTGAAGTGGGTTGCCATTCCCTTCTCCAGGGGATCTTCCCGACCCAGGGATCGAACTTGGATCTCCAACACTGCAGGCAGATTCTTTACCATCTGAGCCACCAGGAAAGCCTCAAAATCCATCCAAGTGGCTTAGGAAAAAAAGCACAATGAGGAATTAACAGGGCACCTCTTTACCCCTGATAACTGGAATCCAAAGAGTCTTGTGGACAGAGGGGTCCCATCACATAGATGGAGAGCAGCAATCCTGGGCTGCATTTCCACATGATAATGGATCCTAAACACCAGAATGGGGATCAGTAGAGTAAGGAGTCCCCCCTCTCCTCACCCTGGGGAAGTCGGCAACCATGGAAGGGCAGTTGTGGGGAAGCAGTTTTGGGGGCTGCCCCAAGTCAGAAGGCTTCTCTGGCCAGATTTCCCCCCATGCTCCTCTAGGACAAGAAAAATAGAATGGAGAAGACCCACAGCAGACTAGGATTCTCCTGCAGACGGAATACTGCTGGCCGGGCCCAAGGCCCCTGTCTTCCTTCACTGCAGCTCCCCTGCACATCCACAGGAGCACAGCCCAGGACACAATGCCTTATATACCAGCACAGGCCCCCATCTGAAAGCACGTCCAGTCCAGGTCAACGGTGGCACCCTCCCCCATCCATGGAATTCCAGGAAGGGCTCAGCACACAGAGGCCTCCTGTGGGGGTTCTTTCTAATCTCCACTTGCTCCTCGAGCTCTTAAGAGCCTTGGGGTCACTGTCACTTTTTCTTCTTTTTTTTCTTTTACCTTCCTCTCTCGCTCAGTGCTCAGTTGGAATTCTCAGATACCCGGATTTCTGGAGAAACCAGCCCCTCTGCCTTGCTTCAAAACTGCTCTCTTAACACTGGCCCGATGCCCAACTCAGCCTGGCTCTCCAGAGCTCAATTTCATATAGCTGCTCGGAACCCTTTCCCCGTTTCCCAGGTCAGACTCTGTTCTCTCTGGTCGTCTTTACCAAGGACTGATCACACACATGTGGGTCCATGTGCTTACCCACTTTCTGTGTACAAAGCACCCTGCATTACGGTAGGCTCTGGGGACACATACACCAAAGACACACAGGTATCTCACAGCCTGAGACCTCCAAATTATGCAGAGCACCAAGGGAGAAACAATCAATGGATGGGCAGCACAACTCCTCTGGGACAGGACTGTGTACAGAACGTGAGGGGACCCAGAGGAGCAGACAGAGGAAAAGACATGCAACCAGGTCTTTACATTTTGATCCAACTATAGCTTTACATGTTGATGTTTTCCAAGTCTCCCAAGTCCAGTGAAGAAAAGCTTACCTTCTCAAAACAGAAGATGAGAAACCCTGCACAAAGGTAGCAAAACCTTCTCTGTTACACATAAAATATACCACGAAAGTTTTGACTTGTGTTCACGGATTAACAATGAAAACAAAATTCTGACGAACTAGAGTGAGTGGACGGAGAAGGCAATGGCACCCCACTCCAGTACTCCTGCCTGGAAAATCCCATGGACAGAGGAGCCTGGTAGGCTGCAGTCCATGGGGTCGCTGAGGGTCGGACACGACTGAGCGACTTCACTTTCACTTTTCACTTTCATGCACTGGAGAAGGAAATGGCAACCCACTCCAGTGTTCTTGCCTGGAGAATCCCAGGGACGGGGGAGCCTGGTGGGCTGCCGTCTATGGGGTCACACAGAGTCGGACACAACTGAAGTGACTTAGCAGCAGCAGAGTGAGTGGAACTCATCCATGAGCTCAGTTTCTAAAAGGAAAGATAGAAAACATATCATATTCCGTTGTAGGAATTCTGTCCTTAATGAACTTTGAACAGATGACCCTTTTCTCAAGAGCCACAATTTTACCAGCTAAGTTATCAGAGTGAACTATTAAGGAGCTTTTAAAAAGCCACTAGAGGGCAAGATAGCAGTGGACTTGCCTAGTAAGGAAACCCGAACTTAACAAATACTGCAGAGCACACCAGCCACGGTCACCCCTTGCTGGGATATGAGATTTGGGATAGATTAAGTAAATGGGGGCCCAAGCAAAGACCGTGTTTTTCCCTGAGTCTAACTCACAAGTCTCCATGTCTGAGAGCAATATTAAATCATTTTACCAAAGCCAAGTACTATTCCTACAACCAAACATGGAGCCCTCTGCATGAAACCAGCCCATTCAAATGGATATCCAAACCATCCAGGTATTATTTCGGATACTTCTGAACCTGGCACGCGTTCTAAACCAGAACCTCCTCGGACTTCTTCTCTCCTTTTAAAAGCCATGTTCATTCGTATTTGCACATAAGACCAATTTGTATTGCCCCATTACTTTTCAGACCACGAAGTCATTTATTTTCCCTCAGAAACGCGCTGTGAAGTATGTTGATCTCAGCATCCTTACACATGTCCATTTGCCAAAACGGGAGTTGGGAGGAGGAAAACAGGTATTATGTGATACACACACAAATTAATCTTCTAGAACTGCAGCAAACAGACTGGTGAAATTTGAGTTTATTTCTGAACGTGAAAAATGAAAAAAGAAAAAAAACTCCTGTGATTTCTGGCACCCTTCTGTAATTTTAGAAAGTTACTACATGTGGTATTAAAATCTGCATCTGGCTCTCAATGAAGCTAAGAATAAATGATCGAGTATTTTCTAGTATGAAAAGAAATAATCAAGATGTGTATCCTTTTACACATCGGCTCTTTTACAACTAGATTTTCCTTTCTCCGCATCCAACCCGTATTTGCTTCCGTATTTTGCTTTCCTATTATTAGGACTGCATCCAACCCACAGCTGTGGCCTTTCTCCGAACATCTGCAATCCACAGGGGGAAGAGAGTAATATGTGGGGTTCTTGCAGGGATAGACCCGGCTGTTCTTCAAAGGCCAAGGACAGCTCTCACGACCTCTGGGCTGAGGAAAATTCAGTAGCAGGGAATCAGTTTGTTCAAGAGAACCCACCCATGACCAAGGGGGAGAATGTCAAAGAGCCACCACATTTCATCCCAGCCCTCCAATGTCTCTTATCTCCGTGCTCCCTGAAAGCCTTGGGAGTTGAGGAATAAGCTCTGCCCCCTCGAACTAAACTCTGTGTTTAAACGCTGCCGTTAAAAAAAATGACCAGGGAAGGAAGTTAAGCTAAAGAAAGAAAAACTGTTCTGGAGGCAGGAGGTGGTTAAGAGCAGCCTAACTTTCCTGGAGTTTGCAGAGTCCCCCTGGTGGGTTTTGCCCATAGCCTCTGGAGATGAATGAGGTCATGGCATCAAGGGTCACTTCAGGAACAAAATTGCCTTACATGCCCTGAGCAGAAGTAGGCACAGCCATTCTTCCCTGCTCCCATTTTCAAAGTCCTTAGACCCGGAACCAGCAAACAATGTATCATTTGCCTATTTTGTCCTGGATTCACTCCCTGCCCCTTCTCCATGGACATCTTTGCAGCCTCCTCCCCGCGTGCCATCCACTCCTTCCCCCGCCCACCGTCCACTCTCTATACACACACCCATCCCCCAGAGCTGCCCTGTAGAGTAAAGCCAAGCTGTGTCTCACACACAAGGGGTTCAAAGTCAGCCTGGTTGAAAGTCAGCTTGGTTCTCTGGCCTCCCACCCTGGTGATGGACTGTGAGAAAAGGAGGCCTTTTCCTACTTTGCACCAAAGCACCATCCTGTAACCACGCCTGGCAGCCCAGGGACAGCATCTGCCCAGAGAGCACCCCACTTTATCCTCCACAGGACTAAGGCTAGCTCTGTTCCCTGCCCCTTTATGTCAGCATTATGAACTAAAAAGAGTGGTCTTCCCTCAAAACAAAATCTTTTTACATTCTTCGATAAAAATATTTTTCATGTTAAGGCATAGTATGACATTAGCACATCTTTTCTTGTGGACAGAGTTCATCTTTAAGTCAAATAGAGCTGTTTTAATTGAAATAAACAAATAAATAATGAGTTTTGAACAGTGCCTGGCACGTGGTAACCACCTACTAAATATATGAGATGTTGTTACTCTTACCTTCTAAAGTGCCATTCAATGCTGGCGTTACCTAGCATTTCCAATACTTTCAATAATGACATGAGAGAGATCTACCTTAGAGGAATTAAGAGAACTAAATCTTTGCTGTCTCCGATCTTTATCAGGCAAAATGACTGCGGGAACTGGAAAAATGTATCGCAGCTACAAAATGTATTTAATTTTAAGCCATACATATGAAAACCAATGAAGGGGGATACTTTTACATGAAAATTAAATGAGTTGACACAGATAAAAGCTCCTAGCATAATACAGCAGGAGCTCAGTTAACTTTTATTTTTTAAAAAACTTGAGGCAGAAAAATTCAAAAGCAGTCCTAAACTAGAAAAGGACAGTGGCCTCTGGCCATTATGCCTAGAGGGAATATACCCTAACACAAATAACTGTTACTGCAGTCAGCCCCAAGGGCTCTGTGTTCTCTTTGTGGGAGGGAAGAGGCAGAGTTAAACTTCACCGTGTTCTTCCTCTGGCAGCCACGCACTACTGGGATGTGTACGCTGAGCTTGTCACAATTCTATTTGCTGGGCACGGTCACCCCTCTTTCATAAAAGGGAAGTAAGCACAACAAATATGAACAATGTGTTGAGGGAGAACATAATAACCCAAAAGATTAAATAAAATGGGAATCTTACACCACCAACTACTTATAAAACTCATCTGTACAGAATCACTCATCACTGATGTTTGAACAGCTGAAGGTGTCCTTGCGTAACATTTTCCTTTGCTCATCTACAGAAAAGAAAAAGGCGGGAGACTTCTCAATGCCAGTGTCTCCGGCAACCCTGGGTTTGCACTTGAGTGTCACTGAAGGTGTAAGACCCTGCTATCCTGGCAGCTACAGACACTTTTAGACCCCAGGTTAGGCAAACAGGAGGCTTCTATGGTTTGTTTTATAAAATGAAATGATTATTCCTGAGCATCGTGGGTAGGTGGAGGCTGGGACACTGGAGAAAAGTGTGCTTATTTCTGATTTTCGCTTCAACAGTTACCAGGCAAACCTTTAGCATCTGCTGCCAACACCTCAGGGTTGGGGCCAGGAACCCACCTCTCCATATCCCTCATGTGACCCTCTCTGGTCACCTCACCTCCACCTGCTCGTCACTCCTTCAACTAGTCACCTGAGCCATTCCTTTCAGAATCTGAGAGAGGCTGAGCTCTTTAAACAGCCTTCCTCCTCAGCTGCCTAAATGAAGTCTCCCACATGGTGTGTGTTTGCTTTAGGGGCAGACAGTCTCAGGTGCGGTCTGCCAAACAGCTCAGCTCCCAGAGTGAGGGTGGCTGTGTCTGTCTGCCCTGATGGCGCACGGGGCTTAGCCTTTTGTCCATCTCATCAACCAGGTGATGTGTCTCTCATCACCTTGACAGCACTTACGAATTTCTGAAAACTGTGAGTAAGTGTAATATCTGTGTTAAGTTCAACTGCGCAGCTGTTTGTCCTTATAGGGTTCTGGGTTTCAGTCCCTGAGGTTGGCACTACTTGGGGATGTCTTCTCCTTCCTAGTTCCCACTTCATGCCCCTCTGTTAGCTCCTCCGGAGCTTGGTGGTGGCTCTCTACCAATTATTCATGCAGAGAGCTGGATTTTCAAGTGATGCTCCCACCAAGCTGTGACTGCCCCCTTCTGCAGGTTTCACCCTCCCCCACCCCTACTTTACACTGAGATCCTCTTAACATTTTCAAATCAAAAAGAGCAAACATACTAATTGTTTCATCTCATGGTTTTTGGCAAAATTAACCAACCATACATACAACAGTGTCCTTCTATACAAACTGTTACATAAGTGCTAAAACACAGGGAGGGCACTGCTTGGTTTCTGGGTGCTTTTTCCATGGTGAAAATTTTGATTTTCAGAAGAAAATGATAGGTACATACTGGGTCTTGTAACTATGTTGCCTTCAAAACTATCATTTTGTTTTCAGCTATTTCCCCCCCAATTGCTAGCTTCCAGCCAGACTGTCATCTGTGTGTCAAACGGTAGAACACTTCCCTGCCTGTGTGCCTGTGCACAAATGAAATTAATCTGCCTTCCGAGCTGCAGAGAATGAAACCATCATTGCAGGTGCGTGGCCCACCGCCGTTGCCCCAGCACTGGTTACGCTGCTCCATCACAGACGGCCAGCATCAGGAACACATCTGCAGGTACCCTTCATCCGCTGCCTTGTGAAGAGATCAGATGCAAGGAACAGGCTGCCGCTGAGTGTCTGCAGCCTGCAGGTCAGAAACACGTTTGGTGAAATAGACAAGTTCTCCGTGTCTGCGCTGGTTCACCGTTTACCTGGACTGCTTACAATCGGATTCCCGATTGATAGAGCATTGACAGAGCAATGAAAAGCATTAGCAGAACCCTTAAGTGATCTTTTATGCAGCAGGTTTTTCAACCCAAGCTTTTTGAAAGAGCCTCTGTCCCTTAAAGACACAACAAGGGGCACTTTCTGTGAGGATGTCAGTGGTCTCACACCTGAAGAGGAAGAGGGCAGGGTACTAGGACACAGAAATAGACAAATGAATGAAGCTGGATTAAACGAAGTTGAGTCAGGTCACTCTTTAGTTTGCCAATCGCAGTATAATTTCTCCCATCTATTGGAATAATCAGTCAGCTCAGAAGAGTCTAAAAACAACAAATGAGCCCTGCGAGTAGGGCTAAGGATCCCCTTGTAGCATCTGGCAGCTCCCAGACCCCTGAGTGGCTTCCTTGCCGATCCTGACTGCTGCAGGCTGCTTCCAGATGATGGAGAGGTGGCTGCAGAAGGTGAGAGACAGCTGTGGGAGCTGGGCACTAAGGGGCAAAACAGATCATCTAGTAGCTATTGGGGGAGGAAAAGGATAACAAAAGGGGCCTGGACACTGGAAACAGCTAGAATGTTGAACTCGAGTAGAAAACAGTTTTTAACTTTGGGCAAAGTTAACATTAATGAAAAAAATCTATGAAGAATTAAGAGACAAGGATACACCAAATGGCTTGTGTCTGAAGATACTTTCACTTCTTAGGAATCTGATTACTATTAGTAAAGAAGGTAAAGGGAAAAGAGGATCATCAACCTAGTCATGCTCAAGAAAGTGTTAAGGACCAGGTATCCTATAAAGTCCAGGCAAAAGCAGCACAAGAATGTTGTCATCTGCTTTATACGCTCACAGCATGACATAACCACCCTCTTCATATATGTCATCCTTGAGAACTAAACTCTCATCACATTTAATTGTGACCACATTTTCTGTGTGTGAATCATACTGTATACTACAGATACGGCTTCAGACCAACAGCTTTTGGTAGCTGAGTCTATAATCTTCCTGGCAAATCAAATCCTGTCTACCTCCCTCTCCCCCTAACTCTTTTTCCTCTTTCTCTTCTCCTTCTTCTTCCTCCTCCTCTTTCTTCTTTTCTCTCCCTGCCCTCTCTTCCCTCTCTCTCTCTCTCTCACACATACACAAACCAACAAACACACACACATCTGATTTTCTGAATGTATTACCCACAAAGCAGAATAACATTTCCATCTCTGGGGAAAAAATAAAGGAAAACTTCTAGGAGGTACAAGAGTAGGCAGCAGTAAATTAGCCTTAAAATTTGTCACAAAACACAAACTTCTATTCAACAGAAGGTTTCTATGCAGTCCTCAAATATGTCCAAATGGGCAACAATTAAGAAAGCAGCAATGTGGGTTCCAACAACCAATCATTTTTGTTACACAAGATCCACCTAAGCAAACTTCTCTGCTCTGCAACCATAAAGGTATAAATAAGAAGAAAATGAAATTCTTGGCTTATGTTTTAAACACTAGACTAATTTTGACAATCAGAATAGGAGAAAATCTTTAAGTGCAAAATCAGGTAGCTATTAAGCCAGCAACAACAAAAAACTCAAATGCAAAATCAGCTAGCTATTAAAACAAACAGCCCAGATTACATTCTGTGAAAGGAGATGTCCCACAAAATAATAAGAGCACACAGCTGCTGAACCGGCCACAGGCAGGGACACCGTCAGTCTGTCTGTGTTATCAGACCACCGGCTCTGGTGGCAGACAGAACAGGTGAATCCCAGCTTTGTCACTTACTAGCTGTGTGATACTGAGCAGGTTTCTTCACAACACTCTTTTTTTGGAGGGGGGTGGGAATACAAAATGGGGATGCATTAGAACACCAAGTGATGTGGTGGCTAGAAGGAATTATATGAGATGCCCTCTGAGACCTGCTCAGCCAAGTGCTTGCCGGACAAATGACCCTTAATAAGCAGGAGCCCTTTATTAGCTAGCTGAGCAAGGGCTTGAGAACACCAATAGTGTTCCCTGAAAGACATGCAAGACGGGGATGTAAAGGGCATGCCGAAGGGAGAGAGGGAAGCCTACCAAGAGGAAATGCCTCCACATTAGACCAGAACAGCGACAATAAAGGAGAACAGAGAGATGGCTGCCAGAATGTTCAAGCCTCAAAGGTTAGGCGATGATAAAATGTATAAATTGCCTTTTTTCTATTACATGCTTTTCATTTTGTTTTTCCTGTAGTGAAATATATGTCTAGCTTTCAGCGTGGAGCAGAATCAAAGATTATCAAGTGTTTCCTTTAATACAAATGTCAGAAATGGCACGTGTGAAAGGCTTTCCTGAGGCAGCAGGGCTGGGGGGTGGGGCAAGGAGGAATGATCCGGGCCTCAGCTGTCACTCAGAGTGGCAGCAGCCAGTGGAGCCCTGGCCAGGCTAGACACATTCTCTCCAAAGCCAGGAATATCCTCCTCTTCCCATAACGACACAACACCAATCGAATCTGGTCAGTTCACTGGTGTGGAAGGACTTGCTGGGTCACAGGCTGACCTACAGCACATACATGCTCTGTGGATCTGATCAAACCCATCACCCTCTCCAGGCCTCATTTGCCTCATCTGCAAAAAGGGAAGAAGATACACTGCTTAGATTTTGTTATCGCCATCAAGTGAGGTGTATGTGAAACTATAAAGCAGCAAAAGAATGGAAAGAATTCTATTACTAGAAATAACCACCTATTTGGAACACTTTTCTTAATGTATTAACACGCTATTACACCTACAGCAGATGCTTAAAAAAAAAACAAACAACTTCTAGAGCTGAAATGAGATGCTGACAAAGGACTGAATAACTTAGGACATGTTTGGAAATGATTAAACCCTTAAATTATTATATAGGTAAGCAAAATGATTCTTCGGGACATTGTAACACTGCATGCTAATCAGCCTCAGGAGAAGCAATAACTGTCAACAGCTTATGGCAGGGAGCCAACTGTCTGCTGGGTAAGTCGATGCCTAAAGAAACTGAATTAGCTTTTCAGAGGAGCCACAACACTGAGCCCCGATGTCATGAATTCTGAGCACAGTGGAGTCTGAACATGGCCCCTCCCTGCAGAGTTTTATTCCTTTCTTCCCTCTGAATGAGATGAAAATGAATGCAATTTACAATTGGTTTATAACTGCCTAACAGTATTCATTGAAAAACTAGCATCAAATGTATGCAGACTCAGGCACTGCAGCTAAGACAGAGAATTAAACATTTGACAACAATTTTACAAATCACATGAAATATCCACATTTAGAAGCTACTATGCTTTGCGGCATGAAACAGCCTATGCCTTGTTGGGTATGATTATGTGTATTTTACAATTAACAGTCCTGCCTGAATATTCAACTATGCGAGTTCATCCTCTGCTGAACAAGTAGTTTAATATACTGTTATAATAAACTTGGGAATGAATCAAGAGAAGAAGATTGAGCACAGGGTAACTCCATAACTGCCTTATAAAGCAGGAAATAAAACAGAAAAGAACTTTAACAAATAACACCACAACAAACAAAAGCAATCCAGTATGACTCCAAGACTTTGAACAGCCCCCGCTGTACCACCAGAGCTTCCCTGGTAGCTCAGCTGGTAAGAATCCGCCGGCAATGCAGGAGATCCCAGTTTGATTCCTGGGTCGGGAAAATTCCCTGGAGAAGGGATAGGCTACCCATTCCAGTGTTCAGGGGCTTCCCTGGTGGCTCAGATGGTAAAGAATCCGCCTGCAATGCAGGAGACCTGGGTTCCATCTCTGGGTTGGGAAGATACCCTGGAGGAGGGCATGGCAACCCACTCCAGTATTCTTGGCTTGAGAATCTCCATGTACAGAGGAGCCTGGCGGGCTACAGTCCATGAGGTCACAAAGAGCTGAACATGACTGAGTGACTAAGCACAGCACACAGCACCCCACCACCAGTTAAGAACTGACCCCTCCACACCCACACACATAGTCTGAACCAAATAAAAGATGAATGATTTCATGGCTACATAAAACACAAATGCACTAGCCACTGTATACAAGGTTTCTGTTTGGTTGGTTTTAATTTTTCTACAATGCTGTTAAACAGGAAGTGTAAAATTCAATGCTACTTTGGAAGTTGAGAGGTGACACCTCTGCAAAACATAAGCCAGATGAAGCAAGTTCCTGAGTAGTGTTGACATGTATTTCCCATGTAAAAATAAAATTATCAGAAAACAACACAATACTGTAAAGCAACTGTCCTTCAATTAAGAATAAATGTAAAAAATAAAATTATAACATTAGGACAAATGTGACGTGTATTCCACAGCATCATAACAACGTGAAACGTGACTACAAAACAAAACCGCATGATTTCTATAAGCCACTGCATTGCTATTACCGTGCAGTCACACTCTGCAGGCTTAAGTCACTTACTGAAGCTCAGTAACCTCGGGTACCTAAATTCCACACCACAAGTGACAGTGACCGGACCTGACAGGTATAATTAAAGAGCCATGAATTCAATTACAAACTGTATTTGTAAAACTGGGCTACATTTCAAGGCTGATTCTTTAAGATCCAGTTGATTTTGAAAATAAAGTGCTCCTTAATTCATGTGTTCTACTACCAAAATGTAGACTTCATTTCAAATAATAGTATAGTTTAACACCTAATGTGAACTTTCAACAATTGATCTATTTTCCTTCTGATCAAATCCTTTAGTCTTGATTCATGAACTAATAATGTTTTTTTTTTTTAATTATCTATCCATCCATCCACCCATCATCCATCTTTGGCTACGCTGGGTCTTCATTGCTGCCCACAGGCTTTCTCTGGTTCTGGCGAGCAGGGGCTCCTCTTCTTGTGATGCTTGGGCCTCTCCTGCTGTGGAGCAGGGGCTCCGGGCACACAGGCGTCAGTAGTTGCCTTGCGTGGGCTTAGCTGCTCTGCAGCATGTGGGATCTTCCCAGACCAAGGATTAAACCTGTGTCCTCTGTACCGGCAGGTGGATCGTTAACCACTGTACCATCAGGGAAGCCCACTAATGATGCTTTTAAAAAGCATTAAATGCTCTAAATGAGTCTTAAATCTAGAAAACAAGTATTGCTTCCTTCTGCCCAGCTATTTGAACCCAAAGCTGTGTGAAAAGAGCACCAAAGTAAATTCACTCACGAGGCAATCAGCAACATTTCCCTTCATTTGGCTACTCTGTGTGTTGCTTTGCTTCAGCATCAATATGGGAGCATATCTACCCCTGAATGCCCTCTCGCAAAGCCCTTGGTGCTCCATGAAAAGGGTTTAGCCTGCAAGACACATTATTAATAGTCTACAGAATTATTTCCTATTCAGCAACTTCTAAGGATGAGAAAGAGAACAATTTCAAGCGCTGAGTTTTCATAAATCAAACTGATACAGAGCTGTCTTGACATCACATATAATACCACGTGAGACTATACCATAGATAGTCACAAGCGTGAGATTCATGAATGAGATGTGTCAGCATCTTAAAGTTAAGCAAAAGGCAGATATTAATTACTGATAGCTCCTTTTCTCAGGTTACTAATCAACTGTGTGTGTGACCATTACTTCAAAATTTTCAAGATTCGACTTCAAGTGAAAGAAGTTAATAAAACCTCCAGCATTTCTAAGTAAAAAAAAAAAAAAATTAGGTAGACTACTGACCCCATGCAGTCAACTCCATCCATGAGCTCCTCTATCAAAGTGAGGAGATAAACTCAGAGCTTCACTGTTTATCTCCTTGGCCATTTCTCCCCAGGCTGGGAAATCCCTGAGGGTAAGACCTGTCTTAGCCCATCCATCCCCAGCATAGAGCAGAGCTACCTGATACTCCACAGGTGGGAGCCAGTGTCTGAAAGGACACCCTCTGTGTGACATTCAAAACATTCTCAAGGTCTCCTTTCAAAGTCTTCCCTTCCAAATAACCTTCTCTCCTGCTGACCAAGCATAGTACCTCAAAATGCTGTTTTGGGGTCCTTCAATATCAAAATATCTTACAGATGCAAAATACATATTAAATGTTCCACTTTTTAAAAAAGGTGAATATCCATCCTCCAAACTCCAGGGGTGGCCCCCTCCAAGGCTGCCCTTGACGCAGCTGGACTCTAAGTTCAGCTCCCTCTGGGACACATAGATCTGAATCCTCTACCTACCAAGAGAACAAACCAAGAAGCAATTGTTTGACAAAATTCACCTCAGTGGACACACTCAGGAGGAAGACTGGGAAGAAGAAGAAAGACTATGAATGAGGATATTCTACAAGAGCAATGACCATGGGCATGTTATCATCTATGGACATTCCAAATACTTCCCACGCAAAACCAGTCCAACTAGTGAGTGTCATTAACATTCAAAAATGAATTCAAGGAAAAAATAGCATCATTTTCTAACCCAAACTCAGCTGGCACCTGGCAAAGTCACAGCACAGGGCTCACAATCCCCTAGCCACTCTCCTCCCAACCCCTGCCCCCCTCCTCCCACCCAAGTTCCAAGCCTCACAGCAGCAGACTCCCAGTTCGGCTGGCTTCCCTGGTTCCCTGGTCCCAGAGCCTGGATGAGAGTGCAAGACAGATTTTCTGGTTCTGCATCCCAATTAATTTAAGACTATAGACATCCCTGTGTATCTCAGTTTGGAATCTATGAGTTTTAATCATAATGACATTAGAGCAAGCCTTATAAATGAGTCCTTAAAAATCTACCACTGCATGAGGCCTCTATTTGTTGTTCAGAAGACTGATACAACCCTCAGGAGAAAACCACCAAAATAAATAAAGCTAAGCTTTTTGCTGGCATCTTCCTACCCATTATCAATAATGTTCACCCCGAGCCTCATTCATGCTACGTTAATACCCTGCGAAACTGGCTTATTAACCTCACTAACAAATTCATTTTTTGCCCCCTCTGTCCAAAAACCACCACCAGTCTTTCCTTCATCATCAAACCACCAAACTCTCAGGGACAAGAGTCCACCCAAGGCTTTGATCCCAGATCATCTTCCACTTATGCCTCTTGCACTTTGGAAACTGCACTCAACTGCACAGTGGGTCTACCCCTGCCCTCCCTTGCTAACTCTGACCATGCCTTCTATGCCCTTGAAGTACACTGCCCCCTGGACTTCTAAAGGGTTAATTCTCTTCTGGATCTCCTTCTGCCTCTGCAGTACAAAACTTCTGCTTGAGCCCAAAAGGCAGGATGCAAAGCAGATAAAAAGCAAACTCATAATGACACAAACTGTAACTTCATCCCCACATGTTGGAGGAGAATAGATAACATTATCCAGGCGGTGTCTCTAATTCCTGAGGAAGTGATAATGATGTCTCCCAAGGCCAGAGTCTGTGTTCTTTCTCATCTGATAGGCTAGGCAGTCTGCCTGTGCAGTCACTTGGTAATTTAGAGGCCATAAGATTTGTGAAGAGCAATGACTGGCAGGCTGCAGGTCTAGAAAGAGACCCTGGCTACTCCCTTCAGAGCCAGGGCTCCCAAAGGGGCACAAGTGGCCTGTGCAGCCAAGCCCCCTCCTCCAGACCCCTGTCTTTCACATCCAGCACCTCTGGTGCCTCTGACCACCGGCCTCAGTTTGATTTCTTAGCCATGGCTTACGCCTCCCCTTCTCCTGGAGGGTACACGCCCAGGCTGACCCCTGGAATGTGCGTGTCCCTGTCTTGATCTGGTCTCCAGGACACTTGCAAGCAGGAGGTGCTGAGGAAAGACAGAGTGATGGTGAGACTTACTGCTCTCCGTAACAGCCTCAGACATTGATCACACGAGCCTGGCCTTGGACCCCCCACCTGCATGACTGTGATAGAACCCCAAATCATAATCTTCTTCCTCCAAAAGCATCTGTAAGGCAGCAGAGAGGAACTTCAGATGTCCTCAGGAAGTCCAGCCCAGCACCCCTTCCTTCCTTACCCCATATATCGTGTCTTCCAATTCCCTGGCAGGAGCTCAGCTAACCTGTGGGGTCAGGGTCCCAGAACAGAGCCTCACCCGGGGATCCAGGATCAGTCTGCTGGGCAGAAGCAGTGGTCCAGAGCAAGGATTCTTCAGGAGCAGGGACTCAACGTCTGTAACCTACGGAAAGTCAGTCCTGGCAGGAGTTGAGCGGGAAAGAGTGAAAATTTTTCAGTGAAAAAAATAAAATACAGCACAGTAATACCTCTGAAAGGCAGAGCTATGTAGAATTTGAAAAAAGCAGCTCTGCCCAGGCCCTGACAAAGTGAAAGAATGGACTGTCTCAGGGACTTCAGGTGTGGGCCCTAGTTGGTTCTGGACACATAATATCCAAGGAAACTGTCTCCATCTTCCGGCTGGTTTTAGCGCCTTGCTCTTTTTTTTACAACTAGTTCTCAGAGTGTTAGTTTTTGCTTTTCTTTTTTTTGCCTCAAACAATGACCACCATAACTATTCTGAGCATAACAGGCTCTTCTGAATACACTGCTCCCTGACTGAATGAAGGTTTTAGTCAGCTATTTGACTTTGGGTTTTTGATTTCAGTGTTCCACAGAATTATACCTGTACCACCAAGGGAAAGCCAACATGGATGTATTCATATGGATTTTGAGTTTTGAAACCAGGGATCTTTTTTCCCTCTTTAAAAAAACGAAAAGTGACTTAGCTATACGTACGAAAAAAGACAAAAGTAAACCTAGAGTCTTTAACTAGTATCCCCCACACCACTCTGACTTGGAATTCAACTGTCTGGCAAACTTACCAGCTGGGAATAACAAATATAATATTTAATACTTCTATAGGAAAATTTCTCTAAAACATTGATGTAAGTTAAATGCCTATCTTATTTATATTCACCCATCCATCTAACCAAAAATGTGCATTTTTCACTAGATGCTGAGTACTCTAATTAGAGCAGATGATATAGATATCAATAAAATGTGTTCTCTACCCTAACGAGGCTGAAAAACAATACAGACACTTATAGAGCTGCTCTATACGATCACAAATGAATATGCAGCTTCAGCGTCTTTTCCAGTGAGTCGGCTCTTCCGACCCCAACGCTAGGAAAGATTGAGGGCAGGAGGAGAAGGGACCGACAGAGGATGAGATGGTTGGATGGCATCACTGACACAATGGACATGAGTTTGAGCAAACTCCAAGAGACAGTGAAGGACAGGGAAGCCTGGAGTGCTACAGTCCACGGGGTTGCACAGTCGGACACGACTGAGCGACCGAACAACGAAGGCACGCATACTACTGCAGCATTTAACCCTGTGGATTCCAGGGCAGGAGGGGTGGTGACTGGTGGACAGACTTCACAGGAGGTGACCACAGCAAAACTGTGACATCTCAACTCAGAAGCCCACCTACCAACCAAAAAAAAAAAAAAAAAAAAATCACCTTAGGACTCTGTGATGACCTTTCTGGTGGCCAGAATGAGTCAGCCAGCAACTATGGAATCAGCAGCACTCACAGTGACCAACAGGATTTCCTTCAGGGCTGGGAGCCACCTCTACCATCGTTAGGAAGGAGATGAGAAGGTGAGGGAGCAAATGCCCAAAGACCTGAGAGCTTTATCTTCCCTTATGATGGCTTCTCAGTTGTGCTGCAGGATAAAGAACTATAGACAGGCTTATGTAGCATTTTTCTAGCAGCTTAGAAATCCTGCACACACAATATGCTCAGATTGTATGAGCCGCACCAAACATTCTTAGTGGTTATTTAAGACCAAGGAAATGAGCAATAGGTACCACCAAAAGTAACAATAGTCTATTCAAATTATTTTTAATTATTTAGAGAGAAATACTCATTTTTAATTTATGTGAAGGAAAACTCAAGACATCCAGCTGCAGGTCAGACAGAAACAGCTGAGTCCCAGCATCTCTACTTACTGAACATGAGGCTCCAGACTGAAGACTGTGACCCCAGGCACTATTTGTCTGGCACCTCAAATCCTGTCATTTTTGTGGGCGATTTCAACACACCTGGGGGTCAGAAGGAACCTTAATCTTTCAATTCTCTGACCTCATTAATTGTGAAGATTTCACTCCATTCACCACTCCGAAGGCCGTTCTCTGGGTCTTACCATTTCTTTATGCCTGGAAATCCTAAATTTGAACTAATTTTACCACAAACTCCTGCTTTTGTTTAAGAAACACATGTATACACAGTCTAAAATAAAACCAAAAACCTCAAGTCCTTCTGTAAGGTTTAAAATGAAACAGAATCCTCAGCCCTGTCGTTCCTTCAATATTGACTTTCCATCCTGGAGAAAACCAGTCAGCTCTTGTGAATTTCACAATGCTGTGCCTTGATGTGGCTTTCTCCTTCCGTCATTGTGTTGTGCACCTAGTACGTATTTTCAGTCTGGAGATTCGTTAGTTGTGGGTTACTTTATCCCATTTTATTCTGTTTTTCCTTTGATAACTCTTTTTCTTCCAGTTTGCTTTCTAAGATCGACAATTACTCAATGTTAGACTTCCTAGATTGAGCCTTTTTTTCCTCCCTCACTTTGTTTTTAGTTTCCATCATTTTTATCTTTCTGTTTTACATTGTAGGAGATATTTTTATTTTCCAAGCCTCTGATAGATTTATTTTTATCCTGGCTATTATATTTTTCATCAACATTTTATTTTGAAAAAAACTTCAAAAAAAGTAAATGTTTAAAACAAGGTTTTAAAAAATAGTACAGTGAATCTCTCTATGTGTATACCCTTTACCTAAATTTACCAATGATTGGGTAAACTCCAGGAGTTGGTGATGGACAGGGAGGCCTGGCATGCTGTGATTCATGGGGTCGCAAAGAGTCGGACACAACTGAGAGACTGAACTGAACTGAACAATACATCACATTGCCCTCTCATTTTACATATACATATTTCTCTTCTGCTAAACCATCTGAAATGTGACATTTCACCCCATCTACTTCAGAATCCTTTTATGAAGAGGGACATTTGCTCTACGTAACTGCAATACGATTACCACACTCTTATGATACAATACCAAAACTGGACAACTCATCCTTTCTTAAAGATGTGTTGCAATGAGGAATCTGAAGTCACATCATTGAGCCTTTCTTACTGTGGCACATTAAAATCTTCTGGCCTATTTGAGGGGAAAAAAGTCTTTTCAACCAATGGTTTGAACAACTGGCTATCAATATGCAAAGAGTGCAGCTGAACCCTTATGTTATACCACACACAAAAAAAATCAGTCAAAATGGATTAACGACCTAAATGTAAGAGTAAAAACTACAAAATTCTTAGAAGAAAACAGGGGAGACGTTTCATGACACTGGATTTGGCAATACTTTTTTGGACATGACAATAAAAACACAGGAAACAAAAGAAAAAAACAGATAAGTTGGATCATATCGAAATTTAAAACTTCTGTGCATCCAAGTACACAATCAACAGAGTAAAAAGGCAGCCTTGTAATGGGAGAAAATACTAGCATATCATATATCTGGTAAGGGGTTAAAGTCCAGAATAATTAAAAATTCCTATCATGCAACAATAAAAATCAGACAACCTGGTAAAAAAAAAAATGAGCAAAAAACTTGAATAGACATTTCTTCAAGGAAGACATACAAATGACCAATAAGCATATGAAAAGATGTTCAACATAATAAACCATTAGAGAAATGCAAACCGAAAAGACAGTGAGATACTACCTCACAACCAGTAGGATGTTTATTATCAAAAAAAAGAAAATATATTTTGTCAAGGATGTAAAGAAATTGGAACATCTATGCACTGTTGGTGGGGATATAAAATGGTACAAACATCATGGTTGGCATTGTGTATGTGTATGTACTGATTCCTCAAAAAATAAAAATAGAATTACCATATAAAAATTCATTGATTTAACTGTACTTTGAATGGATCTTTAAACTATGTACATACATATGTATGTGTGCTAAGTGGTTTCAGTCGCGTCCGACTCTTTGCAACCCTATGGACTGTAGCCCGCCAGGCTCCTCTGTCCATAGGATTCTCCAGGCAAGGATACTGGTGTGGGTTGCCATGCCCTCCTTTAGGGGTTCTTCCCAATCCAGGGATTGAACCTACATCTCTTATGTCTCCTGCATTGGCAGGTGGGTTCTTGATCACTACTGCCACCTGAGAAGACTGAGTTATGCAGCTCTTCCAAATGTGTTCTTTCACATCTCATTGTTATGTATCAAAATTTGTATTTATTAATATCACCCCACGCATCAGAGAAGTCTTAAGTATTAGGAACTATCAAGACTTGATAGCAGATACAAGTTTTCTCAAATCCTAATTTTTACTTGAAAGCTTGAATTTTAACATAGGCAACAAAAGCTCTCTATGGCTTTTGTTTAGGATATAGGTGGCAAATACTCAAATCTGAGTAACCACGTGTATATGCTATTCTTTTAAGTGCAAATGCTGTTCCCTTAGAGTGGCGAGGCCAGGATGCAAACCCACACTGCACCAGTGCTTTTTCTCAAGATGACTCTCATCCTGCAGTAGGTGAGGCAAGTTCTTCATCTGCACTTTCCATTTCCTCACGAGTAAGACAAAGTCGATACTGAAGGGTCAAGATTTAATCAAAATCACGTTCACGGCTTCAACTAGTGAAAGCACATTTAAAACAAAACAAAACAAAACTGCAGGTGCTTTTATGGCTGTGAATAAAATGACTGTTTTGAAGCCAGTCCCTTGATTCAGGCTAAGGTGCCAGGAGTGTTACCCGTCACTGCTTTTTTTTGGACTATTTTTAGTCCTTTTATCGAGCTTGTTACAATATTGACTGTTTTATGTTTTGGTTTTTTGGCCAACAGGCATGTGGGATCTTAGCTCTCAGACCAAGGATGGTTCCCACATCCTCTGCATTGGAAGGTGAGGTCTTAACCACTGGACCACCAGGGAAGTCCCAACCCACCATTGCTTCTGACCTATAAGTGCACATGTCAACATAGAGAGAAAGACAAATACAAAGACACATACAACAGCTTTCTAACAGTCTCCTCTCTCTCCTCTCCTTCTAGGCAAATGGAAATGCTTCTGATTCTTGGAGCAGGCTGTGCTGTGCCTACCTCAACTGTCAAGTCCCTGTCTCCGCCCTGGTTTATTTTTCAGGTCTGGAGCCATGTTGCTTAGAACAGGTCAGGTTACCCTGCTTGGCACTCCCACGGTGCCTGTCTGCTACGGTCAGGGAGTTTGGGAAGGTGCTCCTGAGAACCCCCTCCCCACTGGCGCCCTCCTTCATCCTGGCAGACACTCAAGAGTGATTTTTCCTTTGCTCATCAGGCTGACTCTTACCCCCAAATTAAAGCTCTCTCTATAAAGCTGGCTGACGCAACCTGATAACACAGACAGCACTTTGCATGTAGGCACCAAGGCCAGGCCTGACACGCACGAGGTGTCTGGTTTCTACCGCCTCCAAGTCTGAAAAAGATGAGAGATTCAGGTCTGCCTGGTTAGCCTCATTCCTGAATTCCTGAAGATCCAATGTATCATCTAGGTAAGGATCCAGGCTCCTTCTGGAGAACAAGCACGATGGCCATCTCCCCAGGACAGCAAAGGCAATGGGGGCCACGCCGGGGCAGAATACTGCTCTGTGCCAGAGGACTCTGCCACTGTAGGTGCCGTCCAACCTCTGACCAGGTGAGACAGGCCTCAATTGTCCTGGCAGCTGTGCCCCTTTCAGCCATCAGCTGCTGTGAAAGCCCACGGAAGCGATGCCATGCGAGCCTTTGTCAGCCGTCTTTGGCTACCGGTCCCCCTATCCCTTTCCTCCCACTGGGTCAAAGTGACAATAAAGCCTCATTGTGCCTTATCCACTCTGTGCGATACTATGTTTCTACGGAAATACAGTCTGGTGGAGGAAAATGAACCTGCTAGAGGAGTCAGTCCTTGTGCCTAATGCAACTCAGCCATATCCTGCTCTAGTGGGTCTTCTAATTTTCTTGCACAGACCTCCTAACTAAACTATAAATTCCTAGAGGTCATGGAGCATAATATCCCCAGGCAGATTCATTACCATCTGAGCTACCACGGAAGCCCTATAATACCCCCAGGACTTACCACAGTACCTGGAATATAGCAGATGCTCAAAATGTATCTGCTGAGGCAATTACACAAGATAACGTGTGGAAAGTTCTTAACGCAGTGACGGGACACAGTCAGGAACTAACAGGGCAAAGCTGTGCTGATTGTGATATGTTGACAGTGACAACAATATTAGGGTTTATATGTACCATTCAGTAATTTTTTGCTCTACTGGCCTTGCTGGCAATGTGCAAAGAATATTATTTATTCGGATCTCATCATCTTAGCATGTGTCTAAATGCCATGAGAAACGAAGCAGTTCTGGAATCTTAAAACCCTACGTTCGCTCTGCTCTTGAGTGGTAGGTAATTCCTGTTATTAATTTCCTCTGTCTTCCCAGGATTTCACTGCAGACTCACAATCCAATAGTCATGCAATCACTGAAAACCAGGGCCCTTATTTGATAACTGGTCGAATGCATCTTGATTCGACATAGGCAGCCCGCTTTCCGGCACGGCCAGCCATTCTCACAGAGCACGTGGTGAACCCCGCTGAGGAGAGCACCGACAACTTCAATAAAAGGAGCAGCAGTGATCTCAGAATTCAGAAAACACTTGACAGAGTTCCGCATCAAAGGTTAACAGCCAGTGTCTGAGAGCCGTACACCGAGAGGGAAATTGCTATTAGACTGATAAAACTCCAAACAGCAGGAAACAAAGAAAATGCTCAAGGAGGAATGGGAAAAGTCACAGAATCTGACGTGGGCTGGTGGTGAAATCCATGATTTTTATGTTATTTTAAAACATCTGAAGGGAAACCACTCTGTGTATTCTAGGAATGTAGAGCCGTCAGGAAAACAAGTGGCCTTTAATGGAATTCTGGAAATAGAAGTATCACGGCCAGGCTTGCACATGAAGAAAGGCATTTACTGAACTCTGAGATGACAACTTACTGGCGGACCTGCTGCGAGCAGAACAGTGACGTCAGCTGCGAGGAAGCTCTTAAAAGGTTTACCAAGTATAATCCACTTTGTGAAGGAGACTGTTATAAAATGAGGACAAAGCAGGAGAGATTTTTTTCAACCAAGAATAACTTAAAAAAATCTTTTCCTTAGAAAGGAAATGGAAGGGTGATATGCAAACCCACATTTAATATAAACACTTTTTTCCCCTGATTAACTCTAGTCACAAGTCACAACAAATCCCTTTCAAATCAAGTAAAGAGAAGTAATTTGAGGCACTGACCCTGTAACCAGAAGACTAGAAAGTTCCTGACATTTCCATTTGTTCTGATTAGGCCACCTTCCTAGTGCAAACACCCTGGTAAATGAGGTGCGCGACGTCAGTCCTCAGCCTCTTCCAGAGAGAGTAAGCCCTCTGAATGCCTGTCAAGCTCCCTGCTGGGGAACTCTTGCGTACAAGCTAACTGTGCCTTGCTGGATTATCTGTGGTCTTCTCTTGCATCAAAATAATGGTTACTGACTACTTCACAAGAAAAAAAAAGTCTGAATCTCTAATTACCTCCTTAAACACCTGTGATACTTAGAATAGCTTTTAAAAGAAAAAATTGAAGCATAGTTGATTTACAATGTCATGTTAGTTTCAGATATGCAACACAGTGACTCAGTTACACATACCTACATATGTGTGCATGAGTGTGTATACACACATATATATTCTTTTTCAGATTCTCTCCCTTATAGGTTATTACAAGATATTAAGTAGAGTTCCCCGTGCTGTACAGTAGGCCCTTGTTGCTTACCTATTTTATACACAGTAGTGTGTATATATGAATCTGGATCTCCTAATTTATGCCTCTGCCCTCCCTTTCCCCTTTGGTAACAATTATTTTGTTATGTCTGTGGGTCTATTTCTGTTTTATAAAAAAGTTCATATGTATCTTTTTAATTCCACATATAAGCAATATTATATAGTATTTGTCTTTCTCTGTCTGACTTCCCTTAATCTCTAGGTCCATCTATGTTTCTGCAAACAGCATTATTTCATTCCTTTTTATGGTCGAGTAATGTTCTATTACATATCTATCTCACATTTTCTTTATCCACTCCTCTGTCAATGGACATTTAAGCTGCTTCCTAATGCTCAACGTTGCTAACTATGAGAGAAATGCAAATAAAAACCATAATGAGGTATTACTTCACTCTGGTCAAAATGGCCATCATCAAAGTCTACAAATAATAAATGCTGGAGCGGGTGTGGAGAAAAAGGAACCCTGCTACATTATTGGTGGAAATGTAAATTGGCACAACCACAAACAGTGGCAAACAGTATGGAGGTTCCCTGAAAAACCAAAACCAGAACTACCATGTGATCCAGCAATCCCATATAACCGGAGTGAGTGAGTGAAGTCGCTCAGTCGTGTCCGACTCTTTGCGACCCCGTGGACTGTAGCCTACCAGGCTTCTCTGTCTATGGGATTCTCCAGGCAAGAACACTGGAGTGGGGTGCCATTGCCTTCTCCAATATAACCAGAGAAAACTATAATTTGAAGAGACATATGCACCCCACTGTTCACTGCAGCACTGTTTACAATACCCAGGACATGGAAGCAGCCTGGAATAGCCTTTTATTTCAACTGCATTTAATTAACTACTCCCTTTCCTTCCCCAGCTCCTTCCTAACCCCAAGATCCAGCAGCCGGCACAAGGGGGTTGCTGTCCCAGGCACATGTCCCCCATCAGCCATGAGAGGTCCTTGCTGTACTTGACAGGGGCATCTGCTGTATCTTTGGCCCCACAGGAATACTATTTGAAGGTACAAAACTGTGTTTACTTTCCAAACCAATGAATGGCTTTACTTTTTAAATATTCATTTTAATCTTCCCTTGAGTCATTATCTTGATCTATGCTCCCAAGCTTTCCTTCTTCCTCCAGCTCCCTCCAGGGGCACATGTTCTCTCTAAAGCCATCTTTCTAACTCCCTCACCATATCCCAGTCTCACTTCTGAGCCCCCGACCCATTCAGAGCCTTTAGAAAATCAGCACTTGTAAGTCTCACAAAGTTCTCAAATTCAGCACATCCAAAACAGAAATCATGTCTTCCTACCCCCTCAGCCCTTCTCCAGGATTCACACCATCCCTCCACGTCCTCAAGCCAGAAGCTCAGATGTCATTCTAGTCTTCTTGTTCTGTATTCACCTGCCACATTCAACGAATCTAAGGATGGAGTCAAGCATCCAGTTCATCTACTCTCTGCATCACTCTAATGTGCCTACTTCTCTCTATTCCCATTGCCACCACCTCAGTCTACGACATCACAACCTCCTACCTGGGCTGCTGCAACAGCTCCTAACTGACCTCCAGGTATTCACCAACCTCTGAAATCCCTGCCCGTGTCTATAATGCTAAGGAGATCACCACTGTGGCTGTTGTAGAATGGGACTTTCATGCCTTGGTTCCCTGCTGAAAGCCCTCATCAGTTCAGTTCAGTTGCTCAGTCGTGTCCGACTCTTTGTGACCCCATGAATTGTAGCACACCAGGCCTCCCTGTCCATCACCAACTCCCGGAGTTCACCCAAACTCTTGTCCATCGAGTCGGTGATGCCTGCCTGATATTGGGGCTGACAAGCCTTTGGGGAGCTGGGCCCTGGTTACAACTCGGGTCTCTGTACCTACCCCACCCCCCGCCCCCAACCACCCCCTGAGCAAAAGTAGGAAGCCTCATCATCTTTTCCAGCCACAAGGCCTTTGTTCTGGCTTTTCCTTCATCCTACACTTTCTCTCCATCCTTCTATCCAGTTCCCCATTTACCATAGTTAACTCTTCATCTTTCTTCAGAAAACTCAGCAGAAAGTTGCTTTCTGTAGAAGCTGATTCTCTTTACCCTTCAGGGTAGGCGGGAGCCCCTGTTGTATATATATGGGATAGGGGTTATAAAGAAAGTGACCCTATAACCATCGTGTTTCAACTGATTCACTGAATTCTGAATCATTTTTTGTCCTTCATTGTCCAACTCTGACAAGTAAACACTAATGTTTTCGAGTAAATAAAATAATCCCCAGAAGTTTACAGATATAGAGAATGTCAACATATATACATCTCACACGCACACTATACAAATACATATAAGTATACAGATAGGTATTTATATACATACACAAAGTGTTAATGATCAGCAATCTAACACCCTCTCAGCATGCCCATTTTCTCTCAATTTAAAAAAAAAAAGCACTCATCTTTTCCTTGATCTTCAGTTTGATGCCAGAACTCCTTTTAGTATCCATTTCATTATCTAGAAAATCAGATTATTTATTCACTGGAATGACCCAAAACTCAGGAAAGCCAAAACTACTGAAATGTTCATCAAAAATGGATACCAGAGGTTTCAATTTAACAACAAGACTCCATCAGTTACAAATGGATATAAAAAATGAAATTTAACCAACAATTTTAGCTTAATGATAAGTTTCACAACAAATCTGGATGAAGTCCAATACTCACGAAATCATCATTAATCAACAATGTCACTCATTATTTTATGGTAAAAAGTTGCAAAAATCAAGTAACACATTTGAAATCAACACACCCCATTCATTTACTTCTGGCTCAGATGGTAAATAATCTGCCTGCAATGCAGGAGACCCAGGTTCAATCTCTGGCAAAGGGAATGGCAACCCACTCCAGTATTCTTGCCTGGAAAATTCCACAGACAGAGGAGCCTGGAGGGCTACAGTCCATGGGGTCGCAAAGAGTCAAACATGACTGAGTGACTAACACTTTCACATACAAGCATCTTTTGGGTACCAGCCTCTGCTATCAAGATTCACCATTAAGGGAAGAGCCAAACATACAATGTTCCCATCTTTAAGTTCTATTATGTCCAGATATCAGGTTTTCTGCTAAATATTATATTCCAAGAACACTGTTGATTATAAGACACATCACAATTCAATGTGTCACTAAAACACAAGTAAAAAAGAAATGCTAATTAAACTACAACACAGTACTAGGTGTGAAATTTTGTAAAATCATATTCTGATTTCAGTTATTAAAATGTGAAAATATATTTCTTAGAATCAGTATCTCATCTTTTAATTCTTCTACATTTTAATGTATTTGTTGCCAAAGCGAGCACTAACTCTTCTACACTTTAAAGAGTAAGTTGTGCTTTGACTTCCTTCATAAATGTGTGTTACCACAAGTTAGAAACAGTTTTAATCTCAGAATTGATCTTGAGGGGAAGAGCCATATGACTCACCATAACAAAAATGCTAGGTCAAGTCTCCACCCCAACTTCATTCTGACATATCCTAATCTACAGAAAACTTTAGATAGTCTTTATCTGGATTCAAAATTGTTAACATTTTTGCCACATTTGTTCATGTGCACCCATTCTCTCAACCAACAGGTAGGTAGGCAGGTGGTGTGGTATCTATCTTTATAGAGAAAGTGAGCTACAGGTACAGTGTGTATGTTTTGTGTGGCGAGAAACACAAATAAATAAACTTTTAAAAAACAAATAAACTTTTTTTTCTGGCTGAACTACTTCAGAGTAAGTTGCAACATCATACCTCACTCCTAGATATTTCAGCAATTTCCTACATATTCATCACACCATTACCACACCCAAGGAACTAACCTTCATACAATGATTATCTATTTCATCTCATATTCAAAGTCCCCCAAGTAGTTAAAAATTGCACTTTAATAGCATTTTTTACAAGTCCAGGACCGGAAGAACGATCACACACTGTGTGTGGCTTCCTGCCTATGTAATCTCCTCTAATAAGGAACAGCTCCACTGTCTGTTTTTAAAAAGTTTTTGGTCTTCCACAACAGATGTTTTTGAAGAGTCCAGGTATCTTGTAATAATGCCCCCTGATCTGGATTTGTCTGGCTGTTTCTCAAGGATCAGATGCAGGTCAAAGATGTCAAGAGTATGTCCCAGGTCCCTGCGTTCTTGCTGCATCACATCTGGAGACGCAACCCCCAGAAGATACGGCCCTGCCCCAACTCCATCTTCTGCCGTGCAGTCCACTCCCACAGGAGCCTGTCCCCTCTCCACACCCAGACCCCAGCCTCACATGAGAACAGACAACTGGGTACCATTAGATTTCAGGGACACCTTCAGAGACAGCAAGCAGGCTGCTGGCAGGGAGTAAGGCGGCCTGGAGAGCAACAAGTTCTGAGTGAAGTCAATGAGTGGAGGGTCCAGGAGGAACATCTCCACTAAGAAAGACAGCTGACAGGTAACAGATGAGACAGATGCTCTAAGGGGAGACTGACACTTCTGGGAGAGAGGCAGTAGGAAGCTATTCTAGAAAAACCAAAAACGAAGCAACAACGGTGACAAAAAGCAATTGCTAACTGCAGGACTGATTTTACATTTCAGGCAAACTTTCTTAAAATAATTTTTTTGCTAAAGGGATGATCTTCTATCTACTTTACAGAGGAGCCTGGCGGGCTACAGTCCATGGGATTGCAAAGAGTTGAATACGACTCAGTGAGTGAGCACACACACACACACACTTCATTTTTACTGTCATCCTCCTTGTTATTCGGTGACAACAAGAGAGCATTTCTTTATAAAAATACCTTACACGGTTGCAGCTGGGCAATTTTCAGATGGTTAAGAGTGTGGGCTTTGGCGACCTGGCACTGTCACCTACCAGCTGTGTGGCACTGGCAAGACACCCCACGTGTGTCTGTCTCCGCGCTTCACTTCCCTCATCTGTGAAATGGGGTAACAGAACTTACTTCACTGGGTTGTGAAAATAAGAGGAGTTAATGCATCAAGAACACAGAATAACTTGGTACATAATGAATGTTCAACACACTTTTCCAATCATAGTGAATATTATATTGTAATGTCAAGAAGCCTGTTTTAACTTTAAAATGACTCAGCAAGAAGAATTCAGCTTTTATAGAAAAAGAATATGTACTGATTGATCATGAGTTCATGAGATTACTGTCAGTAATTAGCTAGTCAAATTCTCGGTAAACATTTCTAACTGCATCTTGGTAAACCACAATGCAACTGAACCATCCACTAAAGAGAGCAAAAAAGACGTTCAGCATCTCAAAAGCATCACTTCACTTCATATTACTCTGCAGTTTACATGGATGAGAGCCTATGAGAACAGAATGGTTTCAGGTGGAGTCTGACAATACAATTCAACTAAAGTATACAGGGAGAAATACAGTTTTCTTGAAAAATAACATCTACATGGTAGGCCCTTAGTAAATGCTGAATGAATACATATAAAATTCAATGTGCACAGGAACATGAACTGAGAAGCAGAGTACCCCATTACACTTTTTAAATTCCTGAAACCATTCCTGGATAACTGTCACCACTGGATACATTATTGTCTAAAACCCCAGGATGAAAGGCTATCTTAAACCAAGTAGAAGGCACCTTGCAAGCCTACTTAAAAAAAAAGGAGAAAACCCTGTTGTAGGTTCCAGCTTATCTTTCTCTATGTTTTCTACATTTCTCCTAAGTAACATCCTTATGGAAAAACAGCCAGCCAATCCAGAATCATACTTTGATGGAATAATGAATCATGAAGAAGTGCAGGAAACAGGACTTATTTACAGTGTCACTTTACAGCTTCCTCACTGAGGCTCAGAGAGTAAATCATTTCTTTGGAGTTCCTAGCAGAGAGAAAGTTCCTGAGCTCCAAATGCACAGGCCGGTGCTCTGCCTGGGGTATACATTTAAAGACCAAAGCCTGATATTCTTTTATGTCGTGTTTTATGTCCAGATCACATGTATTTTAACATTAAAGATGACTCTGTGTGCCTTTCTGATGTAAAAATGGTGGCCTGTGAAATCCAAACATACTTGTGAGATCCTTCGACAGTTTCCTTAATAACGATCACTAATGGCCTCTATGGGCTTCTCAGGTGGCTCAGTGGTAAAGAATCTGCCTGCCAGTGCAGGAGACGCAAGAGATGGGAGTTTCATCCCTGGGTCGGGAAGATCCCTGGAGTAGGATATGGCAACCCACTCCAGTATTCCTGCCTGGGAAATCCCACGGATAGAGGAGCCTCGTAGGCTACAGCCCACAGTGTCACAAAGAGCTGGACACAACTGAGCAACTGAGCACACGCTGGCCTCTAGACAGGGCAAAATCTGTGAGTCAAACAATCAGAATGTTTGAAATGTCAATGTAAGATAATAAAAATGCCAACAGCTCTTCTGCTGAAGCCTGCTTCAATATTCAAAAGTAGTCTAACAGGACTGGAGGATGCTCACTTACATCAACTTTCCAAAAACCTAATATCCAAGATTTCAACACACAGGATTGTATTTTTGGTTGAATGATAGTTACATTGGTTCTTTTTGCCATCTTTTAATAAGATTTCTTTCCTTCATTCCAGACTGCACCCTAAACTATAAGAAAACATAATGTGGTCATTAATGAAAGCAGGCTTGGGCATCAGGCAGACCTGCTGCTGTAAGAGTAAGCTGTAGTGGGGAGGTTACTTAATTACTCGGTGCCTCAGATTCATCATTCTAAAAATGGAGATGATAAAGTCTGACCTCATAAGACCACTGAGAGGGAAAAAAGGGAAATATATGAAAAGTTCTCAGCACAGTATCTGCCATACAAGCAAGCAGTCTTGAGTTCTCACTGTGATTATGATTAGGGCAGAAGCGAAGCAAAGTACCCTAGAAGTACATTCTGTTTTCCTCCAGTAAGAAATATAATAACAACAAATATTTGAAAAATGAATAATAAACTAGATTGCAAAGAGTATAAACACTTATTTTAAGGCCTTGAATTCTGCCTTTAAATCACTGCTCCCTGTTTTATATAAATTCTTCATTAAACACTTAAAGCTGCTGACTGCTAAGACATCCAGACTTGATACAGACCTGCTATCTACCAGGTGAATACACCGAGTGTTGCCATACCTGTAAGGTGGATTCTACAGGGAAGGTAAACTGCAGGTACAATCCATCAACATAACCTTTATGGAGCACCACCTGTATACATGGCATGACCATACACAAGACCTGCAGTGGAGCAGAATGTAATCCTGGGTCCCAGGAAACTGAGTGCAAATTATACATAAATATAGTTTGGACAAAAAGCTGAGAGATTGGTTTATCATGTATATTCACATATTTTATCAAAATAACTTTTTCTGTCTATATAACTAGTAGGGTTTGAAGTTAATCAGAATAAATACAATGAAAATGTTATAAACGATTATTAAACCTAATTGCTTAGAACAGGGCTTTTTCACTCACACCTGCCAGTTATAAACCTAGGGTCATTGCTAACCACACTCTGAGAAATCAATAGAACCGTGAAGCATTGGTAGATTAATTAGAGTATTATTTAAAACAGAATTTTCCATTCTATTGTCAAGAATATTAATTCTTGATAATAAAGAAATGCTTTTAAGTTAAATTTGGGAATCTGCCATCTTAGATGATCAGCTGGACCTGTCATTCTCAAAGTTCTTATTTCTTTAATGAGATTCCCAGCAGCGACATATGAGGAGAAATGACCCAGACCAAACACAGAAGAAACACACAAATGGAGCAGAAGGAAATGGCTCCTGAGCCCACACAGAACTGAGACATTCAGTTTCCAAACATGGACATGCGGGGACATCCAGAACAGTCACTAAAGATGATTCAGAAATGTCATGTGATCATTCTCGTGAGACAGGCCTTGAGCAGTAAGACAGAAACTTCTGGCTCATACATGACAGTAAATAAAGTGTTTTTGTTTAAAGAATTACACTGTAAGAAGGGAAAGATATGAGCTAAAACTAGTGAAATTTAAGAAAAAAGCAGCAGAAAAATAAGTGAAGGAAAAATACGGCTATTTGAAAAATGTAAGTAAAAAATACTTCAGCAAAAAAAAAGAGGAAAAAAGAAATAAAAATCTAAAACATTAGTAAGAGAAAAGGGTATTATTACAGATGTGAATGATTAAAAGAAATACAAAGTGTACATTATGGATAACTTTGTCCGTAAATCCAGAGCAAAGGAGTAATATTTAAAGAAAATATAAAATTGCTAAAATTGATAAAAAAAAAAAAATAGGCAGAAAACAGGACCCAAAAAACTATATGCATGGATATATAAAAAATCAATAGCACTCCATTTTACAAATGAACATAATTTTAAAAATAGATTTATTTATGATAGCAATTATAACTAAAAGTTATATAGGACCAAATTTTTAAAAAGAAAAAATCCCTGTGGAAATGAACTTCATTAAAAGTTATAAGAAAGTAACCTAAATAAAGAGAAATCATATTAATGGATAGGAATGTTCAATACTGTAAAGCTTTTACCCCAAATTGATCTATAAATTACATGTTGTGAGCTATGCTTAGTGGCTCATGCCTGACTCTTTGCAGCCCCATGGACTGTAGCCCACCAGGCTCCTCTGTCCAAGGAGATTCTCCAGGCAAGAATACTGGAGTGGGTTGCCATGCCCTTCTTCAGGGGATCTTCCCAACTCAGGGATCAAACCCAGGTCTCCTACATTGCAGGCAGATTCTTTACAGTCTGAGCCAGTAGAGAAGCCCCTGAATACTGGCATGGGTAGCCTATCCTTTCTCCAGGGAATCCTCCTGACCCAGGAATCGAACTGGGGTCTCCTGCATTGCAGGCGATTCTTTACCAGCTGAGCTACCAGCTGCTGCTGCTGCTAAGTCGCTTCAGTCGTGTCCAACTCTGTGCAACCCCATAGACAGCAGTCCACCAGGCTCCCCCATCCCTGGGATTCTCCAGGCAAGAATACTGGAGTGGGTTGCCATTTCCTTCTCCAATGCATGAAAGTGAAAAGTGAAAGTGAAGTTGCTCAGTCGTGTCCGACTCTACTGGAGTGGGGTGCCATTGCCTTCTCCGCTGAGCTACCAGGGAAGCCCATAAATTACAGGCATATCCTATCAAAATTCTAACAAAATTTCTTTTGGTAGGACCTGGCAATTTGATTCTAGAACTCATTTGGAAGAGGAAAAAGCCAAGAATAGTCAATACATTCCTAAAGAACAAGGTGTGTGGGACTTTTCAACATTTGGATTTATCATAAAGGTCCAGTAATTAAAATATGATGTTGGTATATACCTGTTTTATTTCATTTTGCAGATAACTGCATTTTTTGTTCGTTTTTTTTACAAATTGAAAGTTTGTGGCAGCCTTGCATTAAACAAGTCAATTGGTGTCATTTTCCCAACAACATTTGCTCACTTCATGTCTCTGTGTTACATTTTGGTAATTTCTGCAATATTTCAAACTTTTTCAAGTTATTGTATCTGTTATGGCGATCTGTGATGAATGATCTTTGATGTTACTACTGCAAAGATTACAATTCCCTGAAGGCTTAGATGATGACAAGCATTTCTTTTTTTAGCAATAAAGTATTTTTAAAGTATTGGGCTTTTTTCCTTTTTTTTTTTAAGACATAATGCTACTTCAGACTTAACGACTACACTATAATGTAAGTATAAGTTTTACATGTACTAGAAAACCAATGAATCTGTATGGCTTGCCTTATTTCAATACTTGCTTTACTTTTGTGGTTTGGAACCAAATCCACAATATCTCTGGGGTACGCTTGTACAGGGATAAACAGACCAATGGAAGAGAATAGAGAGCTATATATGTGGGTCCACATGAAAGTGCAGAGAACACTAGTTGTCAACATGGAAAAACAAAATTCAATCCTTACTTAGCTCACAACTTACACAAAAATAAATTCCAGATGGCTTAAAGTCCTAACTATGGAAAGGAAAACCTTAAAACATATTAAAAGACAGTATCATAAACTGCCTATGGCATCAGCACTGGGAAAGATGACTTAAATAAGAGACACAAAAGCAAAAGCCACAAAAAGTGGAGAAGAAACAGATTTATCCAACTACATTAAAATATAAAACCTTCTGATTCCAGCATGATGTAGTGAGATGGTCAGCAAAATCCGCTCCCCAAAATGCAAGTCTGATAATATCACATATTTGTAGAAATGTGGAGAAACAGAAATTTGCATATTGCTGGTAGGAGTGTAAAATGCTACAAACACCTTGTAGACAAATTAGCTATAGCTCAGTGGTAAAGAATTTGCCTGCAATGCAGGAGACTCAGGTTCGATCCCTGGGTTGGGATGATCCCATGGAGAAGGGAATGGCAACCCACTCCAGTATTCTTGCCTGGGAAACCCCATGGACAGAGAAGCCTGGCATGCTATAGTCCATGGGGTGGCAGAGTCAGACACCACGGAGCAACTGAACACACAATGGCAAAAGATGAACTTACCTCTTACCAAGCAACTCCATTCCAGGTGGTAGGTCTGGAAAACTATTTCGCATGTGCCTGCCCCAGAGTAAGACAGTATGTGCCCACAGAGCACGAGGCAAAGAGATCCAGGAGCAGAATGGGGACAGGCCAAGAGGGCTCCATGCATTATATGGAAAGTTAATATATGGCAACTGCTACTGCTAAGTCATTTCAGTTGTGTCCGACTCTGTGCGACCCCACAGACGGCAGCCACCAGGCTCCCCCATCCCTGGGATTCTCCAGGCAAGAACACTGGAGTGGGTCGCCATTTCCTTCTCCAATGGCAACAGTAGCAAGTCAAGTCAGTGAAGAAAGGAGGGACTGTTCAATAAAGGAGTGGGACACAACTGCTTCTCCTGAAAATAATACAACTGGACCTCTTACCTCACACCATATACATAAAACCTCTCACCACAGTTGCTAGATGTTTCTAATTACCCATGAGTACTCTTCTCATCACACTGAAATTCCATCCATCACTTTAATCTCTCCTGTAAGAATTTTTCTCTCTGTCCTGCCTGTCAGACTCTAACCCAATTTTCTTCTTTTTCCATAGCCACAGCCAAGCAGCAAAATATTTACACTGGAAAAACACAGATAGATTAGTGTCACTCTAAATCAGTCTCAACCCCTCAAGTAGGCTCTCAACACTACCCAGCAATTCTGTTTCTTGAATTAACTTTCTTCCCCAATCTACCTCTTCATCTCTTTCTTCAAGCTTCCTTCCTACTATCCCATTCCCTTTGAAAACCCATGGGAGTCCCTCATCCCGACCCCTCTCCCACCCTCCACATGCACATCTGCCTGCAGCCAGGTTCTTCTCTCCCCTTCTGTCTCCAGACTCCTGTTCACAGGCAGTTAGTTACATGTGCTCTGAGACGCATCTTTCCTTTACCCAAGAATTGTTCCTTCAGTTACACACCCTCTTCTCTCCTCCTCATCAAACTTCCACTTTACTGAATCATCTCCATCAGCAAGTGAACATGCTCTCCAATCACCCATCAATAAAAAGTAAAAAAGAGGTACCCTTCTTGACCCCTGCAGACCCTCAATTACTGGTCTCTTGGGTTTGCTGTTTCCCGTCACCGCACTTCTCCAAAGAGCGGCCACAGTTGTGCTCATCACTCATCTCCCGGTCACTCCACAGACCACTCCATCCTCCACTTTGCTCCCACTGCTCCATCAACTATGTTTTAGCCAGTGTAACCATCAATCTGCAAGCTGTCAAATCTTAATAGTTGTTTTTCTTTGGTCTTCATCTTCTATACCACTCAGTACCATAAGATGTTGTCAGAGCCTCCCTTCTGCTCGAGAGACACTCTGCTCTCATCTTCCAGCATAAGAAGCCCTCTTGGTTTCTCCTCCTCGTCTTTTTCTAAACGCTGGGTTCTCCAGTGCTCAGTCCTAAATCTTCCGCCCTCTCTACACTGCTGACTTTTAGCATCACATCACCAACTCGTACCCTCAGCCTTTCCACTCATACCTTACTGGCACCTCAAACTAAGCAGGTCCCAAACAAAACTCTTAAATTTTTCCCTACACTGGCTTCTCTCTACTGCCTTCACTTCAGTGACTGGCATCACTGTCTGTTCAATTACAATTTATTCTTTTTAGTGAGTCCTGCTGTTTCTTCCTCCAAAGTATGTTCACTTCTCTGTATTTTCACTGTGACTACCTCTGTTGTATTAGTTAGAATTGTCCAGAAAAACAGAATCTCTGTGGGGGTGTGTGTGTCTGTGTGTGTACAGAGTGTTTTTGTTTGTTTATTTGAAAGAATTGACTCATGTGATTATAGAGTCTGCCAAGTACAAAGTCTGCAGGGTAGGCTGATGCTACAGTTCAAGTCTGAAGGCTCCTGCAGAATTCCCTCTTGCTTGGGGAGGACAGTCTTTGCTCTGTTAAGGCTTTCAATCTATTTAGATGAGGTCCACTAGCATTATGAAGGACAATCTGTTCTTCACACTCCACTGCTCAGATTTTAATCTCATCCAAAAACACCCTCAAATAAACATCAAGAATAATGTTTGACCACATATCTAGGCCCAGTAGCTCAGTCAACTTAACACGTAAAATTAACCATCACTTGAGTCTAAGCCACTACAGCTCCGGTCTAACCTATTACAGTAGCCTCATAAGTTCTCTTTGCTTCCATCTTCACCCTCCATATTAAAGCCAAAAAACCCTCTTCCTTCGTGGATCTCTCTCTTTAAACCCACCAAGAGCTTCCTACTACACCTAGATTAAAACCAAGGCCCCTTCAGTTCAGTTCAGTCGCTCAGTCGTGTCCAAGTCTTTGCGACCCCATGAATCGCAGCACACCAGGCCTCCCTGTCCATAACCAATTCCCGGAGTTCACCCAGACTCATGTCCATTGAGTCAGTGATACCATCCAGCCATCTCATTCTCTGTCATCCCCTTCTCCTCCTGCCCCCAATCCCTCCCAGCATCAGAATCTTTTCCAATGAGTCAACTCTTCGCATGAGGTGGCCAAAGTACTGGAGTTTCAGCTTCAGCATCATTCCTTCCAAAGAAATCCCAGGGCTGATCTCCTTCAGAATGGACTGGTTGGATCTCCTTGCAGTCCAAGGGACTCTCAAGAGTCTTCTCCAACACCACAGTTCAAAAGCATCAATTCTTCGGCACTCAGCCTTCTTCACAGTCCAACTCTCACATCCATACATGACCACAGGAAAAACCATAGACTTGACTAGATGGACCTTTGTTAGCAAAGTAATGTCTCTGCTTTTCAATATGCTATCTAGGTTGGTCATAACTTTCTTTCCAAGGAGTAAGCGTCTTTTAATTTCATGGCTGCAGTCACCATCTGCAGTGATTTTGGAGCCCCCCAAAATAAAGTCTGACACTGTTTCCCCATCTATTTCCCCATGAAGTGATGGGACCAGATGCCATGATCTTCGTCTTCTGAATGTTGAGTTTTAAGCCAACTTTTTCACTCTCCACTTGCACTTTCATCAAGAGGCTCTTGAGTTCCTCTTCACTTTCTGCCGTAAGGGTGGTGTCATCTGCATATGTGAGGTTACTGATATTTCTCCCAGCAATCTTGATTCCAGCTTGTGTTTCTTCCAGCCCAGCGTTTCTCATGATGTACTCTGCATATAAGTTAAATAAACAGGGTGACAATATACAGCCTTGACGTACTCCTTTTCCTATTTGGAACCAGTCTGTTGTTCCACGTCCAGTTCTAACTGTTGCTTCCTGACCTGCATACAGATTTCTCAAGAGGCAGGTCAGATAGTCTAGTATTCCCATCTCTTTCAGAATTTTCCACCAAGACCCAAAGGATCCATCACCTCTGGACCTTCATCTCATCCCCAGCTTCAACTCTCCACTAACCAACCCTCACATCTGCCTCAAGGTCTTGGAATCTGCTGCTGGTTAGAGTCCACCTCCCCCTCTTTATGCAAAGCTAATGTCTATGGACTCCTCCATAGACATGCTGTATTCCTCAGCATCACTTAGGTTGTGCCCCTGGACGACACAGTATTCTCTATCACTGTTTTCTTTATGGCACCAAGCAGGATGAAAATTGCATATCTGCTGATTACTTTATTTACTGCCTGTCTCTGCCACTTCAGCCTCCACTAGTAGAGGGACCATGTTTGTTTAACTCTCACTGCAGAGCCCCAGGCCTGGCACAGAGGAGATGCTCAATCAATAATTAATTGGCAATAATTAATTGAATTAATAATAAATATTAATATCAAGAATTAGTTTTAAAATTGCACAAATTTCAAACAGAAGAAAAACCTAAATATAAAAAACAAAATCAAAATAGTAATTGGGGAAAAAAGACATATAAGCTTTGAGACAGACTATTTCTTAAGCAAAACAAGAAACTTACAAATTGTAACTGGTGAAAAAAAAAATCTACATATGATTACACCAAGTTTAAAAATCTCAAATATGTGATTAGATGCCATGTACAAAGTTAAAAGACAACTGAAGTATATGCAATATGTATTATATGTAACAAACAGGTCTTACACATTTAAAAAAGTCAAACGATACAATTCAAAAACAGGGAAGAAATTTGAACAAAATACCAGGAATTTAGCAGAAATTCCAGTCTTAGCCCATCAGATTGGCAAAAATTAACTGACATTTAAAAAATAAAAATACAAAACATTTGTTAAAGATGGAAGATAATGATTTAAAAAATGGTTGTCTTGGTCACTTTTCAAGTGGGCAGCTGCGTACAGTCTCAGTGCAGTGAGCCAGACAGCTTGAGAGAGAGAAAGGAATGTGGGAAAGGAGGGGCTGAAGATTTCTTCCTTACAGCTACATCTGCGATGAATCCACACAGACTTTGTTTGAAGTAGAGGATTACTCATTTTGCAAAACAAAGATCACCAACCATGAGACAGGGGCATAATTACAGTCTCCTCACCAGATAGCAAAACATCAAGGACTAGATTTTTTTCAGTGGCTAGAATTCCTCAGTAAATGCAGACTCAGAAGAACCTTCCTCAAAAACGAATGCCAAACACATTAGTTTCAAAATTCACAACATGCATCCCCTCACAAAAAAAAGAAAAAAGCTTTAGAAACAGATACAGTTATTTTTAAGGAGGGAAATTACTCCTCAGGAATCTCTTGCGTCTCTCTAGCTTGCAGATTCACTTGGTATCAGTTCTGTTCATATAATACAACTCCCACAATCTGGGAAATTGCATTTAAAAATTACAGCTGCTATTTTAAGCATTTCTGTACTCTATTTTACTCATCTCTTAAGATGAGTAAATGCATAATTCTATCAGAATCTCCCCGTATCCCTACCGTGGTATTCCTAAATTAACATCTTGTAACTGAATGAAAAATACAGCCTGCCAACTGGGAATACACTCTTAGAAACAGCGCTCTGCTGTCGGAGCACCATTTACATTCTGCCTGACAACCACACGTGCAAACAGCAGCTTGCGACAGCCCTCAGCCTCTAGGAATGGTGTCCAAAACTGCCAGCTGAACGCATTAAGCTTTTTGACAACCAATCCACATTTCTCGCAGCTTTATTGAGAGATGACTGACACTGTGTAAGTTAAAGGTGTGCAACCTGTTGATTTGTTGATATGTGTATATTTGATACACATATATTATAAAATGCTTATTACCACAGTTTTCACTAACTCCTCCATCATGTTCAAATCACTGTTTTGTGTGTGTGTGTGTATGTGTGTGTGGTGAGAATATTTAAGATTTACTCTCTTAGCAACTTTCAAGAATATAATACAGTATTATTTCCTATAATCACACTGGATCCCCAGAACTTATAACTGAAAATCTGTACCTCTGACCAACATCTCCCGATTTCCTCCACCCTCCAGCCCTCGGTGACTACCATTCTAGCACAGACATACCTGTGAAGTACCACAGGTTCATTCCAGACCTCCACAATAAAGAGACTATCACAACAGAGTAAGTCACCCCAATTTTTTTGTTTCCTAGTGCATATACTATACTGTAGTCTATCAAGTGTAATAGTATGATATATTAAATAAACAGTATGCATAGCTTGGGCTTCCCTTGTGGCCCAGCTGGTAAAGAATCCACCTGCAATGCGGAAGACCTGGGTTTGATCCCTGGGTTGGAAAGATCCTCTGGAGAAGGGAAAGGCTACCCACTCCTGTATTCTGGCCTGGAGAATTCCACCGACTGTTACAGTCCATGGGGTCGCCAAGAGTCGGATACAACTGAGCAACTTGCACACATACTTTAGTTACAAACTACTTTATTGCTAAAAAAATGCTAACCACTATCTAAGCCTTCAGGGAGTCACAGTAGTAACATCAAAGACCACTGATTACAGATCACCATAACAAACGTAACAATGAAAATTTTTTAAATGTTGCAAGAATGATAAAAGTGTGACAGAGACATGAAGCGCGCAGGTGCTGTTGGGAAAGGGACACCAACACAACTTCTGGCTACTGGGTCGCCGTAAACCTTCAATCCGTTAATAAAGCACAGTATCTGCAAAGCACAATAAAGCAAGGTGCAATAAAACAAGATACGCCTATATTCTTTTCTATGAGTTCAGCTTTTTTTATAGATTCCACATTTAAGTGATATGCAGTATTTGTCTTTCTGTATCTGACTTATTTCAATCAGAATAATGCTTTCGAGGTCCATCCATGTTGTTGCAAATGGCAGGATATCCTTCTTCCTTCTGGCTGAATACTATTCACACACACACTCCACCCCCCACCCCACCCCCTCTTCTTTACTGACTCATCCACTGACAAACACTTCCATTGTTTCCACGTGGGTCTGACCCCTGGTCAAGGAACTCAGATCCCATATGCTGCGTGGCCAAAACAAGAAACAAACATTTAAATAACCAAAAGATCTCCACGGCACCACTCCAAACTCTAAAAAATTGTTTAATAATAAAACCTACAACAGCAAAGGCGGGGAAGTTGCTTCTGATGGGTGGTCTGCATGACTTTCACACAGAACGTGGTGGCATTTAGAGGAAAGGTATCCCCAACATGTTTCATTAGTGCCAATTTTCATAAGTGAAAACATCTCCACTGCCTCTAAAGCCTTTAGCTAAATTGCTGAAAGGTCTCTCACACAGTAATTCTGTTTTATGGCCATTAAAATGCCCAACCAGCTTCAGAACTGCCTTAGTGAACAGATGCTGTTGAAAATGGCTTCAGCCTCAAACCAGCTGCGAGGTGAGAATGGACGATGCCACTGGAGCGCCATCTAAACAAAGAGCAAGGGCATCTCAGGAGGGGCTGTGTGTGGGAGGGTGTAGCCCAGCTCTGTGTCCTGGGAATGGGCAGGGTCTGTCTCTCTGCACCCTACCAAGAAAACCAGGCAATGGTGAAATGGTAAGAAGCAGATATAAAGACACAATATTATAAGTAAACAGTGTGAATGCTGAGCCACAAGAGATATTTAGAAATAAAGCACTTTTGGGGGGCGGTGGTTTTTACAGGGCTGATTATAAGGACTGCCAAACAGGACTTACATTCATTTCTAGACTGTTTACCTCTGACTTGCATGTATTCTTCCAAGTGCATAAAAGCCTGAAAATGCTTTTATGCAAAGCTGTAGAAACATGTGTCAAGAAAAACATTAATCAGCACCCAGTTTAGAGCTTTATATTTAATTCTCATTAGTGGGACATGAACGCTCCAGGGTTCATGAAAGCCATCACCATACACGGGGAGCACAGGAACACCTGAATTACACATGGCTGGCCCTTAACTCTAACAAACAGGTCCACATTCAGTTCTTATTTTCACATAGGTAAAGGAGATCAGTCCTGGGATTTCTTTGGAAGCAATGATGCTAAAGCTGAAACTCCAGTACTTTGGCCACCTCATGTGAAGAGTTGACTCACTGGAAAAGACTCTGATGCTGGGAGGGATTGGGGGCAGGAGGAGAAGGGGACGACAGAGGATGAGACGGCTGGATGGCATCACTGACTCGATGGACGTGAGTTTGAGTGAACTCCAGGAGATGGTGATGGACAGGGAGGCCTGGCTTGCTGCGATTCATGGGGTCGCAAAGACTTGGACACGACTGAGCGACAACTGAACTGAACTGAACTGAAAGAACAAGATCTTAAAAGTACTAACCCCTTACGATCTCTAACTGAATTATGGAAGAGAGTAAAGGAGATCAAAAGGGCATGGGAGCCATTCTCTGAAAGACCTCCAGTGCCATTCTCTGCATGGGAGAACTTACCTTGTGTGTGACAGAGAAGGATTCAATGTTTCAACTGGGTGAAGAGATGTCCCTCAGCAGACCCAGAGGTATGAAGTGGAGAGAGAGCTTCACATGACCTGAAAAGCATTTTAGCACCTCAGTGGCACCTAACATGCTAAAGCAACTACAGCCTGGGGAGAAAGGAAAACTATCAGGACTGCATCCATCTTTCCGTTCAAGAAACACTGCAAATGGCAAAGCAGGGGTGGCCAGTGAAGATGGGGAGAGGGGAGTTCAGGGTCAGTGTAGACATCAGTTCTTCAGGATCTGGAGGCTCACTGGTAGGGGGTGGTACTGGGGTTACTAAGGGAAAAAAAGGTTAAGCATGACACCATGTAAACACTTAAACTATGCGGTAGGTGGTGATGGGACTAGAACCAAAACCAGGACGTTCAGATGAGTCAGAAGGAGAGAAGTGGGTTTTGGAGCAGATGCCGGGACAGGAACAGAGGTGCCCCTTGCAGAACTGTGGGAAGAGACGCTGGGAGCTCATGGTCTGTGCTCCACATCCTGCAATAAGAGATGTCTTACACCCAGCTGTGTTTTCCGAAGTGCTTTTCACTACATAAGAATCTATGGAGTTCAGCAACAATGACGACTTTAATAAAAAAGAACAAAGTGGTAAAAAGACTTTTATCAACTTCTCAAAAACCGAATCTAACAACAAAACACCTAATTGAATTTAAAGCCTTTAGTTCAACTCGTGAAGCAATCCCAGAAAGGTCCTGTAACTCTAGGTTTCAGTTTTCATCCTGGGAAAAGCGACCAGGAGGAACCAGAATCTTCCCAGTGCAATACTACAGAAAAATGGTATCATAACCAGGGACAAATTTTATATTCCTTTATTTTGTCAAAAAAGGAAGCTGACTTACCTTTTAAAATCTCATGTTTACTTAAATATTTTTCCAAACTGAAAATTTCTATTCTTTATCAATAGTATGTTTGAAGAGTCAGAAACCCAGTAAAACATTAAACATATTTGTCATGAACATATTTGGGGTTAACTCATATGGATTTTTTTAACCTATAAAATGTGTGCAATTCAATTACACGAATCATCAGAGAAGACACTGTTCTGACAAATGATTTCAAGGCTCTTTTCATATGCATGACTACACACTTGTCTTAACTCCTCCTCTTCGTTTCCATTCTCAGATTTTAGAGAACTTTATTCCCTTCACAAAAATCTCTGCTGCCCCTTCTCCATGTCCCCTATTCAAGCTCCTGACACACCCTACCCCTTCCCCAATACTGCTTGTTTTAGTCTATGAAATCAGCAACCACAGCCACAATCAAAGCTCTGGCAAAATGTATTTGTGTTTGTCAGATTAAATAATGGATGAAATTTAAGAAAGAGGGAGCTTCGACTGACTGGGGTAATAGAGGAAAATAGTGTTCCTTCCAGCCCATACTCCCATTCGGAATCCCTTCTCAATCCAGGCCAAAGCCAGACTAACCCCAGAGGCAAAGTCAATTTGTAAAACATCCCCTCTCTATCTCCACAAAGCCTGATTTCGAGCAATGGTTTCTGCTACACAGCCCACAAATCACTGAAGAAGAGTCTGATATCAATTCACTTTGCCACACCGCCTGCCAAAACACTAGGTGATGTAGCTTTTAAAAATGAAGATTAATGTGCGGAAAAACTTTCTCAATTATGCTTTCCCTTTAGGTCTCCATTCTGTGACATGGTGCAAAAATAAGCAGCAATGGAAGGAAGGAAAGAAGTACTATGATACCCAATATTCTTATAAGCAGAAATAATAATCATGGTTAACATTTATCTAGCATTTATAATGTCCCAGATGCCACTCTAAAAGCTAACAACTTTACATGTATTGACTCACATATTTCAACCTAGGGGCTGAGAAGTATTAGTATTTTCTGTCACTTGAGAGATGAGTAAACTGAGGTTCAGCGTGGTTATCACTTGGCCAAAGAACAGTTGGGGCTTAAACATGGGGAATGTGACTCCAAAGTGTACACTTTGAATCACATTCCATACTGACCAGAGTCTAATCAGTGGTCCTCAACTAGGGTCATTCTGCCCCCAGAGGGGACATTCAGCAGTGTCTGGAGATAGTATGAGTTATCACAACGGGGGGCAACTCCTGGCACTGAGTAGCTAGAGGCCAGGGATGCTTCTAAACATCCAACAATGTACAGCACTGCCTCAAACTGATCCAGACAAACCGTCAATAGTGCCAAGGCTCAGAAACTCTGGTCTAAATACTCCTAAACTTCTTAATCATCCTTCCCTCTTCTACCATGTTCAATATGACTCAGTGCAGGGAGTAAGAAACAAGAAACACACAACACTAGAAACACATTAGTGATTTAAAACACTAAGTGGAAGAAAAGTAAATTGGTGCTAAAAGCTTTATTCAATTAAAAAACAAAACCCCCCAAAAGCTTCCTACTAAAAAAACTCAAAGTGTTCCATTCTGAAGAACAAAACAAAGGTAGCAATCAGAGTCCAAACTTCTTGGACAAACTGATTTTGTATCACAGCTCAAGTGAAAAAAAAGTTCTCAAAATTACAGTTTCAGTCGCCAAATTTTAAAGATTATAGTGTGGCAGTGACTCCACTAGAGAAACTCATGTTGTCTCTGTCTAATCTCTCAGGCCCAGAAGGGGGACAAAGCAGAAAGGGGCTCCTCCTGGGTACCAGTGACACCCTGCAGGTAAGGGTCCTCCACCAGGGACTGCATCCACCTATCTGGACAGTAGCGTTTCAGGACATCTGCTGCTTTCCTCACTGTACGCCCACCCCAGTCAACACTTCTACTGGAGTTTGGCCTTTGTTGCTGGAAGATCCTCCCACATGACTCATTGCTACCAATCAGCCATATACTTCATTTTCCCCCTTGAGGATTCCATTTGGGTGTCAGGTAAAGAAATAAGAAAACGCTTCAACCAGTTCAACTATCTGTAAAGCTAAAAACATGTGTTGTCTGAGAAAAGCTTTCATCTGTCTCTGGGCAAAAGTTTCCAAACTTCTTGGCACTTTCATAAAACCACATACATTAACTGAGAAGCAATGGATTCTAAAAACCATGGATGCCTCCTGTGCATTTCATCAGCAACTGCGCATTCTCCTCGGGGGCCGTCTGTAAAGGTAGGGCCTGATCCCTGGAGCTTACAGTCTGCGGGGAGCAGAGACTTGCTGGGGCAGGTCTAATGCAAGGCAGGGTTTGCACTGTCAAGGTTTCACAGGGAGGGAGCATCTGGGGATGGTCAAACTTTCAACTTTCTTTAACATAAAGTTTTATCTTACATTACCATATGTAAAATAGCCAACTGGGAATTTGCTGTATGGCTCAGGAAACTCAAACAGGGGCTCTGTATTAACCTAGATGGGTTGGGGGAGGGAGATGCAAAAGGGAGAGGATTAATGTACACCTATGGTTGATTCATGTTGAGGTTTGACAGAAAACAACAAAATTCTATAAAGCGATTATCCTTCAATTAAAAATTAATTAAAAAATAAAGTTTTAAAGATGCTATTTTTGGTGTCAAGTGAATAATTAAGTTTGAAGGATGTGTTTACCTTCATAAACTCGAACTCCAACTACACAATGAGAACGAGCGGCTATGGCATTTGAGGAGGGAGTCACTCTGAAGTCTTTTCAAGTCACAGATTACGTTAAGAAAATTGGCCCAGCTCAGGCTGAACAAAAACCACCACACTGGAGGGGTTGTTGTGTTGTTGTTGTTTAGCTGCTAAGTTGTGTCATGTCTGACTCTTTCATAACCCCATGGACTATAGCCCACTAGGCTCCTCTGTCCATGGGATTTCCCAGATAAGAATAATGGAGTAGGTTGTCATTTACTCCTCCAGGGAATCTTCCTACCCCAGGGACCAAACCCGCATCTCCTGCATTGGCAGGCAGATTCTTCATCACTGAGCCACCTGGGAAGCCCTATACTGGAGGCACACAGAGTGGCTTTCAAAGGACCATATGATTCCATCACGTGTTCACAACTTCCGTGCTACGTTACTAAAAGAACAGCTACTAATTCCCAAGAGCCTACCCTAGCCAGGAGGTGTGTGCACTGCCATTCTGTAAGTGGAGAAAACTAATTCAGGAAGTCAAAACTCCAAAGCACACACTTGTCATTCAAGGCTCTTCTTCATATTTTACAAAACTTAATAGCAACTTTAAAAGCAGCTATTACACCTGGAGGAGCTCTGTGGCTTGCCCTGGCTGCGTGGCTTGCAAAGACAAGAGCCAAGACTCAGTTAGGTTCATTTTGCATCGAAGTCTGTGTTCTTTCTGCCTCCTACGTCAGGGTGGATCCCTATTTCACAAATGTGAAAAGTGAGAAAAACTTGGTATGCCGGCCCTGAGCTGTCACACAGGTAGTTCTTCAGGAGAGGAAAACAAGACACCACAAAATTCAAGGTTCTGTATAAACTTAAGAGTTCTTCCCCCAGATATTCAATTCTGTAAAATCATAGCTATTTTAGCAAAATCACCAGTTTTCTAAGCGAGGAAACATTTTCACTTGTTCAACAAGTAGCAAGGTTTTAAACTGCTGCAGGCTATACATGTGAATGCCGTTGGCTATGACTGACTTCTGTTTATTTTGATCAGAAATAAAAATGGACTTGTTCACAGAGAACAGACTTGTAGACAAAGTGGGGGAAGGAGAGGTTGGGACAAATCGAGAGAGAAGTAGCATGGAAACATAAATTACCGTATGTAAAATAGATAGCCAGTGGGAAAATAGACAAAATAGATAGCTGTGTGGCACAGGGAGCTCAATCTAGTGCTTTGTGACAACCTAGAGGGGTGGGATGGGGTGGGAGATGGGAGGCAGATTCAAGAGGGAGGTGACATATGCATATGTGTAGCTGATTCATGTTGATGTATGGTAGAAACCAGTACAATACTGTAAAGCAACTAACCTCCAATAATTTTTTTTTTTAATGTGCTTGAAAAATGAAGTGAAACTGTTAGCTGCTCAATTGTGTCTGACTCTTTGTGACCCCATGGATTGTAGCCCACCAGGCTCCCCTGTCCATGGGATTTTTCAGGCAAGAATACTGTAACGGGTAGCCATTCCCTTCTCCAGGGGATCTTCCTGACCCAGGGATAAAACCCAGGTCTCCTGCATTGCAGGCAGATTCTCTACTGTCTGATGCCAAAGCCACTAGAGAGGCCCTAAAAATGTGTTTACCAGACCCAATGTATATAAAGTACAAAAACAGGACAACTAGTCTATGGCGGTAGGTCACAACGATGGTTACCTGGTTCCTTCTTAGGCTTAGGGGGCAATGACTGGAAGGAAGAGCCTGGGAGTCTTCTAGGGTACTGGCAGTGTTGTTTCTTGCCCCGGATACTTCTTAAATGGTATGTTCACTTTATGAAAATCCACTAAACTCTACATCTATGATGTGTATACTTTAAAGAATATCTTAAAATTTTTAAAATGCTAGGTGAGATCTCTTGACCCAATTTCTCATTTTTAAGCATTTTTTTTAACCTTGTTTGGACCCTAATTTATTTTTAACTTTTTATTTTGTACTGGAGTGTAGCTGATTGACAATGTTGTGATAGTTTAAGATGGCCAGCAAAGGGACACAGCCATATATAAGGACTAAATTTCATAACATTCATTCTATCTTGCTCATAAAATGTCTATCAATGGGATTTACAGATTTGAAAAATTATATTCTTGGATCTATGAGACTAAGTTGCAGAATAAAATAATAAACATGACTTCCTAAAATGCAGGTTGGGGGTGGTGGAAATCACTAACAGTCATGTTTATTTCAACTAGGCACTACGGAAAGACAAACTGTTATGACTTAACTCTTCATGTGAAACAAAGGTTTTATTCTGCACTGAAAAAATACAGAACTACTTCTTTGTTCAAAAGGCAAGGAATGAAGCTAATGTTAGCTTCTGTGGAATACCTGAAGAACCAAATGACTTAGGCCAGAAGCATTTTCACCTAAGAATATCTTTCTAAAATGTTATAATTGTTAAGTACCTTTTCCAATGAGGCAATACTCTGAATCTCCAAGTTGGGTTCAATAATTCAGAAACTATTCATTATTAAACCTTAATTGCTGTGATTCTAAAGAAAATGATAAATTTACATTCTAACGTCTAGAGGAAACATATCTTCAAACCATGAGGCTGCAGTTTTAATTTTAAATCTATCAGAACCATGAGGCTGCAGTTTTAATTTTAAATCTATCAGAACTATGAGGCCGCAGTTTTAATTTTAAATCTATCAGAACCATGAGGCTGCAGTTTTAATTTTAAATCTATCAGAACCATGAGGCTGCAGTTTTAATTTTAAATCTATCAGTGAATTTTAAATACAACTTTTTAACCCAATACAATCAAGCTGCCAATAATTCATTATGGATACTAGGTTTCTTTGTATCCTGAGCCCATTTATAACTTCTTATAACATATAATACTTTGCAGAGAAACCAAACACTAATAATATTAGCTTCCATTAATCAATCACTATCACGTACTAGGCACATGATACGTTCCAAGCGTTTTCCTTCATAAGTCACTACCTGGAGGCAGACTACACTAATATTTGCAAATATCTGATGTTTTCCCACAAAAGAATATGTGTCCCTAACTTTTGAACTAAGTTAGCCAGGACATTGGAGAAGGCAATGGCACCCTACCCCAGTACTCTTGCCTGGAAAATCCCATGGACGGAGGAGCCTGGTAGGCTGCAGTCCATGGGGTCACTAAGAGTCGGACACGACTGAGCGACTTCACTTTCACTTTTCACTTTCATGCACTGGAGAAGGAAATGGCAACCCACTCCAGTGTTCTTGCCTGCAGAATCCCAGGGACGGGGGAGCCTGGTGGGCTGCTGTCTATGGGGTCGCACAGAGTCAGACATGACTGAAGTGACTTAGCGGTAGCAGCAGCAGCCAGGACATTTGCTTTAGCCAGTGAAATTCAAGTACATCACTTCCAGGCAGAACCTCTAAGAGCTGTGTTGTCTCTCTTACCTCCCTCCATGATTTTTAAATTTGTTAAGTCAAGGTGCACCTTCCAACTGGATCCTGAATGTCCGCGATGAATACAGTCTCCATGCTAATCCATGACAAAGTGTGAGTAATCAACATGCTGTGTTGCTATAAAACCCCTGAGATTTCGGAGGTGCTTGTTACTTCAGGTTAAACAGGCCAGTACTGCCTGAGACAAATCTCTGTTGTATGAAAGTGGAATGCGAGCCCCTGAAAAGTATTCTACCCCAGAGTCTACAGCAAGTAAACAGAGGAAACTAAGAATTCAGGAAGTCAAAACTCCAATCCCCACACTCGTCATTCAATTCTCGTCTTCATATTTTACAAAATAAATATAACTTCTTAAAACTCTCAATAACAAATATGTGATTCTCTGAGATCAAAAGGAAAAGAGATGAGAGATGGACACAAGATTTTGTACAAAGCTGCTTACCTTTATTATAAACTATTATTTTTTATTAATACAAGTAAATAATAAAGAAAACTTGGGGCCTTCCTGGTGGCTCAGTGGTACAGAATCTGCCTGCCAGAGCAGGAGACATGGGTTCGAACCCTGATTCAGGAAGATTCCACATGTCATGGAGCAACTAAACCCACGTACCACAACTATTGAGCCTGTGCTCCAGAGCTCAAGAGCTGCTACTGCAAAGCCTATGCGCTACAACTACTGAAGCCAGAGGGCCTTAGAGCCTGTGCTCTGCAATAAAAGAAGTCACCGCAAAAAGAAACCCATGTACCGCAACTTAGAGACAAGTCCCTGCTCACTGAAATTACAGAAAAGCTTGTGCAGCAACAAAGACCCAGCACAGCCAAAAATTTTAAAATAACTATAAAAAAAAAAAAGAAGGAAACTGGGAAATAATAGGAAAAAGATTATTTCAATTTTAATTTACCCAATATGCCTGAAATATCAACTGACCTGTGCATGTGCCTATGGGTCTGCAGAATCCCAAGGCATCAGTCACTGACCCATGAGAACAACCAGCTGTCCCAGCACATGCCCAAGGCAGGTCATGCCACATCTGGTTACTAACCCCACAAACTGTGCTGGGCAGTGGGAACACAGACAGAAAAGACTGCTCCTGCCTTCAAGGAGCTTGCTGCCCCACATGATTAGACAGCAAACCAATAACTCTAACACAGCATCAGGGCACTGAGAGAGATTTACACATGTATTCTGAACTTCAGGAGTCCACAGAAGGACGTCTCTAAGGCGGGGAATGTGGAGTGTCGGAGTTCCTGGGGGGATGTGACATCTAGGCTGGGTTTTAAAGGATGGGAGAGCTCAGGTTAGTGCACAGGGCTGGAAGACATCCTAAAAAATGAGAACGTGGAAGGGGTGGAGGGGAGGGAAAACATGGCCACCTCGGGAATTTAACTTGAACCTCATGCTGAAACACAAAGGTGAGAGGGCTGATCTGCAGGGCTCACCTGGCGGCAGAATAAGAGATGAGCAGGAGCTATCATGCCCCTGGAAGCGCCTGTGCCCAGGCTCCTCCAAGCTCCCGTTAACTCTCCTCTGGTAGCACAAAGCCAGAGGTTCCCGAAGCCACTCTTTCACACTCACCCATGACAAGAGTGTGATCAACAAAGAGCTTGTAAGTAGGTATCCCTGTGAAACTGTCTGCAGCACAGGACTTCAAACAGGCTGAGGCACTTTCTCACAAAAGATAAGGTCAACCATGTACTACAATGAGAAAGGCAGAGGTGCAACAGAACAGGCCCCAGCAAGTTCAAGTCAGCCAACGAATGACCCCTCAGAGGTGTGACTTCTGTTCAGCCACACAAAATCCACTTTGAGGTACCATGCACCAGACATGGAACAACGGACTGGTTCAAAACTGGGAAGGGAGTACGTCAAGGCTGTATATGGTCACCCTGCTTATTTAACTTATATACAGAGTACATCATAAGAAATGCCAGGCTGGATGAAGCACAAGCTGGAATCAAGATTGCCGGGAGAAATATCAATAACCTCAGATATGCAGATGACACCACCCTTTTGGCAGAAAGCGAAGAAGAACTAAAGAGCCTCTTGATGAAAGTGAAAGAGGAGAGTGAAAAAGCTGGCTTAAAACTCAACATTCAAAAAACGAAGATCATGGCATCCGGTCCCATCACTTCATGGCAAACAGATGGGGAAACAGTGGAAACAGTGACAGACTTCATTTTCTTAGGCTCCAGTATCACTGCAGATGGTGACTGCAGCCATGAAATTAAAAGACGCTTGCACCTAGGAAGAAAAACTATGGCCAACCTAGACAGCATGTTAAGAAGCAGAGACATCACTTTACTGACAAAGGTCCACATAGTCAAAGCTATGGTTTTTCCAGTATTCGTGTATGGATGTGAGAGTTGGACCGTAAAGAAAGCAGAGCACTGATGAGTTGATGTGTTTGAACTGTGGTGTTGGAGAAGACTCTTAAAGACTCTGCAAGGGAATCAAACCAGTCACTTCTAAAGGAAATCAGTCCTGAATATTCATTGGAAGGATTAATGCTGAAGCTCCAATACTTTGGTCACCTGATGCAAAGAACTGATTCATTAGAAAGGACCCTGATGCTCGGAAAGACTGAAGGCAGGAGAAGGGGATGACAGAGGATGAGATGGTTGGATGGCATCACTGACTTGATGGACATGAGTCTGAGCAAGCTCCGGGAGGTGGTGAAGGACAGGGAAGCCTGATGTGCTGCAGACCATGGGGTCACAAAGAGTTGGACGTGCTGAGCAACTGAACTGAACTATACCTGTTACCACTTGTTGTTGTGACTACCATCATAAACAACCCAGCTGCTTCAATCCAAGTCTCCATCATTGTTCCTTTTGTAGCAAAGGCTCTCTCTGCCAAGCACCTGATTTCCAACTGGACAACTTATCCCAACAATGCTAATGATCCTTAAGTTCACAAAGTAACTTCCATTTTTATTAACAAATACCACATTCATCTCTTTCATCATCACAGGACTCCCAGTTTGGAAACAAATGGAATTTCCAAGTCACATTTCTGGGAAGTAAGAATCTAAGAGCAGAATCCAGCTTGATTCCTGTCCTTCACGGCACTTCCCACCTGCTGCTGCTGCTGCTGCTGCTGCTGCTAAGTCGCTTCAGTCGTGTCCGACTGTGTGATCCCAGAGACAGCAGCCCACCAGGCTCCCCCGTCCCTGGGATTCTCCACTTACACCTAAATACTGATACTCCTAGGTCCTGGGCATGGCCCAGTGACCTAAGACTGCTTACTCAGTGACTTGAGAAGTGCAAAGACGGCTTCTTTGCACTTAAGGTCTCTCATGTGTAAAATGAAAAGTCAGTCTGAATACAGTTCCTTCCAACTTTCATGTTCCATGTTTTTATTAAAGAAAGTTATAGCAATAGATTCTCTTCCTCCATGAAAAGACAGGATGGGTTCAAGTGACTGAATCAGTCATAATTCAAATAGGTTTGGGCAAAAGCTTAATTATAAATATAAATACAAATATTAACCCACACTGACATGTTAAAAGCAACTTTTTAATAAAAAGGACAACACAAATTAAATATGATTTTTCCAATTAATACATGAATCAAGTAAATCATATAATTATTATATATCAGTAATGCAGATAATTATACTGATGATTTACTACATGCTAGAGTCAAGCTCTCCAGCTCCAATACTCTGGATCCGAGAGAAAAGAACCAAAAACCACCTTCCCTGCCTGCCAATTCTTTGATGGCTTCCCTATCCTTTTCAAACTTAAGAACTGCTGAGAATTCAAGGTACTTTGTACCTCATGTCCCATGAAATACTATATGTAAGTTTTCTCTTGCTGCTGTAAAAAGTTGCCACCAAGCTTAGCAGCTACAAACACGACACCTCTATTATCGCACAGGTCTGATGTTGGTAGGCTTGACTGGTTTCTCTGCGCAAGTCTCACATGGCAGAAATCCAGGGGTCAGGAAGGCTGTGGGCCTTTATGAGGCTCTAGGAGGAATCTGTTTGCAGAGACACTGAGGCTGCTGGCAGAACTGAGTCCCCTGTGCTGGCAGGGCTGAGGTCCCTGTTGCCTTGCTGCTGTCTGCCACAGTCGTTCTCAGCTCCCAGAGGCTGCCCACGTTACTAGGCCCATAGCCCCCTTCCTCTGTCTTCAAATCCAGGAGCAGCACGTTGAGTCCTGCTCACGCTTCAAACCCTCCTGCTGCTCCTTCCCTCACATCTGAGTCTTCCACATCCCTCTTCCACTTGTAAGGACTTCTGCAATTACATTGGGCCACCCCAACAATCCAAGGTAAAATCCCTATTTTAAGCTCCATGACCTTCATTGGCAAAGTCCTCTCTGCCATGCGAGATACTCACAAGGTTCCACGGACCAGGCATGAGCATCTAGATTGGGGGGCGGGGGGAGGGGGCAGGTGGGCACTAGTCTGCCAACCACATGTTAAATACAAAAGACAAAACTGTCTCTTTTGCTAGGAATCAATGAATAATTTTGCTCATACCACACAGCAAAGCATAAGTTCAGATTAAATATCAATGAACAGAAAGGAAGGCAGCAATTATTCTACATATATACACACACACACACACAAAACCCCTCACAATTAGACGTTAGTGCCTGAAACGATGAAACCATGTATGCTGGAAGAAGGACTAGAGGAGACAAAAATGTTAGTGCCAAACTGTATTAATTGCAGAGACTAAGAAAAATGGAATAGTCCTCAACTTTGTGGAATTATTCTCAGTAAGCAGTGAATCACATTTCAAACTTTAATCTTAAAAGTACTATACAAATCTTAAAACCTACCATAAAGGCTCTCACACAAATCTGAATGGGGAAATGCTGCTCATTATGCTATCCCAGTCAAATACAAGTACCAATACAAGTCAAGCTGCCTCACTTGAACACAGCAGTAAAAATTCTCAACACTTCACTTCGGTGATTTGAAAGAAAATGTACTTAAACAAGCAAGCCTACTGTTGCTTACTTTGTGAACAGAAGTCAAAGCTAAACCAAAAACAGTAGGAGGGGAAGAGAACTTGCAAATTGCTACATGTAACACTATTTGTAGTAACTATCAAAAACTTCAGAAAAGCATCAATAAATGTACTGAGTTAAAATTCACTGAAATGTACTAGTTAATAATAACCAATTATTGATGTTAAAACTCACGCTACATAAAACAAAAAATGAGATAACCACCTAATCTCAGATATATTAAAATTATTCATGTCAGGAGTGACAATATTTAACAATCAGAATTATAATGAAAATGAATAAGCATATAAATCAAAAAAAATTTAGCCTTCCATTTTATTCTCTAAGTATGAACTACACACAGTTTAAAACTGCAAGTTAGAACACCAAGCATTCATCAAATCATGTTAATAATTTCCAAGTCATCTGTTAATTGTTAAAAATCCTGGTGTGAGCCTTTATTTGATGTGCGTCTGTCACAAGTAAGCAATGTCTGAGACATGATTCAGTACAACAAACCAAGCTCTTTCAGTAATACCCCCTAGTTACTGAAAGACAACAGGTGAATTAAGTCTTGATAATACAGGTTTTCTCCATAACATAGTACTGTTCTTGGTAAATACTATACTATCTTATGGTGAACTAATGTCAATTAAATTCAACTTTTCTTCTAACCTTAACATTATTCACTATTTCTATCACCACTATGAAAATCACTTACTGAACTGTCATATTCAATTATCTAGCTTATTTTTACAAAATACTGTTTACCTTCAATCTATGGCACTTTGATAAAAATCAACTAGCTAAATTCTAAGAACCAATATACTAAAAAGAACCAATATATTAAATATATATAACTTCTTTGAACAATTCCTCAGATTTGTCATCAAATAAGTATATTTTCATGTAACTTGTTGGATAATTTAATAATTTTTCTCTTGGAATACTTCATTTGAAATGTTTCTCTAACATTCTCTGCTTTTCTATCAGTTTCTTGTATTTTGTTTTATATGTTCTATTACCTATTATTTGTCAAAGAAATCTATCCATTTTAATAGTTAGCAATTTTCTTTCTTCTAAAATTAAGAAATAAGATTAGTTAGAATAGCATATAATAAAGTTAAATCTTTAAAAACAAATAAAACTAATTATCCAAATGCTATCTACTAAAGTAAGCCGTCGTCTTTACATGATTTCCAAACAGAGTCCATCCAAAGGCAACTACAACTGACCCTTGAAGTTTATATCATGGAGGCTTTGGGCAAACACCCTCCATGCAGTACAAAAATCTTAGTATAACTTAGTCAGCCCTTCATATACATGGTTCCTCCGCATCTAGGGATTCAATCAACTGCAGATCATGCAGTACTGCAGCATTTACTATTGAAAAAAGAAAATCCATGTATAAGTGGACCCACACAGTTCAAGCCTGTGTTGTTCAAAGGTCAACTGTACTTATTTCAATTCCAAGTTCTTACGTATACCAAATACCAGAAGTTAAATAACACAAGATCAAATAAATCATAAGTTTATTTGACTTCTATCTTTTTATGCCATGATCCAGAAATAAGTAAACAACATCAAATAAAAATATCTAGAAGTTTTCCTATGATTTCAGACTTTTTTCTCCCTAGCACTATACTTGCACCACCTGAACAAAATTCATGAAGTTTTCATGTAAATATTTCTCATTAAGACCATTTTTCTTGGGTATGACAATAAAGTTTAATATATTTCAGATGCTATTCCTTTTAGCTCTGTGAGGTCAACAAAAACCAGCATCTATCTTCAAATCCTGAATATTGCATTTTAAGTAAATTATTAAACCACTTCTATGTGAAATGATGGGAGCTTTGTCTATAACCAAAATTTTACTGCCTAATTCTTAAGTTTTCCAAAAAGTTGTTCCCTTATCTCAATAGATGTGTTTTACAACAATCAGGACTATAACTCTGCCATGATACACTCATATAAGAACTATTTTTTGAAGTGTTGATAAATACTTCAAGTCAGAAAATTACTTTATATAGTATATTGTGTCAGTGTTTCATAAATACTTTTTCCTTTGCTTTAGAAATACCCTTTGATAAAATATTTTGGGAAGTTATTTTCTCATTTTTTTGAAAACTGACTTCTATTTATTTTTTCTAGCTATAATGAGATATGTTGTCAAAGTACAAAACATATACCTTGTTGTCAAGGTGCATTGTCAGATATGTTGTCAAGATTGATTTGATATTTTCATGAAATATTTCACGACACTTCCATCATCTCACAAAATTACTATTTCTTTCGTATGGTGAAAACATTCGAGATTTACTCTTCAGATCAGATCAGTCGCTCAGTCGTGTCCAACTCTTTGCGATCCCATGAATCGCAGCACGCCAGGCCTCCCTGTCCATCACCATCTCCCAGAGTTCACTCAGACTCATGTCCATTGAGTCAGTGATGCCATCCAGCCATCTCATCCTCTGTCGTCCCCTTCTCCTCTTGCCCCCAATCCTTCCCAGCATCAGAGTCTTTTCCAATGAGTCAACTCTTGGCATGAGGTGGCCAAAGTACTGGAGTTTCAGCTTTAGCATCTTTCCTTCCAAAGAAATCCCAGGGCTGATCTCCTTCAGAATGGACTGGTTGGATCTCCTTGCAGTCCCTCTTAGCAGTTCTCAAATATTTAAAACAGTATATCCCCAGAACTTATTCAAATTGTAACTGGGGGTTTATATTCTGACTAACATCTCCACATTTCCCCCACCCCTTGGTAACCATCATTCTAATCTGTTTCTAATAAATTCACCTCTTCAGATTCCATGTATATGTGATACACAGTATCTGTCTTTCCCTGACTTAATTCACTTATACAATGCCCCTAAGGTCCATCCATGCTGTTGCAAATGGCAAGATGTCCTTCTTTCTCATGGCTAAATGATATTCCATTGTATATAATATATGTCACACCTTTATGCACTCAACTGTTGATGAACACAGGTTGTTCCCATATCTTGGCTAATGCAAATAATATAGCAATGAACATGGGATATTCATTCAAGCAGATACCTCTTCAAGATTTTCTTTTTCATTTCCTTTCCACGTGTAGGAGTTACATTGCTGGATCACGTGGTCATGGTCATTTCAGTTATTTGAAAAAATCTCCAAACTGTTTTTCACAGTGGCTACACCAACTTGCAATCCCACCAACAGTATACAAGGGTTCCCTCCAATGCTTATTTCTTGTCTTTATGATTACACCTATTCTAATAGGCATGAGGTGATATCACTCTGGTTCTAATTTGCATTTCACTGATGATTAGTAACATTGAGCACTTTTTCATGTATCTGTTGGTCATCTGGATGCCTTCTTTGGAAAAAATGTGTTTTAAGATCTTTTGCCCATTTTTAAATCATATCATTATGGTTTCTTTGCTTTGCTATTGAGTTATATGAGTTATTTATATATTTTGGATATTAACCCCTATCAGACACAGATTTACAAATGTTTTCTCCCATTCAGTAGGTTGCCTCTTCGTTTTGTGGATAGTTTCCTTTGCTGTGCCAAAGTCTTTTAGTTTAGTATAGACACACTTGCTTATTTTTGCTTTTGTTGCCTTTACTTATGGTGTCAAATCCAAGAAATCACCACCAAGACCAATGTCAAAAAGCTATGTTTTCTTCTAAAAATTGTATGGTTTCAAGCCTTACATTCAAATCCTAATCCACTTTGAGTTGATTTTTGTGTAAGTGGTCCAGTTTCATTCTTTTGCATGTGGATGTCCAATTTTTCCAACAGCATTTATCTTTTCCCCATTGAGTATTCTTGGCTTCATCATAAATTGACCATATATGTGTGGGTTTATTTCTGGGTTCTCTATTCTGTTACATTGCTCTATATATCTGTTTTTGTGCCAATACCATATTGCTCTGATTATGATGCAATTACTTTGAAATACAGAATGAAGGCAGGAGTATGGTATCTCCAGCTTTGTTCTTCATCCTTATGGTTGCTTGGGCTATTTAGAGTCTTGTGTGGTTCCATTCTGTGAAAAATGGTACTGGAATTTTGATAGAGATTACATTGAATCTGTAGATTGCTTTGAGTACTATGGACATTTTAATAGTATTAATTCTTCTAATCCATGAACAGAGGATAGCCCTCCATTTATTTGTGTCTTTTTCAATTTCTTTCATCAATGACTTTTGTTTTTAGTGTACAGATCTTTCACCTCCTTGATTAAATTTATTCTGAGCGATTTTATTCTTTTTGATACAACTGTAAGTGGGATTATTTTCATTACTCTTATAATTCATTACTGAATTCTGTACTCTACAGCATTAATGAATTTATTAGTTCTAAAAGTTTTTTGGTGGAATCTCTAGGGTTTTCAATATGTAATTTCAAGTTATCAGCAAACAGACAATCCTACTTCTTCCCTTACAATTTGGATACTTTTTCATTTTTTCCTTGCCTAATTGCTTTGGCTAGGGCTTCAGTACTACGTTGAATACAAGTGGCCATAATGGGCATCCTTGTCTTATTCCTGATCTTAAAGAAAAAGCTTTTGGTTTTTCACTGCTGATTATGATGTTAGCTGTGGGCTATCGTATATGGTCTTCATTATGTTGAGGTACATTCCCTCTGTGCTCAGTGTGCTGAGGTCTTTTTTTAATCATAAATGGATTTTTTTGTCAAATGCTTTTTTGCACTTAGTGACATGAACACACAGTTTTTATTCTTCATATTGTTATGTGCATATCACACTGATTGATCTGCAGTTGTTGAATCACTCTTGCTTCCCTGGAATAAATCCCTCTTGATCAAAGTGTACGATGTACACTTTTAATGTACTATTAAATTTAGTTTGTTAAAATTTTACTGAGGATTTTTGCTTCTATGTTCATCAGGAATACTGGCATGTATTTTTTCTTTTCTTGTAGTGTCCTTGTCTGGTTTTGGTATTAGGGTAACGTTGGCCTTATAAAAATTAGTTTAAAACCGTTCCTTCATCTTCAACTTTTTGGAAGAGTTTGAAAAGGATTATATTGGTATTAATTCTTCATTAAACATTCAGTAGAATTCACCAAAGTCTGGGCCTGGACTTTTGTCTGTAGTGAGGTTTTTGATTATTGATATAATCTCCTTGCTAGTAATCAATCTGTTCAGATATTCTATTTCTCCATGATTCAGTCTTGGTAGAGTTTACGTTTTTAGGAATTTATTTCTTCTATGTTAACCAATTTGTTGGTATATAGTTGTTCATATCAGTCTCCCATGATCTTTTGACTTCTATAGTATAGTTGTAACATTTCTTTCATTTCGAATTTTGAGTCCTCTTTTATTCTTGCTGAATCCAGCTAAAGACTTGTCTCTTTTGTTTATAGTGAAAAAAACCCAGCTCTTAGTTTCACTAATCTTTTCTATAATCTCCTTGGGCTCATTCATTTATTTCTGCTCTTACCTTTATTATTATTATTTCCTTCCTTCTACTAATTTTGGGCTTAAGTTTGTTCTTTTGGTAGTCCCTTGAGGAATAAAGATAGGTTGGTTGTTTGCTGTACAGCAGTGATTAACACAACAGTGTAATTCAACTATACATCAATAAAAAATAAATTTTAAAAAAGATAGGCTGTTCGTGTTTATGTTTTTTGTTAAAATAATCAAACTGTGTTTCACCCTAGACATACAAATTATTTGTTTTAGGTTTGTATTCCTGTGGAGTATCAAGAGATATTCTGGATTTCAGCTCACTACTAATATTTCTTTTTTATCGCCTCTGACAGATTCAGAATATTCATGTTTATGATGTCTAAGACAATAAAATTTTGCTGCCTCTTCATTTATAATAATATAATAAAATTAGTTCTTGCATTTATAAATATCAAAACAACAGATACTACTAACTCAAGAATTATAGTGCAGTAACAATGAAAGGAACCAAAATAAAAACTATTTAAAACTCAACTATTTAAAAAGCTGTAGCAATTTAAAAAATCTGAAGATAATGATAAACAGATGATTCTTTGAAAGCACAGAAGGCTCCAGCTTCACAAGGAATGTGCAGTGGAGATACGCCACTAAGACCCAGGCTGGACAGATCATGAGTGCTGCAAAACCAGACCCCACTAAAGCCCAGAAAATCAGCTGAACTAATGAGTTCACACTGAAATGTGTATTATTAGCTTTTACCACTTCTCACATTTACTATTACATCATTCACTGACTGATAAGGAAGAGTTTAAATATCTTATCAACCAGTAGAGCCATCCCAATGTAAATACCTTAAAAGCAGTCCTGGTTGTGACAGTCACACTAAATAGCCCTAATTTTTCTCTAAACTGTCACTCTTAGGACCACTGATACTTTCCATTCTGAAATAATGCCAACTGGAACACAGTGCTATTCAATTTCTTTTTAAAAGCAAAAATTTCCAAAAAAGGAGATTTCAATAAAATACAGTCTAAGAGGGGAAACCATGATGAAGAGTTTTCCACAGTAATGCTGCTAAATTTAAACCACATTGCCAGCAAAATATTTACCCATCAGGCATCATCACCAACCCCACCACAACCATCTACCATTTATAGGTTAAGTAAGAGTAAAATCGTTGCCCACCCCCATCACTGAAAAGTAAATGAACAAGCATAAATCGACCTAAATTCTAAGTCATATTATGCCACGCTCTTTGTTGAACACCCTTCAATGTTTCTCCTTGGGGAAAAAAAAATTTTTTTCTTCCAACCAGAACCCTAAGAGTTCCAGACCTCTCTGCTGGCCTGACTAACTCCTCTTTATTCTTCAGCTCGAAGCTCACAAGACACTTCCTTAGAGATCCTTCCCCATACACCCAGACGAAACTCTGCATCTCCTCTTCTCATAGCCCCTTATTCTTTGTCTGCACCATGCTCTTCAAAATGTGCAGTTAAAAATGTATCCACATGATAACTTACTGTTTGCCTACTCACAAGACAAAGAGCTCCATGCAGGCATGTTTTGGTCCCTATAGTACATCCGATACCTAGAATGATGCCTGGCCACAGAAAAGGGCTAGATAAATATCCGTTGAACACAAATGGAAATAAATTGCTAAATGCCCAATATCTATGTAATAGACCTGCTAAAAGTAAAACAGGGCTTCAGGTTTGTTTCGTTTTTTTAAAACACGTTACATAACAGGAGAAATATCTTTGAGTATTACTATTTCAAGAGCAAATATGTACACAAATGAAGATTATAAAAATAGTGATTATACAAATAGCAATTACACAACAGTGGCACACACTTGCCACCCTCACCTGACTTAGCTTGGATGCTGGGATGCATAGAAGATTAAGAGGGCCCATTTTCCAGCTGCCACCACCATCAGCAAAGGGGTCTCCCTGGTCTCTCCCCAGACTGTGGGGCAGAAGGAATGATTGTGGCAGAGGGAAGAAACAACCTAGGCAAGAGGCCAAGCCCTCACGTTCTAAGAACAGTAACCACCCCCACCCTAATAGATCTCACTTGTACAATTCCACTCAAAGATGATCCTTTCATTACCAATATTGCAGCATTAGAAATTCCACAGCAAAGCATGTGCTGGTTCAGGTCAAACAGCTTTTGCCAAGACGACCACATACCCAGGCCTTCTGATGGGAAACAGAGTGAGTGGGAAGGAAGACTTGAAACACACTAACAATCATGGCAAGTAAGGACAGGCTAAAGGACTGTAAGCCCTGATGAAATCAGATAAGCAAAGTATATGCATACACGAGAATGAACTCGAAGTTATGGTAACAGTAGAGGTTAAGTGACAGTGGGCTCTCAAGTCCATCATATTAGTAGGGAAAGTGGAACAGAAGTGACAGTCTGTGAAACTGAAAAGTTACAATTTTTCAATTTATACCATGGATGTGTTTTAAAAAAAAAAGGTTACACCATGGATGCTCCTATATGGCTGAATGGGGCCTGAAGAGTCAGGGAGACTGAGCTTGGGCCTGGGTCATGGAAATATGCAGAAGAGTGGGCTATAGATCAGAGAGGTCCGGAGGAGGAGGCGAGGAAGGAACTTAGATGAAAAACATAGGGTTACAAAAGAAGAGACTGAAATGGAAGCAAAATGAAATCATTTCTAGTGTCATGAACTAAACAGATGGAAAAAGAGCATCCTGGGGAAAAACTAGGACTCAGTTAAGGTGAGGTAGAGGAGCAGCATTTGAGGAAAAGATTTAACACATGAGACTTTGTCCAGGGCCAACAGAGCAGGTGGCAACAGGAGCAGCCGGGCAATGTCGACTGGGGGTGGGAGTTCAAAAGGGAACAGAAAAACAGGGATTTGTGACTAAGGTACCAGTTCAGGTAGGATGAAGTACTGTGCATGAGGCCCTGGACATGCAGGTCCCAAGATGAGTAAGGGAAAGGCAGTATGGGCAAGTGATCAGCTCACGATAAAAATGTCAGGTCCACTCATCTCCCTTGGTCATGCTTGACGGACCCTGTGCACACCTATCGGATTCTCTTTCCTGAAAATTAAAAAAGTGGAGCCACTTTATAACACCCTGGAAAGAATATCTACGTTAACTCCTGTGAACACTCTGGTTCACTTCTCTCACAAAACCTGGTTACTCAAAATCTCCCCCAATTCAGAGAGCTAGCTGCATCCTAACCTTTAATAATGTCTCCACATTTCCTTTTTTTGGCATGATATAGCCAGAATTATTTCTGCTGCTTGTAACCAAAATACCTTCCCTGAATCCACATGGCTCCTGCCCATCACAAACTCATTTTATAAATGAGAAACGGAGGCCCTGAGAATGTATTTTTTTCCAGGTGGTAACACCAAAACACAATTTCCCCTACTATTAGTATTCTCAATGATACTTTTAAACAGATTTAGACCGCTTCCAAAAGATTTATAATCTAAATATCATCAGATAAACTCCAGATACAAAGGTAAAATAGAAAAAGCTAAAACTAGAGCAGATGGAGGTGGGTAAAGAGTGAGGAAGACGCATGATATTCTAAGAGTAGCTATTGGAAGGTATATTTCATATCCTACCATAACATGAAGCCTAAGAAACCAAAGATTTCTATAATTTTTTTAAATATCTGAAGCCATTGTATCAATATAAAATCTGTGATTGAAAAACGGAGACATGAAAAGGTACAGAACCAAAAGGAGAAAAGATAAATATCGACCCACAGACAAAATTATAAAGACCATGTCTATAATAGCAGAGTATTTTTGGCACTCATCACACGCTTAAAAACATTTGGCTTGGTATCCTTCCCCTCCAAATATTTTTGGACTATAAAATATTTCTCATAATTCTTTGACTTTCCAAGATTCTGTTGCCATTTCACTTCCTCCTTTTCTCAGAATCAGTAAGGCTGATTTCCTCTGTTTACCCTAGCGAGTGTCCTTCCCTGCCTAAAACTTGCACCTTATTTCCCTTTCTCTAGCCAAAAATATGGCCACTATGTATTATTCTTTCCTGTTTCCTTGGTATTTGATAGATTCTGGTCTAACCATTCCCTCCCTAATACAAAAGATTCTTAATTGGCACAATCTCGCAAACTTCTTCCATGGCACTGCTTCAGAAACAACAAGAACTTTTAAATAAAAAGGTTAACAGAGGTGACCTGTTTCTGAGTATAAATACCACATATGCTTCCATGAAGCTGTTCATTTCTCTTTGAACTGCTGGTTTTCAGCAAAAAAAAAGAAAAGAAAGAAAGAAAGTCTCTTATTTATTCCAGATGGTTCAAAGCCATTATGATAAATATATACAGCCAGTGCCCCATATAAAATAACTTCATATAGATATAATTATTTTCTAAAAAGTAAACTATACATGTTAAGTAACATGTTTAATTAAAAGAAAAATTGTTATAAAATCTAATAGGTAGACTATATAAACCAGAATGGAAACTCAGGCTTCCTCTACACTTACAGATCAGAAAACAAATGAAATATTCATAAAAAAATGAAAAAATATTCATAAAAAATATTCAAAAAAATGTTCATTTTTTTTCCACTTGTAAAATCATTTTATTGGTATAAATATACATATGAATAAAATACCTCAGCCTGTAATGTAAGTGAATATTTGTGAAATGTCTTAAAAAGTAGTATTTTGATTTTTTACAGGTGTCAAAGTATTCTCTCTTAATCACACATTAAAAGCTAATATGCAGAACAGAAATTAAAGGCCTTCAAAAAACATGAATATTCATAAAACCTCATTCCAATCAACTATATACATTAATCTGGGAGCATGGTAGAATCAGCCATGGGCCTTTCACTCGGTTCTTAACTCGCTTGTTGGTGGTATCACAAAGGTCACCGTACCAAATTTAAATGTACAATTCCACGTCGGGAAGGAAGACGTTCCCCATGGGAGAATGTAAAAACCATACCCAAGATCTGATATATACAATTTATACAAATTATTAGTGTGCTCTGTTAATTACAGTGTGCAATCGCATACATCAAGAATAAATTGCTCTATGAGTCAAGTGCAGGTTTGACACAGGTACATGGCAGCAGTACCCCACAGTCAGCTGGATGGTGTTACTCATGAGTATGTGTCCAGTTACCTCGTTTACCTCCCCACACTCATCTGAAGGGGCAACCTGTAGCTGCCTCAGAGAAATTCAAGTAGGGCCCATGGGATAATGCTGGCATTTGTTGAAGGCAGATGAAGGAATGCATAGAATGCATACTTCTTCACTTACAAGAAGAAGTATGTATCATAGACTTCTTATTGCACTTAGCTCTATTTACTTCCAATCTAATAATTACACAAATTCAATTCCGTGTACATGCAAATTGTGTGAAAACACCCACTACTCAAGTAACAGAGGAAAACAGCAAATCTTAATGAGGTTTATACCAAAATTTAATACAGAACACTCTTCAGGAAAAGGAACATCGTTTCTCTCTCAACCACAACTATCCTCAATTGATATATGCTGACGCCACTACCTCCTAAAGCAGTGGTTCATATGGGAGGGGGTAGGGGACAGAGGGAAAGGTGTGTCCACCCTCCTGGCCCCCAGAGGACACGTGGCAAGTTTGGGAGACAGTTTTGGTTGTCCCAAAAGCGGTTGGGGACATGCGGGTTGATATGCTACTGGCCTCTAGCGGGTAGAGGTCAGGGATGCTGTGAAACACACAATGGGCTGTGTACATGACAGCCTTTCACAACCAAGATTATCCAGCTTAAATGGCTGAGACACTGGCCCACAGAGAAATGAGGCTGAAAGGAAAGAGCAGCTGACAAGGACACCCACGATTCACTGTCGGCCCTCCCCATTCCAAGGAGTCCCCTACCTTGGACGCCTGTGGAGTGGATATCACATGGACTGTGCTGGGTTTGACTCCGTTAGCCTTTGGCCGCTTATAGAGAGCAAATCTGCTTTTCCTCCGGCCTCTGTCTCCATTAGGTAAAGCACCATTGTACCTATAAACAGAGATGAAAGAGTTCGTTTATTTGTAGATTTTTAAAGGCATTCAGAATAAAAGTCTGATAGAATTAAGGGAAAAGACAGGAATGCTCATAAAGACTTGTCCACTAACCACCCCAAAAAAGGGATACAAAACAGACTTAGAGACTTCGGCTGTAATGAAATTCAAATCACTTCCAGAAACTTAATTTAAGAGTGATATACCAAGTAATTATAGGTTCCTTATTCTATAAAGTCAGACTCTTCAAATCTTTGCAGAAGAGACCAAGTATAAATAAGCAAATGAGAATTCTGCAGAGGCTCTATTAGCGCCAGCTCAATTCAACAAACGTCATCCTAATGGACCCTGGAGAAACACTAGAGAAATATTTTTAAATGAATTGGTTAGAAAAGAGCATACTAATTAAACCTCATCTCTCACTCTCAAATCATCTTAATGTCTGCAGGATCTTTATTTGTAAGATCAAATTTAGTTGCTTGCATTCTTAAAAGTTCCGAATTCTCTACCTCCATTCCAATTGCTATTTGAACCCTATATTGTCAAGTTAGCGAAAGCTAGCCTTAAAAATTAAACAAAGTATGCCTCTATAAGGTTGCCCATTAAAAAGCCCAAAGGTATAAAAGCAGAGTTTTAGTCCACAAACTATCAACTATCTTAAAAAGTCACCTGGGAAATAGTACTTGTCCTTAAGCAGATTTCCCAAATTAATACCGTAAGCCAGTGACCCCCAACCTTTTTGGCACCAGGGATAGATTTTGTAGAAAACAATTTCTCCACAGACCAGGGGGTAGGTTGGGGGGATGGTTTGGGGGTGACTGTCATAAGAAGAACACAACCCAGACCCCTGGCACGAGCAGCTCGCAGTAGGGCTCACTCTCTTATGAGAATCTAAGAAAGTGAAGTCGCTCAGTTGTGTCTGACTTTCTGTGACCCCATGGACTGTAGCCTACCAGGTTCCTCTGTCCATGGGATTTTCCAGGCGAGAATACTGGAGTGGGGTGCCATTTCCTTCTCCAGGAGATCTTCCTGACCCAGGGATTGAACCCGGGTCTCCCGCATTGTAGGCAGACGCTCTACCGTCCAAGCCATGAGGGAAGAATCTAATGCCATCTCAAATCTGACAGGAGGTGGAGCTCAGGCTGTAATGTGAGCAATGGGGAGCAGCTGTAAATACATATGAAGCTTCACCTGCTCACCTCCTGCTATGCAGTCCCCCGTTTTTTTTTGGGGGGGGGGTGGTGGTGGTGGGGACCCCTGCCTGAAAGCCAATACCAGTGTTTAAAAAGAATGAAGGTGTGCAAGAGCATTTCCATTTCACCTGTATTTTCTAATCTAGATTACAGGTGTCTGTACATTCTGACTTCTGTCTCATGCCCTGTTTATTCTCCAGCTCCCTCTTGGCAGAAGTTCTTTTGAACAGAACCAAAAGAGGAATTGTTGCAAATTTGTGTGGATAAACATGACAACTCTGAGGCTCCCGCCAAGCACCAAAGTCAGAGGTGATGTGGGTGGCGGCTCCACGCTCTCCTGTAAGTCCTGCCTTTGCCACTCGCCCATCTTACCCAGAGAGCACGGTGGGCAGTGTGGCAAAGGGGACACGAGGCCCAAGGCGAACAGCAAAAGTTGGAACAAGGGTTTGCGGTGTTTGTTTTACTATTCTGTAGCTGCAGTATGATAATGGATTTACATTACCAGAAGTTATTCCTGCTGTGTTTTTAACTGTTTCCATCTCCATCATAAAGGAACGTCAGCTACAGAAAATGTCTCCAGAGTACAGAAATCATTTGTTTCAGGTCTTACTCCTCTCCTTTTTTAGAGCCAAGATCAGAATAATGGACATGATTTTCTTAAACATACCTGTGATCGCTACTCTAACAAACATATCCCTGATTAAACAACCATTATAAATCAACTGTGTCTTAATATATTTGTACATCACTTACACCAGGATGAGCGCCCTGTATCAAGAGAAACATATGTGAATTAAAGGCAGGGTCTAAACAATTTAAAGGGACGTTTTCATCACTGTGGCCTGGAACAACTGGTACAAGATCTGGCAAGGTGTCCTGTGCCCCTTACATTTGCCCAGCTCTCCGCTGCACCTTTCTCTCAACTACACACTGCTGAAACTAGTCAAAGAATGTGGCAGATGCTTTTTAAGAGACCTGCTCACTATGACATCCCTTCTAGGAAATCCAGCCCTGAACACCCTAAGGTAAGCCCAGTACTACATCTGAATGAAATGGCCAGGCCAGCACCCTCCCCACTGAGTGGCTGGTGACAGACGTTTGGTCCAAATTGGCCAATGACAGTCTCATGTCAGAAAACACAAAGCCGGGACCCAGAGACAACCCACCAGTCTGTGTGGATGGCCAGAGCTGCAAACTGTAGGCGTCGGAGCTGTGGGGATGTCAGAGTCTGTTCTGTGATGAAGCAGCAGAGAAGTGAGGAGCAAAGCAGATGAACAGGGACAAGAAATGAAAAGAGATGCAAAGAGGATCCTTAAGGGTGTCTCTTGGCCCAAATGTACTCTGACCCCTGTTCATGAAATCCTTTCTGGTTTTAGCTAACTCAGATTGGTTTCTTCTACCTACAACCCCAAAGCCATATCTAATAGAAAGATGAAAACACAAAAACCAGGAATATCAACTTAACATATACAGAAACATTTTAATTTCAATCGGCGGAGCAGAGACGCACAAATATGGCAAGAAATACCTTTTATACCTTCAAATAAATAAGTAAACCCCTCTTAGTCACAGGCCACAGAACCAGGACCAAGAGAAAGTTGTATCGCCAAAGATAGGAGGAGAGAGACTTTGAATGGCATGTCATCAGTTAAGAGGCCAGTGTGATTTGGAAAAGAATGGGTCTTTGATGACCTCACCCTTCTTCAGAGCAAACCAGCCAAGTAAACACAAGCAAGCCTCTCCAACACGGAGCCTCACTCAGCACCTCCTCTCTCTTTCTAATCTTCTCCTCATAGCCGAGAACCTTGAAACAGGACTCCACCCGCACCACCCCAATTCCAACCTTGAGCACACATCATCTGCCTCCAAATCGAAAAGTACATTTGATGATGTCATCTACCCATCATCCAACTTGCCGCCTTATGTCTCTCAATGGCTCTCCTATCAAGGTACACAACATGGTCAATTAAAAACAGCCAGAAGTTCCCATTACTTCTCCCAGGGACCATGAGTCTAACTCCATCTCCCCACACCTGGGCTGGCCTTAGTGGCTTATTTGCCAACAGGATGGGAAGGAAGTGACATGCTGAGACTTGCAAAGCCAGGTCTTGTAAAAGCCTTAAAACTTCTGTCTCTTGGGAGCTCAGAGCTGCCTTGTAAGGAAGCTGGGACCTCCCATGCCAAGGAGGCTACATGGAGGTGGCTCCAGTCAGCAGTCCCAGCTGAGCCCAGCCTTCCGACAGCCTGCTCAATTAGCACACGTGTGACTGAAGCTGCCGTGGCCCCTCCAGACCAGCCCATCCATCAGCTGACTACACCAGCTGACCTAGGTTGATCCCACATGGGACAGAAGAATTGCCTGGTTGAGTACTGCCCAGATTCCTGGCTCACAGAAATGTTGCAGGAAGGGGGACCTCTTCCAGGGTCCGAGAGTGGGCTCCTGTCTAACACTTGGAAATGAACTGTCCAAGGAGACACGCGTGCTGACAAAGTAAGAGATTTTTATGGAGAAGGAGCACCCAGGAGAAGAGCAGCAGGGTAAGGGAAGCTTACCTCTCCAGAACAGGAGAACTGCTCTGCCACCTGGCTTGGTCTCAGGTTTTATGGTGATGGGATTAGTTTCCCGGTTGTCTCTGCCCATTCATTCTGACTCAGAGTCCTTCCTGGTGGTGCATGCATTGCTTAGCCAAGATGGATGCCAGCGAGAAGGATTCCGGGAGGTGGTCAGACACATGGTGTCTCCTTTTGACCTTTCCCGAATTCTTCTGGTTGGTGGTAGCTTATTAGTTCTGTGGTCCTTACCAGGACCTCTTGTCATAAAACAACTCATGCAAATGGTTACTATGGTGCCTGGCCAGGGTGGGCAGTTTCAGTCAGTGTGCTTCGCCTAAGAGAATCATGTGTTAAGTACCATGGTGGATGTGTTCATCCCCTAGGTCTGGCATAGATGATGACGTCTGCGACAAGCCACACCCTTCAGCATGGTCTCCCTCTCCTGGTTTCACAGCCTCCCCTTTGACCTCTGATCTAATGCAAGGCAAGCACTGTCACCAAATCTTCCCCATGCCCTTCTCACCTCCCTGCCTGGTCCCTTCCCCACGCCACCCTTCTACCCCCAGAATGTGAATCCATGTCTAGCACCTGCCTTAGTGCCTGCAACAGGCACTGACACCTGCCAAGCCAGCTACATGACAGACGGTCTGTCTTTTGTGCAGCAGAGCAGAACCCAGACAGACAGATGAGATCCTGCTCATAAAGGCAAAAAGTTACTATCCTATGAAAGAAAGTTAGAATGTTCTCTGGCCTGGCAAGGTTTTCAGCCAGCGACTTTGTAAAAACAAGATTTCCAAGCGCTGCAGGCACATCTGTTTCGGCTGCTGCTGCTGCTGCTGCTAAACAGGGCCTTTCAAGCTTCACATTAAAAAAAAAAAATCTGGAGACTTAAAAAAAATTCCACTTATTGAATAAACGTGTGATGAAAACGTAGCTCATCGTATATGCAGGGCAAATAATTAGTAAAGGTATTTAGAAGCTGCAGAGGACAATGAAGAACACTTGTAAGAAACCTCACAAAGTAATATATGGTTTCTTTTGGTTTAAAATCCAGAGTTCACACATTAATTCTTTTTAATGGCATTTGCTGTGCACTTACTATGTGCCAAGAAACGTTGTGAGGGAGGCTCCTAGAGGGCAGTAAGAGGCTCAAATGACTGAACCACACATAAATCACATGGCTGGAAACGGGCAGTACATAAAATGTGCTCAGTCATGTCCGACTCTGTGACCCCGTGAACTGTAGCCCTCCAAGCTCCTCTGTCCATGGGATTTTCCAGGTAAGAATACTGGAATGGGTTGCCATTTTCTACTCCAGGGGATCTTTCTGACCCAGAGATCGAATCCATATCTCTTGAGTCTCCTGCATTGGCAGGCAGCTTCTTTACCACTGCATCACCTGAGAAGCCGAGAGGCGGCAGGCAGCATGCAAATCTATACCCAGTTTTGTCTGACTCCAAACTGTGCACTGTTTCCAGTAGCCAATACTGACAACTTTTAAATTCAAGGCACCTCCTGGCAAATGACACAAAGATACATTCTTGAGAAGACACCTGCCACCTAAAAAATGCATTTGTCAAAAAGACTCTTCTATAGGAAATAACAGCAAGAGAGGGCATGCCAAGGGCTTCCAGAACACTGCAGAGGCATCACACTGGATCTTAACCAGCCTGAACTCACAGAGCAGCACCTATGTGGACGGGAATGAGAACGTGAGTTACAGGAGAGGAGGCGCTGTCAGCACCAAAGGCCACATTCCAGAGGCAGCCTCGCTTCCTGTTACAGACTGAAGGTGCTGCCCTCCCTCGAAAGCAACATCTCTGTCACCAGCACAGATAAACCACAAGCAACTACTGTAACTGAGACACTGTGGATGAACAGGCCTGGGACACCAGAGGGAACAGATGTGTAAACGAAGCGAGGAGTCTGAGAAACCCCATACCTTGATCCCCACGTCCAGGCGTGCATGTCAATTCACCACAATAGTGAACACACTAACACACTGCTCCAACTGTGCATAAGAAGGTACACATAAGCCAGTAAGTAAGTGCCTGACACTGGCTTTACATCATTCAGTTCAGTTCAGTCCATTGCTCAGTCGTGCCTGACTCTTTGCGACCCCATGAAACGCGGTACGCCAGGTCTCCCTGTCCATCACCAACTCCCGGGGCTTACCCAAACTCATGTCCATTGAGTCGGTGATGCCATCCAACCATGTCATCCTCTGTCATCACCTTCTCCTCCTGCCTTCAATCTTTCCCAGCATCAGGGTCTTTTCAAATGAGTCAGCTTTTCGCATCAGATGGCCAAAGTATTGGAGTTTCAGCTTCAACATCAGTTCTTCCAGTGAACACCCAGCACTGATCTCCTTTAGGATGGACTGGTTGGATCTCTTTGCAGACCAAGGGACTCTCAAGAGTCTCCTCCAACACCACAGTTCAAAAGCATCAATTCTTTGGTGCTCAGCTTTCTTTATAGTCCAAATTCTCACGTCCATATATGACCACTGGGAAAACCACAGTCTTGCCTAAATGGACCTTTCTTGGCAAAGTAATGTCTCTGCTTTTTAATATGCTGTCTAGGTTGGTCATAATTTTCCTTCCAAGAAGTAAGTGTCTTTTAATTTCACAGCTGAAGTTACCATCTGCAGTGATTTTGGAGCCCAGAAAAATAAAAGTCAGCCACTGTTTCCACTGTTTCCCCATCTATTTGCCATGAAGTGATGGGACCAGATGCCATGATCTTCGTTTTCTGAATGTTGAGCTTTAAGCCAATTTTTTCACTCTCCGCTTTCACTTGCATCAAGAAGCTCTTTAGTTCTTCTTCACCTTCTGCCATAAAGGTGGTGTCAACTTCATATCTGAGGTTATTGATATTACTCCCGGCAATCTTGATTTCAGCTTGTGCTTCTTTCAGCCCAGCGTTTCTCATGATGTACTCTGCATATTAGTTAAATAAGCAGGGTAACAATATACAGCCTTGAATGCACTCCTTTCCCAATTTGGAACCAGTGTGTTGTTGCATGTCCAGTTCTAACTGTTGCTTCCTGACCTGTTTACAGGTTTCTCAAGAGGCAGGTCAGGTAGTCTGGTATTCCCATCTCTTTCAGAATTTTCCACAGTTTATTGTGATCCACACAGTCAAAGGCTTTGGCATAGTCAATAAAGCATCATTACAGCCTCATTATTTGCGCTATCATATGTATCTGTTGGCTTCCTAGGTGGCACTAGTGGTAAAGAATCTGCCACCAGTGCGGGAGACATAAGAGACCCAGGTTTGATCCCTGGCTTGGGAAGATCCCCTGGAGGAAGGCATGGCAACCCACTCCAGTATTCTTGCCTGGAGAACCCCATGGACAGAGGAGCCTGGTGGGCTACAGTCCACGGGGTCACAAAGAGTCAGACACGACTACAGAGACTATGCACACACACATTTGGATTGGATGGTCTTTGAGGAGTTCCTGTGTCTTTGTGTACCTCCCCTTCACCTCTACATGGTACCTTAAAACCAAGGAAAGTCTCAATGAAACAGTCACCATGTTGATATGGAAATAATGATAATCGTTTAAGGGATCAAGAGAGGATTTCTAGCTCCAATTCTTTTCCGAGCTCATGCTGTGAACTTACCTAAGATGAGACTGTTTTCTCAGCTACAAAGATAGCAACACAGAGTTACAATTTCAATATTAAAAAGAGATTCCCAAACCTCTTTCAAACATTTCAATTCGATATGGACAAGGCATTTCCTCCAACTCAAATACCAGGATCCTGTCTCAGAAGGGTGAGGCTGTGGCTGTCCAAAGACCCCTCAAGTCTTTATGGCAGCTGAGGTGTAGCTGTTGATACACTCGCACATTGCTTTTTGTCTTGAGGTTTTCCAGCTTCCCTGTACCGCAGTATTTCCCAAGGCGAAACATTAAAACATTCTGTGTTATCAGGAACACAGAACTGCTCCCACACACAGTAGATTTTCAGCCCTTCTTCTGGGATATATACACCCACACACCCTCACTCAGCCTCTCTGCAGCAGAAAGTACAGCAGGAAGGCAATGGAGGCCCCACTCTGGCCCTGCCTGGAGTCCCACATTCACACAAGTCCCTGAACATCTCAGAACCTCACCTTCCCCTCCCATAAAGTAGGAAGGCGGCCTAACATCCTACAGCTTGGATTCGGGAGCCGTTTAGGGGTGGGAGATGAGGGTAAAGCTGTCCAGAGAGGCCCTAACTCCAGCCTCGTCAGCAGCACACCCCTCACTGACCCCTGTTCTCTCTGTTCTCTCCACACTCATTCAACTCCTGGGACTAAAGAAGGCTGCACGCCCCAACCTGCTGCTTCTTTCAACCAGGTCACAGGAAAGAAAAGAGCATGCAAAGCGAATCCAGTCCACAGAACTATTCGCGAAAAGAAAAATATTTATTATCTAATACTTAGCCATGTGCATATTATCTGAAGTCTTTCTCCTCCCTTTTTCATTTTAAACCAGTACTGCCACTAAAAAAACACCAAATAAAGGTTTTGTTTTTGTTTTTATACAGTATTGAATCTTTGATTTTTTAGCATCACTGGAGGGCCAACAATAGTTTTTTTCACTGAATATCGGAAGGTACACAAAGCATGAGGCATAGAGAAGGCTATTTACATTATTTTTAAGATACTGATGACTACATCTTTTATTCTGCCATTGGATTAGTCCTTTATATCAAAGAACATTTTTTTTTTACCCTAGGGGTGAAAATTATTGTTTAAGTACTACCCTGCAGTAATTTTGTATTCCTAGAAGAGAAAATAAGCCACGTGGATCCGTGGTAAAGAAACCACCTGCAATTCAGGAGATGCAGAGGTTTGATCCCTGGGCTGGGAAGATCCCCTAGAGAAGGAAATGGAAACCCACTTCAGTATGCTTGCCTGGGAAATCCCATGGACAGAGGAACCTGCTGGCTTACAGTACACAGGGTTGCCAGAGTTGGACACAATTTAGTGACTAAAGCAACAACAAAAAGAGAAAATATCACACAAAGGGAAAAAACTAAAGTATAACAAGAAATGAATTTAATACAGTAAAAGATTTGTACAATTCAAGACCAGGTAAAGACTTATCACTTTATCTTATTCTTGAATTTGCACCGTCTTTTTTGGGAGAGAGGGCAGTCTGAGTCACATCTCTGCCATTAGTAATCATGTGTTTTTTTTAACCATTTTTAACACTTGAAGTATAGTTGATTTACAATGCTGTGTTAGTTTCAAGTGTACAGCAAAGTGATTCAGTTTATATATAAATATACATATAGATATTCTTTTAAGTGATATCATATCATATACTTATCTGTCTGATTTTCTTCATTTAATATGGAAATCTCTAGAATTATTACCAACTTATACTCCACACTGGTTGCCAATTAATAATCTTGAAAACCAAATTAAATCCCACACATTTATTATCACTCCAATGTTTATTTTAATCTCATCACCTCAATTAAGACAGGTGCATAAACTGTATGTGGTAGACTGAAATACTGGTCCCAGTTCTTCACTCCTCCCTGAAAACATGCCCTTTGACATGACTTTATACTTCCAGTTAACCTCCTGGCCCTGGATTTTGGGTTGGACCAAGTGAGTTGCTTTAGCCAACTGGATGTTAACGTATGATGCAAGCAGGGGTCTGAGTTGAGCTTGGCAGTTAGGATTATCCTCTGTCACCTCTGTCATGGCCATAGGAAGAGTATGTCCCAGCCAGCCTGCCAAGGAGGACAAGTGACACTTGGAGGAGATCCAAATCCCATAAACACAGCACAAATAGAGCCACTCCATCACACCTTAGAGCAGAGCCATCTCAACCAACCCACACTCATGAGAACGAATGACTGTTTCTTTCAAGTCACTGAGTTTGGGTATGATTTGTTACACAGCATTATACAGCAAAAAGTAGATGAATTTCAAAAACAATTAACATAGTTTCTTCAGTATCTAAAAACTTTGGGCTAAAAAAGCAAAAATATAAAATATATACCAAATGAAAGTTTTATATAAAGAATTCTCTTTCACTACGAAGGAAAAAGTCTAAAATTAGAGATAATTGGAAATAATTCCAAATGTATAACTTTCTAAGATTGGTTATATTACATGGGATTTTTAAAAAATGCACACTTAATACAGACACTGAAAATGCATTTGATAGATATCTTCACCTGTTTCAGATTAATGTCTTTAAGAGCTGAGAATAAAACAATATTTTCATCTCATAATTATTTAACAGTAAAAGAGTAAACTAAAAAGCATTTATATTAAAAATCAGGAACAAAACAAGGATGCTTACCATTACCATTTTTATTAAACACCACTCTAAAATAAATCCTAGTCTAACCAAGAACACTGAGTTAGAAATAAGAGGTATTAACTGAAGGAAAAGAAGATATAAAACTAGTATTACTGCTGTAGGAAGACTTCCCTGGTGGCTCAGACGGTAAAGCGTCTGCCTACAATGCAGGAGACCCGGGTTCAATCCCTGGGTAGGGAAGATCTCTTGGGGAAGGGAATGGCAACCCACTCCAGTATTCTTGCCCCCTCAAAAAAAAGGAGCTCAAAGAAATATTTTTGCAGAAGGAAATGGCAACCTACTCCAGTACTCTTGCCTGGAAAATCCCATGGACAGAGGAGCCTGGTAGGCTACAGTCCATAGGGTCGCAAAGAGTTGGACATGACTAAGCGACTTGTCAATGTCAATTACTTGAGAACAAAAACCACACGCCAACGGAGAAGAAACACCCCAGAAACAGACCCTTGACTAGATAAAGTAATGTAAGATGATGTAAGGGCCACTAGCCAATGCAAAAGAAATTGGATTATTCAATCGTGTACAGAAACCAACCATCTACTTTGAAAGAAAAAAATTTCTTAGAGCTGCACACAAAAATTCCAAAGTTGACTATGTATCATATAAGTGCTCAGTCATGTCCAACTCTTTGTGGCCCCATGGACTGTAGCCCACAGGCTCCTCTGCCCATGGAATTCTCCAGGCAAGAATACTGGAGTGGGGCACCATTTCCTACTCCAGGGGATCTTCCTGACCCAGGGATCAAACCAGCATCTCTTGTGTCTCCTGCACTGGTAGGTGGATTCTTTACCACTAGTGTCACCTGGAAAGCCCTACTTAAGTCAATAATAATGTTCTAAACATAAACACAGTTAAAAAAAAAAAACCTACAAACATAAATATTGGTACATTTAAATGTGTAAAAATGTGAAACTTTTGCATATCAGGAACTCTAAAATTATATGTCCAACAAAACTAGAAAAACCACTGGTAATAATATGAAAAAGCTTAATAACATTAATAGGTAAATGCTACTACAAGTAAAAGGAAAAACAGACATCCTCGCAGATATACTACAGAAAAATAAGCAAAGAACATGACTAGAACACTCAGAGAAGAAACAATGGCTAAAGGACATTTCTTTTTAACGTTCAATCTCATCAGTAATCAGAAAATGAAATTAAACCAAGATCGTTATTTGCCAATAAAATTATCAAACTGTTGAAATGACACAGAATTCAAGTATATCACTGGTAAGACTCTGAATTGGCACAACCTCACTGTAAAATAATTAGTAATATGTATCAACAGCCTTAATAAATGTACTTATGTTCTTTGAGCTAGTAACTCTAATTTGAAGGAATCTATCCTCACAATATAGTTTTGAAATGTAAGTAGAGTTTTATGCACAAAAATGTTAACTATGTCATTATTTATAATGGCAAAAGACTGTAAATAACCTAAATTGTTCAATAATAATGGATTAACTTGATAATTATAATTCTATATGATGAAATTATATTTACTGCAAATTCTTAATAGCAATGAAAAAGGATTTTGAAAACCAGAGAATAAAAAATATGCATATGGTATCATCTCTAACATGTTCAAATTATTAATAGGGAAGACTGAAATAAACACACTAAAATATTAAGCAATTATTGTTAGAAACTATATGATTTAGTGCTTATATTTTCAGTATCTTTTAAAAACATCTATGTTGAGTGTATTTTTCAAATGAATTAAATGTTTTAAAAGCATATATTTCACGAAATAAAGGTGGACTTCTAAGAATACAGTATTAATCAATTTAGATCTGAAACAAGACCTAGAAATAAAATCAACCCTGAGGATGGAAAGAAGATTTAAATTTATACTCAAAAGAAGGCCACAATGTGTCTAAGTTGTTAAATGGCCACATTGAAAAGACCATTCATGCATAGATTTTCTCAGGCACACAAGAACTTGGTTTTTCACAGCTGTGAAAGCTGTTACTCTACAAAAACCTCTTTGCACCTATCATTCTTGAATTTTTAAAACTTGTAAAGATTCCCAAGTTTTCCATTTCTACTATAGATATTCTTGACACAGATATATTTATTTATTTTATGTACAATCCTAATCAAACTTCTAACCCCTGTAATTTATCATCAGAGTAGGAAAATGATTTCTCGGGTCTAAAGACAGAGACTGTTGAAATTTTAAGTCTGAAATTCCTGTTACCTATAAGAAGAGATTAATTCCTAAAAGAAGAAAATTCTCTGCACCACTAATCAGGCAATGCCAAACTTCCATGTCTTTCTGGTGGTTTCCCTCCAGATGAAAATGGTATTAGGCTTTCTGTTCACACCTTGACTCGAATGCAGTTAAGATCAGGATCTGCAGGCAACTCACACAATTAGCAGCCTGATCTGCCTTAAACTTGGGAGGCAGACTGGGATTTTTCATACTGTCCAAGCCAGTACGGAGAAAGCAATGGCACCCCACTCCAGTACTCTTGCCTGGAAAATCCCATGGATGGAGGAGCCTGGTGGGCTGCAGTCCATGGGGTCACTAAGAGTTGGGCATGACTGAGTGACTTCACTTTCACTTTTCACTTTCATACATTGGAGAAGGAAATGGCAACCCACTCCAGTGTTCTTGCCTGGAGAATCCCAGGGACGGGGGAGCCTGGTGGGCTGCCGTCTATGGGGTCGCACAGAGTCGGACACGACTGAAGCAACTTAGCAGCAGCAAGCCAGCACATATAGAATCCTCTTCACCAAAAATAGTTATAGCATCACTACTCAAATCAATAAACGAAAAAATTCATTTTGAAGCCAGTCTGTCAAGTGAATTAAAGAAAATTAAGCAGGTTTATCTGCTCACATCCATAATATGCTAATATGTCCCATGAATCACCAAGCGGAAGACGTGGCAGACAGTATTTCCCACTGACTTGGTCTAACAGCCCACTCTCATGGCACGTGCAGAGCCAACAATTTCCTGGACCAAGCAGTCAAGTTTGGGAACTGCAAAGGGAAGAATGCACTTACACCATGCAGCCCACTGTTACTACAAACGCAGGGGGATAATGTCTTGGGGAAAAAAAGCAGAAGTTAGAAACAGCTGTATTGCATATTGCAATTCCATTTCCCATTTATACACATTTTCTGATTAACACCAACTGGAAATGGACTTCACTTTACAATCATCTTTTTACTACTGTAACTACTATAATGAAGAATGAATGTTATAAACTAATATAGTTGTAAATAGAATGTTTCCTTTAATTTACTTCCTTGGTATATTAATGACAAGCCACAGTGAAGGAAGAGCTAGAAATGAGAAACTAAGAGGTCAAAACCATAAACACAGCTCATAAACCTTTCTCGTACTGACCCAAGGGAGGCCTAAACAAGACCTGTGCAAGACAGGAGTGTAAAAGTTCCTGGGACCTGCAGTGATTATAACAAAGTTGCAGCCACCCAGAAACCTCAGCTAATGAGGCAGGCTGGGAGCCCAGTCTCTGGTTGTCCTCTAATGGCAGAGACTGTTCACTGTTCCCCAATAATCATATTCCTTTCTATCTTTTGGTAAAAGAATCATAGTCACTGATACATACATAATGTCTCCTTTGTGCCAGGCACTGTCCTGAATGATTCCTATGTATTAATGAACTTAATGGAATCCTCACGGTAACTCCATGCTTTGAGTTAATTGAAGCACAGTAGGTACTTCACTTTGGAGAAGGAAATGGCAATCCACTCCAGTATTCCTGCTTGATGAATTCCGTGAACAGAGGAGCTTGGGGGGCTACAGTCCATGGGGTCGCAAAGAGTCGGACATGACTGAGTGACTAGATTTCACTTTCAGATGCTTCACTTACCTCCATTTTATAAACAAGAAAATAGGCACAGAGAGGTGAAGCAACTTCCCCCAAGTCTCACAGCCGTTCAGTGGCAGAGCTGGCACTCTAACCAGTCCAACTGGTGGAAACCCTCTGTTTCCCCTGCAGGTAAGTGTGGTCATGTGACTGTCGGGGACACAGGACTAGGACCATAAATGATATAGGCAACTTCTGGCTTCTCTCCTTCAGGCTAAGAGCACTTCTCCTGACTTTCCTCTTCCCTGAGGTCTGGAATACGGATGGGAGACAGGACCCTTGTACTCTGTGAGACCAGCTCCCTGAGAGTAATAACATGAATGGAGATGGGTTTTCGAAGGACCCCGTGGACTGTAGCAATGATGGATTGCTCCATGCTGGGCTTTTTCATGAGAGTGGAAACATCTACTACAATTCAGCTCTACTATTTTGGTGTATTTGGGGAGTAGCTTTATTAAGAGAAACTTAGCCACATTTTTGTTTTAGCTCAGAACATGCTTTGCTTTCTTTAAAAAAAAAAAACAAAAACTTAGTAATGCATTTCTTAATAACCTGGTTCTCAGTTTTGGTCCAGATAATAACTACAACTTATTAAATGCTTACTTGACACTATTCTAAACACACATATTAACTCCTTTATTTTTTTAACAAACCTATATGGCAGTGGGTGGAGGGGGATGCTATTAATATCCTCAGCCAATAGATGATAAATTGAGGCACCATGAAGCAATCAGTTGACAATTACAGAGCTGGAGTGAAAACCCAAACACTCCGACTGAGTCCCGGCAGAACAGGTATGTTCCAATGGCTGAGGCATTATCAAATTCATAGTTAGCAAGTTCAGTCCCCAGAGAAACACACACCACTACAACACAGTTGTTCTAAAGTGGATCTGGTTGAAGTCCAAAGGGAGCACCAAGAATGGAGCACCGGGGCCAGTCAGTGAAGTGAGTGAAAGTCACTCAGTCGTGTCTGACTCTTTTCGACCCCACGACCTGTAGCCTGCCAGGCCCCTCTGTCCATGGAATTCTCCAGGCCAGAACACTGCAGGGTTAGGGGTTAGGGCTAGGGCAGTGGGTAGCCGTTCCCCTCTCCAGGGGATCTTCCCGATCCAGGGATTGAACCCACGTCTCCCGCACTGCGGGTGGATTCTTTACCATCTGAGCCACCAGGGAGGTCCAAGAATACTGGAATGGGTAGCCTATCACTTTCTGATCCAGGAATTGAACTGGGGTCTCCCGCATTGCAGGCGGATTCTTTACCAGCTGAGCTACCAGGGAAGCCTGGGTCAGTCAAGTATGGGCTAAAGAGACACAGGGGTCGAGAGAGAGGTCACAGGGGAGAAACATAATATACTGTAATATTATACATGCTATGCATACTTATAGCTGATTAATCGGATGAATTTTTACTTCCCATCTGTGCATCACTCCACAGATTTCTTCTCTAACACAACAATGTAAAGCAACTATACTCCAATAAAAATTAATTTTAAAAAATTTAATTCAGAAAAACAAAAAGAATGATTAAAAAATTCGCCAGATGGATGGGAGAAGGGGGCAGGGGACAGGAAGAAGCAGAAGGGACTCTATATGCAACAGCTATGTGGCATTAAACCCTTAAAATTGCTCCTAGAGTGAACAACGATGCTTCAGAGTAACACAGGGTATCATGGGTGGATGCGGGCAGATGTCACTGCCAGACACTGGTCAGCAACACACCCTCAATTTATCCTCAATCTCATTTTCATTTTTTTCTAAGCTTTGGCTATAAATATGACAAAGGTGCGTGAAGGTCTTGTTTTCTTAAGTTCTTAACCTCCAAAAGACAAAATCATTTAATCTCCCTAAGACTTCAGTCTCATCTGTCAAGTTCCATCAGATTTCTCAGGATCTAGGGTTGAAGAATTGATGTTTTTGAACTGTGGTGTTGGAGAAGACTCTTGAGAGTCCCTTGGGCTGCAAGGAGATCAAACCAGTCCACCATAAAGGAAATCAGTTGTGAATATTCATTAGAAGGACTGATGCTGAAGCTGAAACTGCAATACGCTGGCCACCTGATGTGAAGAACTGATTCACTGGAAAAGACCCTGATGCTGGGAAAGATTGAAGGTGGGAGGAGGAAGGGGATGACAGAAGATGAGATGGTTGGATGGCATCACTGACTAGATGAACATGAGTTTGAGTAAGTTCAGGAGTTGGTGATGGACAGGGAAGCCTGGCGTGCTGCAGTCCAAGGGGTCACAAAACTGAGGGCTGAAGAAACCTTGGTCTAGCCTTCCCACTGCCACCAACAGCCAACTCTTCTGTGTCTGAGACAGACTGCCACCCAGCCGCCCACTACTGGCACACAGCCATGGGGCAGCCAGCTTGTGCTGGGGCCCATACGAGTCTTCTCTACGTTACATTACATTTGGTTTCTTTATCGAGTTCTCCATGTCAGGTCTTAAGCAACACAACTAAACCTGTCCCTTTTCTACCAGCTAGGCTTTCAAATATTTACAATTGTAGAAACAAAAGATTCTAAGGTATTTTTCAAGTATTATAAACAGTTCAAAATACATGTAAACAGATATTTAAACACTTACTTATGTAAAGTAAAGTATCTACTCCCAAAATTCATTAATAAATATTGCGCCACTAAGTACTATGTCAGATCTACAGGCTAACCTGAAAATTTTGTGACTACTCAAAAGTATTTACCAAAATGGTAAAAGAAAAAAAAAAAACTAAACGTAAGAGAAATAGATAATGGAATCAATAACAAGGTTATATTCGATCAATCAACACTCATGGCATTTATTAAAATACATCTTGATTCTTAAACTCTGTTCAAATGAGTTTCTTTACTTTGGCTACCTGTGGAGAAACGGTTTCCCTCAAGTTGGCATTCTGGCAGTCAACACTGAGTCTTAGTGTTAACCATCAGACATACTTGACAGTTACACAGTGCTTTTTGTTGCCAGGGACATAATCCCCATTATGATTCCTTCTCAAACTGTTTTGCTTTTGAGGAGATCAAAGCACTTTACCTTATTTATTCTTACACCTGCCTTGAGAAGGAAAGTACCAAGCATAACTATAGAGGTCTAAGTTATTAAAATTTCTTCTCAACAATATCGGTAATGTCTATGCCATGGATTTCTAGAAAAAGCCATCAATCTTGTCCACAATGTCGCTGGGGCCAGCACAGAAAGTTATAGGAAAGCAGGAGCTGTTAAGTCTCTCCCCAACCCCTCACCAAAAAAGGAAAAAAATGTATGCTCTGAACATAAAGGACATTGCTGCTGCTGCTGCTAAGTCACTTCAGTCGTGTCCGACTCTGTGCGACCCCATGGACTGCAGCCTACCAGGCTTCTCCGTCCATGGGATTCTCCAGGCAAGAACACTGGAGTGGGTTGCCATTTCCTTCTCCAATAAAGGACATTAAATCTCCCTTAAAAATTATAAAAGTAAAACACAAAATATCTGCATTATCCTCTGAAAGATGTGTGTGTGTGTTCAGTTGCCTCCAACTCTTTGCAACCCCATGGACTGTAGCCCACCAGGTTCCTCTGTCCATGAGATTCTCCAGGCAAGAATACTGGAGTGGGTTGCCATCCTGTCCTCCAGGGGATCTTCCCGACCCAGGGATTGAACCCGTGTCTCTTGTGCCTCCTGCACTGGCAGGCGGATTCTTTACCACTAGTGCCACTTGGGAAGCAACGCCCCCCACCCCCACCACCAAAAGATACCTGCTCTTAAACCAAGAACAAAAATAATAAAGCATCTAATATTTCAAATAGAGATCTGAACACCTTACCCACACATGTTGCAAAGGTATGAAAAGTGATAAAATATGGAAATCAATTAAGAATACAACTCCTGAAGATCAGGTAAAAATTAATTTAGTAGAATGACTTAAAAAGATCCTTCACAACTGTAATATAGTTTTCTAAAAACGTAAAAGGTGGGCTCCCACCTCCAAGGAAACTGGAACCATTGAAACCAAATACTTGGTGATGGGATAGATTCTCTTTCCATTTCCTTCCTTACAGCACTGTCCTCACAGATGGCTCAAGCTCATGCAGGCAGGTGTTATTTTATAAAGTGTAATTCTACGTGGCATTACACTGGGCAAGTTGTAGAAATAAAAAGGGATAAAGAATGAACTGCTGCATCCACAATATATACCCAAAATAAAGCAGAACTGTGCATAAAGAGAAAGTTAAACAGGAAAAGGAACATTGTATACAAAGCCCTCACTTTTCAATACTTGGGGATATATATGGTTTAAAGCCTATCTAATAAGTTCACACATCTTGGCATCTAACTTCCCAACTCCTGTTTCAGTGCTATGAATTATTACAATTCTGGCTTACATGTTTTGTTTACTTTCACAGAAGGATCCGGATATACTAAGGCTAGAAAAGAAGGCTTAAGCCCTAGTATAAAGGATCTGGGTAAAACAGAAGTTTCCATTTTCTGAGCATGAGGGTGTTCATTACTGAAACAGTATGAAGAGGAGGCACTTCTCATGAAGTCCTTTCAACAGCACGTGGGTTTGGATCTAAAGCTGCATGAAGATGCAGTGACCGAGCAGTTGCTGCTCCCACCACCTTTAGCCCAGACCCCTCGGCTCTCTCACCTGCACATCCTTACTGAGTGCACACTTGGTACCACGTGCTGCACTAGACGCCAAGGTCACAAATGTATAAGAAAAGCATTTCCACCAGGGGGTACACAGCCTAGAAAGGGACAGAGCAGCACAGGGTGACAGTACTCTGGGACAAGATCAAAGAAACAGAGGGGTCTGTGAAAAGCCCTGCAAGGCAAGAGAACCAGAGGGCAGAGTATGGCATCTGGGAAAGTTTCAGGCAGCCTAGGCACCTAAACTAACTCGCAGAAGGCTGAAGTTATGTGCTAGGAATGGACACGGGTGGGGAAGGACAGGGTCTCCCAGACACCAGAGTAGGACCTGCAGAGGCTGGAAGCCCCAGAGAGGGGCAGGAGGCTGTGAGCAGTGCACTCGGACTGGAGGTAGCCTAGGAGGGCAGGCTGCCCGTGTCAAGGTCTCTACCCCACGCAAAGTTTACACTTTATCCTGTAGTCAATCACACACATACACATGTTTTTACACAAATCCTAACAGGGTCACACAAATTGCTTTCCATTGATAACAGACCTCTCCAGTAGACCAGTGAAGGGTGAACTAGAATGGGGGAGAAGATGAAAAAGAATCAGGAGGCAACAGACATGGCAGGGATGGGAAAGAGGAGGCAGGTGGGATGTAAGGAAGAAAATGTTTTAAAACACCTTGATGTGAGACGTGAAAGAAGGATCTAGGCTGACTGCCAGGTACGGTCTGCATAGCCCACAGTATCAATTACACAGGGACTTCAGGAAAGGAGGCAGACTGAAGAGACAGCGATCTGGATGCTGGACTTCACATCATGACCAAAAGGTATGACATCATCTGTACTTCCCACCTGATGCTCGTAACACTTTAAACCTCAACCAGTCTATTCCTGGACCAGTTACAAACAGAATAATGAGTCTTGTACCAAATCTGACTCAGAGACAATGCCAGAGTGATGACGCTGTGGTCAACAAACCGCATGGGTAATGACATTAAGGATACTCCAGCGTTCCTTCTCAACACACACCCAAACCACACACTTAAAAATACTTGCTCATCCTCCTACAACATTCCTGGCTTTTCCCTTACTTCCTAAAAGCTGGGCCAGAGTAGTTTATTAAAGGATAAGACAGCTATGAGGAGACTGGAGATTACTGCTGGGGTATTTTTGCGGATTCTAGTGTCCGACAAATAGTTCACATAAAACCAGAGTTCATAAAGAGAAAAAGTAATTAACATCAAACAGAAAGTGGACACGGCATGGAAAGAGTGGGAGGGACGAATTGGGACAGTAGCACTGAGATATATACAATACCACGTGTAAAACAAATACTACTGGGAGGCTGCTGTATAGCACGGGGCACTTGGCTCGGTGCTCTGTGCTCTGTGCCGACCTAGGAGGGTGGGGTGGGGGAGGGAGGGAGGCCTAAGAGGGAGACACCAATGCATACACGTAGCTGATTCGCTTTGCTGTACAGCAGAAACATATACAACACTGTAAAGCAATTATACTCCAATAAAAGAGAAAAAGAAAGCAACGCCGTCAGCATGCCATCCTGTGCAATTTGGTGCTGGTGTAGGAATTCAGGACATCAGGTGGGAGTCAAAGAAGTAACTCAACCCATGACAGTGACTTTGATCTCTTCTCCTTCCCTCTGCCCAAGATACAATATGACATGTTGCCAATAAGACTATACACTCAGTGGGATGGTACAGTCTTTAGAAAAGTTTGGCAGTTTCTTAAAAAGTTAAACAGACACTTATCATGAGACCAGTAATTCTACAACCCCAAAAAAACTAAAACATATGTCCACACAAAGACTTGCCATCAGCAAATGACTACAACAGCATTATTCACAATGGCCGAAAACTGGAAACAGTCCAAGGGGTCTGTCCATCAAATGGTATGAAAAACACAATGTGGTACACATCCACATAATGTGATATCACGTGGTCATCAAAAGGAATGATGTCCTGATACATGCTACAACATGGATGAAGCTCAAAAACATTATGCTGAATGAAGTAAGCCAGACACAAAAGACAACATATGGTATGATCCAATGATATCACTAGAAAAGGCAAAATTATAGGGACAGAAAGCAGATCAGTGGTTGTTTAGAGCCAAGGGAAAGAACAGGAATTCACTACAGACTGGCATGAGGGAACATTATGGGCTAATGAAAGTGTTCCAAAACTGCACTGGGGTGATGAATGCATAAATGAATATACATATTACTAAACCACTGAAATACATGCTGAAACAGGCAAATGGAATGGTATATAAATTATTTATCAATAAAGCTGTAAAAAAGAAAAACAGACTGCTCATCAACAGAAAAAAAAATATGAAGACTCTAAGATGAATGTTATAACACAAGCAAAATTTATCTGTCAGCATGTAAACACCAGAATTTCACAATGAGACTATGTTAGAATGCTACCATCAACTTCAAAAGTTCTCCTTTGTAGTATGTATACTCCAACAACACTATTGAACTCCCCGTGTTACAAGGCCCCACGACCTTCTACATGCTGTTAGTTCTCCAACTCCTCCTCCTCATCCTTCAAGCTTCCCCTGCAAACACTACCATTTTCGCCTACCACCCCAATGAACCTTACATGTAACTCCAGCACAGCACTGGGTTCATGTGGGAACTCTGTTTGCACATCTCTCTCTATCCTGAACAAATGTTTCTCCAGGAGGGATTCGTGGATGTACTCTTGGTGCTCTGTAATATATCAAGAAGCATATTTTCTGTCTTCTTTTTCAGTGGCCCAGTTTGTTCTGCATTTAGAATCAAGATGATGCAAACTATTCCCATTTTCATCATCTAGCTCTAACAAGAAACCAATGGAGGCAGACCTACTATGCCAATGAAGCATCGGGGTCAAGAGAAGGCCCAGTGAAATTACACTGCACCGAACAAGAACAAAGACTTCAGTCCCCGAAGGGAACTGATAGTGAGAAATAGAAGCATTAAAACTTCAACCCACAGGGATGGTATGGGGAGGGAGGGGGAAGGGGGGTTCAGGATGGGGATCACGTGTACACCTGTGGCAGATTCATGTTGATGTATGGCAAAACCAATACAATATTGTAAAGTAATTAGCCTTCAATTAAAATAAATAAATTTATATTTAAAAACCTTCAATCCTTATGAGTCAATGCAAAATTCTGTATCAAAAATGTTTAATACAAACATTTTTGCTTTTGATTTAGCAAAACAACTTCATCTGTCACATTAATTTCAGTTAATTTGGATTTACATGACTTGCAAATTGGCTTTGGTTTCTAGTGGTAAAAGAGATATAAGCATAATGTGTTCATTCCTAGTAACGTGGTTGTACATACCTAAGTAACATCATTACAAAAGTAACGTAAGTCAACACTGAGGATGCAAGATACATTTTTCCCTTTGAAATAGAACTACGTATTACTGAAGTTAGAAACAATGCACTAAAATATATATATGTTAATAGCAGAGTCCGCATCTCTTCCTCTCTGTAGCCCAAATGCACAGCATAGGAGAAATACTCATAAAATATGGTTCAATAAATGACAGTCTACATTATGCTACTACTCCTAAACCGCAAAAATGTGAATTGCTACTGTCTGGTAATGCCCTCAACTAATCTATTCTGAAGCTTTAAACCATGAAAGTGATTCTTTTCTCAAAGACAGAAAACTGACGGTGGTGGGAGTAGGGGTAGGAGCGGGAGGAGCAGGGAGGGGCAGGATGGACTTCCGCCTGTTAGTGAACTATCCCAATGTAGAGAACACGTGTAAAACACTTCCCTGGAAACCAGGATTTATTAACCTAACACCCATCTTTTAGTCTCTTTTTAATCCCCTTCCAAACTGCATCCTCTATTTCACTATTCTCTCTTGAACACCGGGAAAGGAGAAAGTTGGCAGAAAAGAAATATTAGGATATGGGTGGTCTTACTCATTTTGCTCATTCAACACGCAGTCACTGTGCAGGGCTCCAGACCCAGTCTTGGGGATACAGGGCAAAAATTAATAGGGGTTTAGTGAGAAGACAAACAATAAACAAGATTACAAACAGCAGGGGTAACTGGAGATTATGACAAACGTCATTCTATATTCACCATTGTGTCCATAAATTTTACACAGAAAACGGAGTGCTTAAAAACCAAGCTGCACTACTGTATCTGCTTCTCAGAGTTATGGGTTAGCAATTCTGTCACCATTTCGTTCACATGCAAAGTGTGATGGTTAGTATCATAAGCCAATGTGGTTAGACTACAGTTTCCACCTATTCAATAAAATACTAACCTAGGGGTTGCTGTGAAGGTGTCTTGTAAATGTAATTAAAGCCCATAACCAGCTGATTATGGTTATCCCAGATAATCTGCATGGGACTGATTCAATGAGGCTTTAACAGCAAAGCTAAGGCTTCCTTAGATATCCTGCTTGTGACATAAAGAACAGACTTTTGGACTCAGTGGGAGAAGGAGAGGGTGGGATGATTTGAGAAAATAGCATGAAACATACACATTATCATATGTAAAATAGATGACCAGTGTAAGTTCAATGCATGAGGCAGGGCATGCAAGCTGGTACTCTGTGACAACATAGACGGATAGGGTGGGGAGGGAATTGGGAGCGAGGTTCAGGATGGGAGGGACACATGGATACCTATGGCCGATTCATGTTGATGTATGGCAAAAACCACAATATTGCAAAGTAATTACCTTCCAATTAAAAATAATTAATTAAAAAAAATCCCACCTGTGGACACAGCTTCAGTTCACACCCAAGAGTCCCATTCTGCCCTTTCTGATGGCCTGCTCTGATTTCAGCCTTGCCGAACCAGCCCACACAATCACGTAAGACAATTCCTTGCAATAAATCTTTTAATATATCTTCTAATAGTTCTGTTTCTCTAGCTGAAACCTCAATGATACAATAGGATTGAACTAAAAACTAAATACACTATAGATCATGAGAATCGGGTTTCTCCTTGCCTAAGAAATAAGTTAGAAGTAAGAGAGAAGGCTAGAATGAAATGCGTGATGTTGGACTGGAATGAGAGGGACCAGTATAGACCAATGGCTCTTAATAAATATATTTCTACAAAGATACAGAAAGAATATAGATGTACATGGAAGCACAGGTTAGTGTGTACACACACACACACACACACACACACACACACACACATATATATACGGGCTTCCCAAGTAGTGCTATTGGTAAAGAAACCATTTACCGATGCAGGAGACCCAAGTTCGATCCCTAGGTCAAGAAGATCCCCTGGAGAGGGGCATGGCAAACCACTCCAGTATTCTTGCCTGGAGAATCCCATGGACAGAGGAGCCTGGTGGGCTACAGTCCACAGGGTCGCATGGTCAGACATGTGACATAGCATATACATAAATATGTATATGTGTGTGTGTGTGTTTTCCTAGCTCTGTCCACTGAGAGAGCAAAGAACCAATAATACCCTGGTAGCAATGAGCTCATTTAATACTAAGACCTTGGTTTTGAAATATCATTCTTCAATAAAAGGAACCAGGGCTCCTTGGAAAATGGTTGATTCCAGGGCTGGGGCAGGAAAAATACAAGATAAGCCCGAAACATCTTATGGTGCCAGAAAACAAAGAAGCATTGACAAAGGTTGGGGTATATGACAAAAGGACAAGGAGGAGCTCCCAGTGGAGATGAACAACTGGAGCAATAAAATGAACAGTAATACTTTTAGAGATAACCCATAAAATACAATATCCATAACTGCATCTTGATATGAATAATAAATACATAAAAGAAGAAGGGACAATTCTTCACAGAAGAATTCCGAATAATAAATGTAAGCAGAATGAAGAAAACACAAAACCACCACCAGGCAGACATCATAGTGCCAATTGCTACAGGCAAGACGGATGCGGGATGTTTACAGAAAACACGAAAATCAGTTTCAAAGTGTCTCCCCCACAAGATACTGATCCAAAGGAAAAACAGTATCAGTACAGAGGAAAAATTATGCAGCTATCACCTTAGCCAAATGCTCAAGGTAAGACATTTCACCTTCACATACTCCTGACAGGCTATCCTGAGTAGAGCATGTTGCTGCTGCTGCTAAGTCACTTCACTCATGTCCAACTCTGTGTGACCCCATAGACGGCAGCCCACCAGGCTCCCCCGTCCCTGGGATTCTCCAGGCAAGAACACTGGCATGTTACTTCTTGACAAAACTGCTTAGCCTCCATCTACTCATGAGGACACGTTAGACCAACCCACACTGAGAGGCAATCTACAAACAGCTGACCGGTACTCATCAGAAGAGTGATGGTCATGAAACACTGATGAACTGTCACAGAGTGGAGGGGACTAAGGAGATAGGACAGCGAATGGAATGTGAGATCCTGGACTGGGTCCCAGAATGGGAAACAGTCAGCAGGGGACCATCTCCGAAATGCACGTCCGTAATGCTGGTAGTTCAGGTTCTAGTACTGTACTGGTGTCAGTTTCCTGATCTTAATGTTGCTCCATGGTTACAAACGCTTATAAACATTAGAGGAAGTGGGGCAAAGAGTATTCGTGAACTCTGTGCTATTTTTGTGATTTTTATGTAAGATTAAAATTATTCAAAAGAAAAAAAGAAGTACAGGTTAAAAAAAGAGATCTAAATCCAGCCTAAATTTCTTTTTTTTTAAGTTTTAAATATAGTACAGTAGTCTGGATCTTTTTAATTTAAAATAGAAAGACTATATACTCTTATTTTTTTACTAAAAATACTAACCTTTAGTGCCTTAAAAAAAAAAAAAAGTACGCCATTGTAATCTCATGTTCTTCACTTAAAATGAAAAGAAACTACTAATATGGGGGGTAAAAAAAACCAAACAGAATTTTGTAAAGGACAAATGTGTATATATAATTGTGTATATTCATTCATTCACTTATTGCATCTTAAACTTCTAAGCCCCCACAATATTCCAGGCACTTGCCAGCCCTAGGGATACTATGGTGACATGCCCTTGTGCTTTGCAGAGCTCACACTCCATTGTGAGAGACAGACCAAACCCAAATAAACAAACAAAATACAAAATAGGAAGTGGTCCATAAAGATGGTCTATAAAGGACACAAATGCTGTGACAGAGACTGAGGGGGGAGGAAAGGAGAACACAGGAGCATGAGCCAGACCGCCAGGGCCTTGGGAGCCACTGAGAAGTGTAGGCAGACCCAGAACAGGATCCGATTCTAGCTGGTTCTGCACGTGCTGAGTGAGTGTGCCGGGCAGAGAAGCAGGTGGGACCTGTGGGTGGCCAGGGGACACGGCAGCAGCTGTCTCCTCCCGTGCTGGGACCTGTGCGCACTTGATGTCCCCCTTCATATGTTTCTGTATTTTCTGTATCTTCAATGACAAACATGTGACAGCTTCCTTAAGAAAAGGCAATTATTTGTTAAAAAGAAAAAGAAATGAGAAGCTATGTCAATTTGTCACTGCTGGGACTGCAGATTGCTAGTAACCTTGAGATTTCCTCTAGTAACCCTTTCTTCCAAGAATAGCGTTCAGGGAAATGACAGGACAGGAAATGATTTCCTTTTTGCATTTCTTCCATTTTGGGAAGAAATGGCTCTAAATGAAACAGACTCCAAGAGTTAGTGGGAAAGCTCTCACTTCTAAGCACAAAGTCCCTAATTCTGACACTCGGCTGTGAGCACTGGAGGACAGTCATTGGTCAGCGGAGCAGATTCCAAGTGTGAGCCCCACAGGGTCTCAGCTCAGTGGGGACACAAAGACCCATCAGAGGTTATCACATTCAAGATGTGGCATGTCCCAATTTTATACCACAGATTTTTAAATGGATAATATATTTATTGTTTATTTACTTCAAGAAAACTTGAGTTTAAGAGGATGAGCAACAATGTAAAAGGCTGAACACTGTCAGTATGTGAAATTCTGCTCATGGGCTCACAGCTACGTTTTATTTCAAAGGTCACTAAAGAGGGATGGGCGGGTCCAAGTCGCAGTAAATTAGAGATCACTGTTCATGAAAGAACTCTCTAGAACTGGAAAAGATCAGAACACGCTGATACTGCACTGAATGGCTGCAAACAATACATTGCTCATTTGTTTAAGCCTGTGCCTTTGTACAATGCTACAAGGCACTTTCCTTGTAATAAAATACCTCAAATCCATAAATATGGCCCATGAAACAAATCACCTCCTAAGAGCTGGGAGACAAATTCCACCCCAGAAAAATCTTGGCAGACAAAAGAGGGATAGGTGTGTATTTGCCAGCCCGTCCTCCACAGAAGCTCCCGATGCAAGGGTCCTGAAGATTCACGCGAGATTCTGGTCTAACAACATCTATGCTACATTTAATTTCCCAGATCTAGACACACAGGAGACATAACAACACCTGAAGAGTTTTAAACATTTTAGTTTTTTAATCATATCACTTTGTCTTAAATTGACTAAAACAAGTTACACTTTTATACAAACAATGGATGGTAACTAAACTCTTGGAAGGAAAGTTATGACCAACCTAGGTAGCATATTCAAAAGCAGAGACATTACTTTGCTAACAAAGGTCCGTCTAGTCAAGGCTATGGTTTTTCCTTTGGTCATGTATGGATGTGAGAGTTGGACTGTGAAGAAAGCTGAGCACCGAAGAATTGATGCTTTTGAACTGTGGTGTTGGAGAAGACTCCTGAGAGTCCCCTGGACTGCAAGGAGATCCAATCAGTCCATTCTGAAGGAGATCAATCCTGGGTGTTCTTTGGAAGGAATAATGCTGAAGCTGAAACTCCAGTACTTTGGCCACCTCATGCAAAGAATTGACTCATTGGAAAAGACTCTGATGCTGGGAGGGATTGGGGGCAGGAGAAGAGGATGACAGAGGATGAGATGGCTGGATGGCATCACCGACTCGATGGACATGAGTCTGAGTGAACTCCGGAAGTTGGTGATGGACAGGGAGGCCTGGCGTGCTGCAATTCATGGGGTCACAAAGAGTCGGACACGACTGAGTGACTGAACTGAACTGAAACTCACTGTAGTAATCATTTTGCAAGGAATACAAGTCAAGGGACTATGTGCTATACACCTTAAACATACCCAGTGCTGTATACCAACTCTATCTCAAAACTAAAAGAAAACAAAATAAGCAAAAAACAAATTATACTTTTATCTCATCCATGGGAACCCCAGGTTTACAAGGAAGCAATTCAGAACTAGGCACCAGCCATCACAGCCTAACGGTCCAAGCTTTGCCACCAGCCTCTTGGGTTCCGACCAACCAGACAAGACTACTGTTCTTTTATTACTGAATGAACACTCTCTTTGGGTGACAGGACAACTAGACAAACTTACAAGAGTAATGAGGATAGAAATAAACACTCAGCTGCTATGTCAACTTCCACAAGCTCTGGCCAGCAATCTTCCAAGCTCCCTGCATCTGCGCATTCTTCTGGCCTTCCTCCTTCACCCACGGAAAAACCAGCCTCTCCTGAAAAGTCAGCCCCTAATTCGTCCACTTGGAGAAGGAAATGGCAACCCACTCCAGTGTTCTTGCCCGGAAAATCCCAGGGATGGCGGAGCCTGGCGGGCTGCCGTCTATGGGGTCACACAGAGTCGGACATGACTGAAGCGACTTAGCAGCAGCAGCAGCAACTCATCCACAGACCCTATCGGCTTTAGCTCGTGCATATCATCAATTTTTCCCTGTCTTACGGTTGAACCAAAATTTCAAACTGAAAACACTGAGTCCTCGGCATAAAGTTAAAAACTAAAAATAATTTCAAGCCTTCAACATTCTCTTTTCCTGCTCATTCCATGGGGAGGGCTTGACAAAGACCCTCCTAAAGAGGGTTGGCTTCTCTGTCCTTGGCATCCAGGAGTGTGAAGTGGGCCTTAGGAAGCATCACTACTAACAAAGCTAGTAAAGGTGATGGAATTCCAGATGAGCTATTTCAAATCCTAAAAGATGATGCCATTAAAGTGCTGCACTCAATATGCCAGTAAATATGGAACACTCAGTGGCATCGGGACTGGAAAAGGTCAGTTTTCATTTCAATATCAAAGAAGGGCAAAGCCAAAGAGTGTTCAAACTACCACACAATTGTGTGCTCATTTCACATGCCAGCAAGGTAATGCTCAAAACCCTTCAAGCTAGGCTTTTTGAAGTACGTGAACCAAGAACTTCAGATGTACAAGCTAGGTTTAGAAAAGGCAAAGGAACCAGAGATCAAATTCCCAACATTCGTTGGAACATAGAAAAAGCAATAGAGTTCCAGGAAAAAAACATTTACTTCTGCTTCATTGACTAAGCTAAAAGTCTTTTACTGTGTGGATCACAACAAATTGTGGAAAATTCTTAAAGAGAGGGAAATACCAGATCACCTGGCCTGCCTCCTGAGAAACTGTATGCAGGTCAAGAAGCTATAGTCAGAACCGGACATAGAACAACAGACTGGTTCCAAATGGGTAAGGAGTACATAAAGGCTGTATATTGTCACCCTACTTATTTAAATTATATGCAGAGTACATCATTCAAAATGCTGGGCTGAATGAATTCCAAGCTGGAATCAAGATTGCTGGGAGAAATATCAACAACCTCAGATATGCAGATGACACCACCCTTATGGCAGAAAGCAAAGAGGAACTAAAGAGCCTCTTGATCAAAGTGAAAGAGGAGAGTGAAAAAGCTGGCTTAAAACTCAACATTCAAAAAACTAAGATCAGGGCATCCAGTCCCATCACTTCATGGCAAATAGATGGGGAAAAAAATGAAAACAATGACAGACTTTATTTTCTTGGAATCCAAAATCACTGCAGACAGTGACTGCAGCCATGAAATTAAAAGACATTTGCTTCTTGGGAAAAAAGTTATGACCAACCTAGACAGCATATTAAAAAGCAGAGACATCAGTTTGCTGACAAAGGTCTGTATAGCCAAAGCTATACTGGTTTTTCCAGTAGTCATGTACAGATGTGAGAGTTGGACTATGAAGGCTGTGCACTGAAGAAGTGATGCTTTTGAACTGTTGTGTTGGAGAAGACGCTTGAGAGTCCCTTGGACTGCAAGGAGATCAAACCAGTCAATCCTAAAGGAAATCAACCCTGAATATTCATTGGAAGGACTAATGCTAAAGCTCCAATACTTTGGCCACCTGATGCAAAGAGCAAACTTATTGGAAAAGACCCTGATGCTGGGAAAGATTGCAGACAGGAGGAGAAGGGGGAGACAGAGGATGAGATGGTTGGATGACATCACTGACTCAATGGAGTCAGTTTGAGCAGACTCTGGAAGATGGTGAAGGACAGGGAAGCCTGGTGTCCTGCAGTTCAAGGGGTCACACAGAGTCAGACACGATTTAGCGACTGGACAACAACAAAGAAGGTTGGGATCTCACTGAGGGCTGTGTGGCCTCTGCACACAACCCTTTAAGGCAGCTGCCTTTACCCAGAAACTTTCAAAAGTAGTTACTTCCCAAAGAAAGAGTCATTTTTAAAGATTTGCTTAAAATTAATGTCCTTTCCTTTTTAGCCTTCACCGTAAAAGCAAAATACAAATTAAGGATCCAGTACTGTTGTATTGACTCTGGCTTTTGCTACTTTTAAAAAGTTCGATTAGTTTGCACCTAACAAGAATATATTCAAATGATTCATTTTAAGCAACCACTAGTACCACGGGGTCGCAAAGAGTCGGACACGACTGAGCGACTTCACTTTCACTTTTCACTTTCATGCATTGGAGGAGGAAATGGCAACCCGCTCCAGTGTTCTTGCCTGGAGAATCCCAGGGACGGGGGAGCCTAGTGGGCTGCCATCTATGGGGTCGCACAGAGTCAGACACGACTGAAGTGACTTAGCAGCAGCAGCAGTACCATTTTAAATCATTTAAAACAGGTACCCAGGATTGGAAAGAGTTTGTTTGTTTGTTTTTATTTGGGGGGAAGAGGTTGTTATTACCTAGTCTTTACAAATCCTGAAGATATTAATGGGAAAGATGCATCAGTTCTGTAAAATTACAAACTTTTCAAATGTAAGTACAATCAACTTAGATCTGTAGGTGGAAGAGACACCTGCTCTGAACGACACGCTTGAAGCACGACTCAGTCATAACCAACAGGGCTGCATCTTTGTTTCACAGATGTGCACTAAGATTTCAACAAGGAAGAAATGAGAGAAGGGGTGAGGAAGAAAAGATTCTTTTTCAGGCAATTACTCATTTCTGATGAAAGCAAATTTAAGCAGCAGTGACATGCCTCACCAATAACAAGCTTCAAATACTAAAATCCCACCTCTCCTTTTTAATAGGGAAGCTGGTGGGCACCACTCTCTCCAAAGACAGGAGCTTGATTTACCAACTAGAAAGCTGACTAACCAAATGGGAGGAGTGTGTGATGTGATTATTGTCAGGGCTTCTCCTGGCCCCAGCTTTTCTGTTTTTCATCTGTGCTAGGGGAGTCTCCCTGGTTACCAGAATTATATTTTTAGAAACTTAACTTTAAAAAAAAAAAAAACTTGCAACATGGAAGAACCAGGACAACAAGGCAAGCAGAAACCCAAAAACAGGCATAAGTGAAAAAGGCCCTTGGGCACTTGACTCAGAAGTCAATCTAAGATTTAAAACACAGAGCAAAATACAAAGGAACCCAAAGGAAAGGAAAAGAAACAACGGGAAGAGGAGGAACAGAGCAGGAAAAAGGAATCGGTTCAACAAACGATGAAACAGCAATAAACCAAAAACTACAGTTTACTCTGCTTAAACTCTGCTTAGTAAATAAGCAACTGCATACACAAAACACAGACTACTAGTTTTCATTACAGTTTCATAACCAGTCTAAGACAATTAAATCTTGAAACCACCAAATACAGAGAAAACCCAGTATTTTTCAATCCCACTCTGTTCAACCTCACCAGCCCTGCCTCGCTCTCTGCCCCTCCCCCGGCCAGCACCACACCAAGGCCAAGGATTGGGTCGGTTATGCCCTATGATGCAGGGTATCTGAGAAGCCAGGCCTACAGTTAGGTAATTAAGGATTCTGTGGCTTATCCAATGAGTCCACCTCCACCCAGCTGTCCCTGCAACTGTATTGCCTACATCCTGAAAATCCCTTCAGCTCCCTTCGGCCGGACCAGCTTGAATCCCTTGTAACCCCCATCCTTTCCCACAGCCTCCCTACATGTTTATCAATTTTGTCAGCAGGAAAGAAGAGAAAGCCAGGCTGGGAAAAGGCACCTGAGAAAACAAACACACCAACAACACAGGAGAAATAACTGTTTCAACATGAACTGAGTATTTCCATAATCATGCTATTGAGGCTTCAAACAAGTTGTGTGCATGTACAATAGACATTACTAGATTGACAAGATATTGAAAACAATTTGCTCACCGTATCTTTTTGTTATGCCACAAATCAAGTACAGTTGGGAATAAAATGAATACTGTTTTAACTTGATGGATCAAATCTTTACAACTTTAATACTTCGTCATTGTTCACACATCTCTGACAATAAGACTCCACTTTTTCTTAAATGTGCCAAATAGATCATTTTATGAAGTTTCCAAAGTCAGAACTTTACAAATTCAAATTTGTAAATACCCTATTACACAGTATTTCTGTAAAATAGTTGCCGTTTCCGTCTTTTTCTGTAGACAATAATTCATGAATATTTTTCAATCTTTGAAAGGCAAAACAAACAAACAAACAAAAAAAAACCCCTCAGAACCACCTGTATTTTGATTTGATTTAAAAGTTCTAGGGAATTTCAAAGAGAAGATAAGTTCAAACTCTGAAAGATGCTTTGCTAATTCCACGGTAGAACTAAAACTCTGAACAGAAGATGCTTTGTGTAAAATACAGTTTGGGGTTTCAGCAGTTTTTGCTAACTACATGTACAATTTTCAAAGAATGCTCCCGAACTTACTTTTACCTACTCATGAAAATGACTACTCTAAACAAAAACAGCCAGTTCATGGAGAAAGCAGTTTTCTGAGCATTGTGATGCTCTGATGAGCACAAAACACACACAGGCTGCTGGGTGACAGTGGCAGGCGGTATCCATTGGAAGCCTTGAGAGCATAGAGCAGAGCTCAGGGAGCACCCTCCCCCAGCGGACACTGCCCAAAGGAAGTAAACATCCTGGGGCCCCCCAGAATCCAGAGAGGTAAGGAAGTGATGGTCAGAGAGGAACTGCAGCCCAGAGCAGATCAGCTGGCCCTCACTTCAAATTGAAATGTCTGCAATCGAGTAACATTGCTACAAGAATAATCCAATCATCCCCCTAACAGGTTTCTGAACTCTTCTACAAAGATGAATCTGTTTACTTCCCTAAATAAAGCATCTTGGCAACTTAAACTTGGAACAGTTTAAGATCTTAAACCCAAACCACCAGCCTCAAATCCGATCACACAGATAACCGAGATTTTTAAACAACTGATGGTAAAGTTAAAGATCACACAGGAAGGTTAGTAGCGGTTTTTCACACACAAACAATCCTGTTAAATACTTCGAGAAGGTAAACAAGCACAAAACCATGTTTTCTACACATGTACATCATCTTCAGCAGAAGAATCAATCCTAACACGCTCAGATCACAATATTCTGGAGGTGACAAGGAGACTGGGCCTGGGGAAAAGTGTGCTACTTTGGCCACAGAACAGGATCCAATGGTTCCCTAAGCTTCAGGCAGCTTAGGTTTTCATTCTTTTCCTCCACATTAATCCAGATACAAAGCAATTACTTGTTTACACAGCTCAAACTGCTCTTTTTTCTCGTATTACTCAATCCAATGACTAAAAAGAAATTTCTCAAATTTCATCTGAGAAAACCATCTTATTAGGCACAGTCAACAGCCTCTCGCAAGCAAAGAAAAGTTACGGTGGGATTCTTAAGCTAATGAAAGCCATAAATCACCTTCTGGAAGAGGTTACAGACCCCATCTTAGGCTCCTGGCTGTAAACTTGATGCCCGCATCTCCCCTGCAGTAAGTAGTAGATGAAAATTAGTTTCCACTGGGTGGGGGAAATTCACTTTGTTATCACCCAACCAAACCTTCCCAGCAGAGGTAGGACCAGCCCCACAAAACCATCATCATCTTTATTCACAGGGTAGGGAAGCGCAAGACGGCTTTTCAAGGGGGAGCTGGAACACAGACTGACTACACTGGCGGGCTCTTCACAGGAGACTCCCAGAGGAAGCTGCCAAAGGCAAACCGCCAAGGTCTCCCTGGAAAGGAATGATCTCAGAGCACACACCTATGAAAAGAGGGGGAGGAGGGGAGGAAAAGGAAGAGAAAAAGAAAGAGTACAAGACAGACATTCAACTTCAGAGTGAGACCACTGGCAGGCATCCCATACAAATTCCATGCTTTATCCATCAATTAAAAACACTTGGCACTCAATAAATTACATCAGAGGATGTCACAATCACCAAGGTCAGTGAGCTGGAGTACTCAATTATTATTTTTATTCTTGTTTCAACAAAAGGCATCCCTCTAACTGAACAGCCCTGGAGAATGATCTATCACATATGATAGCTTGAGCTTTCCTTGCTGGTCCCAGTCCTCCTCAGTTGAAACCCAGATTTAATCTCATCTTCAACAACCCAACAGATTAAGTGAAACCACCAGTGTAAAAGGTTAAAAATATAGTCTGGCAGTTAGCAGTGATGCTTCTAAATTATATGCTCTACAGAAGCAAATGTGTTTATTTTGTTGCCACACGATCTAAATCCAGAACCTAAGGGCTCTGATCAAAGAAGCTGAGGACCTCAACACTCCACCCCACCTCCTGGGAGATGCTGGAAAACCCAAATATGCAGAACGTAAGGGCACCAATGAAGCCCTCGGCCAAGAGAAATGCCGTCCCTACAGTCGGTCTTATAGACAGCTCAGTTACCTTTAACATTATTTTTATTTTAAAAATCTAACTTACAAAATGTTTGAGAAGCACTGCAGAGGATACCCTTGAGTTCCAGTTTTCTGCCTTTTAAATTTACAGTGTATTCAATGATTGCTAATGTTAAGAAGGATCAACAAGGCAAGCCTAACTCATCAAAGACAGACTCAAGCAGACTCAAATTAGATTTGGAATAGCATCATCATGAACTGGAGTGTTTTTTTTTCATCTTCTACAAATCTTAAATGTCATCACAAGAAAAAAAATGTAACTATGTATAGTGATGAACATATAGATTTACCATGGTGATCATTTCACAATATATACAAATATTAAATCATCCTATTGTACAACAGAAACGACTATGTTATACATGTCAGTTAGATATCACTTTTTAAAAATTTCCTCTACAGGGACTTCTGCTTAATCATCAGTTAATGCAAAACTTCAGTGGTCCTTAAGTATGCCACTCCTGAAGCATTCTATTTCACTAGCTCTGTACTGTATAAGACTGAGGTTACACGGTTAAAATTACTTAATAAGCAGAAAATGCAGCATATTGTTAGTCGTTTTTTAACCCAGTTACTTCTGGTACAGAACTGACAAGAGTTCCAGCTTTTGAAATATATCCTATCAGAAAAATAAAGGCTGTTTTCAACTTAATAATAGTGACCATGTATAGCTAATATATTTATAACACAAAGCCAAAAATGTCAACTCTTGGAGAAACTGCACTTGAAACAGATCTTCAGTAATCAACTTACTCATCAACCAGCATTTCACCAAAAACCACTGAGCTACCGTCTCTAAACATCATTTCTCATTCTGAGAAAACACGTGCAATTTTTAGATCATAGTTTTATTGAGAGCAGGTGCCAAATAATACAACAGAAAGGAAATCAACAAGGCAAAAATAATCAGCCAAATACCATAATACAGTCTCTTGTTCTAACCCAATCAAAACTAAATGAACAAATTCATTAAGCCACTTTATAGAACCACAAGTCACAAATCATGCGGACTGCAGCTTACTGCCAAAGATCTGTGCACACGCTGAGCAGCAGACCATTTCCTTTCTCCTTGCTGGTAAGCCATGAGTCAGCACACTGCTCACAGAGCCTGGCTTGTATATGTTTGATACTTAGAATATAGCTTAGGGGTTGCAGAAGTACCACAAAGGAGGTTCTTAATACAGATAATAATAATAATGTATACCACCAAGCTGCTCTCCAATGGGTAGGTAATTTTTAAAAAATATCACATTTCCCTTTTTATTTGTTATAAACCTCATGAATAACCTGAATTTTTGACATTTCATTATCTATTATGGTCCTGCTAAGAACTGCAGTTGGAATGGTGAAAGGAGACAAATATTCATTGGAGAATTCTAACTTCTAAACAGCAGGCAAGGTGGGAAACTGGAGTGAGACAGGGGCAGAATAAAAGAAAACCAGGGAGGAAAGATGGCTTGTACCCCCTGCTATACACAACTCTCCCCAGCAAAAGAAACAGAGTTTAATGACAAGATTGCCGGTTCCTTGTGATAATGATTTTTTTTTAAATAAACAAAGAAAAGGAATGAAAAAATAAACTCAAGTTGATTTCCAGAGCACCCCAGCTGTCTTGCTTCAAATATATAACGAGCTGTACTCAACGTGGCAGAATGGAGGAAAAGTCAACAAACAGCAAGGATGTTTGTAGGGACATGAAAAAAAGAACACATTGGGAAATTGGCTGAACAGCAAACACTATACATATGTTATAAGTATAAAGCTCTCTAAAAATCAAAAGAAAGGAGTTGGAACGGAGCAGATAAAGACTGAGAAAATACACAAACCCAACCAGCATGCAAACACAAAAACCAGCTGTGATAAATATCAGTAAAGAAATAATGGAAAGAATACTTATCTGTGACTTCAGAGTGGAAAGATAAGAAACCAGAGCAACTAATTTTAAGTAAAAAAAAGATTTATCACCATCGAAATGTGTTTGGATCTGTTGACTTTTCTCAGGAGATTTTTAATACTACATTTAAAGCTGAAAGCTGAAATTCCTGTCAGCTTCAGACCACATCTCTGTCCTCAGTCACTTTAACCCCTTATCTTTAAGTGTAAAAGGAAAATTTTAAATCCAGCATCATTTCAGGGCTAAACAATTGCTAATGAGTGTTCACCATGTTCATGTACTGAAGAACTCTTCAATTTACCTTGGAAGATGCAAACAGGAGAATACTTTAAGGAAGCTAATTAAAGAAACAGAAATGCATGAAATACCTACTGAAAAGTAAATAATCATTCTTAAAAGCCAGATCAGGGAGCGAAGAAATGGGGGAAGAAACCATCCACATTAAAAGCTCACATTTCCAGAGCCACACTTTCTCACCCATACCCTTGACTGATCCACAAGTGCCAGGTTGTAGCACAACGCTGGGACGGAGTGCAGAAAAGGGAGCCCCAGGCCTACCCTGTCCAGGATCCATAAGGAAGGACGTTTACAAGGCACAGAGAGCTCTAGAGAAATAACTGCTCTAGCCTGCAGGAAAAGGGAGGAGGAGTCAGGAAGGGCCTCTTGCTGGAGATAACAGCTGAGTTCAATCTTAGCAGGTGAGCAGGATGCAGCAAGGAGAGAGAACCATGTGTGTGAAAGCAATTGAGAAAAGAGCAGAAAGAAAGTTCTATGAACATATAGTTAGTTAGAAGTTAGTGTTAGTCACTCAGTTGTGTCTGACTTTGCAATCTGATGGGACTGTAGCCCGCCAGGCTCCTCTGTCCATGAAATTCTCCATGCAAGAACACTGGAGTGGGCTGCCATTTCCTTCTCCATGAACACATAACGGGGCGGGCCGGGGGCGGGGGGCCCAAAATGGGGCTCAGAGAGTAGGCCGCAAGGCAAAGAAGTACGTTATCTTGGGCTTGACTGGATGTTTCTCGTGTAGAATTCAGTATTCTTCAAAGGGTCCTTTTCTCTAAGAACCTAACAAATGTATTTTCAGAAATCATGCCTTTAGCATACACACTAACTTTTCAGAGATTTTTTTAAAGTCTTCAAACAGTGGCTAGAATAACCCTGAATAATTCTCCTGCCACATATCCTGTTAGAACAGAGACCTTAGAAATCACATGGCAATTCTGATTCTGCAAACCCCCCTCAAAAAAACAAAAAGCAGAATTTGTGTTAGATAATCTATTAATCAATATCTATTGTTTTTAAAAATGTATATACATTTGGCTTACGTTAAATGTCTAACATTAATTAAATTCTCTTAAAACCAGGGTCAGTTAACTAACACTTCAAAAAACAGCCCATAAACCATGTATAAAATGAAGTACATAAAATGTTTTTGTACAGAGACAATATTACAAGTGAATGTGCAAAAAGTGAAAATAACATTAGCATCATGGATGATTTGTCTTCCTTCTTCCAAAACTGTCATTAATATTCTCTATACATCTTTTCAACATACAGCTTTTTAAAACTAATTCCATATTACCTGAATATAAATGGTCTGCCTCAAAAAAAAATCCATTTATGAATTTATCAGTGGAGAAAAGCTAAATGATTAGTATTAATGATTAGTGTTAACCTCTAAAAGTTACAAGAATCGGACACAAACTTAAAACTGGTTTAACCCTGGGAGAAATTGGGGTGAAATAAGTACACAAGCAAAATCGAAGAGTACGTGATTTATGGTAAACTAACATGGTGAGTAGTCAAGCAGATTTTTAAAAAACCCAATTAGATCAGAGAAAGATGCATTTCAGCTGAGAGTAAAGGGCCACAGGAGAACCTATCTCCTGAGGGAGGGCAAGCTCTATTGTCTGAATCTAATCTGAACAGAGGCAACAGGAAAAACAGGGGCAGGCATCCTCTGACCCTTTCAGGGCCCTGAAGGAGAGGAACACAAAGGGAAGTGTAAGAGGACAAGCCGTCACACTGTGAGGAGGGGCCGGCTCCCCGCGGAGCTGTCGTCCATACCATTGTGTACCCCAGCCTGGCTGGTCCAGAGGGGAATCGCCCGCCTTTCTACTGTCATAATCACAACTTCAGAATCTAATGCCAAACATGAAGCATTCCACCCTTCAGATTTAAAGACATAAGATGTCCAGGTTTTGAGAAGCCGAATATGGGCAATCTGAGACCCAGATTCAAATTCCTGAGCTTCCAATCCTTTACTGTTAATAACTGTACAGGATCCTAGGTGAAGCTCAATCTCCAGGCATCTCTGCTTCCCCATTTCTCCAATGGAGGTGGTGACATCACCTCCTCTGAGGGCCCAGGAAACTCAGCACCTGGCTGGCGGCAGGGATTGGGGCTCCCTAACAGGCATCATGGGGTCGCAAAGAGTCGGACGCGACTGAACTGAAACTGAACTGAACAGGCATCTCACGCTGTGCAAGGGACCTGGAGTGCTACCTCCTGCAGTCAGTAGATGGTACAGCAGCTGAGAGAAGGCAGGCTCCCATGCTCCCTACAGAAAGAAAAGCCACTCCACCCAGCCACCCCTGAAGATAGGGTGAAGGGGAGAACTCCTCCTCCTCCAGAGGATCCCCTCGGAGTTCAAGAAGCCAGCAGGCTCACCACCCTGGCTGCACTTTCCCAGCATACTCAGAGGAGCAGTGCTGTTTCTTATCCAACATGGAAGCTGTATGCTTAATCTTCAGGGATGTGATTTCTCAACTCGTAAACCCAAAACAGGAGCTTTGACAGTCATGGGAGGTAAAGGTGGTGGGTAGAAGGAGGGCACACAAATTATTAAGGTGATGAAGATTTGTGTCTTTTCTCTCCCCTCTGGGGAAATCATGAGTTGTGCTATTGTTAAATATTTAAAACAGTAGTACCTGGGCAGACAACTATTATAAGACAATAATTCAATCGAAGGGCATTCTAGTGTGTAAACCACTCAAGTTTCGCCCTTTTGTAGTTTATTACATTATCAGAACCTCCTGATTTAATTACTTCCCTGCAAAGCGTCCAAGTGTCTGCTTTTCACCCATACAACATCTAACATTGCTTATCAAGAGGCTATATTTGTCCTTCAGTATTTTACCATCTGATATCTTAGGATGTCTATTTGTTAAGGATATTTTTTTTTTAGAAATCCTGGGTCATGTGCACCTCACATCTGTAACAGAAAAGGCTTAACTGCCCTCACAGGAAGATTGAAACTGAACAGCATAAAGCCACACCAGCTTCCAGAAGGGTCTAAGTCAATAGTTTCATCAAAGTCTTAACTGGCATCTGGTCTAAAGTTGACACACTTAGAATAAGCAATTGAAAGGCACCACACCTTTCCTGGCCTACTCTTGGCCCTGTGCTTCTCAGATTAGCTAAACCAGTGCTGCTGCTGTAACAAGTTGTGCTGAGGACCATCAGGGAGGCAATGGAGGGAGTGGGGACGGTCTTCCCCTTAATCAATACTAACAGGAAGATCAAGAGACAGAAAAGGAAAAAAATCAATACCCAGGGACGTGAGAATCCAGGCAAATGCAGAGAGGAGAAGGGCTTGAAGCCCCCTTTCCAAGCTGTAAACAAAATACACACGTGAGCCTAGGTCATCACAGACAATGGCAAAAGAAGAGAGATTTCACCTGCCCAGGCTTCGTTTGCTCAAAGTCCCTCTTTCCTGATGTACGATAAGCTCCAAGAAGGCAGGGACCACTCGGTTATCACCCGCTGTATCCCCAGCGTGAGAAGATGCCAACCAACTGATGATGCTCCAACTCTATTTCCTTCCCCAAGGACTTCAATCTCCAGCCAAATCCTTCAAGGTTTCTAAACCCCACACCGTTACTATTACTGCTTTATAAAAATCCAGGCCAACTTTCAAAACTCTGCTCAAAAGCTGCCTTTTCCAGGATTTTTTCCCCAGTTTCCCAGCAATTCACATGCCTTTAACCTTCACCCTGTGGAGAGAATCAGGCTTCACAGTAATACAAACCTACCTTCCAGTCATGCTCTGCCACTGATAAGGTGAGTTACCTGAACAGAAGCCTCACTTTCCAAATAACACAATCTAACTCCTGGGACTGATTAAGAAAAACAAAAGAATCTGGCACGCAGCACATCTGAAATAACAGCTCCCTACATCTATCTCTCCTCGACACCATGTATGGTTTGTTGCTTAGTTATCTGTCTTGCCCTTAGATTGTAGGCCCCTGGAGGGCATTCCCTCATGTGGGTTCCTAAACATTAGATCATCAGCATTGCCCAAACAGCAACCATAACAGCATCACCTCACACAAACCGAGTGGGTAATGTTTACTGCATACGCTTAGATACTGCCTGATTTCTAGTATGTACAGTGAATTCCACATTTAATTCAATATATCCATGCTGCTGCTAAGTCGCATCAGTCGTGTCCGACTCTTTGCGATCTCATAGACGGCAGCCCACCAGGCTCCCCCGTCCCTGGGATTCTCCAGGCAAGAACACTGGAGTGGGTTGCCATTTCCTTCTCCAATGCATGAGAGTGAAAAGTGAAAGTGAAGTCGCTCAGTTGTGTGCAACTCTTAGCGACCTCATGGACTGTAGCCTACCAGGCTCCTCCGTCCATGGGATTTCCCAGGCAAGAGTACTGGAGTGGGGTGCCATTGCCTTCTCCCAATATATCCATACATGTGCAATAAAATATACCTACCTATACATTTGTATAGGTTTTAGTGTAGTTTTAGTATAGTTTTTTTTTTCTTTTTTTAGTATTTATTTGGCCGCGTCAGGTCCGAGCTGTGGCATTAGGGGTCTTCCTTGCTTCGTGCAGACTCTTTCGTTGCAGTCCACAGATTCTCTAGTTGTGGTGCTTAGGCTTAGTTGCTCAGCTATATGTGGGATCTTTGTTCCCCTACCAGGGATTGAACCCATGGCCCCTACATGAGGCAGATCCTTAACCACTGGACCATTAGGGAAGTCCCTTTAGTGTAGTTTTAAGCTTTACAATCTACAAAATTATAAAAGCTACATAATATACCATTTGAGCATTTGTTTAAACTTCTTTTACACTTAGTTGATAAATTTTAAATGCAAAAGTTTTCATTTTATATGCATCAGTACTTCTGATTACAAATGACAAATGTTAGAACTTTTTAAACAGAATTTGGGGGAATTTTAAGATATTCCATTCATTTCAGTTACTACAGGAATCCTTTTTCCTCTTTTTATGTCAAGCTGCTTGCTCACTTGGAAGGCAGTCACTTGCAGAGTCTGTAGTTCTTTCTCTCCATCCTGAGGACTGTGTTCACGGCTAGCAGTTCGGCTGTCATACTGTCTGCTTCTGAAGGGAGAACACTAGCCCAGCCCACACTTGCACCATGCCAGGCCACCTTCTGACGTTGCTTGCCCCCAAGCCAGCACACAACCCGTGGGGAAAAGGAGACCCAGGAACTATACTTCTTTCCTACCACGGACAGTCACAGGTACAACTCACACAAATGAGCTCTTCATTGCCCTGTCCCTGTAGGATGCTCGTACAGATGACCTTCCCACCTCCTCAAATCTCTGTTAGCTCTGTTATTTCATTTGGGTGGCCTTTAAAAGCTGAAAAGTCCATCATCCACTAGCTGTCCTGGGGTTAAAGCTGCTTATGCTCCAATCTTCGAGAAGCACGGTTTTCAGCTCTGCTGGGTCATTCTTCAACTGCCTGCTCTCAAAGAATTTCAGGAGATAATATTGATTACGGAGATTAATGAATGCAGAGAGACTCACAGATGACTTACACATAATAAACTTATTCCACAAATGCTTTTGTTAGCTAAGCTTTTCAGGCTATACAGTACTTAATGTTTGGAATAACTCATCTAAAAGGCTGAAATTGTGCTTATTAAAATAATCAATAACCTGAAAGAAACAAAAACTCAGTGAATAAATTCCCATTAGTCTGTCAGATGTGACAACTGAATCACACACCAGTGTAATACTGCGGTGTCTCAGTTGTCTACTGCTATGTAACAAACCACCCCCAAACACAACAGCTTCTAAGGACAACCAGCACTTGGAACTCATTGATTTGGCAGAATGAGAAGGAAATTGCTCATCTTTGCTCCATGTGGTGTGGCCTGGGCAGCTTGATGGGCCCAAGGAGCCAAGATGGCTTTACTCAAGGTCAGTTGCCTCAGCAGAGTGGTTGGAGTGGCTGGGGGCTGGCCAGGCCTCTCTCCTTTTGTAATCCTGCCAGAGCCACCCTCTCCGGCAGGGCAGTCAAGACTTCTTTACATGGTAACTGCCTTTTAAGAAGGTGCTGTAGACTGAATTTATATGTTGAAGTCTTCAGCCTCAGTACACTTCAGAACGTGAATGTATTAGGAGACAAGGTCTTTAAAGAGGTGTGTGCATGAGTGCTAAGTTGCTTCACTCATGTCCAACTTTTTGTGACCCCGGACTGGAGTCCACCAGGCTCTGCTGTCCATGGGATTCTCTGGGCAAGAATACTGGAATGGGTTGCCATTCCCTTCTCCAGGGGATCTTCCCAACCCAGGGATCGAACCCATGTCTCCTGCATTGCAAGCAGATTTTTTACCACTGAGGCACTGGGGAAGCCCCTTTAAAGATATTAAAATCAAAGTTAAGTTAGGTCACATAGTGGGCGCTAATCCAACATGACTGGTGTCCTTATATGAGGGGCAGGGCCACCAAGAATGGGCACCTACACAAGAAAAAGTCACATGAGGACACAGCAAGAGACAGTCATCTGCAAGCCAAGGAGGGAGGCCTCGGGAGAAACCCAACCTGCTGACACCTCATCTCGGACTTCAGCTTGCAAAACTATGAGCAAGCTTCTGCTGTTTAAGCCACCCAGCCTGTGGTGTTTTATTATATAGCAGCCTGGCAAATTAGTATAGAGAACAAAAACGGAAGATAGAACACCCCTTAAGCCAGCATCCAAAAGTCACAGACCTCCATCACAAAGATGGTTCAAAGCAAACCACAAAACCAGTCCAGATGCAGGGGGAGGGGAGTCACCACCTCAGAGAGGTCCAGCACGCAGGCCTGATTTGAAGATACTTGGGGGAAAACATGGGTTTGCAAGTCCTACTGGGAGAGTCTGGTAATGTCCACCTCAACACACAGCCTTTAAATACAGTTCTTTCACTGAATGGTTTACAGAGTCAAACAACTGAATGCTTATTATGTGGAAATAGTTCAAGAATGCAAAAACCCTGTTGAGAAGCATACACAGTACAGTCCTCTGTTCTCTCCAGTAGCTCTCCTGCATACCTTAGACAAATAGCTATGGAGCAAAACGACAGCCTCCATTCTGCATTCTGTCCGAGAGCATGTTGTAATAAAAGCACCCAAACTCTAATGCAGTCTCACACACCACAGCAAGGACCCAGTCTGTAAGTTTCTGGGGATCTGGCAAGAAGCACAATTCTTTGTGTTTGTGGTCCTTGCGCAAAAAGGGCCAGATTTCCTCAAGGTAATCAGTTTATCAATCAAGTGCTCCAGAAACCCCTCCTTGTCACCCATCACAAGTTCTGAAGACAGATAGAGGCCCCACAACCCTGTAGCAAGAGGCACAAGCAGGCCAGGTACAGACTGAAGGACGTGGGGGGAGGCGGGCTTTGAAGGCGCCTGGAAGGTGCTTGGAAATAGTAAACAGCCGTTCCATACCAACAGCCTGGAAGCCAAATACACAACCGCCCGATTGGGTTGGATTCTGCTAAACCAGTACTAATTAGAATGGAAGCACAAGGCTAGAGATTCTTATCCTAAACACAAAGCAAAAAAGCCGGGTATGAATGGAGTTAAGTGTTTGCAAGTGAAAAGCATTATGCAGATGGCTGGACATAAAACCTCAATCAAGAATGACTTGCAGTAGTCTTAAATCTGCTGCTGAAAATACCCCCAATGCATACTTATTAGGTCTGTCATCCAGGAGGAGGCTTGCACCCCAGCCATCGTTAGCCAGCAATAATGACCGCAGCCTTTCGGCACCACCCCTGTGCACCGCAGTGCAGCTCCGGCAGCTGGTGGAACGGGAACAGATGGCCTGCTTCCCTTCAAGGCAGAACGTTCTGCAGGTGACAAAATGACTGTTAGGTGACTGACAAAAAGAAAAACAAACAAAAGTTGAAACAGGGGTATCTGATGTCAGTAAAGTACATGTTTAGTATTGCAGGAAGCCTTTAACTTGGACCTTTCAGGTGGGGAAGGCTGTTTACAAAACTGCAGCTGTGTTCGGGAATCCGCGTTCCTTCCCAAGCGAGGAAAACAGTCCCTGAGCCCCAGAGATGAGGCTGAGTTGAGCAGGGCGCTGCAGTGTGCCGGAGAAATCCCACCTCCTGTGCACCTGAAAAGGTGTACCCCGTACCCTAAGGGAGGAAGCCTGTCCTCTAGGAGGGAAGAGTAAATCCTCTCAAGGAGCCCTACCCCTGCTGCTAAGTTGCTTCAGTCGTGTCTGACTCTGTGCGACCCCAAAGACGGGCAGCCCACCAGGCTCCGCCGTCCCTGGGATTCTCCAGGCAAGAACACTGGAGTGGGTTGCCATTTCCTTCTCCAATGCATGAAAGGGAAAAGTGAAAGTGAAGTCGCTCAGTCATGTCCAACTCTTCACAACCCCATGGACTGCAGCCTACCAGGCTCCTCTGCCCGTGGGATTTTCCAGGCAAGAGTACTGGAGTGGGTTGCCATTGCCTTCTCCGTCAAGGAGCCCTAGAGAATGCAATTACCACCCTGAGCATGTGACACTTATAGACTACTCAGAATCCTATGGCCCATAAGAGTGGAACCCACCCAGCGCGGCTTAGACAGGATTGAAAGTAAAGAAAAAACTGGAAAAGGTTGGGAGCTCTCAGAGGATACAGAATTCCTTTCTGAGAAATGCTTCCCCTGATTTTTGTATCTTCCAGGGCCCCACTACCTTATCCCTTCCACTTGACCCAACTAGTCCCCCCTGCCCTGCCACCCAAGCACTCTCTTGCCCCGTGTGTCAGATTTCCCGGGGCCCTCTCTGAATTAAAGCTGTATCTACCAAGGTGCTGCTTGTCTGTACCGCCCACCTCTTGCACTGAAAGGTGAGCTCCCTGCAGGGCTGTCTACCTCACTCCTACTGTATGCAGCCCAGTGCCCAGGGCAGTGCTGCTCCTCGGTCAGTATTTCTGAGTCAGTGAACGAGTGGCAGCCCACTCACAACCCGGGACAGTGGTGTGACTGGACGTCTTGAGGGACAGGAATCAGATCCTGGCTCCCACACGCCTCGACTTGAGCTTCTCCTTCCACCCGCCACTGCTGCAGCCCACTCTGCGGAAGTGCTTTCTCTGCTACCAGTTTCTGAGCTGACAGTTCAGCTACAGTCTCCCAGGCCCGTAGGATAATGTCCCAAATCCTGCCGGGCTTGCCCTCCCACCCTCCTGGCCCACATGATTCATTTCAACCACTTTCTTCCAGCCATCTGGGACTTTTCTCCATTCCTCAAAGGAGCATGTACACTCATCTTTGGATCTTAGAATACCGTGGGCCGTCCTGCTAGAGCAAGTGTTCCCTCTAACCTCCGCCTGGCTAGCCTCTTCTTGTCCCAGCACAGGGTTAGGTGACCCATCCTGCTCCCCCATCACAGCCTATGCTCTACACTGCTTTCTATGTAGGCTCCACGGCAGCAGAGATGATACCTGTCTTGTTCACTGCATCCCTTAGTGCCAAGGACAGCATCCAACATGTAGCAGATGCTCAAATATTGGTGGAATAAATAAATGAACTGAATATTTGTAATAGCCGTTCCCTAAAGGGTTGTGACAAGAATAAGACAGTAACTCACGTGTCTGCCTTGCCTAGCTATATCCCCCGTGCCTGGAAGAGTACAATCCCATTAAATATTTGTTGAATGAATAAATTCCTGGCTTGCCTGATGTAACCCCACCTCTTTCTCTCCCACTTGGGAGAACACAGCAGAATGCAAGTGGGTAAAGTCACAGTATTACCAAGACATCTTGGAATCATTTGAAAGATCCACACTTTATTACATGTCATAAATTACTGGCCACATACCTCAAAACTGATCATCACATGTAAGGTGGCTGAGACAGTGGTTGAGAACAGCTGATTTAGACAAAGCGAAGAACTATGAAGCACTTTTTGCTCTCCTTATTTTTATTCTCCAGAAGATGAAGGTAACAGTAAGCTCAATAAGAACCGTTAACAGAATCATTCTTACCTTCCATTTTCTTCTTATAAAATAGATTCTGCTCATCCTAGGAGAAACCCTTAGTTAAATCAGATGATGTTAGAAATTCCTGTTCAGTTATTTTACTCCCATACCAACGAGCTCCATCAAGGGCTATTGTCTCCATTCCAAAGCCAATCCATGTCTCCATGTTGCTGATTCCTGCATGCTGCTGCTAAGTTGCTGGTAAGTAGCTTCAGTCGTATCCGATTCTGTGCGACCCCACAGACGGCAGCCCACCAGGCTCCCCCGTCCCTGGGATTCTCCAGGCAAGAACACCGGAGTGGGTTGCCATTTCCTTCTCCAATGCATGAAAGTGAAAAAATAAAGTGAAGTCGCTCAGTCGTGTCTGACTCTTAGCGACCCCATGGACTGCAGCGACTGAGCGACTACCAGGCTCCTCTGTCCACTGGATTTTCCAGGCAAGAGTACTGGAGTGGGTTGCCATTGCCTTCTCTGATTCCTGCATAGCAGACACAAAACCACTACCTCAACATGACAAGGGTGGTATCCTTCAAAGATGGCAACTAGCATGTTTTCGGTTTTTTGGTCTTTTCTGTATACATGTTTCATCCTTTTGCCAGTTTTACTGATATGTTTTGGTAAAGCTGCTGGAGGGCTTCCCAGGTGACGCTAGTGGTAAAGAATCCAACTGCCAATGCAGGAGACTTAAGAGATGTGGGTTTGATCCCTGGGTTGGAAAGATTCCCTGGAAAGGGGCATGGCAACTCACTTCAGTATTCTTGCCTGGAGAATCTCATAGACAGAGGAGTCTGGCAGGCTGCAGTCCATAGGGTCACACAGAATCAGACAGGACTGAAGCGACTTAGCATGCATACATGCAAAGTTACTAAACCCTGAAGCAAGCTGGTTTTGCTTTTGTTTACCTAAAGCATCCCCAAATATGGATCACCTGATGAAATACAACTGAAAATGAAAAGTCCTAATGAAGGTTTCAGGCTTGGTGTGTTAAAGAGAGAAACAAATAAATCTGAGAGACCCAGACAAGAAACCACACAGACAGCCACATACTCCAAACAAGGCTAAAGTTAGTAAAGGAAAATATAGCAACCCAAAGCCAGTCGCATCACAACCCTTTATAGCCTACAGAAGTAGACACTCCATCCACACAAACAGATCTGTGCTCTTCAGATCACTCCAAATGCTGAGAGATAGCAACGAGTTTGTTTTGTTTTGCTTTGTTTTTAAGTTCAAAGACCTTTCCGTCTATAAAGGATACTAGTGTTTGATGTTTGGGCCCAAATTAGAGAGGAGGACAAGAAAAGGAAAAGTGTTAGGATGTATTTTAAGGTTTCTTATTACTACCAAGGAGGGGGGCCAAGGCACAGTGCCAAGGTTAAGACAAAACTGGCATCTAGAAATTGGAGCTGCTTGTTTCGAAAAATAAAGACCATAAACTCTCCCAGCAACAGCCCTCTTTGTCTTACCTGATAAAATGCTGCACAATCCAAAGGGAAAACCACATGTACCCCCTGACCTTCAGCCTTTTGTAGATCTCGAGCAGTTTCAACCACAACATGTTATTTTTGAGTCATATCTGCAGAAATTCTTAACATTTTTTTTTTGTGCAAAGGATCCTTCTGGCAGTCTTTAAAGTATACTGAGCCCTTTGCAGAAAAACAATTTTACACGTATAAAATACAATACAAAGGCTTAAAAATGAAGTCAATCATACTTGGTTATCAAAGATAAGTTGTGATACAATAACATATGCATTTCTGGATTAATGCATTAAATAGCAAATCCAGCAGCAGGTCTATTTATTGCCTATACACATAATGGAGTAAAATATTAAATCTCAGTTTGAATCCAGTAAAAGCAAAGATATATTTTCCCACCATCCTAGTTCAAGGGCTCCCTGGATTCCATCTGTGAACTCTAGGTTAAAAAAATTAAATTAAATTAAAAAAAAAAAAAAAACCTTTGGTTGAGAGATCCAATAAAAATACATTTTGTGAAGCATCAAATGAAAAAGAAAGCTTTGCAAAAGACATTATCCATTCAGCAGTGAGGTGAGGGGAACTAAGAGTAAAGCAATATGTTTCCAAAAATCATGATGGGCCATTAGTCAGCGAGAGAGCTGCATGCTTCAAATTGAATCCAGAAAGAGATTCAGCTTCCCTCATGCAAGTTACAAAAAACCTGCAGCTTTGGGGAACTGATAGCACTGCTGGAATCTGCCCTGAAGTGGGGAACCTGTGACCTGGCAGTGCAGTGATCCAGCTTAACTATGAACTTGAACAAACCTCCTTCCTTCTGGGAGTCTCGTGTTCCTCATTGGTAAAATTAAAGAGCGAAGTATGTACCATGGCCTTTTAGGGCCCTTTCAGTTCTCAAATTTCATCATCAGATTATCTCTTCCTTGTGCTGGTTATTTTAGCCTACTGAGCTTAATTTTGAAACATCACTGCCCTCCTAAAACCTGGAACAGAAAGTCTTATCAAATTTTGAACACCTTCATGTACAATCTAACACCAATGTGTCAGATATATGTATACCATTACAACTTTTAAAAATGGTTATTTTGCACATACCAACTTCCAAAAAAGTAATCACAGCATCTATCTTTTCCACTATTAAACCACAGTTCCCATTCAAATTCTAGCACCACCAGTTCAGTCGCTCAGTCGTGTCCAACTCTTTGCGACCCCACAAATTGCAGCATGCCAGGCCTCCCTGTCCATCACCAACTCCCGGAGTTCACTCAGACTCATGTCCATCGAGTCAGTGATGCCATCCAGCCATCTCATCCTCTGTCGTCCCCTTCTCCTCCTGCCCCCAATCCCTCCCAGCATCAGGGTCTTTTCCAATGAGTCAACTCTTTGCATGAGGTGGCCAAAGTATTGGAGTTTCAGCTTTAGCATCAGTCTTTCCAATGAATACCCAGGACAGATCTCCTTTAGAATGGACTGGTTGGATCTCCTTGCAGTCCAAGGGACTCTCAAGAGTCTTCTCCAACACCACAGTTAAAAGCATCAATTCTTCGGCGCTCAGCTTTCTTCACAGTCCAACTCTTGCATCCATACACAACCACTGGAAAAACCATAGCCTTGACTAGATGGACCTTTCTTGGCAAAGTAATGTCTCTGCTTTTCAATATGCTGTCTAGGTTGGTCATAACTTTCCTTCCAAGGAGCAAGTGTCTTTTAATTTCATGGCTGCAATCACAATCTGCTGTGATTTTGGAGCCCCCCAAAATGAAGTCTGACACTGTTTCCACTGTTTCCCCCTCTATTTCCCATGAAGTGATGGGACCAGATGCCATGCTCTTAGTTTTCTGAATGTTGAGCTTTAAGCCAACTTTTTCATTCTCCTCTTTCACTTTCCTCAAGAGGCTTTTTAGCTCCTCTTCACTTTCTGCCACAAGGGTGGTATCATCTGCATATCTGAGGTTATTGATATTTCTCCCCGAAAGGAATACACAAAATCAATGCATGCTGAATTACTGAGATTATGTTAACTATGTTTCCCACATTTGAGCCACTGACCAGCATTACAGGGTATAAACCAGAAAGGTTCTTGACAACTACCCAATCCAACCATATTTCATTATTGCTAAAGAAACAGGAAGAAAGTGAGGGTTGGGTGCATGTACTCGGTCATGTCCGATTCCTTGTGTAGCCCACCAGGCTCCTCTGTCCGTGGAACTTCCCGGGTAAGAATACTGGAGCAGGTTTCCTACTCCAGGGGATCTTCCTGACGCAAACAGCCTCTGCAGCATCTCCTGCATTGGCAGGAGGATTCTTTACCACTGGGCCAACTGGGAAGCCAGAGAGTGAAGGACTAAGCCACTACCACAAAGCCAGTGGGCAAGAAAGGAGAAATTCAGTCCAGGTCTCCTGAATGCTGGTTCATACTCTTACCAACAAACTACATCGAACTACCTCTCAAATCCTGACACACTTCCCCAAGTTTAACATTTTAGCCAGGTTTAAAATGAACAGCAAAAAAGACCTGAGAGGTAGATCATCATTTCTCTACATTTCATTACGTAATGGACACAGCAAAAAGTTGTGGCTCTGATGCATTCACTGGCTGGAATCATGAAAAAATTAAATTCTACCAAGCTGCTAAGAAAATGATGACCCTACAAAAATCCTAACTGGGATTCTCTTAACATTGTGTAATACATGAAAAGACGCAAATTATTTGCATATGAATATAGACATATACATATATAGCTCCTCAATCTGCATTCCAGGATTTCTTAGCAACATTTTACTACAAAATTTAGAAGAGAAAAAAAAAGAGCAATCACACAACAGTTTTTTTTTTTTTTTAATGAAAAATGCACTGTATTTTATAAGCAAAAAGCTTTTTATGAATACTAATATGGGGCATTTTTAGATTTCAAGATTAATTTCATCAATAAAAAAATCTAGAAATTCTGACATTATGTTATAGATGATCAGACATGCAACACTGATAATAATTTTTATTTGATCATCACTGGTGATTTAAGAGGGAGGGCACTACCTCAAGTCCTAAGGGTAGGATAATGATTAATACGGGTTGCCTTAGAGTCTACCTACCTTTTCACTATTTCCCTACATTCTTCAGTGTGTTCAATATTGTTAGAGAGTCAGAGAACTACTCTCAAAAATAGAAAATGGCCCCAATTCTTCTTAAATATTGAAAAACCAAACTTAGCATCTTCTCAGAGCCTGGTCTCAACTCCCCTTTCACCTCCTCAGAGAAACCTTCCCTGCCTTCCCAGCTAAAGAAGGCAAGACCTACCTATTGCAGATGTCTCCTAAGCTAACCCGTTTCTGTTGAGAACTTGGCGGCACCCGAAACTGCCATTTATTATTCATTTGTTTACATGTTTCCTTCTGTTTATATCTGCCACTCCACACCACAGTGAAATAGCTCCCTGTGCTCTTCTGGATCCTCCATGCCTAAACAGTGCTGGCACACAGGAGGTGCACATCAACTGCTGAGTGGCCTAAAATATTAACAGAAGTGTGATTCCGTCATGGACTTCCCTTGTAGCTCAGTTTGTAAAGAATCTGCCTGCAGTGCAGGAGACCCGGGTTTGATCCCTGGGTTGGGAAGATCCGCTGGAGAAAGAAATGGCAACCCACTCCAGTATCCTTGCCTGGAAAATCTCATGGACACAGGAGCCTGGTGGGCTGCAGTCCATGGGGTTGCAAAGAGTCCAGCAGGACTGAGCAACTAACACTTAATTCCATCATACTAAGTGTCCCCTGGAAAAACATTTGTAAATAACAGAGCACATGCAACTGGCAACGTATTTACATAGCCTGCTTTAGTATAAGCCTGATTGGAGGACAATTCAGGGTAAAAATCCTTTTCGGGGCTTTGGAATGTCCTGCACTTCCAGCTATGAACACAAACCCTCTCCAGACCCACTCACACCCTGCTTTCATGAAACATCTCAACGACTATTTCCTCAAAAGGAAATAATGAAATAAAGTCCTGGCCTAAGTTAATCTTTCGTGTCAGGTTCACAATGTTAAACATACTTTGAAGCCAGCCACACAAACAAAACCAAACTGCACAAAATTAGGCTGGGCTGAGGTTACATAAGACAAAGCTAAACTCTAGCTTTCTGCCTGCCAGTCCTCTCTCCTTCCACTGAATCTTGATGTTTGTCTTTTAATGCAATTAGATGCAGGTGAGAAAAATGCTTGTCTGAAACAGCTTCCAAATAGGTAAATGAGCGTTCCAATGATACTCCACCTAACAATGTAGCTACAAACTACGCCAAACTGGACAACTTTGAGCTGGGCTGCGTCTGGAAGCTTCTCTTAAAAATTCGTCGCTTTAAAATTATCTTTAAGTCGGCACTTACTTCAAGGTATTCAGTTATCAAAACACATTTTTCAGAGTGCCCTGAGTTCTTCCATACCCATGACTCTTCACATGTGTGCTAAGCCTACGTTTCAGCACCCATAATTTTCAGAACACAAGTCTTTCAAGAGAGGAGCACAAAAGCGCGGGTTTCCGACAGTGACAGATCTAAAGGAAAAAATAATCCTTTCTCTTTTCTCCTCCAAGGCTAAACCCAAGTTGCTCCTTCTCCCGAATTTACCGCACTCCCCCCACCCCATTCCGCTTCCCTTTCACTGCCCACTTTATCCTGCTTTAATCCCAGCGAAGCCTCTCTCTAGGCTTATTAAGTGTAAACAATAGAAATGTCACAAGGAAACTCAGGAAGTAGATGAAGTCCCTAATTGCTGCCGTTTAAAGATTGTAGATAATTACTATCTTCAGAATGTGGTTTTCACAAGCCGAGAGGGAGCAGAGGCAGGCGAGGCTGGCGAGCTCCCCGCCGCTGGGAGGACATCTGAGAGGCCGAATCGCAGGACCGAAGGACAGAGAGGATGCAGCCCCGCGCGCCCCGGAGCCCGGGCGGGCGCAGCGGCTTTCGTGCCCCCTCCACGACACTCCCGGCGGAGAGAGCCGAGGGCCGGCCCGGCCGCCCGGGTCGCAGACAGTTCACTGCCCTCCGGCTGCGGCTGCCGCGGCGGTCACCATAACAATATGCAAGGCGCTGCCCGCGGACGCCCCTCGCTCGGATCCCACTGCCCGCAGCGCCGAGCCGCCGGTGCCGCGCCTGGAGTTCCGGGCCCCGGGCTCACAGTAAGCGGGAGCAGAGGGACCCTGGGGGCCTCTCAGTTTCGCCAAGGTGGCAGGGTAGTCCTCGGACACCGCGAGGTGCCCATGACGGCTGTGCTTCAACCCTGGTCCCTATCCCCGACACCCGGCCCGGGGCACGCGGGGAAGTCGAGCCTCTGCCCCCGCAGTAATGCCAAGGACTTAGTCCCCGAACGCTACACCCCGCGGGGCTCCGAGGTCGCCCCAGTCCCCGCCGCTGCCTTCGCCCCGGGCTGATCGCGCTCCGCCACTTCCCTCGCCACCGTCCTCGGCGCGGATAGCGCATCCCTGTGCTCGCCGCAGCGACCCGCGCGCGCGAATGGGGGCATCCCACCCCCACCCCCGCCGTCCCAGCCCTCCGAGACGCTCCTACCGGCCCAAGCGCCCTACCGATGGCCAGAGAACCCCCAAAACACCCCGATGGCCCTGCTCCGGGATGTGGGTGCGCGGCGGCCACCCAGCCCAGAGCGCTTGCTGTCCGCCCCCAAGCTCCCCTGATCGGGGATCCCCGGACTCACCCCAGTACCACCAGCTCCCCGTATTTCACGGGCTCCTTATTGGGGGCACAGTGCTCCTCCGGGCCGGGGGAAAACATGGAGCCCTGCTCGGCCGCCGCCGCCGCCGCCGCCGCCTCCGCCGCGATCCCCGCTGAGTCCGCGCCGCCGCTACAATCCCATCCCGAGAAGGGAGTGAGCGCGCCGGGGAAGGGCACGGCGGCGAAGGGGGCGCGGGGCGGCCAGTCCCGCGGCTGCTCCGTCGTGGCTGCGTGGCTGCCCTGCCGGGCTCTCTAGAGCTCCGAGCGCCGCCGCTGCCCCGAGCTGGACTCCGCAACAAATGGGACCGGGCAGCAGGGAGACCCACCGCGCGAAGCGCCGCAGCCGCCGCCGCCGCCGCAGCCGCCGCCGAAGCCCCGAGGGAGGGAGGAAAGGAGGGAGCGAGCGAGCCAGGGAGGGGCGGGGGCAGCGGGCGGGGGAGGGGCGGGGGCCGGACCGCAGAGCCACCCCGCCCGCGCGCGGGCAGGTGGGAGCCGCCCCGCCCTCCGCGAGAAGCCCGCGGCCCTCCGCCCACCCGGAGCCCCCTCCCCTGGCGCGTGGGGCCGCCCAGGTCCCCTCCCCGCCCCCTCGGGCCCAGCGGCGGCTCGCCCCCGTGTTATGTAAACATAGAGTAAAAGGGAAAGGAAGTTCTTAAAGGAGCAGCTCTATTTTTTTTTTTTCCTCTCTCGCTTCCGTCCCCAAACTTAACAGCGCGGGCACCTCAGCCCTGGTCGCCGAGTTTTCCAGCGGTCGAAGGCTGCGCAGGATCCCCGGAAGCACGGCGGTTTAGGTTCCCAAGCCTAACTTAGTTTCCTCGGGTGAGCTAGCTGTAAATAAAGAACCTGCTGTCCGGATATGGGAGCATTTGCTTTCCCGGTGTCACCGTGTTGCGGCACACATTCGGAGGTGTTCCACACGCGCACCTGGAGCCTCCTCTTCCAAAACCCAGTCCTTTAAAGCTTGAAGAAGTCTAGAAATTTGGAGGCTCTGCCAGTTGGCACTGGATTAGAGGGAGTTTTGAAGGCGCTTGGAACACCCCTCCATTCTGCAGGATGTAGCAACCCGGTCTGTCGTCAGCAGACTTCCACGTGGTTCAAAAAAAAGTTGTGTGTGTGTGGTTTTTTTTAATCCATACTCTCTCCCCTTTCCCATACCTTCTCTCAATCCCCTAAGCAATTTAAAAGAAAAGTATTTGAGTAAACTTTTTAGTGACTATAAAGTTTCCTTTATTATCATAATTTAGCCAACACATTATGTTTGCTTTTTTATGCGTTTCTAAATAGTTACTAGGCTTTGAAATATTTTAGAGTATAATAGATTTACTGACTACTGTTTCTCATCATGCAGTATTTTACCACTTATTAAGCACTCATACTGGACACTACATATTATTTTCAGTCACTGCCTCTCAAGATTGTTAAATATTTAAATACATATTGCAAACACTATGTATAAACACTGACTGGTTGGCTATGACCCTAAGCAAAGGACTAGGGGAAAAAAAATTTCATCACAGTTAAGATAACCTTCCATTGCGCTATTCAGTACCCTTTGTCTAACATTCTCTGATAGGTTATTGCTACAGTGACATGATCTGCAGGAAATTTTACTTCAGTTAGTGACTAATTTTTTTTTTAATTGGGGCTTTAGAATTAAATTGTCTCAAAGTAACTTAAGCCACACCATTGGTAAATAAAACACACAAAAAAATTTTAAACAACTTACTTCACCTAAGTATAAAAATTCTTCAACTGCACACAGCTATCCTGCATATTTTACATATCCTCTGTAACATGTGTGTGTGTATTACTAGTTTAAACCAACAATCCTTCACTAAAGGGTTGAATGCTTTCTCATCACTAGTGTCTTGGTGTGAATTTCTGTCTGAATTTCTCTGCCTAATTAATGTAGTCTTCATCTATCTACTCTATGCTCCTACTTACCATATAGATGTGTGACTAGCAAAGATCTATCAGGATCATGCTGTGGTTATGAAGTCCCCGGTTATTATAGTACCTGGCTTTGTCATTCTAACTTCTCGAGGCTTGTTCTGTTGCTGCTACTGCTCTCTAGGCTACAATTACCCCCTCTCTCCTTCTCTCTTGGCATGCTGTGCTTTTGTGCGTTGCATTATACTGTTCTGGCTCCATTTCCTCCTTGCTGTGCTCTGCATCTGCTCTTAGGAAGATAGAAACAAACATTTATTAACCTCCTACTAAGCTTCAAACACTAGGCTGAGAGTTTCCCATAGGGTGCCCAGTCTTTGCAGGACCTCCATTCTAGCTGTCTTCGAGAACGGAGAGTTTCCCATAGAGCGACTCTGACTTCCAGAAGGCCATCTCTCTCTTTTTGCTCTCCCTGCATTTCTTTGAGCTTGTTTAAGAGTTCTTCATCAGGTCTATCTTTATCAGAGTTACTTAAAGGAAATGTTGCTTTGAATCTAGTTTTTGTAGCAGTGGAAGCTTTTTATCCTAGGCAACTCAGGGCTGGCAAACCAGTTCGGGGAATCATACACTGGAAAACCTCAGGAATGCATACAGGGACGAGGAAAGGAAATCCAAATGAGCAAAAGGGCCGAGTGAGGACTGTGGCAAATTGGTGCCATCTCAGAGGGGCATCAGTCATTCTTCTCCAGTTACTTGTTGCCATGTGACAATAACAGCTTACTTATTAAAGTCGCTAAATTTGACTTTCTTTTAAAAGTGCAAATCCTGTGTTTTATGCCAAATCTCCTAACTTTTAACTTTTGTAGGCAACTCATACAAGTTCTGTTGTTAGGTTTTAAATACAGCACAGACCCACCAAAACCATGTCTGTTTTCTAGATTGGGCCCAAGTACCCCAAATTTGCTTTTGTCTGGTTTAAAGAAAATATATAAGTGAAAGTTTAAAAAAAAAAAAAAAAAAAAACAGAAAAACAAAACAAACACCTCTCAAGGGGAATCAAATGGCAAGGCTGCGAGGGGAACAGAGTGGTGGGGCATAAATTTGATTTTTTTCAGTGTCCGTGGCTTGTGTCTCCATAAAAACCAGTTTGCACCTTTCTCTGTCTATTCCTCATTACAGTTTTCTGTTCACAACTTAAACCAATTAGAGCGTTACCCTCACCATTCCCTGCTAACATTAGGAATCTGATTGTAGCATGAATTTTTCTCTTCCTGAATGTAATTGTTTTAGTTAGTAGCTCTAGGCTGGTGGGACAATCTGGCTGTGCCATCTGCCAACCCACTGAAAGCCAGGGTGGGCTTGACTGACCTGGCTGCCAGGGCAGACCCCCACCCCTCCCCTCCCTGCTTGCCATTCCATTTGTGTCTCTCCTAAACCACTCTCCTGAAGAGAATGACCCACCCACAGTGTCCCACAGGGGGCTGATTCTGCTTCTTGGGTACCTAAGGCCATATGTTAACTTCAAAATAAAAAATGTTACGCTTCCTCTTACATTACCCCTGCCTCAATTATACCTATCTCTTTTAAGTTAGAATGAAAGGTTTACTGAAGAAGTTTATGTTTGCCTTAACCATACCTTAAATAAAATCAATCCAATAACTTCCAGTATTTCTAGAATAGTCTAATTTTTAGTCAGTCTCCATTCTACCTTAGATGTTTATGTTTCCAAAGACTAAAGAGTAAGAAGATACATTCAAAAATATATTTTATGATAAATATCTTTTTTTTTTCATGAAAATTTAGATCACATTTTTGTTTTTAAATTTTATATATACATTTGTTTTTTCCCTGATTGGGAAAGTAACTTGAGCTCCTTGTCAGAAATTTAGAAAGCATTAAAAAGGGGATATGTTTGTATCTTATTTTATTTAAACTATCCATAAGCTAATTACCCAGAAACAACCCTGGGTAACATTTTTATGTATTTCCTTCACCTTTTTTAAGTTTTTATGTGATGTGATAATACTGTGTCTAGTCACCTCTCACACAGTTTACCCCCTTTTTTCCACTTATTACATTGTGAGCAGTTTTTTCTTGTCACTAAAACTTCATTTTTGTTGTTTTGTCCTGTGTATCAACATTTATTACCCTTCCCTCCTCTTATGAAACATTGGGAAGATTTCTAACTTTTGGTCTTCTAAATAATAAACATATTTATATTAGTTATTACTGCAAGAGAACAGTTTCCTACAAGTAAAATTATTACATCAAAGGGCATGAACATTTTTAAGACCCTTTGATGCATATTTCCAAACCGTTTTTCAAAATGATAATGCCTGCCAAGTTATACTGCAGCCAGCAGTAAATGAGAGAGCCTGCCTCAGGGAACTCTCACTAGCATTTTTAAACCCTCACTAATATGACAGGTGATCATTTTTATTTGCATGTCTTTGATTGCTAGTGTGAGGTACACTCACTTTTTTAAAAAATTGGGATCTACCAATTTTTTTTAAATTTTATTTTATTTTTAAACTTTACAATATTGTATTAGTTTTGCCAAATATCGAAATGAATCCGTCACATGTATACATGTGTTCCCCATCCTGAACCCTCCTCCCTCCTCCCTCCCCATACCATCCCTCTGGGTCGTACCAGTGCACCAGCCCCAAGCATCCAGTATTGTGGGATCTACCAATTTTTTAATGAGATCCACCCTCAACAAAACTTTTAGAGTCCACAGGAGGCAGTGATCAAGACCATCCCCAAGAAAAAGAAATGCAAACAGGCAAAATGGCTGTCTGAGGAGGCCTTACAAATAGCTATGAAAAGAAAAGTGAAAGGTAAAGGAGAAAAGAAAGATATACCCATTTGAATGCAGAGTTCCAAAGAATAGCAAAGAGAGATAGGAAAGCCTTCCTCAGTAATCAGTGCAAAGAAATAGAGGAAAACAATAGAATGGAAAAGACTAGAGATCTCCTTGAGAAAATTAGAGGTACCAAGGAAATTTTTGTGCAAAGATGGATACAATAAAGGACAGAAATGGTGTGGACCTAACAGAAGCAGAAGTTATTAAAAAGAGGTGGCAAGAATACACAGAAGAACTATACAAAAAAGATCTTCACAGCCCAGATAATCACCATGGTGTGATTACTCACCTAGAGCCAGACATCCTGGAATGTGAAGTCAAGTGGGCCTTAGGAAGCATCACTATGAACAAAGCTAGTGGAGGTGATAGAATTCCAGCTGAGCTATTTCAAATCCTAAAAGATGATGCTGTGAAAGTGCTGCACTCAATACACCAGCAAATTTGGAAAACTCACCAGTGGCCACAGGACTAGAAAAGGTCCGTTTTCATTCCAATCCCAAAGAAAGGCAATGCCAAAGAATGCTCAAACTACCGCACAATTGCACTCATCTCACACACTGGTAAAATAATACTCAAAATTCTTCATGTCAGGCTTCAGTTGTATGTGAACCATGAACTTCCAGATGTTCAAGCTGGATTTAGAAAAGGCAGAGGAAACAGAGATCAAACAGAGATCCAAACATCCGATGGATCATCAAAAAAGCACGAGAGTCCAGAAAAACATCTATTTCTGCTTTATTGACTATGCCAAAGCCCTTGACTATGTGGATCACAACAAACTGTGGAAAATTCTGAAAGAGATGGGAATACCAGACTACCTGACCTGCCGCCTGAGAAATCTGTATGCAGGTCAAGAAGCAACAGTTAGAACTGGACATGGAACCACAGACTGGTTCCAAATTGGAAAAGGAGTATGTCAAGGCTGTATATTGTCATCTGGCTTATTTAACTTATATGCCGAATACATCACTAGAAATGCTAGACTGGATGAAGCATAAGCTGGAATCAAAATTGCTGGGAGAAATATCAATAAGGTCAGGTATGCAGATGATACCACAACTTATGGCAGAAAGTGAAGAACTAAAGAACTTCTTAATGAAAGTGAAAGAGGAGAGTGAGAAAGTTGGCTTAAAACTCAAGATTCAGAAAACTAAGATCATGGCATCTAGTCCCATCACTTCATGGCAAATAGATGGGGAAACAATGGAAACAGTGACAGACTTTATTTTGGGGGGCTTCAAAATCACTGCAGACAGTGACTACAGCCATGAAATTAAGACATTTGCTCCTTGGGAAAAAGTTATGACCAACCTAGACAGCATATTAAAAAGCAGAGACATAACTTTACCAACAAAGGTCTGTCTAGTCAAAGCTATGGTTTTTCCAGTAGTCATGGATGGATGTTAAGAGTTGGACTATAAAGAAAGCTGAGCACCAAAGAATTGATGCTTTTGAATGGTGGTGTTGGAGAAGACTCTTGAGAGTCCCTTGGACAGCAAGGAGATCCAATCAGTCCATCCTAAAGGAAATCAGTCCTGAATATTCATTGGAAGGACTGATGCTGAAGTTGAAACTCCAATACTTTGGCCACCTGATGCGAAGAGCTGACTCATTAGAAAAGACCCTGATGCTGGGAAAGATTGAAGGTGGGAGGAGAAGGGGACAACAGAAGATGAGATGGTTGGATGGCATCACTGACTCAATGGACATGAGTTTGAGTAAACTCCGAGAGTTGGTGATGGACAGGGAGGCCTTGTGTGCTGCAGTCCATGGGGTCACCAATTGTTAGACACAACTGAGGGACTAAACTGAACTGAACCGATAGTACTGTTAAGTATAAGCACAATACAGTACAACAGGTATCTAGAGCTTTTTTACCTGGCCTGACTGAAACTTCATACCCATTGAACAGCAACTCCCATTTCTCCCTCCCTGCCTCTCCTAGAAATTGCACTTTGTACTTGCTTAAGTTTAACAACTTTAGATGTATGTTTAATCATTCAGTATTTATCCTTCTGTGACTGGCTTATTTTTTAGCAAATTGTCCTCAGGTTTCATATGTGACATATGACAGTGTTCCTTTTCTATGGCTGAATAATATTCCATTGTATGTATATATAACTTTTTTTTTTAATCAAGTCATTCATTAGTGGATATTTAGGTTCTTTAACCTCTTGCTTATTGTGAATAAGGCTGCAATGAACATGAGAATGCAACTGTCTTTGAGATCCTGATTCTAACTATCTGAATAAATATCCAGAAGTAGGATTGCTGGACTGTATGGTAGTTCTATTTTTAATTTTTTGAGGAAGTGCCATTCTGATTTACTAACACCATTTCACATCAACAGGACACAAGGGTTCCAGTGTCTCTACATCCTTGTCAGCATTTGCTATTTTCTGTTTTTTTGATAATGAACATCTTAACAAGTGTGAAGTGGTATCACATTGTGATTTTGATTTACATTTCCCTGATGAAAATGCTGTTCAATATCTTTTCAGATATCTGTTGTATTTGCTTATCTTCTTTGGAAGCAAGGAGGCTGGCGTGCTCCCCGTGCTGGGAGGACATCTGCAAGGCCAAGGAGGACATCTGCATTGTCTGTTCATTACCTCTGCCCATTTTGAAATTGGGTTATTTAGTGTTTTTGCTATTGAGTTATAAGAGTCTTCTATATGTTTTGAATATTAACCCTTTATCAGATATATGGTTTGCAAATATTTTCTCCCTTTCTGTAGCCTGCCTATTTCCTTTGCTGTGCTGTGCCTACTTTTACTTAATGTAGTTCCACTTGTCTACTTTTGCTTTTGTTGCTGATGCTTTTTGGCATCATATCCAAGAAATCATTTCCAAAACTGATATCACAAAGATTTCCTTCTTAGCTTTCTTCCAAGAGTTTACAGTTTCATGTTTTCTGCTTGAGTCTTTAATCCATTGTGAGTTGATGTTTGTGTATGGTGTAGGGTAAGGGCCCAATTTCGTTCTTTTGCATGTGGCTATCCAGTTTTCCCCACACCATGTACTGAAGAAACCCTCCTTTCCCATTGTGTATTCTTAGAAATGTTTCAGTTTTTCGTTGAGTATGATGTTAGCTTTGGGATTTTTGTATAAGGCCATTATTATTGTGAGATAATTTCCTTTTATTCCTAGTTTGTTAAGTCTTTTTTTTTTTTTTGGTCAAGAAAGGGTACTGGGTTTTATCTATTGCTTCTTTTGCATCTGTTGAGATCATCATGAGATTTTTATCCTTTGTTCTTTTAATATGCTGTCTTACATTGGTTGGTTTTCATATGTTGAACCGTCCTTGCATCACAGGGATAAATTCCACTTGTTCATGGAATATGAGACTTTTTATGTGCTACTGGATTCATTTTTCTAGTATTTTGTTGAGGACTTTTTCATCCATATTCATCAGTAACAATGACTTGTAATCTTCTTTTCTTTTCTTGCAATATCTTCTGGCTGTGAAATCAGGGTGATACTAAACTCATCTTCTTCAATTCTGTGGAAGAGTTTGAAAAGGATTGGTATTAATTCTTCGAGTAGAATTCACCAGTGAAGACATCTGATCCTGGAATTTTCTTAGTTGGGAGGTTAATAACTGATTCAATCTCCTTCCTAAGTAATTGGCCTTTTCAGATTTTCTATTTTCCCATGATTCAATCTTGGTATGTTATATGTTTCTAGGGATTTATCCATTTCTTTTAGGTTATCCAATTTGTTGGTATACAATTATTCACAGTACTCTTGTAATCTTTTTATTTCTGTGAAAGTGGTAATAAGGTCCTTTTTCATTTCTGATTTTTTGAGTCTTTCTATTTTTTCTTAGTCTTGTTAAAGACTTGTTGATTTTGCCAATCTTTTCAAAAAGCCAACTCTTAGTTTCATTGATTATTTTTCCTGTTTTTCTATTTTCTATTGTGTTTCTTTTCTAATGTTTATTGCTTTCCCTCTGCTAACTTCAGCCTTATGTTCTTCTTTATCTAATTCCTTGATATATAGCAATAGGTTTCATATTTGAGATCCTACTTCATTTTTAATATAGGCATTTATCACTATAAAGTTGCCCCTTAGTACTGCTTTTGCTGCATCCCATAAGTTTTGGTATTTGCATTTTTTTTTTTAATAAATGTGTTTATTTACTTTTGGCTACACTGGGTCTTTGTTGCTGCCCACAGACTTTCTCTAGGTGTGGCGAGCAGGGGCTACTCTTCATTGTGGTACACAGGCTTCTCACTGCAGTGGCTTCTCTTGTTGCAGAACATGAGCTCTAGGCGTGTGTGCTCAGTAATCGTGGCACACAGGCTTAGCTGTCCCTTGACATGTGGGATCCTCCCTGACCAGGAATTGAACCTGTGTCTCCTGCATTGGCTGGTAGATTCTTTCTTTTTTCATAAATACTTTACGAACTTTATTAAGAAATGAGTTTGAGAAAATGTTTGAAGATTGCTACACTGCAAATTGTAAAACAAAATTGAGGAAAATGTTAAAATGCAGATCAAGGAAGAAGCAGATGACAAACCTGGATTAGAACATTGAGTATCATAAAGATGTCCATTTTCCCCAATTAATTTATTTTTTAATTAATTTATTTATTTTACTTGGAGGCTAATTACTTTATACTATTGTAGTGGTTTTTCCAATACATAGACATGAATCAGCCATGGGTATACATGTGTCCCCACCCTGAACCCCCTCCCACCTCCCTCCCCATCCCATCCCTCAGGGTCATCCCAGTGCACCAGCCCCAGGCACCGTGTCTCACACATCGAAGCTGGACTGGTGATCTATTTCACATATGGTAATATACATGTTACAATGGCAGGTAGATTCTTAACCACTGGACCACCAGGAAGGTCCCAGTATTTGTATTTTTGTTTTCATTTGTCTCAAGGTATTTTCTAATTTCCTTTTTGATTTCTTCTTTGTTCCTTGGATGTTCAAGAGTGTGTTGTTTAATTTCCAAATATTTGTGAGCTTTCCAACTGTATTTGCTATTGATTTCTAGTTTTAGCCCATTGTGGTCAGAAAAGATACTAGATATAAATTCAATCACCTTTAATTTGTTAAGACGTGTTTGGTGCTCTAATATGTAATCTATACTGGAGAATGTTCCATGTGCACTTGAGAAGAATCTGTATTCTGCCGCTGTTGGGTGATGGCATTCAGTCCTTTAACAGCCTTGTGGTTGGGTCCTGTTGAGCTTGTGATCAACAAAATCTTAGGTCTTTGTCAAGATAAACTGCTTTTAAGCAGAATCCATCTCACCAGGACCTGTACACTTGAATTATTAAGTAAAATATTAAATATTTATTCCTGTTTTATTTCCAATTCGTTAGGTTTAGACAATCGACTGGGCTCTTCTTCTCATTCTTTTAAAGAGGCTTTAATTATTTCAAAAAGTAACAGATACAGATAGTAAATAATTCAAATAATGGAAAAGAGTAAAAAATGTTTTAATCTTACTTTTATCCTGCAGTTCTCCTCCCTAGTGGAAACCAGTTATCATTTTTGTGTGTGTGTATCTTCCCAGCACTATTCTCTGTGTGTGTTTGTATAATCTTTTAAAAATACACAGAAATGGCAGCACGCTATGTGTCCTATTATATACCTAGCTTTTTTCACTTAACAAGGAGACCAGTAAAGTCCTCTTTCAGGAGGCTTTGAGCAGTTGACTGAATGGTAGAACAGAGTCACCTGTGCAAGATTTGAGGAAACAATATTCCATCCACAAACTGCAATAAGTGCAAAAGCCCTAAGGTAGGACTGTGCTTGGCACATACGAGGAAGAGAAAGAACTTCATGTTGCAGAGCTCACTGTGTGAGCTGGAGAGGGGTGTCAAATAAAGCTGGGGACTTCCATGGAGGTACAGTGGATAAGAATCCACCTGCCAAGGCAGGGGACATGGGTTCAATCTCTGGTCCTGGAAGATCCCACATGCTGTGGGACAACTAAGCTCATGAACTACACCTACTGAGGCCCTTGCACCTAGAGCCTGTATGCCACAAGAGAAGGCACCACAATGAGAAGTCCACACACCACAACTAGAGAATAAATATCCCCTACTCTCTTCAACTAGAGAAAGCCTGCACACAGTAACAAAGACCCAGTGCGGCCAAAAATAAACAAATAGATAGATAAATAAAGAAAAGAAAAGATAAAGCTGGAGAAGTAGGTAGGAGCCATATCATACAGGCATTGGGGTAATGACTGCTTCTCTTTGACACTGGAAATCACTGGAGAGTTGAGCAGGATTGTTGAAACAATAAGTAATAAAATCTTGTAACAATTTTACCTACATAGACATCACGAGACCATAAAAATGCAAAATCAATATACACATTTTGGAAGATACAGATAAATGACTTTGGAATAAAGAATTCAGTTTTATGTTCTTAGCCTAGGACCAGAGTTATCGCAAACAATGAAAGGCACTTGTAACAATGAGATTGTGCTGGAAAAAGGTCTCCCTGCCCTCATTCACCACTGAGACAGGGACTCCAGGAAACAGGTTGAACTGAGGCAGGAGAAAGTCATCCTCAAAGAGTAGAAAACAGGCTAGTTTACAAGACAGGGACCTCAGTTCTACATCACTTAATGTCTTTAGTTTGGGCTTCCCTAGTGGCTCATATGGGGAAAAAAAATCCACCTGCAATGCAGAAGACCTGGGTTTAATCCCTGGGTTGGGAAGATCCCTTGGAGAAGGGAATGACAACCCACTCCAGTGTTCTTCCCTGGAGAATCCCATGGACAGAGGAGCCTGGCAGTCTACAATCCATGGGGTAGCAAAGAGTTGGACACCGATGAGCGACTAACACTTTCACTTTCTAGTTAGCCCATCTGTGAACTAGGAAAAATAATTTCCTGCCTATATAGCTCATAAGGTTTTTGAGAAAATCCAATGAGATAATGTAGATGACAGTAACTAATGTACCGCAAAGTATGAGAACACATTTAGCGCTGTCATTTTTAAATAAAACTGCAGGAAGAATATTGTGGGATGGGGGTATGGAAATATTAAATAACAATGAATCAATAAATATGTGTTGAAAGCTTCCTGCACTGGCTTTGTGCAGCTCTGTAAGTAAGTTAATTTGATAAATATTTACTTAGGATCTATTATGTTAAGGCACTGTGATAGATATAGCTGGGAGTCCCAAGAGCTCATACTTTGGAGGTAAAATCCTTATCTCAGATGAGAGACAGTGAGGGAGGGTGTAGGACTCCAGTTGGCAGAGTCTCCACAATCTGTAGCTTTCCTGCTGGTTGTGAAAATTTCCAGTTGCAGCAGCTAGAAAATTGGAATACATAAAGAAGTGAACCCAAATGAGAATGCTTTCCAAACTGTAAGGTGCTATATAACAGCATGATTATGAGGGGGGCTAAAAGATCAGCTGATATCAGGAAGTTCAGTCTAACATTTTGAACTGATGTTTCATCCATCTCCAACTTGCTTATGAATGTCCATTTGAACATACGTTATTCTGAATGCATTTGTTTTCTCCTTACCTTTTCAAAATCTTTTAATTTCAGTCATTACAATCACACATGTGCAGTGACTGGGTGTGTTTAGCAGCAAAATCAGCACGTGAAGCAGAGTGACCTAGCCTCCATTACCACATGCCAGTTCACACAAAAACTCCAAGGGCATGCTGATAGACAAGCTTAGCACAGATGGAGCTGACTCCCACAGTCAACCACGGAAGTGGGAACGGGCACCTGATAACAAATAGAAGTTATCACTGCTCCACTAAGCTAAATAATAAGGCAAAGCATTTTCCATTCCTTTTGCAAGACTTTAAAACATGGTGGCAACTTAATCAGAGTAATGGGGGAATTAAACACTTTAAGATCCACAAAAATAAAGACTGTTAATTTGTAAAACATTCACCTGCCTGGTCGACTTAAGTTCCTGTTAACCTTTCTCGTTGCTTGTTCACTGGTCAATTATATGAGGGGGTCTTCCCCCTCTTTAGCTCAGTCCCTGTGTCATGATTGGCTAAAGTCAATATGACAGAAAGATGAACAGTTGATCAAACACAAGGAATGGAAAGAATCTTAACTGAACAAGCCAAATTAATTTCTTCTATGAAATTATAAACATTTTATTAAATGTTAAATGTTTTGTTATCTATACACTCTTCTATGACCAAGACAACAGATGCTGAAAGCAAGAAAAGAAAATTCTTAAAAAATCAAATCCCTTGCCATCTCCCTCCTCCTCTAGGCATTTTAAAAATCATAATCTTTCTGGCATTTATCACAGACTTACCATATGTTTTATATGATACATCATATTCAACAGAGAAGTTTCTTACACTCTATAATCTTTTTATAATAAAATCATATGACTATTAAGTTCAAAGGACTGTGGCCCTAAAGCATATTTTTTTAACTCACAATTAGAGATTTTATGAAGCGACTTTTGAGAAGAATGATGTATCAGCTGTCTTTTACTGTAAAACAAAATACCCCAAAATTTAGTGGCTTAAAACAAAAACCACTCTTGGGCAGTTAAGGGTTAGGGTCATGAAGTCCAAGCATAGCTGCTATGGGAGCAAATTTTAGAGAAGACAGCAGGTGGGCTGGGAAAACACCTCTAAATTGTCTATAACCATAATTCTGGTGGCCACAAAGCAGCAAACTTTGAGTGTAAACAAAATGTTAGAGTGTAGAAGGAGTTATCTTTAAGACTATGTGTGGGATAAGAATGAGTAAGTAGAGCAGAGCCAAAGAAGACACATTAACTGAAGCAAGCAGGGAACAGTAAATAAATAAAAGGAGATAAGGAAGAGGTGAGATCCCCGAAAGATTTGAAATATAGGATGAATAATTTAAACCTGAAGAGGAGAAGTCCTACTGAAGATTTTGAGACGGCGGGTGATCAGGTCAAAAATGTCAGGAGGGAAACTGACTTTATTTTCTGGGCTCCAAAGTTACTGCAGATGGTGATTGCAGCCATGAAATTAAAAGATGCTTGCTCCTTGGAAGGAAAGTTATGACTAACCTAGACAACGTATTAAAAAGCAGAGACATTACTTTGCCAACAAAGGTCCGTCTAGTCAAGGCTATGGTTTTTCCAGTGGTCATGTATGGATATGACAGTTGGACTATAAAGAAAGCTGAGCACAGAAGAATTGATGCTTTTGAACCGTGGTGTTGGAGAAGACTCTTGAGAGTCCCTTGGACTGCAAGGAGATCCAACCAGTCCATCGTAAAGGAGATCAGTCCTGGGTGTTCACTGGAGGAACTGATGTTGAAGCTGAAACTCCAATACTTTGGCCACCTGATGAGAAGAGCTGACTCATTTGAAAAGACCCTGATGCTGAGAAAGATTGAGGGCAGGAGGAGAAGGGGACAACAGAGGATGAGATGGTTGGATGGCATCACCGACTTGATGGACATGGGTTTGGGTGGACTCCGGGAATTGGTTATGGACAGGGAGGCCTAGTGTGCTGCGGTTCATGGGATCACAAAGAGTTGGACACGACTGAGCGAGTGAACTGAACTGAACTGAAATTGACATTCAATCATGCAAAGAAAGTGAACAGAAAGTGAACGTCTGCTATGTGCCAGCCTCTGTGCTGAGCCCTGGGATTGTTTTAATGATGTGGTTCTAGAGCATCTGAAGTGTATACACTGCTGGAGGGCTGCCTGTGCAGCTACTCCTGTGTGTTATTATAGAGAGAATGACAGCGAAGTCGAACTGCTCAGTCACAAAACAATTTTTTTAAAAAGCAAATAGAGAGGAAATCACCTTTAGAATAAAATTTCATTTTTCATCCTTTAAAACTATTCTTTAGTTTTCTTCATCTATAATTGAGGTTAAAGTATGGATACCCCTATATCTTCTTTTCAGAGGCATGACAAATGCAAAGTTTGGTTTTATGTTAGTGTTAAAGAACCAGTGTCATACATGAACTTTGTTTTGATCATATGGCTTTCAGTAAGTCTCTCTCTATGGCTTAATAATGTTGACTGAATGTTTACTATGTGCCAGGCACTGTTGTATAGGCCTTACACAAGTAAGCATTTAATCTTCATGATGACCAAATGAGATAGATACTATGATCATCATTCGCACAACATAGATGAAGAAATTGACATAAAGAGAATTTAAGTCCTCTGACCAAGGTTAAACAGATAGTAAGCCTGCAATGTGGGAGACCTGGGTTCAATTCCTGGGTTGGGAAGATCCCCTGGAGAAAGGAAAGGTACCCACTCCAGTATTCTGGCCTGGAGAATTCCATGGACTATATAGTCCATGGGGTCACAAAGAGTTGGACATGACTGAGCAACTTCTTAAAAAAAAAAAAAAAAAGGTAGTGGAACTGGACTTTAGATCCAAATATCTGGGTCCAGAGTCCATATACATGCTATGGTGTCTCTTAATCTTTCACATTTTTAAATTAAAAAATTTTAATTTACACCTATTGGCAATTTTGGCTGAATGTCCTTTAACACATCTATTCACAATAGCAGTTTTTGTCATATATACATATCCAGCATGTAAGACCATTTAACTAACCAGATGTACTTCCTTGTCCCACCGTGACTAAAACCACAGGACCAGAGATGCCTATTCACCATATGCTGTGTGGAGGAACCATCACCTGTCCTGGCCAAAGGTCTTGAGGCCATCTGAGGCACTTCGAATGCTCCCTGAGTCATCTCTCTCCTAGGGGATGCCAGTGATTAAAATCTCATTCTTCCTTACAGCCCTACTGCCTCGGCACCATACACAGGCACACCCGTCACTCAGGGTCTCCTCATTTTTAAAGAGGGACTGGCACATTTACCTTTACTTGATCACTTTTGCTCAAGCTACCAGAGTGACTACCACACACAAGCTGACAGAGTACCGTGTGGCTTGTTTCACTTCAGCGCCCATCTGATGCCCCACACCATGAACAGGTGTTCATGGCTCTGCCCAGGAACCACCCTGCTTGTTCAGGGACTGGAAAGGCATCCCGTCCATCCCCCAGTCTACACTCAAAAGACCCTGGGCTGGAAGGGCCCAGACAGCTCTGAGCAACACAAGTGTGTCATCTCTGTCTTGTGGATGGGTCACCCATCCCTAAGCACTAAGTCACCTGCTGAGTTTGCCTACATCAACCTGTGATGGGGAGGGGGAGGTCCAAACTCGCTGCTCTGGGAAAGCAGGCCAACCTGCCAAGGCTTTGCTGCCAACCCCAAATTTTCTCAAATTTCATTATTCAAAGGATCGATGTCAGTATCATGAACATCATTATCAAGTTTCATTGTCTAAGGTAAGTTGGCTGTCCTTGGCCATTTTATATGAACCCAGGATAAGATAGTGTTGACATGAGATCTTTTGAATTACAAGAAACAGAAAGCCACTCATGACACTTTAGGGAAGGGAGATTTTTCTGCAAGTCTCCACATGGATTAAAATTCGCAGTGGGAATGTACACACTGCTGTATTTAAAATGAATAACCACAAAGGACCTACTATATAGCACAGGGAACTCTGCTCAATGTTATGTGGAAGCCTGGATGGGAGAGGACTGGGGAGAGAATGGATACATGTATACATACGGCTGAGTCCCTTCACTGTTCACCTGAAACTAACACTGTTAACTGACCATACCCCAATACAAAATTAAAGTATTTTTTTTAAATGGCAGTAGGGCAGATCTAGGGGCCAGGGGCTCTCCATCCCCCAGAAGATGCCTGACGTGTTGCTGTTCTCCTCTTTCGCTATCTCTAGGTGGTTTTTCTTAGCTGAGTCATATTTTCTTCCCTCTGACTTTTGCAGAGCATGTTGGAAATGAAGTCTCTCTATGTTAAAATGATTCAACCTCTGCTCCTAATACTTCCTGAATTCCTTCACTTGGCATGTTTTAGTCCACATTCCTAAGAGAAGGAATACAATTAGCTCAACACGTGTTTTGAATATTGGCTCTTCAGTCACAGATCAGTTTCAGGCTGGGTCTTTTCCCCTGGTCCACTCAGTTGTGATGATGAGGACAAATCATATGGTAGGAAAACGAGCCAATGGCTCTTTCTTTCTCTCCTTCAAGTAGACGTTGCTTCACCAGAAGCTATTGTGGGCTGGCAACTACTTTAAATATGTCTAGTGTAGATGGGCTGTACTGAGTACTTAGTTACTCAATCACATCCAACACTTTGTGACCCCATGGACTGTAGCCCACCAGGCTCCTCTGTCCATGGGGATTCTCCAGGCAAGAATACAGGACCGGGTTGCCATGCCCTCCTCCAGGGGATCTTCTTGTCCCAGGGATCAAACCCAAGTCTCCTGCATTGCAGGTGGATTCTTTACTGTTTGAGCCACCAGGGAAGCCAAAGAATACTGGAGTGGGTAGCCTATCCCTTCTCCAGGGGATCTTCCAGACCCACGGACTGAACCCAGGTCTCCCTCATTGCAGGCAGATTCTTTACCAGCTGAGCCACAAGGGAAACCCAAGAATACTGGAGTGGGTAGCTTATCTCTTCACCAGCAGATCTTCCTGACCCAGGAATTGAACCAGGGTCTCCTGCATTGCAGGTAGATTTTTTACCAGCTGAGCTACCGGGGAAGGCCATAGATGGGCTATCTGGGGCTGAACTGAAGCAAGCTCTTGGTAAGAGGCTATTAACATTATACATTTTTTACAATTAAATTAAAATAACACCATTTAAGGATTTTTTTTAGTTGTTCAAATTTATAGTCATTTTTAGACAGTCTTTATTTTAATCTTTAAGACGTAAGATTATCCACAACTTCCAAAGTTAATTCTTCAATAAAATCATGTGTTATTTTTGAAAAAAGCAGATTTTTAAATGAGTAAATTATCAAAGAAAGGTTCAAGACTGCTTATGATCTCTTTCATCTTCTTAAGCTTCAAAAAGTATCCTTAGCTTTTTCAATCTTTTCCCTGGAGTTTAATTTCCACTATCTTTAACTTCATTTTAATTTAGGCCAAATGATCATTACAAATGAAACTACCAGAAGCAATGAGAAATGTTTGAAGAATTTATCTTTGTTAATTGGCCTCCAACTTAGGACCTACAAGGTCAGGGTTCACAAAATTATCCTCTAAAGATAATTTGTGGTGGAGAAATAGCACATTCAGAGATAAAGACGTATTTTAGCAATAAAAAAACGAAGTAGTATTACGTACAAAGGATGAGAATGAATTTTTATCATTTTTATTTTATATGTTCTCATGACAGTTAATTGAAACAGAAGTCTCTCCCTTCAAAACCAGATTTTTAGAAACTTCACATTCTTGATATATCCATCATTCTCTCTTGCTCACACCACATTTTTGAAGAACATATTTGCTAAGCAGCCCTAAAAACATATGATCCATCCCCTTGGTAACTAAACCAAGAGTGGGCAATTGACTCAGGCAAGGCCACTCAAATTCTTCTAGGAACTTTGGAAATTGAAAGACAGGGACTAAATTAAATGACACTTTAGGCTCCAGAGCCATCTTTGTATAGTAGCTCAGTCGTGTCTGACTCTTTGTGACCCCACGCTCTGTAGCCTGCCAGGCTTTTCTAGCCATGGGATTTTCCAGGCAAGAATACTGGAGCGGATTACCATTTCCTTCTCTAGGGGATGATCTTAATCCCTGTCTACTGTACAATGTCATGAACCTCCATCCATAGTTCTTTAGGCACTCTGTCTATCAGATCTAGTCCCTTAAATCTATTTCTCACTTCCACTGTATAGTCATAAGGGATTTATTTAGGTCATACCTGAATGGTCTAGTGGTTTTCCCTACTTTCTTCAATTTAAGTCTGAATTTGGCAATAAGGAGTTCATGATCTGAGCCACAGTCAGCTCCCGGTCTTGTTTTTGCTGACTGTATAGAGCTTCTCCATCTTTGGTTGCAAATAATCAATCTGATTTCGGTGTTGACCATCTGGTGATGTCCATGTGTAGAGTCTTCTCTTGTGTTATTGGAAGAGGGTGTTTGCTATGACCAGTGAATTCTCTTGGCAAAATTCTATTAGCCTTTGCCCTGCTTCATTCCATACTCCAAGGCCAAATTTGCCTCTTACTCCAGGTGTTTCTTGACTTCCTACTTTTGCCTTCCAGTCCCCTATAATGAAAAGGACATCTTTTTTGGGTGTTAGTTCTAGAAGGTCTTGTAGGTCTTCATAGAACTGTTCAACTTCAGCTTCTTCAGAGTTACTGGTTGGGGCATAGGCTTGGATCACCGTGATATTGAATGGTTTGCCTTGGAAATGAACAGAGACCATTCTGTCATTTTTGAGATTGCATCCAAGTACTGCACTTCAAACTCTTTTGTTGACCATGATGGCTACTCCATTTCTTCTACGGGATTCCTGCCCACAGTAGTAGATATAATGGTCATCTGAGTTAAATTCACCCATTCCAGTCCATTTTAGTCCACTGATTCCTAGAGTGTCGATGTTCACTCTTGCCATCTCCTGTTTGACCACTTCCAATTTGCCTTGATTCATGGACCTAACATTCCAGATTCCTATGCAATATTGCTCTTTACAGCATCGGACCTTGCCTCTATCACCAGTCACATCCACAACTGGGTATTGTTTTTGCTTTGGCTCCATCCCTTCATTCTTTCTTGAGTTATTTCTCCACTGATCTCCAGTTGCATATTGGGCACTTACCGACCTGGGGAGTTCCTCTTTCAGTATCCTATCATTTTGCTTGTTCATACTGTTCATGGGGTTCTCAAGGCAAGAATACTACTGAAGTGGTTTGCCATTCCCTTCTCCAGTGGACCACATTCTGTCAGACCTCTCCACCATGACCCGTCGATCTTGGGTGGCCCCACAAGGCATGGCTTAGTTTCAATGAGTTAGATAAGCCTGTGGTCCATATGATCAGATTGGCTGGTTTTCTTTTTTGTTTTTTAATTTTTTTTTTTTTTTTGGTTTTCTGTGATTATGGTTTCAGTGTGTCTGCCCTCTGATGCCCTCTCACAACACCTACCGTCTTACTTGGGTTTCTCTTACCTTGGACGTGGGATATCTCTTCACGCTGCTCTAGCAAAGCACAGTCACAGTTCCTTACCTTGAATGAGTCGCCCCTCCTGACCTTGAATGTGGAGTAGCTCCTCTCAGCTGTCCTGTGCCTGCGCAGCCGCTGCTCCTTGGACCTGGGGTTGCTCCTCTCGTCCACTGCCCCTGACCTCAGCTGTCTGAGGAGGCCTTACAAATAGCTCTGAAAAGAAGATAAGCAAAAAGCAAAGGAGAAAAGGAAAGATATAAGCATCTGAATGCAGAGTTCCAAAGAATAGCAAAGAGAGATCAGAAAGCCTTCCTCAGCGATCAATGCAAAGAAATAAAGGAAAACAACAGAATGGGAAAGAACAGAGATCTCTTCAAGAAAATTAGAGATACCAAGAGAACACTTCATGTAAAGATGGGCTCGATAAAGGACAGAAATGGTATGGACCTAACAGAAGCAAAAGATATTAAGAAGAGGTGGCAGAAATACACAGAAGAACTGTACAAAAAAAGATCTTCATGACCAAGATAATCACGATGGTGTGATCACTGACCTAGAGCCAGACATCCTGGAATGTGAAGTCAAGTGGGCCTTAGGAAGCATCACTATGAACAAAGCTAGTGGAGGTGATGGAATTCCAGTTGAGCTATTTCAAATCCTGAAAGATGATGCTGTGAAAGTGCTGTAATCAATATGCTAGCAAATTTGGAAAACTCAGCAGTGGCCACAGGACTGGAAAAGGTCAGTTTTCATTCCAATCCCAAAGAAAGGCAATGCCAAAGAATGCTAAAACTACCACACGATTGCACTCATCTCACATGCTAGTAAAGTAATGCTCAAAATTCTCCAAGCCAGGCTTCAGCAATACGTGAACTGTGAACTTCCAGATGTTCAGTTGGTTTTAGAAAAGCCAGAGGAACCAGAGATCAAATTGCTAACATCTGTTGGATCATGGAAAAAGCAAGAGAGTTCCATAAAAACATCTATTTCTGCTTTATTGACTATGCCAAAGCCTTTGACTGTGTGGATCACAAGAAACTGTGGAAAATTCTGAAAGAGATGGGAATACCAGACCACCTGACGTGCCTCTTGAGAAACCTGTATGCAGGTCAGGAAGTAACAGTTAGAACTGGACATGGAACAACAGACTGGTTCCAAATAGGAAAAGGAATTCGTCAAGGCTGTATATTGTCACCCTGCTTATTTAACTTATATGCAGAGTACATCATGAGAAATGCTGGACTGGAAGAAGCACAAGCTGGAATCAAGATTGGTGGGAGAAATATTAATCACCTCAGATATGCAGATGACACCACCCTTATGGCAGAAAGTGAAGAGGAACTAAAAAGCCTCTTGAGGAAAGTGAAAGAGGAGAGTGAAAACGTTGGCTTAAAGCTCAACATTCAGAAAACGAAGATCATGGCATCCGGTCCCATCACTTCATGGAAAATAGATGGGGAAACAGTGGAAACAGTGTCAGACTTTATTTTTTTGGGCTCCAAAATCACTGCAGATGGTGAGTGCAGCCATGAAATTAAAAGACGCTTACTCCTTGGAAGGAAAGTTATGACCAACCTAGATAGCATATTGAAAAGCAGAGACGTTACTTTGCCAAGAAAGGTCCGTCTAGTCAAGGCTATGGTTTTTCCTGTGGTCATGTATGGATGTGAGAGTTGGACTGTGAAGAAAGCTGAGCATCAAATAATTAATGCTTTTGAAGTGTGGTGTTGAAGACTCTTGAGAGTCCCTTGGACTGCAAGGAGATCCAGCCAGTCCATTCTAAAGGAGATCAGTCCTGGGTGTTCATTGGAAGGACTGATGTTGAAGCTGAAACTCCAATATTTTGGCCACCTCATGTGAAGAGTTGACTCATTGGAAAAGACCCTGATGCTGGGAGGGATTGCGGGCAGGAGGAGAAGGGGAGGACAGAGGATGAGATGGCTGCATGGTATCACTGACTTAATGGACATGAGTTTGGGTACTCTGGGAGTTGGTGATGGACAGGCATGCTGCGATTCATGGGGTCGCAAAGAGTTGGACACAACTGAGCGACTGAACTGAACTGAACTCTCTAGGGGATCCTCCTGACCCAGAGATCAAACCCAAGTCTCTTGCATCAGCAGGCGGATTCTTTACTGCTGAACCATCAGGGAAGCCCCCCAGAGCCATAACGTCATACCAAACTAGTAATAGAATTGACTTTATGGCCAAAATTAAAACATAGCTAAATGCAAATTTAGATACAGGTAAAGTCATGGCATCTGGTCCCATCACTTCATGGGAAATAGATTTGGAAACAGTGGAAACAGTGTCAGACTTTATTTTTTTGGGGCTCCAAAATCACTACAGATGGTGACTGTAGCCATGAAATTAAAAGACACTTACTCCTTGGAAGGAAAGTTATGGCCAACCTAGATAGCATATTGAAAAGCAGAGACATTACTTTGCCAACAAAGGTCCATCTAGTCAAGGTTATGGCTTTTCCTGTGGTCATGTATGGATGTGAGAGTTGGACTGTGAAGAAAGTTGAGCACTAAAGAATTGATGCTTTTGAAGTGTGGTGTTGGAGAAGACTCTTGAGAGTCCCTTGGACTGCAAGGAGATCCAACCAGTCTATTCTGAAGGAGATCAGCCCTGGGATTTCTTTGGAAGGAATGATGCTAAAGCTGAAACTCCAGTACTTTGGCCACCTCATGCGAAGAGTTGACTCATTGGAAAAGACTCTGATGCTAGGAGGGATTAGGGGTAGGAGGAGAAGGGGACGACAGAGGACGAGATGGCTGGATGGCATCACTGACTCGATGGAGGTGAGTCTGAGTGAACTCCGGGAGTTGGTGATGGACAGGGAGGCCTGGCGTGCTGCGATTCATGGGGTCGCAAAGAGTCGGACACAACTGAGCGACTAAACTGAACTGAACTGAACTGAAAGTTATGGGGAAGTGGACCCTAAGGTGTCTATAGAAGTTGGTTTCCACAGGAAAATGAAGTTGACATGCAAAGAGAAGAGAAGACAATGTTATGAGACAAACAAGAGAAATGATCTGCCTGAAGGTGTTGGAGTTCTCATGAGCCACCAGTTGTATCATTAGATTCATAGGATTTCCTCAGACTCTTACAATAAATTCCTCTTTATTTCAACTAGCTTGAGTATTCCTTTTCTTTGTGATGAGATTAAGAAAATTCTGTTTCTTGTGTGCATATTTTAAACTGCAGTTAGTATGCCCGAATGACAGAAGGGACAGAAGGGATGGTCTCCACTACTGATGCTCCCTAACGAAAGTGGAAGGCAAACACCAAAGTGTACTTATCTTAAGTATTTGCAAAGACCAGCTGTTTCATCCAGGATGGACCTTGATGAGTAACTTCTATAACTGAAATGGAACTTAATAGAAAAGCTTTTCCTAATAAAATGGATGAATCAGGCATTGCAATCCTTCAACATATTATATTCAGTGTCCACTCTATCTGCTAAGTACTGTGAACAGTCCTGGAGCCCTCAAGATTAGGTGAGCTATAAATAAAGTTTCCAGTGGGACCATGAGTAAGTCACAGTTATTATAGAATATGCCTTAGTCCACTGAAAGCTGAGGATGGTTTCGAATGGACAGCACTGGCCTGGAGACTTGAGGGGTTTGAACTGCACATAAAAAAAAAAAAAAAAAATTCAGCCCTTTCTTGCTTGGGTTTTTCTGACAAGGGATTACAAATTTAAACAAAGTCCTGTGAGCAAGTTTCTGAGACAATCCAGAACAAGTGAGTAGACCTCTATTTAAAATGTACTATGTGCTGGGCACTAAACTTACACTAAGATGAAAAGAGCTTAGCTTCTTGTACTATAAAGTGATCTAAGCTAAACACATCCAAACGACTTTTATATCCTGATAAGAAATATCGTCCATACACTAGATTCCTCTTTGTACTGATGCCTGGATGTTGTGTTGGTGGGTTGTGTAACCATAAGACCTTTGTGAGTTCTTCTTCTCCTATCATTAGTTTAAATTCTATCCCATTAAAAACAGATATGATTCCAAATAATGTCAATACAACTTGATAAGAGCATTAATAGCTGAAAGCCCTCAACTCACCTTGTGAATTAAGTCTAGCATAGTCCACTAAGCATGGTGTCAGTATTCAAGCAATGATATATTTGGGACCATTTTTGTTGTTGAAGGAAAAGGCTGACAACGTAACCCTCTGAATCCACACATCACAAGTGAGCTAAAACACCAGTTGTTGGCACCGGAAACAAGTCAAAAGAGCAATCTGGCACAAGGGCTGAAGCCGTGGGTCACATTGATGGAATACAGAGGAGTGTATACATATCTCTGGATCCTAAAATCAAATAACCCCTTTCTCCCATGACAGCTCATGGAACGCACTTAGAATCAACTGAGGGCCTGAGCAGAGTTGGAATTGGAGACTAAAAGGAAGAAGCACAAGATGAGAAAATATTTAGAAAGCATCTTACAGATAGCATCATCCCTTAGTGCTTCATAATCACAATGTTACGGGTGAGTGCCTATCAAATTATAGCCGAGGACCAAGGAAAGCACAGACCTTTTCAGAGCAGTTACTGCTCACTTAATGGTCTGATGGGACAAAGGATAAATTCTTGAGAATGTCAGGTATTCAATAAGTCATTTTCTTAGAGAGGAAAGACCTTCTAGAATTTAGGCTTATTACCCAGATAAAAGTCATGGGTCATGTCCAGAAGGAATTTGCAAAGTCAAGCTCAAATGTTGCAATATTAGTTCCCAAAGCTCCTTAGTCAAACCAAAGCACTTTAGCTGCTCTGGATCGCTCATTTATGTTCCCCAAATGCCATACTACTGAGAAGCAAAAGACTCCACAGTGAATTATTCTGAATGGATCCTTACACAAAAACCCTAAGAATAGGTAGACTGTAGCTATGGAAAAATGAAAAGACCAGGTAAAGTTGAACAAATAAATTGATTAATCTGGTTTTGAATCCCAGGGCCACTATTTGGCAGCTCTATGACTTTGGGAAAGTTATTGAACACCTCTGAACCTCAATTCTCTCTTTTGAGAAATGGCAGTAATAACACTTACCTCATAGGGTCATTGTAAGAATTAAGAGAGGTAACATGCAGAGCATTATAGCTAGCATGTAGTGGATAATCAATAAAGATCAGTCCCTATTCTCTAGTACAGCCTAGAAATGAATGTCCATTTGCAGTTTACTTTTCATTGTGCTTTACCTATTTTTCCCATTGGAATGGACTGGCAGTCCAGAATAGTGGTTAAAGCACACAGCAAGTGCAGCTAAATTGCCAGGGCTCAAAGTCTGATTTTATTGATCGCTAACTCTATAACTTTGGGCTCATTACTTAACCTGTTTGTAACCCAGTTTCCACGGAGGATGAACTGAATTAATACAGAACCTTGGAACAGTGTCTGGCACATAGTGAACACTATAAGATTTCATTACTATCATTATCACTACTGTTGTTATCTGTAACCTGAATAAAATATTTATCCCTCCTTGAAATAAGGAGCTTATTTCAACTAAGTTTTTCCTGCCAGTTGTCAACTCATGTTATGAATAATGCACATTTTGAATCACTTTGGCATTTTTCTCTTCTTGTGGAAGATTCTATCTTTCCAAAGACAACTACAGCAATAGCTGCCATCTCACACGCTCCTGTACAAAGTGACCTGTCCTTCTCCATCAACAGGTGGTATCCACTGCCCCTCGAATCTGGGTGGGCTTTGGATTGCTTTAGCCAGTGGAGTGTGGTGGGAGTGACACTATGGGTTAGAACAAGTGATTTAGTGTCTGCCTTGTCTAGCAGAATGCTTGCATATAGAGCCCTGGAGCTGCCAAGCTGTGAGGAAGCCAAGCACGTGTAGGTGCTCTGGTCAGCAGTCCTGCTCTTCAAGTCATCCTAGTCCAGGTGCCAGATATGGGAGTGAAGCAGCCTCCAGAATTCGGAATCATCCCCAACTTTTAAAACTTCCTGGCTGAGACCTCCAACATTGTAGACCAGAATTAACACATTCCTTTTGTGCCCTATACAAACTCCTGACCAACAAAACCCATAAGCATATTAAAAATGGCTGTTATTTTAAGCTGCTATATTTTGATGCAATTTATTATGCAGCAGCAGTAGTAAATGGAACACTGTCTTTCAAGGAGAAATTTCCATTATTTTAAACTTTTCTGGAGTTAACATGTGAAAAAAATTGTTTGGTTAACAGAAAATATGGCCCTCTTTATAATAAGCCATGGGAGTAACCTAGAATGTACATTTAAAATTCTATTTTTCTTTTGTGAGTTGATGGGCAGGCCATGGGACTCATCTTTATGTATTACATGCCAAAAAAGTTCACATGGTCCTCCTCCTCCAATACATATACAATTATTTTTCTAGAACTGGAGTTTCCAAGAAGAAATTCTTTTTTTTTTTTGTTAATTGGAGCAGCAAAGTCTCTCTGGTGTTTCCTAACTCTGAAATAAAAGTCATTTAGAAATGTTCAAACAGCTGTATTTAATTATCACTGTGCATTTTAAATAGCAAGCGGTCTCAGATTCAAAATTATTCAGTGACTTGTAAAAGTGGTAGAAGGGTCTCGATCAACTCACATTTATCATGTATTTGAATTCCTCTTAGCCAGCTATGCTGCTCCCTTCCCAGCATGACTATGAAGATTCCAGCCTTACAATTCCAGAGTTGTAATACCTGTGGCCAGGGAAAGACCCAAGACACCCGAAGACAGGGTATGCTCTGTGTTAAATAAGGACATGGAATCCCATTTCTTAAAGGAAGCTTTCCTGAGAACAACCATCTGTCCTCTGTCCTGCTTTTTTTTTTTTTTTCCAGGCTATCCTGATTTCAAAGCTGAAAGTCTAGTAAGAGCTGACCTGAAACATTTCCATACTGTCAGCTCGCACCGCCTTCTTGCAGGCAGCTCCGCTCTGTCTCGCCGGTGTTTGTGGGAGGCTGTATGCTGACAGCGGGGGACACACAAGGCCAGGGTGCTGAGCCATGACGGAACTGAACCTGCCACATCGTCTGAAAATTCAGCTTCACTTCTTAGGTCTTTGAGCCCTCCTTCCTTGTGAGAAACTTCTTTTTGTCTGGACGCCTCCCTGGTTCCTTCTACTGTGCCAACTGCTGCTCAAGGAACCCCCTAGAGCTGTGGGTTATAGTTTGCTGTTAGAGGCATCTGGATTTGATTTCTAGAGCTTCCACCTACCACCTATATAACTTCGGGCAAGTTAATGAAATTCTCCGGTTGTCAGTTTCTTAACCTTGAAAGTGCAGACAATAATATACCCACCTTGCACGATTCTTGTCAGAACTAAAGAAAAATAATGCAACATAAGCATGTGAAAGAGTGCTTATGATGGAACTGAATGTTCACTGCATCTTAGCTGTGATTTAGAATAAATGAGTGTGTATCACAGGTATTAGAACAAGGAAGAGCTACAGAGTCCAGATTGCTCTTCCTAAGCTGGCCTCTGGAATTCAGTTATTCCAGGAGTGCTAGGAAGAGGCAGATTGTTGAAGTCAATAAAAATACCCTCAGAGATCACCTAAGGCTCTGCTGGCAGAGAGGTAGAAACGGGACTTAAAGACAAGTAAGTAAGGACTTATCATACTTTGCCAAGGTAAGGTCCCTAATGGGGTGAAGAATTACTGGTTTAAGACAAAACTAAAATTAAAAACATACATGTACCTCTATATTCATAAAAGAACTGTTTATAATAGCCAGGATGTCAAAACAACCTAAATGCCCATCAACACATAAATGGACAAAGAGGATGTGGTATGTGGTGTTGGAGAAGACTCTTGACAGTCCCTTGGACTACAAGGAGATCCAACCAGTCAACCTAAAGGAAATCAGTCCTGAATGTTCATTGCAAAGACTTGAAGCTGAAACTCCAATACTTTGGCCACCTGATGTGAAGAGCTGACTCATTTGAAAAGACCCTGATGCTGGGAAAGATTGAAGGCAGGAGGAGAAGGGGACAACAGAGGATGAGATGATTGGATGCATCACTGACTCAATGGACATGAGTTTGAGTAGACTCCGGGAGTTGGTGATGGACAGGAAAGCCTGGCGTGCTGCAGTCCATGGGGTCACAAAGAGTCAGACACGACTGAGTGACTGAAATGAACTGAACTGAATATATCACACACAGTAGAATACTCCTCAGTGATAAAAAAGAATAAAATACTGTCATTTGCAGCAACAAGGATGGGCCTAGAGACTGTCATACTAAGTCAGACAGAAAAAGACAAATACCATATGATATCACTTGTATGTGGAATATAAAATACGGCACAAGGGAATATATCTGTGAAACAGAAACAAACTCACAGACATAGAGAACAGACTTGCAGTTGCCAAGGGAGAGAGGAAGTGAAGGGAGGGAAGGACTGGGAGTTTGGGATTAGCAGATACAGACTATAATAAATAGGATGGATGAATAATAAGGTCCTACTGTAGAGCACAGGTTATCCTGTGATAAAGCATAATGGAACAGTATATGAAAAAGAATGGACATGTAAGTATAACTGAATCACTCTGCTGTCCAGCAGAAATGAATACACCATTGTAAATCAACTATGCTTCAATAACTTCTTTAAAAAAGGAACTACTGGTTTAAGAGATGCTATATGTTCGCTGCAGCTCTCAGCAGGATTAGGTAGTGACAGCGAGGTGCTAACAGAGAGCATCTACCCAACAGCCTGGAGAATCCATATCCACCCTTGCTTCCTCTTCATCACAATGAGGAACTCCCCTGAGAATTTAATAGTATATGTGCACAATCATTCCACAGGGGTTGGCCACAGGGGTTGGCTACCTGATTCAAAGTCATGCTTGTTCTTTAGGGAGACCAGTGTAGCTCACTTCATGTTTATGTAACAGGCCAGACCTAAGACTCAAGTATGCAGCTGTCTCAATGCAGCACAGAAGCAACCACCAGAGCCCTGGGAAAGACCATAAGGAGGGTGACATTTGTCTTTAAGTCTCATCCCCTTTGCTCCCACTAAGGCCCCTCCCTCAAAGCCAGGAGACGCTGTCTCTGCTCTTATCACCAGCACCACGAGTGGGAGTTTGCTCTCCTCTTCCCTTCACCAAAATGTCCCCAGTGCCAAGACGGTTCTGCTTTGGTTTTCAATAAAGCAACACTCTCATCCCTCTTTATATACAGTTGTTATTTGATTCACCTAATTCTCAGTGAGCTATGAATGATCTAAATCTTCACAGACATCCAATGCAGTGGGCTAAACTTTGTCTCCCCAAAAGGTATGCCCTTTCATACCCCAAAAGATACGCCATTTCATGCAAAGGGATGCCATTTCATGCAAAGATGGGCACAAAAAAGGACAGAAAGACATGGACCCAACAGAAGCAGAAGATATTAAGAAGAGGTGGTAAGAATACACAGAAGAACTCAACAAAAAAGATCTTCATGACCTGGATAACCACGATGGTGTGATCACTCACCTAGAGACAGACATCCTGGAATGTGAAGTCAAGTGGGCCTTAGGAAGCATCACTACGAACAAAGCTAGTGGACGTGATGGAATTCCAGCTGAGCTATTTCAAATCCTAAAAGATGATGTTGTGAAAGTGCTGCACTCAATATGCCAGTAAATGTGGAAAACTGAGCAGTGGCCACAGGACTGGAAAAGGTCAGTTTTCATGCCAATCTCAAAGAAGGTCAATGCCAAAGAATGTTGAAACCACCGCAACATTGCACTCATCTCACCTGCTAACAAGGTAATGCTCAAAATTCTTCAAGCTAGGCTTCAACAGTATGTGAACTGAGAACTTTCAGACGTTCCAGCTGCTTTTAGAAAAGGCAGAGGAACCAGAGAGCAGATTGCCAATATGCATGGGATCATAGAAAAAGCAAGAGAATTCCAGAAAAACATCTACTTCTGCTTCATTGACTATGCTAAAGCCCTTGACTGTGTGGATCACAACAAACTGGAAAATTCTTAAAGAGATGGGAATCCCAGACCACCTTACCCACCTCCTGCAAAACCTACATGCAGGTCAAGAAGAAACAGTTAGACTGGACATGGAACCACAGACTGGTTGCAAATTAGGAAAGGAGTTACGTATATTGTCACCCTGCTTATTTAACTTATATGCAAAGTACATCATGAGAAATGCTGAGCTGAAGGAACACAAGCTGGAATCAAGTTTGCCTGGAGAAATATCAACAGCCTCAGATATGCAGATGACACCACTGTAAAGGCAGAAAGTGAAGAGGAACTAAAGAGCCTCTTGATGAAGTTGAAAGAGGAGAGTGAAAAAGCTGGCTTAAAACTCAACATGCAAAAAACCTAAGATCATGGCATCTGGTCCCATCACTTCATGGCAAATCTATGGGGAAACAATAAACAGTGACAGATGTTATTTTCTTGGGCTCCAAAATCACTGTGACTGCGGCCATGAAATTAAAAGACGCTTGCTCCTTGGAAGAAAAGCTATGACAAAAGCCTAGATAGCGTATTAAAAAGCAGAGACATTACTTTGCCAACAAAGGTCCATCTAGTCAAAGCTATGGTTTTTCCAGCAGTCATTTATGGATATGAGGGCTGGACCATAAAGAAAGCTGAGTGCCGAAGAAGTGATGCCTTCAAACTGTGGTGTTTGAGAACCTTGGACTGCAAAGTGATGAGACCAGTCAATTCTAAAGGAAATAAGTCCTGAATATTCATTGGAAGGACTGATGCTGAAGCCAAAGCTCCAATACTTTGGCCATCTGATGCAAAGAGCTGATTCATTGAAAAAGACCCTGGAGCTGGTAAAGATGGAAGGCAGGAGGAGAAGGGGACGACAGAGGATGAGATGGTTGGATGGCATCACCAACTCAGTGGACATGAGTTTCAGCAAGCTCTGGGAGATGGTGAAGGACAGAGAAGCCTGGCAGGCTGCAGTCTGTCTGTGGGGTCCCAAAGAGTTGGACATGACTGAGCAACTGAACAACAGCAAAAGATTTGTCCAACTCCTAAACCCCAGGACCAGTGCATGTGACCTTCTTTCAAAAAAGGGTCTTTGTAGATATAATTAAGTGAGGGATCTTGAGATGACATCACCCTGGATTAACTGAGTGAGCCCTGAATCCAATGGTGTCCTGATAAGAAGACAGAAGGACAGAAGGAGGAGAAGTCAGAAACACAAAAGAGCATGACACGTGAAGATAGAGACTGGAGCAACACAGCCAAGCCTCATGCCTAGAGCTGTTGGAGAAGCAAGGAGAGATTCTCCCTCAGTGCCTTCAGAGGGAACATGGCCTGCTGACACCTCAGTTTGGGGTTTCTGGCCTCCAGAACTGAGAGAAACTAAATTTCTGTTACTTGAGGCCACCAGTTTGTGATTAGTTCTTACAGCAGCCCCAGGAAATGAGACCACCCAGTAACCCCAACTACCACAAGCCTAGGAGCCTGCTGAGCATGAAGTACTTTCCTATCCCTCATTTCAGTGAATCTTCCCAAGAAGTTCAGAGTAGAGGCCTGATGTCACCTTGACTAATGAAGAGCCTGCAGCTCAGAAAGGTTGAGTTCCTTGCCCTGGTCACAAAGCTGGAACTAAAACAGTTACTTCTGTGCCTTTCTACTCAACCATATTTTTTGTGTGTGTGGTTTTGCTACTTTTCTTTCCATGTTCCTTTGTCCAGGGTCAACTGATACCCAATCCCAGCACTACTTTAATTTGTAAGCAAAGACTTGTGTTATTGTTCAGTCGCTCAGTCATGTCCAACTCTTTGTGACTCCATGGACTGCAGCATGCTAGGCTTCCCTGTCCTCCATCATCTCCCAGAGCTTGCTGAAACTCATGTCCACTGAGTCAGTGATGCCATCCAACCATCTCATCCTCTGTCATCCCCTTCTCCTGCCTTCCATCTTTCCCAGCTCCAGGGTCTTTTCTGATGAGCAGGTACTTTGCATCATGTGGCCAAAGTATTGGAGCTTGACCTTCAGCACCAGTCCTTCCAATGAATATTCAGGACTGATTTCCTTTAGAATGGACTGGTTTGATCTCCTTGCAGTCCAAGGGACTCTCAAGAGTCTTCTCCAAAATCATAGGTCAAAAGCATCAATTCTTCAGCACTCAGCCTTTTTTATCATCCAACTGTCACATCCATACATGACTATTGGAAAAACCATAGCTTTGACTATACAGACTTTTGTTGACAAAGTAATGTCTCTGCTTTTAAATACGCTATCTAGGCTTTTGTCATAGCTTTTCTTCCAAGGAGCAAGCGTCTTTTAATTTCATGGCCGCAGTCACAGTGATTTTGGAGCCCAAGAAAATAACATCTGTCACTGTTTATTGTTTCCCCATAGATTTGCCATGAAGTGATGGGACCAGATGCCATGATCTTAGTTTTTTGCATGTTGAGTTTTAAGCCAGCTTTTTCACTCTCCTCTTTCAACTTCATCAAGAGGCTCTTTAGTTCCTCTTCACTTTCTGCCTTTACAGTGGTGTCATCTGCATATCTGAAGCTGTTGATATTTCTCCAGGCAAACTTGATTCCAGCTTGTGTTCCTTCAGCTCAGCATTTCTCATGATGTACTTTGCATATAAGTTAAATAAGCAGGGTGACAATATACATAACTCCTTTCCTAATTTGCAACCAGTCTGTGGTTCCATGTCCAGTCTAACTGTTTCTTCTTGACCTGCATGTAGGTTTTGCAGGAGGTGGGTAAGGTGGTCTGGGATTCCCATCTCTTTAAGAATTTTCCAGTTTGTTGTGATCCACACAGTCAAGGGCTTTAGCATAGTCAATGAAGCAGAAGTAGATGTTTTTCTGGAATTCTCTTGCTTTTTCTATGATCCCATGCATATTGGCAATCTGCTCTCTGGTTCCTCTGCCTTTTCTAAAAGCAGCTGGAACGTCTGAAAGTTCTCAGTTCACATACTGTTGAAGCCTAGCTTGAAGAATTTTGAGCATTACCTTGTTAGAGGGTGAGATGAGTGCAATGTTGCGGTGGTTTCAACATTCTTTGGCATTGACCTTCTTTGAGATTGGCATGAAAACTGACCTTTTCCAGACCTGTGGCCACTGCTCAGTTTTCCACATTTACTGGCATATTGAGTGCAGCACTTTCACAACATCATCTTTTAGGATTTGAAATAGCTCAGCTGGAATTCCATCACGTCCACTAGCTTTGTTCATAGTGATGCTTCCTAAGGCCCACTTGACTTCACATTCCAGGATGTCTGTCTCTAGGTGAGTGATCACACCATCGTGGTTATCCAGGTCATGAAGATCTTTTTTGTTGAGTTCTTCTGTGTATTCTTACCACCTCTTCTTAATATCTTCTGCTTCTGTTGGGTCCATGTCTTTCTGTCCTTTATTGTGCCCATCTTTACATGAAATGTTCCCTTGGTATCTCTAATTTTCTTTAAGAGATGCCTAGTCTTTCCCCACTTTAGAAGTGCTATTATTTCCATCATTATCATCTGTGCTTAAGCATATTTTTATATTAAATGATATTATCAAATTTTGGTCACAGCTCCTCATCCCCTAATTTTCAATAGTAATTATACTTGCAGCTGCATACTTCAATATGTCCCTGAAATGTTCTTGTTCTAGTGGATTCACTGGAATCCCCCTTAAATTTTCCATAGCAACCAGTAGCTGGGATCAGCTCACACTCTCATAATTTATAGAGGCTCCAGGCAGCTAAGATATCAGCAACAAGCCATCACTTTTGCCTTCTCGTGCTCATCATTCTCATCTACCTCTCTGGAGCTTCGTAAATGTTGTGGCATCTTGTAACGCTGAGAGGTGCTGACGTTGGCACATAGTTAAAGAGTTGCTCCCCTGTATATAGCACTGTACTCCAGTTGCTATAGAAATAGGCCAGAAAATCTAACTCGAGAGTCTTATGTCTCACATATTCAAATTTAGATGAACTGTGACGTGGCTGCAAAAAAATTATGCTATCTTCCATGTGATGGAAATGCAAACCTGCAGTTTCATTTGGCTCTTGTAACTGATAAAGCTGTCAAGTAAAGACAGAAGAACTCATCTGTCCGTTCCATTTTATTTTCTCTGGACTTGATAGAGCTTCATTTATAGTGAACACTTAGTCCTGGGTGTTCTCACTCTCCTGGAACTTAATGGACTGGGGGGGAAGTATAGAAAAGGGAGGGTGACATGGCACACTTTTTTAGTGCTTGAGATGACATACAATTTTTCTTTTCCTAATCTTATTTCCCATAAATAGAATTCACCTGGAGACCGGTCACAACTGAGACTGTTCAGTCCAAAAGGTAGTACAGTTGAGACTAGAGTCTAAAATAAGTCTTAAGATTCACAGAGGGATAAAATAAAGCACCCAAACTAACCACTGAGTGTTGAGAGAGAAATAGGCAGAATGCTGTATTCTGATTGCCCTTATGTTGAGCCAAGCTTTCTTAGTTTTTCTTGAAAAGAAATTGAAAATCAATCCAGTACACCCACCACTCTAGCTTTTGTTACTGTAAAGCGTGTATTCAGCTTGCATGTGGTATTGCTAAGAACAGAGCCATTGAGAAATGCTACATTTAGCACTGGATGGGGAGTAGAGAGAGAAGAGAAAGGAGAGCATAAAAACTTTTAGATCTCACAAAAGTATTCAAAATAGCATTTTCCCCTTTAACTAATGACTAGAGGAATCTGTACTTGAGAAAACACTTGAATTACAAGTTGAATTACAAATCCTGTGTTGTAATATTTGAAGGGGAAATTGAGTTAGATCAGAATAGTAAGTGATTTGCATCTTATTACTTGGCAGGGATTTGCACCTTAGCATTTACAGTCACTTGGTTGAGGGGGCAGGCATTTTGAGTGCCCAGGTTACATACCTCAACCAGGAAGATGCTCAAATGTTACAACAGGAAGGGTGTCATTGAGAATTGGCTGGGAGCTTGGGGATGCTAACTAAGGAAGTAGAGAGGCCATAAAACTTATCTTTGGATCTATTTTCTATGAAGAAGGAAGAGGATCCCATTGTGTGAGCTCCTAATTGCACAGGGGAAGGAAATGACAGCTAAGAGTTTGAGAGGATAGCATAAGGAATTTAAGTTGGTTGTTAAACAAAGAAAATTTCTCACAGAAAGCTGCAGATGTTATTTAAAAGACTAAAGCTTTGCCCATAGCAGCCATCTTGGCTACCCCTTCCTGTCAATTTTATTCTTACAAAATAGAGCAGCAGTGTTCTATCAAGAGGCAGCAAAAGATAGAGGCTAAGTACTTTTACTTTGTAATCAAGTAGATGGAGGTTCAACTCTTATATCTGCTGCTTGACAACTGGTTAAGCCAAGCAAGTTATTTAACCTTCCTAAGTTTTAGTTTCTTCTGCTGTAAAATGTGAACAATAATAACAATATGTACTACCCAGGGTTTTGGTGAGAACTAAATAAAATAACAAATATTAAATGCCTAGAACATAGTAAACACTCAGTAAATATTAGCTAGTATTGTGGCCACCATTATTATTACTTCAATAGAAGCAAAAGAATAACCTCAACTAATTCCCTCTTTTCGTTCATATCCCATGCCAGTAGGGTATAATAACTAATCATCGTAACTAGTCTAATCATACGGTCACTGTCTTGTCTCTATTTCAAGTTCTTCACTGCAAATGTCTCCTAAGGCTGCCCACACATTTCATTCTTGTGTTGGTCTCTGACCTAGTGTGACAATATTAACCTAACCTGCAGCATTCTGCAACACTTCACTGGAGCAATATCAGCTTGGGCTTCACATCTCCAGGAACCTGCTACCATTTCACTGTTAATCTGCGGTTTCTTTCAGGTCTTAGGGCTTTCAAAATTGGATATGGTCAATTTCATTACTAGTGGTCTGTAGAGTCAATTTTTAAATCATTAATCTTTGTAAACTCAAAGGTACACCTATCAGCAAAGGTTCTTGCAGAATTTTCATTATGCTGGGCTACAGAGTGAATGGATATGCAAGCAAAATCCTTCTCATAGCAATACGATTAGAACAACATAATTAACAGAGAAATAGTTACTTGCTGCAAGTAGCATCAGACTCTTGCATTCTTACTGGATTTTTTTTTTTTTTAATGTTGCTGGAAATGACTTGCTGGGCATTATTAGCTTCCAGCTAAAGAGGGTTACACATGAAAGCTCCAAGAAAAAGCCAAAAAGTGATTAGGTGGCACAAGAATAATAAAATAAACACATAAGTACACAAATGCATACATACATGGATACATACATACATAAAGGGATCAGATACTTCTCTGCTCTGTCCTTTACGAAAAGGGAGGAAAAATTAAAAAGATCATGCTGTATGCTAGAAATTAACAAAACACTGTCAATCAACTATATGTACTTCAGTAAAATAATTTTTTTTAATGAAAAAGATCTGTTACCTTGCTTACTCACTTATTTTTTGGAATCTATACACAGGATCTGAGAAAATTTGCATGCTATTGTTCTTAGTGTGTTTATCTTTCTGTTTGCTTACTTTTTTCTGGTTTTTAATCCCAGGTAACTGTGATTACACAGGAAAACGTGAGCAATTGCTGCCTGACTAAAAAAAGTAAATACACAACATAGAAACAAGAGGAAATGAGTTTCCCAGGTCAGAAACCGCTATAAGAACAGAGAGAGTCTCCTGGCATTTTCTCCAAGAAAAGTCAGTCTCCAATAAATCAGCTTTTGGAGGCATGGCTCCTGTATAGCTGTAAAAGAGGAACAGAGGCAGATGGAATATAGGGAAACTACTTGACCCTGCAGAGCTAAGTTTAAATCTCCTTTTCTAAAGTATTTTCCACAGATTCAGGGTTTGAGGGAGAATCAGCTTAACAAAAGAAATGGAGAATCAACTCAAACTGGCAGGCTTTTAATACCAGCCTCAAGACAAAAACATCATGGAGGAACATCCTCTGTACATTAAGACAACAACAAAATAATTGCAACGATGAGAATAAAAATTTGTGTAGTTCATTTTCCCATGAAAGACCAAATAGGAGTTCCCTGTGAAAGAATAGCCTTTGCGTAAAATTTGTTCATCATTATTTTCAGAGCAGATGGGGCCAGAATCAGCTCAAGCTTCTCACGACAGACACCAGCCAAATTTGCCACTAATTAGCAATGCCCCACACTGTTAAATGGCCTGTGCCTTCCATTTGCAGGCCATAGCCTTGGTGACCCACAACACGCCACCTGAGACCAGGACTCCACCATCTCTGCCCATCAATCGTCCTGCCTGGGCTACCCTGTCAATGGCTGAGAATGTGCAGGGTAACAAAGGAAACCAGAGGAGGCTCTACCTTTTACTTATTTCCCATTTTAACATTTCCCCCCCCAAATTCCAATTTCTCAAAGCTCATCGGCCAAGGAAATAAAAGTATGTTTTGTCTCACTACCTATTTTCTCTCCTTAGAATTTACTGATGCATCTGTCTCACAAAAAAGAAATGGGAAGGATATTTTTCTCTTAAAATAAGGAAAAGGGGAAACTTCTTTTTTTTTTCCTGTGTCCACATGATAATTTTCAAAGTGTATATATGTATTTGTAATTTCTTTTAGGTTATTTGGGGAGAGGATATCTGGTCAACACTTTAGGTGGGCAAAATAGACTTGCATGGCTGGCAGCAGCTGCCTGACGTTCCTTTTTCATCAGCTGTGGATCCTGCTTGATGGATCCTTAGGAATTGGGTCCTTCAAGGCTCATCTCGACCACAGAGGCCCTTGGCCCTTCCATGTGACCCCAAGATATTACTGGCTTTGTTAAGTCCATGAAGACAAAACTATGCTTTTAAAACCCCTTTTTCAGATGTACCACCATCAAGAGAAACATTTCAGCAAATCCAAAAGTACCACAAAGGGGTAACTGTTCTGGTCATAAAATCTGATTCTCCTTCAGATTGTATATGAATGTGTGTGTGATGATCAGGAAAACTTTACACTTATACTTTATCTTCACAGCAGTATCCAATATTTAGAAGTTTTTCCTGCAACAGTATATTCAAAGTAAAAGTGAATAACCTGTTGTGTTCCATTAGGGTGATCCTAGAATGAGCCTTATGTTATCTCCTATATTATTTTGTGTTATCTCTTAAATTAAAAATCCCACACTACATCTAACTAGCCTCTGGGATTAAAATCTTAGATTTCTAATATGTGATATTTTAAAGGAAAGATTGGTTATCTCCATCTCTGAAAACATGAAGATAAGCATCTTCCAGCATTATTATAGTTTTTTTCTGTCTTTATAGTTTTCAACTCATAAGAGCAAAAGCAAATATTTAAGATAAATTGAGTAATAATAGTTAACATTTACTGAGCAATTGAGTCTGAAGCTATGCTAAAATCTTTATGCCCAGTACCTTATTTAATTCTCAAGACAATGCTGTGTTAGAGATTAATATTACCATCATGTTAGATATGATAAAACTGGAGATCAGAGAGATTTAGTAACTTGCATAAAGTCACATAGGCATCTGAACACTTAACCACAACACTCACCTGTCTATCTTTGACAGATGCAAATAATTGTACCTCTGGAACTTTTCAAGGAAAAGCTTGCTTTGGATGCATTTTCTAGTCCCATTGTGAATAAATAAAGGGCTACACTGGCATGCCTCGGCAACCTCTTCCCAAGAGTTCTGTATACAGGAACAGAGACACAGCCAGAGATGAGTCTCTTTTGGAGAGCAGCTGGTTCTGGTTGTTGAAAACTTTGGAATTAACTGGAGCAGTTGCTTCTGAGACTTCATTGTTAGTCTAACTTTTCTGTGGTGGTTCTGGTGGTAAATATCCTGGGATAAAATTTAGCAATCTCACAAACCAAAAATGGCAAAATTTTAAAGCAGGCAAACAGTTTGCAAGGAAAATAACGTGAACTTCTAACCTTAGGATTTTTCATTCTTTTCTGTTCTTTAATCTCCACATAAAGGATGGTTTTGTGTCATTTTAAATCCAGAAGCATCACAATGAAGGCAGGAAAAAAATAAAGACTTTTTTGACAGTACAGACTTTGATTTCTATTTCCAATACAAATTATTGGGGGAAAGATGCTGATTTGGCTAACAAGAGCTCACTTAGCTATTTTAGCAGATGTATGGGTTCCCCCCTCCTGAATCTTTAAAACAACTATGCTACTGTTTTCTCCTCAATGTCCCGAAAAATTAAGTTCCTGAAATGAGATAAAGGTCGGCCACCAACACAGACTCAGAAATCTCTTTCCTATCTCCCTTCAGGCAGTTAAAATTTTCCTTCTTTATTGAAATGCACTCGGTAAAGGTATAAACAAATTGTAAGAGACCATTTATTTAACCATCTGACAGCTTAACCAAATCTCCTTGTAGCCGAGCTTCCATTATAAGATTCTGTTCTCATATGTCACAGAGGGAAATTCATATTCATAGGAGAGTGGAATCTCTTGTGAAAACCTGTCACGTTGATGGTACATCCTCTGCAGTTAAACTGTTTACAGGACTTGTAGGGGCTCAGCTACATTACCATATTCAAGCTGAGTATCAACCATCTCCTTCATCTTGGGACTCTTGGTGTTGAATAAAATAATAGAGCTGATTCTTCATGCAAATACTACCAGTGACTATGGGCCACTTAGCATAGATGGCTTTTCTTGCCATAAGGAGCATCAGTATTGGAAACCCTGCTTTCTGCCAAGAATTCCGGAGTTATCCTGTCATGAGCTATTAATTCAGGAATCAGTCTTCTCGTTGGCAGCTAACCACCAAACCCACAGAGTTGTGTTTAATTTGTTCTTGGAAGATAGACTGAGTTCTCCCCCTTGAGCCATGCGAGAAGGATGCCTCACTGCAGAGCCCCAGAAAAGGTCCACACCAAAGCTTGTGAAAGACACAGCACATTTCACGGCTGTTAGTGGCCTGGCTGATCTGTTCCAGGCAGCACTACCCGAAAGCCAGGACAAGATAAACACTGACGACTGCACAGGCTCTCAAGGGAGATTTGACTCTCCTCTGCAGGCTCAGAGCTTTCTATTAACAAAAGTTAACATCATCTCTCAATGGCCAGCTCATTGGTTCAGACGAAGGATGTGTTGTTCTCTTGGCAGCTAGAGAGGTAATAGCAGCAGTGGCAAGACCTGATGCCTCGATTTTTCTTAGGAAATGTCTACATTAGGCCAGTCCCCTCTCTTGCTGAGACCGGGCCAGTTTTGGTTAGGGGATCCACTTCTACTCATGTCTAGTCCAGAAGGGCTAAACAGGGTTTCAGTCCAGGTCCTAGGATAGAGCTTATGTGTGCGTACATGTGTGGTAAGTCACTTGGGTTGTGTCCAACTGTTTGCAACCCCATGGACTATAGCCCACTAGGCTCCTCTGTCCATGGGATTCTCCAGGCAAGAATGCTGGAGTGGGTTTCCCTGTCCTCCTCCAGGGGATTTTCCTGATCCAGGGATTGAACCCATGTCTCTTACATTCCCTGCATTGGCAGGTGGGTTCTTTACCTGGGAAGCCCAGGATAGAGCATATATCTAGGCCTAAATCAATCAATATACTGTATTTCTCCTGATCACAGAAATTGGTTTAGGATGTTTAGGTGTGAATCACTGGATATATAAAAGCTTTGCTATTTTCTGTTTAATTCAAACTTGGAAGGATATAGCCTTGGGGACTGCTGGAAGAGACTCTATGACTGTAATACTTAAGGCTTGAGATTAGACCTGGTATGGAGAAAGCTGATATCAGTAATCAGTATATAATGCCATCATGTAAGCCTGATCAAGCCACACCTGAAGTACATGCCCTTTCAGACTTTACTTTTCATTCACATTTTCACATGGGCTGATTTGAGTTATGTCATCTATCATACATAATAAAAATTTTTGTTGATCAGTCGCTAAGTTGTGTCTGACTCTTTGCAGCCCCAAGGACTGCAGTATACTAGGCTTTTCTGTCCTTCACTATCTCCCAGAGTTTGCTCAAATTCATATCCATTGAGTCAGTGAAGCTATCTAACCATCTCATCCTCTACTACCCCCCTCTTCTTTTGCCTGCAATCTTTTCCAGCATCAGAGTCTTTTCCAGTGAGTCAGCTCTTTGCATGAGGTGGCCAAGTATCAGAGCTTCAGCATCAGCATCAGCCCTTCCAATGAATATTCAGGATTAATTTTCTTTAGGATTGACTGGTTTGATCTCCTTGCTGTCCAAGGGACTCTCAAGAACTTCTCCAGCACCACAATTTGAAAGCATCAATTCTTTGGCTCTCAGCCTTCCATATGGTCCAACTCTCATATCTGTACATGACTACTGGAACAACCATACCTTTGACTATATGGATGTTTGTTGGCAAAGTGATGGCTTTGCTTTTTAATATGCTGTCTAGATTTATCATAACTTTCCTTCCAAGGAGCAAGTGTCTTTTAATTTCATGACTACAGTCACTATCTGCTGTGATTTTGGAGGCCAAGAAAATAAAATCTGTCACTGCTTCTATTTTTTCCCCTTCTATTTGCCATGAAGTGATGGAAACTGGATGCTATGATCTTAGGTTTCTGAATGTTGAATTTTAAGCCAGTTTTTTTCCCTCTCCTCTTTCACCCTTATCAAGAGGCAAAATAATCATAACTAATATAGCTTTAAGAATTACTTTCCTTTAAAAACACTCAAGGGACAGTTATCTAAGTACTTTATGTATTAGCATAGTCAAATTTGCTCTTCACTAGAGTTTTCTCTTTTCCTAAAAATATTTTGGGGAAAATAACATTCTAAACACAGCTTATCAAAGTAATGTGTATGTGTTAGTCATTCAGTCATGTCCGACTCTTTGTGACTCCGTGGACTGCAGCCCGCCAGGCTGTGGGGAATAGTAATAATCAAAGCTTTGCATGAAAAAAGTGTTTTAGTTTACCAAGTAGTTTCAGAAATAACTCATTTGAGCATCTTAAGCAAATGATGAACCATAGAGGACAAATTTTGTCTTATTTTACAGGAAAAAGGGTTAGTTGATACCATGTTCAAGGAATAGAAATTGATCTCAGTGACCATACTGTATTATGGATGCAGACATTGTAGTTCCAAAAAGTCAAGAAACTTACCTAACTTCACAAGCTAGTCATTTAATGAATATTTTGAAGAAAAAAGTTTGAATTTCTTTATAACTTCAGCTACTACATCGTATTTATTATCCATAAATCTCTTGTACCTGGTGCTTAAAGTATAACTTTATTCCTCAAAAAAAAAAAAAAAAAGAGGCCATGCTTCTCTCATACAAAAAGAAACATTCAGTCTAATTCAGTTCACGTTTCTGAGCCCTGGAAATGTGATTGGGTCACAAGCGTGACAGAACAGATTTTCCCATCCACATCCATAACCATAACTGAGATCGTAACGTGGTGCCTTTCCTCACTGCCTAGAGATATTATTCCATCGCTTTGATATTATAAATCGTGAAGGAACGATGCCACTCTGCCCAGGAGTCCTCGCTTGGTATACGTGACCATCACAGGTTTATTCTTAATATTCGAGCCGTAAAGCTAGTTCTTCACTGGCAGCAGGAAGAAGCTCTCTGGAGGGAGTCCTGCCATCAGCATGCAGCTAAGAAAATGTTACCTCTGATTATCTCCCTCTCCAAGACCATGGGTTCGGTTTATACTGGGTGATATTTCTGAAGTGAAGTGTTAGTCATTCAGTTGTGTCTGATGCTTTGTGACCCCATGGACTGTAGCCTGCCAGGCTCCTCTGACCATGGAATTCTCCAGGCCTGACTACCAGAATTGGTAGCCATTCCCTTCTCCAGGGGATCTTCCTGACCCAGTGATCAAACCCAGGTCTCCTGCATTGCAGGCTGATTCTTTACCATCTGAACTACTAGGGGTGATAGCATTGGCATGAGTGTAAATACTCCAGAACACTAGATTTCTGCCATCTTTTCTCCAAACACCTTTTTAAAAATTTAACCACTATTTCTTTTGCTATTCAAATACATTCGATTAGTAAAATCCATTCATTCAAACTTTCAGTAGATGCTATTATTTTCCAAAAGCTGAGGTAATATTGTGAAAAACACTCCAGAAAATTCTCCACTCCTATGGGACATACAATTTTGGAAGTCATCAGCACAAAGATGGTACTTAACGTCTTAAGACTGGAAACATTTACCAAAAGAGTGAATGTAATTAAAAAGCGAAACACCCAAGGGTTGAGCTCTGGGGACATCCAACATTTAGTGTTTGGAGAAATGAAGAAGACTTTGACCAGTGAGGTAGGAGGAACACCAGGAGAATCTGGACACCAGAAGAAGAAAGTGTCTCCAGGAGGAAAGGGGGACTGACTTGGTCAAAGGCTGCTTGTAGGTCAATCAAGCTGAGATCTAAGAGGTTACATTAGAGTTTGCCAGCTTGTAGCTCAATGGTGGCCTTGAGCAAAGTCAGGGGAGGAGTGGGGCTCAAATAATGCCTTGAGTGAGTTCAGAAGAGAGGGAGAGAGAAGCAACTGGAGGTTGCAACAGCAGATGCCTATTTCCCTGAGGTTTTTCTCTAAAGGGAAAGAGAAAAATAGAGTATAACCAGAAGAGGAAGTGGATTATTTTTAAGTGGCTCAGCATAACAACATGTTTGTGTACTGGAGGGAATGATTCTGTTGAGAGGGGAGATTTGAAGGTGTAGGGGATGGGGGAATTGCTGGAGAAGACATCCTTAGACGGGGCTGAAGGGATGATGTAGTGCCCCGGTGGAGACACAGGCCACAGGCAGGCGCAAAGTCACGTTGTCACAGCCTCAGGAGGGAAGGCAGGTGGGTTGGCAGATGTAAGGTAGTGCCTTGGGATAGGTCTCCTCTGATCCTTTCCATTTTCCTGCTGAAGTAGTGTGTGCTTCTAGCAAAAAGGTTACTTCTCAACATTTCTATAAAGCTCAGGAATGTCAATGTTGAGAATTTTGTGGCTGGGAAATCTGACAAAGGTTGTGCTTCTCTTCTTAGTTTATGCCAAACTTTTCACACTCCGAAGAAGAGGCTCTCCTATGTTAAGACTAGGCCTGTCTTTCTGGAAACAAATTCATGACAAGTGGCTCAGATGGTTCCATGGAAGCCTCACACACCCGATTCTGTCACTCCCTAGGGGAAGAGACACGAAACCTTGATTTCATGAGTGCCTGCCTTTTCTCTTCTCCAAGAGGCTCCCCCTCTCTGTCCAATCTCCTTTCAGATGTTCAGGAGAACATGCTCTGGAGATGGCCGTGGTAATTAGCAGACCAAAAAGAAATCCCAGGGGAATCCCAGGCAGGTGCCTGCATCTCCACGGAATCCCCAGGTTTTCAATGGACTTGGCCCTGATCATTTCTTCCTCTGCTTAACAAAAATATTTTCTACCATTAAAAAAAGAGATGCTTAAATCTCTGAGAGGGGGCCTGATAGAACTCTGATGGATGTAATCAATATATCCTTTTCCATTACTTAGAATCTGAGATTTTCCAGGCAGGTGGGAAAAGGAGCAGAAAACGGATGGGTGACCTTACCCCATCCTGACAGCTCTGTATGGCAGGTGTTGTTATCTCCAGTGTATAGATGGGATTCAGAGACAGTAAGTAACTTGCCCAAAGCCAGGCACTGGTAAGGAGAGGACTCAGACTTTAATCCTGGTCTCTCGGGGCTCGGGGTCACACTCTTCTCACTCTACTTCACTCCACAGTCAATTAGGAAGGCAAGTGCTGTGTCAGGACAATGAGAAAGGATTCTCCTCTGTCCCTCGCTGGATCCCCAGGCAATTCAGAAACTCCCACTTCAAACCTTTGTACTGTGCAGCTTATGCTACAAAGGACCTTTTATTACAACACTGGCATTCAGAACCTTGTCTTCTGCCAAGGTAACTTTTCATTTGCCATTCATCCTCTGGTATACAGATGCCCAAACCACTAGGTTATTGTTTGCATAGCCAAAAAAGCCAGTAAGGGAAGAAGTCTAGGCACTCAAATGGAATGTGAATCTGATTTTTTTTTTTTGTCTTTGGGATTCCTTACTTTCAAAAACATTTTCCATCTAACCCCATGGTGGTGGTGTTTGCCTGCTATGCATTCTCTGTCCCAAATATACTCCTTAGGCATTCCAAGGGGACATTTGTGACTTTTTACAGATCATCTTTTTCGAGCACATGATCTACAGTGGCCAAGCTATTTTCTATTTGCAGAGTTCCCGGCTCATTTCATCAGCACCGCTGTAGGAAGATGGAGGCCGTTCTCAGCCAACTTCCTCAGTTGCTCCACTCCGGGCAGCAGATCTGCTCAATGCTCACCCTGTCCCCCCTTCTCTTATCTCAGAGGCAGGAAGCAATCTTTCCACAATAATCTTTTTCCATGTGTCCTTGATCCCACTTCCTCCCATCTCCCTGGGAATCTCCTCTCACATTTTCAAGCTCATATTCAAGGTAATTTCTAAATAGCTCCCATTAAAAGAAAAAAAAAAAATCCTTCCCATTTTCTTAAGTTACTGCCCCATTTCTAAAGTTTTACTGCCAAACTTTTAAGAAGAAATGCTAAATCTGACACCTTTACTTTCTTCGATTGCAACCTGTCCCGACTGTTCTACTGCAGTTTCCCCATCACCACAGTCAACGGCGTGCTTTACATCTCCATTCGATTCAGCATTTGTAGAGTTAAGAGTATTGGCATCAGTTGGACCTGGATACAAGTCCTAACTTGAGTTTTCATACAATTCCTGGCGCATGGTAAAGAGTCCACAAATGTTAGTTGTTATTCTCCTCATGACTATTATTAGCCATCCCTTCTTTTAGAAATTCTTTCATCCCTTAGCTTCCCGGCCACTGAGCTCTTGATTCTCCTTCAGTCGCTGATGGTTTTCTCTAAGCCCCCTCACTGGCCTTTCTTAACCATCAGCAGTCTCCTAGATGCTGCCTTTCACTTTTTCCTTCTCCTATTGTGTCCTTCCCCTCAGCAATCTGACTCTCCCACCGCCCTCCCTCTGCCTTGGGTGATGGGTACATCTCTAACCCCCTGCACTGTTCTGATTAGCTGGAGGCCTCCTCACTCTCCCTCCTCTAGTGGAGGCCCATCCTTAATGCCACTTTCTCCACGAAGCCTTCCAGTCTCATCCATCCTTGGTCAGAATTGAACTCTTCCTTGGATGCTTCTCTTTTAAAAAGATTCCCATTTCTGAACTTATTATTATATGCATTATTACTTTGAACTCTGGTTGGGTGTGTGTATTTCTAACTCCCTCATTAGACTGTAAGCTCTATAGGTCAAGAACTATATTTTACTCACCCTGTTACCTGCTAACGTGGTATATCTCTCTGGGTAGGCTGGACCCATTTGAACTGACAAGGAAGGATAAGTAGGGTCTGCTGAGTATTTAGAGACTCAAGCACCTTCCAAAGTCAGCCCTAAGTTATGGGATGGCTCAGGAAAGGCAGGAGGCATGAGTGTTAAAGAGAAAGCAAAGGAGGAGAGCACAGAAATGAACTACATGGTGCGAGGGTGGAGTGATGGGGCTTACAGCACCTGGGTTGAGGAGAAGGGCAGGAGTGGCCAGGAGTGCTTAGGGAATCAGTGAACCAGAGAGTCAGCAGGAAGATGGGAGTGCGGGTGACAGAAGAGAGGGCAGTCTCAGTCCTGTCCCATGGCTTTGAGCCTTTTTTTCTCTCATGTAGATTCCAGGCCCAAGGAGAATAAAATAAATCTCACAACAGTACTTGGAAGCTTATTATTTATCAAGATTTGGATGATCGTCAAACATGAAGAAAAGGATTTTGTTGTTTCATATGTACTCTTTAAATATTAAAGTGAACAAATGTCTTTAAATGCAAAGAGAAAATATACAAGATTCTCCTTTAGTTTTCCTGATGAAACATAAATAAGATACACTGACCACATTGACGATCAACATGTATTGAATAAATTTTTAAATGGTCAGATGAGAAATAGTGATAAATTATATATAATTATATATTTGCACCTCTTTGCTTTACTTGTCTTTGTACCAAAAGGTTGGGGGATGGGGAGCAATACATTACATTGCATTCATTTTTAATATTAGTTTCCCTCACTTCCCCCCATTCCTCTTTGCATGAATAGTGTATGTTATAGGTAATTAAGCTGAAATCCCACAGGCTGCTTTCCTAATGTGATCATTTAAACACAGGCCAGATGCTAACACAAACACTACTTGTACAAGAACTTCTCCACTCTTGAGAGTCCTCCTAGAATGTTCCATGGACAGTTTTAGAATTTTTATTTTTGAAAACTGGCATACAAGACATTTTCCACAACAGAAAAGAAACCAACAACACCCTATTTGCAGCAGAAGAAAACACCATTGAGATGAGGTCTTAAAAACACATTTGGATGATGGCAGATCACAAGACACTTGGCTCTGGAATCAAGATATCAGGTTTCCATCAAAAATATATAGACGGGATATGAATAAACCCTCCTGAAAACTCACGCTTCTCTACTGGCTTGGGATTCAGAGTGGGGATCAGTAACACTCACAGATGACTCCAGAGAAACAAGAATCCCACCTGCAGACAGATGAGAAGGAGGAATTTTCCTTGAGTGCTTTGCTTGAGACACGTCAGAAACAAAATAGTCTATCACATCTTTCTAACAACATCGGCTGGTACTCTCTTGCCAACAACTCAATTGGTTCAGAATGTTAAACTTAGAGAATTGCATCATCTACCTCAGAAGGCTACAGGCTCACTCCTGCCTAACCAGTGGGAAAATGAAGACATGAAATTCAGTGGTGTCCTAGAGTCAGCAGCCCATCCAATTTTACTTTGTCTTTGAACCCCTTGCAGAAGACAGCACAATCGGGTAGCTATAAAGGACATGTTTTCAATCTATCCTCAATCAGAAATATTCCATTGTGCCATCTAGATCTACTCTCCACTCTGCTCTGTTCCACTCCATGCAACAAGGGCTGCCCAGTACAGACTGTACCAACTGGGCCTGATTAATGGAGCACACTGGCAGGAGATTGAGGGGGTGAGAAGAGGGAGGCCTGGGTATTTATTTCCCAGTCCCACCCGCTGCCAGATTGCAAGGGTTTGGCTGCTGCACCACCAAAGGCCACAGGTCCTTTCAAATGCCCTCTCCATATGGCCACTCTGTCTGGATTCTTCAAACCAATTGTACTTCAGGCCTGGGAGTGGCAAAGCAGAGCAAGCATCCCTGTATTAAACATCCCCAAAGTTACCAGTTCGAGTGTTCCATCCGTGCTGACCATGTGTGAGTCCACAGTGGTCGATTACTGATGGCTTTCCCCAGTGATGTTGCACTGAAGACCGGCACACGGATCATAGTAACAAGTGCTGTCACTCCATGGTGCTGTCGCCCTTGGGCATGAAAGCAAGGGAAAAACCAGGAAAAAATTCCATGTTTCCCCTTCCTGCCATAGATGTTTATCATAGTAGGTAAAGGCTGGGCCACAGGTAACTTCATTCTAGCATCAGGTCTTTGATTTTAAAATTTAGTTGAGGCTTATTGGTGATTTCCATTTTCATGTTGCATATATTCAAATGTTAATGCCAATATCAAGAAAGGGAATTATTTTCAAGTACAATAATATTTTAAACTTTAAAACCACGTTGTCTTATAGAACTTAAAACCAGTAGATGATAGTTTTAAAATTGATTCAGTTTTTGTTCCATAGTCTGTCCCTGTTTTTGTGTTTTTTCTCCAGTCTTCCCATGTATATAACAACAAGATCTTTATTTCTTTAGTAATCAGTAATCTGATTTCTTTAGTAAACTCTTAATTTCCCACTTGAAGCCATTTAATCCTCTTTAAGAGGGCAAGTGTGTCCTAGAAACTAGAGCAAATAATACAGTATACCAATCAAATTCTTTTCCTTTAAGTAAAACTCAACTTTTTTGTGCTTAAATTTGTCTTTTGGCAAAATGAATGACAATGAGTTACTGCCTCTGCACTTTAACAGCCTGAGTTACAAAAAGCTGACGATACCTCCATGCTCCTGTTGATCCCAGGTTTACTACAGAAAGATTTCATTCTTATACCATGAAACACGGTGCCTTCTAACACACAGATGCAGCAGAAGATTGTCTCAAAAATAATTCTTTAATATTAAAATATATTTGACTACAAATGAAATAAAAGGAAATGCATTCATCTGTATATGAGATGTAAATACAGATTTCTTTCTTAATGAAAATGTGTTCTTGAGCTATCAGCATCTTTCAGCCAATTGTTAGATGAGCTTATGGTCTTAACTGTCAAGACTCTGCCTAGATGACTTATTATTATTTTTTTTTTAACATTGAAATAAAACTTTTTACTGTCTGAAAGGCAGAACAGATATTTGGATCACCGGAAAAAAAAAACCAGGACTACAGAGCTTGGTGGGTGTGATTATGTGTCTTTCCTATTCGCTATACATCTAGAATGCATCATTCATTCAAAAGCATTTATGAATAAACAGTTAATAATACAGTATAAAGCATTATTATTATGGTTTTGACCGTAAGCTGTGAGAACACAGATAATGTAGCAGTTAGTTCTAGAGCTTGGGGTGGAGGAAGGAGGGGAAACTCATGCTTATGTTGGGCATTGAAGGATGGGTAAGTGTTCACCAGACAGGTAGGTGAAGAAGGCATTCTAGGCAGAAAAAACAGCACATGAAGGCCCCAAAGTGTGAGAACTGATGTGACCTGGGGATAGAGATAGAGCTTATTGACTTTATCCTATGGGCAATGGGGAGCCTTTAAATGAATTTGACGGAGAGAAAGGACATAATCACATTTTATTTTTTAAAGATTATGTTGTTTGAAATTTGGATGAATGGGAGAAGGCTTGGAAACCATATATAGAGTCAAAGGTAAAAATTGGGTAAGAGTGTGGGTTTGATTTAGGGCAATGACACTAGAAGGGAGAAAAGTGGATTGATCTGATATTTTAGAGATACAAATCAAAAGAACTTTGGCTTGCTGACTTCCCGGGGAGCTCAAATGGTAAAGAATCTGCCTGCAATGAGGCAGACCTGGGTTCGATCCCTGGGTTGGGAAGATGGGGTGACAAAGAGTCGGACACAACTGAGCAACTAACACCTTTTGCGGACCAGCTCTATGTGGGGTGAGGGTGGGTGGGAGTGAGGAAGAGTGAAAAGAGTCAGATGATTTTGAAGTTTCTAACTAGTGAACCAGAGAGAGAATGATTTTGATTGTGGGCACACCCAGTTTGTGGTTGCTGCGTCAATCAGATGGAGATACTCCACTGACAAATGAAAGGCAAGATGGGAGCTCAGAAGTCAAGTGAGGGTTGAAGATGTGGATTTTGGAGATCATTATTTCATCAGCATTGATGCCATGGGGATGGATGAGATCCCAGAGGAAGCACACAGAAGAGGGAAGGAGAGAGGAAAAGACACAGTCTAATAGGCATGTGCTGTTTTCAAGTGTGAGTGTTCATTCCAGTTTTCTGGTGCCACCTCCTCATTTATCATTTAACCAGCCACCCTCCCCAACTCTATGCAGTACTGGTGAAGCAAACTTCGGGTGTCTGGTCCACACTTGCTTGCCTCCTGCCCCAAGATGAACAGAGTATGCCTCACATCACCCTGGCCACAGAGATTTGATCAGCACCATGGCAGTGATATGTTGGAGCCAGGTCCTTCCAGCTCACAAGTGGCATCATATCAGCAGCTTAAAGTCAGCCTCAGTGGAGATATTTACACCACAGAAATTGGCAAACATTGCAAATCAAGCCCTACCGCTGTCCCTGTGAAAAGTCAGCTTACTGGCACACTGGTGGATGTGGGCAAAACAAGGAACACTGTCCTGCAGACTTGATATACAGGTCTCAGAAGAGGTGTTTGTTTTCATCCTGGATTGCAAACTGTGAAGTGTGCCCATGCTGAATGTTCTTACTGTGTATCAGAGCCCCCTTAGAAGGACTTCAATCCAAGTAGGATGAGAGATGAAGGGACAGAACCCTAAGCACAGAATTTGTTGCTCTTTCATTTTTTCAATTAAAAAAAATTCTTAAAATTTTAAAAGGTGACATCCTTATAGAAAATCCCATTCAATATATATATATTCAGTTAACAAAATAATAAGAAAATACACACCTGAATAACCACTGTCCAGGTCAAGACATAGAATACTATCAGGTCCCCAGAAGGTAGACTGTCCGTTCTCTTCTTGTCCTTTCCTCTTGACCTTTGTAATATTCCATCTTGACTTTAGTAATATTCATTTCCTGGATTTGAAAAACAGATTTACAAACAATGTATACATTCTTAAACACAAAAGTATCTCCCTTCCTTCCTTCTCTCCCTTCCTTCCTTCCTTCCTTTCATTTTTTCATTATCACTATAGGGAAGCCAGAACTTAGGGAAGCATGTTTTTCCTATGATGGGAAAAACTGGAATAGACTTATAAAGTTGATATAAAAGAGACAGTGGAGAAAGACAGAGGATACCAGAGAGAATAATTTAGGGCATAGCTGTAGTGAAGATGAAGAGATGGGGAACACAGTTTTCTGATGGAGGCCTTAGGTTTGAATGGAGGGTGAGAGTTGCCTCTTTATAATGGGAAAGAGGATTGGTTTCTACTTAGAAATGCCCAGACTACTTTAATTTATACAAGGTGCAGCTTAAAAATTAGTAAGCTCCCCCCCAGTTTCATCTTAGCCCATATGCTGTCCTCTGAACTTTTCTTTGGGACGTCTGATATCCCTGGGTTTTGCAGTTAGTGACCTGGGATCTCCTCTCCTTCCCTCCTTTGTGGGTGGTGACTCTGTGTCTGGCTCTGGCTCCTGGCACCTGGAACTCCCTCTCTCCCTGACACCGGGGCTGGCAGGGGCTTTGCCCTGACAGCTTCAGTCTATGGCCCAGCACCCCCTTTTTGCTTCTTTCGGAGTGCACAACACCCTGGCCCAGTTGGCATTTTACTTTCTCTTGTCCTAGTTTTGTCTCTAGGGCAACCAACCCTGTGTGGGATGGAGAGGGTACTGCCAGAAGGGGAGTAAGGTAGACAAATGTGAAGGTGGAGGTACAGGAAGCTGAGCTGCCAGGGTCCACTCCTGTGACATCCCTCACTGAATTGGCCTCCAAAGCCCCTGAGACCATGTCCCTATGGGGATTTCTAGGTGCTCTGCAGACTGTGTGCCCAAGAAGTTTTAAGACCTCAGATTCATTTCCCCGTCATCTTCCTGCTTCTAACAAAGCATGTGTTTAAGCCGCCTTGGCTGCATCAAAAACAAAACATTTCTGCAAATTAAAAGCTTTCTGGATTCCTTGCCTTGTCTCTGAGCTTGCTTTTGAAATACTAATTAGCAGGAGAAACGTATGCTTTGTGATTCCAAAAAAAGGAAAAGGGGAGACCTTGCTAAAGATAGCTAGCTCTGGTGGGAGTTTTTTTTGTTTTTTTGTTTTTTAAGCTGCAACTAAATGTCTATGTATTCCATCAGCATTTAGCAAAAGCTGTCTCCTGTCCTTAAAAATATGGAGAGCACTGAATGAGAAGTCTGTCCCAGGGCAGGTGGCAATGAAAGGCTTTGGTCTTTTGGAACTAGAGACTGAATTATGTAAAGATTCCTCTGTGCAGAAGCAGAGAGCTTAGTCAAGTGACTCCAAGCAGTGCCCTGACTCTGGACTTGAAGGGGTCAGCATGGGCGTGTGCACCATTTTAACTGAGCCAATACCAGAGCTTTCCATCTCATCCTAATAGATGTCAAAGGTCACTCTCTCCCTCCATTTGATGAATAACTGTAGCAACACCACATCTGTCTTATAACTGGCAGTGATTCTCAAGTTAGTGATAATGAGGGTCTTCCTAACAAGAAAGTCAAACGCTCTGGTGCCTGAGTTGAAGGCCACTGCTTCTGTCCACCTATCTCACATACATTTTGAGCCAAGGAGAACCCTGTTAGCTTGAGATACACAGTAATAACATATTAACACAGTAATGCTTTCAAAAATAGCAGTTTCTAAATAATGATTATAAAAACTCACAAACACCTTCTTTTCTTTATTAACCCAAAGAATAATAATATACCGAGCACAGCAGAACTGAACAAAGCAAGAAGGTTAAATCTGCTTCCTCATTTAGAAGAATTCTAGGAAACTGGAGTTGTCCCCACCCATCCCTACTGCACACCATTTGGGAAGAAGCTCTGTAGTACCAGTAGGTAATCGCATGGACAGGTTAGTGCTGTCCAGTGGCCATTTACAAATTAACATGGTAGATGGGGAATAACAATACAGTTTTAAGAAGGAATACAGGTTTCAAGAGTGAGGGACCAGGCCATTAAGGAAGACTGTCAGGCAGTGGTCCCAGAAGGTGATAAGCATAGATCACTCACCTAGAGCCAGACATCCTGGAATGTGAAGTCACGTGGGCCTTGAAAGCATCACTACAAACAAAGCTAGTGGAGGTGATAGAATTCCAGCTGAGCTATTTCAAATCCTGAAAGATGATGCTGTGAAAGTGCTGCACTCAATATGCCAGCAAATTTGGAAAACTCAGCAGTGGCCACAGGACTGGAAAAGGTCCATTTTCATTCCAATCCCAAAGAAAGGCAATGCCAAAGAATGCTCAAACTACCGCACGATTGCACTCATCTCACACGCTAGTAAAGTAATGCTCAAAATTCTCCAAGCCAGGCTTCAGTAGTATGTGAACCGTGAACTTCCAGATGTTCAAGCTGGATTTAGAAAAGGCAGAGGAACCAGAGATCAACTTGCCAACATCCGCTGGATCATGGAAAAAGCAAGAGAGTTCCAGAAAAACATCTATTTCTGCTTTATTGACTATGCCAAAGCCTTTGACTGTGTGGATCACAAGAAACTGTGGAAAATTCTGAAAGAGATGGGAATACCAGACCACCTGACTTGCCTCTTGAGAAACCTATATGCGGGTCATGGAACTGGACCATAGAACTGGACATGGAACAACAGACTGGTTCCAAATAGGAAAAGGAGTACATCAAGGCTGTATATTGTCACTCTGCTTATTTAACTTAGATGCAGAGTACATCATGAGAAACGCTGGGCTGGATGAAGCACAAGCTGGAATCAAGATTGCCGGGAAAAATATCAATAACCTCAGATATGCAGATGACACCACCCTTATGGCAGAAAGTGAAGAGGAACTAAAAAGCCTCTTGATGAAAGTGAAAGAGGAGAGTGAAAAAGTTGGCTTAAAGCTCAACATTCAGAAAATGAAGATCATGGCATCTGGTCCCATCACTTCAAGGGAAATAGATGGGGAAACAGTAAAAATTGCATCAGACTTTATTTTTGGGGGCTCCAAAATCACTGCAGATGGTGAGTGCAGCCATGAAATTAAAAGACACTTACTCCTTAGAAGGAAACTAGATAGCATATTGAAAAGCAGAGACATTACTTTGCTAACAAAGGTCTGTCTAGTCAAGTCTATGGTTTTTCCAGTGATCATGTATAGATGTGAGAGTTGGACTGTGAAGAAAGCTGAGCACCGAAGAATTGATGTTTTTGAACTGTGGTGTTGGAGAAGACTCTTGAGAGTCCCTTGGACTGCAAGGAGATCCAACCAGTCCATTCTAAAGATCAGTCCTGGGTGTTCTTTGGAAGGAATGATGCTCAAGCTGAAACTCCAGTACTTTGGCCACCTCATGCGAAGAGTTGACTCATTGGAAAAGACTCTGATGCTGGAAGGGATTGGGGGCAGGAAGAGAAGGGGACGACAGAGGATGAGATGGCTGGATGGCATCACTGACTCGATGGAGGTGAGTTTGAGTGAACTCCAGGAGTTGGTGAAGGACAGGGAGGCCTGGTGTGCTGCAATTCATGGGGTCGCAAAGAATCGGACACGACCGAGTGACTGAACTGAACTGAACTGAATAAAGTAGAAAGCCGAAAGTATGGTTTTGTTCTGTGAGAGGTCCTGAGACTTTTACTCAATGACCTCCAAGCCTGGAATTCATTTCAAATAGGAATTGGAAATTTCCACTCCCTGGCGGGCAAGTAAACACAAGTTCCTGGGACCAGCAATGCCTATACTCCTTAGCACATATTTCCTAGCAAATCAGCAGATTTACCAAAGATGGAGTCCTGGATTCTCTCCACCAACCAAACCTCAGATACAAAGCAGAATAAAAGACCCTCTCCATTTCTTACTTCCTTCATCTCTGAAGAGCATGCACAACAGAATGGCTGAAGAAGAAATGCGATAACAGGGTTTCTGTGTTTTTAGCCCCACAGTATTCTTTATCATGAGTCAGTGCTACAACTGAAGCCTTATTTAAAGACAAGAAATTACAAGTGCATTTTTTTCTTCTCACTAATTAACTCGTTGGCTCTTTGGTTATTTAGCTTTCAAAAAGACAGACATTTATTAAGCATATTCTACATGCTACATGTCTTCCCTGGTAGCTCAGATGGTAAATAATCTGCCTGCAATGCAGGAGACCTGGGTTCTACCCCTAGGTTGGGAAGATACCCTAGAAAAGGGAATGGGAACCTACTCCAGTATTCTTGGGGCTTCCCTGGTGATTCAGACAGTAAAGAATCTGCCTGCAATGTCGGAGACCTGGGTTCGATCCCAGGGTCGAGAAGATTCCTTGGAATACCATGCTCAGTGTTAAAGAATCAAAAGAGAAAACAGACAAAAACATGATATCAACCCTTGAAATATTCTTCGTACCTGGCAGAAAATGATAGATTAAAAAAAAGAGAGAGAGAGAAATAAGATCTTTCAGCTGCTATTAATGGAAATATTTACTGGAAGCAGTGAAGAAACCAAGGCGAAAATAGTGTATCAATTGTATGTATATGTGTGTGCATGGAGGGGTGGCCAGCAGTGGTGGGGGATGGGTGTTGCAGGTTGATTAGACATGTCAAGATGAGTTGGCATAAACCAGGATGCCAGGGTAGAAAAGGGCATTTCAAGGAGGGGTCCATGAAGGTGCAAAGCAACCAGGATATGAGAGAGAGGAGTATAAGCCTTTCCATAAAGTGGGGCCCTGGAGAGTTGGTGAAGGAATTAGTGACAGGGATGAAAAAGTGGCCGGGGCCAGACTGCAGAAAGCCAGACTGCCTTCTGTGTTGCACTAAGGAGCTCGGACTCTACAGTCAGGCAAAGATTAAAGCATATGCAGACTGCAAAGAGTTCTGGAACAGTCACCTCTTCACCTGTGTCGGGGACAGACTGGAGGGCAGGGGGTCAAGACAGACAGACTACCACAAGGGCACATCCGGTTGAGACTCCACTAAGAGGACGGGGCAGGGAGAAGAGGAGCCGCACAGAAGGAGAGTGTGAGAGGAGGAGGAAGTGGGTCACTCCCAGGTCTGGATTTGGGTGAGGGGTGGTGAATGTGGAGAGAGGGAGGCAATGGGGACAGAGAGGAAGAGGACCAGTTCACTCCACTTTCTGAACTGGTATTGTCTGGGGGATGCCAGGGTGAGCAGTCCAGCAAGCAAGAGGATACTTGGGTCTAGAGCAGGGGTTCTTATACAAAAGACTTTAGGCCTGTGAACTTGAGCAGAAAAAAATTACAACTCATTGTCACTAACCTCTAACTCAAATTTTGTATTTCCTTTATGTGCCTAGGCAACAAACCGCAGTGGCATCAGCAGTACCTCCGCCTCTGTCACAGATAGAAATCACAGTTTCATGCCATTTTGCAGTTACTGCAGACATGTTAAAATATTGTTTACATTTATTTCTTCAAAATGATAGTAGTTACTCAATATGCTGGAAAAGACAATTATTTAATATTAACAAAAAAGCGTAAGTGGCACTAGTGATAAAGAATCTGCCTGCCAGTGCAGGAGATGTAAGAGATGCGGGTTTGACCCCTGGGTTGGGAAGACCCCCTAGCAAAGGGCATGGCAACCCACTCCAGTATTCTTGCCTGGAGAATTCCATGGATAGAAGAGCCTGGTGAGCTACCGTCCATAGGATTGCATAGAGTAGGACTCGACTTGAGCGACTTAGCACGCATACACATTATGTAACATTTATTTTTCATAACTTTTTAACATTTTTATTGGAGTATAGTTGATTTACAATGTTAGTTTCAGGTGTACAGCGATGTTAATCGGTTATACATATACATCTCTCTACTCTTCTTTTAGATTCTTTTCCCATATAGCCCATTACAGAGTATTGAATAGAGTTCCCTGTGCTGTACAATAGGTCCTTTTTAGTTATATTATATATGTATTAGTGTGTATATGTGAATCCCAATCTCCCAGTTCATCCCTCTCCATCCCATTATCCCTTGGTAACCATAAATTTGTTTTCTACATCTCTGTCTCTACTTCTGTTTTGGAAATAAATTCACTTGTACCCTTTTTTTAGATTCCACATATAAGCAACATCATATGATTTTTGTTTTTTTCCATCTGACCTACTTCACTCAGATCCATCCATGTTGCTGCAAATGGCATTATTTTGTTCTTTTTTATGGCTGAGTATTTTTCATAATTTTAATAACTGTCTTTCAACATGACTTATTTCATTTGTAATCTCATGTATTTTATGTGAAGCATTTTAAAAACATGGAGGAAGGAGTTTATGGGCTTTGGCAGACTGCCAAATACATCCATGGACCAAAGAAAGGTCAAGAATCTCTCTAGTCTAGAGTTTGAAGCCTTTGGGACTGGTCAATAATTCCCGGATTTCTGCTGAGCAATGCTACACTGAGAAGGATATGACCTACTCCTGGGGCTCCTTAAATAGACTGGGACTGAAAGGCAATAGTTCACTGCAAAAAGAAACAAGGTTCGTGCTTACCCTGGCCTTCTCCCTGACGTGACTGGCCTTCATAGATCCAGCTCTCATTCAAAATGTGCTCTGGGCTGGTTTCATTTCTTGGTCTTGAGGAAATTGTGCAGATGAGAACCATGAGTCAAGGTGATGATGTAGACACTCTTAAAATGAACATCACTCCGCAGAGTTTGAATAGTCTCAAAATCAGTTCAGCCTAGAGGAATGTCAAGCAAAGTGTAGAACTATACCTAGGAAGGTCTTCTCCTTTCCTGAATCCCGATCCTAATGTTCAATAGGCCATAAAGAACACCGTGCGCAGTTGGGTGAATATCTGCTCAGCTAGCCACAGGTCATACGTGACCACAGGCCCTGTTATTTCACTGGAGACATCGAGCCTCGCTCTGGTCATGAGCAAGGTCCTTTCTCAGTCTCCTAAAGTTCAAAAGGACAAGAGGATGAAATGGACACTTGATCTTCATGCCATCCTCCTTCAGTCTCTAGTTCTGCATCTGGTAGCTGCTCTTGGGAGGCAAAACAACGAAAACTGCCATGCAACTTCCAATCTTTTAAGAACGTAGAAGTCTACTTTGGAAGGTCAAAACTCTGCAGATTCCCTTCTCGAAATCTGTCCCACCAGAATCTCACTCATGCTCACAGATTGCTGAATGCACATGGTTCATGATTCTGAAAATTAGAAAGAAACTAAAAGTGTATCAAGAGGCAACGGGTTAATTAATGAGGTTCATCCACACTTATGGAGTACTTCAAAGTGGTTGAAAAAAATACACCCATATGAACAGATATTCACTCTACATTTCACACAGTGAAAAAAACCTGCCGAATAATATACATAGTAGGGCCATTTTTAAAAAAGTTTCTGTAAAATGCTCACATATGTTCGTAAATGTCCAGCTAAGACTGACCTAAAAAGATGATCATGAACTAAACAGTACTTATTTTGGAGACAGTAGAATTTGGTAGAGGAGGAGGAGGAAGATGAGCGTTTCAAAGAGAAATTTCACTCTTTCCTAAAATATCTCCTTATTGTTTGAAGTACAAAATTGCCTTTGAGATTTAAAATATAATTGAAAGATCACATCAGCTCTCATCATATGTAATGGAAATCATCTGGTAATTGGGTTTTGAATTTTAATTTGTTAAGGAAACCAAGCTGTATCAGAAAAAATTCTGTCTCAGAATTAGGCTTAACTGTGAATAACAGATACCCAAAATAACAGTGTTTCAGACAAGCAAGGGCAGTACTTTGGAGGTAGACACTCCAGGGCTAATTTGGCAGCCGTGTTCCCATGCAGCTCCTCCCTGTGGAGAGAATGGCTTCACCCTGGTGGTCTAAGACAGAGCCTAGAGCAGCAATCGTCTCACCCCTGTCCTCAGAAGCTAGAGGAGAAAGGGACGAAGGCAGACTTGGATCCACTCTTTGCATGTTTTTCCTAAACCACTGGCCTCTGTGTTCCATGAGAGAGTCATACACAGTGAGTCTGCAATATGAGAGTGTGTGTTCTCTATGTGTGAGAGTGTGATTGTTGTTCAATCACCAAATCGTGTCCAACTCTTCATGACCCCACGGACCGCAGCATGCCAGGCTTCCCTGTCCTTCACCATCTCCTGAAATGTGTCCATTGAATTGGTGATGCCATCCAACCATCTCATCCTCTGTCACCCTCTTCTCCTTCTTCCTTCTGTCTTTCCCAGAATCAGGGTCTTTTTCAGTGAATTGGCTCTTTGCATCAGATGGCCAAAGTATTTGAGCTTCAGCTTTAGCATCAGTCCTTCCAGTGAATATTCAGGGTCGATTTCCTTTATGATTGACTGGTTTGATCTCCTTGATGTCCAAGGGATTCTCAAGAGTCTTCTCCAACACCACAATTCAAAACCATCAATTCCTTGGGTTCTCTGCCTTCTTTATGGTCCAGCTCTCACATCCATGAGAGCATGATACATATGAAATCTTGAGACACCCCTCCCTGCCTACTCTAGACAAGGCATGAGTGCCTGAAGCCCTCCTCTCAGGGATTGCTTTTCTTCTTCTTTGTTCACTCCACCTCCTTGTTCTCCTTCTGCATTTATTTCCTGCCCTCGTTCTCACACTGCTATTGGCCCAGCAGGCCCAGCTCAGAGCTGAAGGGTTTGCTGCTGCTGAGGTGGCACTGGGGGCTGCTTGATCCCACAGGAAGATGGCAGGATTCACAAATGAAAGCTCTTTTTCCAAGCAGAATTTTAGAATTAACTCTCAGAGTATGAGAAAGATACAAGAGAGAAAAGATGCAGTTTGTTCAGCCAAGTAGGGGTTCTGCTACTGGCCACAGAAACAGCTAACCAGGTGCGTGTGTGTGTGTGTGTGTGTGCGTGCGTGCGCACACACATGTGTGTTGTTTATGTGAGATTTTAGCTGCTTGGTCTCTCAACATCTGGGCTTCCCAGGTGGCACGGGTGGTAAAGACCCTGCCTGCCAAAGCAGGGGACATAAGAGATCTGGGTTCACTCCCTGGGTGGGGAAGATCCCCTAGAGGAGGGCATGGCAACCCATTCCAGTATTCTTGCCTGGAGAATCCCTTGGACAAAGGAGCCTGGTGGGCTACAGTCTATAGTGTCACAAAGAGTCAGACAGGACTGAGCGACTTAGCATGCATACACATTCTCAACATCTATTATTCAAACTCCTGAAATGTTTTGCCAACACCTTTCTTATGACATTTTACTTTCTCTTTTCTCCCTGATTTTATCAAGATAGAATTGTGATATAACATTGTATTAGTTTAAGGTACACAACATAATGATTTGATTTGAACAATGCAGGGGTTGGGGTACCACCCCCCAGACAACTGAAAACCCACGTGCAACTTTACTTTTGGTTCTCTCCATGGTTGGCATCCACCCATCTATGGATAGTACATCTTTAGTGAAAAAAAAATCCATGTATAAGTGGACTCATGCAGTTCAAACCCACGTTAAGGGTCAACAGCCTTACAAAATGACCACCCCAGTAAGTTGAATTAACATCCATCACCTCACACAGTTTCAATTTTTTATCTTGTGGTGGGGAATTTTAAGATGTAATCTCTGAGCAGCTCTCAAATATACAAAAGAGTATTGTCACCATGCTGGGCCATTACATCCCCAGGAGTAGAAGTTTGTGTCTTTTGGCCACTCATCTCCTTCATCCTCCGCCTTCTACTCCTACCTCTGGCAACTGTCAATTTATTCTTTGTTCCAGAGTTTGTTTTCTTCAGATTCCACATTTAAGTGAGATCATACAGTACTAGTCTTTCTCTTTACTTCACTTAGCATAATATCCTCAAGATCCATTCATGTCGCTACATCGCTACAAATGGCAGAATTTCCTTCTTAATGGTTGGATAATATTCCATTGTATATCTATCACATTTTCTCTATCCGTTTACCTGTTGATGAACACTTAGCTTGTTTCCATGTGTTGGCTGCTATAAATAAGGATACTGTGAACGTGGGGGATGTAGATAATTCTCTAACACAGTGACTTCATTTCCTTCAGCTACATATCCCAAAGTGGAATTGCTGCAATCTGCTTTCTCTTTTGTTGTAGTTATTTGTGTATCTACTTCATCTTTCCTACTGGATCATAAACTTCTTGGGGGCAGAGATTGTTTTGATGTGCCTGTGTATCTTTGGTATCTGGTCTGGCATGAGGCTGAGGCTTGATGTCCATTGACAGAACAAGTGCACCAAACATTATTGAAATGTGAAATAATGCATGACTTGTTAATCCTCCCAAAAAAGGCAGGTTACAGCTGCACAAAAATATTATGAGGCCCTTTTGAATACAAAATGGGAGGGCCTTTAAATGGGAGGAATATGTGAAAAAAATAAGATTACACCATGGCCTATGCTTCCACCTCTCTCCAGCCTCTCTTCCACCTGTAGTCCCTTATGTACTAGAGGTGACACTTTTCTCTCCCTGACACTGACAGTCCATCCCAGGGCAACACTGAACACATGCTCTCGTGAGTGGTTGAATCGGTGCTCACTGTGACTTCCAACCACATTGTTGATTCTCTCTGACTGTGGACGTTGCCTTGTACTTCTGTATCTCTAACAGAGTGCTGGATATCTAGTAAATGCTCAATGAATCCCCTTAAGATGATTAAGTCACCCCTGGATAGATTAAATAGAAATATGTTTCAGTTCAGTTCAGTTGCTCAGTCGTGTCCAACTCTTTGTGACCCCATGAACCGCAGCACACCAGGCTTCCCTGTCCATCACCAATGCCTGGAGTTCACTCAGACTCACGTCCATTAAGTCAGTAATGCCATCCAGCCATCTCATCCTCTGGCGTCCCCTTCTCCGCCTGCCCCCAATCCCTCCCAGCATCAGGGTCTTTTCCAATGAGTCAACTCTTCACATGAGGTGGCCAAAATATTGGAGTTTCAGCTTTAGCATCAGTCCCTCCAATAAACACCCAGGACTGGTCTCTTTTAGAATAGACTGGTTGGATCTCCTTGCAGTCCAAGGGACTCTCAAGAGTCTTCTCCAACACCACACTTCAAAAGCATCAATTCTTCGGCGCTCAGCCTTCTTCACAGTCCAACTCTCACATCCATACATGACTACTGGAAAAACCATAGCCTTGACTAGATGGACATTTGTTGGCAAAGTAACGTCTCTGCTTTTCAATATGCTATCTAGGTTGGTCATAACTTTCCTTCCAAGGAGTAAGCGTCTTTTAATTTCATGGCTGCACTCACCATCTGCAGTGATTTTGGAGCCCAGAAAAATACAGTCTGACACTGTTTCCACTGTTTCCCCATCTATTTCCCATGAAGTGATGGGACCAGATGCCATGATCTTCGTTTTCTGAATGTTGAGCTTTAAGCCAACTTTTTCACTCTCCTCTTTCACTTTCCTCAAGAAGCTTTTTAGTTCCTCTTCATTTTCTACCATAAGGGTGGTGTCATCTGCATATCTGAGGTTATTGATATTTCTCCCGACAATCTTGATTCCAGCTTGTGCTTCTTCCAGCCCAGCGTTTCTCATGATGTACTCTGCATATAAGTTAAATAAGCAGGGTGACAATATACAGCCTTGACGTACTCCTTTTCCTATTTGGAACCAGTCTGTTGTTCCATGTCCAGTTCTAACTGTTGCTTCCTGACCTGCATACAGGTTTCTCAAGAGGCAGGTCAGGTGGTCTGGTATTCCCATCTCTTTCAGAATTTGCCACAGTTTATTGTGATCCACACAGTCAAAGGCTTTGGCATAGTCAATAAAGCAGAAATAGATGTTTTTCTGGAACTCTCTTGCTTTTTCCATGATCCAGCGGATGTTGGCAATTTGATCTCTGGTTCCTCTGCCTTTTCTAAAACCAGCTTGAATATCTGGAAGTTCACGGTTCACGTACTGCTGAAGCCTGGCTTGGAGAATTTTGAACATTACTTTACTAGCATGTGAAGTATGTTTAGAAGAAGATAAATAGGAACACATAAATGAACTTGGTCTTTAAAGTTGTCTTCCTTTCCCTGTTTTATTTTTCTATAACACTTACCATCTTCTAACATACTGTCAGTTTAACTTATTGCATTTTGATGCTCTCCCTCTTCCCTCTGGCATCTAATGTCTCATACACTGTTGGTGGAAATAGAAGTTGTGATATCTATTTGGAAAACTGTTTGGCAGTGTGTACCAAGGTTATTTTTTTATACCGTTCATGAGGTTCTCACGGCAAGTATACTGGGGTGGTTTGCCATTCCCTCCTTCAGTGGGTCACAATTTGTCAGAACTCTCTGCCATGACCTGTCCGTCTTGGGTGGCCCTGCACAGCATGGCTCATAGCTTCATTGAGTTACACAAGCCCCTCCACCATGACAAGGCAGTGATTCATATGAATAAAGTTAGTGGATACAATGAAATTCCAGCAGAACTATTCACATCCTTAAAGGAGGAAGCCATCAAGGCTTTGCATTCATTATGTCAGCAAATCTGGAAGACCCAGAAGTGGCCACAGGACTGAAAAAGGTCAATTCTCATCCCAATTCCCAAGAAGGGTAACACTAAAAAATGTGCTAACACCTCAGACAATTGCACTCATCTCCCATACCAGTAAGGTCATGCTCAAAATCTTCCATGCTAGGCTTTAGCATTATGCAAGAATTTCCAGATGTCCAAGGTGGGTTTATAAAAGGAAGAGGAACTAGAGTTCAAATTGCCAACAGTCGCTGGATTATAGAAAAGAAAGGGAATTTCAGAAAAACATCTATCTCTGTTTCATTGACTGCGCTAAAGCCTTTGACTGTGTAGATCATGACAAACTGTGGAAAGCTCTTAGAAAAACTAGAATACCAGACCGTCTTACCTGTCTTCTGAGAAACCTGTATGTGGGTCAAGAAGCAACAGTTAGACCTCTGTATGAAATCTTGACTAGTTCAAGATCAAGAAAGGAGTATGACAGGGCTGTCTGCTGTCACCCCATTTGTTTAACCTATACGCTGAGCACATCATGAGAAATGCTGGGCTGGATGAGTTACAAGCTGGAGTCAAGACAGGCGGAAGAAACATCAACAACCTCAGATATGTGGATGATATCATTCTAATGGCAGAAAGTGAAGAGGATCAAAAGAGCCTCTTGATGAGGGTAAAGGAGGAGAGTGAAAAAGCTGGCTTAAGGCTAAATGTTAAAAAAAATCTAATATCATGGTATCTGGCCCTATTACTGCATGGCAAATAGAAGGGGAAAAGGTGGAAGTAGTGACAGATTTCTCTTCTTGGGCTCCAAAATCACTGGGAACAGTGACTGTAGCCATGAAATCAGAAGACAGTTCTTGCTTGGCAGGAAGGCGATGACCAACCTAGACAGTGTGTTGAAAAGCAAAGACATTGCTCTGCCGACAAAGGTCCATATAGTCAAGTCCACTGTCTTCCCAGTGGTCATATACTGTTGTGAGAACTGGATGGTAAAGAAGGCAAAATGCCAAGGAATTGATGCCTTCAAACTATAGTGCTGGAGGAGACTCCTGAAAGTCTCTTGGACAGCACAGAGATCAAACCAGTCAATCTTAAGGTAGATCAGCCCGGAATACTCATTGGAAGGACTGATGCTGAAGCTGAAGTTCTAGTATTTTGGACACCTGACGCAAACAGATGACTCACTGGAAAGTCCTTGATGCTGGGAAAGATCAGGGGCAGAGGAGAAGAGAACATCAGAGGATGAGATGGCTGGATGTTATCACCAATGCAATGAACATGAACTTGGGCAAACTCTGGGAGATGGTGAGGGACAGGGAGGCCTAGTGTGCTGCCGTCTATGGGGTCACAAAGAGTCAGACACGACTGGGCAACCGAACAACAACCAAGGTTATCGACTTCCTTGGTGGGTCAGACAGTAAAGAATCTGCCTACAATGCAAGAAACCCGGATTTGTTCCTGAGTTGGGAAGATCCCCTGGAGAAGGGAATGGCTACCCCCTCCAGTATTCTTGTCTGGAGAACCCCATGGACAGAGGAGCCTAGTGGGCTACAGTCCATGGGGTTGCAAAGAGCTGGACACAACTGAGGGACTAACACACACCAAGATTATTAACTCTCTCACAGTACTAACAATTCCTACACACACAAGACAGAAATTCTTGAAGGAAGGTCTGGGTTGGATGGCCACAGGCCTTGTTTATTTTTGTGTCTTCAGCTTCAGGATCTAGAAGCTGCAGTTTGGAAAGTACACAAGTTAGAAGGGATTCTTGATACATCATTTCTCCCCATCCTGCACATTTAAATCTTCCTCAATTCCTATCAATTACAGATACCCCACAAACATATTCTGCATCCCTATTTCTCTCCACACCGACTTCAATCACCCAATCTTAGCCTGCATTTCTCACCTACATTACTGCAATATTTCCCAAGTGCTCTCTCTTTCCACCCTTGCCTTCCCATCCCACCTCACATCCACTCAGTGACCCATGTGATGACTTCTTTTGAACCCGAAGTAAAAACCAATTTTGTTACCACAGACCCCAAGTGCTATAAGCCTGCCTGAGAATTTCTGATTTCATCTCACTGTCCATCATTCTTGCTCCTTAGTCTCCAAACATTCAAGTGGTTGTTTTTTAAAATCAGCTTAATCAAGTTGTAGTTCACCTATCATATAATTCACCCATTTAAAATGTACAATTGAATGTTTCTCAATATATACCATCACCACAATCAATATCAGAACATTTTATCACCTCTCCCCCAAATCCTGTGCCCATTAGAAGTCACTCCCCATTTCCCCCCAACTTCTCAGACCAAGGAAACACTAACCTGTTTTCTGTCTTTATAGGTGTGTCTGGTCTTATTTTTTAGCTCTTGAATCCACCAAGCTCTTTTCTGCATTAGGTGCATGCACATGCTATTTCCTCTGCCTGGACGTCTCCATGGTCTGCTCTCCAGGGCTCCCTGCACCCTTCACTCCAAACCTTGTGTGGCTGTTTCCTCTTCCTTCATGCTGAAATTAAAATGTAATCTACTCAGGGCTTTCCTGGATACCTTATCTAAGACTAGCTCCTTGTTTATTATCTTCTTATACCTCCACAGTTGGTAATCATTGGCTTACTGCTTTTTTATTGCTTTATTCTTTCCAGTTGATTTTAAACATAATGAGGGGAGTGAATAACTCTCTAGTTCTCTGTTGTAGCTCTAGTTTCTACTGCAGGGCTGGCACTGAGAATACCCTCAATAAACATTTGGTAAATGAATGAATAAATGAATGAATGAATATATAGCTCAGTTATCTGGCACTGCCTGGAAATAAGACATCTTGCTTATTTGAAAGCAGCAGATATTACAATGCATCATCATTTAACCAGCTAGGTTTTCTGCTGCTACAAGACAGGAGTTTTAGAACAAGCATCTTCAAATCATTTTGAACAGCTGGCCAAAAAAGTACGTATGCCCCCAAAATAAGGTTTAGTTGGCCCAACAAAGATTAAACAGAATGAACAGTTGCAATATGGTCACAGAATGCTGCTGTATGAGTGGCAGGGGTTGACATTTGGGAGGTTTCCCTTTTCCTCTTCCTCTTAAGATGGCAGTATTGATTGCTGCTCTTTTCCCATAAACACTAACAGCAGGACAATCACTTGTTAATGATTATCTGATCATCAGACCAGACAGTAACCCTGCCCACCAAGTCTTTATACAGCTATAAAGGATCCATTTAGTGCTTCATTAGTGCAAAAAGGTGGACAGTAATCCTCCTCCATCACCATCAACACTGGCCAAGATTCAGTAGTCAGCTCTGGGCAAAACCAGATTGCAAACCAATTGAAGAAAAGGATCTACTCTATTCCCAACTGTATGGACAGTTAACCTACCCACAACCAAACACATGTCCAGATCAGATCAGATCAGTCGCTCAGTCATGTCCGACTCTTTGCAACCCCATGAATCACAGCACGCCAGGCCTCCCGGTCCATCACCAACTCCCAGAGTTCACTCAGACTCACGTCCATCGAGTCAGTGATGCCATCCAGCCATCTCATCCTCTGGCGTCCCCTTCTCCTCTTGCCCCCAATCCCTCCCAGCATCAGAGTCTTTTCCAATGAGTCAACTCTTCGCATGAGGTGGCCAAACTGCTGGAGTTTCAGCTTTAGCATCATTCCTTCCAAAGAAATCCCAGGGCTGATCTCCTTCAGAATGGACTGGTTGGATCTCCTTGCAGTCCAGGGGACTCTCAAGAGTCTTCTCCAACACCACAGTTCAAAAGCATCAATTCTTCGGTGCTCAGCCTTCTTCACAGTCCAACTCTCACATCCATACATGACCACTGGAAAAACCATAGCCTTGACTAGACGGACCTTTGTTGGCAAAGTAATGTCTCTGCTTTTCAATATGCTATCTAGGTTGGTCATAACTTTCCTTCCAAGGAGTAAGCGTCTTTTAATTTCATGGCTGCAGTCACCATCTGCAGTGATTTTGGAGCCCAGAAAAATACAGTCTGACACTGTTTCCCCATCTATTTCCCATGAAGTGATGGGACCGGATGCCATGATCTTTGTTTTCTGAATGTTGAGCTTTAAGCCAACTTTTTCACTCTCCACTTTCACTTTCATCAAGAGGCTTTTGAGTTCCCCTTCACTTTCTGCCATAAGGGTGGTGTCATTTGCATATCTGAGGCTATTGATATTTCTCCCGGCAATCTTGATTCCAGCTTGTGTTTCTTCCAGTCCAGCGTTTCTCATGATGTACTCTGCATATAAGTTAAATAAACAGGGTGACAATATACAAGAAGCTCACAAATAACAGCTGCTTATAAACATGTATTGAATGACTGACAACTGATCAGGTTGTACCTCCCATCTTTCTTTACTAATTTCATCCTGCCCTCCCCCATCCATTTGGTTACCCCCAGTTGTCAGTCCTGAACTTTCAGGCTGCTCAGATGTCTCAGTCACAGAGAAAGTTGATCTGATTGCTTAATCCCCACTACTCTGTTTATGGACCTAAGAGTGGGGTGCTGGAACAGTTTACAATGGTTTATAAGAGCCAATTGTGTGCATCTCTTTTTAATTCTGCATTCAGTGACAGCAGGTTGGTAGCTTGAAAGCAGCCATGGTGGGAATACTTATACCAGAAGAACTGGCAAATGCTGCAGTTCAAATCAGGGCCTTCTTCTTTTCTTAAGAGCCATTTGTTAAACCTTTACCAGTATAACCACTGATGACATAATGTGTTCACATTACTCCCCACCTGTCCTGCTCACCCTCTTTTCTAAGAGAATTCTAGACCAGGCTTAATTCAAGGAATGACTACCAAGAAAGACTTAAGAGCTATACATTTATAAAGTAAACACTTCTTCCCACTCTCTTGTTTAGGCTCTTTCACAGATTTCACTGTTACATGCTTTCAGGCTTTACTTCTGCTCTTAACTGTGCACTTCATAGCTTGCCAAAAAAGGCTAAATCAAATTAGAGTATTTTAGGGATTTTAGCTAACTTTTTTATATCAGTTTAAAGAGAATGAAAAGACTGCCTCATGCAGAAGCACTGCCCAGTCCTCATACTGTACCAGATTTGGTGCTTAAAATTGACATTACTTCACATATATATGAACAGATAAGCATATGCCTATATATATATATATATATAATTCAACCTTCTGTACTTCTGAGACTGAAACCCCATAGAATTCCATAGGAAGTTTCCTATTTCCAGGCCTAATGATTCTGTAGCACAGATTCAGGATTTTAGGTCAATCATATAATTCAACCTTCTGTACTTCTGAGACTGAAACCCCATAGAATTCCATAGGAAGTTTCCTGTTTCCAGGCCTAGCGATTCTGTAGCACAGATTCAGGATTTTAGGTCAATCAGAGAAATGAGAGATTATCTGATACAGGTTCTCAACCTGACTATACACTAGCATCACCTGGGAAACTTGAAAAAGCAATGACTCTTTAGGCCCCACCCCAAACAAATTCAGTCAAAATCTCCTGGGTTGGAATAAGGCATTTCTAGTTTTAGAAGCTTCCCAGGTGACTCTAAGGTGTCACTCTAAGGTGTCACAACTCCTCACTTTCCAGAAGAGAAACCCAAGCTCCGGGGCACCTGAGTGAAGGCAGAACTTGTTGAAGACTCAGGTCTCTTCAATGTTCACACCACAGAGCCTTCACAGTCATGCTCCAGACCTCAGGACTTCCTCACTCCTGTTTCATAAGCCCTCAAACATGCTGGTCCTACTAAGTTGCTGCAGTCATGTCCGACTGACTCTGTGCAACCCCACAGATGGCAGCCAACCAGCCTCCCCCGTCCCTGGGATTCTTCAGGCAAGAACACTGGAGTGGGTTGCCATTTCCTTCTCCAATGCATGAAAGGGAAAAGGGAAAGTGAAGTCACTCAGTTGTGTCCGACTCTTCACGACCCCATGGACTGCAGCCTACCAGACTCCTCCATCCATGGGATTTTCCAGGCAAGAGTATTGGAGTGGGTCGCCAGTGCCTTCTCTGCCTCAAACATGAGCCACAGAAATAATGAAGGTTTTTCTGTGGCTGGAATCTCATAAGAGACAGGATTCTTATAAGGCATGATTTTATCCATAAGTCTAATTGATCCCTGATCTTTAGCAAATTATTTCTTTACATTGCCCTAGCATTCAGTATTTTCTAAAAAATAAAGGGAGAATCCTTATGATAAGATATAGAAATGCAAATTCTATAAAGACAGGAACCACTGTGTCTAATCTTTATCAAGCATGGGGCCTGATTGAGGGTCACATGACCATTAATCAGTCTATAAGTGTTCAATGCTTTGTCTAGATGATTGGTCATAGGATAATGCGGTGGACACGGAAGTCCTATTTACTGAGTTCAAATCCTGGTTCCACTATTGACCAACCTGAGACCTTGAGTAAGCTATTTAACCACTCTGTGCCTCAGTTTTAAAAAATTAAAGTATTTTTAAAGTTGCTGTGCAAATGACAGAGGTAATGTATAGAGTGAGCTTAGCATATTGGCTGGTGCAAAACCTCTCAACAATTAGTTATTATTGTTTTGTTGTATGAGCCTGTCTCTTCACTTGAATCCTGCTGGGAGAGGAGAGGAGACATTTGAGTGATGAGGGACCAGGAACTGTCAGCCTTTGAGTATCCTGACCTGAAGTCTCTGCCTTCACCTCAAGGGTTATCGGTAGCTAAGAGGAAGAAGCTACACTGCACCCCAGGGATACACCCAAGGGCAACACACCAGAGAAAGCCTGGAGCAGTGGGTTCTGGGTGGGCACCTTCTTCCTCTTGCAGTGAATATCATTGATTCATTTTGTTTCTTAACTTTTTATTTTATATTGGAGTGTTGTTGATCAACGATGTTGTGTTGGTTTCAGGTGTACAGCAAAGTGATTCAGTTATACATATACATGAAGCTATTCTTTTTCAAATTCTTATCCCGTGTAGGTTGTTGCATAATTCTGAATAGAGTTCCCTGTGCTACACAGTAGGTCCTTGTTGGTTATCCATTTTAAGTATAGCAGTGTGGGGCTTCCATTTTGGTCCAATGGTAAAGAATCTGCCTTGAAACGTAGGGGACCCCAGTTCAAGCCCTAGTCCAGGAAGATCCCACATGCCAAGGAGCAATTAAACCCATGTGCCACAACTACTGAGCCCATCTGCTGCAACTACTGAAGCCTGAATGCCTAGAGCCTGTGCTCTGCAGCGAGAGAAGCCACCCTGCAATGAGAAGCCCACACAATACAACAAAGAGTAGCCCCACTCACTGCAACTAGAGAAAGCTTGTGTGCAGCAACAAAGACCCACCACAGCCAAAAAAAAATTAATAAATCTTTAAAATATATATATACACTAGTGTGCACATGTCATTTTAAAATAAGGCTATTTTGTTAGCTCTGAATTACATTTTTTAAAGTACACAATTCTAACATGGTTAATCATTAGAAAATTTGTTAGCCTGTAAAAATACGTTCTATAGAAAACCTTTCTGAAACACTAGTATCACCTGCATTACTCTTACTAATTGAGATATAATTGATGTGTAACTTTACAGTAGTTTCAGGTATACAAAATAATGATGCAATATTTGTGAATACTGGGAAATGATCCATCAGTATATATAGTTTCACATTTTTTTCTTGTAATGAGAATTTTTAAGTTTTATTTTCTTAGCAACTCTCAAATAAACAATCTAGTATTACTGAGCATACTGTACATTAGGTATTGATTCTGGGGGGCAGCAGCCCCACTAAGCCTTCTCTCGTCCCTCTAACTGAGCACTGGACTGCAGGGCAGAGCTGTGAACCCAAGCAGTGTGGGTACAATCCCAGCTCAGCACCTGATCACCACCTCCTCCTCCTCCAGGACTATTTCTCAGCTAGAGTTTGCGTTTCACCCCGCATCCCAGTTCAGCCTGTCCCAGACAGGAGATGCTATCAGAAACCTGTCTCCATTCATAACACTGACATGGCTTCTGCTCTTCAGATCAGATTTTAATGAAAACTCCCATGAGATCAAAGCAGAGCTGAGGAAGGAACAGAGAATGATAAACGTCCTAGAGCAAAATGAGATACATTTCCAACATGGTTGGGCAGCAGTTTCCCTTTTAGACATTTTATGAATGACATTGGCAAAAATGTCAAAAGTCTTTGTCTGAGTTTCAAATATTAGCATGGGAATATTTTCTTTGGTCATTATCAGAAGCAGAAATGCATTCCCACTTAGGGCCTCTTGTGGAATCTAATGTTCAACTAGAGCATTTTTCTAAAACTGATTTTAAGGTTATGGGATGAGGAAGTTGACACAAAGAAGCAGGCAGAGAGATCAAAATGTAGTTGGACAGGGCTTTCAGGATCTCATTAGATGAAAGTCTGAATTTACAAAATCCATCAGTATGCAGATATTTACTTTTCCGAAGGATTCATTATCCACCCAGGCAGGGCAGAATGCAAGTGTGTGAGTGTACATATGTAAATATTTTCTTTTCTTACTTTCCCCACCAGTTAGTGCTGTACCAGACTTTTTGGTTCTCCTTAATATATGCCTTCCCATCCCTGTTCTCAGCAATTTATTTCCCCAAACCTGATAACCTAAGGAAATCAGGAAATCTTCAAACATTTCAAAAGAAACAGCCCCTCCCAGCTCAGAATAATCAGTTTGTCTATCCTGATAATATGCTTAAACTGGTGAGATGGCATCTTACCTTCACTGATTATTCAGAGTTTGCTATAGAATTTTTATTAGAGGCACACCTTCATATTACTTACAACAAAATCTACTTGTACAAAACATTTCATAAACATGAAATTTGGAGCAGAAATTCCTAAGATAAGAGCCAACCCCAAACCTTAACTTTAGTAAAGAAATCAAGCATAACAAAATGAAGAAAATCCTTCCAAGTTCACAAGAAAATTTCTCCAGTTAGAAGCAAGGCTGGAATTAGAACCCAGGATCCCAATTCATGATTGCTTATAAATAAACACATGCACGCATACATAAGATAGTTATTAAACAATTACTAAATGCCAAGCACTATGCAATATACTAGAACAAACAAATCAAAAGGGTACACACCTGCCTTCATGTGTGGTAGGAAAATAGATCTACAAGTATAAACTCAAATGGTATGAAAAAATAACAGGGCACTTGTCCTGGTATGGGGATGTCAAGGATGACTACCCCACTGAAATGGCATTTGAGCTGAAATCTAAGAGCCAGATGAGGAGTTACTAAGATGAACAGGTGTGGCCTGGCGGAGGAGGAGAAGTTTCCAGGTGGAAGGGACGACAAATGCAAAGATCCTAAGTATTTTCCAGTATACAGTTGAACAATGTATGGGTAGAGGGAAGGAGGGGAAGAGGGAATGGGGCACAGATTCCTGCTCTGCACAATCGAAAATCAGCCCTCCATATTTGAGGATCCACAGCCAACATGGATAAAGCTGACTTTAGACTGTGTAATGCTGTGTGTGCGTGCATGTCTGTTAAAGTCACTTCAGTCATGTCCAGCTCTTTGCAACCCTAGGACTGCAGCCCATCAGGCTTCTCTTTCCATGGGATTCACCAGGCAAAAGTACTGGAGTGGGTTGCTGTGCCTTCCTCCATGGGATCTTCCTGACCCAGGGATTGAACCCACGTCTCTTATGTCTTCTGCTTTGACAGGGAAGGGGGTGGATTCTTTACCACTTGTACCACCTGGAAAGCCTGTAGTGCTGTAGTTCATATTTATTGAAAAAAATATATATAAGTGGATCCGTGCATATTGCTCAAGAATTAAGGAATATTAGTACTTCTTGACCAATGAATTGTAAAAAATGCATTTTTTTTCCCTAGCCATCTTGTTTTTAATCTTTCCTTTGATTTAGGTAGATCAAATTTAATAATATGGGCTTCCCTGATGTCTCAGATGGTAAAGAATCTGCCTGCAATGCAGAAGATCTGCATTCAATCCCTGGGTCAGGAACATCCCCTGGAGAAAGGAATGGCAACCCACTCCAGTATTCTTGCCTGGACAATTTCATGGACAGGAGCCTGGAAGGCTACAGTCCATGGGGTCACAAAGAGTTTAACACGACTGAGCAACTAACACACACATTCTAAACTTATCAAAGCATTGGTTTTCAGTCTTTCATATTTTTTCAGAAGTGAAAAAGATTCATCTTACTCCATGTCTCTTGATTATCACCTCAGTTCAGTTCAGTTCAGTCGCTTAGTCATGTCCAATTCTTTGTGACCCCATGAACCACAGCACACCAGGCCTCCCTGTCCATTACCAACTCCTGGAGTTTACCCAAACTCATGTCCATTGAGTCAGTGAAGCCATCTAACCATCTCATCCTGTCATCCCCTTCTCCTCCTGCCTTCAATCTTTCCCAACATCAGGGTCTTTTCAAATGAGTCAGCTCTTCACATCAGCTGGCCAAAATAGTGGAGTTTCAGCTTCAACATCAGTCCTTCCAATGAACACCCAGGACTGATCTCCTTTAGGATGGACTGGTTGGATCTCCTTGCAGTCCAAGGGACTCTCAAGAGTCTTCTCCAACACCACAGTTCAAAGCATCAATTCTTCAGTGCTCAGCTTTCTTCATAGTCCAACTCTCACATCCATACATGACCACTGGAAAAACCATAGCCTTGACTAGATGGACCTTTGTTGACAAAGTAATGTCTCTGCTTTTGAATATGCTATCTAGGTTGGTCATAACTTTCCTTCCAAGGAGTAAGCGTCTTTTAATTTCATGGCTGCAGTCACCATCTACAGTGATTTTGGAGCCCCCCAAAACAAAGTCAGCCACTGTTTCCACTGTTTTCCCATCTATTTGCCATGAAGGGATGGGACCAGATGCCATGATCTTCGTTTTCTGAATGTTGGGCTTTAAGCCAACTTTTTCACTTTCCTCTTTCACTTTCATCAAGAGGCTCTTTAGTTCTTCTTCACTTTCTGCCAAAAGGGTGGTGTCATCTGCATATCTGAGGTTATTGATATTTCTCCCGGCAATCTTGATTCCAGCTTGTGCTTCATCCAGCCCAGCGTTTCTCATGATATATTCTGCATATAAGTTAAATAAGCAGGGTGACAATATACAGCCTTGACGTACTCCTTTTCCTATATGGAACCAGCCTGTGGTTCCATGTCCAGTTCCAACTGTTGCTTCCTGACCTGCATACAGGTTTCTCAATCGATTTTCACCTAATTCCCATTAAATTCAATTCCTTACTTATACTTTCTTTTTCCTGAAATAAAAGGAAAAGAGTATAACTCTGGAAGCATAGAGATCATGATGCCAGATGGGAAATACGAGCTTTACAATTACTAGGAAGACTTCAATATCTTGGTTTCATCTTATTTTTTTAAATTTTATTTTATTTTTAAACTTTACAATATTGTATTGGTTCTGCCATATATCGAACTAAATCCGCCACAGGCATACATGTGTTCCCTATCCTGAATCCTCCTCCTTCCTCCCTCCCCATACCATCCTCTTAAAAGCAAGGAAATCTGAACCACATAAGTGAGCTCTGCTTATAGAAGGAGATGGGAAAGAGTAATGAGGAAAGGGGGCACCAGGGAAGTAACGCTGTTAGGACTGAAAATGGTTTTCAGTCATTCTTCTATTTGTAACTTGCTGCAAACCGATTTGAGTGCCTCTCATGTCTGCTCTTTCCATCTTCTCTTAACAACTCAACCCATTGCACATTCTAAACTACACAGTCTAGAGCAATTAGAAATTGTAATGAGACATCAGATACAAAAGAGAGAGTCTACACATCAACTTGATCCATAGATATGGAGTTCCACTTGTCATTCCAAATGGGGAGAACAAAGGGAATTGGAGCTGTGACAGATAGTTGACAACTTCTTGTCTTGGGAGGGGGAAGTATGGGCAGTCTATGGCCATATGGATTTATTATCTCGTATTTTTCTGTGCTTCTGAGTTTGCATTATACATAGGATCTTGAATTTTTTAAGACAAGCTAAATATCCATGGGGTATTATGATTCATGTGGGTATTAACTATTACAGTTGCAAAAGATATAAAGCATTCTTTAGGGATCTTTCTAGTCCGAGTGTTCAAAATGCATATAACAGTACATTTTGAAATTGTGTATGATATAGGCTACCTGGGAACATTGGTTTAGGAAATTCTGAACCCATAAGAATATTAGACCACAGGGACAATGTACAGATGAGTCACACAAAAGACAGTGATGTAATCATGCAATTAGTCCACAGAGATGATCTTATAGAATGAATCTAGCTGAAGGAATTCTGTAACTCCAAGATTCTCAGTCACTAACTCCAAAATGATTAAGCCATATGGCCCATTGCATACTACTTCACCAGTATTCTTTAGTTTTCTCTTGTCTCAGTCCTTACATTAATATGTCTGCAGATATCTATCTGTCAGCCTCTCATCTCCAGCACAGAAGCCTGGAGTTAGCTTTTTCCATTCCCCATCATTAATCATCTGTACACAATCCATCACCACGTCTGTTTGTTTCTTCCTTCCACTAATCTTTTGCTTTAGTTCTGTGAGGTTCTTTACAACTTCATGCCCTCATCACCTCAGCTGGAATACTGCAGTCATCTAGCTAGTCTATGACTAACCAACTCCTTTTCTGTGTTTAAAGTGTTCTTCATTGTGTGAATCTCAATGGGAGGTTGTGATAATGTGATTTATACTAAGAAATATATTTGGTCCTTGTCCGCATTTCTAACATAGAGCTTCTAAAACCCAAGGAATTTCTTAAGTGATGAGAGCAAATAAAGGTGTCTTTTGTTATGTTAATGAGGTGACTTTTGGAAAACCCCTAGGTAACCAAAGGTTGCTAGGGAACCCAGCCACATGTTTAGGAGGTGGGAACTTCCATTTCCTCTCTTGCTCTCCACTTCTCCACCCCTCCCCAACCCCTTTGACCTCTAGGGAGAGGGGGAAAAGCTGGAGGTTGAATCAATTGTCAATGGCCAACAATTTAATCAATTGTGCCTCTGTACTGAAGCCTTCATAAATACCCAAAAGGGTGGGGGTTCAGAGAGCTTCTAGGTTAGAAAGCTCAGAGAGGGTGTGGAAGCTTCACACCCTTCCCCTGAGCCTTACCCTATGCATCTCTTCCATCTGATTATTCCTGAGTTATACCCCTTCATAGTAAACTGGTATTGTAGTAAGTAAAACATTTCTTTGTGTTCTGTGAGCCACTTGAGCAAATTAACTGAACCTAAGAAAGCTCTCATAGGAGCCTCTGCTCCATAGCCAGCTGGTCAGAAGCACAGGTGATAACTGGGACTTTGCACTGGCATCCAAATGGAAGACAGTCTTGTGGGACTGAGCTCTTAACCTGTGCAATCTGGTGCTTTGGGGTAGATAGTGTCAGAATGCAGTAGACACCCAGCTGGTCTGAAGAACTGCTTTGGGGTGTGTGGGAACTCCTCAGTCCCCTGACCCACCCCTACCTGTTGGAAATGGGTTCAGAATCATGATAGGCAGAGACTACTTCCTTCCATAGAAACCAAAAAGGGTAGATGAGTTGTCTCTCAGTCTCTCTTGCAGCTAGAGCAGAGGTGCCTGCACCTGGGCTTGGCCAATCAGAGGTATCCATCCCAGACATTAAATCTGGGGCTATAATGCACAGGAATGGAAACAGTTGAAAAATCCCTTTCTGCAGTGGCAGTGGGTGTCTTCAGGGCCATCCAGAAGCCCTTAGTGTGCTGAGTCAGCCAAGCCATGGTACTCAGTGTTTAGCACCTGTGCTAACAGTGTCCTCCCCTGATCAGGTTGGTGGGGGTGTTAGACAGTGGTTCTTGCTGCATAGCTCCCTTCAGTTCTGCTCTGTTCCTCATCCTGATTCCCTAAATTTCACAGCATTTTGGTGAGTTATACAATAATCCACTTGAAAAATTCCTATCATGCTTAATTAAGATAGCAAGAATTAGTCTCCATTCTGAGACTCTTCAACGATTGTCCAGTCTCTATATCTGCCCCTACCCTCAAGCTATCACTCATACACTGCCAAACTGTTTTTAAAACTTCACCTTTATCATGTCATTTCTTAATAAATGCTTAAGAAGGTAAAATGGACTCTACATGCCTAAGAAAGTCCAAAGAATTCCACATGAAGCCTAACTCCTCAGCTTGGTGATTAACATTCAGAATAATTCAGCCTCTCAATCTAAAGAAACTGCCATTTTCTCTCATGTCTGTCCAGTAGTTTTCCCCAAAAAATTTTTATGAGGTCCATAGAAATAAATAAATTTTAAGAACCAATACACACAGACACAATTGAAACAAATGCTTCATAAAAAAATACTTCATGCAATGAACTCTGATGTTTTCTATTCTTTTCTCTCTCCCTTTTTCTTTTTTACTTGAAAAAATGCTGGCTGACACTCATCAGATTGATTTGGAAAACAGAGGCTTAGCCTTACTTGCAGTTTTCTGGCCATCCACACTCTGTTACCAGTTTATAACATGGGTAGGAAGTACATAAAGGAATTCCCTCAAAACCTTCCCTTAATCCCACTTTTCCTATTAGGGTTTCTCATATTTAAACAAACCTTGTAGAAAAAAAACAAAAACCGAAATTGACTTCATGACAAAGAAGGCTATTAAAAAAATATCATTCTCAGGGCTACTATGTAATACCATACTTGAATATGTAATTAAATCAAGTATTAAAAACTTTTCTTTCCAAATTTTTATGATTTTGCATAATACTATTAAAGAAGATTTTTATTCCATACTCACAAAGATATTTTTTGCCTAGAATTGGTCTCCTGGAAAAGTAATGCATTGGATCAAAGGTTAAGGCACTAGCTACCCTGATTTATTGATATTTGATCCAGGATGTTTCTCTGCATAAACTCTGATCAAATACCTGCATAACAAATTATTGCTGGCATTTTTCAGATGAATGAGGTAGACTTAGACCAGCAAACTGATTAGATGCAAATGATTAGGAAAAGTCAAGTCTACAAGGGTGAGCATGAGCTGTTACGCCCATTACCTGTCCACAGGGTGGACAGGTTTCAATGAGCTGTTAAAACTGCAAATGTCTCTTGATAAAAATGAGACTGAGGGTGGGGGCTGGAGTCTGGAAACAGAGGTAGGTGGAGACTGGCAGACTGAACAATTCAGGGCTGGTGGTGGCACATCTGAGTCCCTGCCCCAGGGACATCCTCTCCCAGCTGCTGCCCTTTCACAGCTTACCACTCCCTTCCACTGGGTTTCTTGTGTCAGTGTATTTAGTCCTTATGGTTGATGGCCTGTAGCCTTTGTGCTTTGTAGCCCATTATAACAATCTGTTAACCTTCTTGAATATCTACTACATAGCAGATATGCTCCCTTGAGGTTAGAACTACATACTGAAGTAGAAAGGAAAGAATTTTTTTTTTTCTTCTTTCAGTTAATTCCACAGTGGCTCATCTTCAGACACAGCCCTGTATTCATCCATCTTTGTGGGCTGGAAAACTAGCCATATGGAGTCAGACACACAGAGCAGATTCTCCCTGCAAGAGCTTGGGGAGCATAAATAATGACCTTCTCTCCCTTTCTCCCGTTAGCCGAAATCTCTTAGACTCCTGGCTATTTCCAATCACTCTGGAGTTTGCTGCAGCTCTCTGCTTCACAGCTTCCTTTCTTTACATTAAAAGAAGCACAGAAGAGTTGCCCAAATAAAACCAAATCAGAAACTCCTTGGTAAACAGGAAAATGTATCCTGATGGTTTCATTTCTGCTCTTTCTACCTACCCCTCCCAGTCCATCCTCATAACTCTCTTCAGACTCATGCTTTTGTTATAGCAAAAAGCCGCTGGTATTGGGGAGACCAGCATTTATTTACTTTTTCTTTGTCTAATCCGTGGGGAAACCTTTGCCTTTCTCTGCACTACCATTTGAGGATAGTGGTAAAGTAAGGGAAGTTGACTAATAAATCTTGGGAAAAAACTCTAGAAATTGGAAACAGTTAATGACAAATATTCCTAATGCTGCCCTCCTCTCAGACAGTGGGAGGTAATACCTAATAGAGGTTAAGAACACAGTCAGATGATTCAGGTTTAAATCCCACTCTGCCTCAACTCCTTTTCTGACCTTGATACATTACTTAACCTCTCAAAGCATGGGTTTCTGTCTTTGCACTCTGCTGCTGCTGCTGCTAAGTCGCTTCAGTTGTGTCCGACTCTGGGCGACCCCGTAGATGGCAGTTATGCTATTATCCCCTGCGGGGACAAAGGTGAGAGCTCTACCCTCCAGAAGCTTCTTGCACTGAAATGGAAAGAGTACTCAGCTGCATGCTGACTTCCCTGTTATCCCAGTGTTTCACCAACTGTGGATGCTGTGAGCATCAAGTGCCTGGCGAGAGTGTGGGAACAGAGGTCAAGTGCTTTCCTTAACATGATTTAGGACCTGGAGGACACCTTTCCCTCCATGGTTCATCTAGTCTTTAAAGACAAATGGCACCCCTGGCCTTCCAGGTTGGTTGATTTCCTGGTGATATGACACCAACCTGAAGTTTCAAAGCAGAGCCTTTCCTTGTCAAGAACATACATGGCACACAGCTGGCATCCTGTTCAGAAGCAGTGGCCCATGTGCTGAAAATGGATGCTTCTGGCTACACATGAATGGATTTCATTTGGCAGCAAAATTTCTCTTTTCAAAGTGAAAGAGACCTTCCTTCCTTCCTTTCTTCTCTCCTTCCCTTCCTTCTTTCCTTCCCTTCTTCTCTTTGCCCGTTTGCTGCCAGAAATCACTGAATTATTTGGGACATCTTTCTTTATTTCTATGTAAGAATTGCTGGTATCAGCTAGATATTATGGCTTCTTGCAAAATGTCTAGTGTGTCTAATTAGATCATGGTATTGTTGACAACTCGTAAGTCCATTTTTTTTTTTTTTTTTTTTTTAGTAATCTGGAGGACATCAGAGTGGACTAAAACAATTTCCCCATCTGCAAAAGATTTCACAGACAAATAGTACTTAAGCTGAAAAATCCCTTGATATATTTGCCAGTAGACCAATTTTCCTCACTGGTGGAGGGAGGTTTATAACTGGAATCCTTTGTGCATTGTGGAAGGCAAACACACATGCATTTTACATGAGCAAATTCTAAACCAGCCAGCCATGATTTTTTTTTTTTCCAATTACACTTTCTTCAAAATAACCTCCTTTAGAACCAGTTCTCAAAGGTTTTCTCCCCGTGATTGTAAGTTGCTCTTGGAGCCCTGGAAAGGGTGCAAAGAGAAAACTGAGTGTCAAAGGTTTTCACATAACCACAGTTATTTCTTGCTTTGGAAGCTGCCTATTTTTGTTGTCTCTAGAGAGAGAATTGCAGAAGATTTTTACCTCTGTCTCAAAATTGATTACGTGTTTTTAGGATTACCAAGTTCAGACTTTAAAAAAGCCTCTCAACAAAAAAAAAAAACCACAAAAATAACACTTATCATCCTTTCTATGCATATCAGCGAATCTGCTCAGCGCATTTGTGCCTGCTTGAGGTAACACAGCACATTGCATGTTGGCATTTTCTGTGAAATGCTACAAACTTAAAAGTAATAGTGGGAGGATACTGTGAGGACAGCTGTGTTTAGGCAAATTGATTCAAGGCTTTCCTCTATAAATTAGCTAGACCTTTAGGTTAGTTTTTTTGTTGTTGTTTTTCGGGTGCTAACTCAGTAAATGTTCCCATTAGTGCTACCATTTAAACAAATTATCTGAAGTCTGGATTTCACTGTTTTGAGGGTGGGGGGGGCGGTGGGTAAAAAAAAAAAAAAAGCTTAATATTTTAAAACAAAACTTAATTTAACTTTTATTGCTCAAACTACTGTATGCAGAGTACATCATGAGAAACACAGGGCTGGAAGAAGCACAAGCTGGAATCAAGATTGCCAGGAGAAATATCATTAACCTCAGATATGCAGATGACACCACCCTTATGGCAGAAAGTGAAGAACTAAAGAGCCTCTTGATGAAGGTGAAAGAGGAGAGTGAAAAAGTTGGCTTAAAGCTCAACATTCATAAAACTAAGATCAATGTATCCAGTCCCACCACTTCATGGCAAATAGATGGGGAAACAGTGGAAACAGTGGCTGACTTTATTTTTTGAGGCTCCAAAATCACTGAAGATGGTGACTGCAGCCATGAAATTAAAAGACGCTTACTCCTTGGAAGGAAAGTTATGACCAACCTAGATAGCATATTCAAAAGCAGAGACGTTACTTTGTCAACAAAGGTCCGTCTAGTCAAAGCTATGGTTTTTCCAGTAGTCATGTATGGATGTGAGAGTTGGACTATGAAGAAAGCTGAGCACTGAAGAATTGATGCTTTTGAAGTGTGGTGTTGGAGAAGACTCTTGAGAGTCCCTTGGACTGCAAGGAGATCCAACCAGTCCATCCTAAAGGAAATCAGCCTTGGGTGTTCAGTGGAAGGACTGATGCTGAGGCTGAAACTCCAGTACTTTGGCCACCTCATGCAAAGAGTTGACTCATTGGAAAAGACTGATGCTGGGAGGGATTGGGGGCAGGAGGAGAAGGGGACAACAGAAGATGAGATGGTTAGATGGCATCACTGACTCAATGGACATGAGTTTGGGTGAACTCTGAGAGTTGGTGATGGACAGGGAGGCCTGGCATGCTGCAGTTTATGGGGTTGCAAAGAGTCGGACACGACTGAGTGACTGAACTGAAATGAACTTGCATTATTAGTGTCCCTTTGAGGAAGAGGAGAAATGTTTTATATAAAATGATACTGAAGCCAATAAAGGTAGAAAATTCATGAAGAAGTAGAAACTAAGAGGAAGGATGTACAGAGGAGATAGAAAAGAAAGGGAAGGAGAAGGACAGACAGACAGAGATTATATTGGTTATATGAGTCCCTAAAAAGGGATGGGGAAAAAAAAGAATTTAATGAGTGGACTTATCATTGGATGATGTTGGTGAATACAACATAACAGACCCAGAGTTTATTAAAAAAAAAAAATCCTTCAGGCTCTGATACAAAGTTGTCACATGCTTATCCAAACCCAACTAGCCCTATCAGAACAGCCCAAGTAAAGCCTGATATAACTCACATGGTAGTTGAGATCCCCCTACTCTTTTGAGATCTAGACAAGTTTGGCTTGCGCCCTTGATCTGTGTCTCATATAGGTCCAAATCTCTATTTTGATAAAGTCAAATTTATGTTTTTTCCTTTGTGGTTCATGCATTTATAGCCCTTTCTTAAACGTCTTTGTCTACTCCAAAAAGGAGGTATTTTTAACATGAGATTTAAAGCAGTTTTAAGTTGAACATTTGACATTCCTTCCAGCCTCCCCTCCACCAAGATTTCACACTGGCCTCTCCATGCAGAGATGCTTCAGACTAACACAATCCCCTGGCTCCTCAAACCCACACAATCCAGGTGCTCCCGACTCTAAGTCCTAAACTCTAGATTCTTCTCCCTCTAAAATAGAGCTATGTGAACTTCTAAAGCGCCAAAATAATCTTTGCATGACTAAAACCTACAAGCTGTCCAGCAAGTCAGAAGAATTTTCCAGAACACAATTGTGACTGTAATAACAGTTTTCCTCTTCTTTACATTATTGAACCAACTCAAACTTCTGGCCCAAGTTTCCCATTAAAATTTTGGGATTTTAACCAAAAGACACAGACTGGCTGAATGGATAAAAAAACAAGACCCGTATTTACCCTGTCTACAAGAAACCCACTTCAGACCTCAAGACACACATAGACTGAAAGTGAGAGGATGGAAAAATATATTCCATGAAAATGGGAAGCAAAGGAAAGCTGGAGTAGCAATCCTCGTATCAGACAAAATAGACCTTAAAATAAAGAAGATTACAAGAGATAAGGAAGGACACTACATAATGATTAAGAGATCAAATCAAGAGGAAGACATAACAATTGCAAATATCTATTCATCCAACATAGGAGCACCTCAATACATAAAACAAACACTAACAAACATAAAAGGAGAAATTGACAGTAACACAGTAATAGTAGGAGACTTTAACATCCCACTCACACCAATGGACAGATCATCAAAGCAGAAAATCAATCAGGAAACATAAGTCTTAAATGATACATTAAATGAGATGGATCTCATTGGTATCTTCAGGACATACCATCCAAATGATGAGGAATATACCTTCTCAAGTGCACATGGGACATACTCTAGGATAGACCACATCTTGGGTCACAAATCAAACCTCAGTAAATTAAAGAAAATTGAAATCCTATCAAGCATCTTCTCTGACCACAACACTATGACACTAGATATCAATTACAAGAAAAAATTGCAAGAAACACAAACACATGGAGATTAAACAGCACATTTCTAAATAACCAATAAGTTACTGAATAAATCAAAAGGGAAATCAAAAAATTTCTAGAAACAAATGACAATGAAAACACAACTCAAAACCTATGGAATGCAGCAAAAGCAGTTCTAAGAGGGAACTTTATAGCAATACAGTCCTACCTCAAGAAACAAGAATAGACAACTTAACTTTACACCTAAAACAACTGGAGAAAGAAGAACAAAAAACCCCCAACATTAGTAGAAGGAAAGAAATCATAATGATCCAAGCAGAAATAAATGAAAAAGAAATGAAAGAAACAATAGTAAAGGTTAACAAAACTAAAACCTGGTTCTTTGAGAAGATAAACAAAATTGACAGACCTTTAGCCAGACTCATCAAGAACAAAAGAGAGAAGAATCAAATCAACAAAATTAGAAATGAAAAAGGAGAGGTTACAGCAGACAAGGCAGAAATACAAAGGATTATAAGAGACTATTATGAAAAATTATATGGCAATAAAATAGATAACCTGTAAGAAATGGACAGATTCTCAGAAAAGTTCAATCTTCCAAGACAGAAACAGGAAGATATAGAAATTATGAACAACCCAATTACAAGCTCTGAAATTGAAGCTGTGATCAAAAATCTCCCAAAAAACAAAAGCCCAGGACCAGATGGCTTCACAGAAGTATTCTATCAAGCATTTAGAAAAATGCTAATGCCTATCCTTCTAAAACTCTTTCAAAAAATTGCAGAGGAAGGAACACTTTCAAATTCATTCTATGAGGCCACCATCACCCTGATACCAAAACCAGACAAAAACAACACAAAAAAAGAAAACAACAGGCCAATATCACTGATAAATATAGATGCAAAAATCCTCAACAAAATTTTAGCAAACAGAATTCAGCAACACATCAAAAAGCTCATATACCACAATCAAGTTGGGTTTATTCCAAGGATGCAAGGATTCTTCAATACATATGCAAATCAATCAATGTGATACACCATATTAACAAATTGAAAGATAAAAACATTAGGATAATCTCAATAGATGCAGAAAAAGCCTTTGACAAAATTCAACACCCATTTATGATTAAAACTCTTAAAAAATGGGCATAGAAGAAACCTACCTCAACATAGTAAAGGCCATATATGATAAGCCTACAGCAAACATTATTCTCAATGGTGAAAAACTGAAAGCATTCCCCCTAAGATCAGGAACAAGACAAGGGTGTCCACTTTCACCACTATTATTCAACATAGTTCTGGAAGTCCTAGCTACAGCAATTGGAGAAGAAAAAGAAATAAAATGAACCCAAATCAGAAAAGATGAAGTAAAGTTCTCACTGTTTTCAGATGATATGATATTATACATAGAAAACCCTAAAGATAGTATCAGAAAATTACTAGAGCTAATCAGTGAATTTAGCAAAGTTGCAGGATACAAAATCAATACACAGAAATTACTTGCATTTCTATATACTAACAATTAAAAATCAGAAATAGAAATTAAGGAATCAATCCCATTCACAATTGCAACAAAAAAGAATTAAATATCTGGAATAAACTTACCTAAGGAGACAAAAGAACTGTACACAGAAAATTACAAGACACTAATGAAAGAAATCAAAGATGACATAAACAGATGGAGAGATATTCCATGTTCCTGGGTAGGAAAAATCAATATTGTGAAAATGACTATACTACCAAACACCATCTACAGATTTAATGTGATCCCTATCAAATTACCAGTGGCATTTTTCACAGAACTAGAACAAAAAATATCACAAGTCATATGGAAACACAAAATACCCCAAATAGTCAAAACAGTCTTGAGAAAGAATGGAGTTGAAGAAATCAATCTTCCTGACTTCAGATTACACTACAAAGCTACAGTCATCAAGAGAGTATGGTACAAAAAAGAAATATATACCAATGGAACAAAATAGAAAGCCCAGAGATAAACCCATGCACCTATGGGTACCTTATTTTTGACAAAGGAGGCAAGAATATACGGGTAAAGACAGGCTCTTCAATAAATAGTGCTGGGAAAACGGGACAGCTACATGTAAAAGAATGAAATTAGAACACTTCCCAACACCATACAAAGATAAACTCAAAATGGATTAAAGACCTAAATGTAAGACCAGAAACTATAAAACCTTAGAGGAAAACATAAGCAGAACACTCAATCACATAAATCAAAGCAAGATCCTCTATGACCCACCTCCTGCTGCTGCTGCTGCTAAGTCATTTCAGTCGTGTCCCACTCTGTGCAACCCCATGGACTACAGCCTACCAGGCTCCTCCATCCATGGGATTTTCCAGGCAAGAGTACTGGAGTGGGGTGCCATTGCCTTCTCTAATGACCCACCTCCTAGAGTAATGGAAATAAATACAAAAGTAAACAAGTGGGACCTGATTAAACTTAAAACCTTTTGCACAGCAAAGGTGAAAAGAGAACCCTCAGAATGGGAGAAAATAATAGCATACGAAACAACTGACAAGGGATAAATTTCCAAAATATACAAGCAGCTCATACAACTCAATGCCAGAAAAACAAACAACCCAATCAAAAAGTGGGGAAAAGACCTAAACAGACATTTCCCCAAAGAAGACATACAGATGGCTAACAAACACATGAAAAGATGCTCAACACTGCTCATTATTAGAGAAATGCAAATCAAAATTACACTGAGATATCACCTCACATCAGTCAGAATGGCCCTCATCAAAAAGTCTACAAACAATAAAAACTGGAGAGGGTGTGGAGAAAAGGGAAAGCTCTTGCACTGTTGGTGGGAATGTAAATTGATACAGCCACAATGGAAGATGGTATGGAGATTCTTTAAAAACTAGGAATAAAACCACCATGTGACCCAACAATCCCACTCCTAGGCACCCTGAAAGAGACACATGTATCCCATGGTTCATTGCAGCACTATTTACAATAGCTAGAACATGGAAGCAACCTAGATGTCCATCAACAGATGAATAGATAATTTGGTACATATACACAATGGAATATTACTCAGCCATAAAAAGGAACGCATTTGGGTCAGTTCTAATGAGGTGGGTGAACTTAGAACCTATCATACCGAGTGAAGTGACTTAGAAAGAGAAAAATAAATACCATATATAACACATATATACAGAATCTAAAAAAGTGGTACTGAAGAATTTATTTACAGGGCAGCAATGGAGAAACATAGAGAATAGACATGGGGAAAGGGGAGGAGAGGGTGAGATGTATGGAAAGAGTAACCTGGAAACTTACATTACCATATGTAAAATAGATAGCCAATGGGAATTTGCTGTATGGCTCAAGAAACTCAAACAGGGGCTCTGTATCAACCTGGAGGGGTGGGATGAGGAGGGAGATGGGAGGGAGTTTCAGAAGGGAGGGGATATATGTATATCTATGGCTGATTCATATTGAGGTTTGACAGAAAACAGCAAAATTCTGTAAAGCAATTATTCTTCAATAAAAATAGATAAATTTTTTAAAAAAAATTATACATATGGAATACCCATTAGAATGGGAAAAAAAATTGGGGATTTTGAAAAGTAAATTCTTTTACTAAAATTGCACCCCAAGCCTTCAACACCTAGAGACCTCAGACACTTTTTTCTCTTTTTCCCTGTTGAATCCATACTTCTGAGTATAATGTGATGTAGCTGAATAAGAAATGAATAAGCTACCTCTCTCCATGTTAAAACCCTGTCTTCTGGTCTTAATGACATTTAACATAATCATCCTAGAGGCCAATGACTACTCCTCTTGTTTCTAATTTCCATTGGTCTCTAATTGAGACCATTTCACTTATGTCTATCTATGGAAATCCCAGGCATTTTAGGGTAAAATAAAGAATTCAACCTTAAATTGCTCCTTTTAAAAGTTGAACTTCAACTTTAAAATTAATAGAGTCTTTAACAATTTATCTTTTGTTGGGTTTTAAACTCTCCTGTCACCTTAAGTTCAATATGTCCCAAAGAGAAGTTGTTTTCCTTCCAAAGTGGCTGGCACTCCTTTTGAACTGTCCCATCTCTACCAGTGTTCACATCAGTTTGGACTTTTACATCCTCATTATCCTCTAGCTGTTACTATGAAATGCCTAAGATTTGTCCTTTTTTTCTCCATTCCCACCTTAAACCAGACTTTGCTTGCTTAAATTACTATTGTAACTTCTAATATATTCTCCCCACAGTCTTTTCTCCTCTACTCTCCAAACACTGTCATCAATTCCACGTCATTTTTTACACTAGGCAGATTCTACACTGAATCGCACTGGCCTACCACACCTCCTGACTTTGAAGACTCCTGGAGACAGGCTTCACCCCACCTATTAGGATTCTCTCCCAACATGAGCTCCGTTCCAGAAAGCCAGTCTCCTGGCTCTCTCCCCATGTGTCCAAGCCCACACTGTTTTTGAGTTCTTTGCTTGGGCTACTGTGTTAAGTGTTAGTCACTCAATCATGTCTGACTCTGTGACTCCATGAACTGTAGCCCACCAAACTCCTCTGTCCATGGAATTCTCCAGGCAAGAATACTGTACTGGGTTGCCATTTCCTTCTCCACGGGATCTTCCCCACCCAAGTATCAAACCCAGGTCTCCTGCATTGCAGGCAGATTCTTTACTGTCTAAGCCACCAGGGAAGCCTGTCTCTCCTCAAAGACTCACAACCTAAAATGTCCACCTTTCATGGTCACATTTTAAATTCTTCTCTTTCAGAACTTGGTCACCTTACCTTCACCAACAAATTTCCTTTCCCCCTAAACTGCTTCTTAGTCCTAAAGGAAATCAGTCCTGAATGTTCATTGAAAGGACTGATGCTGAAGCTCCAATATTTTGGCCACATGATTTGAAGAGCTGACTCACTGAAAAAGACCCTGAGGCTGGGAAAGATTGAGGGCAGGAGAAGGGGGCAACAGAGGATAAGATGGTTGGATAGCATCACCAACTTGATGGACATGAGTTTGAACAAGTTCCAGGAGTTTGTGATGGACGGGGAAGCCTGGCGTGCTGCAGTCCATAAGATCACAAAGTCAAACACAACTGAGGGACTGAACTCAACTCACTGCTTCTCTTATTTTTCACTGAGCCTCATTTGAAATATCTAGATATAATACCATCCAGCTCAGAGTTCATGATAATCAAACTGAAGAACATTTTTAAAAAGTCAATATGGTTATAATACAGAGGCCCTATTTGACAGGAACTGAGCCCTGAGGCCCCTGGGAAGCAGATTTGGACTCTGTTCCCCAACTAAACATTTCCTTCTATGGCCACTCATTTACCGGAGCACTGAGAGCATCCCAGGGAAAGAAAAAGACATGAATGCTGCTCACTGTTGGGAATCAGACCACATGGCCATATCTGATGGACGCGGTTGGCCCCAGCAGGAGTCAGGAAGGACAACAGCATCTTAAGAGAGAAGTTATAACAGGGAAGGGGGGATCTGGCTCAGTGATCCAGTCTGGAGAAGCAGTTTCAGGAATGGCCCAACAGTTGATACCAGAATCTTTCTGACCTAGTCCAGCTGACAGCACTTGTCATTGTAGAAAAAGGACTCAGTTGTGTGAAATGGAACGAGCTGTGTATTAAGCACTGTGGAATGCTGGGGCTCAGTGAACCTTGCTGACAATTCTTCTGTTTCCCCAGTCCCCTGCCTGGGCTAAATACACAAGAGCATTCTCCTCTCTTTGCCAGGATGGTGACAAGATCTCTGGCCTCAGGGTACAGTGGCATTATTCCAATTTCCCAGACAATAAGTGCAATGGATTCCCACCTCCACAGGTGGCTAGCAGGAAAGAAGCCAAGTTCTACCCCTAAAGGAAACACTTCTGTAGATCTGCCAGAGCCCCAGGCTGCAGATTCCCAGTTCACCTTGACACTGATGACAGTAACCTGTCAGAGAGTGAAAGGTCCCTCTGTTGTGTCTGACTCTTTGCGACTCCATGGACTTAGCCTGCCAGGCTCCTCTGTCCATAGGACTCTCTAGGCAAGAATACTGGTGGAAAGTGGACCACACTCTGAGGCCCACTCATCATTGCTGTGCCATTTTCTAGTCAGACATACTGCACAATCTTTTTCCTCTACGCAAAAGAAGAGACGCAGAATACACACCCAAAACAAGCACAATTTAATGCTACCTGCTGTCCTTCTGTGATCAAAAAGAAGGTTCATATTAAATAAAAGGGCTAAGGTTTTTCACCAATACAGGCAGGGCTGGGTGCAATCTAACAGTGACGTCTAGGATGATCTGATGGCCTGTGGGTTCCTGGGAAGTTGGGTCCTTCTTAATTCACTTGGGAGAAGAAGCTGTCCAAGTGTTTAGGTCTCAGAAGCTGTGATAGCAGTAGGGACAGACGGAGTGACTATCTTAACTCCTCACACAGCTCTGGGGCCCTTCCTTTCAGGGAGCCAGTTAATGCGCTGTGTCTCAAGAAGAGCGGCCAGTCATGGAGTCTAGATGGTCTTGTCACACCATAGGTGACTGAAGGAAGATAACTCACCTTTTGCAATCATGCTACAGCCATTCCCATGCTTACACTTCAAGTATGCATTACCACCGATGCCCAAAATACATATTATACCCAAGTTCATCAGCCATATACATCCCATCAACTTCCTACACTAGAGCACAATCTGGTGTCCAAAGAAAGAAAATCGTATTACAAAGTGGCATTTGCTTAGGGAGACTAAGGCCACTAAGAGGGGAGAGTGCAAAGTCTCTACCAAGATGCTACATTTAACCCAAAGGAGATTCTCCCTCCTTCTGTGAGGTGTCAGGGAGGCTCTCTGACTTCAACACCCAGTGGTGACATAACCATTTCAGCTTTGAAAGTGTCAATTACTAGCACTAGCACTATTAACATGGAAGTTGAACTATGAAATAATTTATAGGTATTGATTTCCTTTTGTATTTATTTTTCTAAGCTCAAAATATGTCAAAGTTCTCAGAATCCTATTAAACATTTGTATACACATCCAGCAAGGAACTAATGTTACTGTTTTAGATTTTATCTCCAGTTTTTTTCTTAAAGGAACAAAGTAGAACATGATGGTTAAATGGAGGGTCTCCTTTCCCTCTCCAGCACTATTTGTTCCCTATCCTTCTCTTCTGCAATCAGCTTTCCCTGTTGCTTATCCTCCACGTCCATGGTTTTAAATCTTTAAAATAATGTCTTATGAACATTCATACCCATGGACAATGTATAATACTGCTTTGAGTTTTTAAACTTTTTACGCTATAGCTATCATACTGTGCAAATCTTTTGGCAATTTGCTTTTTATCCTCTCTACTTTTTTAGACTTACCCATGTTGATACATATATCTCTAGTTCATTCATGCAATACTGTTTCGTAACACAACGTACCATGACTCAGAAGTAGTAACATCACTAGGGGACTTCTTCAAAAGGCTGAACCCCAAACCTCACCCCATATCTAAAGATCCCCAGGTAGTTTTCACATGAACTCAGGAAGAAAAAGAAACACTGCTATTTTTCATTATATGACAATGCCACAACTTGCTTATACTGTATAATAAACAAACATTATAATATAGGTGTGGTGGTGGTGTTTAGTCACTAAGTTGTGTTTGACTCATTTGTGACCCCATGGTCTGTAGCTCTCTAGGCTTTGGTGTCCATGGGATTTTCCAGGCAAGAATACTGGAGTGGGTGGTCATTTCCCTTTCCAAGGGATCTTCCTGACACAGGGATTAAACCCAGGTCTCCTGCATTGCAGGCAGATTCTTTACCGACTGAGCCACCAGGGAAGCCATGTGTAAATATGTTTATTGTTCCCCTACTGATGGACATTCAAGTTGTTTCATTTTTTTCCTATCAGAAACAATGCTGCAATGAATATCCTTATGCGCCTTAAAGTGCACATGCATAATAGTTTTGCAGGGTAATTACTTGAAAGTAGAAACGCAAAGTTGAAAGAACGTTCATCTGTTCATTTTCAACATGATATTGCCAAATTGCTTTCCAAAGAGGCTGTGCAAATTTTATACTGCCTTCTGCAGTGTACAATCAGATCCTTGACAAAACTTGATACTGTTAAGATCTTTTTGAATTTTGCAAGTCTGATGAGAGTGAAATTATATCTCATTTGATTTTTTTCTTCTTTTTACAGCTTTATTGAAGTATAATTGACATATATCAAGTTGTACAAAAAGTACGCAATTTGGTGTTTTGACATATTTACACTCTTGTAAAACCATCACCGTAGTCAAGATAATGAACATGTCTGTCACCTCCCAAATTTTCTCATGTCTTTCTGTAATCTCTCCCTCCTGCTCCTCCCCCTACTCCAGGCACCACTGATTTGCTTTCTGTCACTATAGATAGTTTTTAATTTCTAGACTTTTATGTAACTGGAATCATATATACTATATATTTTTTTTCTGTATGACTTCTTTTCCTCAGCATATTTATTTCAAGATTCATCCATGATGTTTCATATATCAATCGCTTATTTGTTTTTAATGCTGAAAAGTATTTGTTACATTAATTATACCAGAAATTTGTTTATTCATTCACCTATGGTATGTTGGTGGACATTTGGGTTCTTTTACATTTGTATTACAAATAAACCCACTATGAATATTTGCTACAAGTTTTTGTGTGGACATATGCATTCATTTCCTTTAGGTAAAATATGCAGGAATAGAATGGCTAGATTGTGTGGTAAGTACATGCTTTTAAGAAATTTACAAAGTGTTTTCTGAAAGTGGTTGTATCATTTTACATTTACACCAGCAATAGATGAGCATTTTAACTATTCCATATTCTTGCCCACAATTGGCAGTAAGTCTTTTTAGTTTTAGCCATTCTAATAGGTACATGGTGGTATCACACTGTGGTTTTCCTTTTCATTTCCCTATTGACTGATGATGTTGGGTCCTTTCACGTACTTATTTACCATTCATCTTGTCTTCTCTGATGACGTGCCTATTCAAATCTTATGGCCATTGTATAAATTGGGCTGCTGGTGTTCTTACTTTTGAGTGTTTTTAAAAAAATTTTTTAATGTATATTCTAGATATAAGTCTTATATCAAATACACAATTTTCAAATATTTTCTCTCAGTTCATGAATTGTCTTAGGTTGTCTTTCAAAAAACAGAAGTTTTAATTTTGATGATGTCTAGGCTATTGAATTTTTCTTTCACATTTAGATCTTTTTTAGTGTCTTTCAGTAATTTTTCTCTTTTAGTTTCAATGTACAGGTCTTGCATCTTTTGTCAAATTTATTTCCAAGTATTTCATATTTTTTTAAATGTCATAAATATTTTCAATACATAATTATGCATTGCTAATATGAAGAAGCATAATTATGTTTAACTATTCACCTTAGTAGTTTGATGATTTTGTGGATTTTTCTCCATACATAATCATGATGTCTACAAATGCAATTTTACTTTTTCCTTTGCAGATTTTATTTATGTTATTTATTTATTTAGTTAGATTTGTTGGCTTATTTTGTTGTGCTGTTTTAGTGGTCCCTTTAGGGATTATAATACATATCTGTAATTAGTCACAGTTCAACTTCAAGTGATGGCATACCTCTTCATGTAGAGCATAAGAACCTTACACCAACATACTACCATTTCCCCCTCCAGGCCTTTGTGTGTTATTTGTTCTCATACATTTTACTTCTATATACGTTATAAATCTCACAATACATTTGTTATGATTCAGGTCTTAGATGGTTGGTTATCATTTAAAATAATTAAAAATGAAAACAATTTGTTGCATTTACAGGTGTTCCTCAGACCTTTGTATAAATTCAGATTTCCATCTGGTTTTGGTTTTCTTCTGCCAGCAGGACTTCCTTCAACATTTCCAGAAATGCTGACTTGTGGTACAATTCTTAGCTTTTATATGTTTGAAAGTCTCTGCTTCACCTTTGCTTTTGATAAATATTTTTGTTGGCTAAAGAATTCTAGATGTTCGGTATTTATTTTTCGTACTTCAAAGATGATGCTCCATTGTTTCCTGGCTTGCACCGTTTCTAATAATTAAATCTGTTGTAATTTTTAGTCTTTGATTTTCTGAAAATGATATGTTTTTTTGCTCTAGCTGCTTTTAAGATTTTTCTTTTTATCATTAGTTTTAAGCAACTTAATTAAGATATCTCAAGTCCTCCAAACCAGCCTATCTGTCATCTCAGTTCAGTTCAGTCGCTCAGTCATGTCCGACTCTTTGCGACCCCATGGACTACCCACACACCAGGCTTCCCTGTCCATCACCAACTCCCGGAGCTTACTCAAACTAGTCCACTGAGTCGGTGATGCCATCCAACCATTTCATCCTCTGTCGTCCCCTTCTCCTCCTGTCTTCAATCTTTCCCAGCATAAGTGTCTTTTCTAATGAGTCAGTTCTTCACATCAGGTGGCCAAAGTATTGGAGTTTCAGCTTCAGCATCAGTCCTTCCAATGAATATTCAGGACTGATTTCCTTTAGGATGGACTGGTTTGATCTCCCTGCAGGCCAAGGGACTCTCAAGAATCTTCTCCAACACCATAGTTCAAAAGCATCAATTCTTCGGCACTCAGCTTTCTTTATAGTCCAACTCTCACATCCATACATGACTACTGGAAAATTCATAGCTTTGACTAGATGGACCTTTGTTGGCAAAGTATCCATTTTCCTGTAAAATATTTATAGGCTAGATTTGGGCTTGATCTGGATTTAGGGTGTGAATGTAGTACTCGAATGAGATGAACAAGTAGTTGAATCTTTTTTTCCTGCCAACAGCATCTAATCAGGCTAGAGTCCTTCAAGTCAGTATTCTGATTAAATGCCCCAATTATCAGTTAATTGCTAGAGAATAGATGCAACTGACTCATTTATCTTACAAATTCCAACTTGGAAGCCTCCAATGAACAAGAATAATTCTACCTCCACAGTTTGTTAAATGTCAGGCTAAACTTGGTCAATGTTACTGTAAAATATGCCCTCAGGCATCACAACTTAGCATATAGCACCAAAGAGATTTAACATTAATAGGGTGTTTTGAAAGAGCACAATCACAGCGGAGAGCAAAAATCCAATAGTGCAAACCACATGGATCCACACTTTCCAAGATAAATACTTCGCATGCCTCCTTAATTAAAGTCATTAATGATAATTAACCTCATGGGGAAAATGACTCATCCAATTGGTAAAAATACACTTTGTTTCATGGTCTACTGTATTCTTTCTAAGGTTATAGATGGACTGTCTTCCCTTGTACACATGTGTGCTCACCTGACAAGAAAGAAGACAGAAAGTTGTGGATGGCCTTTCTGTCAAGTTTTGAAAGAATCAAAATAAAAATCTGATGCTGTATCCTGATCTCTCCCAAACAAGCCTGCTGCTTTCCCATGGAAAGCACACCAGTTCTGTTGACTTAAACATACAGTGGATGACCAGTGATAAATAATGCAAAGTTTACTCACTTTATTGGCTTGCTCAGGAAAATCAATCTAAGGACTCAAATTTATTGTTCATTGAAATGCACGGATCAATTAATATGCATTGTTTACTCCTGGATTTTCATCAGATTTGAAACAAATGCACTGTATTCTGACACCATGAGGGAGTAAGATGTGCACAAGTTCCCAGCACAGAGGCAGAACCCTTCCATTTTCTCATTTTGAGTATAGATCTGATGGCAAAGAGGAATATCCCATGAGTTTCATTGTCCACATAATTGACACCATCACCACCCATCCCTCCTTTCTTATCCATGGAGAATCAAGGCAAATTCAGTAAGTAAGGGATAGGTGAACTCTTCCTTTGGCTCTAGTGTGGGGAGACCAAAAAGGTTTGGGAGCCTGTTTAATTAAATTAACAGGGGTAGTCCATGAATATTCTATTAAAAACAGATCGAGGTAACTCTTTTCTAGTCAGTATGTGAACTGTGAACCAAGAACTTTCAGATGTACAAGCTGGATTTAGAAAAGGCAGAGAAACCAGAGATCAAATGGCCAATATCCATTGGATCATAGAGAAAGCAAGGAAATTCCAGAAAAATATCTAACTCTGCTTCACTGACTATGCTAAAGCATTTGACTGTGTGGTTCACAATAAACTGTGGAAAATTCTTAGAGATGGGAATGCCAGATGGGAATGCCACCTTACCTGTCTCCTGAGAAACTTGTATGCAGGTCAAGAAGCAAAGTCAGAACCAGACATAGAACAATGATCTAGTTTAAAATTGAGAAAGGAGCTTGTCAAGGCTGTAGATCATCACCCTGCTTATTTAACTTCTATACAGAGTACATTATGCGAAATGCCAGGATGGATGAATCTCAAGCTGGAATCAAGATTGCTGGGAGACATATCAACAGCCTCAGGTATGCAGATAATACCAGCATAATGGCAGAAAGTGAAGATGAATTAAAGAGCCTCTTGATGAAGGTGAAAGAGGAGAGTGAAAAAGCTGGCTTAAAACTCAACATTCAAAAAACTAAGATCATGGCATCCAGTCCCATTACTTCATGCAAACAGTTGAGGGGAAAAGTGGAAACAGTGACAGATTTTATTTTCTTGGGCTCCAAAATCACCATGGATGGTGATTACAGCCATCAAATTAAAAAGTGTTTGCTCCCTGGAAGGAAAGCAGTGACAAACCAAGACAGTGTATTAAAAAGAAGAGATATCACTTTGTGGACAAAGGTCTATATAGTCAAAGCATTGGTTTTTCCAGTAGTCATGTATGGAAGAGAGAGTTGGACCACAAAGAAGGCTGAGAGCCAAAGAATTCATACTTTTGAATTGTGACACTGGAGAAGACTCTTGAGAGTCCTTTGGACTTCAAGGAGATCAAACCAGTCAATCCTAAAGGAAATCAACCCTGACTGATGCAAATAACTGACTCATTGGGAAAGACCCTGATGCTGGGAGAAACTGAGGGCAGGAGGAGAAGGGAGAGACAGAAGATGAGATGGTTGGATGGCATCATTGACACAATGGACATGAGTTTGAGCAAACTCTAGAAAACGGTAAAGGACAGAGAAGCCTGGCGTGCTGCAGTCCACAGGGTGGCAAAGAGTTAGATATGACAGCAACTGAACATCAGCAGGGTTTACGCCATCTCCTAAAAATCAAGTCATATGAATGGTTGTCACTTTTGTGTGGCATAGTGGATGCAGTGGTGTGTCACCCGGATCCCATTTTCAGGATCTTGGACACTCATTTCTTCAATTTTCTAGTGTTGGCTGACAAAGTCTCACAGCTCAGTTACTCTCTAGGAATTGCCAGCAACTGAATGGAGTGACATGATACAAAGTTATGCCTCCTTCTTTTCCAGGTTGATTGTTATCAAAAGACCATGTGGGTCTGGATAAGAAGCACCTCAGCATTACCCAGTAAGGACAAAAGACAGATTATATTAGATTTGTAGGACTTCTGCGGCCTTTGAGTAATGGCGCTGGTGGAAAATTCCAGTAAGAACTGGGTTGATTTTTTGTGTGTTATCCTGGCCAGTGGGATTCCAAGTTATTTGATTTAATATAAAAAATAAAGTGACGCCCAATCAAAATATGGGAAGAAGATCTAAATAGGCATTTTTCCAAGAGACATACAGATGACTAACAGGCATATGAAGAGATGTTCAACATCATGAATTATTAGAGAAATGCAAATCAAAACTATACTGAGATATCACCTCACACCGGTTAGAATGGCCACCATCAAAAAATAAATACCAACAATAAACACTGGGGAGAGTGTGGAGAAAAGGGAACCCTCCTACACTGTTGGCAGGAATGTAAATTGGTGCAGCCACTGTGGAAAGCAGTATGGAGGTTCCTTAAAACTAAAAAGAGAGTTACAATATGATCCAGCAACCCCACTCCTGGGTATATATATGAAAAAAATGAAAACATTAATTTGAAAAGATACATGAGTCACAGCATTCCTAGCAGCACTAATTATAATAGCCAAGACATGGAAACAACCCAAGTGTGCATCAACAGATGATTGGATTAAGAAGATGTGGTTTATATAATGAAATACTACTCAGCCATAAAAAAAAAAATGAAGTGCTGACATTTGCAGCAATGTGGATGAATTCATTAATCAGTGTTTTGTTTTGTTTTGTTTTTCAATCCAGTATCATAATGGAGCAAAACTCATACCAACTAGGGGTAATATAAGCACTAAGTTTTACATCAAAATCATTACTGCCTGGGTGTGTCAAAAAATTTCATGGGGAAAAAGATGAAACTTAATAGAACCCTTAGAGACAATAAAAATGAGAAAAATGAAAGGAGGGAGTGGGTAACATTCCAATAAACCATGGTTCAAGATCGTAAAGATGAGATGTACTTTTCGCTCCTAGGGAGATGGGATCCTTTAGGCACTTCTCAAAAAGCACTAATAGACGATGTTAACAGCCATAGTTTTGAGATGGTGCTGAAGCTCTGAACAAGAACTGCTCGTATCTGTTTCTCAAGGGCCTCCAATACTTCTCAACAGGTACTGGTGTCATTTACGCTGGAACAGCAGGTTTAACTTGTCATCATGCATCAACCCTCACCCCCTCAGGTCCCAGTGATGGAAAAAGCAGCAGCTCTTCCTCAGTTTTCACACCTTACCTTGCCATATTCTTCAGAAGGAGTCAGGATGAGCACAGGCTCGTCCAGTATCCCTCTGCCTCTCTTGCCAGCCACCATGGTTAAAACCAGAAAATGCATACCCACGTCAGAAATGAATTGTGCACCCAGCCTCTTGGATCAGCAGCCATTGGATCATCAAAAAAGCAAGAGAGTTCCAGAAAATCATCTACTTCTGCTTTACTGATTATGCCAAAGCCTTTGTGTGGATCACAACAAACTGTGGAAAATTCTGAAAGAGATGGGAATACCAGACCACCTTACCTGCCTCCTGAGAAATCTGTATGCAGGTCAAGAAGCAACAGTTAGAACTGGACATGGAACAACAGACTGGTTCCAAATCGGGAAAGGAGTATGTTAAGGCTGTATATGGTGACCCTGCTTATTTAACTTATATGCAGAATACATCATGCAAAATGCCAGGCTGGATGAAGCACAAGCTGGAATCAAGATTGTGAGGAGAAATATCAATAACCTTAGATATGCAGATGACACCACCCTTATGGCAGAAAGTGAAGAAGAACTAAAGAGCCTCTTGATGAAGGTGAAAGAGGAGAGTGAAAAAGTTGGCTTAAAACTCCGCATTCAGAAAACTAAGATCATGGCATCCAGTCCCATCATTTCATGGCAAATATATGGGGAAACAGTGAGAGATTTTGTTTTGGGGGGGCTCCCAAATCACTGCAGATGGTGATGGCAGCCATGAAATTAAAAGACACTTGCTCCTTGGAAGAAAAGCTATGACCAATCTAGACAGCATATTAAAAAGCAGAGACATTATTTTGCCAACAAAGTTCCGTGTTGTCAAAGCTATGGTTTTTCCAGTAGTCATGTATGGATGTGAGAGTTGGACTATAAAGAAAGGTAAGCTCCGAAGAATTGATGCTTTTGAACTGTAGTGTTGGAGAAGACTCTTGAGAGTCCCATGGATTGCAAAGATCCAACCAGTCCATCCTAAAGGAAATCAGTCCTGAATATTCATTGGACAGACTGATGCAGAAACTGAAACTCCAATACTTTGGTCACCTGATGCGAAGAACTGACTCATTGGAAAATACCCTGATGCTGGGAAAGATTAAAATCGGGAGGAGAAGGGGATGACAGAGATGGTTGGATGGCATCACCGATTCAATGGACATGAGTTTGAGTAAGCTCTGGGAGTTGGTGATGGACAGGGAAGCCTGGCGTGCTGCAGTCCATGCTGCAGTCCATGGGGTCGGACACGACTGAGCAACTGAACTCAGCTGAACCCAGCCTCTAATAACAACTCTGAATTGTATCCCTTCTTTAGGCACGGATTCTTTTGCTATTCAAAGGTAAACAACCTTTCCTTCTCACCAGTTAGTGGGAAAAGCTGAAACTGCTCTTTTCCAAAGCATCCATTGTTTCCATTTGGAAGCTGTTAAGCTGTATCTGCTGCTGCTGCTGCTGCTAAGTTGATTCAGTCATGTCCGACTCTGTGCGACCCTGTAGAGGGCAGCCCACCAGGCTTCCCCATCCCTGGGATTCTCCAGGCAAGAATACTGGAGTGCGTTGCCATTTCCTTCCCCAATGCATGAAAGTGAAAAGTGAAGGTGAAGTTGCTCAGTCGTGTCTGACTCTTAGAGACCCCATGGACTGCAGCCTACCAGGCTCCTCCGTCCATGGATTTTCCAAGCAAGAGTACTCGAGTGGGGTGCCATTGCCTTCTCCGTAAGCTGTATCAGCTGGGTACATAACTGGTAAAACCCCAATTTTTCCATGTATTCTTGATAGAGGATAAAGAGCCACAGACCTGTAATCTAAATAAATGCTATTTTAAAATACCATTAAGTCTAGTAGTTAGCTATAGGAATTGGTAACTGTTTGGAAAAGTCCTGGTATTTAGTTTTATCTGTGCATGTTAAATCAGGAGAAAATATTAATAAATACAGACACTTAATGTCCTCTGCTTCTTTGTCTCTCCGTCTCCCAAGTCTGCTAACATCCTTCTCCCCCCTCACTCCCACATCCTCTGATTACATGTCTGGGCTCTGATCCACAGTTTCAAGGGAACAAGCAAAGCAATCTCCCTAACTCCTTAGAGCATCTTTTCTGGGCACCTTAATAAAAATGAATTTGCTTCATTGCCCTACATTTCTCTGTTATCTCTCCCCTTTGCTCTTTGTTTCTAATGACAATTGACATTGTTTTCAGCATAGTTCATTTAATCCCTGACTTGGCTGAGTAGAAACTCTTCCACCCTAATAAATTACACATGATAAACATATAGGGAGATACATTGAAGATGTAGAAATAATTTTAAACAATGATCAGGTGAGCTCTCAATTAGTGTTCTAAGATGTTCATCCTTGCTCCTGACAGGTGCTAAGTTTAAAGCTACAGACTATAGAATGGGGCAGAATATCCACAGGACAGGCAGCGTGTTCCTTAATTTAAAAAAAAAAAAAAGGCCATCAGAAATGACCTAGAAATCGTGAAAGCATGATTCTTCTTTGTCTTGAAATACTGTCAACAATTACAGAGGGGACACTAATCTAGCAAGCCTCCTCATTTAGGGAGCGATGTCAAACATCCGTGTGTGTGTGCTTAGTTGCTCGGTGTGTCTGACTCTTTGCATGAAGAGAAAACTCCAACTTGCATCCAACTGGTAACTGAATGTTGCAATTACGACTATTGTTTGGCCAAAATGTTTGTTCAGTTTTTCTGTTGCATCGTACGGGAAAACCCGAATGAACATTTTGGCCACCCCAAAATTTATGTTCCTCTAGAAGTTTCCATAGCCTGCAGGGTTGATGGGGGAAGGGCGGGAGAGCACACTGCATAGAAACAAGCAGGGAGAGCAGACAGCCCAGGTCTAGTCACCAAAAGTCAGAGAACCCCACAAAGTAATATTTAAACAAGTAAACTTTAAGGGATTTATGCAGAATCCCAGAGCCCTGGCCCACAGAGTATGCTCACGCGGGACGGAGACAACCGACATCGAATTACTGACTTTTGTCTCTGCAGATGCTGGACACAGAGCCAGCTTGAGCATGAGACTGATCCTGGCCCTCTTACTCCTCTCCTTGACTGGAGCCCAAGTAAAGTCTCAGATGAAGGCGGTAGTTCCGCTTCGGGGAATGTGCAGCCTGGCTTGGGCTACTTGCTACAAAGAAGCAGGGTGGACAAAAAAGGAGGCTGGGTCTTAGGGCATGACAGTCTCAGAGACAGCAAGACACAAGTGGCTGGGCCACGCACAGTCAGTGATCTGATGAGTTGCCCTCACAGGAGGGAGGGAAGAACAGGATTTCTTCCATGGCGCTCCCACCTGGACAGGGAGGTAGAAGGCCTGTCTCTCTCAGGGGACTCAGATTCCCCAAACAGAAGCCCCCAAAGAGCACTAGGTATGGTTTCCTTCTCTGTTGGTTTGCTAAGACTTTTGTAAAACAAAGTACCACAGAGTGGGGCGCAGAAACAACAAAAATGTATCATCTCCCAGTTCTGGCGACCAGAGTCTCAGATTAAGGTTTTGGCAAGGTTGGTTCTGTCTGGAGGCTGTGAGGGGGGAGCTGTTCCTTGGCATGTATATGGCTCTCTTCTCTCCATGTCTTCACACTGACTTCCTCTACACGTGTCTCTGTACCCAAATTTCTCCCCTTTATAAGGACACCATCCATACTGGATGAGGACCCACCCTAATGACCTCATTTTAACTTGTTTACCTCTGTAAAGACCCCCTTCCGAATAAGGTCACACTGGGTATGGTTTCTTTCATGAATCAAGTGTTCCAGAAAAAGCTGACTTAATAAACATGGCAGTTTATCAAAACGTATACAGCACTAGCCAGACAGCAAAATGTCTTACTCCAAAGCGGCATGTGCACTTCTGGAAAGCACAGCTTATGCTGGAGTACCCAGCCACACTCCTCCAAGTGCCATTAATTCTGAACAAGACTTTTGGGAAAAACCTACCTGGCTTCACAAATGCTTTGCAGCCCCACACCTCAGAGTCTCTGTCAGGAACATGAATAACCGGCTCCTTTCCACATGTTCCCTGTCAGAATTGTTCGGCGATCCAGAGCTCCCATCTCTAAATATTTACAAAGTACTATTTATCAGATTGAAAGAGAATGTTTCTGCTCTACAATGCTGGGCATATGGGTAGCAGCATGAGATAGAAGATAAATCGTGCTGGGTGATTCCAACTGGATTTAATGCCAGCAATAATTAATTTTAATCAGATGGAAAGTTCACTCCTGATACCAGCCCCTCTAACATTAGAAAATAATTTTGTCAGCTCTCATTGTCTGGTGCTGTTTCTATAAATAATTTCTAGGGCCTTTTGAAGTCTAACTTTATATCTTTTCTTTTATCTTTTCTCATTGGTTCTTTCTAAGGTAAAGTTTTAGCCATTCTCTAAATCTTGGCTTTTGATTACAGAATGCCTTTATAAAATTAAAGCCTGTGGAGCTTAAACAAATCCTCTTACATCCACACCGAATTTCAACATATTTCCTGATTCTGTGTGCACTTCCTCCTTGCCCACTCACCAGCCCCCTTCCCTCCAAGTGGGCAACATATACCTGAATAGCCTAAGAGCACCCTGTATCAGGTGATTCAGAATGGGTATTTGGTGTGTGTTACTGACATGAGGTTGGAAACAGGTTAGATGTGTTACTTGGGTAATAAGACCCCCAAATGGGCACCCTGACTGCATGGGCCATGTGTGCATACATCCTGTGTACACCCACCCACACCTCACGAAGGCACAGACGCACTTTCTGGCAGGATCTGATCTGGAACTTTAAACGTAACTCATAATTTAAAAAAATATCTGGCTGTTCAACTGCGTTCATTTGTAGGTGTAAAAATATGTGTAGGGATAAAATCCTGTTTCCAGACAATACAAAAAGGAGGTTTGTGTCTCTGAGAATTTTCCTTTAATAGGTGAATGGGAAAAGCCACATCTCTGACGCAAACCCACCAATTGGTCCAGGCCAATGACTCCTCCACCACAGCGGGATTTCCCTTCTGGGTTTCATGCAGCTCCGGGGGGCGACCCCAGAACCTGAGGGTCCCACCAGGAGAGCATTGGCCAATGTCAGATTAGCTCTCCAAAATTCAGAAGTTTGTCAACTACCCTAGGGCGCTCATCCTGTGAGCCCAGGACTTGGCTAAGCTCCCAGCCCTGGAGCAAACAGCAGCATTTTTGCTAATATGTCAAAGCTCCTTTCCTACTGTGAGAGGAAGAGTCAGAGGAAAAATCCTCTTACAGGTAGCAGCAGGGGTTGGGGGTGGGGGTTGGGGGGATGGGAGGTGGGTTTGACTGTACCTGGTATAGGAGTCAAGTCTACCTGACTCCTCTTTCTGAGAAGCATCCCATTTTCCTGGATCTGGAGAAAGTGCCTTCTTGCTTTGGCTCCTCCTGCTCCCAACTGCAGGCCAGATTCAGTTCAGTTCAGTTTCTCAGTCGTGTCCGATTCTTTGCGACGCCATGGATGGCAGCACGCCAGGCTTCCCTGTCCATTAGCAACTCCTGAAACTTGCTCAAACTCATGTCCATTGAGTCAGTGATGCCATCCAACCATCTCATTCTCTGTCATCCCCTTCTCCTCCTGCCTTCAATCTTTCCCAGTATCAGGCTTTTTTTTCCAATGAGTCAGTTCTTTGCATCAGACTGTTGGTATCTAAACTCTCCAGGCTACTGAGAAATTAGGTTACTCCCATTTCCCTGGGGGTAGACTGACCTGAGTCCCTGGCTGCTGCTGCCAGCGGACCTCTGACAGGACAGCCTGACACTGGGAGTCATAAGACTGTCCAGGGCACATACCCAGGGAGTTCTCTGGGGCCAATGTGAAGATATTTGACTTTGAGGTAAACTCTTACTTATAACTGACCTTCTTGGGAGCCCAGGACTTGGCTAAGCCCCCAGCCCTGGAGCAAATAGCAGCATTTTTGCTAATACGCAAATTTTCACAATCTGCCTTTGCCACTGGAGCAAAGAGAAGCCTTATCACTTTTTCATTTAGAGCTTTACTAAGATGCTCTAGGGGTATAAAAACTTCAGGGTCACCAATCGAAGAAAAGTTAGAGACATTAGTGTAGGGACTGAAAAAGTAAATGATTTTGATGATTGGGTAACAATTCCTTCCTCAAGTCAGCTGGCTTCCAATTCTTTGCTTTCAACAGATATAAAGGAGGAATTGTCACCTAATATATGACTAAAAATAATTTTGATAGTAGATCATCACATGATGGGGGTGGGGGCAGAAAACAGGTCCAAGGAATGAAGACAGCTGGGGACTACACTCTAGCAAATTTCTTTCTTTTCCATCTACCATATTTAGTGCTTTGCTTAAATACTTGAAGAGAAACTTACTGTATGCCAGGGATGGGTTTATGAGCTTAAATGCATTAACCTGTTCAAACCTTAAAACGACCCTGTAAGGTAAGTTTTACTAGTATTCCTAATTTACATTTGAAAAAGGAAGCCCAGAGATGTTGACTACTTGTTCAAGGTCACAGAGCTAATAAGTGACAGAATTGGGACTTGAATTCAGGTAGACTGGCCCCAGAGTCTGCCTAGATAATACTGGTGTTTCGGTCACTAAGTCATGCCTAACTCTTGCAACTCCATGGACTGTAGCCTGCTGGGCTCCTCTGTCCATGGAATTTTCAAGGCAAGAATACTGGAGTGGGTTGTCATTACCTTCTCCAATGGTTGTAATATTAATATATTACATAGTAATAGTAATATATTAGTATTAGATAATAGTAATATTAAATATAGTATTACTTCTGAGCTTATAGAAATGAAAGCATTAATGGCAATAGAATTGATACTGAACCTTAACTTATTTTAGCCATAGGTATATCAATCTCCAAAACAACATCTCTGTCATAAACATATTCATCATCTCCAAAGGTTTTCCTTTGGATATTTTTTTTAAAAGCAATACAAAGATTTATATTTTTTTAAAAGCAATACAAATATTGACAAAAATGTCAATATTTACAATATCCTGGAATTATATCTTTTGCAATTGTTTATAATTATTACAACATTTTTTTAATGTCAATCTAAAAATATGCAAGAAGTTACATCATTTTTCAAAATTATTTTTGGTGTTATGTGAACAAAAATGTTCAAAGACCACTGCTCTAGTCTGTGGGCATCTCCTCTCCACTCCCTGGGTGTTTTAGTTTTCTCACTCTTAGCACATTCTCATTTAATTTACTATTTTATCAATATATATTAAGTGCCAACTATATACTAGAGAGGACATCAACATCCCAATGAACAAGACAGAAACATTAGTGATTTTATGAAATAGTGAGATGTCAATTCATTCTGTGGAATTTTTTTTCTTGCTACTCCTTCTCTGTGGCTGCTGGGTCTCTTTCTTTTCGTGCATTATTTTTAGTTGGGGCCTAGTTCCCACGAGTATAAAAAGCATTAAAAATGATTTAAGTTATATCTCAAACAGAGTAAAATAAGGAACAATAAAATGTATACTTGTCTTCTTACCATCCAAGTTTACCAAATCTTACTGTTTTGCTCAAACTTCTTCATACTAAGCAACAAAACAAGAAAACGTTATGTACATAAACAAAGCCACCTGAGTACCCCTCCTTAATTCCATATGCTTTCCTCCCTTTATTACATACAAACAACCTAAAGATGTATTGTGTGTTTTCAAGATGGATAAAAATAGTCTTTGTACATATCTTGCAACTTGTTTTTTTACTCAATTTTTTTTTGAGATTTATACATGTGATTTTAGTTAAGTCCATTCATTTTCTTTGCTATATAATATTCCACCACAGGAATAAGACATTTTTTTTAATGTTTTTGCCACTTTATTTTTTAATTGAAGGATAATTACTTTACAGCATTTATTTTCTGTCAAACATCAACAAGAATCAGCCATAGGTACACACATGTCCACTCCCTTCTGAACCTCCCTCCCATCTTCCTTCCTCCCCATCCTACCCTTCTAGATTGTAATAGAGCCCCTGTTTGAGTTCCATTCTTCTTTGATGGAGATTTAGGTGGCTTTTCACTTCTCACATGATGTGACAATGAATCTTCTTCCACTTGCCTCCTGCACATGTGTTTGAGAGTTTCTCTGGAATCTACATCCAGAAGTGGAATTGCTGTGTTACAGAGCTTGTACAGTTTCCAAGTCTTGCTAACTTGCTTTATAAAGTTGTTGTTTAAACAATCCAGCAGAAAATGAGCATTACTCTTTCTATTCTTTTGCCGGATAGTCTTGAATTTTGTAAACGTAAACCAATGTTAATGTTTCTCTTCCACTTCTGAAGACATAAGGAATTTGTCAAGTTTTAACTTTCCATTAATACTCCCCCACCATCATCTTATTTTTTCCTGAAGTTTTAGTTTCACCTTATTTTAAAGCACAAAAATTAACTATTTTTTAAAAATAAATAACTAATATTTGTTTCAATTTCCAATTATCAATTTTTAATTGTCTCCCTGGGTTCACATTTCTTTTTGTTGAAGTATATCCTTTACTTGTTCTTTTAGTGAGTATCTGTAGGTGATATATCCCATTAACCTTTAAGATATCTTAGTCTTGTTCCTTAATGATAGTGTAGATACATATAGACATATTTTGATAGTACTTTTCCATCCTCAATACTTTGAAATGATAGCTTCATAGTGTTCTGGTTATTGTTTCTGAAGAGTTTAATGTTCCTAAAGACACGTCTTCTGTTAGTCTAACTTTTATTTCTTTGGTTTGGTAACTTCCTATTTACCCCAGAGATTCTGCTCTTTTGCAGTAACATGTCTAGGAATAGATCTATTTTTATTGATCCTACTGAATACTGTTCTCAGAGACTGTCTTTGTTTTCTTAAGTTCAATTTTTATCTAAGCAAAAAAAAAAAAAAAAAACCCATGTATTTTAAATACATATACATAATTTTCAAAGCAAAATATTTCTGTAAGACTTATAATAAAAAACCGTAATTTCCTGCCTCATACCTCTCCAAGCCTGATATTTTTACTCCTTGGAAGCAATCACTTTCCACTTTAAAATATTTTAGCCATTTCTTTTTTTTAATTAATGAATTTATTTTAATTGGAGGCTAATTGCTTTACAATATTGTAGTGGTTTCTGCCATACATTGACATGAATCAGCCATGGGTGTACATGTGACCCCACCCTGAAGCCCCCTCCCGTCTCCCTCCCCACCCCATCCCTCAGGGTTGTCCCAGTGCACTGGCTTTGAGTGTCCTGTTTCATGCATTGAACTTGGACTGGCAATCTATTTCACATATAGTAATATACATGTTTCAATGCTATTCTCTCAAATCATCCCACCCTCACCTTCTCCCACAGAGTCCAAAAGTCTGTTCTTTATATCTGTGTCTCTTTTGCTGTCTCGCATATATGGTCATCGTTACCATCTTTCTCAATTCCATATATATGTGTTAATATACTGTATTAGTGTTTTTCTTTCTGACTTACTTCACTCTGTATAATAGGCTCCAGTTTCATCCACCTCATTAGAACTGATTGAAATATGTTCTTTTTAATAGCTGAGTAATATAGCTTTTTCTTTTTGAATTTACTTCTATTATTGAAAATAGCATTCATATACAATGATTTATTGATCTTTGTTTTCGATTTATTAACTTTCTAACTTGAAAGGTAAAGGATTTTTCCCTCTTAAACCCTCACCCTTATTTTGCAATCTCTCTCTTTCCAGCATACCGCAAGTCCCCTACATATGAACCTTCAAGTTGAAAACTTTCAAAGATGAGAACATGTGTTCACATATCCAATCACGTAAGTTAGTTCACGTTTCCAGTGCACATTGTCACATGCATTCATCCTCAAGTGGTTGTGCTCTTGTGTAGATCTGCAAGAGGATGACTTCATGGAACTCCTTACTGTGCAACATGAGGAGCTTACTAATGAAGACTTGATGGAATTGGAGGCCCATCAGAAAAAAAAAAAAAACTAAGAGAAATAAGATGAAGAAGAAGTAACTGAAGAGATTCGTGACATAGGGAATGGCAAGGGGATATTCTTTATTTGAAGAGGCACTGTTAGTTTTCGAGGCACAAGGCGTAGAATGGTATGTGAAGGTCGCAGCAGCTGTTCAGAATGTAATTCATTGCTACCATGTCATCTATTAATATGATGGGGAAAAAAAGAACTACTACTACAGATGTCCCTGGATCTTTTTTTTTCAAGAGGGTAGAGTATGGCAAAACCAATACAATATTGTAAATTAATTAGCTTCCAATTAAAATAAATAAATTAATATATTTAAAAAAAGGAATGAGAAATGTTTTTAGTATTCAGTGAAGAAAGAAAAAAAAATTTGGAAATAAAAGTACATAAAAAGGGGGAAAAAAAAAAGAATTGAATTCAGCAAGGAAACACAATCTGTGCCATCAGTTTCAGACATGAGTGAAATTGCAGCTTGCTTTCCATCTCCTGTTGCTGATGACCCTTCAGCTTTACTATCTCCCACCTTTCTCTTTCCTCCAGTCAGTAACTCTTCTTGTCTGTTCACTCTATACCAGCTGTTGTACTGTACTACTGTACTTTTCAAGGTACTGCAATGTAAGATTAAAAATGTTTATTTTTTGTTTTTTATGTATTATTTGTGTGAAAAGTTTTATAAAGTAAAGTACAGTACTATATTGTATTTGTTGGATACTGAGGCTAAATTTGTTGGACTTATGAACAAATTGGATTTACGAATGCATTCTCAGAATAGAACTTGTTCACATGTAGGAAACTCACTGTAGTTATATTACATTCATTGTTGAACCACACAGAGTATTTATTTTATTCAGAACTAAGCCATGTGTTATGCTATGATTATACTTTTTCTTTTAAAAGTTTTTATTTTTCTTGTTTGAGTATTGTCTTGTTCTTTTATTCACTTAGATTTGTATGTATCTAAAATTATTCTCAGAGAAGGCAATGACACCCCACTCCAGTACTCTTGCCTGGAAAATCCCATGGACGGAGGGCCTGGTAGGCTATAGTCCATGGGGTCGCTAAGAGTCAGACACGACTGAGCGACTTCACTTTCACTTTTCACTTTCATGCATTGGAGAAGGAAATGGCAAGCCACTCCAATGTTCTTGCCTGGAGAATCCCAGGGACGGGGAAGCCTGGTGGGCTGCCGTCTCTGGGGTCGCACAGAGTTGGACACGACTGAAGTGACTTAGCAGCAGCAGCAGCAGAATTATTCTACTGTAAAGCATCTTTAAATATGATCACATACATCAGGTAATCTGTAGTTTCCTTTATTTTTTACAGATACCTCTTCTAGAATACTTCAACCTATGCTTTTAGGCTGAACTGGTTGCTTCCCAGTTTGGCAGCTGTCATCCAGGTATTTCCCCTACTCATCCTGGGGATTCCCCTTTCCTCTTTTCTAATTGAATCTCCTGCTTCCTGGATCTTATGCCTCTTCCCTTTTTGGTTTATGCTCTGATGTTGAAGGAGCATATCCTCAAGTATCTTTCTGAGGAATGGCACAAGGAAGTAAATTTTTTGAGACTATGTATGTTTTAAATGCAAGATCTTTATTCCACTCTCATACTTGGCTGATAGTTTGGCTGGGTATATAATTCTAGACTGGAAATCGTTTTCTTAGGATTTGCTTTTGAGCAGTTTAAGGCTTCTTATTCCTAATATTTTATGAAGAAGTGAAATCGCTTGGTCGTGTCCAAGTCTTTGTAACCCCATGGACTGTAGCCTACCAGGCTCCTCCGTCCATGGGACTTTCCAGGCAAGAATACTGGACTGGGCTGCCATTTTCTTCTCCAGGAGATCTTCCTGACCCAGGGATTGAACCCAGGTCTCTCACATTGTAGACAGATGCTTTACCATCTGAGCCACCAGGGAAGTCTTATTATTCCTAATACTTTATACTTCAACTTAAAAAAATAGTGTGTGATTACATTGGAAATTTCAAAGTAACACAGATTGGCATGGGACTTTATCTTTTGAAGGGAGGTAGAAATTAGTGGATTATTTCAATCTAGAAATATTTTTATTCAGTACTTGGAATTGAACTATTTCATCAGTACCACTTACCCCTAATTCCAGAATGTCTTGGTTCAGTTCAGTTCAGTTCAGTCCCTCGGTTGTGTCCGACTCTTTGCGACCCCATGAATTGCAGCATGCCAGGCCTCCCTGTCCATCACCAACTCCTGGAGTTCACTCAAACTCATGCCTATCGAGTCGGTGATGCCATCCAGCCATTTCATCCTCTGTCGTCCCCTTCTCCTCCTGCCCCCAATCCCTCCCAGCATCAGAGTCTTTTCCAATGAGTCAACTCTTTGTATGAGGTGGCCAAAGTATTGGAGTTTCAGCCTCAGCATCAGTCCTTCCAAAGAACACCCAGGGCTGATCTCCTTCAGAATGGACTGATTGGATCTCCTTGCAGTCCAAGGGACTCTCAAGAGTCTTCTCCAACACCACAGTTCAAAAGCATCAATTCTTCAGCGCTCAGCTTTCTTCATAGTCCAACTCCCACATCCATACATGACCACTGGAAAAACCATAGCCTTGACTAGATGGACATTTGTTGGCAAAGTAATGTCTCTGCTTTTGAATATGCTATCTAGGTTGGTCATAACTTTCCTTCCAAGGAGTAAGCGTCTTTCAATTTCATGGCTGCAATCACCATCTGCAGTGATTTTGGAGCCCCAAAAAATAAAGTCTGACACTGTTTCCACTGTTTCCCCATCTATTTCTCATGAAGTGATGGGACCAGATGCCATGATCTTTGTTTTCTGAATGTTGAGCTTGAAGCCAACTTTTTCACTCTCCTCTTTCACTTTCATCAAGAGGCTTTTTAGTTCCTCTTCACTTTCTGCCATAAGGGTGGTGTCATCTGCATATCTGAGGATAGTGATATTTCTCCCGGCAATCTTGATTCCAGCTTGTGCTTCTTCCAGCCCAGCGTTTCTCATGATGCACTCTGCATATAAGTTAAATAAGCCGGGTGACAATATACAGCCTTGACGTACTCCTTTTCCTATTTGGAATGTCTTGGTAAATGTCTTCAAAAGGAAAAATGCCAGTCTTTTTCTAGGGAGTGAGGAGGGGTGATAACTTGGCTGTACCTGGTAAGGGAAGGGATCTTTGTTCTTTTTTGTGTAGCTTTGTGTTTGTTTGATATTTTTTGGCCTTTCAGTGGGGGATCTTCTTATGGAGTCTTTCAACTAATTCTCCTTCTAGAGTTAACCAATCTTCAAATTTATGAACCATTCTTGTAGTCTGAGGTGCAAATTAGCTTATTGTTGACTTCTCCCTTTTGAAATCAGATTTAATAAACTTCCATCTGCCAAATATGTTATTGTTAATTTATTTACTTTTGAACTTCTGAAATTTTGTGCCTTTTTCTTTTCTCCCATCTATAACTTGGCAGATTTACATCCTTTTAATGCTTTTATCGTCATTTTGGTAGTCCTAACAAGAAGCAGCAGTATAGTCATTTTTAAGTGGAAGTCAAAGTTACTATGTTTTAAAACAAGTACTCTCCATTATTCTTTCTCTTTTCTTTTTCAAAAACTTCTATTAAACATATGTTGGAGAATTTTAGTTTATCCTGTAACCTTTAACTTTCTGTCACAACTTCTGTCTCTAAGTTCTGTGTTCTAGATGAAATTGCCAACGCATTGTCTCTTCTTCATTCTTTCCAATCTATAGTAAACTGCATCTACTAAGTTTTTATTTCAGTGACTATTTTTTAATTGTGAAATTTTCTTTCTTTTCCCATTCTTATAATACTTATCTTTGGCTTTCTTTCATGGTTTGAAGTCTTTGATCAAATTTTTATTTAAAAGATCAATTTCCTCTAAAATAACTTCACGTTAAAGATTTTAAGGTTGGCTATCTTTGTTAGCATTAAATTTCTTTATGTATTTTGGAATTTGACTTTGCAAGTCAATTTTCAGTGATTGTCTTTCTCTTTCTCTTTCTGTGCTCAGTTTTCCATGTCCAGTGGTTTTGTGGGTATCATTACTCAGATCCTAGATCTGGTCATATGATAACAATTCAGTATTCCTGCCCTGACATGATATTGACAATGGGCAGATTTATTTAGCTAGTCAGTGGCTTAGTTTGGCTCCAGGTTGGGAGACTGTCTCTGGGTCTTCCCATCTTTCTAGACCTACAGCTTATCAAGAGCCATTGCCCTAAATAGCAATTGAAAGTAGCTTTTTTCAGATTCCTCTGAGGATCAAGGAATGCTTTAGGGATCATGCATGAAACACTTAAGTCTTCATTACCCTACAAGAGCTAAACTCCTATATATCACTGTATGAATCCAGGAGCTCAAAGAGGCTAGTGATTTCAGCCCCTTTCATTACTCTGCAATTCTTTTCCAAATCTGGTCTTAAAAAACCCATGTTTATCTTATTTTTGATCTTGGCTTATGCCATTTTGATTTTTTTTCCTCTCTCTCTTTTAATAATATTTGACTGAATCATATGAAATTTCCAATTGGTTGGCAAGTGGTCACATATTAGCAATTTTATATGGTTCATATTAATAAAGCCATTTTGCTACATTTCACACTTGGATACATCAAAGCATGAACCTATTTTGACATCTTGACTGGAGGTCTTTATAAGTCTTTGATCTTTCTTTCTCTTACCAAGCAGTCAGTCAGTCAAACAGCCAAATACCAGAATCATCTCAGAGTTCCAGGCAGAGACTTTTTCTTCCCATAAAGTGCCTTTTAGAGTTTAGAAAGCTATAGAGAGGGAGGGAGGTGGTGGTGGTAGGTTGATAAACAATGAGTGATTGAGACAAAACATTAAGTCTGCCTTCTCTAAATGGCATTATTCCTCTTTCTGCCATCATCCAAATGTTTGAACCAAATTAAATTTTATTGAGTCTAAGAGCTATGATTGGTTTGTTTTCATTTGGCAAAGAGGGAAGAACTAGAAAATATGCAGAGTAAGGGAGGAAATAACATATTCATATTTTACTTTTATCTTAAGATCTCGATTTATACCCATTATGAGCAAACATATGAATAGCCTAGCTTGTGCAATGAATTAAAAGCCATGGGTAATGGAAATGTCTAGTTTGTGTGTGTATTTTAGAGACTTGACTTTTGTGAAAGACAAAATAAAACTGGAACATGAAAATTTTCACAGAAGTTAGAGCCCAAATATTCATCATTATGAACAATTCAATAGCTTCCTTTCAAATATACTGAATTTAAGAAGCCTTGACATCCTTTAATCTTAAAAAATTCAGTATTCCTATCCTAGGTTCTGAATTCCTACCTTATCCTGTCATGTGCCCTCCTCCCAAATATCCATTCTCTCCCTTTTCTGAGTAATATAATCCTTGCTCTGCAGCTGGGCAGATTGCCACCCAACAGAAAGACTATATTTACCAGACTATACAAGTAGTGCAGAGAGACCATGTGACCAAATTTTGGCCATAGAGTTCCATGTGACTTCTGGGCAGTATCTTTAAGGGAATATCTTTAACGTTCTGTCCCTACATTCATGTGGCTGCCTGGAGCAAGGATTTGATGCTTAGAGCTCAAGAAGCCATTTCATAACATGAAGGGGGGCAGAGCAGAGAGCTGAGAGGGGCCTGGGTCTCTGCTAACTTAGTGGAGCCCCCAGAGCACCTCCAGTCTCTTTGCTTTTAGATGTCATTCATTTGAAATAGACATAAGCTCCTGTCCTGTTCAAGCCACTGCTATTTTTCTTTTTCTGTCTTGTGTAACCAATTCATAAAGGTTGCAAATTATTCCATTGCTAAAATAAATTATGTATCATGACACGTTCATTTTGATGATAAGACTCGGCACTTAGTATTTTTACGACAAAGTGAAAGGGCAAAGAGATTTGTCATTTGATTCATTCCACTCTAGCTCCAAACACTTGAAAAACAGTTGGGTTTCCCTCAAGTTTGCTTGATCATGCTGCGCTTTCCAATGACCTTAGCCAACATGTTTGAAAACTGTGGTTTTCATGTCATAACTATCTGGGCCTCTACAGTAAAATAAATCTCTTCATTTTCAAATGTCAAAGTCCCTATGAAAGAGAAGAAATGCTTTTTAAATGTCAGCCCCTGTTAATTGCTGTGATATTGCCTTAGGTGTTCCTTGCTATAAGTGTGTTCTCAATGTATTAGTTGTACTGACACCCACCACTTGGTTCATCTTAATTTTCACTGCGCTGCTGCTGCTGCTAAATCGCTTCAGTTGTGTCCGACTCTGTGCGACCCCACAGATGGCAGCCCACTAGACTCCTCTGTCCCTGGGATTCTCCAGGCAAGAATACTAGAGTGGGTTGCCATTTCCTTCTCCAATGTGTGAAAGTGAAGTCACTCAGTCGTGCCCGACTCTTAGCGACCCCATGGACTGGAGCCTACCAGGCTCCTCCGTCCATGGGATTCTCCAGGCAAGAGTACTGGAGTAGGGTGCCATAGCCTTCTCCAATTTTCACTGTATCCCAGGCTAAATCCTCATCATCCTAAAGATAAGGCAGATACTTGTCAGAAATGTTTTGATTTAAAATGAGAGAAATTTCAGTCATGCTAACATAATTAAAGCATCATTTATTTGTTCATGCCACTGAATAATCCATGGGACATAGGTCTCCTGGCTTCTGGCTTGGCTTAGTCAAATGGTATCATCAATCTATTTCATTACCTTCTAAGGCCTGTATCTCCTCTGTGGTGGCAGGATTTCTCCACATGGTAAACAAAATCATTCCTAGCAATTAAAGGTTTCCAGAGGGTTTTTTTTCTTCCCCCCACCCCCGGTCTTTAATATTAGCATTACTGCCCCCAAATGGGCTGCCTGTCATTTGTCTGGCTTAAGATATGTGCTCACCCTGACCAAATCCCATAGCTAAGGGTGGCATTTTCTGATTATCAAGACTGGCCTACATGCTGCCCTTGTGCTGCCCAGCCAGAGGTATTGCATGAGAAGAGAATGGAAAAAAAAAGAGAGAGAGAGAGAGAGAGAGAGGGATTTTTAGCCACAGAAAAGAGCATACACAGCAAGAAAAGACAGCAGATGTCTACCACAGGGCAATTCAAGAACTTCAAAAATAAGGACAAATCACATGTTACTTTCAACATCTTTAAAGGCTTTTCACCTTACTATATTTTACAGTTCATTATATTTTACCACTAATTCACTTGTAGCTCAGCTAATACTTACTGTTTATATGGATTCTCACTCCTCTAACTTCCCTTCTAAACTTACGGCTTTTCCATCTAGAAGTGCATGATTGAGAAGACCAAGGCTCTTTAGAAATGGGAACTTAAAATTCTTTACTTTAAACAGATGGGATTGTTGGGTTTAAGAAATTGGGGGGATAATGAGGTAGAGGTAATGAGGTACCACTCATTTAGGAAGTGCTTTGAGAGATAATGTACTGGGTGCTGGCTACATGGGAAAGGCACAGTCATGACAACTGGCATAAATGGGATGGTAGAGTTTACCTATCACAGGTTTTTGTATCTGAGGAATTTCACCTCCAGTTCATACAAGGACCTCAGTGTAAGCCAAGCAGGAGGAGAAGGCCCGAACATAATAGAACCAAGGGTAGATCGAAAAAGATTGTTAACCATTCTTCAGAAACAAATGGTGCCCCTGGCTTTGACCAAATGGCATCAAAGCCATGTGATCCTTGTGTGGTAAGTGGTATTAGATAGTAGACAATATGCAAGTCAAGGGGTGACCACCTCACAGTCCTGAGTGTGGTACAGGGGTCCACACAGCAATGCTGGTTACTGACAAATCCATATTCCTCCCTCTAAAACACATACTGGCAAAGTTCCCATCCTATGGGAACCTCAGGCATCAATCAAGAAACAAAGGCAATTGGATTTCATATATATGCATTAATATACAATATTTGTTTTTTATTTCTGACTTATTTCACTCTGTATGACAGACTCTAGGTTCACCCACGTCACCACAGAGGACCCAGTTCCATTCCTTTTTATGGCTGAGTAATATTTCACTGCATATATTTACCATGTCTTCTTTATTCACTCATCTATCAACACAGGGCAGGAAGGACAGGGTGAGACAAACAGAGTAGCATGGACATATACACACTTTAGATACTAGTGTGTGAAAGGGATACTAGTGGGAAGCTGCTGATGCAGCACAGGGAGCTCAGCTTCATGCTGTGTGATGATCTAGAGAGGCGGGATGGGGGTGTGTGGAGGGAGGCCTAAGTGGGGGGATATATGTATACATATGGCTGATTCATGTTGTACAGCAGAAACCAACACAACATTCTCCAATTTTTAAAAAATTAAACTTAATTAACAAAAACAAAGGCAATCAGAGCTCACCCATGAAGACCAGAGTGCTGGCTGTGATCTGGGGCATGCCATTGCCAGACAAATCCCAGATCATAACCTCTAGAAGGTCTACAGCTGCTAACATAGTTTGACTCAAATTACAATGGCTGAGAACTCAGGGCTGAGTTATCAGCTGAGAAAAAAAGACAAATTTGAGGAAATTCTCAACTGACTTATAATGACACTTCTTTCTGTATCCTGAAGCACTAACTACAATGCTGGGCATTGCACTCAATGCTGAATTACTGAATTAAAAGGGCAATGGCAAAAACACACACTTGTCATCCCAGTGTGACCACGACCACACATAGAACTCAGGGTGACAGGTACAGCCACAGATGGGAAGAATGCCGGCTAAGCCACCAGGCTATGTGAACGTGGTCTGCTTGCTGCAGTGTCCTAACCACACAGGCCAATAAACATCCAGAATCCACCAAAACTCATTCATATCAGCATGCCCTTTTAGCTCCAGGAGTTGATGTGAGTTCCCAGGTCTACAGTTCATTGAAGTTTTTGGAGAGAGCAGTGAAAGCCACTGGGAAGCAGAAATGAGAGTTGTCACCCCCCAAATAATGACATTTTCAGGCCCAGTGAGAATGCACTAGGGCATTCTCACTCTAGTGCTAGTGGTAAAGTACTCATAAGAGACACAGGTTTGATCCCTGGGTCAGGAAGATCCCCTGGAGGAGGGCATGGCAACACACTCCAGTACTCTAGCCTGAAGAATCCCATGGACAGAGGAGCCTGGCGGGCTACAGTCAATAGGGTGGCAAACAGTTGGACACGACTGAGGCAACTTAGCACACATACATCCACTGTATCTTTCCAGTTCCAGTATAAGGAAAATCTTTCTCAAACAGCATGGAAAGGTTACAGAGAAAATTCTTCACGGCTTCTATGGCCACTGGTTACACGAGACTGCTAAATAGTCTTGGGAACCTCTCAAGAATCACAAAAAGCAGGTGTTGCCAGATTATCTTGGCCATCATTGGGCTGACAGATGTCTCATCCAGGTGGTCCTCATGCCCAGGTCATGACTGGGAGCCAGGCCAGAGCTCCAAGCTGGTAGTCCAAGGGTACACACAGCCCAGTGGACAACGAACAGGAGGCATGATCAAATCTGCCCTATACTCAGGTCAAGGCAGATAGCTAGCCTGAGAGGTAATCAAACTTACACAAGGAAAGGTTCCCTCGCCTTGGGGATAGAAATAGTTTGTGTCCCTTATAGCAGAGAACCTTAAAGCGGGTTAAAACATACACCGAATAGCTCTGTGTCCTCATAGGGGCCCTTGACCTTAGGGAAAGCCTGGTTAGAGGACATCATGAAGTTTATTGTTACAGTCTGAGACCCTCTTGATTGGAGATTATCTCCTTCATTCTTGGAGGTTGTTTGTGAAAGGGGCTATGTTCCTGTTACGTGGAGTTTAGTTTCTAACGAATTACCTTCAAAGGATCCCTCTTTATACACTGAGGGGCTGTTAAGTCTCAGTTGCATGGGAGGCTCAGGTCTTAACTGAATATGGGTTGGGGCTGGGATCCAGGACCACATCCTCGGGAAAGTGACGGAGCTGGGGAGGAGGCCTTCCTTGCCCACCCAACTATTCTTCCCCAGGCGACCTCTGTTTCCAGCAGTAGGGCCAGGGCAGCACTCTGCTGTGTCCAGTGAGACTGGCAGCTGCCAGCTGGGCAAGTGTTCAGGGTGAGCACTGCTGATTACACCCTTGACAGTGGTCCAGTTGGCCTTGGCATTTGAAGACAAGGTCCCTGGGCCTCTGCATTGTGCAGGAGCACTTGGGGAAGGTGGCAGCTCTGCACAGACATTCTCTCCTCACCCACATAAATCCTCAGAGGGTTTCCCTCTGTGGGTTTATAAAAGCCCATTATCTAATTCATGACTCAAGAGAATTGAGCTTGCTGGCAAGAGGCTTTTTAAGTCACATTTTGAATAATTTCTCAGCAATTCATTACATGGGAAAACAGATCCTTTTTGTTCTAATACTTTAGCCTAGGAATGCAACTCCCCGCTGCCAAATTCATTAACAAAACCTGTGTATGGGGGCTGAGCAATTCTGGCCAGTTTCTTAAATGTACTAAAACTTGCTGATCATTGAAATGTAAATTTTTACCTTTGGCTGGAATGATTCATGGGTCTCAGCTTGTAGGAAACAGCAATGTCACTTTCAAATGTTCGGGATAGCTCCAAACCAAGTGCCCATTGTGAGAGGAGGCTTAACGTGTGGCAACCAGGAGACGGCCACATGTCATCTTTCCGATTGGCAGCAGAAGGGAGAGCTGATAATGAACATGCTGACAGCTTCAGGGGGAGAAAGCTCCCCTTGTTGACAACATGGTGACCTAGAGCTCAGCAGAGCCCAACGAGAGGATCAGGCGTTCAGGCTGCTGGTCACACCAATTTACCATTCCTATGAGAGCAGTTCAGGCTTGCCACACCAGTCCGGCCTGTGCAGAGTAGCAGGCCAGGTTCTCTACACAGTGGAACAGAGAATTGTGGCCAAAGGACCCCAGATCAATGAAGCAGGTGCAAAGTGGGGACATAAAAGAGCTTTCTCAAGAAACAGTGCTACTTGATTCAAAGTTGGAAATGCTTATTTCTAAATTTTTATTTATATTATGTTAACATAAGATATATTTCAATGATATTATTTTATACATTTAAACTAATATGTTTAAAATAAAATATTAAAATATATTAAAACACACTGTTGTTGTTCAGCCACTAAGTTGTGTCTGACTCTTTGCAATCCCACTGACTGCAACATACCAGGCTTCCCTGTCCTTCACTATCTCCCAGAGTTTGCTCAAGTTCATGTCCATTGAGTCAGTGATGCTATCTAACCACCTCATTCTCTGTCGCCCTCGTCTCCTTTTGCCTTCAATCTTTCCCAGCATCAGGATCTTTTCCAACAAGTTTTATTATGTTAAAATACACCTGACATAAAATTTATTGTCTTAACCATTTTTATGGAGAAGGCAATGGCACCCCACTCCAGTACTCTTGCCTGGAAAATCCCACGGATGGAGGAGCCTGGTGGGCTGCAGTCCATGGGGTCGTGAAGAGTCAGACACAACTGAGCGACTTCACTTTCACTTTTCACTTTTCTGCATTGGAGAAGGAAACAGGAACCCACTCCAGTGTTCTTGCCTGAAGAATCCCAGGGACGGGAGAGCTTGGTGGGCTGCCGTCTCTGGGGTCCCACAGAGTCAGACACGACTGAAGCGACTTAGCAGCAACCATTTTTCAGTGTGCGGCTCAATGGTAAGAAGTATTAGTACATCTATATTGCTGCGTAACCGTCACCACCACCCACCTCCAGAATCCTTTCCATCTTGCAAACTAAAACTCTGTACCCACTAAATAACAACTCTGTATTTCCCTTTCTGCCAAGCCCAGGGCAGCTACCATTTTACTTTCTGTCTTTATGATGTTGACTACTCTAGTTACTTCATGTAAGTTGTATCTTCTTACAATGATGTCTCTTCTTACAAGAGCATTGAACCTATTATGAGAGCCCCGCTCTCAGAACCTTATCTCAACCTAATTATTTCCCTGGAAATTATCATACTAAGCAAAGTATGAGATAAGTATCATACTTATTAGTATCAGATAGAGAAAGACAAATATCACATAATCACTTACATGTTAAATCTTTTAAAAAATGATGCAAATGAACTTATTTATAAGATGGAAATAAACTCACAGACTTAGAGAACTTATGATTACCAGAAGGGAACAATGGGACAGAAGGATAAATTGGGAGTTTAGGATGAACATATATACACTGCTATAAACAGATAACCAGCAAGAACTTACTGTACAGCACAAGAAATTCTGCTCAATATTCTGGAATAACCTAACTGGGAAAAGAATTTGAAAAAAAAAAAAAAAAACAGATGCCTGTGTATGTATAAGTGAATCACTTTGCTGTATACCTGAAACTAATACAACATTGCTAATCAATTATATTACAATAGAAATTTTTTTTTAGAAAAACCTTAATTATTTCCCAAAGGTCTCACCTCTAAATATCATCTTATAGGGGGTTAGGGCTTCAGCAGATAAATTTTGAGGTGACATAATTTAGTACATAGCACTATGCAAACGCCTCTTTCAATTATTTTAATTTCAAAGACCCTGCTTACAATTATTTTGGGTATACTCCCAGAAGCAGGATTTCTGGTCATATAGTAATTGCATTTTCAACTTTTTTTGAGGAACTGTCATGCTGTTTTCCACCACTTTCCACCCCCACCAACAGTACACAAAGATTCCAATTTCCCCATATCCTCATTAACACTTGTGGTTTTCTGGTTTTTTGATAGTAGTCATAGTAATGTGTGTGAGGTGGTAACTGATTGTGATTTTGATTTACATTTCCCTAATGATTAGTGATGTTGAACCTCTTTTCTTCTTGAATTTTATTTATTTTATTGGCGTGTAATTGCTTGGAGTATAATTGCTTTACAATGATGTGTTAGTTGCAGTTTCTGATGTGTAATAAAGTGAATTAGCTATATGTACACACATATCCTCTCCCTCGTCAACTTTCCTCTCTTTGCATGTGCTTACTGGCCATTCAAAAACATATAATATACACTTTTAACATTTACTTTATATATTTTAAAGTACATGTTAATACAGATGCTTGGGAGAGAAACTGAAAAAAAAAATCGTAAATACAAGGCTACTGATCCTGCTGGCAAGATTAACAGTAAATTTTTTGTTTCGTTCTTATGTTTTGCAATCTGTTCTAAGTTTTTAAGAAGACTTATCTATTATAATTGTTGTTTCATTATCATCATGTAACATTCATTATTTTGCTCTCGGCACTGTGCTAAGCACTTTGCATGAATTCTTTCAAATAAACTTTATATCCACCATAGGTCACTGGCACCACAATTATTTGTAAATATGATATTTTGTTTTTTTTTAAAGTCAAGAATCTCAAGACTGTCAAGGTAACTTACCACCCAGTTCATTAGAAATCCCTTCTTGGCCTCTTCCATAGCTCGTTCTGTCCTTGAGTGTTAAGTTAAGCCAGGTTGCTCAGTAACAAGACAAGCCTCTTTGTGCTAGTGTTCTCAGGAGCTCTGGTGGCTCAGACGGTACAGAATCTGCCTGCAATGCAAGAGACCTGGGTTCGATTCCTGGATGGGAAAGATCCCCTGGAGAAGGGAATGGCTACTCACTCCAGTATTCGGGCCTGAAGAATTCCATGGACAGAGGGGCTGATGGGTTATAGTCCATGGAGTTGCAAAGAGTCAGACACAACTGACTGACCAACACTTTTCTCAGCAGCACTCTGTGGAGGTGAATTATTACATGTTCCGTTTGCTTAAACAATATAACAGATGATTATGGAACATGTACTATGCACTAAGGGAGAAGGAAATGGCAACCCACTCCAGTATTCTTGCCTGGGAAATCCCCTGGACAGAGGAACTTGGTGGGCTACAGTCCATGGAGTCTCAAAGAGTCAGACATGACTTAGTGACTAAACAAACAAACAAAACTATGACTTAGACACTCAAACACAGAGCTCAGAAGGAATGCTAAGAGAAAAGATAGTCCCCACCTTAGGAGTTTGGTGCAGAATTAGACACATGAACAAGCTGTGGTAGCACCCTATAAATGCTCTCCAGGAAAGACACGGCAGTGGTACAAAGAAGGAAGGGCTCTGCCCCCACGATTTCTACACATCATGGCACGTCAGAATTATCTGGAGCACCCTGTAAAGTTACAGATTGGGAACACCACCCCATACTTTCTGAATCAGAATCTCTGGATGAAACCCTGGGAATCTGGATTTTAAAAGTTGCCCAGGTAATTCTGATTTGCAGCCAGAAGAATCACTGGTAGATCCCTTTCCTTGACTTGCATGGTATGTTGTAGACGCTATTGTTGACTGACCAAGTAATCTCTTTTCAGATAAAAGAGGGAGGAGAAGTTCTGTAGAAAAATAATAGAGAATTCATATGGGCAGGGAAGAATGCTTATGAAGCTGGTGTTTTATTCCCCATTCAAGCTCAGTCCTATGGGTAATACATCTTGCAGAAGTATTAAAGAAGACATTACTCCTAGGTATAACCATTTTGGAAAACAGTATGGTGGTTCCTCAAAAAATTAAAAGTAGAACTGCTATATAATCCAGCAATCCCACTCCTGGGTAAATAGCTGAAGGAAACAAAATCAGTATCTCATAGGAATATCTACACTGCCCATATTCACTGCAGCATTATTCACAATAGCCAAGATACTGAAACAATCTTTCAGTGGATGGAACACTCTTTCAATGGTCTTTCAATGGATGAATGGATAAAGAAAATGTGGTATACACACACACATATAATGGAATATCATTCAGCCTTAAAAAAGAAAATCTTGCCATTTGCAACAACATGGATGGATCTTGAGGGCACTGTGCTAAACAAAATAAGTCAGACAGAAAGACAAATACTACGTATTTATTTATACATTTATATACGTATATAGTAGCATTTATATATAGTATTTTTCTTACAAATCCAGTTTCACAGAAACGGAATTGAACAGTGCTTGCCAAAAGCTGGGAAGAGAAGGAAATGGGAGATGTGTACAACTTGGTGTCTATAATTAATAATATGGTATTATGTAGTTAAAAGTTGCTAAGAGTAGCTCTTAAACATTCTCACCACATACCAAACAGTTAACTACATGAAATGATGCATGTGTTAATTATCTTGATCTTGGTAATTATTCTACAATGTAGATGTATATCAAATCATCATGTTGTATGCTTTAAATATGTACAATTATACTTGTCAATTATTTCTCAAGAAGGTTGAGGGGAAAAAACTTCAAATGTTTCTTTTCACTCTTAATATCTAAACTCCTTGAACAAAAAACAGAAGACATATTTCTCTAGTAATTTTTTGTCAGCCTTAAAACTATTGAATACATCAAAGATTGTTTTATACAGTATTTGTGTAAATATTTCTACCTGCCAGCATCCAATTCAAACCCTATTCATCAAACAATCCAACTCAATAAATATCTCTTTTAGTACCTCTTGGACCAAATAAGAAAGCAACCCTGACTCTAACCCCTGACCTTTTAAGGAGAGCAAAAACACTTTATAAATAGATAATATAAAGAAAGAGAGAAGAGGAGTAGGTAACAAATGCATGTGCACCGAGAAGAGTTTGGTCAGACCACACACAACTTCAGTTCACATGAACCTGGAGACTGGATTCCTATCTTCCCGCACTACGGATTTACTGGCTATAAATTTAGAAAGTAACTTCTAGTTTCCTACCCAAGATCTACCCTTACCCTCTCTCTTCCCTATTTAAATGGAAACAAAAAAGTGCTCACTATGGGGAGAAACTTGAAATTTCTTTACATTTAAGTGTGTGATGTCAGCAGTATTGGTTGAGGCTTTCAATAAAGCCCTTGTTTCTCCTTCTGCTCTTTCTATTGCCTGAGAATCAGAAGTGATAGCTGGAGCTCCAGTAGCCAAACAAATTAGAGATGCCTTTAGATCTGATATCTTTGTTCCATTGAACTAAGGACAGTCTCTACTTACCTCCAGACTTTTTAATACATGGGAGAAATAACTTTCTGCGTGGCAACTGCACGTGCAAGCCTCCTTAGCCAGGTCTCTGTTCCTAGCAGGTACCACCTAATAGCAAATGTGCAACATCTATCTCCCAGGGCCTAGGTTATACACAGAGAAATCGGCAATGCGCTTCAACGTACTTACAAGTGTGCCTGACAAACTGGAATCCTAAACAACATCAAAGAACAAATGAACACTCGACTGCGGGATCTTCTACATTTCAGTCCTCTCGGGCGAAGCAGTTAGTTGTCTTGGCAAAGGTCATGCAGGTCTATGGTCACGTTTGAGACCAAACCCACAGATTTAGGTCCACCTGTGCTCTGTATTTCTACTGCTGTGTGTCATCACTGAGCCAGCCCAGGAGACTCTTGGCCTCCCTAGTTAGTCAAGGATTAGAGAGGCAGTCTTGACATTTACAAATTCTGTTATATCACTGGTCATGTCAAAAAGAGATTGTTTGTTGCCAAATTTGTGGGATTTGGGAAAAGATTCTGCTGTCATGGAAGACTGGCTAGAAGGACAGGCTCCTCTTTCACTCTTACAGAAAATCTACTCCTGCCCCGAAGCTTGAGATTCCATTTCCTTTGCTTTGATAAACTACAAGTGGTTTTAAATTGAGTCATAAATTTCTCCAGGCCTTTTGGAGACCAAGCCCCTGCCTTTGATTCCCTCACCTCCTGCGGCAGTGAAACCTGCTGGAGACCTACTCACATCCTTTGTGCACATTTAGGCTGGGAGTTTGAAATTTACAGGCCAAGCTTTGCAGCACGACCTTCACTTTTTAATAGCTTGAAAAGGAACCAGAGAGACTGCAAGCAGGATTCATCAGGGCTGCAGGTCTCCGGGACAGACCCAGCTGCATCTAGAGAAGACCCTCACACCAGATGCTACAAATGAGCAATATTTTGGTGGCTCTGATAAACTTCTCGAGGTGACTATGTGGACTCCTGGTTATGGAGTCCTGGTCATTTGAAGTCATCTTAAATGAGTTTTTCTTTTTAAAATAATGATTTGTAACATATATGCTTTGCCTTGATTTGTAACATATAGACTAAGCTTCAGAAACTGAGTAACTTGATGTTTAAAGCTGGTACGTTCAGGGAGAAATGGTTAGCAAAATCCCTGTCTCACCACCAAATCCTTCTATGTGCCCTTGGCAAGTCACGTGCAGAAGACCCTGGGCTGCTTTGCAGGTGCCCCCATTATCCTTGATTTTCTAGAATCAGTATATCAGGTGAGGGACAGCAGAGTGAATGGGGAGCTTCTACCTAAGCAAGGGCTACTCAAGGCCCGGAAATAGGAGCAGTAATCCCCTCTTACCCACGTCTGCAGCCTGTACTCTAGGTGGCTTAGAACATTCCCAGCAGTAGCCAGTTGCAGTCTGTTCTCTGAGTACATCTGACTTTAAGCCAAGGAAATCTCCACCTTTGAGGTTTTGCCTGAGGTCAAAATTATCCCCAGCAATATGTATGTGTGCATGCATAGTCACTTCAGTCATGTCCACCTCTTTGCGGCCCTATGGACTGTAGCCCTCCAGGCTCCTCTGTCCATGGCATTTTCCAGGCAAGAATACTGGAGTGGGTTGCCATGCCTTCCTCCAGGGGATCTTCCCAACTCAGGGATCTAACCTGAGTCTCCTGTGTCTCTTGCATTGCAGGCAGATTCTTCACTGCTGAGCCACTGGGTAAGCCTCAAAAATATGTATATATAAAATAACTAGTTAATCCTCACATAATTAATAGCTTTGAGATAGGTACTATAGGTACTATAACTAGCCCCATATTATGAAGAAACTGAGATATAAAATGTTAAAAGTAACTTCCCTAAACTCATTCACCTAGAGAGTGTTGTAAGGATAGATTGAGCTAATGTGTAAGGCATTTGGAACAAATCTCCCAGGTGGCACAGTGGTAAAGAATCCACCTGCCAATGCAGGAGACACAGGAGACTTGGGTTCGATCCCTGGGTCAGTAAGATCCCCTGGAGAAGGAAATGGCAAACCACTTCAGTATTCTTGCCTGGAAAATCCCATGGACAGAGAAACCTGATGGGCTACAGTCCATGGGGTCACAAAACAGTTGGACATGACTTAGCAACTGAGCATGCATACAGTTAGTACAATGTAAGTGCTGATTATGATAATGATTATTCTTCTGACATTCCAGGCACTATACCAGCACTAGAGATACAGTGATTGGTAACACACAGCCCCCATCCTTTAGCAACTCACTGTGTGGTGGGAGAAAGAAAGTCACGCATATCGATAATTATGCTGTAGGTAAATGTTAAGGTCCGAATAAGGGAAAGTGCACACAGAGGAAGAACTGGGCTCAGTCTAGAGCTATTACAGAGTCACACTGTCCAGAAAAAAATATCATTCAAGCCTGATATGCTATTTTAGAGATTCTTGAAGCCAAATTTATGAAGTAAAAAATATGGAGAAATTAATTTCATAATGTACTAAAATATTATCATTTCAAAGGATAACTGATATTTTTAAAATCATGACTGTAAAAATATTTTACATTCTTTTTTTGCACTAAGTCTTTGAAATCTGGTGCATGTTTTATACCCAGAACACATCTCAGTTCAGACCAGTCACTCTTTAGATGTTACGTGGGTCTAGTATCTCCTGTATTGGTCAGCAGATACAGAAGGCTTTCTGGAAAAAGTGACATTTGAGCTAAATGAGGAGGTTGGGCCCTGTTTCTAATTACTCCTGAGAAGGATGAGAACATGATTCACTGGTGACTTTGATCCCAGGCTCTACTTCTCCAGGACAATACCCTGTGTGGTTGGCAAAATAATGACCCCCGAAGATGTCCACTTCCCAACCTCCAGAACTTGTGAATATGTTACTTTCCCTGGCAAAGGGAAATTGAGATTGCTAATCAGCTGATCTTGAAATGGAGAGAGTATGCTGGTTTATCCAGTGGGCCTTATGTAGCTACCAAAGTCCTTACCAATGAAAGATGGAGGAGAGTCAGTATCAGAGAGATGCAGTGTGAGAAAGACTCCATCAGCCACTGCCAGCTTTGCGGACAGAAAGGGAGGGCACGAGCCAAGGAGTGAGGGCAGCCTCTAGGAAATAGAAAAAGCAAAGACACACAGTCTTCCTTAGAGCTTTTAGGAGGAACACAACTCTGTTGACACCTTAATTTTCATTCAGACCCACTTCAAACTTCTGACATTTAGAAATTCAAAAAGATAATGAACTTGCCCCCTGTTTTAAGTTGCCAGGTTTGTGGTGATTCTTGTAGCAGTCATGGGAAACAGTCTCATTCCCTTCTTCTGCCCTGGGAGCCCCAACTTGATCCTCACTCCTTGAATGCACTCCCCAGATGTGGGTTAGGTCACTGAGAACAAGACCCAGCTGTTTCCCAGCTGTGGTTTCCCAGCTGTTGCACCATCACCCCCTTCACTAACTTCACTTCACTCATGCCCAGAGGTCCATGTCCACAATCGGCCATCATGGGACACTCTGGCTTCCTGAACAGTCTCTGTTAAGTGAGATGATGTAGGTGAAAGTCCTTCCTTTTCACAAAAAATGATTGTCCTCTGGTACTGTTGTTCATAATGTTAATTAAAAGTAAAAGGTAGTAATAACAGGGGGGACTGGGGGAGTGAGGGAGTATATGGGAACTCTGTATTATCTGCTCATTTTTCTATAAACTAAAATATGTTCTAAAAATGTGGTACATACACACAATGGAGTATTACTCAGCCATTAAAAAGAATACATTTGAATCAGTTCTAATGAGGTGGATGAAACTGGAGCCTATTATACAGAGTGAAGTAAGCCAGAAAGAAAAACACCAATACAGTATACTAACTCATATATATGGAATTTAGAAAGATGGTAACAATAACCCTGTGTACGAGACAGCAAAAGAGACACTGATGTATAGAACAGTCTTTTGGACTCTGTGGGAGACAGAGAGGGTGGGATGATTTGGAAGAATGGCATTGAAATATGTATAATATCATATATGAAATGAGTCGCCAGTCCAGGTTCGATGCACGATACTGGGTGCTTGGGGCTGGTGCACTGGGACAACCCAGAGTGATGGTATGGGGAGGGAGGAGGGTGGAGGGTTCAGGATGGGGAACACATGTATACCTGTGGCAGATTCATTTTGATATATGGCAAACTAATACAATATTGTAAAGTTAAATTAAATAAAATTAAAATAAATTTAAAAAATAGAATCTAGTAAATAAAAAAAAGTAAATTACAAATTTTAAAAATTAGAGGAAAAATGGCTAACAACCTAATACCTATGAATGTGCAGAAGGCCTTGTTAGCAAGAGAGACTGGACTAGAAAGTAACAAGGATGCTTTTCAAAGCACAAAAGGAAGACTGTACTATGTAGCTATATAAGGAACCAGGAGAAGATGGCTCAGTTCCACGAGTCCACAGGCAAACAGGCCTCACTGAACTTTTGTTCTTCAGGGATGCAGGACCTTTGGTGTTCTAGGCCTTTACCCAGGAATATCATAAAAGGAAAATGGATCTGGTGATTTAATCCACCCCACCCAGTCTCATCCCACTGGGAACCATTTGGGTATGTTCTTAACCTTCCTTCATGTTGAGAGAAGGCATCACCACTCGTAGAGTGCAGACCATCTCTCTCCTCCAGAGGTGTCTGCAAGTTCCCCTGGATGAATTTCACAAGGGTGAAATTTCACCAATGTCTGAAATTCAGAAGGGTGGCCTGTGACAGGAGAGCACAGGCTCATCCCTGCCAGGCACTGAGGCTGCCTTTCTTAGCAAGACTCCTGGCAAAAGTGAAAAGAGAGGCTGGATTCTGTTCTCATGTAAACAGTTACTCTCCTTACAGGCTCCACAGGAGAAGGCTTAGAGAAGACACTGACCAGTGTCAAGATAGCACACACCTCAGTTAATGTCCCTAATTTGTTTCCAAGAGTTTAGGATGAAAGACAAGCCTCATATCAGCAGGTTTCACCTCCTGTGTCTAAACAGCCAGGAAAAGACAACTTTGTTTCCCTCCCCTATTTTTAAAGAACAATGCATTATAAGAGTGCTTAAGGTGTGAGAGAGCAATGAATTCAAGGCCTGTTGGGGGAAAGAGCAGAAAGAAAGTGTGCCTGGCGAGCAGCAGTGTTCTCTATACTGAAAGCCCGCCATGCAAAGGGACAGGGAGATTTATTGCTCACCGCGGGTTAGACAGCAGATGCTTGCTACTCCAGAGATTTGGCACTCTGGGATTTATGGACTTAATATAGTTTATGCTCTTTTGGCCTCATTGGTTGGGAAAGTACAAGATTTCCCTGTTAATAAAACTTAAAGCGAGGATAATAAACCACTTCCCGCAGGGTTTGAGAATCTCCCAGCACAGGTCCCCCCAAACCGTCTGCCTGGATAAGACAGCTCGAGTCGATTCTTACCCCAGCTCACCCCGCCGCCCCACCCCCGCCCTATCCTCCCTCTGTGATGCAGCCAATGTCTCCCAGAAAGGAAACTCAGAGACTGAAATTGGGTGAGGATGAGCAACTTCATGCCCAACCAGTGGGGACTCAGGGCTCCTTGAAAATGCAAAAAGGAAACATGTAGCTTGTTGTGGGCATCTACTCTGATGTGTTATCTCGCTGCCAAAGCAAAGAACAAACATTTGTTTCAGCATATGGACACTGCCTCACACAGAATTTGGCAAATCATTGGTTATTTGAAATCAGTGTTTTCCTTTCCTTGATCACATCCTAAAGTACTTATTACCTGGAAAGAAAATGATGCCATTCAGCTGGAAGCTTAAGGTGCCCAGGGATGGATTTAATTTAATATCATCACTGAAGTACATCCTTTAAGCACCTAGTTATTAGAAAAGGAAGGAGAATACGTCCGTGAGTTGGAAGCTGGGAGCATTCCTAAGAAAATATAAGTTTTGTTACCTTCGTGGTATTTCAGGGCAGAGGCAGGCGGGCCTGGGAGATGGTCCCTGAGGACCCATGGATGCGTGGTTCCCAAACTGGCCCCAGCCATCAGAAGACACCCAAATACAAAGCACAGTCAAGGATAAAACTAAGGGAAGAGCCCAGGGGAGGAGGCTGTGACTCTGCTATTTTTAAACTGCCAATTAGAATGTCTAAAATTATGTGGCTGAAACTACCGCATCCGCTCCAAGATAATCATACTCTTCTGAGCTGAAATGTTAAATCTTCTGTTTTCTAAGCCCCTGATCAGAATATTTTAAAAGATCATTTCTGGCTGCATTAGGCCCCAAACCAAGTTGTGGTTCAGCATGCTTTCTCCTAGGAATGACTTTTCTTGATTAGAGTTCTCAAAACCTGCCTTTTGAATATTTTGTTTGCTTCTAGGGGGGAAATAAAGAAAAAAGAGAGATTGAAAAACAAAAGAGACAGAAAGAAAATATCAGGAAAAAACGTGTATGAAGATTTAAAAAAATGTGACAGGATTCTGTCTCTTCGACCCGCCAAATTAACATGATTAATGGGGGCCTGCTTACTACTTACCCTTGGCCTCCTGTGAGTCCTCCTTTTCCTCCGGGTCTTGTTATCCAAGCAGGAAGAATGTGACATTTTGCTTAGGGCAAATAAATCCAGTTTCCTCCACCGACATCAAACCCAGGGAGTTCAATTCAAATAAAATGAGATACAGATTAAAATGAGAGTAAAATACTCAACAAGCCCATTTAAAAGACCTGATACAGAGTCTAGTCTACATGAAGGCTGCATGAACCAAAAAAGCATGTTGAGTCCCCACTAATTCCTGTACCAACCACATTGCAAACTACTCATTTGGCTATCTATGCAACATGTAGCTAGAATGTAGCCTCTCAAAGCTACCTAAGATAGGAGGACAGGTCTGAAAGACAATAAGGACTGAAACCCAAAAATGCAATAAAAAACCTATCTGTATATGGTATATGTATATATGCAGTGTTTAAATGAAATTAATTCTATTTAATGGATTATTAAGTTTTACTCCATGCCTCTCTATGGTTTGGTGGTGGGGGCTGTAGTATAGTTGATTTATAACACGTTAGTTTCTAATGTACAGCAAGGTGGTTCAGTCATATATATACACATACGTAAATTCTTTTTGTATTCTTTTTCATTACAGGTTATTATAAGATATTTAATATAGTTCCCTGTGCTATACAGCAGCACCTTGTCGTTTATCTATTTAATATATAGTAGTTGTACCTGTTAATCCCGAAACTTCTCATTTATTCCCCTCCCTGCCCCTTTCCTCTTTGGTAACCATGTTTGTTCTCTATGTCCGTGAGTCTGTTTCCATTTTGTAAATAAGTTTGTTTTGTATTATATTTTAGATTTCACATATAGGCGATACTATATAGTATTATCTTTCTCCAACTTACATCACTTAGTATATTCTCTAGGCCCATCCATGTTGCTGCAAATGGCATTATTTCATTCTTTTCTCTGGTTGAGTAGTATTCTACTGTGTACACGTACCTTGTGGCTCAGCTGGTAAAGAATCTGCTTGCAATGTGGGAGACCTGGGTTCGATTGCAGGTTTGGGAAGATCCCCTGGAGAAGGGAAAGGCTACCCACTCCAGTATTCTGGCCTGGAGAATTCCATGGACTGTATAGGCCATGGGGTCGCAAAGAGTTGGACACAACTGAATGACATCTTTCACCACATCTTTATCCATTCATCTGTTGATGGACATTTAGGTTCTTTCCATATCTGGGCTATTATAAAGAATTAACCATGAACACAGGGGTGCATGTATCTTTTCAGATTACAGTTTTCTCTGAATATATGTCCAGAAGTGGAATTGCAGGATCATATGAAAACTCTATTTTTAGTTTTTTAAGGAGCCTCCATACTATTTGCCACAGTGGCTTCATCAATTTACATTCCCACCAACAGTGCAGGAGGGTTCCGTTTCTTCCACACCTTCTTCAGCATTTACTGTTTGTGGACTTTTTTTTTTTTAATTTTATTTTATTTTTAAACTTTACATAATTGTATTAGTTTTGCCAAATATCAAAATGAATCCGCCACAGGTATACATGTGTTCCCCATCCTGAACCCTGATGTATGCCTCTGTATGTTTCAAGGAAAGCATATTCCACGTGGTCCTTTGGAGGTAGAATCCTGCTTCCCATGACTGTGCATTTGTTCTTTCAATTCTGTCAGTCAGGAGGAGAGTGTTAATTTTTCTCAGAAAAGAATATGAAAGATTCTTGAGGGGAAACAGAGAGAGTTTTCCAGATAAAGCTCCATGCCTTGGGAGGGCATGTGAGTCCTCCATGTGTACGTGTGTTCCAAGTGATGGTTGGTGAGAAGGCTGACTGTCCCCTAGCAGCTCCTGTTTCTTTGCTGCTTTGCCCTAGGAAGCTCCTTCCCAAGTGGTGACCAAAAGAAGCTGGAAATGATATAAAGGAAGGATAATTGCCCCTTTAGCATCTCTGTCTGGATCAGCCTTCAATGTATTTTCCAGTTACTATACTTCCCAGCACCATGTTCTATCCCCTATAACCTCACATTTAACAAAAGGCTGCTTATACTATACAAAAAAGGCATATGGTGGTGAACACAAATTGCTTTTTAAATGTCTGTTTAGGCTTCTAAGCATTCAAAAATATATCTGTGTACACAGTGCAACCAGCACCATGGCACACATCTTGCAGCTGAAGCCACTTTAAAACGAGGTCCTACTGGCCTTTCAGTAACTGCAAGCACTTAGATGAGCACAAGATGACATAGAGAGCCCTGTCCCAGGTTACAGGGCAGCATCACAAGAGATCTTTAAAGATACAAATAGCAGTGATTCTATTTTATTGTGGCGAAATTGAGTTACACAATAATTAAATAATTGTTCCAAAATTAAACTGAAAAAAAGAAATCAGGAATGGAGTTCAAGTGGCATCTTGGTTTCCCAGCCCTGAGCATCTAGCCTTCTTCTCATTTAATATACACTACAGTATATCTTCTTTCTGCTACAATAAATAATATAAGCTCTCTTCTCTTCTGAAAAGAGTTCATTCTGGGGACCAGACAGGGTGCCTATTTCTTTTTAATACTGCCCCTTAGTCCTGTGAGCTCTGATTAAATGATTTCGCATGCTGAGTTCAATAATTGGAGTTGCCTAGTTCCCAACCATTTGTTTGCCAGCCATAATGAGTGTCACTGTTTTAAAGGAATGACTGACTGATACACTGGAGGAGCAAGACAGGGGCTGTGAGGACTAGCAAACAAGGAATCCTATTCAGAAGAAGCAAGGCACTAAAGGTCACCACTGCCCAGCTCCCCAGGAACACCCTCTTCCCCCCAGCCACCTCACACCTACTTGCTTATAAATCGTAAATCCACATTCAGAGCTCAACACTTTAACCTTGCAAACTGCATCAAAAATTCAAATACTGGTGATACCAAGGCCTGATTTCCAGTCCTTGTTCTGTTTTTGTTATTTACCAGCATCCTCAGGTCAGCTGCTTTATCTTTCTGAGTTTGTAGTTTCCTTATCTGTCAAAAAAAGATACCTATCAGGGCCTCAGTGACATTCTGTGGTCCCTACGAGGCAAGTTGGTTAGAGATACTCTGGTGAAAGCCCACCACGGTTACCCAGAAGAGAAGTCATGAGCCACAGAATGTTATTTTATATATTTAGAAGGAAGTCTACTTCCAGAAAAAAAACTCTATGTCTGCACTTACAAACTTAAAATTTAACAGTAGCAATAACACATGAAACTAGGAAAAGGAAACCAGTAAAAAGTGTACACACATCGCCCATAGTTTTATAAAATGTATAAAAAGGGGTCTTGATGTTTCAGAATTCATGAAAACATCCGCAAAGCATCTACTACGTTCTCCACGCTGCAGTGCACGCTTGAAAGAGAACAAGACACAACCCTTAAGGTACTTCAAGTTTGCCAGGACATGCGGAGGGCTGGGAACCCGGAGCGGGCATGTGAATTCTGCCTGCAGGCATGTGGCTCAAGGAGACTGGGAAGTGAAGCAAAGGCTGAGTCTCAAAAGTGAGCAGGAGTTAGCCAGTGAGAAAGGAAATTAAGAATCCCAAACTGGGGAAATCCAATGGGCCAAGGAGCACAGCCTGGAAAGAGCAACTGTCAATGATTTGGAGTGGCTGGAACACGAGTTGTTGGAGGTGGGAATAGGCAAGGGAGGAAACTGACAGGGAAAGCAAAGAGGAGTCCAGAGAAGCCAAGGCAGCTAGGCCCCAGAGGCCGGGATGCACGGCTCTGGAGCACCTGCAGCGGGTGTTGAGCTGAGGGAGGGCTCAGCCCATCCTATTTACAATGAAAGAGCAGAAATGCAGGACTTGGGTGAGTACGTACATGGTGAAAGAGGAACATGAAATAGGGATTGTTGGTAGGAGAAAGTGGTGGTAACCATAATTAATATTAAAGAAGAGCTTCTGTCCATACGTTATGAGGAGACAGCCTAAGGTAAGGGTGTGCAAACTATAGCCTGTGGGCTAAATCCTGGCCCTTACCTAATTTTTGTTCAGCCTCAAGCTAACAATAATCTTTACCTTTTTAAAATGATTGAATAAAGTCAAAAGAAGAATAATATTTAGTGGCCATGAAAATTACATGAACTTTAAAATTTTGTTCATAAATAAAGTTTTATTGTTGCACAGTCATACCCACTTGTTTGCTAATGTCTATGGCCGTTTATTTAACTTCTATGCAGAGTACATCATGAGAAACGCGGGGCTGGAAGAAGCACAAGCTGGAATGAAGATTGCCGGGAGAAATATCACTATCCTCAGATATGCAGATGACACCACCCTTATGGCAGAAAGTGAAGAGGAACTAAAAAGCCTCTTGATGAAAGTGAAAGAGGAGAGTGAAAAAGTTGGCTTAAAACTCAATATTCAGAAAACGAAGATCATGGCATCTGGTCCCATGACTTCATGGGAAATAGATGGGGAAACAGTGGAAACAGTGGCAGACTTTATTTTTTGGGGCTCCAAAATCACTGCAGATGGTGATTGCAGCCATGAAATTAAAAGACACTTTGGACGGAAAGTTATGGCCAACCTAGATAGCACATTCAAAAGCAGAGACATTACTTTGCCAACAAAGGTCCGTCTAGTCAAGGCTATGGTTTTTCCAGTGGTCATGTATGGATGTGAGAGTTGGACTGTGAAGAAAGCTGAGCGCTGAAGAATTGATGCTTTTAAACCGTGGTGTTGGAGAAGACTCTTGAGAGTCCCTTGGACTGCAAGGAGATCCAATCAGTCCATTCTAAAGGAGATCAATCCTGGGTGTTCTTTGGAAGGACTGATGCTAAAGCTGAAACTCCAATACTTTGGCCACCTCATGTGAAGAGTTGACTCATTGGAAAAGACCCTGATGCTGGGAGGGATTGGGGGCAGGAGGAGAAGGAGACGACAGAGGATAAGATGGCTGGATGGCATCACCAACTCAATGGACATGAGTTTGGGTAAATTCCAAGAGTTGGTGATGGACAGGGAGGCCTGGTGTGCTGCAATTCATGGGGTCGCAAAGAGTCGGACACGACTGAGCGACTGAACTGAACTGAACTGAACTGATGGCTGCTTTAGCATCACAGTGAAGGAGTTGAATAGCTGGAACAGACCACACGGCTTCCAAAACCCAAACTATTTACCATCTGGCCTTTTATAGAAAAAACTTGCAGACCCCCTGGCCTAAGGCTTGAAGATGAGGGGAGGATACAGTATCCTTGAGGGTAGGCATGGTATTTTCTCCTCTCTGTACACCTTGCTCATGCCTGGCTCATAAGAAATGCTCCAAGACTATTCAGTAGGGGAACAAATGAGGACTAGGTGGAAACAGTCATAATAAACTGGAATGAAGACAGGGTTGCCCCAGAGGTTGGTAAAGTAGGAGTTTATCTTAGTGGAGTGATCAGATCTGGGAGGATCCGGTGCCCTCTCCTCCAATATATTCCACCACCTTTAGCAGGGCAGGAGAAAAGGGGAAAAGATGTGAGTGACGCAAAATGACTCATTTTTTTCATTCTCTTATTTAAAAATGAGGCTCCTACAATGAGTTAGAACTGGACAGGTCCCCAGGACACATCTGGAGTACAATCCTGGTCTTCTAACTAGTGTTCCTATTTCTTTTTCCTCCCTGCCAATTTCTTTTCTATGCAGATACTAGGGTAATTTTTCTGAAACATAGAAGAGAGTATTCCATGCCCCCAAGTTTCAGCCTCTCCTAGATAAAAAGTCCAAACCCTTGGCCATGCATCACACCTCTGTGTGGTCTGGTTTTTGTTTAACCGTCATTCCCTAAGACCTCCTTTCAGTGCCACCTCTATGGACACTTAACAACCTTCAGTTTTCCAAATGGGCCAGGCTATTTCATGCCTCCAAACCTTTGTTCTTGCTGGTCCCTCTGCCTGCCATGTGAACCACGCCCCTCCCTGCAACATCTACTCATTCAATACAGTTCAGTTCGGGGTCACTAGGTATACAGCTAGCAGATATAAGGACAGTACATGGCAGTGGTACCTAGAGAGGTAGTGGACGATAGTGGCAGAGAGGTGGGAAGCCTGGCTATGGAAAAGACTGAGACCCAGGATCCTGTTTATTATGGGTGAGCACGTGGACTAACTAGAACTCTCAAACAGTGCTGTTGTGTAGTCGGTACATTGTGTACAACTCTTTTGCAACCCCATGGATTGTAGCCCACCAGACTCCTGTGTCTATGGAAATTTTCAGGCAAGAATACTGGAGTGGGTTGCCTTTTCCTTCTCCAGGGGTATTCCTGACTCAGGGGTCACACCCACATCTCCTGCATTGCCAGGCAGATTCTTTACCACTGAGCCACCTGAGAAGCCCTCAAACAGTGCTGGTGAGAGTCTAAAAATGTGCAGCTTTCATCAAATCAGAGTCATTTTGCCCCAAGAACAGCAAGCCAAAACTCTTGAGACCTTAAGGTCTGCAGTAAAGATATATTCACAAGGCAGTGAAGAGAGTTAGGCATGGAGGGAGGGGAAAGAATCTCAAATCGAGAATCCAGATGTGTCTCCCCAAGGCAGGGGTATTGGGGTATTTATGGTTAAGGAACAAAGCAGTAGGGTGGTCTGAGGTGTGGAGGGCACAGGCAGTGTGGGGAAAGGCGATTGGAAAATAATGCAGGAATGACAATCTTCATTCTACACAGGTGGAACTAAGCTACAGCCCTCTGCCCTCAAACGTTGCGGGTGCTTAGCATGATTGGGTGGAATTTTCAGCCCTCTGACGTCAAAAGGTCACAGAGAGGTCACTCACGCATGCCCAGGGTCAGTGGTCCTATCCAGTTTTAACCAACTCAGCTCCAACTAGACACAGCTGACTCCAAGTTCCTAAAAACAACCCAGGCAAACATCTTACTGTTCAAGCTACTTGCTTCTTGCTGCTGCTGCTGCTGCTGCTAAGTCGCTTCAGTCGTGTCCAACTCTGTGACACCATAGACGGCAGCCCACCAGGCTCCCCCGTCCCTGGGATTCTCCAGGCAAGAACACTGGAGTGGGTTGCCATTTCCTTCTCCAATGCATGAAAGTGAAAAGTGAAAGTGAAGTTGCTCAGTTGTGTCCGACTCTAGCGACCCCATGGACTGCAGCCTACCAGGCTCCTCTGTCCATGGGATTTTCTAGGCAAGAGTACTGGAGTGGGGTGCCATCGCCTTCTCCGACTTGCTTCTTGGAGGACATGCAAGTCTTAAAACCACCTTGATTAGGGAAGGCAAGTAAAATGGACTTGACTAATAACTACCCACAGTTTCATTCACAGAACAATCTGGCAGTTTCTTATAAGTGAAACATAAAATTGTCATTTGACCAGCAATTCCACACACAGACTTTTACATGATTGTTCACAGAATTTTATTCTCAATAATAAAACTCTGTAACAACCCAATTATCTATAAAAAAAAGTAGATGGATAAACAAATTGTGGCATTGCCACAACATGGAATACTATATACCAATGAAAAGAAATGATTCAAAGACATATGCAACAAAATAGATATATCTCAAAATATCATGCTCAGAAAAATAAACCAGACTCAAAGTAATACACAATGCATGATTCTATTTTTGTGAAATTCTAGAAAAGGTAGTAATTACAGTGACAGATAGCAGACCAAAGGATGCGGGTATGGGAATTGAGTGCAAAGGGCATGAGGAAACATTTTTGGGTGATGGAAATGTTCTAGCTTGATTGTGGTGGTGGTTACAGGGGCATATGCTTTCATCAGAATTGACTGTACTAAAAATGAGTCCACTTTACTGTTTGTAAATCATACCTCAATGAAGTTGACCAAACAAACAAAAAAATACAAGGTCCAGGTCCTGTGAAAAAACTCCTGAATGAAATCTCTGCAGGCTGGACCCAAGGCACCACACTGTTTAACATGGGCATCAGATAATTCTGATTTACACTAGGTTTCCACATCATCTTGTTACCATTTTACTGCGATAGCTGAAAATACCGCAGTCATGGCTCCCTTCAGCACTCTTTTTATCAACCTTGGCTTTGGAGTGAGTGGTGGTGTCACAGTCTCTCAGAGAGACTTCATTAAAACTAAAAGAAACATAAGGTCATGCAGGCCAGTCCCCCGCCTCTGGCCAATCCCAGGTACAAATCAGTTCTCAGAGTTCTGCCTAGTCTTAGTGCACAGGAGAAGATTCCAGATTCTCCTTGAGAAAAGCTCTTGAGTAGGCTTCCCACTCACAGACCTCAACAGGGGATGCCTCATAGCCAAATCTCACTAAAGTGAACAAACGAGCTCCCTTCCCCCAAAGCTCCCACGTGAACCAAGCAATACTGCAGTTGAGTCTGTATCCTAACAGCACTGAAGTTTCTGAAGTTAGATTACTTACTTTTCTGCTCACCTCTCTATGGAAATTCTCATAGTTGTGCATGGGATATGTTTACATGCAACCATGCCTGATTTTAAAAAAAAGTCTCAACTTTAGGTTGTAGAAAATCACAGTTTTCAACTAAAATAAATATGCCACTTTAAGGACAGGATGAGTAATTCTCTGTCTGTGACATTTTTCGGGATCGGTTCAGGAGTTCAGAGTGCAATGCCGTACGTGACACTACCTGTGATAAAATGCTTCTCTCTGTCAGTAACGAGCACTCCAGGGTTTCTTCAGCCTGTTTAATTGTGGAAGATAGCTTATGAGATGTTTAGCATACTGTAATTTGGAAGCAATGCATTATGGGTTAAATTACCACCCAAACACTACCGATAAATTACAGCCAGAGGTAGAAACGTCTTTGGCAGTAGAAATTTTCCCTTCCTGGAGGCTGGCTGCCTTGTCTTGATCAGGACTGCTGCTCCTCAGGCACTGCATTAATAGACCAGTGTGCTGGTAAAATAGAGCTAGAGTCACAAAGGGCTGCTGCATAAAGAACAGCTTGAATTACATTATCTCCTGACAATGTCAAAGAAAATTCAATACCTGAGCCAGAGGGGCTTTCATAGAATTAGTAGGAAGATTACTTTTTATCACTGATGCTTTTGTTTTTGTTTATGTCTTTAAAGTTTTTAATCAGTTTAAACTAGCCTGACTTTATAGAAAAAAATCTCGATCTAGCCTTTTCATTAAGCAACCCTGGACTAGAGCAGCTCAACACCCCTAAAAAACATAAGATGAAACTACATGTACTACACGACTCTCAGAAAAACGAAGGATGGAACAGAACCTCCTTGTAACAGTGCATCTTGGATATATGCAGCATTAGAACACACAAGGAAAGCCTTCGGTGCCTCAAGAAGGCAGGTGAGAATATCTGTCACATCCTAGCAGCAGTGTCTGGGGATGAGAATGAAAGATTTTCTCTAGAGTAACAGTGGTGTTGGCATCTGTAATGGACATTACAGTAACTGCTGCTTACAGAGGACGATCTGTTGTGATGGGATATGTCTCAAAGAGTCCTGAAGATAAGCGAAGGGGTATACAGGAAGCACTTAGTGCAGTTCCCAGAGCACTGTGAGTGCTTAGCACAAGGTGTAATTACCATCACCGTCTTTGTCACCATTAACCCTACTTTAGAAACAGAGAAATTTAGGAACACAGAGACTCAGTAGCTTGCTAGGTGTTGTAGTGAGGGTCCTAATAGGACTAACTCGTGTCCTAATGACCCTAAATCCATGGTTTTAACCAATCTCTGCAGCTTCTTGGTTTGTAACTGCATGAACCTGCTGAGAAAACTATCTCCCCCAACACCAAATTACCTCCTTAACCCAAGTAAATAACTGAGATTTTGGAAACAACTCAGAGGTCTATATTTATCTATCACTGGGTCTTTAGTTAGAGCACTTGCATTGAGTGAAGCGGGCTCACAGGCTCATGGGCAGAGGGTGCGAAACTGTGTCGGCTGTGTGTACAAGACTATAGGAGGGACCCTGGTTCCTGCACCTTCTCCACGCCTCCTGCTCTGAATCAGAGGTAGCTTTCACAGGTATGCAGAGCACACTGACATCTGGGTTGCTAAGATTAGTGCTATGGATTTGGTGAATTTAGGATACACATCAAACTGTTTCAAAGACTTCACGGTTTCTTCCCAGAAAAGACATTATTAGGTGTCTAAAGTCAAGTACATTTAATGTTATTTTTTCATAAGGAAAGTCATATCAGTCCTAAGTGATGAAAATCACTTAGCTCACCTGCAGGTGAGGACACAAATCCATCTGTACTTGGAAAGTATCACAGAAACCGGAAACTGAAAATGTTCAGGGGCAGTACAGAGAAGGGTTCGGTTGCTAGGATGCCCACTGATGAATAAATAGATAAGACTCCACAAAATCTTATTAATAAAGTTGATGTGTCTTTGGTTGACTGGCCAACTGTGGCTGCCTTCAAAGTCATTAAACTTCAGACTAGGCTCAAGATTTATTAAGAGATCTTGCTGCCTGATAGTCTGTAGGGATATTCTCATAGCATTTGCTGCTATCATGTTCAGCCATTGGGTAAATTTCCAGCAACCAAGGTTTTGTGAGAAACTGAAATCCAATTTAATATAATTTAACTACAATAAGAACACAGTAGGACACAGAAAATACCAGAGACCAATGATTTCCTCATAGGTAATTTTACATAAATGACATTAAATAAGAACTGTTTTAGGAGTCCAGGGAATAAAATTTTGCTTTACATGAAAACTATTGATTCATTTTCATCATTATCATCATCATCACACTTCTTGGCCACTCACCACACAGGAGGCATTGTGCTAAATACCTTCTCTCATTTAGTCCTCCCAACATTTCTAGAGATGGATCCACCCTCAATCCTAACTGAGAGAAACAGAGAGATGTCTAATATTATCTCAAGATTTCTCAAGAGACAGAGGACACTTTCTCCAGAAATGTCTAAGCAGATTAACCTCAATGTATTTATTTTTTAAGAAACAAATGTATTTCATCCATCACTTTTAGTTAGAAGAGGCATTCAATAAAATCAAACTGAATAAAATGGGATGCCTGAATCCCAAAACAGTGGGGATTATGCCTTTAAATCATATAGGAGGTCACCAAAATCTTATATCTGGCCTGTGATATAAAAGCTGTTTACACTAGTTCCTTGGGGAAACTTATTAGAATTAATACTTAAGGATCAAAGCTTCAGAAATTCAGCTTCTTGAGAATACAAAAAGGTGCTCTGTTATCTGCCACAGCAAAAGCCTTTTAACATACTGTGAAACAACAAGCATCATCTTGTCTCTGAGCGAGGTGAATACACAAAATGAGGGAAAAACTGAATCACACTGCAAGACAAAAAGGAACATTCTTCCTGTGTTTAGTGACCCCTTCTCCCTTCATCCAGAGGCTATAGGGTGCACTCATCTACCTTAACCCTGAAGAGATGGGTCTAAGGGCCAATAGGTGCTGCTCTCAAGATATAGCAAAGGACCTTTTTTATTTTTTAAATTTTATTTTATTTTTAAACTTTACAATATTGTATTGGTTTTACCAAATATAGGACCTTTTTTAATTAATTAATTTTTACTGGAATATAGTTGATTTACAATGTTGTGTTAGTCTCAAGTGCACAGCAAAGTGAATAACTTAAACATATACATGTATCCACTCTTTTATAGATTAATGTTTTGAAGAAGAAATAGTATGGAACTACGAATTTTGAGAACTTGGTTTCAGCCCTAGCTCCTCTACTAGATACTTGTGTGATCTTGAGAAAGTCACTTAATGTTTCTGAACTTGAGTTCCCTCATCTGTTAAATAAAGGGGTTGAAATAAGTGAGTATTGACAGCGGGGTGTGGTGGGTGGTGGTTTAGCCAAGGAATCTTAAATTCAAACCTGAATATCTAAAATGACAAAGTGTGGAGACTGGGAATTCCAGAGAGGAGACAAGGCCCCGGCAGCTCAACCAGGTTGTTATTGTTATTTTTTGTTTGTTTTAAATCAATGGACTTGATACTGAGTTTCTTAAATCTCTTTCAGTTACAAGTAATGGAATATCCAACATGAACTGGGTTAAGCAGAAAGGGGGAATATATCAACTTCAAAAATGGAAATAAAAATCCCCATCTAGATTACCTTCAACTGTGGCTAGGTCTAGCGGCAAGGTGATGCCATCAGGACCACATTTCTCTGAACCCCTCAGCTCCAGGTCCTTCTCTGCTGCCTCCATCTCTGACAGACCTGTCCTCCTGATGGCAAGAAGGCTGCCAGCAGCTCTCCATCTACTTCCTATCTTAAGACCACAGGAGAAAAATTTTCCTTAAGAGGTATTTAGTCCTGGGATTGACTCTTATTGGCCCAAATCAGGGTGAGACATGCTCATATCTGAACCCAGTCATGCAAAAGAGCAGGAAATATGCTCATTCATTGGCTTGGACCCCAGGACCGCTTCTGATGGAGAATGTTTAGGGGAGCAGGTGGGACCAGTTCTGTTGCCAGCAGAAGGGAGGATGGCTATCATGTGCCCAAAACAACCAATGTCCACAGTGAATCTTTCCAACTCCAACCTCTAGTATGTTTCCTTGCTGATGCCTTTCTGTCTTCTGGGTTTTCTGAAAATCTCTGAATCTCACCATCCAAGTTGCCTCATCCCTTTGCCACATTTCCTTGCTATTGCATCCACATCCCTTAACTGAATAACTAATGGATCAGTAAGTATGTGTTTTATTCTGTGAGGAAAATTAGACATCTCTGAGACTAGATCTTTATCCTCAAGTTTATAATCTAGTTGGGTAACAGAACTATTCTGGTTGTGTACATTCATAAGGAGTACAAGTTCATAAAGGGAGAGATCAATAACATGAACAGTTCCAGGCAGACTGAAATGATGGTCAAATCGAACAAGATGAAATTCAACAAGGATAAATATAAGCTCCCAGGCTTAGGTCCAGGGGCCCTAGGGAGCCACTGAAGATTTTTAACCAGGATAGTGACAAAGTCAAGGCAGTGGTTTAGGAAGAGGCATTCAGCAATACATATGGATGGGTCAGAGCAGGAAAAGATGGGAAGGTGGGGACCAGCTTAGAGTCCATTACAGGAGTATTTGTATAGAATGAGGTTACAAATCCTAGACCCGAGGTATTCACGGAACTGAAAAGAAAATGCGAGCAGAGATGACCTGGTTGGAGAAGGCAGAGAGGAATGAGTTAAGGAAGAAAACTGTCCATGAAGCTTTGAGGCTGGAAGACTAAGGAAAGGTTGCCATTGGAAGTAAGCATGTGGGAGTAAGGAACGCTGACTGGGAAGTCAGGGCAGCATGGAGAGTGGAGCCGGAAATCAGCTGCCTTAGACGTGCCACGTATGTGACACTGGACAGACATGAAGTGGAAATCTTCAAACAACAGGTGGAAGTTTGCTTCAGGGTCAGGGGAGAAAAGACCGTGATTAGGGAGGCAACTTTCTAGAAGTAGGAGCACATGAAATGAGATTAATGCCACTTACCTGTCAGAGCAACAGAGCATCAGAGAAAACCACACCTTTCAGCTCCCCCATGTGCTGGCCAAGGGACCGTGATCTCAGTCTCCTGATTCATACACTGGAGTTGAGTGACAGCAGAAGGGGCACTGACTATGGCCTAGAGTCCACCGTTGGCTCTCTTCTCTTGCATAACCTATGGGGACATGCAGTTTCCTGATCAGTCATTGTGAGTTACGCCATTGCCTGGAAACTATTTTGAACCATTAGCTACCCAATCCCAAATGCTCCTCAGTCTTTCCATGGAGCATGCCCAGGGTTCCACATATTGACACCCATGTTTATTTCAACCAGACCACAGTCAATATGACTTTTGCATAACACACTTTACAGATTATGTTAAGGTTGTTCGATAATTTACAACCTCCACACACTCCCCATTGCTGACTACCCTAGGCTCAGGGTGGAAACATTTCAAAAACATGCCTTCAAAAGAAAGCCTTCTCCCACCTGGCCAAACATCTACTGAATGTGTCTTTGAACCAAGTTTAAGTTTTCTAATATTTTGTTCTCCAACTATCTTAAAATCCTTAAAATGCATGCCATATCCATTATTTCTGCTCATAAGGAGGACAATGAATGCCCATTGTCCCCTTTATCATTAAGACAGAGCATCTACTTGACAGTCCTTTCTCACATTAGAATTTGAAACCAAGAGATAAGTTATTTGGACAGAAACGTTTCCCCTGCTGCATAGCAATGGGCTGGCATCCAAGCAGGGCCTAAGGACACCTCTCCAAATGGCAGATGGCAAATAACTGGCTTTGTATGAGTAACTCAACCTGATGATTATATCTAATAACTCCAGGCCTGCTCCTGGAGACTCTGCCAATGCAGAGAGCATTCCTACTGCCATTTCCAATTATGAACCATCCTCAACAGAAGTATGCTTTCCAAAATATATATATATATATTTGTATATTTGGGTGTGTGTACAGGTTAAGGTGTACTATACTGTCCTACACAAACTGGCATTAACTCTTGCTGGTTCCTAAGTATTTCTTTTGATAAGTTGTTGTTGCTATATTTATGTATCTCCAGCCTCTGAGCCAATCTATAATCCTTAGAAGTGGCCCCTACTTATGTAAAGCAATATCATTATATATTTATTTACTATTTATCATATGGTAGATACTGAAATTACTCTTAATTTTCACAGAAATTCCATGAGGGGTGTATCATTGACTCATATTACAGGTGAAGAAAGTTAAGTAGCAAGCTTAATACTATATAGTTAGCAAAGGTGGGCTGGAGATCAAACTCAAATTTGAATTCGATTTTTCCCAGGTCAGGTGTCTTTTCTACCTTGACTATTATCAGGAATCAGTAAATACTTGGTAAATAAGCGCATGAACGAGGGACTGTAAAACTCAAATCTTTACCCACTATGTTATACTGAACCAATTTACAGCCACGATAATAAACCCAAAGCCCTTGGACATTACATATGTTCCCTAGATGTAGACAGTTGACAATTACATGAAATTAAGAGTTGCCTAAAGGCATTTAAAAAAAAAAACGTAACACCAGAATGGGTAAACTGTGGTACGTCTAGACAATCGAATATTATTCAGTAAAATGAAACGAGCTATCAAGCCATGGAAAGGAAAAGATATGAAGGAATTTAAATACATATTACTCATATTACCAAGTGGAAGAAGTCAATCTGAAAAGGCTATACGCTGTATGGTTCCAACTGCATATATGATGTTCTGGAGAAGGCTGAACCGTGCAGACAAGTAAAAAGACCAGTGGTCACCAAAGGTTGGGGGTGGGGAGAGATGAAGCAGCAACAGGCAGAATACAGAGGGTTTTTAGAGCAGTGAAACCACTTTTCATGGTACTATAGTGATGGACACATGTCGTTATACATTTGTCCAAACGCACATAATGTACAACACCAAGAATGAACCCTAAAGTAAACTATGGACTTGGGTGATAATAACGTGTTAGTATAGGTTCATCAGTTGTAACAAATGTCCTACCATGCTGAGGGATGTTGACAACAGGGGAACCTATCAACGTGTGGGAGCAGGAGGCATATGGGAAATCTTTGTACTTTCCTCTCTGTTTTACTGTGAACTTAAAATTGCTCTTAAAAAACCAAAAGTAATAGCAAGGGAAACCATAATAGAACAAAGTGATTCACACTTGGAGAAAACCTGCACTGAACTCAGGTCATCTTTATCATCACTCTTGACAAATACCATTCCTCAGGTCAAAATCTGGATTTAGACAGGACATGCTTACCAAGGAGTGGCTAAAAGTCATAGATCAGCTTGGCTTTGGACCATTAATTTCACACATTAGGATTATGACCTCAGGGAATTAAATCTGTAAAGGATTTACTGTGAACAAGACCTGATGGTAGGCCCTGGGGTGAATTCCAACTTTCCCACCCACAGTCTGGATTTGGGAGCACACACATAGAGTATCTGGCTTCCCTGGTAGCTCAGTTGGTAAAGAATCTGCCTGCTATGCAGGAGACCCTGGTTCAATTCCTGGGTCAGGAAGACCCGTTGGAGAGGGAACAGGTTACCCACTTCAGTATTCTTAGGCTTCCCTTGTGGCTCAGATGGTAAAGAATCCGCCTGCAATGTGGGAGACTTGGGTTCGATCCCTGGGTTGGGAGATCTCCCTGGAGGGGGGAAAGGCATCACTGCTATCCTCCTTCCCTGGGATCTTACTGATGGCCCAGTAAGCTGATAAACATACACTATGCATGCACCATATTCCTTGACATTATACAGCTACAGAAACAGCCTGTTGTTGATACTTGGCTAGCAGCTCTTGATCTATGCTACCCAAATGTGTGCCAAACATTTCCCTATAGTTAATGACTATACAGAATAAAAATCCATTCACTTTGGTTTGCCCCATATTTTTAAAAACAGTTACCTCTTTTTAACTCATCTCTCCTTCTAACAAGTGAATTTTTCTTTCTATTAAAGGTTATCTCTTGAGTTCACTGTTGAGTCCATTTTAATTCTTGCATTCCCTTATGAGGTATTCATTCAAAATGAATTGCTATCCTGTCAGTTACATAGCTCTGCTCCTGACATGGGAATTGTATTTCTTTAACGGCTTTATTCCTCTAAACATATTCTTTCTCGAGGTCTCCATTATCCCCCAATCCTTGGAGGGAACCACTGGCAATGGTAGAATAGGGCTCTCTGCTGCCTGGAGGCCTGAGAAACAAATCTGAAATATTTTGAAACCAAAAGAGTTTCTGAACTGATGTGTGTCCTGAATTGACTGTTACTGGGCACTGAGCACCAGACACAGCACAGAACAGCAATTATTCTTCCCGGCAATCAGGGTGCCAAATGAGTTTTTTCTGCACTTAAAAATGGACAGAGGCTTGCAATAATTGAATGAAATAATGTACAATAATTTAAAATATTGTTCATTCAGAGAGAGATTAGGCTTTAATTAAATGGTGTCATTTAATATACCATCCAGCAGATACTATAATTGGTTTCTTTAGCAGAGAACACAGTAACATCTAGGCTTACTGAAGTGATAATGGTACTAATTTAGCCCAGTAGACACATAAACAGCTTGGCTGTCTCTGACACCCCCAGTGAATAAGGTAAGGTTTGATCATGACATCTGCATAACTCTTAATCAGTCATTTCTTTCTGAAAAAAAATCACTAATCACCCAAACTAAACAAACTTTGTTTATATTAAACAGGTACGATATCTGGGACTTTCAAGGGTATTAAGCGGTTCATTTCTATAGATACAAAAAGGCAGGCTTATCTTCAAAGCAGTTATGAAATTATATTTCATTTGAGCAGGGAGAATGGCATTTATTTATTTTTAAAACCTTGTGTAAGTGCAAACCAGCACTCCCAGTTCATTCAGAGAGGGCAGACAATTTTCTGGCACAACAACAGTTACGTATTTTAACTCCTATTTTCTGTTGGTCATTTACAAGGACTTTCTCATTTCCAGGCTTGGCTCCTGTTTCCTCCTGGCTCATTTGTGAAATGTGATACAATAAGGTCTTATTCTCTTCAAGCTATTCTGCTTGATAATTCTGAACAAAACCAGAAGGAGTGGGGAGGTGGGGGGGAGAGAATTTAACTAAATCTAAAAGAAAAAAAAATTGCTTTCTAAGGTCTAATGCCCCAGAAAAATTACAAAGTAACCAGAGATTAGATTTAGCCTTTGCTAAATTCTTTTGTTTCCAAAAATATATGCACTGCACCTAGGAATGGAAAACTTTCATTTCTCTGTTTGAAAATTACCATCAACATGTTTATTTTGGAAAAGAATGGAAACATTGATCATGGCAAAAAGCTAGCTGGGTCACAATGTCAGAAAAACAGGCCTGCTCTATTGCTGGGTGGGGAAACAGAGGAGCAATCACAGGATGGGGTCCCTGGGGTGTAACTCCACCTTTACAGACTTTCCAGTGGATTATCGGGGATCTGGTACAGTGAGTGCTTCAGAACCCCTCCCCTGCCCTGCTAGGACTCAGGGAGGGTGTTCCCCACTTCATCCTCAGAGGATGAGAACTGTCACTGGGGACCAGGAATGATTTGCAAATGGTATCCTGAAAACTCTAAAATCAGGAAACTCTCTGCAAATTCAAGAGAACTGGCAACCCAAGCTGGGCTGAAGAAAGTCTACCTTGGAGTCAGCCTGGGTCCTCACAGTGACAGCACAAACGTCAGACCAATGCCACTGCACATCTGATACAACTCGCAGGGACCGGCATGGTTGCTGGAGCCCACAGGCATTCATTTATCCTTGGGCTGTTTTCCTTACAAAGCAAACCACGCTTGCTGGTCTGAACGACAACCACTAAAAAGTGACTGTGCTCTGGACAATTAGAGCCTCCGCTTTGCTTTCCTGTAAATTACTCTTTAAACCAGTTACACACAGAGCACTCTTGTGGAAGGTCCTCACTGACCTCTTAATGACCACATCCAGTGGCCTGTTTTCAGACATTGTCCTTCTTGACCTCTCTGGGGCAATTCACAAGGAGAAATACCACCTCCCTGGCCACTCTCCTCCACTGGCTATAGCAGCCTTATGTTAGATCCCTCTTCCTTTCTCTCTGACTACTGGAGGACTTATTCTAGAATGTGGACGTACTCAAGCTTTCCTGTTTAAATCTTTCTTTGCCTTCCAGTGCCTACAGGATAAAAACCAAACTCAATGTCGTGGCATGCAAGAGACTTCAAAGATGGCTTCAAACATCCTGACATTTCTGCTTTTTTCTTGAAACTTTCTCACTAATATCTATTTTCCTCCCTTCCCCCACACACACTCTTGTATCTCAGCACTCCACGCTTTTCCAGCTTTCTGTGTCTGTACATATCATCTCTCCTTCTCTCTTTCTTCCCAAGTTATCTCTCAAAATCCTTCCTGGCACTCTAGACGAAACTCCATGCAGACAAGATGCTTCTGTCTTGCCCTTCGTTGGGACCCAGGTCAATCCATTAAGCATGGCACGGCACAAGCATGCCATATATGTTTGCTACAATGAGTTACATTGACGTTCCCAATTATTTAGTCACTCTGTCCTTCATGTGTTCACTGAATTTTCTACATACCATAAGCATCACCATTTTTAATTTGTGCCTTAATTATCTGGATGGGAATCATGCCTGTCAAAAATGAGTTTTTCCAAGTCAGAGACCTTATCTTAGCCATACGCTCAGTACAGAGCAGGCACTCAAGAATTGTTTGCTGGATGAAGGAAGAAAATGGAAGTGGCCATGTGAGCATCAAGAGGTGGGTTTCCCTCAGAAAACCTATGTTCTTCTCCCTTCCTCAGGGGGGCATTTCCATAACTTTACCACCTCCAGCCAGAGTTCTTTAAAATTCTGTTCTTTAAAATTCCTAGAGGCCTGCTGTGACCCCATAGTCACAAAGCAGCCGACGCCTATTTGGCACTTCACCCACAGCCCAACTCACAGTCTCCATCGGGGATAAAGAAGCCTGTTCTAACCTAATCAAAGGGCTGCTTCAGAAAGCTTCATTTGTGCAGATTCTCCACATTCTCCTGCCTACTCCCTGAGACACCCACCAGGAAATAACAGCGGCCTCCCGAGCCTGCAAGATAAACCCACTGGGATTACAGCCATTCCCCACAATTGAGCAAACCGCCTCTCAAAATGCCCATACATTTTGCATCAAACACAGTGTATCAAATTAAAAATAAAACTCAAGTTGTTTGGTTAATGGTTTTCCCAGGCCTGAGGTTGAGACCAGACCACTGATCCGTCTCTTCAAGAACATCGACTGGTTTTGCTGCTTGCCACAGACACTGTTAAGCTGTTATGTGGCATGTGAAGCCCTTTTTTTCATTCTTACAACTTATGTCCAATTAACTGAGAAAGGGGTTTCATTAAATAAACTAGATTCAAATTAAAGGGCAGTTTTCTCAGTTGTATTTGCAAAGAAGTTAAATTTGACTGAGAGGAGTAATCATGTAAGCCCATGTTGGTTTGGGACACTTGCTAATGGGACTAATTTTGAATCAGCTCCATTTGCATTGCGTCTGATAAGCAGCATAGGGAAATCTTGCCTGTGACACTCACATACAACATTTTCTTTTAGACAATGTGTTTAAACTTCATTCTTTAAAAGTTGTGTAAAAAAAGAGTTTTGGTCGTAATTATATGTTCAGCTTTTACTTGAGGACCTGTTAGACTAGATGATGAGTCATAGTCATTGCCAAGATGCTAGAAAAATAATCCCTGGGTACCATCTGGAAAACCAGTTGATCGTAGACATCGTTCGTGTCAGTTTATTCTTAGCAGAGCTGGGAATAGAACTCAGAATATTTGACTTGTACTCTGGTGCCTTCCCACCTCACCTGCCTAATGTGCCAGGAAGACCTACAGTGAAGAGCTGAGTCATAGAGAAAGCAGTTTAGGGGGTCTGGCCAGCTCACCGGCTATTTGCACAATGCGATCCTGTGATAGGGAAATACAGGAGAAGAAAACTGATCTTCTGTTCCTGGAAGTTGGCTTCTCTAAATTGGCACACAATTTAGCTGGCCAATAGGAAACAAGTCAAGGTCACAGAAATCCTAAAAGTCTTTCTCTCAAGTCCAAGGCTTAACCCAGCCCACTCGAGCTTCTAGAACAACTTCTACCCAGGGCCATTCTACTCTTCCTTTTTCCAAACAGTGGATCCAAGGAGGAGTCCTTGAAAAAAATCCTGTCAGTGGGCCTTCCTCGGAAGGCCAGTTCCCAAGTCCACTCTCACAACCACCAGCCAAACGCAATACTCTGGGCCAGACGAGCTGTTCTTAGCAGCAGTCCTCTTTCCAGGCGCAGTTTCCTAAACAGACTTTCTGGACTCTGACTTTGGTCTTTCTCTCTCTTCAATTAATGTGCTACTAATTATTATTATAGTCATATTATCATTTATATCAAAATACTTACTTCCAGTTGCACTCTTAGTAATGAGCACTCACTTAGTACACTCCCCTCTCTCTTTGCGGTAAATCAAGCTGGGGAAACAGCGCAGCCAGAGGCCTTCAAGCAGTCAGGCCCCCTCTTTATGACATTCCATGCTGCTCCCCATGCTGGTTTCCAGCTGCTCCTCCTCACAGGAGTTTCTGGCAGTGTGCTGGCAGCTGTTCCTGGTGGGGGATCGCTCATCAGCACCAGTACCTTCCACCTTTCCTGAGCCCCACCCCAGTTTATCACCTGAGAAATTTCCAGCTGCCGTGGTCAGTGGCCTCTCCGGCCTCCTGGAATAGGTCTCTAACTTCGCAGTAACTTGAAAACTTTATTTACAGTCTCAGCACCACATTTAGAGAATGGCTCCTCAGAGAGTTTACTCGGAGTTTTCTAGACGTAACTACAAAGCTGAACAGCCCCTTGAACCAACTTGAAGAGGAGAAAAAAAACCCATAATAACATTTATAAAGAGGTATACACAGCATTTCTACATGTATTATTCATTTTCATTTTCACAAAAGTCGTAGGAAGCAGATACTATTATTTTATGCATGAAGATGGTGGCAAAAAGCCCCCGATTCTTCTTGTGTTCCTCTGCCCTCACTTTCACTTTTTTAAGGCATAAGAAAATGTAAATACTCTGTTCTTGTTACTTTGGTGCCCACCTACGATTTCCCATAGAATAGAATCTGCAGAATAGAACCTAATTCCTTGACCAATGGCACAAGGCCATATGCAACAAGATAAAAGCCTTCTTTTCCCATTTTGTCTCTTGTGCACGTGCTATGATCCAACCCAAATGAGTTACTGAGTGCCTCACACTCACCCACCTATGATAGATACCTTGACGCTGTAAGAAAGCATTAGGTTTGGATACAAATGGTTTTCTTCAGATCCCTAACCCTACCATTAACCAGCTATTTTAATCTGAGAAAGTAATTGAGCCTCAGCATTTAGAGATCAATTTTTCCATTTGAAATACATTTATTGGTAGACACAGACATGGTCCTTTCTGTTCTAGAGACCACCCTATGGGAGGAATTGAAGATGGGAGGGAGTTCAACCTTGGTGAAGTCAAGTGAGAGGGGCAGTCAAAAAGGAGATGCAGGACAGGGAGCTGAAAGACTTTCGGAGTGAGTGGAGGATGGATGTGGAGGATGGAAGAATATTCCGAGATGAGGCTGCAGAAGGAAACAGAGGTTAGATCATAAAGATTCCTTACGTTTTGTTCAGGAATCCTTTTGTCTAAGGAAAATGAAGAACGTTCACAGGGTTTTAATCAAGGAAAGAATGTGACCAAAATATGCATTCCACAGTGATCTCTCTGGCTGCTATGTGAAGAAGGGATAGCTTGAGGATGGAGGGGGTGATGGGTTGGGCAAGACTGAAAGCAATAAGATCAACTAGGTGGTTAAAATGGTTCCTGAGAGATGGTGATGGCCTGGACCAAGTCAGGGGCAGCCAGAGTCTGCCTGGGTGGGTTCCAGAGATGTTCACAGGGTAGAATCCACAGATCTTGATGAGGCTGGGGGGCAGAGTGAGAAGAGTTAAGAATTATGAGCAGGAGCCAGACGTAGGCAAGAGAATAGACAATGAGGTCATTTATCTGAACAGACATGCAGGAAGTGAGGGTCAGGATGGGCAAAGGGAGAATGAACTGTTCAGTTCAGCTTGAAATTTTGTCTTATGTGCTTACGGAACAAACAATACCACCCAATAGAGTCCTTTAAGAATTAGATGAAATGACATATGCAGTATTCCTGGAACCTAAGGGAATACCCACATGTATCCATGGCCTAATTTTTGCATCCTCCCCAAGTCAGTCAGTCAGTTCAGTCGCTCAGTTGTGTCCAGCTCTTTGCGACCCCATGGACTGCAGCACGCCAGGCCTCCCTGTCCATCACCAACTCCCAGAGTGTACCCAAACTCATGTCCATTGAGTCAGTGATGCCATCCAACCATCTCATCCTCTGTCATTCCCTTCTCCTCCCACCTTCAACCTTTCCCAGCATCAGGGCTTTTTCTAATGAATCAGTTCTTCGCATCAGGTGGCTAAAGTATTGGAGTTTCAACTTCAGTATAAGTCCTTCCAATGAATATTCAGGACTGATTTCCTTTAGGATGGACTGGCTGGATCTCCATGCAGTCCAAGGGACTCTCAAGAGTCTTATCCAACACCACAGTTCAAAAGCATCAATTCTTCTGTGCTCAGCTTTCTTTATAGTCCAACTCTCACATCCATATATGACCACTGGAAAAAATAAAGTTTTAACTACATGGACTTTTGTTGGCAAAGTAATGTCTCTGCATTTTAATATGCTGTCCAGGTTGGTCATAACTTTTCTTCCAAGGAGCAAGTGTCTTTTAATCTCATGACTGCAGTCACCATCTGCAGTGATTTTGGAGCCCCCCAAAATCAGATCTCTCACTGTTTCCACTGTTTCATCTATTTCCCATGAAGTGATGGGACCAGATGCCATGATCTTCATTTTCTGAATGTTGAGCTTTAAACCAACTTTCTCACACTCTTCTTTCACTTTCATCAAGAGGTTCTTTAGTTCTTCTTCGTTTTCTGCCATAAGGGTGGTGTCATCTGCATATCTGAGGTTACTGATATTTCTTCCAGCAATCGTGACTCCAGCTTGTGCTTCTTCCAGCCCAGAGTTTCTCATGATGCATAGAAGTTAAATAAGCAGGGTGACAATTTACAGCCTTGACATACTCCTTTCCCTGTTTAGAACCAGTCTGTTGTTACATGTCCAGTTCTAACTGTTGCTTCCTGACCTGCATGCAGATTTCTCAAGACGCAGGTCAGGTGGCCTGGTATTCCCATCTCTTTCAGAATTTTCCACAGTTTGTTGTGATCCACACAGTCAAAGGCTTTGGCATAGTCCATAAAGCAAAAATAGATGTTTTTCTGGAACTCTCTTGCTTTTTTCATGATACAACGGATGTTGGCAATTTTCTCTCTGGTTCTTATGCCTTCTCTAAATCTAGCTTGAACCTCTGAAGTTCACAGTTCACGTATTGTTGAAGCCTGGCTTGGAGAATTTTGAGCATTACTTTGCTAGCATGTGAGTTGAGTCCAATTGTGCGGTAGTTTGAACATTCTTTGACATTGCCTTTTTTGGGATTGGAATGAAAACTGATCTTTTTCAGTCCTGTGGCCACTGCTGAGTTTTCCAAATTTGCTGACATATTGAGTGCAACACTTTCACAGCATCATCTTTCAGGATTTGAAATAGCTCAACTGGAATTCCATCACCTCCACTAGCTTTGTTAATAGTGATGCTTCCTAAGGCCCACCTGATATCACATTCCAGGATGTCTGGCTCTAGGTTAGTGATCACACCATCATGATTGCCTGGGTCATGAAGATCTTTTTTGTATAGTTCTTCTGTATATTCTTTCCACTTCTTAATATCTTCTGCTTCTGTTAGGTCCCTACCATTTCTGTCCTTTATTATGCCAATCTTTGCATGAAACGTTCTTGATATCTCTAATTTTCTTGAAGAGATCTCTAAATTCATATGTTAAAGCCCTAACTCCCAATATGATGGTATTTTTGGAAGTGGGGCCTTTGGGAAGTGACTAGGTTTAGATTATGTCATTGGGGTGTTCCTCTTGTGATGGATCAGTGCCCTTACATGAAGAAGAAAAGATACCAGTTTTCTCTCTATTTGTTTGCACTGAGGAAATGCCCTGTAAGTCCAGGAAGAGTCTCAGCAAGATTAGCATCTGCTAGCACCTAGTTCTGTCATGAGAAACGCTGGGCTGGAAGAAGCACAAGCTGGAATCAAGATTGCCGGGAAAAATATCAATAACCTCAGATATGCAGATGACACCACTCTCGTGGCAGAAAGTGAAGAGGAACTAAAAAGCCTCTTGAGGAAAGTGAAAGTGGAGAGTGAAAAAGTTGGCTTAAAGCTCAACATTCAGAAAACTAAGATCACGGCATCTGGTCCCATCACTTCATGGCAAATAGATGGGTAAACAGTGGAAACAGTGTCAGACTTTATTTTGGGGGGCTCAAAAATCACTGCAGATGGTGATTTCAGCCATGAAATTAAAAGACACTTGCTCCTTGGAAGGAAAGTTATGACCAACCTAGATAGCATATTAAAAACCAGAGACATTACTTTGCCAACAAAGGTCCGTCTAGTCACGGCTATGGTTTTTCCAGTGGTCATGTATGGATGTGAGAGTTGGACTGTAAAAAAAGCTGAGCGCCAAAGAATTGATGCTTTTGAAGTGTGGTGTTGGAGAAGACTCGAGAATCCCTTGGACTGTAAGGAGATCCAACCAGTTCATTCTAAAGGAGATCAGTCCTGGGTGTTCTTTGGAAGGAATGATGCTAAAGCTGAAACTACAGTATTTTGGTCACCTCATGTGAAGAGTTGACTCATTGGAAAAGACTCTGATGCTGGGAGGGATTGGGGGCAGGAGGAGAAGTGGATGACAGAGGATGAGATGGCTGGATGGCATCACTGACTCAACCGACGTGAGTCTGAGTGAACTCTGGGAGTTGGTGATGGACAGGGAGGCCTGGCATGCTGCAATTCATGGGGTAGCAAAGAGTCAGACACGACTGAGCATCTGAACTGAACTGAACTGAGTGAAGCAGTAAAAGAGGTTTACAAATCTAATTCAAGATTATCATTTATAGTTTTTTAAGTCCAAAGTAACTGCAGATGGTGATTGCAGCCATGAAATTAAAAGACACTTATTCCTTGGAAGGAAAGTTATAACCAACCTAGATAGCATATTAAAAAGCAGAGACATTACTTTGCCAACAAAGGTCCATCTAGTCAAGGCTATGGTTTTTCCAGTGGTCATGTACAGATGTGAGAGTTGGACTGTGAAGAAAGCTGAGCGCCGAAGAATAGATGCCTTTGAACTGTGGTGTTGGAGAAGACTCTTGAGTGTCCCTTGGACTGCAAGGAGATCCAACCAGTCCATTCTAAAGGAGATCAGTCCTGGATGTTCTTTGGAAGGACTGATGCTAAAGCTGAAAATCCAATACTTTGGCCACCTCATGTGAAGAGTTGACTTATTGGAAAAGACTCTGATGCTGGGAGGGATTAGGGGCAGGAGGAGAAGGGGACGACAGAGGATGAGATGGCTGGATGGCATCACCGACTCGATGGACATGAGTTTGAGTTGCAGTTGGTGATGGACAGGGAGGCCTGGCGTGCTGCAATTCATGGGGTCGCAAAGAGTCAGACAGACTGAGTGACTGAACTGAACTGAAGAACAAAATTATTATAATTTATGTTATTTATACAATATATCATACTCGACACAATGCATAACATATTATAATAAAATTACAATAATAATAGTATTAATGTTTTAATTCAGGAAGCCAATGCATTCATTACTGAATGAATAGCCATATTTTTGTCCTTGGCCTCATCTTGGCCCATTTCTGTCCTGAAAGCAGCAGAGAGAGGGGAATGAGCACAGGCTTCTGAATTAAACTTAAATGGTCCTTTCAATGAATTGAGAGAGTAGCAATGAAATATATACATTAACATGTGTAAAACAGATAGTGCAGGGAGCTCTGCTTGGTGCTCTGTGACAAACTTCAGGAGTGGGATGGGGTGGGAGGTGGGAGGGAGGCTCAAGGAGGGGATATGTGCATATATCGAAGGCTGATTCATGTTGATGTATGGCAGAAACCAACACAACATTGTAAAGCAATTATCCTCTAATTAAAAATAAATTATAAAACATAAAATAAATCATTTAAATCTTAGCAAAAGATAAAGTAGGCCTTTAAATTCTTGATTACGTGACGATAATAAGTCAGCTAATATCTCTGAATCTGTTTTTATATCTGGAAAATGGTAATAAAACTCCCTGGCTCTTGAGGTAATCATGAAAATAGACAAAATATAGGAAGTAAGGTGCCCAGTACAAGTATGTGGCACTTAATCAGTAAATCCTGACTCCTTCCCATTCCCAGTGTTCTCATTCACTAAAGATCAAGGAGGAACGGAGAACTAAAAACAGCAATAAGACAATATTTATATGTTTCATGCTTTTTGGATATCATATCCATTTGGTATTCTCATTTATAATATAAATTTCCAGTATGCCTGTTGCTGTGATTAAGGCTGTAACATTTTATTCTGTGGTCTGTTTTCATCTCCTTTACATGTATGCCTTGCTTCCTCTTACTCTGCCCTCTCTGCAGATCTGTATATTATAACATAAACAGTAAACAAGAGCTCTGCTTTGATCAGGGTCAGACAGAAATCATTGGTAAGAAGCTGAACTGTCCATTAGCTAAAGAATCTTATGAGAACAGAAGATAATTAAGTAGAAAACATTAAAAAATACAAACTGAATACAACCTCAGAAGTCAGAAAGCCATTGTGTTCAATCAGGACTTAAAAGAAACAGTAAGATGTTTAAAAATGGAAAGTTTAAAGATGCAAAGGTTCAGAAATGAAGAGTAATTTTAAAAAATATTTGCTTTTAAGGATAAAAAAGCTTAGCATCCTGTCATTAATCTCCAATTCGGCTTTATATTTTCAGGATCAATCACATAATTGAAAACATATCTGTTAACAGATGATCACACAAAAGCATTTGTTTATATTATACCGTATTAAGAGGTGTTAAAAAAAAAAGCTCAAAAGAAAAACAAGAATTATGACCATGAAAGAAAAGCAGACACATCATTTATGAGCTTTTCCCTCTGTGTGCTCTGAAAGGCAGGATAATTCATTTTCCATGTAGAACAACCTTGAGATGGGAAAGCAAGTTACTTCTAGCATTTTCTGAATCTTCTCTGGGTAATCAATCAAGGTATAGCATTGGGAACTAGGCATCTCCCTCCTTAGAGGACCAACCTTTGTCTATATCTGCTCTTGTCAAAATAGATCTAATACTAAAGCAGAAGGCAAGACCATAGGCACTCTTTTTTTTTATTTTTATTTTTTTTATTTTTAAACTTTACAACATTGTATTAGTTTTGCCCAACATTGAAATGAATCCACCACAGGTATACCTGTGCTCCCCATCCTGAACCCTCCTCTCTCCTCCCTCCCCATACCCTCCCTCTGGGCCGTCCCAGTGCACCAGCCCCAAGCATCCAGCATCGTGCATCGAACCTGGACATAGGCACTCTTATAAGCAGCAGATTGGAGCTCTGTGCACTGAAGTCTGACCCTCAGCTCCACCCTTACTGTGTAAAATAAAGAGAATACAGTCTAATTATGTGGACTATACAAGCTAATCCATAGTCCAGAATTCTTCTCACACAAATGGTAGCTTTCAAAGGTAAACTATAGTTTTAAAGTTGCTGAAACAATATCATGGTAATCCAAGACTATGCCCTGACCAGTAATGTTGAAGAAGCTGACGTTGAACTGTGAAGACCTACAAGACCTTTTATAACTAACACCCCCAAAAGATGTCCTTTTTATTTTAGAGAACTGGAATGCAAAAGTAGGAAGTCAAGAAACACCTGGAGTAACAGGCAAATTTGGCCTTAGAGTACAGAATGAAGCAAGGCGAAGGCTAATAGAGTTTTGCCAGGAGAACACACTGGTCATAGCAAACACCCTCTTCCAACAACACAAGAGAAGACTCTACACATGGACATCACCAAATGGTCAATACCAAAATCAGATTTATTATATTCTTTGCAGCCAAAGATGGAGAAGCTCTATACAGTCAGCAAAAATAAGACCAGGAGCTGACTTGTGGTTCAGATCATGAACTCCTTATTGCCAAATTCAGACTTAAATTGAAGAAAGTGGGGAAAACCACTAGACCATTCAGGTATGACCTAAATCAAATCCCTTATGATTATACAGTGGAAGTGAGAAATAGATTTTTTTTTTTTTTTCTTGAGGAATAGATTTAAGGGACTAGATCTGATAGACAGAATGCCTGATGAACTATGACGGAGGTTCATGACATTGTACAGGAGACAGGAATCAAGATCATCCCCAAGAAAAAGAAATGCAAAAAAGCAAAATGGCTGTCTGAGGAGACCGTACAAATAGCTGCGGAAAGAAGAGAAGCAAAAAGCAAAGGAGAAAAGGAAAGATATACCCATTTGAATGCAGAGTTCCAAAGAACAGCAAGGAGAGATAAGAAAGCCTTCTTCAGCCATCAATGCAAAGAAATAAAGAAAAACAATAGAATGGGAAGACTAGAGATCTCTTCAAGAATTCAGAGATACCAAGGGAACACTTCATGCAAAGATGGGCTCGATAAAGGACAGAAATGGTAGGGACCTAACAAAGCAGACAACATTAAGAAGACGTGGCAAGAATACACAGAAGAACTGTACAAAAAAGATCTTCACGACCCAGATAATCATGATGGTGTGATCACTCACCCAGAGCCACATCCTGGAATGCAAAGTCAAGCGGGCCTTAGGAAGCATCACTATGAACAAAGCTAGTGGAGGTGATGGAATTCTAGTTGAGCTATTTCAAATCCTGAAAGATGATGCTGTGAAAGTACTGCACTCAATATACCAGCAAATTTGGAAAACTCAGCAGTGGCCACAGGACTGGAAAAGGTCAGTTTTCATTCCAATCCCAAAGAAAGGCAATGCCAAAGAATGCTCAAACTACCACACAATTGCACTCATCTCACACACTAGTAAAGTAATGCTCAAAATTCTCCAAGCCGGGCTTCAACAATACATGAACCGTGAAATTCCAGATGTTCAAGCTGGTTTTAGAAAAGGCAGAGGAACCAGAGATCAAATTGCCAACATCCGCTGGATCATGGAAAAAGCAAGAGTTCAAGAAAAACATCTATTTCTGCTTTATTGACTAGGCCAAAGCCTTTGAGTGTGTGGATCACAATAAACTGTGGAAAATTCTGAAAGAGATGGGAATACCAGACCACCTGACCTGCCTCCTGAGAAATCTGTATGCAGGTCAGGAAGCAACAGTTAGAATTGTATATGGAACAATAGACTGGTTCCAAATAGGATAAGGAGTACGTCAAGGCTATATATTGTCACCCTGCTTATTTAACTTATATGCAGAGTACCTCATGAGAAATGCTGGGCTGGATGAAGCACAAGCTGGAATCAAGATAGCCAGGAAAATATCAATAACCTCAGATATGCAGATGACACCACTCTTATGGCAGAAAGTGAAGAAGAGCTAAAGAGCCTCTTCATTAAAGTGAAAGAGGAGAGTGAGAAACTTGGCTTAAAGCACAACATTCAGAAAACTAAGATCAATGTATCCAGTCCCATCATTCATGGCAAATGATGGGGAAACAGTGGAAACAGTGGCTGACTTGATTTTTGGGGGCTCCAAAATCACTGCAGATAGTGACTGCAGCCATGAAATTAAAAGATGCTTACTCCCTGGAAGCAAAGTTATGACCAACCTGGACACCATATTAAAAAGCAGACATATTACTTTGACAACAAAGATCCATCTAGTCAAGGCTATGGTTTTTCCAGTAGTCATGTATGGATGTGAGAATTGGAGTATAAAGAAAGCTGAGCATATTTTTTAAAATTGATGCTTTTGAACTGTGCTGTTGGAAAAGACTCTTGAGAGTTCCTTGGACTGCAAGAAGATCCAACCAGTCCATCCTGAAGGAGATCAGTCCTGTGCTTTCATTGCAAGGACTGATGTTGAAGCTGAAACTCCAATACTTTGATCACCTTATACGATGAGCTGCCTCATTTGAAAAGACCCTGATGCTGGGAAAGATTGAGGGCAGGAGGAGAAGGGGACAACTGAGGATGAGATGGTTGGATGGCATCATGGACTCAATGGACATAGGTTTGGGTAATCTCCAGGGGTTGGTGATGGACAGGGAGGCCTGTCATGCTGCAGTTCATAGGGTCGCAAAGAGTCAGACACGACTGAGCAACTGAACTGAACTGAAACAATTAGGCAACCCTACCTGGAGATAAAAGCTCTTGAATCTGTCTTTAGCCCAGGGGTCACCCCATTCCAGGTTCACTACTTAGAGGTTCATTACTTGTTTTCTCCCCTTTGAGGTTCCAGCATGCCTTGGGGCTTAGCCCACATGAGTGTTAACTCTGCAGTATGTTTTCTAAAGAAGAACCAAAGTTTCCATGCTGTTACTTTCTTCTAAGACAACATCAGAACAATATTTAAAGAAATAGTGTTTATTAGCTTTCTTTCCTTGTTGGTGTTTTCCTTTGGGTTTTTTATGGTCTTAGAGAGCAGGGTCTATGTCCATTTCACTCACCATTGCTAGTTAATAATTTAACAACTACTGCTTGTTCTTCGGTTCTTTAAGATTCATTTTTAGGAATGTGGAAGGAAGGGCACTCATCTTTTACAGCTTCAGTGGGTGGTAAAGGCGGTGAGGGGGCTGTTGGTGGTAGGGGAGTATCTGTCACTCACTGCAGCTGTCTTCTCTTCAGGGGATTAGCTGAACTTCAGCCCTACCCAGGCCACAACTCCCAGAAGCAAAAGGCTTACTGGGACTCAGGTTTGCAAGCAAATGTGGCCAAAGAGAGAGTGAGATGAGCAGGTGAGCACCTGTATTTTGGAAACTGTCACCAGTGGGTGGCCAACCTGAACCAGGGGGCTCTTGGACAGTCTATCCTGTTGCCAATTCAGTTCTGAATCCAAAGACACATGCTGTCATTTTAGAGATATCTTTAAGCCTGGCCAGGAAATACCAGCTTGAGTTTCCTCAACAAGAAAGAATGACAGGTTTGGAAAGGAGCATCAGAAAATGCATGGCCTGATCATCATCTTCCACATCTCTTCTAGACAATTACACATCTACCCTGTGGTCAGAGATGGAGAGAGCAGATGTTTTTGTAGGAACCCAGCAGCATCAAAGTCTTTAATTCAACCACTGTTTATTGAGCACCTACTATGAGCTCAGGAAATAACCAGAAAATGTGATTTTTACCATCTGCCTAGAATTTTTCATGAAGGAACTTTAGCAACCTGTTTTAGATTAGCATAACAGAACTTCTAAACTAGAGAGATTCTAGAAATTGAATCCAAACTCTTTTTTAAGGGTAAGTAAGGAAAAGGAGTCCAAATTCCTAAGTGACTTTCTGGGATGACCCAGAGGGATGGTACAGGGAGGGAGGAGGGAAGGGGGTTCAGGATGGGGAACGCGTGTAAACCTGTGGCGGATTCATGTTGATGTATGGCAAAACCAATACAATATTGTAAAGTGAAAGATAAAACAAAAAACAGATGTTGTAGAGGTAAGTCTCAAACTTAGATTTCCTGGATCACTGTCTGTACTCTTCTTCTGTTGCATCAACCTTCCTACAGGTGGCATGAACATAATTGAGTCCTCAAAGAGATACAGTGGAGCATCCAAACATTATTTTTCAATTAATTAGTATATTTACAGCATGCCCACTTAGGACTGCCTTGTGACTTTCGTGGGGCATGGGTGGAGTCCCAAACATTATGTCTTTGTGGGTCTACTCCTTCATTAAATATTATTTAAAAAATTATACTTAACAACTGTGTTGGTATAAAGAAGAATATATTATTATACATTAAAACATTTTCTTTGACCCAAAAGTTCATTTTCTTCCCTTCTGATATGAAAAGAAATGAAAAATTTTCTTGGGCCCTAAAAGTCTTATGGGCCCAGAAGGCAGTCCTGCATATGATGGATGGGAGGCATGGAATGCAATCATGGAAAGGAGACTGAAAAATCATGAAGACTTTCGCACTCCTAGCCGGCACACAAAATAGCTGGAGAGAGAGAGCAGAGAATGCACTTTGTTCTCTGAGTAGTGGATCCACTTTATACATGTCAAAGATGAGCATTTATAAAAATAAAAACTGAATTAGTCACAGATCATTTCCTAAGTCCATGCCTCTCCGCTAAGGAAATCCAGACACAAACATTTTGATTGAGTCATGCCAGTCAATTCTTTTGCGCTCTTTTGCTCAACCATTTCTAACAGCAGTCAACCATTCCAGGATGGAGATAATAAGCCCATCTGCAGCAGGGTAATATCTTTTCTCACTCCATCATCAGTTGCATGATTGGTGTCATCTTTCTTAATAAAAAGCCATTGCTAGAAGCTATCTCCACTAAATACTCTTGACATCACTTCCTTTAATAGAGCTTAAAAGTTATAAAAAATTTAAGCAGCAAGGCGTGACAGAGCATTTATTACTCTGGGCCATACACTCAGCTCTCGCTGCTGATGTTAAACAAGACACTGAAGGCCAGTCCGTTCCCTGCTTCCCTCAGAGCATGAGTGTGGATGCTGAATGCTGCTGATTTTATTACCAATGTTAGTTTTAAAAGTAATTACCAGATGGGAAAGCATCAGCATAGATGATTACCATGAAAGTAAACAAAAGTGCCAAGTCTCCACTCTCTATCCTTTGATTATTCTGTAATGTTGGTGTCTCTCTGTACCAGCAGACAACTAATTTACCTGAGTGAAATCTCCTTAAGCATAACAGAACTCTGTGCAGGTCACCAACACTGCCTATTCCTACTTTTCAGTAGAGTAAGAACTGAATGATCACATGAATTGGAGAGAAGATAAATAGAAACCAAAAAATTAATTGTGCAATATTTACACACACACAAATAAGCTTATAGCAGAAGTAAGAGTTATAGATGTGAGTTGATTACTACTAGAATAGCAAAGGAAAGCCATGACTCTACCAAAGCAACATTCATTCTATACTGATAAAGATGTATTCTTTCTCAAAATTTTCAATAATTCCAATTATCTATAGGGTATATGCTCAATAAAAACTTTTCAAAATAATCAACACATTTTAGTAGAATATCTATTATGCCAAGTCAGGTTCCCTAATATGTCAACTTATAAATATCAATTTTCAATAAGCCATAATAATTTGTTTTATGGAATACCAGACAGTGGTCATTTGTTGTAAGTAAAAATGAAAATATAAATTTATGCATTACTTACATATATGATCCCAAAGAAAGATTTGTATCTTTCAAAAACCAATTTTTGAATTGGTTCTCACCTCACCCTTAAGAACTTAGAGAAGTACTGCTTCACTGAGAGACATGCCTACACACCGGAGGTGCTCAAGAAAACATAAAAGTTTGATTCTAGTAGTTCCCACCATTCCCTCCAAGCCCTTTGCCCTTTAGTAGGGTGATCAATCATACATTTCTAAGATACAGTTGCCTTGATAGGCTGTAGAGTCAAAGAGCCAGGAGATGGAGTCCACATTTTGAAACTCTAAAAATGTCTCCCAGAAATGCACACAACTCTTTAGTAGGTCAGATAAAATTAATTTTTAAAAAATGAAAAAATCAGTGTCTGAAGGCTTTGAGAAACCAGACCAAAAATGGAAAAGCAGAGTGTAATGTGAGTGGGTAATTAGGTGGCAGCTCATGTCCTGACAGATAATTCCAGAGAAAAAGCCAAACAAATCCTGCCATATGTTCTGCTCTCTGTGTAAACCACTACAGATGAGAGGGAGCTTTATGGAATATTCTATAGCATATGTCTAGTCAGTATGTTTGTTCCATCCTACTTGTTGCCAAGTTCCAAATGCTTAAAATAATTAACCTTTCCCACCTGTTTGGAAAACTTGGCAATGCATTCCAAAGGGAATACTTTACTCTGACATCCTTTGAAGCAGTCAGCACCCTACCAAAATTTACCAATGAAGTAGGTTTATTCCCCTCCGGAATTCAGTTCCAGCATGGATATTAAAAAAACCTCCCTTTTCCAGAACATTACTCAGGTGGTTATACAAATGCCAAACACTGGTTTCTCAACCAGTGTGGAAGAAATACATAAAAATAATATTAATTAACTAAGCATTTTACTCAGTATTAAGTTGTTATGTTTAAGAATACATTATTATTGCTTATTTTACTGAACATTAAGTACCTTCCATTTAAGGTAGGAGCTTCAGATTCAAATATAAATAAGACATGTTCCTTGCTCAAACTAATTTAGATGTTGATAGTAGAAATAGATCTGCAAAAAACCATTACTCTTATAAAAGGAAAATATGAGAGTATAATGAATTTGTACTGTGTCAGCTAAGTTTTGCTGGATACATGTTTCTCAGAATTCCCTTCATCTAGAGTTCCAGGTTAGTGTGGACCTTGAGAGCTGTTTTATGGGAAATTTGGAAGACAGAAAAATGAAACAGCCATGTTCTTATTACACTCAGAGTTTTGGAGCAGGGCAAAGGGTGCTGACCTATCTCACATATATGGCTGCTTAATTTGCTGGTTTACCTGGTCAGGGATGGGGAACAGGCAGCAGCTGGGCTCATAGCAGGTCCAACTCCTGCTGTATCCTCCTTCGGATCTCTGCCTCCTGGTTCAGTACGTATCAAGAATCACGATAAAGAGGAGTGGCTTCACTTGCGGTGGACACTCACAGCATCAAAGTTGGAGGCCTCGAGGTGGCAAAAGACCAACAACAGAGGTTCCCATTCACCCTCATAGGTCCCATTCAGGTTCCAACTTGTCCTTCTTCCCTATCTTCCTGTTCCAACTGCCTACCCAAGGCTGACGTGAAACCACCCATAGGCTGTTTCATCAATCAACTGGCTTCCACATTGTTTAAAGTCTAAATTTCCATGATAAATCATATTCTAATGGTTCTGTCAGGGGTATCAAGAAATGATCCTTAATAAGATGATATTTGAGTTGAGGGTCTTCAAAGATAATGGAGAGTTCTCCAATAAAAAGAGCAGGAAAAAGACCTTGCAGGCATGGAAAATAGCACACACAAAGACTTGAAGACATTCAAGAGCATCCTGTGTTCATGATATAGTGACCACTAAGTTTATGAGAGAGGGTCCTGGGAGATAAAGCTGAAAATGGAGGCTGAAAATTTTGGACCATGTGGACCATGCTAAGATATCTGAACAAAATCCAATAGGTATTCAGGAACTACAGAAAGACGTTGAGCAGATAATGCATAGATGTGAGTGCCTGTAAATGTGTAAAATGATCAGATTTGTATTTTAAAGATAGCTCTGGCAGCTGTGTGAAGGATGGATTAGAAGGGAGAGGACAAGCCTGGAGCCAGAGAATTTGGTTAGGCGCCTGTTGCAATACCAATTAGCAAAAGATAAAGGATGGTGGAAGTTGGGGAAAGTCACCTGTCCTGTATAGCCTGTAATTTCATTTTGTATATACAATTATGTGGAGACTAAATTCAATCACCATGGGGATGCTGGGGATTATCCCTTTAAAACTGTCCTTCACATGGAGTTAAATCACACTGACTAAGTAACAGTCAGGAACTCTCAAGTGGGAAAAAACATCAAGAAACCTAACTCTAGGGAAAATAATCTAAAAAAGAGTGGATATATGTATGTGTATAACTGATTCACTTTGCTGTACACCTGAAACACAACACTGTCAATAACTATTCTCCAATTATAAATAAATAAAACAAGCCTTCCTCTAACTGGTTAGAGTTTGGAAGGGTTTTAAGACTGGTTTAATCCAGAGAATCAACCATGTCACCAGAATTTGGTGATTTTTTTTCTCTCAGTTCAGTCTTCCATGAAAATTAACATGCACACAGCAACAGTAATAAATAGATAAGGTGTTAAACATTTACTTTGTACTATTTAAACTAGGAACTGCTTGAAATGCTTGAAATGTGTTTATTAGGTTTCATTCAGAGGTAAACTGGAAACTAAAAGCAATTAGAATTGCACAATCCCTTGACCACAGGCAGCAGGAAATAAAAGTTTTTCCCTGCCACCACCAAACAGTGGCTTCCCAGGTGGCTCTAGCAGTAAAGAAGCTGTCTGCCAGTGCACAGGACATAAGAAAAGTGGGTTCCATCCCTGGGTTGGGAAGATCCCTTGGAGGAAGAAACGGCAACCCACTCCAGTATTCTTGCCTGGAGAATACCATGGACATAGAAGCCTGGCAGGCTACAGTTCATGGGGATGCAAAGAATTAGACATGAATGAAGTGAACTGTGGTGTTGGAGAAGACTCTTGAGAGTCACTTGGACTGCAAGGAGATCCAACCAGTCCATTCTGAAGGAGATCAGTCCTGGGATTTCTTTGGAAGGAAAGATGCTAAAGCTGAAACTCAAGTACTTCGGCCACCTCATGCAAAGAGTTGACTCATTGGAAAAGACTCTGATGCTGGGAGGGATTGGGGGCAAGAGGAGAAGGGGATGACAGAGGATGAGCTGGCTGGATGGCATCACTGACTCGATGGACATGAGTCTGAGTGAACTCCGGGAGTTGGTGATGGACAGGGAGGCCTGGCGTGCTGCAGTTCATGGGGTCACAAAAAGTTGGACGCGACTGAGAGACTGAACTGAACTGAACTGAAGTGACTTGGCACACATCAAACAGTAGTCACCTCAAACCCACTGCTGTAGCAATGGCAATGAGCTTACACTTAGCGACAAACCACACCGTGTTCTGAAACTGGGGTTGGTGTCAATGCCATCTGACAAAAAAGTGGCATTTCGTAAGAAGTGGAAAGGAATGACTGGGCAGTCAACTCAATATCTATTATGCTCTGTTTTAGTTTTAGTAAGATCCAGATCTGTGTTTTGTTGGTAATTGTTGTCACCTTCATCAAAGTGACTATTTGTTATCAATGTATCGATGTAGCTATTTTGTGCCATGTATCAATACAAAGGGAACAGAAGAAAAAGTCTTATTTTCCTATTTCTAAAACTTCCTATTCTTTCATTGTATTCTAAGCACAGATATCATGTCCCAGTAAGATTGTAAACTCACTTAAATACAGACCCTGTCATATTATTCTATGTTCCCTAAAGCCAATATTCAGTAAGCATTAATATAATGCTTTCTAACCTGAATTGTAATCAGGGAGTCAAAACCTATGTACATAATGCTGTAATGCTATATAATGACATTTATCCAGTTAATTCTGCCCCTTTTTTGCTTCACATATTTTGAAGCCCTCTTATTTGGCATGTATACTTTTATGGCTATGTCTTCCTGATGATCTGACCCTATTATCATTCGGAAATGTCCCTTTTAATCTACTTTTTCTGATATGAATGTAGCCATTCCAGCCTTCCTGTGTTTCCTATTTGCATGGTGTATCTTGTTTTCCAGTATTTTACTCTCAACCTATACATGTCTTACTTTTAAAGTGCAACTATTATAGACAGCATTTATAAATCCATGTTTTCAAAATATGATCTTGCTTTTTAAAATCCATATTGATAACCTCTGCCTTGGAAATAGACTGTTTAATTCATTAATATGTAACATAGTTACACATATGTTTTGATTTAGGCTTACTGTTTTCATTACATGTTTCTTGTTTACATCATCTGTTTTTCTCATTTTTCTGTGCTCTCTCTCCTAACTTCTTTGGAATTATCTTAACATGTTTTAGAATTCCATTTATTGGTACTTTAGCTGTACTCTTTTACATTGTTCATTAATGTTTGCTGTAGTGATTCTAATATCCATCCCTAACTGTTCATTCTAGTTAGAGTTGTTATTATACCACTTTACCTAAAACATAAGAATCATACAACTCTAGTAGCTCTATTTATTTAACTACAGTAGCTGCACCCTCCCCCCATCAGTATCCATGGTTTTGCTTTCCACTATTTCCATTACCCAAGGTCAATCATGGCTCAAAACCATTAAATGGAAAATTCCAGAAATGCAGGCATACCTCGTTTTATTGTGCTTTGATTTACTGCACTTCTCAAATACTGCATATTTTATAAAATGAAACTTTGTGGCAACCCTACATAGAGCAAGTGTATCGGCATCATTTTTACAATAGCCTTCACTTCTTTCATGTCACTGTCTCACATTTTGACAATCCTTGCAACAGTTCAAAGTTTTTCATTATTTTTATATTTGTTACAGTAATCTGTGATCTTTGATGTCACTATTGCAAAAAAGATTACAACTTGCTAAAAGGCTCAGATGATAGCAATGCTATTGCATACTTACTATAGTATAGTGCAAACATACATTTTATAAGCACTGGTAAATCAAAAATTTCATGTAACTCACTTGATTGTGATTATTATGGTGGTCTGGAACCAAATCCACAGTTCTCTGAGATATGCCTTTAAACAATTCATAAGTTTTAAATTACACACCATTCCGAGTAGTGTGTTGAAATTTTGTGCCACCCTGCTCGGTCCCACCAGGGACATGAGTCATCTTTTTGTCTAGCGTATGCGTGCTCTATGTGCTACCTGTCCAACAGTCACTACAGAGTTATCTCGGCTATCAGATCAACTGTCATGGTATTGCACTGCTGATGTTCAGATTCCCTGGAGAAGGGAATGGCTACCCACTCCAGTATTCTTGCCTGGAGAATTCCATGGACAGAGAAACCTGGTGGATTACACTCCATGGGGTCACAAAGAGTCAGACACTACGGAGAGACTAACACTTTCACTTTCTTTCCAACTCTATTTTACTTAATAATGGCCTCCAAGCATAAGAGTAATGATGCTGGCAATTCACATATGCCAAATAGAAGCCATAAAGTGCTTTCTTTAAGCAAAAAGGTGAATAACCGAATGCTATGTCATAGTACCTGTGTCATTCACCTCATTTCATCCATCAGGTAGACATTGTATCATCTCACATTTCCCAAGAGTACAGTAAATAAGATATTCTGAAAGACAAAGAGAGAGCTCACATTCACATTATTTTTATACAGTATATTGGCTTCCCTGGTGGCTCAGAGGTTAAAGCATCTGCCTGCAATGTGGGAGACCTGGGTTCAATCCCTGGATGGGGAAGATCCCCTGGAGAAGGAAATGGCAACCCACTCCAGTATTCTTGCCTGGAGAATCCCACGGACTGAGGAGCCTGGTGGGCTACAGTCCACAGGGTCGCAAAGGGTCGGACACGACTGAGCGACTTCACTTTCACTTTCATTGTTATAATTTCTCTATTATTAGTTGTTAATCTTTTACTATGCCTAATTTATATATTTAACTTTATCATGGGGATGTCTGGATAGGAATAAACATAGTTTTTTCCATAGTATACAAAACATAGTTATACAAAGGTACAATCTTCAGTTTCAGGCACCCACTGGAGATCTCTTGCTCTTGCTCTGCTTGCTTCACTAGCATTTGATGTTGTTGATGTTCTTAGATTGGGGCATTCTAATAGGTGTGTAAAGGCGTCTTTTTCCCTGATGACATGTGACACGGAACATCTTTTCATATGCTTATTTCCCATCTGCTTGTCTTCTTTGATGTGGTGTCTGTTAAGGCCTTTGGCCCACTTTTTTATTTGGGTTGTTTGTGTATTTGGGCTTCCCTGGTGGCTCAGAGGTTAAAGCGTCTGCCTGCAATGTGGGAGACCTGGGTTCAATCCCTGGGTCAGGAAGATCCCCTGGAGAAGGAAATGGCAACCCATTCCAGTATTCTTGCCTGGAGAATCCTGTGGATGGAGGAGCCTGATGGGCTACAGTTCATGGGATCACAAAGAGTCGGACACGACTGAGTGACTTAACTAACTGGAGATCTTGGAACATAGCCCCCCTAATCCCTTTTCATTCTCTTCTATATTCTATTTTTTTCATTCTATAATTGTAATGTGATTTCTATCTACATATATCATATACCCTAGAGTAAACATTATGTTTTTTTAAAGTTCTCTTTGCTTTAAACAAATTAAAAGGCAAATTAGTATTTTTTGTCTACCTATATATTTACTGTCTTAAGCATTCTTCATTGCTTCCTGCAGATTCAAGTTCCCTCCGGTTTCAAGTTTCTCTCCAGTATCATTTTCTTCTATCAAGGGAGAACTTCCTTTATCATTTTTTGTAGTGCAGGACTGCTTATGATGAACTCTCTTAGTTTTCTTTTATCCCCCAAAATCTTTAATGTATATTTATTTTAGAAGACTATTTTTGCTGGATGTAAAATTCAGAGTTGATAGGTTTTAATTTTTGCTTTTTAAGTATAGTAAAGATGTTGCTATGCAGTCTTCTGATCTTGGTAGTATGCAGTCATTTAAATTATTGATCTCCTATATATGAGAGTTGGAGTGTGAAGAAAGCTGAGCACTGAAGAATTGATGCTTTTGAACTGTGGTGTTGGAGAAGACTCTTGAGAGTCCCATGGACTGCAAGGAGATCCAACCAGTCCATCCTAAAGGAGATCAGTCCTAGGTGTTCATTGGAAGGACTGATGCTAAAGCTGAAACTCCAATACTTTGGCCACCTCATGTAAAGAGTTGACTCATTGGAAAAGACCCTGATGCTGGGAGGGACTGGGGGCAGGAAGAAAAGGGGACGACAGAGGATGAGATGGCTGGATGGCATCACCGACTCGATGGACAAGAGTTTGAGTAAACTCCAGGAGTTGGTGATGGACAGGGAGGCCTAGCGTGTTGTGATTCATGGGGTCTCAAAGAGTCCCATGGACAGTCCCAAGGACAGGACTGAGCAACTGAACTGAACTGATGTATAATGTATCAGTTTTCCCTGGCTGCCTTGTTTTACTAAGATGTATCTAAGCATGATTTTTTAATCTATATCCTCCTTGGGGGGGTCTTCCCAGTTGGCTCAGTGGTAAAAAGATTCACCTGCTGAGAGGGAGATGTGGGTTCAATTCTTGCACTGGGAATATCCTAGGAGAAGGAAATGGCAACCCACTCCAGTATTCTTGCCTGGGAAATCCCATGGACAGAAGAGCCTGGTGGGCTACAGTCCATGAGGTTGCAAAGAGTCAGACACAATTTAGCAAGTAAACATCAACAAACAACATATCTTGCTTGGGGATTACTGAGTTTCTTGTAAATTCAGGTGTTTTTTTTTTTTTAACCAATTCTGAGAAGTTTTTGTCTATTATTTCGTCAAACATTTTTTTCTGCCTTGTTTTTTCTCTCTCCTTCTGAAACTCCAATTTCACATATGTTAGACCCTTTGCTATTAATCCACATTTCCAAGGTTCTATTAGTGCTTTCAATCTTTTTTCTCTCTCTTCATCTATTTTCAAATTAATTGACCCTTTTCCATTGTATCTATTCTGCTCTTAAATCCATCCAGTATTTCTTTTGCTTGTTTTAGTTATCATATTATTCTAGAATTTTATTTTAAAAAATATTTCTCTATTATTTTCTCCCATTCTGAAGGCTGCCTTTTCACCTTGCTAATAGTTTCCTTTGATGTGCAGAAGCTTTTAAGGTTAATTAGGTCCCATTTGTTTATTTTTGCTTTTATTTCCAATATTCTGGGAGGTGGGTCATAGAGGATCCTGCTGTGATGTATGTCAGAGAGTGTTTTGCCTATGTTCTCCTCTAGGAGTTTTATAGTTTCTGGTCTTACGTTTAGATCTTTAATCCATTTTGAGTTTATTTTTGTGTATGGTGTTAGAAAGTGTTCTAGTTTCATTCTTTTACAAGTGGTTGACCAGATTTCCCAGCACCACTTGTTAAAGGGAGGGGGGAGGAGGGTTCAGGATGGGGAACACATGTATACCTGTGGCAGATCCATTTCGATATTTGGCAAAACTAATACAATATTGTAAAGTTTAAAAATAAAATAAAATTTTAAAAAAATAGTTCTCTTTGCTGAATTTTCCTGTCTCATTTATTATAAGTAAATTTTCCATTACCTTTTAGTGTATAGCTACAATAGTTCCCTGACTGAGAATTCCAACATCTAAGCCATCTTCCACTGATTGTCTTTTTTCTTGAGACTGGACCACACTTTATATGTCAAATAAATTTAGATGGTATTCTGGACATTGTAAATGCTATGGAGTTTTTGGATTCTTTTGCTAAATTTATTCTGTTTCTGATGCTATTTTGAATGGAATTATTTCTTTAATTTCATTTTCAGCTTTTTTCAATGACAGTATCCAAAAATACATGGGTATTTTTGAGTTAATCTCACATTCTGCAATCTCATATCCTTCCTAAATTTTCTAATTATTCTAGTAGCTGTTTTTAAGAAGCTTCTATATACATGATCATTTATCTGTAAAAGAGATATCTTTACTTCTTCCTTTTGGAACAAAAAAAGTTCAAGCATCAGGAAAAGGTCAGGGCAAAACACAAAACAAAGTGAAATCTGTAAGGAATCTAGAATATCATCTCTGGTAGAAACTGGCAAAGACAAATGGCTAATGACCCTTTGTTGTTATATGGGATGGTATAAGGTATTGCTTACTTCTTTCCCTTCTATATCTGACTGGGGAGAGCTGTCACAAAGCACCCATCTGGAAGGCCCCTTTCTGGGCTGGTCTCCAGTGCTGCTAGTGCTGGTAATATCATCTGATGACTCCAGGAAGTAGATGAATGAGATGCTGAAGGAAGCAATCAACAGAGAAGAGGGATAGCTTATCAAGGTGGGGGGTGGGGAGGGCGGCGGGTGGGTGGTGAGTCTTCTGGACAAGTAAATGAAATTTCTGTGGAGTACAGACATGAGTTTGACAATAATACCACCCACTTTCAGATGCCACCACAGTCACTGCTTGGCTAGTGCAAAGTGTTCTTCACTAATTATCTATATCTGTCTTTATCACTGTTGCTAAGGACAGTCAAAGAATCTTACTGTCCTATTAAATCTCCCTCTGGAATCAGGCAGAAATTAGGAAAAATGGCCTAACACCAGAAGAATTTTGACAGCCTAGTATCATTGGGGTATTTGGAATAGTAGGCTGGCATCCGAGGTTTTTCACTCCTCAAGATGTGGTTTAAATAACTCAGTTCAGAGATTGATGTCACACTAGAAATTAGTAGTACATTGGATAGAAAAAGTCTTAGTAATGTTAGCTAGCAACTTGATTTCCAAAGTGATCCCAGATCCCATCCTAGGCTTTTTGAGAAAAAGATTGTTTTCTACAAGGTTTGCATTAGTGATAAAATTATTTCTTAAAGATTTAGGGTTTGACTGTGAAGGGTTTGACTTTTGGAGATCTCCTTAGCAGAAAAGAAGATCCATTCCCAGTTTTTTATATCAAGTTAAAGCAATTTCCTCTCAAATGTAAAACACCCTCAACAACAGGTTTCTGGATCCAGAGATGGAAACTATATGATCAGGTTTACTTAAATGTCCTGGATTATATGAGAGTTGCTATTGCTTAAGTCGCTTCAGTCGTGTCCGACTCTGTGTGACCCCAGAGACGGCAGCCCACCAGGCTCCCCCGTCCCTGGGATTCTCAAGGCAAGAACACTGGAGTGGGTTGCCATTTCCTTCTCTAATATGAGAGTTGAGAGAGGGTTAAAGATTAAGTGGTACACAAATTCAAGTATTACAGACATGGAGGAGCATTCTGTCTCCAAAGTTTCAGTAATACTAGATCCTGGTTGTTCACAGGTCTATATCAGAGGAAAAGGGTATTAGAAAGCACATGGGTTTTGAAGTTAAGCATTCCTAGAAGGGGATTCCAAATCCTTCACTTATGAATTAGATTTTGGGCAAATTGCTTTATCTTTATGAATCTTCCTTTTCTCATCAGGATTCCAGTGAAGATTAAAATAGATGGTGTTTATAAAGCATCTGGCACACAGCAGGCCTTCTCTTTGTCATCCTCTCCATCATGAGCTCTGTCATCTTTTAAATGCCGTCCATATGGTAGCATTTGATGGCTCCAATGGAGAATAATAAGACTCTGATCAGAAGACCCATGCTTGGACACAAAATAATCAAATGGCACATTTGGACTCTTGTGTAACCTGTGTCCACTGGACACTTGCCTTTGACCTTTGTTTTCTTTTATAATTTGAAACTACCATAAGCCACATTTTTGGTGTCCTTCTCTTCCTACTCCCCTCTTCTCCTATTCCACTCTCTGTCTCCAGTGCATCCATATGGTATGCTTTTAAAAATATTAGATTTAGTCTTCACAATATACCAATTTACTTGATGGTTTTAAATACTTTTTTTAAAGCTATGCTTTAACAAGAGACAAGTCTAGAAAGTTCAGTATATCTTCCAAAGCATTTTCAAAGTTACTTTGAATGTCTTGCCTAAAATCTTTTAGGAACAAAGTAGGGTATAAATGAATACAAAATATGCACATATCACTCTAAATAGATCAAGAGAGTCATATAGAAAGTTCATCACTCTTCTAAAGACACCCACTGGGACTCATCTATTAGATTAGTGTGGCCTAGATTAACACTCACCTAAGCGACATGTGGGGTATAAAATACTTCTATTACTAAACCACTGAGTCCTAGGACCCACGAGCTGGGGGTATCTTGAGGTCATTTAGTTCAATACCCTACCCAAACCTTCTAGCATCTCCTTTATAGATAAGTAGTAATGGTGATAATAATGTCAAAGACTTAGGTAGAGTTTAATATGTGTTTTATCATATTATTTAATCTTCAATGTGACAGATGAGGAAAACTAATGACAAAGAGAGGCACAGATGACCATCCAACCACTGCTTCATCTTTTATTACCTGACAGTTCCACCATGGAAAGGCTACACCTGTAGGAATTTAAACTTCTCCTTATAAAAGTTCACCAGACTTCCCTGGTGGTTCACATGGTCAAGAATCTGCCTGTAATGCAGGAGACCTGGGTTCGATCCCTGGGTTGGGAAGATCCTCTGGAGAAGGGAATGGCAACCCACTTCAGTATCCTCGCCTGGAGAATTCCATGGACAGCAGAGCCTGGCGGGCTATAGTCCAGGAGGTCACAAAGTCAGACACGACTGACTAACACTTTCACTTCACTTTATAAAAGTTCATCTCAAAGATTTTCCTCCCTAACAACTCCAGTTCATTTTCAGTCAGTCTGAGTTATTTCTTCTTCCTCCGAGATGGTAGGAATTCCTACCCCAAACTCAGCATGCACTTGTAGTCTATTGCCCTCCCTGCATGACAGTGGTGTTTCCCAGAAAGCATCCCTTGGCATCACTGTAAAGGTTATTGCCTGAATAACAAATTTACCTTTGCCCTTTGGTTCAAGGAAGGCCCCAATTACCACATTGTTTCTTCCTATGGAACTAGCGCACAGGGTAGGCAGTAATTCGGGCCTCCTTAACAAGCAGGCAGTGGTTTTGTTGTCCAGGGACAGCAGTCAATAAACATGCTGTGCCACCAACCTCCCCAACCTCCACTTACCTCTGGAACTAACTACCTTGCTAACTGCAGAGGCTGTTCAACCATGCTAATGAGCTGCTGGACGATGGCATTTTTTGCTCTCAGAGGAAAAGCCACAATGTGGTAGCAGGGAGGGCAGCCTCCTCGGGGTCGGCTCTTCTCCGAGAATCAGCTCCAGAAATTCTCAGAATGCCACTTAGCAGGGATATGGACTTGGACGCAAAATCCTCCTGTTGCCGAACACGTCCATTAATTAGCATTCAGAGAAATAAAGAAAAATGAAGATTTAAAGGTCACTGCATTAGCATTTCTCATTTTTGAATAGCTATTTGTGTATACTAATTTTCCACTCATTTCTTCCATTAATCACTGTCTCTATGGAGAACATGGCCGAAGCCATTAGCAGACATGCTTCGTGGTGGCCATATTCTCCTCTGTAAATAATAATAAAAGAGATCACTGTTTATTTGCTCAACTTTAACATTTTCCTGTGAAAGAGAGTTATGTAGGCAGTTAAGCATTTCATCTCTCACTGAAAAGAATGAAGATAGAATTTCTGGTTTCTCTGCAAACCAGGATCAGTGTCACTGTCAGGCTTCTTTTTTTTTTTAACACCAAAATCTGGCCAATTATGAATTCTCTCTCTAGAAGGATCTCTTTTTACAAAAGACCTAGTAGTGATAGACTCCTTTCCTGTGTGAGCTAGGAGAAGTCATCACTCTCTTCCATTGTAAACAACACCTTATGTTATTTAGGTTTTAAGCTTGTCTGAGTCTCTGAGGAAGTTCTGGCTTCATGAAGTGACTTGGAATTCAGTAGCTTCTGGTCACCATACCTTTACTCTCCCACGATCTGTAATAACCTGAAAGCTCTTATCTCAAAAGAGCTTCTTTCCTGTGAACATTGAGCACTGTTTTTGTTCTACCCTCATTGCCCTGCTCTTCTAGAACCAAAGGGCCAAGGTCCCTGGATGGATGAGAGGAGGACAAGCTCCCCAGTAGAGCCCCCAATTCCCAGGAGCTCAGAGAAGAGAGAGCAGCCATAGGTTCCTTTCAGGAAGTCTTCAGATGTGCTGCCCTTCTGGGAAACATGTAACTCCTTATTATGGAAAAACATCATCAGAGAAAATCTTCCCCAGTTGTGTTCTTTGCAGGGTGATCTCTGAGTCTGAGGGGTTAGGAAACTGCTCCCCAATCATTATGACCAGTGAGAGCAGCCTTGAGCTATGGCAGCCAGCAAAGTGTATTTCTTTTTCCTGCATATTCACACTGTACGTCTTCAGTATTACACACTCACATATATCAAGTACAGAATGTTCCTAAAGCTGCTTCAAAGAGGGGCTAATGTCTGACAATTCATCTCTGAAATCTTTTTTTTTTCCAGCAAGCAGCCCAAAGTCATTTCAAACCAGCAGCTGTAAAGGTCATGTGAGAAATCTGTTGCCATCTTTGAATAATTTCTTACATGTAAGGCGAGAATACATTGCAACAAGGGGAAAGAATTGATGCTTTTTCATAGATGCCAAGCTGAAAGGTATGATGAGCTCTTTCTACGTATGGTGATAATACCTTTTCCTTCCCTGCCTGCCTACTCACCTGCTGGCATCAAGCCATTTAATGCCAATATTTGTTATAGCAGGTCATAGGAGCATCATTGATGCATTGGCTTTCACAGAGCAGAGTGATACCCAATGATATATTTATAATACTCTGTTATTACAAATATATTAATAAAAAGCAAGAAACTTGGAAGAACAATACAGGAACATTTAAAGTCACCAGAATGTAGTCAACCTGCAGAATAAAGTGGAAGTGGCTGTGACTCAATTTCCATGGTCAAAAAGAACAAGTTTATAGTAAATGTATATCCAGGACAGGGTGGCACTTAGCTGAACCATATCTACAAACACAGAGGACGATGGGATTGACAAAGTATTTGAGCACAAGAATTACGATGAACAAGTTGATGTCTCTGGTCCTTGGTTGGCAGTCTAAGCTTTACGTAACAGAAGACTCCATTACCAGATGCAAGCAATGGGTCCTATGTGACCTGACCTACCCCATCTGAAAGCACCTCCGGGTAGAGCTGGGGTCATAGAAATAGTGATGTATCACGTGTCACAGTCTATTCTCCCCTGCAGAGAACCCCCAAGTGCCGCTAAGAGTCCCCGGGGATGGGCTGCTCTGTGCTCACTAACGAGCTCCCTCCTGCTGGCCCTGCACTTCCTCTGCTCAGAGCTGGACTCCACAGAGTCTGTTGCTGCCACCATTCACTGCACCAGGACCACAACCCACCATGATGCCTGGCTCTTGGGTTGTTTTTGTTCAGTCACTCAGTCATGTCTCTTTATGATCTCATGGACTGCAGCACACAGGCCTCCCTGTCCTTCATCATCTCCCAGAGCTTGCTCAAACTCACGTCCATTGAGTTGATGATACCATCCAACCATCTTATCCTCTGTCATCCCTTTCTCCTTCTGCCTTCAATCTTTTCCCAGCATCAGGGTCTTTTCCAATGAATTGGCTCTTCCCATCAAGTGGCCAAAGTATTGGAGTTTCAGCTTCAGCATCAGTCTTTCCAATAAATATTCAGGATTGATTTCTTTTAGGATTGACTGGTTTGATCTCCCTGCAGTCCAAGGGACTCTCAAGAGTCTTCTCCAACACACATTCATACTTTTGAACTGTAGGGTTGGGCTCTTGGGTGGTTTATGGCAAATTGAAGTAGACAATTTCCCCTCCCATTTTAGTAACATTTGCTAAAGCCGCACTTCCTGATATCTGAGCATTTATAGGTTTAACAGAATAGTTCCAGTTCTTACCAACTATTCTCTCTTTGCTTAGGTTCCAGGGGCATCAGAATCCAGCAATGGACAATAAATACAGTACTTAGAGTCACTGCACTCCCCCAGGATGAAAGCTCTGTTACTGGGTCAGCTCAGCATGCCTGACTCCCTCTTCCCTTTGGATAAATTCTCTCCAAGAGGGCTCCCTAGCTCACAGGCACAGAAGTTGCTGCCTTGTCATCTTGCAGGATGCCAGTCATGCCCAGACAAATCAGAGCCCTGACAGTGGGCAGATGCTAGGCTGGGTCAGGCTTCCTCTTGTCCTCATGTTGGAAATTTCTACCACCTGCTCAGGGGCAAGAGGCTCAGGGGCAGGGACCCAACACAACACAGGATCATCTCTCTCTTATTTGTTTTATCTGACCTGCCCTACTTATTGCCATCAGAGACATACTGATGGAGGCAATATATTTCTAATTCCAGAAAGATGGTGCAAAGTTTTGAACTGAAAAGTTTAAAAGCTTCCTTGACACTCCTAAAGGCAAGAATCAAACCCGAGTTGGTTGGTGGAATGCAGGGGAGCAACAGGTTGGTTGATGGATGCTGAAGCTGAAGCTGAAGCTCCAATACTTTGGCCACCTGAAGACACTATCTCTTTTGATCATTATGGCAAACTTATCATGAAAATGATAAGAGTTATTAACTGGTTTTGCAGGTAAGAAAGCCAAGCGTAGATAAGAAAGCCAAGTTAATCTAAGAGTTTTGATTAACTTGTGGTTTCAGTTATTTAGTGCCACATATCAAACCACTTCAAATGTGGTGGTTTGAAACAACCAATTTATTATTTCAAACAGTTATGTGGGTGGATAGGGGCTCAGCTGGACAATTTTGTTTTGCTTTGGCTTCTCCTGGGATTTCTTATGAAGCTGCATCAGATGGGGAATGGAATGTCTTAGATGGCTCGCTTGCATGTCTGGCACCTGGCTGGGGGCAGGGTGGCCTCAGCTGGAATGCTGAAATATCTGGGTCCCTCATTCCCCAAGTAGTTTCAAGGCTATTCTCTCTATGGGTTCTCAAAAGAGTAACTGGATTTCTTACATGGTGGTGGGAGCTCTCCAAAGAGCAAAAGACTTCTTAAGGTTTCAGTCCAAAACTGGTGCGATGTTACTTGCACCATATTTCATTCACTAGAGCAGGTCACAGATCCATACCATGCTCTAGAGGAAGGGAAGCAAGACTCATCAGGGACCATAAATGTAACCAGCCACTGCACTTGTCCCACTGATGACTCTGGGACTTGGACCGGTTCTTTAACCCTAAGTTTAGTGAATCTTGTTTTTGTTCTACTGTTCTTCCTTGTTATTCTTACCCCAAGCTCAGGTTCTGTCCTCTACCTCTTTCTCACAACTCTTTTTTGGTAACCTCATCCCATTTCAGGAATTCAGCAGCTTAATCCATGGGGATAGGTATCATGCCACACTTACGGCAGAAAGCAAAGAAGGATTAAAGAGCCTTTTGATGAAAGTGAAAGAGGAGAGTGAAAAAGTTGGCTTAAAACTCAACATTCAGAAATCCAAGATCATGGCATCCAGTCCCATCACTTCATGGCAAATAGATGGGGAAACAATGGGAACAGTGACAGACTTCATTTTGGGGGGCTCCAAAATCACTGCAGATGGTGACTGCAGCCATGAAATTAAGACACTTGCTCCTTGGAAGAAAGGTTATGATCAGCCTAGACAGCATATTAAAAAGCAGAGACATTACTTTGCCAACAAAGGTCTGTCTAGTCAAAGCTATGGTTTTTCCAGTAGTCATGTATGTATGTGAGAGTTGGACTATAAAGAAAGCTGAGCACAGAAGAATTGATGCTTTTGAACTGTGGTGTTGGAGAAGACTCTTGAGAGTCCCTTGGACTGCAAGGAAATCCAACCAATCAGTCCTAAAGGAAATCAGTCCTGAATATTCATTGGAAGGACTGATGTTAAAGCTGAAACTCCAATACTTTGACCACCTGATGAGAAGAGCTGACTCATTTGAAAAGACCCTGATGATGGGAAAGATTGAAGTCAGGAGGAGAAGGGGATGACAGAGGATGAGATGGTTGGATGGCATCACTGACTCAATGGACATGAGTTTGAGTACACTCTGGGAGTTGGTGATGGACAGCGAGGCCTGGAGTGCTACAGTCCATGGGGTCACAAAGAGTCAGACACGACTGAGCAACTGAACTAGACTGAGGTGTCATGCCTTCTCTGTTTGACTTCTCCCATTTCCAAGTGCCTATGGATTAAGATATCCAACCTCAGACTTAACACACCTGAGAGAGGATCTATTCTTTTCCCTTTTGTATTTGCTCTTGTGTTCCCTATTTTTGACCCTGGAATCAGCTTCTCCTAATCACTCAAGATTAATGTCTCTGAATACCTTTGACACCACCTTCTCCCACAGCCCACACACAATCAAGGTGTCAAAAGCTCTCTATCTGACCTCCTCCTCACCTTTTAATCCATGCCATTCTCACTATTCCAGTTCATTCCCAAGCCTTATACACCCTTGCCTAGACTGCTTTTAAGCTTATAATTTTAAGCACATACATGGTTGAAAACTAGAGGAGAAAATTATAACCCCAAAACCCCACTACCCTCACACAATTACACTCAATTTGGTTTATTTTAATGTATTTTTTAAAAGAATTATTTTATTATACATATCACTGACAGCTTTCTTCACTCATAATACTTTTCAATTTTGCTACCTACTCTTCATAATGATAACATTTTAATGACTGTGCAACTTTCCATCCATGCATGTATCCTAATTTATGTAACAATTTCTTTATTATTACTGATTTTAAATTTTTAATTTAAACTTTATCTTATATTGGAGTATAACTGATTTACAATTGTGTTAATTTTAGGTGTACAGCAAAGTGATTCAGTTATATACATGCATCTATCCATTCTTTCTCAGACTCTTCTCCCATATAGGTTATTACAGAGTATTGAATCGAGTGTTCTGTACTATGCAGCAGGTCCTTGTTGATTATCTATTTTTTATATAGCAGTGTGTAATTACCTTTTTATTTATTTTTTGCTATTATAATTTACTTGCTGATGAATGAACAACTTCATCTATGTGCTTTTGGAAGTTTGAGGCTATTTCCTAAGTATCCAAAATTGGTATTGCTAAAACTAATTATATTAAAATTCTTATAGCTCTTGATATATATTGTCAATTATTTTTCAAATCAGTTATACTGTTTTATATACAGTTTTGTTTATAATATATGAATATATAACTTTCCTATGCCCTCAACTCAAACTAAATATTATCATCAAAGTTTTCCTAATTGGCAAAGTGATATCATTATTTCAATTTGCATTTCCGAGGATGAGATGGCTGGATGGCATCACTGACTCAATGGACGTGAGTCTCAGTGAACTCCGGGAGTTGGTGATGGACAGGGAGGCCTGGCGTGCTGCGATTCATGGGGTCGCAAAGAGTCGGACACGACTGAGCGACTGATCTGATCTGATCTGAGTAACAGGAAGACCAGCTTTTTGGCTATAATTCCTAAAGGAAAGAATAGTAATTGCTAAGGAAATATAAGTCTATGTCGTTTGTCTATTATTCTTTGATATCTTGCTATATATCAATTTTATGGTACTTTACATATTAACAATATTAAAATTTTATTATATTTGCTATAAACATTTCTTGTCTTTTCTTTTTTTGGCACTCCATTAGATCTACCTTTTCTTCAATCATCTATGTGTCTTTTAGAATGCTTTTTTTTTTAAGTCACAGTCTTGAATGTGACCATCTCTTCCTAAAAACAAAACCAAACAACCAACCAAGAAAAAACTCAGTAGTCTTTTACTGTTTAATACAGCAGCTCCCATTTCTTTGTGACTCAGAACACCCATGACAGATGGCTATCACACCACCATTGCACATCAAGGATTATGCAAAACTTTTCACACACTTGTTATAACTTCACCTCTTCCCCTAATTTCTAAAAATCAGGATTTTCTAACTCTCTGCCATGATTGCCTACTTTTTCATTTGTTACAAGAATGTTTTCTTTTATCTGATTAAGCATAGTTATAATAGTTCCATGTTCTTTTCTGACAGTCCCAATGTCTATATTATCCAGAAGTTGGCATCTGTTGATTGTTCTTTCCATTAGATATATTTTCCTGATTTTATATATGTTAAATAATTTTGGGTTCTGTCTTCGGCATGCTAACACTATGCCATGGGACACTCTCAATTCTGCTATATTCCTTCAAAAAGTATCCTCTTCTTTTTTTCTTTAGAAAGCCCTCAATTGTTTTAACTCAAAATGCAAAATGGAAGCCTGCCTGCCCTGGTGGTGATTCTGCATGTAAGGGTCAATGTCTGCCAGGGTCTTGGGCAAAGCATGTATATAGATCTTAACATTCCCTTCTCTGCTTCTCTTGTTTCTAGGGCTCCCCCATCATCCACCAGTGGTCCTGGTTGCTCAAGGCTCCTCCTTCTAAATTCCCTTGCCAGAGAGGCACAGGCTTTCTACCGCAGTTTCTAACCCTTTTGCCAACACCATGATTGCCCGTAGGGTAAAACTGGTGTAGGTCACTGGCAGTCACTTCTAAATTTTGACTCTCTTTTTGCTTTGCTACAATCTCCAGAGCCCCTACAGTGACTTCTTTTGTTATTGTTCAGACTCTATAACTGTTATGTCAGAAAGTCAGGATGTTAGGTTAGAAACTTAATCTACCATACTGGAAGCAGAACTCTATCAGAACATACATTTGTTAAAGTGAAGGTTCATAAAAATGCACATAGTGTTTGTTCAAACTAAACACAAAGGGATTTTAATAACAATTTCACTCATAACCTTTAATTATGGTTGCAAAATTTTAAGAAGTTACCAGTGTACTAACATGTCTCTAAATTGTCTATAAACACACTTTCGATGAACATATACAACTTTTGTGATTCTTTTGTTCTGTTTGTTCTGATTATATCCATTGAAATGTATTATGTATCCATTAAATATACAAAATACATAAATATTTAATGTCTGTGTATTTAAAACTATATCTTTTCTGTGAAAATATTGACATAAATCAATCTCCTGTAGTTTAACAAGCTTTGTCCCTTGTGGTTCATCACTATCAAATCAATTTGATAAATATTCTCATGTAAATTTCTAGTAATTTATGTTTCTTTTCTCCAGAACAAGCAAACTCTGACTAAATTGGTTTATTCTGACTCCCATAAATATTTTGCACCTACCCAAGATCCCCTGGAGGAAGGTGTGGCTACCCACTCCAGTATTCTTGCCTGGAGAATCCTATGGACAGAGGAGCCTGGCAGACTACAGTCCATAGGGTCACAAAGAGTCGGAGAAGACCAAAGCATCTTAGCTAGCACATAAGCATAACTGCTTTATAATATTTTGATATAGTATCTAGATTTTATTGTTCATATTTTGAGCTAAAATTTTTTTGAACTCCTAAAAGGTATTTTGTAAGTTCCATGAGAACCAGTAAGTTCCGGTGGGAAGTTGGGAACTAGTGCTCATGAATAGATTTCCCCACACATTTAGGCAGGTGGAACTTTCCTATGCTAGTTTGCACAAGGTCAATAGCATCTTGGTGCCTGACGGGAGTGGCAGAATCCAATTCCCTCTCAATCAAACATCTTAAGAACATTGGCATTATCACTGCCATTCTATGTTCTGATACAAACATTAAAATTTTGATAAGAACATAAGAATTTTGATAAAAGCATGAGAACTTTGGCACTATGATTAGTTTCCTTTACCTTGCATACTGGCCACCACTTCGTACATCTAGTAAAACGAGACTTGAAACAAGTCCCAGGAGAACAGTATTGTCTAACTTCAGACCTGTGTTCACTTTCATGGGTCATGTTCACTGGTGAGTTTTCTGTACAGAGAAGAAGGAATATATATACCTTTCACAAGCAAGCAATATTAACCCAACTGGGACTGCTTTAGTCAACCATGTGCAACCATAAGAAGTATGGACATGAATATACAATACTTGTACTTATGACAGAATGTTCGTGTGGACTCCTTCCTAAAGAGTAAACCTGTGTACATATGATCAGTGCCATAGTCTCAGCTCAGCTTCTGTTCCACAAAGCCGGCCAACTAGCTGTCCTTTATCCACGATGCACTGGGATCTCACCAGCGACCCCATGCTTGGCCATCCTTGCATCCTCTTTCTTCCGCTTTCACCATCACATCAATCCTACATTTCAGCCCATGTCTGAAAACAGCTCCCCTCAAGAAACTTCCCCAGCAAATTCCTCTTGGTCTTTGTTTTAGAAGGTAGATGACTAGGTTGGTGCTGCATTAGTTGGTACTTGATTTTCATCTTACTTGCTAGTTTTTGCTCACTTCCTTAGCTAAACAAGATTATTGAGCACATGACTACGATTATTCCCATAATCTCTCATGCGGGCCTGAAATTTACTTAATACTCCACACTGGTAGATTGGAAAAAACTATAAAATCTTTTTATTATATAGCTAATACTGTTATATTGTGGAAAAAATATAAAATATAGAAAACAATAAAGTTACCCATAATTTCACCTGCAAGTAACAGTAGCTGTTAGCAGGTTGATGCTCAGTCCCTCAGTCATGTCTGACTCTTAGTGACCCTACGGACTGTAGTCTGCCAGGCTCTTCTGCCCATGAGATTTTCCAGGTGAGACTACTGGAGTGGGTTTCCATTTCTTCCTCCAGTGGATGTTCCCGACCTAGGAGTCAAACCCGTGTCTCCCGAGTCTCTGCACTGGCAGGTGGACTCTTTACCACTGAGCCATCCGGGAAGCATATTGGTATCTATTCTTCTAGAGATCATTCTATCCAACTACATAGATACAGAGATGGATAGGAATACAAATCTAAATATAGACACAGATACAGTACAAAAATGTACAGTTTTGAAGAAACTGACTAGATTATGAATGGTTATAAAAAGAATTGCTTGGGGAAAATGCAATTTGGATACTTTATGTTAACATTATGCTTTACCAGTTTCTAGGTTTAATTTCAAAAGACACTCTTCCTTTATCTGGAAGAGTGAAAAGGAATACTGCCAGTTCCCTGGATATAAGGACTTTCCTGGATATGCTGCTGCTGCTGCTGCTAAGTCACTTCAGTCGTGTTCAACTCTGTGCGACCCCATAGACGGCAGCCCACCAGGCTCCCCCGTCCCTGGGATTCTCCAGGCAAGAACACTGGAGTGGATTGCCATGTCCTTCTCCAATGCATGAAAGTGAAAAGTGAAAGTGAAGTCGCTCAGTCATGTTCGACTCTTAGCGACCCCATGGACTGCAGCCTACCAGGCTCCTCCGTCCATGGGAGTTTCTAGGCAAGAGTACTGGATCGGGGTGCCATTGCCTTCTCCGGATATGCTACTGCTGCTAAGTCACTTCAGTCGTGTTCAACTCTGTGCGACCCCATAGACGGCAGCCCACCAGGCTCCCCCGTCCCTGGGATTCTCCAGGCAAGAACACTGGAGTGGGTTGCCGTTTCCTTCTCCAATGCATTAAAGTGGAAAGTGAAAGTGAAGTCACTCAGTCGTGTCCGACTCTTAGCGACCCCATGGACTGCAGCCTACCAGGCTCCTCCGTCCGTGGGATTTTCCAGGCAAGAGTGCTGGAGTGGGGTTAGGGATGGTTAAATAGGAACAAAGTTTCCTGTTAGATATTTTAATAGAAATAGTTAACAAAACTATACAGATGCTAATAGTGTATAGTATAGTGAAGTCGCTCAGTCGTGTCCGACTTTTTGTGACCCCGTGGACTGTAGCCTACCAGGCTTCTCTGTCCATGGAATTCTCCAGGCAAGAATACTGGAGTGGGTTTCCATTTCCTTCGCCATGGGATCTTCCCAACCCAGGGATCAAACCCGGGTCTCCCGCATTGGAGGCAGACGCTTTAACCTCTGAGCCATAGATGCTAATACATAGGAACAAATGTAAATGTCATCTTTTCTGAAGACTAGAGCAAAATGCAAAACAACCCTCCAGGTTGCCACAGAAAATTCTGCTTCTACCTACATGGTGAGGTTTCATGCTGCTGCTGCTGCTGCTAAGTCGCTTCAGTCATCTGACTCTGTGCGACCCCATAGACGGCAGCCCACCAGGCTCCCCTGTCCTTGGGATTCTCCAGGCAAGAACACTGGAGTGGGTTGCCATTTCCTTCTCCAATGCAGGAAAGTAAAAAGTGAAAGTGAAGTCGCTCAGTCCAGCTCTGATGCCGTTATTACCAAGTCCTGGGATCACAGGGAAGTCACTTTATCTGCCTGAGGAGCAACAACTTGAGTTTTAAAATACAGATGTTATAGAAGAGATCATGGATGAGAGGATATAGCACATTAGCTGTGGTCATTACTCCTTTGCTTTTAGATAAGGAGAAGTGACTGGCTTCTTGGTTTCTATACTTTTTTCCTTCCTTTATAAATAGAAATTACTCTTAAAAAAATTCTTTTTTCTCTCTCTTTTGGAGTCAGTATCACTTGAGAAACTTCAGCTTCTGAAGGACTTCTTGGCAAGGACTTTCTGACAAATAAAGATGCACTACCCCCTCCCCATATCCTTATCCTCATGGAAAGCTTTTATATGATCATATGCCATCTCCTGGGTTTTGCAGGATCCGAAAATACAACATAGGGTGAGAACAAGCAGTTTCAGGACTTTAAAAACTCAGATAGTAGAAAAAATAATGCAAGCTATTAGAACAATTGGGTGAGATAAACCTAAGTGGTATCTTCCCTGTCCTGTCTTCTGTGCTATAATGTTGCCCCAAGGGGAAACATCTTCATAGCATAGAGGTACCATACAAACATGTTTCACTCAAAAGGCAAATATACTCTTTTATAACTTCGCATCTTTTGGATAGGATTTTGTTAAGTGGCATTATAGCATATATATTCAGATATACTTTTAATTTCTATAGCCATTTGGGTAGCACAGAGGAAAGAATGAATTGGTGAGAAATAAAGTATCTTCAGACATGGGCTCTCAAACATGAGAGCCTAAGCATCAGTTTCCTCAATTTAAGATGTGGATAACAGTTCTCAGTGAGGGGTCATGATATTCCAATTATATCATTGATCTTAAAAGGCTGATAAATCACAAAGCATTATATCATAATAAAGGGATATACTACAAATGATGAAAATCCCCTTGTCTGCACACTGAGCGTGCATGATGTCCTCCCATAACAAGATTTTCTCTCATGATACCTGTACAATCCTACTTTATTGTACTTTCCACATCTTACCACCAATCCAGACTTCTCTGAGCTCCAGAATGTTGATCTGATTGCCTAACAGACCTTGCCCCTGGCATATCTCAAAGAGATCCCAAACTCTACAGGTCCGAAGGTAAACTCATGATCTTTCCTCTTTCAACCTCTTCCAGCACTCCTTAACTCAGGAAATGGTATCACTTTTCATGCAATGACTCAAGTTACAAACTCTGAGTTATCACTGACATCTCATTTTACTCATGCTCTGTATCTGATCCATCACCAAGTCCCATTAGTAGCGTTGTCTTAAATATTTCTTGAGTTTGCTTCCTTATTTCCATCTTTATCACAACAACAGCCACCATCCTGGTTCAACCTAACCTCACTTCTTATCTTCTCACTTCTCTTTCTGTAATCCCATTCTTAGCTCAATCCCTCTCACCCTCTCTTACCATACCATTTATCAGAGTAATTTTTTTCAAAACACAGATCTAATCATGTCACCCTTCTGCTTCAATGGCTTCCATGGCTTCCCATCTTAAGGAAAAAGACAGTGAGGACTCCATAGTCAAGCTACCACCCACAGGTCCAACCTTATCTTGCTGGTTCCATACTATCTGCTCTAGCCATTTCTGTTTCTTGAATTTGTTATTTTTCTTTCTACTCCAGACATTTGTGTGTGTTTCTTTTTTTTGGGGGGGGGGGAGGGCGGGGCACACTGCGTGGGTTGTGGGGTATTAATTCTCTGTCCAGGGGTTGAACCTGAGCCCCAGCAGTGAAAGCTCCAATTCCTAACCACTAGACCTCCTTTTGCAAACCTTACTTAGAATCTCTTCCTTCATCTTTTCACCAGATTATCGCAGGTGTTATTCCCTTTTCCTTGACATACCTAACTAGGGCAAATCCCCTCACCATATGCTCATGAAACATCATGTATGCCAACTTCAGAGCTCTTTCACAACTGTGGTCTTATAATACTTCTGGTGAAGCTGTTTCTTCCATTGGCCCATAAGTTCCATGAGGACAGGTAGCATGTCTGTTTGGTTGCTTCTCCAGTGTCTGACCCTAAACTAGATGCTGGATAAATATCTTACTGAATAAATGAATAAATGAGTGAATGAGTGATGACATAGTTACTCATTATTTCTATATTAATTTTCCCTAGGAAAAGTGAGTTTCTAAAAAGGCAAATACACTTTCAATGTCTAACACTGGCCTAACATGAAACAAATATTGGATGTTAGTTGAAGAAACAAATTAATTCCAATATTAAGGTGTATATATATATATATATATATATATATATAATTGAGAAAAGAGCATCATATGAATCTTAATTTGAATAGCTCCTTTTTCCTTCACTAGCAGTGAAACCAGGGACAAGTGGTTTGTCCTAGCCTTCCAGAAACTCAGTTTCTTCATTATATATACATCTTACAAATCTGTCATAAAGAGGGAGCTCACCCGTGTAAAGACCCCACACAAAGCCTAATAAACAACAGTCATGCAAACTTTCACCAGTGTTCCTTCTCCCTCTCTGAGTATATATCCCACATACCTCAATATATCTGATAGACTATGGTGTGTCTTGCCCACTTTTTATTTGAGAATTTAATTCTATGACCCTGTGTCTGACAAATATTAGCATCCTTGTTTTTTCCCCCAAAGCTCATTCATTAATCCAGTCATTCATTCCTAGGCTCAGCCATTCATTAAACTATTGACTTATTAAGAGCTTACTATGTACCAAGCACTTTATTGGGTGTCAGTGATGAACCAAACAGCCCTCCTGGTTCTTAGAGAGAACTAGGAGAGCCAGCCATCAGAGAAACGCTCATGTGAATAACTATTTTCAAAGCTTGGCGGATTTGGTCATCAGGTAAGATTCAGTCAAAGCTATCCTGAGACTAGATGCTAGGAATGAGGAGTAAGGAGGACCTAGTCTTGGCAAGGATGGTTTTCCCAAGGAAGACATGTTGAAGCTGAGAAGGGGAGGATGGGAAGAGTTAGACAAGGGAAGAGGGTATAGAAATTTCTCTAGGTAGAGGTGCCAACATATGTGAAAATACTGAATGAGGCTATTCAAGAATCTAAAAGAAGGTTGATATGTCTGTGTGGTGCCAGTGAAGTGAGTGGTATGGAAGGAGCTCAGAGAGGTGACGAGATGCCAGGGTGTGCAAGCCCCTGCAAGTCAAGCTAAATGTTATTTATCTGCTGTAACCAGAGAGTCAGGCAAAAGTATTGAAGGAATTCAAAGCAAATTCAATATGAAGGAATGGAGAATCCAATCCAACAGTCAAGAGAATTAATTGCAATCTGAGACCAGGTATGAAGTGAAGTGAAGTGAAGTCGCTCAGTTGTGTCCGACTCTTTGCGACCCCGTGGACTGTAGCCCGCCAGGCTCCTCCGTCCATGGGATTCTCCAGGCAAGAACACTGGAATGGGTTGCCATTTTCTTCTCCAGGGGATCTTCCCAACCCAGGGATCGAACCCACGTCTCCTGCATTTCAGGCAGACGTTTTAACCTCTGAGCCACCAGGGAATAAGCCAGGTATAGAAAACATCTATTTAAATTAGATGATAAAAGTTCAAAGAGGTTATGACTGAACTAGTTAAGAGTATAACGTGAGCCCATGGAAGGCTGGTTTTGAAACCAATTTAGTGTAAGTGAAAGTGAAAGTCACTTAGTCGTGTCCAACTTTTTGTGATCCCATGGACTATACAGTCCATGAAATTTTCCAGGCCAGAATACTGGAGTGGGTAGCCTTTCCCTTCTCCAGGGGATCTTCCCAATCCAGGAACTGAACCCAGGTCTACCCACATTGCAGGCGGATTCTTTACCAGCTGAGCCACAAGGGAAATCCTCGTGTAAGAGGTGTGGACTTTGAGTCCTTTGTTGATACAGCAGCTATAAAATGGGTCCAACATGTCATCCGTGGCTTGAATAGAATCATCCTGGACACATGTAGCCCACAAATTCCTTCAGCTATAAATTTATGCAAATTCACAAGTGCCTTGGTAACCTCAGCCTGCCTGAAATGAAAACATGCTCCAGCAGGGTTTAAAATTAAATTAAAATGATAAATCAAACCTATCATTTGGTTTAGGAATAATCTCTGTGCTGTAACTTAACATGCAATGTTTGAAAGGTTCTTGACATTTTAGGCTTGTGATTTTAAGTTTAAACATAAAAGAAAATTAAGCTTGTGAATAGTATTGAAAATTTAAGAGAATTTGGCAATTAGATTTTCCAGAAGTATTCAAATTCTTGGAAAGCTCCTGTTTGTTAGTATATACATTAAAAGATCCTGCTTCCAATATAATCAAACATAGAAAATGTACAAATGAGTTTAAATGTTTAAGATAATTTAATTAACTGAACTTGTATATGGCATCAATTGTGTAAAGCAGTTTAATTTGTATAATTTGAGCTCTTCAAACATTAATCAAAGAAAAAATGAAAGTGGTTGTTATTACCAAATTTAAAAACAAGATAACAAGATTTGTAGGCTGAACTCAAAGACCTGAGGCGGCGGGGAGGATATCTGTTTTAACTTTGCAAATTTAACAAATTGAATATTTTAAAATCAAATAACTATAAGTAGTCTGGTCTGTTCCACACTCAGAAATCATTTTAAATATTTACCAAAAACAAAAACAAATACTGTTCTCATTGACTTTAAGAACTTGAGACTCTCAGTGAAATTGTTGGTGACCCACCATAGCACTTTAGATTTCTTGAGATACATACATATATATATATGTATGTATGTATGTATGTAAGCCCTTCCTGAATTAGAGACTGGGTATTAATACCTTTTAAGCTATGCTAGCTAAATTAGTCTGTGGCTGGATTAAAGACAGAATCTGAAGTTTGTTTTCTGGAAGCTCATTCATTTCTTTACTTCTGGGGTTTCCCTTCATATCTTAGTAAAAATGACAGCCTTGTCATGTAGGGAGAATGGAATTCTTCAAATGTCAGTCAAGTTAAAGAGGTGAGCTGGCTATGGGGCCAACAGACTGGACTGGTTCAAGGCCCAGAGCAACTGCCAGAACTCTGGGGACACAAACTAGGATCCAAAGAGGGGAAGAATTAGTGGTAGCATCAATTGCCAAGACAGGGTTTAAGTAAGCCATACAATGACATGACATGCTAAGAGTAAAGAGGGAGGCTGGACAGAGAAGTGAGGTGCCAAACAGGGGAGGAGAACCCTCCAGATATGTAGGAGTAGGCCAGCAGGCCTCCATAGGAGTTTCTGAGAGCAACACTGAAAGGCTGAAGGGCAGGTCAATGGCCAGGTTACTGTAGTGAGCACTGAAGATAATTTCCAGAGAAGAGTAGCTGGTGGAGTCAAAGCTCCCAATGACATGTCGGACCAGACCTAAGATGGGCTAGAGCTGAAACAGGGAGCAAGGCTGAAGGCTGGCTTCTTTTTCATGTTCCACCAATCATTTTTTTAAAAAATTTAAATCATTGGAACATTTTCTGAAAAAGTAAATCTTAATTGTAAACCAATACATCACAGATAAAAGAATGCTGCATATGTTGAAGAGGAGATGGGGGAGGGGCACTGGGCTCTCCTTTATCCATTCAGATGGAAAAGGTCCAGCTAGTCTTCTTTTCATTCCTGGGGATGGGAGAGAGGCCCCTGTAACTTTCTTCATTATGAAAGAGAAATGGTAGGCACATGCAACCTCTGCTTAAATCCTTGCCCCATTCCTGAGGGCAACTCAGAGAGATCTGAGCTAGCAAACTCTTGCCTCTAATCACTAGCCTTCTGTCTCGTCCAAGAAAAATGTAAATGTTAACTGTTGCATTATAAAGAGGATCTTGCAATGTTGGCCACACCTGGAGACAAACAAGAAAAGAAAAAGTTTCCAAGATAGTTATCAGGCATTACCGTAGATAATGAGGAAAAATTATATTGCCTATATTTTCTCTGGCATAAAATTGGGGTGTAAAATTATGCAATAGCAGCTGTCCTGTGAACAAGTGCAGCCTCAGGCTTTGCACATAATGGTTACCATTGAGGCAGAATGTTCTGGATGGTTGTGGATCTAAAGCTGTTGCAACAGTGAGCTGAAGTGACAGGAAGTTCCTGTGCCAAGGGTAACGAGCACACAGAGTGCTCATATCTAATCAGCACTGAGTGTGGGCTGCATATTTGCCACATAGCGTGAATAGCTACAGTAAAATACAGGGGAAGGTGTATGGCAAGGGCCACTTGTTCTTTATTAGTGGCAATACCAATTGGTCCAACTTTCACTCAGAGAAATTTGCCAATATAATCATCATTTTAAGTGTGCGTAATCATTAACACAGCAAGTCTACTTCTAGGAATGTATCTTATAGAAATACTCAGCAGATGTAGATACATATATACAGAGAGAGAGAGAAGGATTTTTTGCAGCATGGTGTTTAACAGCAAAAAGAGAAAAAGGAAATACTAAAATAACCATTAGTAGAGATCTTACCAAATGTATTATGATCTGCACTCAGCATGGAACACAACACAGTTTTCCAAAGGAGATATTTCTATACGTAGGGGCATGGAGGGATACACACAACAAAAGAGAATTTCAGGCAGTCTTCATAGAAAGCTTCCATTTGTGTGTAAAAGCTCAAAATTATGATCTACATAATCCGTATAGACAGCTGGAGTCATAGTAACTGACATTGCCATAGGAAAAGATAAACACCAAATTTCAGTAGTGTTTTCCACTGGGAAGCAGGTGTACAGGCAAAACTTTAACTTCCTAACTCCTCAGTGGTAATCGAAATACTTTCAACAAGAAAACAAAAAAGTGGGAGTGAAAAGCAAGGAAACGACAGAGCCAGCATTTGTGGCCAGGCTGGGCTGCCTCACTGTCCAAATTTTCTGTCCTAGACCGCAAGCCAAAGCTGGCTACTGTCTATAAAGTTATCTGTCAGGCTACCATTCAGCCTACCAGCACCATGGCCCTCCTCCCAGCTGTCACCACTCCTGCTGCAGGAGGACGGGGCCAAAATTCTGCTGTTTCATCTCCTTGGAGCAGTGACCGCCCATAGAACCCTGATGGAGAATGGGACTTGCTACACGAGGCTCGAGACCCTTTTGACCAGGAGTTTCCCTTTTCATTAATCAAAAATAAAGACTTCTAGAAACCTAAACCAGAGCAGCTGCTGAGAACAAATCTCTCAAGCCGACAAGCCTGGGGCCTGGCTGACTACCTAAGCCCTTCCCATCACTTAAACCCTCTGTCCTGTAGATGTAGTTACATTGAGGAGGGGCCTGGATTCTTTTCCATCTGCTTGAGTGAGTGAAAACCCTCCATGATGAATACTGGGTGTGGTTCCGGTGAGAAGCTTCCGGGCCTGCTGGTTTTCGGGCCCCGGGACTTGGCTTTCTAAGACTCTGACTTCAGACTTTTCTTGCTCAGCGTCCCTGACTGAAGGTGCCAGCTATGGCAGAAAGGGCTCTGACTTTCCTGTTTGGTGGTCGTTTAGTGGCTAAGTCATGTCTGACTCTTTTGTGACCCTGACCCCATGCTTTTTCACCTCTCTCTCAAGACCAGGCTTTTGTCCTCAGCAGCCAGACCTTCTTAGTGCTGGACACAAGCTACTAACAGATCTGTGCCATGCTAGGCTCGGACACTCTCTCATCCACGTTGTTGACTTTTTTTTGCTTGATGTTACAATTCTGTTTTTATTCTTTCTTTCTGTTCAGGAAAGATTTGCTTCTAACTTTTCAGACATCCATGATTCTTTTCTTTTTTGAAGGATCAACAGGTTAACAGAAACGAGATGCATGGCTCCTATCTCTGGTTCCTATCGCCATCACCACAGTGAGACCTCCATTTCTTCCTACTTCACCCCCAACCGTCTCCATCATTCCTCTTCTGCAGGATCTGGATCTTCCTCACCATCCACAAGGCGGGCACCACATCACTACCATCGTTCCCTGCACTCGGCTACCGGTGAGGCAGCACTACAGCAGGAGCCGCAACAGGATGGGCAGGCTGGGGAGGGGCCTTCAGAACAATGACCTTTCTGCGCCTGGAGGTCTGCTGCCTAAGAATCTCCCCACCCTCATCCCTCACCAACCCACCATTATAAACCATTTATTTTATTTAAATCTTCGTCTTCAAGATTTTTCTGTAGGACTCTGTGAGGCATCCCCAGGGGCAATGCATCTGAGATTTGAAGTGCAAATTCAATACTAGAATTTAAGACTCTCTTTCAAATTTGAGTTTTATGTTCTTCAAATAAGTGTTTGCAATACCAGTCTTAGGAACTATCAGTTTAAAAAATTTCCATCTCCTTTTCTCATAGGAAGGTAATCAAACGGATGGCTTCATGTTTACTTCCCTGCAGTTCACAAGACAGAAAACTCTGCAGATAGCTCCCTAACTCAGAAAGCTAGAAGAATGAGGAAAATTTGGAAGTCTGTCTCTAAAACAGCCCTGACTCACATGACAATTGTGGTTACCCATCACCATCACCCTCAGTTCTCCCAAGTCCTAGGAGGGGGTGTGTTGGTACAGTGGCTAAGACCCAGCTTTGCAGGCAATGGTGGATCAAGCTTCAGCAAATATGTTTGGGGAGATTTCTGAAGACAAGCCTGGCATGCTGCAGTCCATGTCGCAAAGAGTTGGACACAACTGAGCAACTGAACTGAACTGACTGAAGACAAGCCTCTACCTTGGTGTGATCCTCGACATTTTTTTGAATGTTCTGGATGTGCCCTGCATAAATTTGCACACTGTACTGGGTCCCACTCCAAATTCCATGTCTTAAGTGTTTAAGCTTCCTGAAAGACACCATTTGGAAGTAACCACTGGTTACAAAAGGAAAGTCAAGAAAGGATAATACTGCTAGCAACTACACTTACCTTTCTTGATTTCTAAAGTACTTATCTTCTGATATACTATAAAAGCTCTTTATTTATTATGTTTATTGTTTGTCACTTATCTCTTCCTATGGAATGTAAACTTCCACAGGGCAGGAATCTTTGTTTTCTCTACTGACAAATCCCACATGCCTGTAAAAGTTCTGGCATATAGCTGATTGTCAAAAACTATTTGTTGAATTAAATGGAAGTTGAAACTGGGACACAATTCAAAGTTCCCTTCTCTGATCTCTTAACCCTCTGATTTTCAAAGCTTTTCTTGACTGTGGGTTAGGTCCATTTGTGCCAGCTTGTTGGTATTCTCCTTGGAGGTGGCCCTGCTCCCTCCTGCCAACTACCATGACACTGATCCATTGTTTGTACACAGCTCCTCCTAGGCACGGAGACAGTCTTCCACACCAGGGCCCACAGCCAAGCTCAGGCAATCCAGCTCAGATGTGAAACTCTAGTCTTGGCAGCTGGCACCTGGCAGCCAGACATGGTAAGCTATCCCCAGCTTTCTTCAGCCATCTCCAAGCACTCTTTGGTATGCCATGAAACTACTCTGAAGTTTCCTGAGCATGAGCTTTTTCACTTGACATGACTTGAAAGGGAATGAGCCAGTCTTAGTGCTCTGCTCACCATCAGCTGCTTTTCATTAGACCAAACATTCAGCCACGCCCCTATATTTGGTCCAGCCCTGCATGCAGAAGTGGGCACAAAAGCTGGGCCAGTGGCCAGTAGGGCCAGAAGTAGGCCCCAGATTTGGGATCTCTGCCAGACAGAAGGGAAAAGGACTGTAGATTGTCACTGAGAACGCAGAAGGGCTGGAGACCAGATGGGTGAGGGGACTTGTCCAGCATCATATGGCAAGATGGTGCCAAACTGGGATGCAGCTCCTAGACCTTCACTGCCCTGCCTCTTGGCTTTTAGGCGTCTTCTCTTACCTTCACCCCAAGCGACAGGACCACCATACTTTCCCTGGATGAGTGTGGCTCAAGCACTGGAGGGTCTTTCAGGCCTTTCTTGTCTACAAGTCATCACACAGCTCAACTGGTTTCTTCCCAGAAGACAACTGACTTCAAAGAGACTCTCATTCATTCTGTTTTATTCATCTCTTCTCTCCTGAGCACCTAACCACAGTTCCTTGCATTTAATATGTACTCAATAGACAGCCATTGAATGAAGAAATAAGTAGTATGTATGTTTCATCTCCTAAGCTCTACAGATGTGGCACCAGGTTTCTTTCCTTTGATCACTGTAGGTTAAGGGCCAACCTAGTAAGGCAATCACACAGCTGACCAGTCCCCACTTCTGGGAGCAAATCTCCAGGCATAGGTAATTTGGTATTCTTGAGCAAAAGCAAGGAGGCCTGGTTTCTAAGCACTGGGCCCTCTGCAACTGATGCTCCAAATAGGAATGTCCATCAGGGCCAAGTTGCGACCAGGACCAAAGGGACAGATATGAGATAGAAGTATTTCTGCCCTGTGTCATCTACTGTCAGAGTTGGCGTAAGCAGGTGCTAAGTTGCTTCAGTCATGTCAGGCTCTGTGATCCCTTGGAATGCAGCCTGCCAAGCTTCTCTGTCCATGGGCTTCTCTGGGCTAGAATACCAGAGTGGGCTGCCATCCTCTCCTCCAGGGGATCTTCCTGATCCTGGGATTGAACTGGCATCTCTGACGTCTAACCTTCATTGGCAGGCAGGTTCTTTATCAATGTCAGAGTTAGCAGGAACAGTCTATTCCTTATTAGCTATGTTAATGTGTCAGCAAGGATGCAGGCAGATAACTGAAAGCATTTGAGTTATGAAAATACTTTTTAGGTTAATTTCTGGGGGACAATGTGCCTTAATGGAAATAGAACAGGCTTTATGGTCAAATCATTTCAGTTCATATCCCTGCTGCAAAATTAGGACAAGTTACTTAAGCTTGTTTATTCATTTATAATAAGGAGGAAAATAAATAGCTGGCAGGAATAAAGTGAACGTGTAAAAGGGGGAAAAATGTGTCTGTGTGTGTGTCTTAACATGGTACCCCAAATGCTGAAAGTGCTCAATCGCCAGTATAAGGCTAACTTCAGTTCTTTCTTTCATCATCACTCAATAATTGTTTTTAAGCATTTTAAACACCTGTTATGTGCTAAGCAGTTGGTATTTTGTTTAAGCCCTATTTTAAAATATCCCACATTAAGAAATATTCACTTTGAAAAAGTTTCCAGAAGTGGCAGAGGCATTTTATAAAAGTTGCAGGTGAGCAATAATCATAGAAAGGTCACCAAAAGACATCTTGGTAATACCAGCTCTCAGCTTGATAACTATTAATGAGCAACAGCTCCCTCTGACTGAGTACCTCAGAAAACACTATCTTCTGATTAGAGAGGATACAGTCTTGAAAAAGCTATCTTCTTAACAAAGGGGAAACTGTGTTTCTTTCTTTTTGCCACTGATACACAAAAGAGAGGTGGTAAGAAAGAGATAATGCCATGGGTCTTCAAGTCAGGTGCATCTACCTTTTAAAAATTCACATGTTCCTGCTTAAAAGTCCACATTTGAGGGTTTCAATGCTTTTTCAACTAATAACAATCATGAGTCAAGAGGATCCTCATTTGATGTGCGTATTGGATGTAGCTCAAATATTAATTAAATCTACACAGAGTCTTTATTTCAAATTATTTTTGTCTGTCATCTTTTATTTGCCCCAATGTAGATTAATTAAAATCAGGTCAGAATGATATAATTAATTACATTCAGCTTTAATTATGGTTACTGCCAACACGATATCTGGTGAGAATTATGGCTGTCACAGCCAAGTGGGGTCCCTACTGGATTTGTGTTAGCTAAAGAAGTTTTAGGAAATTCTGGCTAATGAATTGTGGCCCGTAGGCCACGTTGGATCCCCAAGGTGCTGGTGATCTGAACTGCTTGGAAGGGAAACTAAAACCACTCTGTATATACCTTCAATAGCTTAGGCCAACTTGACAAATGTTGTCTTCTTGATTTTTTTCATCCCAGCCCACATCACCAATTGATTAATATACTCTCTCCTGGTAATACTAAACTCAGCTCTAGAATATTTTTCAAGATGGCCATTACCAATTGGGCTTTCCAGGTGGTGTCAGTGGTAAGGAATATGCCTGCCAATGCAGGAGACATTAAGAGACCCAGGTTCGATCCCTGAGTTGGGAAGATCCTCTGGAGGAGAGCCTGGCAAGCCACTCCAGTATTTTTGCCTGAAGAATCCCATGGACAGAAGAGCCTGGCGGACTACAGTCTGTAGGGTTGCATAGAGTTGGACATGACTAATGCAACTTAACACACACATCACCAATTCTGCTGCTGCTGCTAAGTTGCTTCAGTCGTGTCCGACTCTGTGCGACCCCATAGACGGCAGCCCACTAGGCTCCTCTGTCCCTTGGATTCTCCAGGCAAGAATACTGGAGTGGGTTGCCATTTCCTTCTCCAATGCATGAAAGTGAAAAGTGAAAGTCCGACTCTTAGCGACCTCATAGACTGCAGCCTACCAGGCTCCTCCGTCCATGGGATTTTCCAGGCAAGAATACTGGAGTGGGGTGCCATTGCCTTCTCCGTCACCAATTCTATTAGTTATCTATTGCTGCCTAGCAAATTTGAACAAACTGCACAGTTCAAAACAAAACACATTATCTCACAGTTTCTGAAGGTCAGGTTTCTGAGCATGGTTTAGCTGGATTCTCTGTTTCAAGATCTTTCACAGAGCTGCAATCCAAGTGTCAGCCAGGACTGGATCTCATCTCAGCAAGGGCTGGAGGAGGATTTACTTCTACACTCATGTGGTTGTTGGCAGCATCTAATTCCTGCCAGGATGCTGAGGGCCAACTAGATGCCAGGCTGAGAGCCTCTGTTTCTGGTTGGTTGTTGGCTAGATGCTTATCTCAACTTCTGCCACATGGCCCTTTCCCTAGGCAGCTCACAACATGGCAGCTTGCTTCTTCAAAGCCAACAAGGAAATGAGTCTTCCAAAACAGCCATTCCAATTTAATGTAACTGGGTACAGCTTGTCACCTGCTGTATACTGCTGGTAAGAAGCAAGTCATATATCCTGTCCACATTCAATAGAAGAGGATTACACAAAGATGGGAATACCACAACGTGGATATTTGAAGGTACATGAGGGTTACCTCGGAGAAGGCAATGGCACCCCACTCCAGTACTTTTGCCTATAAAATCCCATGGACAGAGGAGCCTGGTAGGCTGCAGTCCATGGGGTCACTACAGTCCGACACGACTGAGCGACTTCACTTTCACTTTTCACTTTCACGCATTGGAGAAGGAAATGGCAACCCACTCCGGTGTTCTTGCCTGGAGAATCCCAGGGACGGGGAAGCCTGGTGGGCTGTCGTCTATGGGGTCACACAGAGTCGGACACGACTAAAGCGACGCAGCAGCAGCAGCAGAGGGTTACCTTACACTGTCCCTAACACCAATATTTCAAAGTTATCTGGAGAGAGAGAGAGCACAGTTTTACCTTTCTTGATTTAGGCAGTTAGATTACCTACAAGGGGAAGCAATGACCAGTTGAACCAGACCACTTAAAAGCATTTGAAGGTCATGTTAAGCCATTCCTGGGAGACTATAACTCTAATAATTTTTGTTTTGTTACAAAGGAGCATTCTAATTAAATTCTAAGTATTCAAACTAAAGAATAATATGGAAGACTTGCATATTCAGCAATATGGTAGACAAGGTATCCAGTACAGAACATCTAAGACATAGTATATAAACACCTGAAAAATTATTTTAAGGTCATGGCTGAGCCTATAAAAAAGTGCAAGAGAAATCCTCATACATTTGAATCAAAATAAGAATACACAATTCTAAGAGGCAAGAGAGCACTGAAGCACTTGTCTGTGGCATCTGTTAATGCCCAATGGCCTGAAACTTGGGTTTTAATGGGTGTGGGCGGGGATCCTCCCAGCATGGTGGGAGGTTGGATTGGAGCCCACCTTCTCCACCCAGTAAAGCCAAAACATTGAAAAGACCAGACCCTCAGTAGTAAACTGGCAGGGAGGAATCATCTTTCACAGGGAGATGATAGACATGATTATTTGTTTTGGCCTTGACTATTAGTAGAGAAAAACATATGGGGCTGGAGGTGGGGGGAGCTTTCCCCTGAGAATTCCTAACCACACAAGCATCCCTCGCAAAGATTTGGGGCAAGAATTTGCATTTACACTTCCAAAAATATCTCAGGTTGAAAATTTAGGTTAAAATTATCTTGGGATATAGCTATTCCAAGCCTTTGGTAGAAATTGTCCTAATCCTTTCAGAAGGAATGTATTTAAATTCAAGCTTCAAATAATTCCCACAAAGCTTGAATGTGCTCACAGTAATCATAAACAAAACAAAATCACAGAACACACAGGGAAACAAGCCAGTGTGAGCTAGAGTTTGCAGAAACAAGCAAACCCAGAAACTACAAATATAGACATGAAAAAGACAGCAGATACAGAAATTGTAAGATATAGAGTGCAAAATAAATACATTTAAAATGTTTAAAGCTGGAAAAAATAATTCAAAATGATGCTTAGGAATAAGATTATTATAGTTGATTAGGTGAAATTAAAAAAATACAGCTGCCAGAAACACAAGAAACATAATTAACATTAGAAACTTGGTGATTTTGAAAGCAGGTTAGACACGGTAAAAGTGAGAATTTAGGAATTGCAATATAAACCTGAAAAAAGATTACACAAGAATCAGCCCAGTAAAATAAAGAGATGAAAAATTTAGGAAGAGGTTCAGACAGATGAAGGATAAAGTGAAAAAGTATAATGAGGGTTCCTGAAGAAGATAACAAGGAGAATAAGGAAGAGATGATATTTTTTTTAAAAAAGATAAGAATTGCTCAGAAATAACAAATGATATATATCTCAATATTCAAGAAGCCCTGTGAATCCCAAACAAGGTAAATTAAGAGACAAAATAAAAAAACCTAGATGTATTGTTCTTAAACTTCAGAACAACCATGTCAAACAGAGGCTCTTATATCATGATGTATTTTAATCAGTTGAGGAAAAACAGCAGATTACTTATAAAAGAACAATAGTTAGACTGATCTGACATCTGAGCTCTCAGAAACAACAAAGAAGACAGAAAAAAATGGAATAATATATTCAAAGGCTGAGAAAAATTAACTGTCAACTTAGATTTCTGTTAACAATAACATCTAATTTGTAACTTACAAGAGACCAAATATACCAGGAAGCTACATACAAGGTGGAAAGTGTGATAGGAGTTATCACGCTCATTTTTTCTAGAGAAGGGGGAAAACATTGATAACTGAGACTTTATTGAGTTAGTATGAATATTAAAATTTCTAGGGCAAACACAAAAAATATCAATGGGATATAAACCTTAGTAAAATAAGGCAACAAAGAGAAAAAAGGAGATACACAGAAAAAGTTGAAACTAGGAAGCATAAAATATTGTCAAAATTAATCCAAATACAGCATTAAATTTACTCACTGTATACAGACTAACTTCCCTAAGTTTAAATTAAAAAGATGGTCAGACTGGAATAAAACCTACCTATGTGAAGATACAAAAAAATAAAATACAATAATTTTTAAAATTTTTAAATGAAGAATTATATTCAAGGTAAGTAATGACAAAATCTGGAGTAGCTATGCATATAGACAAAACAGATTTCCAGGAAAAAAAAGTAATCACTAGAGACAAAGAGGGTCACTGTATATGAATAAATGTTCAATTTGGCAGGAAAATACAATTACATACTTGTGTGTTCCTAATCAGATAGCCTCAAAATAAGTAAATCAACTTGATAGAACTACTGAGAGAAATATCTTAGTTCACCATCATAGCGGAAAATGTCATATTTTCTCAGTAATGTATAGACCAAAAAACTTGAAGATTTAAACAGTGAAAAGCTTGACCTAATGAACATAATCAGAACACAGTACTCAACAATTAGACTTTTTCCACATTTTTCCAAAAACACATGGAACACAGGCAGAGACAGGCAGAAGACTCTCAATAACCATTCTCTCTTTCTTCTGAAATTTTTTCCTGGGGATATGGCCATTCCAAATAAGGAACTACACTTCCCAGCTTCCTCTGAAGGTAGATGTGGCCACCTGACTACAGGTTGGCCAATAGGATACAAGCAGAAGCAATATATGTGCACTGAAGGGAGGGCACAAGTTCTTTCTTCCCTGTCCTCCTTCCACTCTCTGGAACACAGCTGGGATGGTAATGCGCACACAAAGAGATAGAAACAAGAATGTTTATAGCAGCTGCTGCTGCTGCTGCTAAGTCGCTTAAGTCATGTCCGACTCTGTGGGACCCCATAGATGGCAGCCCACCAGGCTCCACCATCCCTGGGATTCTCCAGGCAAAAACACTGGAGTGGGTTGCCATTTCCTTCTCCAATGCATGAAAGTGAAAAGTGAAAGTGAAGTTGCTCAGTCGTGTCCGACTCTTCGCAACCTCATGGACTGCAGCCCACCAGGCTCCTCCATCCGTGGGATTTTCCAGGCAAGAGTACTGGAGTGGGGTGCCATTGCCTTCTCCAGTTTATAGAAGCATAATTCATAATAGCCTAAAACTGGTAACACATCAAATACCCATCATCAGAGAAAGGAATAAATTTGGAAAATCCATAAAATGGAAAGCTATTCTAGAGTTAAAATGAGTGAGCAACAGCTACACTTGTCAACACAGCTTGGGATGAAATAAACAGGACACAGGAATATACTTAGTACAATTCCAGCTACGTAAAAGTAAAACACTAAATAATATATTTGAAAGGATGAATACAAATGTGGTAAAAACAAAAACAAAAGAAGGATAAATCCAAAACTCAGCAGAGGATAAGTTCTTCATGGGACAGAGAGAGAAGTAGGGATAAACAGAGTTACAGATATCATACTAGTAATTTTCATTCTGAGTGATTACATAGGTCAATTTTATTATAAATCTCATAAACCTACTTATAATCATATATTTATTAAAATTGTATATACAAATACACACATTATGTGTTCTCTATTGTATACGTAACATACTAAAGAGTGAACTTAGATGATTAGTAGGAAAACTACCCGATTCTACCTAGACATTCATATCTTTAAAAGCCTGCCACAATTATGACTTATCTATTAGTTAATGTTTAACTGACTTAGTAAGCTCTTGAGTGTGGAAATCTGAGCTGTTTGACACCATTTTAATAACTCAGAGATGGACCTCCTTGGTAGCTCCTGGGTTTTAGCCCACCCTTTATCACACTTTGTGTCTGAACCAACAGTTTTCATACTCTACTTTTTGAAATATTTTTCATTTTTAGTGGACCCTTCCATCAAATGAGATTTTATGAAAAGCCAATATATAAAATAGATAAAAGCAGAACTGCCCTGACTGGAGAGAGGCGTGCCTAAGACCCTTTCTTTCTTGTAAACCTTACTAGTGCCGGGATGTAAACCCCAGGGTTCTGTGGCTCTACGAAATGGGGAGTTAATGGAGGTATTAAGCAGAAGTGACATTATCACATTTGTGCAACATTCTCTATTTGGAAAGGAGGAAACTAGACCCCAGATGAAATTCAAACCATCAGCAATAAACCTGTGGTCATTAGAGAGGACAAAATTAATTAGATTAATTAGTGGGTAGCATCACCTTTTAATAACGATCTACCAGACTCTGCTCTGAATGTATACACACACACACAGAGACCATCTCGCCCCTGCCCCTTATCCCTACAGAGCTCACTGTGAATGCATTAGCTCTCTAACATGGCTGCTTCCAAAGGCAACAACAGCTTTTGCCATGGCACAGGATGAAGCTCGTTATCACAGGATAGCTGGTCGGAAAGCAGCAGAGGCAACCTTTTCCTGCTGGGAGAATGGTTCTTACCCACCTGCTTACCAAGTAACTCTTGTCAACATGAATCAAAGCCAGGAGGGAGGCACACGCTTGCTTGCAGTGTATGTAACGACATATACTTCGCAACAGCAAAGGCCTAGGCAAGGTGCGTAACTTGGTCTCTCCTCAGCAGGCCATCTGAGCCGCAGAACCTGCAGAGATCTCAGACCTTGATTCCTGCACTTGCAAAACCAGTCATCTCAGCAGCTGCTGCTCCTCACAGAAATTCCCTCTGGGCAACGTTCTTGCCTGTGTTCAGGTCCGTGTGTCTTTTTCACTTCTAAAGCTGGAGTCAAGAATCAGGTTTACGCATCTTGCCTAGAAAAATCTCCCACAAATGCTTTTACCTTAGAGATGAATAAATATGAACTGACATTTATAATTTATTTTTTAAAAGAAATCCCTTTTAGTTTCTCTTTTAAAAATGTGTACATTGTTTTTGTTTTGTTTTGCCTGTCTTTTGGCTGCACCATGCAGAATGCGCGATCTTAGTTCCCCGATCAGGGATCAAAGCTGCGCCTCCTGCACTGGGAGCATGGAATCTTAACCAGAGGACTGGCAAGAAAGTCCCTCATGTGTACATCTTAAACATAAGCAGTACAGTGAGTCTAGTACCTAAAATATCTCCTTCAAAATGCCAACATCCATTTGGGCCTTTCTTCCAAGACCTTTCTCCAGGTCAGCCAAAGGCACAGACCGTCCTTACCTAGAATTTTGGATTTTAATCTTCAGCTACCTGGTTTGTAGGTCCAGAATGCCTTTGAAAATATGATGAAAACTACAACCCTCTCTCAGAAATATGCACAGAACATTTCCATCAACCCCAAAATTCCCTTCTACGGTCTTTCTCGGTCAGTCCTCACCCCACATCCCCAGACCGGAGCAATAATGGATCTTCTTTCTGTTGCGAGAGACTACAATGTATTTCTGGACTTTTTTTTACAAATACAATCAAGGAGTGTGAATTCTTCTGTGTCTGACTCTTCCTGCTCATCACAGTGTCTGTGAAATTTATCCTTGTGGTTGCACATATCACTAGTTTATTCCTTTTTATTGCTGAGTCAATGTCCATTGTACAGATGGACCACAATTGGTTTGTTCATCTGTCGATAAACATTTTGTTTTCAGTTTGGGCTCTTATTCAGTTTCACACATTCTAAGTCAAACAGTACATTTACTACTTTGAATGTAGTTTCAAGACAAGATTCAGCCACTTCAAGAAACACTGCTAATGGAAGCCTCTCCTGCATGAAAGTTCTAGGCAGCCATGAAGGCCTCTCTCACAGTCTCCATCCTTACTCATTTCAAAACCCAATTTTTTATCTCATTAAGGAGTCAGGCATGAGCTAAAGTTGATGCCAGTGATGTCTGAAGCAAGAACCTATGATTATGACCTGAAGAATGCTATGCTATGCTATGCTAAGTCACTTCAGTCATGTCCGACTCTGTGCGACCCCAGAGACAGCAGCCCACCAGGCTCCCCCGTCCCTGGGATTCTCCAGGCAAGAACACTGGAGTGGGTTGCCATTTCCTTCTCCAATGCAGGAAAGTGAAAAGTGAAAGGGAAGTTGCTCAGTCATGTCCGACCCTCAGCGACCCCATGGACTGCAGCCCTTCAGGCTCCTCCATCCATGGGATTTTCCAGGCAAGAGTACTGGAGTGGGGTGCCATTGCCTTCTCCGTGACCTGAACAAAGATACCACCAAATGGAAGGTCATGAAAGAACTCCACAGATTGGCCTTTTCATGAAACCACAAATAACCATCAGTTAGATCCATCACACCTGTAACCTGCCCTAACCAATCAAGGTTATTTTAATCATTGTTATAGAAGACTTACAGGTCCTCCAGCACGTAGGCTAAACAGTAAGATGTTTGCCGGAGTCATTTTCCAGGAACTTGGAGTCAGCTGTGTCTAATTGGAACTGAGCTGGTTAAGACGGGATAAGACCTCTGACCCTCCAACTGGGCATGCGCGTGTACCCTATGACCTTTTGACGTCAGAGGGCTGAAACCCACCCTCTGATTATATTGCATGCTTCCACCTTTAAACTGCAGAGGCCTGTAGTTAGTTATAGCTGCACAGAACGGTGATTACTGCACATTTTTCCAATCACCTTTCCCCACGCTTCCCACACCATCATGCTTCAAATGGCCCAGCTGCTTTATCCATAAAAACCCCATGCCCATTGCCTTTGAGGAAGCTGAACTGAGTCTTGTCTCCTCTCTTGGCTGCCTTGTCACTGAACCCTCTCTTTTCTGTTAAACCTCTGGGGTCTCAGTATCTTGGCTTGCTGTGCATAGGGCAAAACAAACTTGGTTGGGTAACAAGTATGGCTAAGACAGAGCTCAGATGACCAAAGTTATATCTAAAGAAAATGGGGCTTGGTGCTAGCAAGGCTGGTCTGCTTGGCAAGGATTCTTTAACAAAGATCATTTAACAAAGGATAAGTGGGGAGTGTCAAAGGAGGTGAACAGATAAAGTGCATCCCTAGGTTTCCACATCCATAGAACTAAGAAGCCACAAGCTTTTCCTTTTTTTTCCTTTTGGCCAAGTGTCTTGACCCATACCTAGCATTCTTCACCACAGGAGTATGTCAGAAGTCAAATAAAATATTATGCCAAGGGGGAGATGGTAGGAGAGGGATGGATTGGGAGTTTGGGATTAGGAGATGCAAGCTGGTATGTATAGAATGGATAAACAAAAAGGTCCTACTTTACAGCATAGGGAACTATATTCAATATTCTGTGATAAACCATAATGGAAAAGAATATGAAAAAAGTATATATACTGATGTATATATAACTGAGTCACATTGCTGTAAAACAGTAATTAAAACAACATTGTAATTCAACTATACTGCAATAAAAATTTTTTTCTAAAAAAAAATATGTCTCATCAACCTAGTCCTGTATGAAATCTTGACAGTTAATCTTGGTGTGTTACTGGAAGTGTTTTCAGTGTTTGCAACTGTTTGGAGGGGTTTTTTTTATTATTATTATTGTTCATTCATTTAACAAATATTTAATTATCCAATAATTACTAGGCACTGTCCTAGATGCTGAGGATGCCAAAATTAGAGTTTACAGTCCAGTGGGACAAACAGACATTGAAGCAGACAAATTTCAAGTTGGTGCTGTCCGGCAGGAAGAGAGACAGAGCACAGAGTTGGAGGAGGAGGCTGCAGGAGTAGGGAGATACTGATGTTTATTTAAAAATCTGCTGTGCTACCAGTGACTTCAGTTCATGCAAGTTCATAGCAGATTTAATGAAGTAGAGGGAAGAAGCATTGAGGCAGGAGTGTTGAGAAAAGGTTTCATAATTTATCACTCCACACACACACTGGAACCCTGATTTTCACCAAAATAAAACCTATTGTTATTAGCTCTTCTCACTTGAAAGTCAAGATTGTCCTCTTTCTTCAGGACACTGTCAAGTAAATCTGTTGATGTGTGAAGCTGAGGGATTAGAGATGAAATTACTCATGGAAAAAATGAGTATTTCAAGGAAAATAACATGTGCTCTCTGAGAATCTCTTGAAGTTTGGCCAGAAGTTCATACCAACACTCGGTGCTGGCCCAATGCCTGATTTCTGGCAAGTTTAAACACGTCATTGACATTTTCCCCCATGGTTGCCATAGAAACTCTCCAATGGGGATGGATGACCAAAAACATTTTAAAAGTGGGGGGTAAATAATTGAAAGGAATATATGTTGCAGTTGCTCTGGGTTCTTTAGTGCCCTCCTTTTCCTTGTTTTTCATAGTCATCAATTGCCTGCTCGGCCTTCCACCCCCGTCTGCATATTCAGTCTTTACCCTTCCCTTCAGCTCTAGAACCGCGTGTCTATCTGCCATAGCTTAACTTAGCATCTATCCCCTCCAGACCTGTGAGTGGGAAAGAACATGCATAACAGGAATATATGGAAAAGTCTACAGTCTAATGCAGATAGAAATGGGGGTTCTGATCTCTTTCCCAGATTTTTTTTTAAAGATCTAATAGTAAGTAAAAAAAAAAAAAAAAGGGTTTAGTTTGACTTTCAGTTAAAAGACTTTCAGTCTTTCTTTTTCTCCTTGAAAAGTCCCCAAAGCAAGAAGACAGAAAAACAGAGCCTCAAGAAATCTAAATGGGATGTGGCAGAAACTGTTACATGCCTTCAGTATAGCCACTCTTCTCTTGTTCCTTCGTAACAGAACCTTGATTTTATTTGGTCCAGCAGTACACAGAGCTGAAAGACATTTCCCAACCTGCTTTGCAGTTAGCTGCAGCCACATGACCAAGTTCTAGGCAGTAAGACATATTTAGCAATATCTAATAGGACTTCCAAGAAGGCTGTTTAAAGGGATTTAAAGTTACCTGGAAGGAAATGGCAACCCACTCCAGTATTATTGCCTGGAAAATTCTATGGACAGAGGAGTCTGGAGGGCTACAGTCCAAGGGGTGGCAAAGAGTCGAAGATGACTGAGCACAGTTATCTGAGAGGGCTGGGAAAACAGCCCTTTGACCCGCCTCTCCTTCCTGCTGCCAGGGACACAGACATGATGACTACAGGTTCAGCAGCCTTTTTCTTCTAGGAAGACCTTGGTGATAAAAATTATGAGCTGATGAGGGAAGAGCAAGTCTCTTTAACTACCTCATGGAGCTGCCATATGAACACTGGGCTGCTTTCTTCCAGACTTCTTTTAAGTGAAATAATCTAAGCCACTATGTACTTAAGCTACTGTATTCAGGTCTCTGTTATGACAAAACCTAATCCTTGCCAACACATTAAATAATTAGGAGTTAGCTATAATATCGAATGATCAGGAGTTAACTGTAATATTCATATCAGCAGTTAAAGCTTGAGAGAGACCTACAGTTTCCGTGAGTGTGCTAATAAGCTAAACATCAGCTCTTCCCATTCCCAACACTATTCTAGCCTTGACAAATGCAAGGCAGTGGCATCAGCAGATGTCAGATAAATGTTGGGTTGAAGTTTGATTGCACGACCTGAAGTTCAAATACCCAAGTAGCTGATGTTCTTCTTGGTCTTGTTGTTTAATTGCTTTGCTCCAGGCCTAAATTCAGCACCAGGATCCTCAGGCTCCACAACCTGGACTAGACAGGATCAGATTCAAGCTACACGACCCAAGTTAGCATCAAGCAAACAACCCTCACGGTTAACAACCCGGCTCCAGTTTGCCTTCTTAGGAAGCTGGTGACAAATCCACTCAGAGCCAGGATCAAGCTTGGAAGAGGGGAGGAGCCTCATTTAGTGAGGAAAACAAGTTCCTCTCTGCCCCTCCCAACCCATCAAGATGTCCATGCACATCTCACTCAAACCCCAGGACAAGAATCATCCCTATCCCCAGGATGATAGGAAGACAAGGCCAGAGGTTGCATCCCCCACCTCCACCCAGCCTTGACTTCCACTGGGTCAAGCAGGGCTCAGGGCAGTCACTTCCTCACTCAGACAGCCCTCTCTCCTGGCATCAGCCCTCCCAGCTGCCTCTGACTTTGGCCCTCCTCCAGGGAGACTGAGAGTGCTTGTCCAAGGGTGCAGACAGGACAAGCCTTCTCCACCAGGTCCGTGCAGAGAGGCCTGAACTTCCCCATTTGTTTCTTTTGGCTCCTTGACCTTAGCAGGTCCCAGAGCAGGGACCGTATTTAGAATTCTAGGGGAGCTCTGCTAGGCAAGAGTGGGATTCCAAGTAGTCACTGGACACCCTTTTCACACCACAACCTCACACTCTATCATTTCTTAATTAAAAACAGAGGCTTTTGAATCTGAAAGGAATTAGCTGGATTTTTAACACTTTGTCAAAAGCAACCTCACTCAGCATGGCACACTGGAAGGAGCCCTGTTATGGGCCACCAGAGGCTTGGGTTCAAGTGCAGCTATTCTACTAATTCGCGATAGGATCATGGGCAAGCCCAGTTTCATTTTTTTCTTTTTCTTTTTTTGGTGACTTCTACATGCCAAGTATTTGTCAAGGTGCTGAGAACTCAGGAACAAACAGAACAGATTTTTTAAGAAATCCTACCTTTATGGTGGGATTGATGTAGCAGGTTGGAGGTGTGGAAAGAGACTTGAAACAGAGAATGATGTGTGTACATACAGGTTTATAGACTTTGATAAATACTATGAAAGGAAAGCACATGGTTCTCAGAGGGGGAAACATCTAGTTTAGGTTGAAGGAGATAACATTTCAGGTAAAGCTTGAAGAATGGGCACGAGTTGGCCAGGCAAAGAATGGAAGAAGGCTTTTTAAAAAATAGGAACTAGACAGGCAATGGATCTCTGAATTCCCATGTCTCTTTCACAGCTCCAAAATAATAATAATCATCGTAATAGTTAAGTGATCTATATATGTATGTATGTAATATATATATATATATATATATTTTAATAGTGATTATAATAGTCAAGTGACCTGCGAGAGCCTATTGACCAAAACCAAATGAGATGTGACATTCAGGAGTCACTGATGGGGCAGAGGCCAGCCATCAAAAACCAAACAAGAGGAAGTGAACCCAGTAGACACCAGCCAAGGGCCAAACCAGCACCCCATCCATCATCACATCCCCAATCCCTGACATGCTGTAAGGCCAGGGCACTTAGGTCCCCATGAGGGGGAAGAGGATGTGTGGAGGTAGTTATCCTGAATTCACTGGGATGAAATCTGAAAATTCTGAAAAACACTACAGTGGGCAAGTCTATTTGGAAAGAATGAAGTGCAAGTTTTCTGCCTAGGACTTGAGGTGGGGATTGTTTTTGCTGTGGGAGATTATGCTTTGGGGGGCATTTTTTGGAACATCTGATTGTAACCTGTGAGGTGCTTCTGCGTACAAAAGGAGAGGGCGATGGGGTGAGTCAGCTATTGGTTGTTATGGAGTGCAGGCTGGGGGCAGGCAGAATGCATCAACAGTCTCTTGGCAGCCTGGTGTAGCCTGCCCCAGCCCACGTCCAGCTCCAGCTTGAATGCAGCCCCCTTCACCCGTGCTCCCTCCGCTTACTCAGCCTGAGATTTCCCAGCGCCCTCCAAGAAAGTATGCTCCTTAACAAGTGGGTTTACCCTGGCCCTGGGCACATTTTCCAGAGCTTCCTCACTTCCTCCTGCTCTCCAGGACATGTACTTTGAGGCCTGAGCCTGGGGGTCGCCTCCTAGGTGGGCGCCTGTGACCCCAAGTCTGTTCTCCTAGGCCAAATGGCCTCAACTCCCACTTCCATCTGCGGGAAGGGGCTGGCAGTCCTGATGGGTAGAGACACCCGAGCAGGAATGCAAACAGCTCTGAGTAAAGATGAGCAGAGTGAGGAACAGGCTGTGCAAAACCTAGAGGACACCAGCAGTGGTTCCAGACGGGCAACTGACCCTCCAGGACAGTCAAGAGGCTACCTCCAGCCACAAGGCGTCCCCTGCAGAACTCACGCCCCAGGAAACCACAGAGGCCTGGCTCACTCACAAACAGTACAAGGCCTCTCCCAAGGAGGGAATTCTATCCAGTCCACCCTTTATTCGTTGGGTAGACAGGGAGCTTATAGACAGGACAGCAGAATTGCACCAAGAGCTGACAGTCGTCTATAAACTCAACCACATCCCCTGAGGTGAGAGGAGGGGTCCGCTGTGCCTTAGAACACAGCCCGGGGGAAAGCACTGGCCTTGCCTCCAGCTCCCACTGTGTCACGAGGAACAAACGACTTCCCGTGTCCCAGATCAGGGAGAACATGCACTTCAGGGATGTTTGGCAGGTTAGTGATATTATATATGATATTGTTCGTGGGTCCTAACAAGACCCACTCGTTCAGGAGCATACTCTCTTGGAGGGCACTGGGAAATCTCTGAAACAATATCTAGTTGGGTTTTTTGGGTTTTTTTTTTTTTTGTATTTTAGCCACCTTCTGTTCTGACACAGCATTTATTGCAATTTGTAATTTTATTATTTTGTGTTTTGACCTCATTCTTTCTATTGTTTTTGCTGTTTATATCCCTCACCAGATTATAAAATCCATGAGAATGCAGAGCAAGGCTGTCTTGCCCGCCTGTGTCCCCAGACCCTAGCATGTAGTAAGTACTCAATAAGAATACTTTCAATAACATTTTAATTCAATATTTTAATTTTAATTCAATAAAAATTAGATTCTGTTCTTCTTTTGACCCCAGGGGTAAATCCAGCATTCCTGAGTTAGAACCACATCTGGATGGCTTTCCTGGTATACACACTATAGCATTTACACCCAAAACTACTGAGAAAAAAGCTTGAAACCAGCAAACGCGGGCAATCACCAGACAAGGTTGTGGTGTATATCTGATGAGAGATGACTAAGTCGCACACATAGGAGCCACTTAGAATGAAGCAATCAGCCAGCTCACTCCTGGAGGACAGCAGAGAAGGAGGTGCTTCTCTGGCCCGTCTTCCCCCACCTCCTTGGAACATCAGCAGGACCCTCTGGTCCTGGAGGCAGGCTGCTGGGAGAGCAAGTTTCCAGTAATTGCAATGCTGTTTCTTCAAGAGAGGGAGGGAAAAAAGCATTTCAGTAATAAGCAAAGGAGAGGGAAAATCAATAAGGATGTGTGTAATGAATTTTTGTTTCCTGAAATAGCCTGGCAGGAGCCTTGCCAGGAAGACTTAGGACTAATCAGTGACAAGATGAGACACACAAATCTAAGAACATTATTCAGCTCTGCAGGCTCCCCTGGTGGAAGAACATCAGTGTAAGGAATTACAGAGAGCCCAGTCTTTGTCCAAAAAGACAGTCTTTAAGAGAAGTCGGAGGAAGGTAACAATAGTAGCTATTAGGAAAGAAAACTGTGCTTCTCTTGCCACTTAGAATGACAGAAGTGTGATCAAGTGGACCACCTATAATGGGTTTTTAACCAAGTCAAATAATCACACTTCATCAATATCACACCCATTCCACTGCTGGGCTATGACATAATGGTTATGAGCAGATTTCAACTCTGTCATTTACTACTCGTTGACTGTGTAATCTCGGGTAGATTACTTAACATCTCTGAACTTCTGTTGTGTCTTCTATAAAATACGGGGATAATAGCCCCCATGTTGTAAAGCTTTAGGAAGATTAAATGAGACGAAACATCAATCATACAGCTCAATGCCTGCCACAAGGTAAACATGCAGTAAAAGGCAGGTATTACTGTTAACACTGTTAACTAAGCCCACTCTGCTGAGACGCTGTTAAGATCACTGGGTCTTTGCTACACTGTTTGTTCACCCTTTACGGGGCTTTTCATCCAATGTTTTCATCCTAGAACACCATGGACCTGGCAGAACCAATAAACACTGGCCCAGCAAAACTGTTGAACTCAAAGCTGGAAATTAGGGCAAGGCGGTTCTCACTTTAGTTTTCTCCCCTGTATGTCTTTCATCTCAGGTTATGTGTATATGTTTCACCTGAATTCCCTTACAGGGATTTTAAACATCTAACAACTCACTCACCTGTGACAGAACAACTAGCCACGTATTAGCCCCACTCCAGGACTCTTGCCTGGAAAATCCCATGGACGGAGGAGCCTGGTAGGCTGCAGTCCATGGGTCGCTAAGAATCGGACACAACTGAGCACCTTCCCTTTCACTTTTCACTTTCATGCATTGGAGAAGGAAACGGCAACCCACTCCAGTGTTCTTGCCTGGAGAATCCCAGGGACAGGGGAGCCTGGTGGGCTGCCGTCTGTGGGGTCACAGAGTCGGACACGACTGAAGCGACTTAGTAGCAGCAGCACTTCTTAAAAACCACATTGAACTATTTTCACTTCTTGCCATTATTATTTGCAACATAGTGAAGTGGTTCTAATGTCTAAAGTACTAATGTCATTTTGTTAATTCCTGTAACTAAAATTTTTAAAAGACTTTATTTGAGGCACAATTTACACATAATAAAACAGACACGTTCTAATGTATGATGTAGTGAGTTTTGATAAACGTCTATACTCATGTAACTACCAGCTAAATCATAATGTAGAAAATTTCCAAATAGCCTCCCTTGTGGTCTTTCCTCATCAATCCCTACCTCCACTTTCAACCCCAGACAACTACTGTTACATCTATTGTGGATTAGATTTGTCTTTTCCAGAGTTTTATTTAAGTGGAAACATACTATATGTTGTCATTTATGTCTGGCTTCTTTTGATCAGCCTGTTTTTTATATTCATTCATTTTGTTGCATGTATCTGTGGTACATTCCTTTCTATCGTTAGGCAGTATTCCATTGTAAAACACATTTGTAAAAAATTCATTAACCTATTGATGAACATTCTAGGTTGTTTTCAGTTTTCTGGGCTTTTTTACTGTTAGAAATAAAACTGCTATGAATATTCACATACATGTCTTTTGACATGTTTTCATTTCTTTTAGGTGAGTATCTAGGAGTGATATTACAGAATCAGATGATACATGTATGTTCAACTTTCTAAGACACTGCTGAACTGTTTTTCAAAGTGATCGTGCCATGTTACATTCTCACCAGTAGGAAGGGTTCCTGTGACTCCATACATTCTCCAAAACTTGGAGTTGTAAATACATCTTAAATGAGTTATTCTATTTTACTTGCACCTTCCTAGAGTTTCTTCTTCTCTCCCCATCTCCCTCCAATTTCTAGAACCTCTACCCTTCTATCAGTGTCTCTGGAGAGCACAGTAAGGTTAAAATGTTTTTTTATTAAATTCCAAAATTTGTTTTAAACATATTTATATTTTTAAACTACTCATATGGAAACAATCTAAGTGTTCATCCAGTAATGAATTGAAAAGAGGATGTGAAATATATACCTGTGTGTATATATACACGTTGTGATGGTGGCTCAGTGGTAAAGAATCTGCCTGCCAATGCAGGAGACACAGGAGATGCAGGTTCAATCCCTGGGTCGGGAAGATCCCCTGCAGTAGGAAATGGCAACCCACTCCAATATTCTAGCCTGGAAAATTCCATGGAGCGAGGAGTCTGGCGGGCTACGGTGCATAGGGTGGCAAAGAGTCAGACATAACTTATCGCCTAAACAACAGCAACATACATATATATACTTGCAACACAGTCAAAGAAACATATGTATAGGAAAATATTATTCAGCCATAAGAAAAAAGGAAATCCTGCTATTTGCAATAACATGGGATGGACCTTGAGGGCCTCAGGCTAAGTGAGATAAGTCAGACTGAGAAAGACAAATACAGTAGGATCTCACTTACATGTGGAATCTGGGGGTGGTGGGGGGAAGCCCAACTCATAAAAAGAAAGGGTGGAATAGTGGTTACCAGGGGCTGGGAGGTGGTGTATAGGGAAGACATTGGTCAAAGGAGTACAAGCTTGCAGTTAGAAGATGAATAAGTTCTAGAGATCTAAAGCATAGCATAATGATTATAGTCAACAATTCTGTATTATATACTTTAAACTTGCTAAGAAATGAGATCCTAAATGTTCTCATGACAAAAAAATGATAATTACTTGATGTGATAGAGATGCTAACTAATGCTACAGTGGTAATCATACTGCAATATATAAGTGTATCAAACCTCACATTGTACTTAAACTTATACAATGCTGTATGACAATTATATCTCAACTAAATAAAATAAAATGCTCAAAAGATGTCAGTAGCTCATCTACCAGAGGCAATTCTTTCACATCAGGATCCCTCTTGTTTATGTCCCTATAACCCACACAAGCACATATACACACTTAAAATCTTCTTGTCTTTGGGCAAATGTAGCTCTGGGATAATTTAATTATAGCAGACAAAGGAAACAAGGAAAAAGCACAGCTTCCTTTAGACACTAAACTGTTAGCTTCCAGGACCTTCTTTTCAATAACTACTCGGCAAATGTAATTGTTTGGCTCACCTTCTGCAGTGTCCTTCCCTCCGGGTTTGTTTTCAGTCACTCTTGAGCCCGGTTTGGCCTCCATATCATATGCCAGTCACTAAATTCACAGTAGCCAATCACTGCACCTGTAAACAGATTCGGTGTTTTTCATAAAATGTATATTGACTACGCTGTGTTTCATTCAATGCTATCAATTCTTGTCTTAGAAAATAAAATCTCAATCTGTAGCAAATAAAGAACACACACAAGTATTTCATTATGAAGATTTTGACTTAGGAGAATAAAAACCTCACGTACTTTAAATTTCTAAGATTCCAACATAACCATGTTCCTTCTAGGATTAAAAGAATAATAGTAATAAACAACAAACTTCATGATGGAAATGCCAAGGTCTTCTTCAAAGATGTGTAAATGATTTCTCAAGGCAAGTAATGAGGTCTATCAGGCTCTGAGGTTCAGATGTTTGGATGGTCAGATTATATTCCTTGAGTACCTTACAGTTATTTTCCAAATCCAAAGTATAGAAAAATGCAAACCTTTTTTTTAACCAAATACTTTCTAGTTTTAAAACCAAGTAATTTAAGGAAGATGTTTATGCCACTACTCCTTTCTACTTAAGTCATTAAATGTGTGTCCCATAAACTCTTCGAGACATTTAAAACCATTTGTAAGGGCTTTTCTGAGCCCCTTTTCTTAGAAACAGAGCATTCTTATTTTAAGAGTAAATTAATCTGAGCATCAGAAGTTTGGAGTTAGGTGAAAATGCTGAATCCAGGAGGTTGGGTAAGTTATAAACTTGGCAAGTGGCATCCTCTGCTAGCCCCAGCGGTCAGTGCCACTTCCAGCAATAGAAATGCAATGGTCAAACGCTGCAGGAGCAGCACATGGCCAGCCACTGCGACAGACGTGATCAATAATGCTGTCAGCCTCTTCTCAAGGTTTGGAAGGATAGAAGCCCAGGGGCTCCTCAACGCTCCAGTAAATGAACAAAAACAAATGCCTCCACCACAGAAACAAAGCGCTACAAACCCAAGATAAAAATTCTCATAAATGTGAAAGGTTGTTTGCATTCTTATATACTGTTATTTTTTTGCAAACAGTAATACTGTTTCACAACCATGTTACTATTTCATAAGTATGTGAAGGATGTGATATGAAAATGAAAGTCACTCAGTCGTGTCTGACTCTTTGTGACCCATGGACTATACAGTCCATGGAATTCTCCAGGCCAGAATATTGGAGTGGGTAGACTTTTCCTTCTCCAGGGGATCTTCCCAACCCAGGAATCTAACTGGGGTCTCCTGCATTGCAGGCAGATTCTTTACCAACTGAGCTATGAGGGAAGCCCTCATAACCATATAGACTATTATATTAGATAACTGTATATGCTATTATTATACTATATATTATATACAGTATAAAGGAAATCAACCCTGAATGTTCATTAGAAGAACTGATGCTGAAGTAGAAGCTCCAATACTTTTACCATCTGATGCGAAGAGCTGACTCATTGGAAAAGACCCTGATGCTGGGAAAGACTGAGGGCAGGAGGAGAAGGCAGTGATGGAACATGAGATGGTTGGATGGCATCATCGACACAATGGACATGAGTTGAGCAAATGCCAGGAGACAGTGAAGGACAGGGAAGCCTGGTGTGCTGTAGTTTATGCAGTCACAAAGAGTTGAACACCACTTAGTGACTGAACGACAAAAACAAATAACTATATAAACTGTCATATAACTATACATGCTGCTACATTTCATAAATGTATATACTGTTTCACAACTACATGTTTCATATGTGTGTATACATACACACACATATGTAAGGAAATACATCAAAATGTTAATAGCAGTTGTCTTTAGGGATTGGCATTATGACTCTCTTTATGTTTCACTTAGTGCTTTTTATTTTTCAACAGTTTACATAACACGTATGTATTGCTTCTATAATTTAAAGAAGTTACTCAAAAATTTAAGGGAAAAAAAGATGAATATGGGAAACAGAATGTAACATGACTCAGTTGGGCCAAGGGGTTGGACTTGGCTTGGGGAAGGCCTTGAACTTGAATCCCTGGACACCAAGTTTAGCCTTGGAGCATTCAGCGTCCTACAGGAGGTTCTGTGGGCATCTGTGTGGGAGCCTGAGCTCAACTTGTCTTCTCTTTTATTCCAGGGACTCTGCTGGTGATTCAGTTACTTTACAGCACCTGTTCTTTATGGGAAAGCAGCCCAGACAACTGATTAGATTATTTGTAATCCCTTATTTAGAAAATCCCAAGTTGCTACAACTGGTGTTCTGTCCAACTGGATGAACACAGAGTAGTCAAAAGGTTCAGTAATTGCTATAGCTAGACTATATTAATTACTCAGACAGAAGTACAGCATTTTAAGTTCATGGAATTCATTGTCAACTATACCAAGCAATAGACAAAAAATGTCAAGCAGACCAAATCTCATTTGAAGAATAGAAGAGAAATAATTATGTTAGCATTAACACAAAGGGTAATACATAAATAAAGTAAACTTTCTATTAGAGATATTGATCCTTCGGAGTGTATTAAGCCAAAGGTAGTACCTGGAGGAGGTACTACTACCTGTTCACTGAACCAGACTCCTCAAGATAAATCTGCCTTACAGCAACGATAAGCCAAAATGAGGATTTGTTAACTTTACTGAGAAATCCATTTTGTAAGGAAATTGTAATATATCAAATCCATGAGACTTGCTCATGGCATAATAAAGTGCATAGGCATCTGAGCTAGACAGATCTGGGTTCAAGTCCTGGCGCCTGCACTTAATTGCTGGGTGGTCTTGAATACACATCAATCCCAAGTTTTACGCCTTGGTAACAACAGTGTCTTACTGAGATGCTTTGCATTAAGTTAGATAATGCATACAAAACACTTGGAACATTATCTTTGTATGGTGAGATATCATTAAATGTTGGTGGTAGTGAATTAGTTGCTAAATCATGTCTGACTCTTGCAGCCCCATGGACAGTAGCCCGCCAGGCTCCTCTGTCCATGGGATTACCCAGGCAAGAATACTGAAGTGGGTTGCCATTTCCTTCTCCAGGGGATCCTCCCGACCCAAGGGGTTGAATCTGGGTCTTCTCCATTGGCAAGTGAATTCTTTACCGACTGAGCCACCAGGGAAGCCCATTAAATGTTAGCCATTATTATCCCATTTTATAGATGAAGTTGTAAAAGGTAGAATAATTTGCCCAAAGTCCCAGAGATGGAACATAGATGTAAATCCAAGTGAACTGAGTCTTCATATACAGATCATAGACAATGAGAGAAATGATAAATTATGTATTATTGAAAGGAGACTCAAATGTATTCTCACTTCTGCAATATTTATAATCAACCCTGATATGTGTTGGGAGAGGAAAGAAAAGTCTATCAAATTACCTCTCAAAGATAATTTAAGCCTGCCTGAATTAAAGCATGGCATATTCAGTTGTACGAGATGTAAACTGCACAACTCTAGAGGTAGCCCTTTACTTAGACAGTAGCCCTAAGAGTACCTGATCCATTAACTGCAGAACCTCTGTTATGCACCAGAATTAAGAGGGTACTGGAAGTGAGAAGCTAAACTGCAGAAGCTATATTTTGTTAGGAATTCATGTAGATATAATCAGAACTTTCTATGATTTCTAGAAGCACAGGGAATAGTGCTCAGTAACACTATCACCTCTTTCTGCAATGCAAAGCAGTTCTCGCTTCAGAAAGGACAAAGCACTTTTATAAATATCCTCATAATACCAATTGTTACTTTGCCAGTGCTTAGTCACAACAGGATCCACTGCTTAAAATAGCTCTGGGCCGAAAACCTACAATAGGATTTTGATGCATGAAAGAAATGCTCTATGTGATGAAATGGTTCTAAGAGAATTCTTCTAGAAAACAAGAACATCCCAGTCATCAACTATTCCCCAGCCACCAAGACAGGGTGGGTTGTCCACTTTGGGGCCTTGGTTAGAGCCAAGGCTCACCATCATAGCAGTATTTATTGCAGTGCTGAGCACATTGTCTGTATCCTGGGAGCTTCCCAACCTGGGAGGCTCCTGCAAGCCAGAAGGACTGCGTGTCTCATCTCTGCATTTTCAGTGCCTGGCACAGAGCAGGGTATCAATAAATGTTCAGTAAATGGATGAATATATAACTTCTGAGGAGGCTTCTCTGATTATTAACAGATCCTACATGTAGAAAATTTTGTTGAGAAACTGAACTTTTGTCAAAAATGAACAGAATAACTTGCCTGACCCACCCAGAGCTGATGCTAAAACACTTTTCCCCCACATCACAGCCAGCAAAGGAAGGCCAGGCACCAGAGAAAAATCCCAAGACAATCTGGGATTCTCGTGATATTGAGTTCATCCCAATCTAGTACAAGGAGACATGTTTTGTTCTTCACTGGAGTAAGGTATGAAGTGGGTTATCTCTAAAAGTCTTCTCAGGACTGCAAACAGTGGCATTTACCCTTCAAAACCATCACCAGAGCTGTGTTCTTTCATTTGAGCCCTTTCTAGAAGGAACGTAATAACCCTACAATTATCTGTTTTTGGCTTCCTAAAAGTCGGTTACAATGCAGGCAAAACAAATCTATTTTCACACTGTGTTCAGTAGCCTTCCCTTCACACTTTTGGCCAACTGCTATATTTTTTTTAAATATACAATAAAAATATAGTAAATATAATAATTAGTAATTATAGTGATATAAATAATCCTGTGATAGACACTGCTAGGATACATACAACCTGCTAAAATATATATACAAATGTATGTGTGTGTGTGTGTGTGTGTGTGTGTGTTTACATAATAGGCCCTTGGTACCTGCACAGGATTGATTCTAGGACCCATCTCCCCTCCCAGCTCCATGGATACCAAAATCCATGGATGCCCAAATCTTTTATATAAAAGGCATAGTACAGTTGGACCTCCAAATCCCTGGATGCAGAGGGCAGACTGTATATGCTAAAAAAAAAAAAAAACTTTATATGCTTTAAAATATCAATAACAATGCCATGATAGTTCTGTTCACCAATTCAATTCAATTGATGGTGAAGCCAAGGCTCAGTAACTCCCACTGTCACATAAATGTAGATCAGATCTCAGATCTGGGTACAGCCCAGACTCCCACTCTTGATGCTACGCTTCACCAGTAAAGCTGCAAAGCTGCACCCATCCTGTTAGGTTCTTAACATATCTTTTAAAATTCATGCATTTCCCTCCCAACCTTCCAGCCTCCCAAATAATAAGTAACCAAATAATAAGATTGTCTCCCAGGGTAAGATTTCATCTGAGTGATGAAGTGTGCACACCTAGGGCTTTGATTTAATTCTCTTTGACTAAACTGATTAAGTGCAGAGCAGTTTAGAATCTTTTATAATTTTATTAGATTAGATCATTAGATTTCAAAGATGAAATGAATGAAAGCCTGACCAGAGACTAAAACAGCCAAATCCAACTGCATGGAAGACTCCTCAGGGCTAGCTTTCAGGATTCAAACATTCAATAATACTACAAAGCGTGACTCTCTGAACAACAGGGATAAAAAAAATAACTTTTATGGTGCCAGGAAATGCAGTGACATGCTTTTGTCTTGAAGCATCATGGTTTAGGTTTAATGAAACCATAGATTATTGATTCTCAGACTTGAGGAACACTGTCCTAATGGATATCATCTTGAGTTATACTACTACTACAGCCATTAACTCATGTGACTAAAAGCAAATGACTTCACCTCCTTGAGCTTTATCTCCCTGGAACCTTTCCTGAAGAATTTAGAAAAACGAGGGTGTTCGATTAAGAAAACATTTGTGTCTACATGTAAAGGACACAATAAAGCGGAATGAGTAGCTGCTGCTTATGCTTCTTGCTGGTTTCCCAGGGTCCGAACTCCTTGGGCAAGTCATTTAAATAATGTTTCAACAGATACAAAGATATCACCAGGTTGCACATTACACCTGGCTCAGTCCTGAGATGATCATTCTTCTCTGTCTCTACACACACTGTTGAGGTCCTATAAACGGTTCAATATTTCCCACATGCGGTTGTCTCCCAGACCTGTAATTACTAGCCTAATTTCTCAAACTCTCCTGAGTTTATTTCTCCAGTTATCCATGGAGTATCTCTACTCGGATATAAAAGTGAATAACCCAAGCACTACTTCCCCACCCTCCTTTCCCAATTTCACCTTCCATCAGTGGTACCAGGTTATCCAAGCTCAGAACCTCATGCTTTTTCGCCTCCCATATCAGATCAATCCTACTCATTTTCCCTGCTATTATTAATCTCCGTTTTTATTTCTTTCATTCCACCCTTAATGTAGGACTCATTACCTTATCCCTAATATTTTTGCAGTTGCCTTCCAGTTTGTCCAGATTCCTCTCATTTTTCTCTGCATTATTCTACACATGGCTCCGTAAGAAAGAACTCTCCTCTTGACTGTTGTATAAACTCGGATTTCCACTATGGGGCCTTGCTCTTTTAACTGTTCTTACTCCATCACCCACACAAGCTTCTTCTGCATGTTACAACCTTAACATGGGCCCTGTCCTCCAGACAAGCATATTTGTGTTCTGGCTTCATTATACTGCTTGCTTGTTCCTATTACTGGCATTCCAAAAGATTTAATTGAACAAAAGAATAAATGGATGGATACATTGAATGGATTATATGCCCAAACCTCGACTCTCCTCTTCTAATGCTGTCCCTCACCACCATAGTCAAAGCTAAGCAAAAGACATTCATAAAACCTTTGGCAATGGACCCTCCTCACAGATTAGTGCTACTCAGAATTGGTGTTATTCTTCCCTGGGTTCCTGTCTCAGACACGTGATTGGCAATTTCACTTGTGTGTGTTCTTCTCCTTCATTGTGGCAGGGATTGCTAGCTCTTCACCAGACCCAGTTCTTCTTCTTGTATATAACTGTGTATTTCCCAGCCTCCTTTTAGTAAGCTAAGTGTGACCATGTAACTACTGGATGATGGAATATGAGTGGAAGCTCTGCGGGCCACTTCTGGGCTGTGGACGCTTAAGACCTGGTTGTATCTCTTAATGCTTCTTTTTCTGTTTCCCCTGGGGTGGGGAGAAGCAAAGACCAAGTGGCTTTGGGAGTCAGGTGTGAAAGACTGCAGAGCTGCCACCAGCCTTGGGCCCCTAAATAATGAGGAGAGTCAGCCATTGGAGCATTTCCCTTCCTGGATTTGTTGTTTTGTTCAGTCACCAAGTTGTGTCTGACTCTTTGCGATTCCATGAACTGCAACACACCAGGCTTCCCTGTCCTTCACTATCTCCCAGAGTTTGCTCAAATTCATGTCCATTGAGTCAGTGGTGCCATCCAACCAGCTCATTCTCTGTTGCCCTCTTCTCCTTCTGTCTTCAGTCTTTCCCAGCACTGGGGTCTTTTACAATGAGTTGACTTTTCGCATCAGGTGGCCAAAGTATTGTAGCTTCAGCATCAATCCTTCCAGTGAATATTCAGTATTGATTTCCTTTAGGATTCACTAGTTTGATCTTGCTGTCCAAGAGACTCTCAAGAGTCTTCTCCAGCACCACAGTTCAAAAGTGTCAATTCTTTGGAGCTAGATGAGGGTATACAAACTTCTGTATTTCTAGAGTCACTGAAACTTTGCTATATCTTGTTACAGCAGCACAGTTTTTAAACTGGACTACCAGTGCCTTATTAGCCTCAGCAGTATGAGCAGTCAGAACTACACCTGGATGTGAATCAGACCTGCAGAAATGCCTCAGGTAGGACCAAATAAAGGAGAAGGCAATGGCAACCCACTCCAGTACTCTTGCCTGGAAAATCCCATGGATGGAGGAGCCTGCTGGGCTGCAATACATGGGGTCGCTAAGAGTTGGACATGACTGAGCGACTTCACTTTCACTTTTCACATTCACTTTTCACGTTCACTTTTCACTTTCACTTACTTTCACTTTTCACTTTCATGCCTAACAGAAGGAAATGGCAACCCACTCCAGTGTTCTTGCCTGGAGAATCCCAGGGACGGGGGAGCCTGGTGGGCTGCCATCTATGGGGTCGCACAGAGTCGGACACAACTGAAGCGACTTAGCAGCAGCAGCAGCAGGACCAAATAATCCAAATGAAGGTATAAAGGAAGGTAGGCTAGTCTGACCTTTGAGAGTCCTCATAAGTGTGGATGCAGGTTGAATCACAGGGAAGGAAGAAAACCTTTTGGAAGACAATGTCCAAGGCATTTAGACTGTTTGTGACATGGTGGTGGTAGTTGAATCGTTAAGTTGTATCTGACTCTTTGTGACCCCATAGACTGCAGACTTCCAGGTTCCTCTGTCCATGGGATTTCCCAGGCAAGAATACTGGAGTGGATTGCCATTTCCATCTCCAGGAGATCTTCCAGATACAGGGATCAAACCCATGTCTCCTGCTTGGCAGGTGGATTCTTTACCACTAAGCCACCAGGGAAGCCTTTCTGTGACATGGATAAAATAAGAATAACAATACTTTTTGCTCTTACATAAGAATTATGAGGAGCTAATGAAGCAATAGATGTGGACAATTTTACTTAATATGTACAAATACAAAACATATTATTGTGCTAATGCTGCCATTAGCACATTAGGGAATGTACGTGCGTGCGTGTGTGTGTGTGTGTGTGTGTGTGAGAATTTGTTAAACAATGATGTAGAAAGTAACACTATAGTTTATACTTTACAATAACAATTCACAGCTTGAATCCCACCCCAAGGAGCAAAAAAAAATGACTCTTCCCATCAAGGAATAAAAACGTACGCATGTATGTGACATGGAATGTGCACGGGGGACAGGAATCTCAGGTTTAAGAGAGAGCTGCCAGGCCCAGAAACAGATCAAAGCTAACCCGTGATAAATGACCAAAATATTCAGACGTGAATCTTGGACTCTAAATTGGTAATTTTTTAAAAATCGCCTCCCACAAAAATAATCAATAAAACTTGCTAAACTTTAGAAAGCAGAAATAGGAATAATCCACAGATATTAACAAGTGTTCTGAAACAAGGATGCTAATACTGCACAGGCTGTGAGGTTTGATGGAAACCAGGAATATGATTTGTGGCCTAACTTAAAGTGTAATTAAGGAAGGGGTGTCTTGTCAGTTTTACTACCTAACTACTAGGGAGAAGGACAGCAACAGCTGTGCCATCCACAGTGTGAGATGAGCAACAGTCGCAGCCTGCCTGGCTGCCCCAGGGCCAGGTCAGCACATTGACAGCCAGGAATTGGGGCTCAAGGATGAATTTCAAAGGAGGGGGCAGCCCCAAAGTGCCTGGGAAGACAACTTCCCTTCAGCAGTACTTGTGAGTTTCAGTTCAGTTCAGTCGCTCAGTCGTGTCCGACTCTTTGTGACCCCATGGACTGCAGCACGCCAGGCTTCCCTGTCCATCACCAACTCCGAGAGCCTGCTCAAACTCATGTCCATCGCGTTGGTGATGTCATCCAACTATCTCATCGTCTATTATCCCCTTCTCCTCCTCTCATCAATCTTGCCCAGCATCAGGGTCTTTTCCAGTGAGTCAGTTCTTCACATCAGGGGGTCAAAGTATTGGAGTTTCAGCTTCAACATCAGTCCTTCCAGTGAATGTTCAGGACTGATTTCCTTTAGGATTGACTGGTTTGATCTCCTTGCAGTCCAAGGGACACTCAAGAGTCTTCTCCAACACCATAGTTCAAAAGCATCAATTCTTCGGTGCTCAGCTTTCTTTATGGTCCAACTCTCACATTCACACATGACTACTGGAAAAACCATAGCTTTGACAAGACAGACCTTTGCCGGGAAAGTAATGTCTCTGCTTTTTAATATGCTATCTAGGTTGGTCATAGCTTTTCCTCCAAGCAGCAAGTGTCTTTTAATTTCATGGCTGGAGTCACTGTCCACAGTGATTTTGGAGCCCCCAAAAATAGTCTCTCACTGTTTCCATTGTTTCCCCATCTAATCGCCATGAAGTGATGGGACCGGGTGTCCCATCACTTGTGAGTTTGCTCCTCCCCAATTGGGGGTCGGCTGGGGATCCAGTGATTTGGAGATCCTCATTACTCAGTACACTCCAGGCTGGTGTGGGCTCAAGCACACACGACAGATGCTTGTGTATTGCAAGAGAACAACTCTCCATTTTGGAGTTAAAGGAAATATGAAGGAAGTGAGCGACTTGCTTTCCATAGTCTGCTTGCACCTTTCACATGCTTCACAACATTGAAAGCAAGTGGAAGGCAAAAAGCTTAATCATAGTTAAAAATTCAGACAAGAGTTGAAAATGGATTATTTTTGTTCCTGGGAATCTGTGTGGCCAGCTTCTGTCTTTCTTTAGCAAGGGACAAGCGACCATAGAAATTGCCACTAAAAAAAAAAATTTCTAGAGAGTAGTAACTGGTAAGCTATAATATGTTTACTTACGAATTAGCCTTTAATCAACAGATTTAATATTAATTAATAATTCATAAGCTACTCTTTGCATAGAAATGACATAATTATGTCTCTGATTCAACCCAAAGTGTCCACTGCAGAATGTGTAAAATGTTAATTAGTAGTGAAATGCAGTTAGAAAAAAATTCTTTTAATTATGTAATAAGGCTCATTACAATGGGTAATCAACAAAGCTGCCAAATTAGTCCTCTGGTGGCATTTTTCTATATATAGCAAATAAACTTCTGTTTGAAGAAAATGTGTGTTTGAATAGACAGATTTTGAATTGCTTTCCTGAAAGGAGCAGCAGCAGATCCCAGAAACAGTTTAGAAATGACCTTGTAATCTTTCAATTCTGTGAGCCAATAAAGATGGGTCAGATAAAGGAAGGAAAAAAGTCCCAAGTACTCCTCCAATAGTTGAACAAATGCTCAAAATTTCCCCCGGGTTTGAACCAATGTGATATTATCCTTTAGTGACCTCAGCAGCCTCTGAAAGAGTTCAGATAGCAGGAGCATTATTATAAATAGGGTATTAATGCAGCACCTATTGAATAGAGAACATCAAAGAAATAGAAAATGTGATGCCTGACTTTCATTGTTAAGACCTCAAAAATTGAGTCTGTATCCATTCTACATATGTGAGCTCCATGGCCAAGAATTTACCACATATTCATGAACGAAGATGAAACCGAATCCATCATTCATTTATCATTTATTCACTCATTCATTCTTTAAAAACGTACTGATTATTTTCTATGCTCAGACCCAGTGCCAGGACAACAAAGATGACCAAATGCAAGTAGTTTGAGGAATAGATTTGAGGTTTGCAAATCAAAACATCCTAGACTCCCATACACTGTTGCCCATCCTCACCACATATAGCCTTGTGAGGTTAGGCAAATAGCTTGCCTCAGGCTCATCTACAGGGGGATGGTTTTATCCACTTTGTGGGGTTCTTTAAAGGTTTCAGTGTGATAATAAGGTATAACACTCAGCCTGTGTGTGGCAGAAGACAGTGCACAAAGACTGCCTCTTCCCCATCCTTCACATCTGGGGTGGTGGTGATTTATCAGCCTGAGCTAAATTTAATACACATTATCATAATAAAGATGAGGGCTTCCCTGGGGGCTCAGCAATAAAGAAACCACTTGTAATGCAGGAGACACAGGTTCGATCCCTGGGTCGGGAATATGCCCTGGAGAAGGGCACAATAACCCACTCCAGTATTCTTGCCTGGAGAACCCAATGGACAGAGGAGCCTGGCGGGTTACAGTCCATGGGGTCGCAAAGAGTCCAACACAACTGAAGTGACTTTGCACGCACACACGGTGTAAAGACCATGGATTTTAAGGAACTGTCTGTGGAACTTAATTCAAATTAACTAGCATTTGTATTAATTGCTGCCTTAGATGCAGGGAATATAAGGAAGAAGGATCTTATCCCTCCTGCCAGGAATGTCAGACCTGTTTCTCCCGTCTTGGGCCTTGTACCAGCACTTTCCACTCATCCTACTGGTCCTGATTCCTCCTAGGACTTCGCCTCTATTACACCCTCATCTTGGTCAATCCTCTAGTTCTGAATGCATCTCTCTGACCACATTTATCCTACCTCTCCTCAAACTCCTATGTCCTTTCCTCTGCTGCCCATCAGAACCTCTGCTCAGACCTGCAGACCCCAGACTCACAAGGTTCCTGTAGGGGTCAGGTCTGACATCCTAACCCTGATTAACAGTGGAAATTCACTCTCTCCACCCCCACCAACCTTACATAGTCCTTTCCATCAGGAAGCAAAAGAACACGGGTTTTGAGCCCTTGGTGCTCCAGCTGGGAGCAGAAATTACAGCCTCTGAGTGTTCCCTGCCAGCTCTGTCTCACCAAACAAGTGCTCAGTTGGCCCTGGAAGGGTTCAGAACCTTCAGGCCCACCTTCACATGAGTTCAGAGCTCTAGCAACTGAATGGAGGAGGCACAGATGTCTTGGGCAGTTTCTAATATTTGATGGCTCAGAGTGCCTGGCTCACTGAGAGTGCTTAATACATGTGGAATGTACAAATGCATGAACCTGATATGTAGACCACCCACGGCACGCAAGCCTATCCCAAAGCTGGGAATAACCAGAGCTTAATCACACAGCTTAAGCAGACTTTCTGAGACCCACTTTGCCAGGAGGCTGCCAGCCCTCAGACTTTATGGCTCTAGCAGAGGCACTGATCCATTCTGGGCATATGAGTCCATGACAAATGCCTAGACTCTGAACTGGAACGAGATGAGTCTGCTGTGGTGGACATGGTCCAGGTTGGGTCAGGGATCCATCCAGGAACAGCATGCCCAGGCTGAAATGTATGAGTCCTTGCCCAGAGTAAGCAACCAACACTGCTGACACCTCTTTAACATGGTCTCCTGATACTGGGACAGGCCTAACTTAAAAAGGAGGGCCAGGGCCGGTGCATGAAATCCAGGAGATTGGCACCAGCTCAGGAAAAGTGCAGAAATACCCTGAGGTGGGTTGTTAGGCCTCAGTCACTTCTTATACTTGTCCTCTTCATCCAGAAATGGCTTTTTAAAAAGAATATAATAAACAGTGAAGAATAGATTGGATGGATAGACAGATGGATGGGTAAATGGAGATAAAAATGAAAGGGGTTTCAATTCAAGGTACTTTCCCAGAATTAGGGGCATTTAAAAAGAGAATATAAATCTTTGCAAAAGAAAAGCCTCCATTTGGAAATCCATGTCGTTGTTCAGTCGCTAAGTCGTGTCTGACTCTTTCATGACCCCATGGACTGTAGCTCACCAGACTCCTCTGTCCATGGGATTTCCCAGGCAAGAATACTGGAATGGGTTGCCATTTCCTTCTCCAGGGGATCTTCTGACCCAGGGATCAAACCTGTGTCTCCTGCATTGCAAGTGGATTCCTTACCACTGACCCACCAGTGAAGCCCATGAAAATCCTTGGGACAGCCCAATTGCCAACTGTGTGGCAGAGCCAGCCCTCAGACACAGGTTTTCTAACTCCAAGTCATCATCCCAGGCTGCATTTATGTGAGGCATTATAACCTTAGGGAAATAAATATGGGTATTCAGTTATTCCTGCTTTAAAAAAAAAAAAAAAAAAACTGTTCCAAGACACAAAAACAGCTACAGAACCAAACTTGAGATAATAATTTGGGGGCAATGATGACAGCATTCAGACAATTGAGACAGGAGGCAACATTGCATTTTCTGACTCATAAAACCATTTTCCTATTACCCAAATCCAGTTTAAATCCACACAACAGCTGCTGATGGTGTTATGTAATTCCCCAGAGATACCCCCTCCTGAAAACAGAAATTTAAATAACTGCATCAAATTATAGTGAACTCTGGCCAGCAGCAAAGGCCCTGAGGCTAATCAGACCTCCATTCTCTGTACACAAAGACGCCCAGAAGGGCCGGATCTGTTTGGGTGAGTTCCTCCTGGAGCTACATTCATTTTTAAGCTATAAAACCATAGCAACCACTTCTATACAATTTGGATAATTCCAGTTTCTATGCTATTGGTTTTCATTAGGATGGCTCAGATATCAAAACTAGCTGCAAAATATTAAACGAGCAGCAAGGGCAGATTTTTCTTCAATAGTCTCCTCCATGTTTACCCCCTGGAAAGGAAAAGGAAAGTGAAGTGGCTCAGTCATGTCCGACTCTTTGCAACCCCATGGACTGTAGCCTACCACGCTTCTCCGTCCATGGGATTTTCCAGGCAAGACTACTGGAGTGGGTTGCCATTTCTTTCTCCAGGGGATCTTTCCGACCCAGGGATCGAACCCGGGTCTCCCGCATTGTAGGCAGACGGTTTACCATCTGAGCCACCAGGGAAGTGATAGGTCACTGCAAGTGCTAAGCTCCAGGCTTGGCAATGGGAACATTCTTGCTGTCCCTCTGTAATCACCAGCCATGAACTTGGGGTGCTGGTTGGCTCTGTAACTCAGATGTTGGCTGGAGTTTCATAGCCACTTCAGATCTAGATGAGATATAGATTCACAACCTTTACCAAAGCCCAAAGCCCAAAGCCCTGTCCACAAAATTCCTCAACTCTCCACAGGATCATATTTTTATAATATTCTTGACTTTGAATTTCCTGCTGCTGCTGAAATTTTGTTTTTTCCTTGGCATCCCTTGATCTCATCTGGAATTGATCCAAACTTGATACCCACTCTCCCAAATTCCAAGCTTCGAAATAAGTTCAAATGATTATATTTATTATTAACAACCAAGATTTATTGAGTGCCTCCTTTATATCAGCCTCTATTCAAAGACTCTACTCAAAGCACTTACATGTATGTTCTCATTTGATCCTCCAACAGCACTTAGAAAAATATCCAGCTTATTACCTGTGGCAGAATTAAGATTTGGGGATCACAGGGAAGTAGCACCACAGTCCACACAAAAGAAGAACAACTTATAAGTGTCCTGGTCAGTCTGGCTCTCCTGGTCTTCAGTCTCTCACAGGTTCTCTCTGCCTGCTGTGGTAACGCCATCCTTACAGCACCATCTTGTCTGCTTCTGCTGTCTCCCATCATAGATTTCCTTCTCACTTATTCTGTCTGTATTACCCTAGGAATCTCCATCTTACGCAAGGAAATCCTGCTTATTTAGAATATCTATTCCCAAAGTCACATGTACGAAATTATCGTGGTGCTCAACAGAACAACGAGGCCCTCTGAACAGTTAGGACTTTCCTGAGAAAGCTTTCTCGTTGGAAGAAAAGCTATAACAAACCTAGACAGCATATTAAAAAGCAAAGACATTACTTTGCTGACAAAGGTCTGTATAGTCAAAGCTATGGTTTTTCCAGTAGTCATGTATGGATGTGAGAAGTATTGATGCTTTGGGACTTGGTGCTGGAGAAGACTCCTGAGGGTCCCTTGGACTTCAAGGAGATCAAACCAGTCAATGCTAAAGGAAATCAATCTGAACACTTGTTGGAAGGACTGATGCTGAAGCTCCAATATTTTGGCCACCTAATGTGAAGACCCCACTCATCAGAAAAGACCCTGATGCTGGGAAAGATTGAAGGCAGGAGGAGAAGGGGACAACAGAGGATGAGATGGTTGGATGGCATCACGGACTCAATAGACATGAGTTGGAGCAAGCTTGGGAGATAGTGAAGGACAGGGAAGCCTAGCGTGCTGCAGTGCATGGGGTCACAAGGAGTCGGACACAACTGAGCTACTGAACAACAACTTCCCAAAGTCACATGTACGAGATGATTGTGGTGCTCAGCAGAACAAGGAGGCTCTCTGAACAGTTAGGACTTTCCTGAGAAGACAGTTGGGATTATGAAAAGCAGGGTTGGTTGATATTCATGTTATGACTCTTACTGTTGTTATATTTGTAATCCCCAAGAAATCAAACCAAACATCAGGAATAGACCTGGAACCATTTGTGGACAATCACTTTTAAGATGTTTAGTTTAATGCTTCTGTATTGATAGTGCATTTTCATGTTCTAAATTCAAAGAGTTCAAAGGCTATATAGTAAGAAGTTTCCCTTCCAGCCTAATCCCCCAGTCAATGAGTTCTTTTCCCCTGATGAGAATAAATTTTATCAATATTTTGCATATATTCCAGGAACATTTTAGACACCTACAAATACACCTTCTTAAACTTCACCCTTCCTCTTTTATTACAATGGCTTTAAAATGGTAGCATGCCATGCACAGTTAGGCACTTTGCTTTTCTCATTCAGCAATAGCTCTCAGAGGTTGTTCCACATCAGTTCACAAAGATTTCTTCATTGTTTATTACAACTGCATAGTATTTTTTCGAGTCCCATAGTGTATACAACCAGTCCCCAAAAGGGGGACATTTAGATTGACTCCAGTGTTCTGCTATTATAAAATATAGTTCAGTTGATAACTTACCGTTATATCACCTCACATATGTGCAAGGGGAAATGGCTTTTGGAAAAAAACAGTCATGAGAGAAGTGCTATGGGGAGGAATAGAACCTAACCGCAAGCAACACGGACACAAAATACCATGTCTGTTACACTTCACAAAAGAGAAACAGCATCCAAGTGCTTCCTCAACTTTCCTCCTCTCCCTTAGTGTCTTCACTCAGCTTCTGCTTCTCTCCAGTCTCAGAGGCAGGCTTGCTGGGTCGATGATGTCTTTTTCCATCAGTAAACCTCCGTCTTTTGCTTGCTACCTCAATCCCTCCCTCTGAATTGTGCCTTTCACTCAGCCTACAGATATGCTGTCTGCCAAGGTGAAAACAACCAACCAAACAACACTTCCCTGACTGTTCTCTACTGGTTGTCTAGTCTAGTTTTGGTTTTTTTTTAAGTGACTATTTCTGGAGCATTCATTATATGTCAAATACTATTCTAAACTCTTAACATGAATTAACTCATTTAATCCCTGGCAACCCAATAAGGAAGGTACGATATTATCTTGTCCATTTTTTTTTTAACAAGTGAGGAAGTAGGCATAGAGAAGTGAGGTGACTTGCACAAGGTCACACATCTAGAACATGGTGGAGCCAGGATTTGAGCACAACATCCTTGCTGCAGAGTTGACAAGCTTGATCCCTACACTACCCTTTGCCCCCATACTTCTCAACAGAGCCATTTCCACCAGTGCGTCTCCTTCCCGCCCCTGATTCACCCCTTAATCCTCTGTTTTTTATATACTTAGCCAACTTCTACTCCTGCTATTCTACTTAAACTGTTCTGTAAAACTGCCAGTGACCTCCTGAGCACCAAACCTAAAGAATCTCATTTTACAAATGTTATTGTTTAGTCATTATGCCAAGAGAATAGAAAAATACAATAAGACACAGTTTTTACTCTCAAGGAGCTAAGATTATAAAAGACAATGATGATCCAGTAGGACCTGTGTAAAAAACATAAATATGCCCAAGATACAGAAGAGTATTCGCCCTGCCTTGAGTGGTCCAAACATGCTTTGTGAAAGAAATGACATCTCAACAACATTTTGAAGGATGAATACGAATTTTCCAAGCAAATGAAGGTAGAGAAAGTGTCCAGAAAGATTTTGAAGGATTAGATACTGTTTTAAAGACTTACGTTCAGTGTCATGGGGACTAAGCATCAATTGGGTCCAAGAAGAAGGGAGCAGGAGGGCAGGAATGATTTAGAGAGGATATGGTGAGAAAAGAGGCTGGAGAGTCAAAACGAGCCATGAAAGCAGAACAAAAGCAAAAGTAAACTAATAGGACCTCTTAAACTTAAAAACTCTTGCACAGCAAAGGAAACCACCAATACAATGAAAAGACAAACTCTGGAATGGGAGAAAATATTTGCAAATGATGAGATCGACCAAGGATTAATATCCAAAATAGATTAACAGTTCACACAACTCAATATAAAAAAAAAAACACAATCCAATCAGAAAATGGACAGAAGACATGAATAGAGGTTTTCCCAAAGAAGACACATGAAAAGATGCTCAACATCCCTAATTATTAGAGAAATACAAATCAAAACCACAATGAGATATCATCTCACACTGATCAGAATGGCTATCATCAAAAAGTCTACAAATAACAAATGTCAGAGATGGTGTGGAGAGAAGGGAACCCTCCCACACTGTTGGTGGATTCAATAGTGGTACAGCCACTATGGAGTTTCCTTAAAAAAAAAAACAAAATAACTAAAAACAGAACTACCATATGATCTAGCAATCTCACTCCTGGGTATATATCTGGAAAAAAAAACAAACACTAATTTGAAAAGATACATACCCCTCTATATTTATAGCAGCACTGTTTACAATAGCCAAGGCATGGAAGCAACCTAACTGTTCATCAATAGATGATTGGATTAACAAAATGTAATGTAATTGTAATTAACAAAATGTAAATGATTGGATTAACAAAATGTAATTAACAAAATGTAACAAAATGTAATTATTATTATATAAACTATGTAAATATAATTCACCATAAAAAGGAGTAAAATACTGCCATTTGTAGGAACATGAATGGACCTAGAGAATATTATGCTTAGTGAAATAAATCAGACAGAGGAAGACAACATAATGTGATATCACTTGTATGTGAAATCTAAAAAATAAAACCAAATGATGTATATACAAAACAGCAACAGACTCACAGACATAGAAAACAAACTTATGGTCACCAAAGGAGAGGTGAGGGGAGAAAGAAATTAGGGATAGGGATTAACAAATTACTATACATAAAACAGATAAGTGACAAGGATTAACTGTATAATGTAAGAAATTATACTGAGTATCTTATAATAACCTATGTTGGAATGTAATCTGCAAAAACTGAATCACTGAAACTAAGACAATATTTTACCAGCTGAGCCACAGGGGAAGCCTTCACAAGGAGCATGGACATCATACCAAACCAGGGAAGCAGCCAGCACTGCCTCAGTCCTTCCTATTCAACTCGATCTCCCTTGAACTCTTGTGCCTATTACAAGCCTAGTTCATGCTCTTTTTCATAACTGTTATACAAATATCCTAAATGGTTTCTCTAGTTCCATTTTCTCTCTTGCTGGTAGGATGTATGTCACATCCCTGCTCAATTATTGCTATGATTTCCCATGGTCTTGTGAACCTGCCTTGACTTACATCTAGTATTCCAGATCCTTCATAATCTGAGTCCAACTTCCTTCTACCTTATCCTTAACCTGCCCTTCTTCCCACCCTCCACTCTAGTTCAACTGACCTCCCAGTTCACCCTTGTCTACTCCCAGAGCATTTCTGCTAAAAGTATCCTCTCCAATCTCATTTCCCCATAATATCTTCTCCAGGAATCCTTCTTCCTGAACTCCCCTCCTCCAGGAGCAACTCATTCCTCTTCCAGACTCATGTAGCATTTTATCTGTAACTCTCTTTTGGCCTTTTTAGCAATATAGTTACTTGTGCATTTATTCATTCAGCATTCAAAAAGTATTATTTAGAATATATGATGAGCTAAGCTAAATGCTAAGTGTACAGTGGTAGCCAAAACAGGGTGTGGGGCAATTTCACACCCTAGGGAACATTTGACAATATCTAAAGACAGCATATTAAAAAGCAGAGACATTACTTTGTCCACAAAGGTCCATCTAGTCAAGGCTATGGTTTTTCCAGTAGTCATGTATGGATGTGAGAATTGGACTATAAAGAAAGCTGGGCGCCAAAGAATTGATGCTTTTGAACTGTGGTGTTGGAGAAGACTCTTGAGAGTCCCTTGGACTGCAAGGAGATCCAAGCAGTCCATCCTAAAGGAGATCAGTCCTGGGGGTTCATTGGGAGGACTGATGTTGAAGCTGAAACTCCAATACTTTGGCCACCTGATGCAAAAAGCTGACTCATTTGAAAAGATCTTGATGCTGGGAAAGATTGAGGGCAGGAAGAGAAGGAGACGACAGAGGATGAGATGGTTTGATGGCATCACCAACTCAATGGACATGGGTTTGGGTGGACTCCGGGAGTTGGTGATGGACAGGGAGGGTTGGCATGCTGCAGTTCATGGGATTGCAAAGAGTCGGACACGACTGAGCGACTGAACTGAACTAAATGGAAAGACACCTTCAGTTGTAATAATATAGGAAAGAGGGTGCTATTGGCATCGAGTAGATAGAAGCTAAGGATGATGCTAACCTGTACAGCACACAATTGCTCCTGCAACAGAGAATTATCTGGCTACAAGTATTTGAAAGTGATGAGGTTGAAAGATTATGCACAAAATACGTGGGGTCTGGGTGTGGGGAATCTGTTTAGTTTGACATCCTCCAAAACTCCCAACAAAGTGATTTGATAGATAGTAGCTCCTAATTTTTTAGGAATAAAAAGTGGTACCCTTAGGATCTAGAAAAGGGATAAGTTTTAATTAGGAAAAGCAATAAGAAATATTAGCTAATTTCAGTGGGGAAATCATAACCTAAACTTCTTTGGTACAAGTATGGTAAATTAAGTTAGTATTTTATGTTCCATTGTTGTGTTTTCTTCATTATAATATTTATCATATAAGTCTACCAACTTACATAACTCATTGGGAAAGCAAGGGATTAATTAGACAATTTCAAGATGCATAAATACATTAATATTAAAATATATACGGTGATGGGGAATACATTGAGACATAAATCAAAGATAATATAGCAGAACAAACTTACTTGTGGAAAATAGGCTTACAATGCTTAGAAATTTTTTTCATATCTAATAATGTGACAGAGTCCTGGCACAATCCTCCTATTCATTACAGGGCTATTAATTTCATCCTATGTAACTTGTGTGAACTTGCTTTAGTGCATTTGTGAGTATAATGTGAAGGGTCAGTAGAGGTCACTGCCAAGGCAATGACTTGGCACATCCACAGCTTTTGAAATGGCTCCTGTGCATACAGCAAAGACCAACATCTGGCAAAGGAAGGGGCTCAGGATGTACTAACAGGGGTCTGCACACAGACATGCATTTCAGGATCAGGTTAATTGGGAGCCCCAGCCAAGTCCAGACTCTCCGCCCGCCTTAGACAGTGCATTTTCCTCCCCAGCTATCCAATGGAGATTTTACTCAAAAGCATAAATCCTTAAAATTCCAGCCTTAGAAGTATACTGAGAGTTGATCTAACTGACCCTTTCATTTTACAGAGAGTGAAACTGAGGCAGAATTGTTGATGTGAGTTACCAAAGGCAGAGAGCTGACTAGCAGATGCCCTGATTTGGATGCCTTCTGACTCCACTAAAGTAAGTTAAGTGTTAGTCGCTCAGTTGTGTCTGACTTTTTGCAGTCCTGTGTATTGTAGCCCAACAGGCTCCTCTGTTCATGGAATTCTCCAGGCAAGAACATTGGAGTGGGTTGCATTCTCTTCTCCAGGGGATGTTCCCACCCAGGGATTGAACCCAGGTCGCTTGCATTGCAGGCAGATTCTTTACCATCTGAGCCACCTAAATCTCCCTGCATTTTCTTACCATCATAAATTTCTTCTGATTTTAAACACATCTCCTACTATTGAACAGAGATTACACTTAATATACCAGCTGGTACTCACTTGTCTCTTTATTTCATGTATTATTTGACTTCAAATGCATTTTATAGTTTAAAGAGGCTTTGTATATATACCTTTAAACATATATGGATGCATAAATATATTGATTTGTTCATTTGTTGATGTCTAATGATCAGTGTTTGTATAGTAGCCATGGAAAGTATTCCAGGCACTTCAGAGGGGATTTAATGCAAGTTACAGAAGTGGTAGAAGGATTGGGGGGGAGGCGCACAAAACACAAAAATAGTTCAATTTAAGTAAGTCCCTAGAGGAGCAAAGGAGAAATTATGTCTCCAGGGTCATAGCTCACTGCCACTCTCAGAATCTGGCTGCTGAGTGAGAACCAGGGGAGGTCTGCTGCCCACTGACACTGCTGTCTCTGCTGCTGCTGCTGCTGCCCAGAGCTGAAAAATGAAATAGGTCCTCCCCTTCTTCCACCTTGCAGTCTCCCTTCAGTTCCTCCCACCAGCAGAACTAACAAACCAGCTGGCTAAAAAGTCTGGGAAATGTAGTTTACAGGCTTCCCACCCCAAAAGTAGAGATGAGTGAAGAAGGATTGATTAGGACCTGAGCAACCACAGACGGCATCTGGCACAGCCCACTGAAAATCCTTTGTCTTGGGCAAGAGCAAGCTGCATGTGTATTTTAGTGTCCCCATTGTTGCTCGCATCATCTTTTATCCTTATTTTCTTTCCTTTCTCCCTTCTTCACAATCACATGCTAAGCAAGACACTTGGCATTGGGAATACAGAGTGAACAGACAGGTTTCTACTCCCATCAGGGTTAGATTCTGGTGGAGAGTAACACAAACACATTCTGAGCTCTGTCCTAATTCTTTCCTTTCCTGGTTTTTGTTCATGCTTTCCCATTCCTAACTTAACCAGGATTGCAGTCCCCTTATTTAAATGACATGTCAGTGCTGCTTAATATTTATGCTTTAGAATGCTGTTTTCACTTCTACTTTGAATGTAAATCACTTGTCTAATAGGATGCTATTCCAAGATTAAGAGAGGATATGGGTTAATGAGTGTGTGTGACTTCCAAAAGCCTGTTTAAATTTCATAGTCCTATCTTTTACAGCTGAGCCTCAGATCCCTGTAAGACTTTCTGTATTTTCACTATAATCAGTTTGAGAGGTATTAATAAGTAGAAAGCTTTGTCAAAACAAAACAAAAAAAAAGAGCTATAGTTTATAGAATTTTCTCAAGGATTTTCCCTGAAAAATGCATAAAAACCAGTTTGTTCACAAATTCAAGTGAATGAATTAACAGTTAACCATGCATTGGTGCTGTGTACTGAGAATACAGAAGAAAATAAGAAAGAGTCGCTGTTCTCAAGGAACTTGCAGCCTAGTGGGGGAGGCAGACAAGAGAATTAACAGTGACAGCCCAGGGTCAAAATGCTTAATTGTGGGGCAGGAACACAGAGAAGGGGTATCCATGTCAGCCTGAGGGTTCAGGGCAATTTCCAAGACAAGTGGGGTTTTAGATGAATTGGAAGACTGCAGACAAGTCAAATGAAGAAGGAAGAAAGAAGAGGAGACCTTCTGACATCCCCTCCCCCGACACAAAGCACTGGAGGGTCATGAGACAAGAGTGAAGGAGGGTACAGGAATGACTTCTATGAAGGATAAAATGAGATGACATGATGGTTGTTAGCAGGAGTTGGGTTATGGAAGGATTTAAGTACTGTGCAAAAGGCTTTAACCTGAAGAAAATGAGCCAGCCACCAGCTTTAGGAGAAAGAATAAGATCACCATTGAGGGTTTATCAGAAGGACTCAAGACTGAGATAGCAGGACCATTGGAAGACATTGTGGTACCCAGGTAATAGACGGCAATGCTCCTCTATGCGGTTGGAGGGGAGATGAAGAGAAAGGGCAGGGACAAGAAATATACAGGCTAGCAAGGCAATACAATATAGTATATAGAGAAGGGCTGTGAGGGCAGAAGAAAGATCTAGAATGATTCCCTGGGTGCTGACTTTTATGACCGACAAGCCAGTGGTCCACTGACCAAGGCAGGGAAGTACAGGAGCAGGACAAGCTCAGGAGCAGGGATTGGGGTTGTAGCAGAGGGTTGGGTGAGAAGACATTTAACATACAAAATTTAAAATACCTACGAAACATCCTAGTGCTTGGTGGAAAATATGGATATGGGGCTCAGTAGACAGACCTGGGTTATCTACATGGCTTGAGACGCTGTCTGCTTGACAGTGAAGCCAGTGATGGGCAAGACATCATACAGGGAGAAGAGGGAGTCCAAGAATAAATCGCTTGAGAACTTCCATATTTAAAGGACATCCAGAGTAAAAGAAATGCACAAGGAAACTAGGAGAAAATGATTAGAACTGCAGGAGGAAAAGTCTGTGTATTCTGCTTCATCTCATGAACCTGCACCTTCAGGTCGCTTTTGTTGGAAATTATGAGATCATCCTTCCACTTCCAATTCTTCCTTGAGTTCCACTAACTGTACCTTCAATATTTACTACAAATCTTTGTGCCACTGGTAGCAGCTGGTTCCTAGTTCAAGTCACCTGCTCTCTACTGTCTATGCAATCGCTTCCCACTCCTCCCTAACTCCCTCTTGCTGAGCTGTAATCTAGAGAACCTGCTGTTTTGTTCATACAGCATAACATCACTTCTTGAATGAATAAATGATCAAGTGAATGGATGCAGCCCTGCCTAATGGTACAAAGAAACCAAGAAAACTATTCTTTGCATCAGGCGTTCTGGAAGACTCTGGTAATAGCTGTTCTCCTGAATGAGTGGAGGGCCCTGAGGTTAAGTCTTGAATTCCCTGTGATGTTAGGAACCCTGATTATTCTTTGTGGTCAAAGATCACTCTCCTGTCGTTAGGCAGAAGAGCTGAAATTAAATTATTTCTTAAGATTTAAGAATAAAAATTTAAGCATTTACATTCCACTTCCCATTGGGGCTTCCCTGGTGGCTCAGATGGTAAAACGTCTGCCTGCAATGCGGGAGACCCGGGTTCGATTCCTGGGTCAGGAAGATCCCCTGGAGAAGGAAATGGCAATCCACTCCAGCACTCTTGCCTGGAAAATCCCATGGACAGAGGAGCCTGATAGGCTACAGTCCATGGGGTTGCAAAGAGTTGGACACGACTGAGCGACTTCACTTTCCCATTGGGGATGGGGAATTTTTGCTAGCTCAACAAAAATGTCCATCATTCCCATTGCTCTTTTATGCTTTTAAGGAAATCACAGTATTAACAGTCCAAACTTTGAATCTTCTTTATGATTCTCCTTCAACTCCCTCCAATGCAGATATGCCATAAGTTTCAATGATCTTATTGAGACCCAGGACCAAATCCCCTGGGCCCCTAATATTCTATTTCCCTGTCACATCTTATGAACTTTCAGGAAGTCAGGTAAGGAATTCTGTGTCTTCCACATTCGACTAAACTGAGGAGCAATAGCTTTCACAATGGAAAATTTGTCTCACTTGGTAAATGCCTGCCAGATCATTACTGCACCTTTTTGCAACCTTTACGAGGTGTGGAGTGAGTGTTTTTAAGAGGAGAAAAAAAATCTAACAGGATTTCTCACGAGCCAGTTGCCAGAGTTGGCAGAGAAAGAGTAAAACTGAGTTGATGGGGTGGAGAGGTGGCACTTTGGTGTAAAATTTGGGTCTCATTAGAGCTTGGCAGCACGGACCTAGTGGAAGTCGGGGAGGATCCCTTGGATTGCAGATCCGGGGAATGTCTCTGGAAGAAGACACGTAGACAAATTCGAGCCTTGGGGCTGCAGCAGCATGCCCAGTCAAGAACTGCAACCTGATGGTTTATTGCTTTGCTGCTGTTTCCCATTATGGATGTCCCCTGAATGCTCTAGTACTGGGTACCATTTTTCAGACAGAAATTTAGTAACTCAATTGGCATCCACCTGGGCCCTGTGGCAAGTGGGAATAAAGCTTGTTTTCCCTTAAAGTGACAACATGGTGATAAATAGATCTCCTCTCTCTCCCTCCGTTGTCATATTCACCCTCTGGCCCTGCCGGATATGAAAACCCCTTCCAGTAGCACCTTGCTAGAAGGAGGCAAGTATTAAATCTGTTCTCCTAAACTGAGCTTGAAGCAGGGTGTAGGCCCTGAGCTGGATTTGGAGCCTGGTGACTGTTGATGCTACCAGGTTTTCTTCAAGGTCCTTCCACCCAAGCAGAAAATGCCAAGATTTTCAGGAGAGAATTTAACCCTCCCTCCCAGCTGCCCTGCAAAGTAGGCAATTAGTCTTGGGGACTGTCAAAGTCAGAACAGCTGCAGGGGAAACCTGATGCAGCGAGCAGTCCAGAGAGGGGCACAGCAGGCACGGAGGACATCCTCCAGCTGAATTTAGCAAAGAAAGGGGGTCACAGGAGGACATCTAATTCTCTAAATGGGATATAGACAGCAACTAGTCTCCCCAAGACCTTGAATTTGCTCCAGACTGACTTTCAAGGGCCACAGAGATTCAGGGATCAGAAGGAGAACCCCAGAGACCTGGAAAGGTACCTTGAAAGTCGCCCTGTTAGGGACTTCCCAGGTGGTCCAGTGGCTAAGACTTCAAGGCCCCAGTGCAGGGGGCCTAGGTTTGATCCTTGGTCAAGGAACTAGATCCCACATGCCCCAATTAGGGTTCACATTCTGAAACTAAATATTCCACATGCTGCAACTAAGACATGGTGCAGCCAAATAAATTTAAAAAAAAGATAAGTAGCTCCATTAAGAACCTGCAGAAGGAAAGGGGTGCTTACTGCCCATCCTTAATATCCCTGTGACCCAGGATTCCGAGACCTTAGTCATCTGGGCTTCAAAGCTGGGCCATTTTAGTGGTACCAACAAACCACTCAACAAACCAAGAAGGTACCTGTCTGGTGCATCTCCACTCAGAGTTAGGAAACCTTGATTTCTATCTCCCACCAAGTCCCTCCAGCTCTTAGGTCTCAAGGTTCGGTCAGGGAGAGGGTGTTCTCTGCTCGTGAACAAATTACAGGCCCTTCTCAGGTGTGCTCTGTGATCTAACTCTGTTCCTGCAGCAGAAGCATTTGAGAAGCTCTTAAAGAAATAAACTTTCAAATTCCAGCTCTAGAACCACTAGAGGTAGCACCCAGGAATTGTAAATCACTTCAAAAAGAGACTTAGATAATGCTGATGCAGCAATCCACAGGCTGGCTTTGAAAAACACAATCCTGTAAAACGAAAAATTCCAGACCTGAAATCAAATTCCTCCTCTGCCACCAACCAATAAGCTACTTAAAAATCTCCAGGCCTTGATTTCCTCATCTCTATGTTACAGCTAATCTATTGATATTTTTTAAGCAGTAGCTTTTATTTGTATTTTCTTGCAGTTTTCTGAGGTCTTCCCTGGTGGCTCAGAGAGTAAAGAATCTGCCTACAATGTGGGAGACCCAGATTCGATCCCTGGGTTAGGAAGATCCCATGGAGAAGGGAATGGCAATGCATTCCAGTATTCTTGCCTGGAGAATTCCATGGACAGAGGAGCCTGGTGGGCTACAGTCCATGGGGTTGCAAAAGAGTCTTAGCATTCATGCATGCTATCTTTCTTCTAAGACAGCAGTTCGCAAGAGATTCAGTGTCCCAGAGGAGAGGGTGGAGCCAATGGGAGCCACTCCCCTTTTAATGGGGAGCCAGGGCTGGGGATAGGGATCTTCAGAAAATCCAGAAACTCCTCACTTTCCAAGGAACTGCCATCTGGAGAATTGTAGGATTATCAGTGTTGTCTGCCACACTTTCCTACCTCCCTCTTTGCTCACTGTACAGAGAAAGACAGACAAGTCAAATAAAGGAAACGGCCTCAAGGCTTACTGAGATGCATTTTTCTACAGTGAAGAACCTCTAGCAACAAATAAAAGGACACAGAAGCGTTAGTATCTGCAAAGCCCACTTGAATTGCCTTAATAACTCTCCCATCCATTGCATTAAGAGATACATTTCTAGCACACTTATTCTTATGTTTAATAATTAACCATTAAACTATGTAATGGAGAAGGAACTGGAAACCCACTCCAGTATTCTTGCCTGGAGAATTCCATGGGCAGAGGAGCCTGACGGGCTACAGTTCATGGGACAGCAAAGAATCAGACATGACTGAGAGATGAACACTAAACTATGTAATATGTATATGTATGTGTGTGTGTGTGTATAGTCTTGATCAATTGTGTACTAATAATAATTCCATTGAGAACTTAACCGATAATAAATTTTCTTATAGAGTCCTGTGGTAACCCCTCCAAAATAAGCAATTAAAATTTTTCAATGTATATACATATTTTTGTTGAAGAGTAGAATGATAAGGTGATTAATAAAAAAAACTTTCAAGCATAAAAATATATCACATTAGGATAAAGTTATGCAAGAGAAGTGAAATGGAAATACAATTTCCAAGGAAGAAAAGAAACACTGTAAAATTTCCAACTTAAAAAAAATAGCTTGTTCATGTGTTTTTAGAACCATGGATATTAAATCACTATGGTATTTTGATTCCACTGGGTAAATTTTAAAAAGTGCTGTAACAGCTTTATTCTAAAATGTCAATATTTACAATATGCCAGAAATTATATCCTTTTGCAACTCTTTCATTTAGATGAAAAACATCCGATACCAACCTAAAAAGGAGGTCATTGCTTCCCAGAAGTTTTTGAGAGGACACACAAAAAAGGAATAGGAAGACCACAGGGCTATATCACAGGGCTGTACTACATGCCAAGGCGGGAGAGGACACACTGGTAGCTGAGAAGCAGAGGAAGCCATGGCCCTTTGGAGCCCAGGGATCAGGATAAGAGAGGCGGGGAGAGCAACGAGCCAGTGCAGTGTCCTCCCGTGAAAGGCAGCCTGAGGTTGCTCTCCGGGCCCCCCATGGCCCATGTATGGCATTCAGGAAATTTCCATGAGCCTCAGCACAGACAGGTGATCGCCTCCTACAGACTTCACGACGGTACGGATGATCAGACCTCAGCCATGTGAGACTCATATGACCCTGGAAGACCAGATAGGCCCCATTGACCCTCTCTGTTCAGCCAGCCCAGCAGTAGAGCAACAAGTGTCCGGAAGCCCCATCCCCTGACTGTGGAACCCAGTGAGTCCTGCCAATACCCAGGACCATCTTTGGGGAATGGGGGACGTGAGAAATGCAGCAAGAGCACACGTTCACTGAGGGAGAATGAGCCATCCAAAAGAGACTAATTAAAACAGCCCTGACAGCGAATTCAACTTAGAAAAGCCCGACTACTGAAACAGGAAAGAGGCTATAAACCAGAAGGGACTGAGGCATTATTAATTGGTAAGACTCCATTTCGTGCTACCCAGCAGGCTGGGGATGCATTAGGAAGCTCAAGTCAGCTGGAGAAAAGGGTTTACATTGCCTTCGTGAACTGAGTGTCTCCTGAGCAGATACACCATCCTCCTACACCTGCAAGTGAAGTCAACAATACTTCCCTTGCAAGGGTTCCTGTAAGAATTAGAAGGAATGTCCATAAAGCCAGCCAGCACATACATGTGGGCTTCGTGAAAGGCAAGTGTGATTGTTAATGTAAAATCCGTCAGCCTCCACTGCTGCCTGTGAGGTGAGGAGAAGGCGACTGGACTGGAGTCCTGGGGCAGCGCCAAGCTGTGCCCACCTTCGTGTGGCAGCATCACTCTGGGCACTGAAGCTCTCTTCTAACAGAGGTAGGAGGACACCTCCCCTGTCAGGTTTTGCACTTTACCTTTGGGTACCAGGAGTGCTGCTCTGAGCTGTAATATTAATACTGTACAGAGCCAGACAGGAGCCAGTTCTGAGGAAAAGCCCTCAAACTCTTCTCAGAATCAGTTCTCTGATAACTCAGGCATTGTTATTAATAGGCCTGACCCTTCCCCAATGGCTCAGTGGGTAAAGGATCCACCTGTGATGCAGGAGACGCAGGAGGTGCAGGTTCGATCCCTGGGTCAGGACAATCCCCTGGAGAAGGAAATGGCAACCCACTGCAGTATTCTTGCCTGAGGCTCCCATGGACAGAGGAGCCTGGCAAGCTACAGTCCATGGGGTAGCAAAGAGTCATACACAACTGAAAGACTGAGCACACAGACCCTCCCTTAGAACAGGTTTGTTCCCAGGGAGCACTCTGCTTTTGCAAGCAGGTCCTCAGTGAGCCCAGCCCAGGAGTCCTCCATAAAGCTGGATCCCAGAGGGTACAGAACACCCAGCCCCAGAAGCAGATCAACCATCAAACTCCTGAAATACAAGCTTCCACCCTGCTTCCCAGACCTTGGGCCTAATTTCCTGTTTTTCCTCTCACTCAGGGCCACCCACTGTGTGAACAGCTCTGGTCCCACAAAACCTGGCTCTGTCCCACCCAGACCTTATTCTTACCCTCTTCTGGTGACTGGACTTCCCATGCTGCTATTGTGAGAAAGCCCTAACTGTGCCAGTGATAAAAGCACCTCCACAGATGAAAAAAACACGTTCAAGTTAGGTTTTCTCACCAAGTTCTCTCAGATAATGAATTCATTGATCAGATGTTAATTAAGCACCCACCAAGTGCAGGCCCAGGCCAGGTGCTCCCAGCCCATGCCAGGAAGACCCCTACAGCCAAGTGGGGGCATGTGGCTTTGACACTGAAGAATGAAATCTACCTGCTTACTGCCTAAGCAGTCTCTGCAAACTCCTTCCCATGGAGCTGATGATCAGTATAGAGACACCAGCACATGCCACCCTGTGTCAACTCCCCAGGGTCCATCAACTAAAGGGTTAACACAGCAGGGGATGAGAACAATACTGGTTGTTAATATTTTCATATTATCCCTCCTTCCAACCACTATTTTGCAAGCCCTTCAGTTCTGCTGGTCTTCTTTAGGTACCAATAAACAAACCGAGGAAGAGTGATCACTATTCTGATCATCTATGCAGAAAGCCCAGATGAGTCTGGATGGCCTTTGGAATGTTCTCCATCATGCATATAGCCATATATAGGGAGATCTCGCTTGAATAAAAGTCTTAACTCTAAAACGTAGGTCTAAACCAAAGGACAAGTAGGAATTCTAATCCCCTTTATAGGATTGATGAAAGATAGGATTCATTTGAACAATAGCTTTCCCCTAATGCATTTAAAATATGTTCCACCAGAAATTAACACAATATTGTAAATCAACTATATCTCAATAAAAATCATGTTCCATTTATAATAATTAATTTATACACAATTGCCCAGAACATGTCCATTGGGGAAATTGAATTCAAGCATTCCTTCTTTCATTCAACAAAATATTATGAAGTATCCACTATGTGCCAGGCACTGCTGATACCAGGGAAACAGTAGTGAACGAAACAGACAGTAGTTATGTTCATGGAGCTGACACTCTGGTAGGAGTAGACAAACAGCACACACACATGCAATGTATCAGGATTGGATAAGTGCTATACGTAAAATGAAGCAGAGTACAGGGGCTATAAGAGTACCTGGGTCAGGAATGGTGTGCTATCTTTATGGGGAAGTCCACTCTGCTTGGTAATGTTTGAGCTGAGAAGATGTAGGAAGAGGAAAGAAAGGAAACACACCTTGAAATCAGAGCATGCTTGATGTGTTTGAGGAACAGCAAAGGAGTGTGGTTGGGTCCTGGTGCAGCTGGGGTCGAGCCCAAAATGGAAAGTGTGGAAGAGTATGAGGTTGGAGAATGAGCCAGGACTTACATCTGAACCGCCCAAAGCAGACATTTGTTCTGAAACAGTTCTCAATATGCCCAGCATATAGTCATGACCCAGAAGCTCCTTGACTCCTCAAGAAAATTCAATCATAAAATGCTAAGCCAAATTTAGGAACTCTAAACACATTTTAGATTAAAAAACAATTTCCTTCCAATATCCTGTAACTTTAGGATATAAGCTGGCAAGCTGTATAGGGTCTACAAGGATTCCTTCTCACTCAATAAATGTGCTGTTGGCTACCCAGGCCTAGAGAGGAAAGAATGGTATTTTCACATATTTAAATCCACCCTGTTTTTGATTAGGTCTTTGTGTTGTACCACCAGCTCCGGGAAGGCTTTCTGATACACCAGCTGCTGAAAGCTTGGTATGCAATTTTCATTGGAAAGATTATGCTGACACTGACCTCCAAATTCCCAATGATAAACATGAATGAGCTAAGATATACACTCCAGTGTCACTCTTGACCCAAAGAGCTGTGCTCTTCATATCCTCACCTCTTCCTCTGATGATTTTGCTTTTATCCTACACTTTAAAAAATCAAAATATCGACAACTTTCATGAGTTATTTTTACCCCTTTGTATCTCTGAGGAGTCCCTAGTGCATGGGAAGGGGCAGGGTCCCCATGGACTCTTGGAGTGTTTGCCATAACAATGTCAAAGAAGAAGGATCATTTCTTTATACAGAGAAATTGCAGTTACCTATTACTTTGCCAACAAAGGTCCGTCTAGTCAAGGCTATGGTTTTTCCAGTGGTCATGTATGGATGTGAGAGTTGGACTGTGAAGAAAGCTGAGCACCGAAGAATTGATGTTTTTGAACTGTGGTGTTGGAGAAGACTCTTGAGAGTCCCTTGGACTGCAAGGAGGTCCAACCAGTCCATCCTAAAGGAAATCAACCCTTAATATTCATTGGAAGGACTGATGCTTCAGTCCTTTGAAGGACTCCAATACTTTGGCCACCTCATGAGAAGTGGAAAAGACCCTGATGCTGGGAGGGATTGGGGGCAGGAGGAGAAGGGGACGACAGAGGATGAGATGGCTGGATGGCATCACTGACTCAATGGACATGAGTTTGAGTGAACTCTGGGAGTTGGTGATGGACAGGGAGGCCTGGTGTCCTGCGATTCATGAGGTCGCAAAGAGTCGGACACGACTGAGCGACTGAACTGAACTGAACTGAACTGAAGCATGCTTGACTGTAGGAAGTTGTCAGGTAGCATCTCAGTGAGAGAATGCTGTTTCTACAAACTGCTCAACTAGACAATCCATCTCTCAAAAGAATTTTGGCTTCTTAATCAAGCAGAAGAATAACATGGAAGAAATTTAGTAAAGGATGATCCAACTCCCAAAAACTACTAGAATTTGTTTTGTTTTGTTCTTAGATTTAAAATAGCTTCAATAAAAACAAAACATTTCTCAATATAGAAATATATTAATTCAATTCAGAAAAGCATGAGGGAGAAAGTGGAAAAAAAGTTACTTGGTGTCACAATCCATGTTAACATTTTGGTGAACCCCTCTTCAGACATTTTTTTGCATGAATACACACATATAATTTTATATAAATAGAATCAAAGCACACTTAAAATTTTGTGATTTGCATTTTTTTCACTCTCATGTATCATGGACAGCTTTCTAAGTTATTAAATATAGACAAATCATTATTTTAACTAGATGCATAAAATTCCATTATATTAATACAAATTGTGAGAGTCAAAAATCACTTAACCATACTCATACATACAAAGAAATAAAACTTCTTTGCGGGTCCTAAGTGGAACCTTTCACCAGCTAGTGGAGAAAAAATAATTTAGTCCAATTCTACAATCTTAGTATAATTCTACAATGTGAACAATCCTCAAAGGATAATATTTTTTCTAGGCAAAACACATGGTTGTTGTTGTTTAGTCACTCGGTCATGTCTAACTCTTTGTGATCTCATGGGCTGCAGCAAACCAGGCTTCCCTATCTTCACCATCTCCCAGAGCTTGCCCAAACTCATGCCCGTTGAGTTGGTGATGCCACCCAACTATCTTGTTCTCTGTCATCCCCTTCTTCTCCTGCTTTCAATCTTTCACAGCCTCAGTCTTTTCTAATGAGTCGGCTCTTCGCATCAGGTGGCCAAAGTATTGGAGCTTCAGCTTCAGCCTCTGTCCTGCCAATGAATATTAAGGGTTGATTTCCTTTAGGATTGACTGGTTTGCTCTCCTTGCAGTCCAAGGGAGTCTCAAGAGTCTTCTCCAACACCACAGTTCAAAAGCATCAATTCTCTGATGCTCAGCCTTCTTTATGGTCCAACTCTCACATCCATACATGACTACTGGAAAAACCATAGCTTTAACTAGATAGACCTTTGTCAGCAAAGTATTGTCTCTGCTTTTTAATATGCTATCTAGATTTGTCATAGCTTTTCTTCCAAAGAGCAATTTCATGGCTTTAGTCACCAACTGCAGTGATTTTGGAGCCCAATAAAATAAAGTCTCTCACTGTTTTCATTGTTTCCCCATCTATTTGCTATGAAGTGATGGGGCTGGATGCCGTGAGTTTTAAGCCAGCTTTTTCACTTTCTCACTTTCATCAGGAGGTTCTTTAGTTCCTCTTGGCTTTCTGCCATAAAGGTAGTATCATCTGCATATCTGAGGTTATTGATGTTTCTCCCAGCAATCTTGATTCCAGCTTGTGCTTCATCTAGCCTGGCATTTCGCATGATGTATTATTCTGCATGTAAGTTAAATAAGCAGGGTGACAATATACAGCCTTGACACACTCCTTTCCTAATTTTGAATCAGTCTGTTGTTCCATGTCCAGTTCTAACTGTTGCTTCTTGACCTGCATACAGATTTCTCAGGAGGCAGGTAAGGTGGTCTGGTATTCCCATCTCTTGAAGAATTTTCCAGTTTGTTGTGATCCACACAGTCTCAGGCTTTAGTGTCATGAATGAAGCAGAAGTAGATTTTTTTCTGGAATTCTCTTGCTTTTTCTATGATCCAACAGATGTTGGCAATTTGACCTCTGGTTCCTCTGCCTTTTCACTTAATCTCTCCTATTCATTGCCCTCCCACACCTTCTAATAAAAGTGTCCAGCTGTATGACTGGAAAGGACAGAGGTTATGTGACATTATGGTGACAAGAAGGATTCTCAGGTGCCCCTCCCTTGCTGATCTGCTGGATCCTAATTGGACTTCAGTGATGTGGCAGGTACTGCCTGCCCTCTGAATAGAGGCTCTGGAAGTACAACTGGCTATCTTGGTCTTTTTGTTCAGGTAATGAGCAAAATTCACCCATGAGAGCACCCACTGTATACCACCATGGTGGCCATCCCAGAAAGGTGTGGGGCTCCCATGCAACTCAACCAGTGTAGGGCTGCCCAAGTTAACACACTTAAAAGGAGGCTATATGTTGACATCTTCCATTGCACCCTTGCTGCTGCTGCTGCTAAGTCGCTTCAGTCGTGTCCAACTCTGTGCGACCCCATAGACGGCAGCCCACCAGGCTCCCCCGTCCCTGGGATTCTCCAGGCAAGAACACTGGAGTGAGTTGCCATTTCCTTCTCCAATGCATGAAAGTGAAAAGTGAAAGTGAAGTTGCTCAGTTGTGTCTGACTCTTCGAGACCCCATGGACTTCAGCCTACCAGGCTCCTCCATCCATGGGATTTTCTAGGCAAGAGTACTGGAGTGGGGTGCCATCGCCTTCTCCGATTGCACCCTTGGGTATATACTACTAAAGACAGATATTTGCAAGCCTAGAGTAGCTGTCTGATTATCCCAACTGGAGACATGCCAGCTATAGTCTCAGCCAACTGACCCTGATCTCAGAAGTCCCAACTCTGGCAGCCTCTTCCCCCTGCCCCAGTCCCTGCTCATTCCATAGGCTTTTAGCACCCCTATAGCTCTTGAGGTTGCAGTGACTAGTACTTCCTTGGCCCAGAATGCTCCTGATAGCAGTGCCTGTGATCAGTAAAATACCATCTGGCTGGGTTTATAATTCTCTTAGGGGATCCAGATGTCCTGTCACCTGCCTCCCCATCCTCTGTGGCATCCAGAGTCCCCCATCTTTGGTGTCTTCCTCTCTGCTCTGTGTTCCCAGAATTCAGAGCTCTCAGTGTACTCTAGCCCCCCACATCAAAACATCAAGCACCTTCCTCTTCATGTCTTCCAGCTCCATGAGGGTGGAGACCACATCTGCTCTGTTCACTCTGGAGTTCACACTGAGTTCCTAGACAGGGCATTGTAGATGCTCAAGGCACACTGAGGGATGAACAAACACAAGAATGGATGAATACATACATACGTAGATGAGGTTCTACGCCAATGCGGCCCTGAGAGGGGCATTTCCTGCCTAGCCCTTGACTTTGGTAACCCTGGGGGTGCTGGTGCTATCTTTTGGGTCTGTTAGAATTCAGATAGGATCCTTGGATAGAATCTTGTTTCTACTCTGACAGTGACTTCACTGTGTCTGGATGCCAGATTAGATTCTAATAGCAGGAGAGGGAGGTTGGGCATTCAAAAACACTGTTTCCTGACATCTGGACAGACAGACAGACAGAGAGAGAGCTAAGCGCTATCAGGAGATGAGCCATACCCCATCTCCACCCTGCTTTGTATTGCACTGTCTTACACTTATTAAGAGGTGAGAATTTCCCCATCATGATTTAACAAACAACTCTAATAAGTACATTTGATGGTCCAGGTCATATCCTTTCAAGAGCCTCATTATTTTAAATCAGTTTTATAGCAATAAGAGAATAAAATGTACCATAAATTATTTTTCACAAAATGTCAATTAGTGGTTCTGTTTAAGCACTGCTTCTAAATCCAAAGGAAGAAAGTTGTTTGTGCTAAATATGTTGCTATGATAGAATGTGTCAAAAATATAAGTTCATGTTAATTTTAATCCACTGAGATAAACCATAAAAGTCTTTTATTTTCATTAAAAAATACTGCTTTTTTTTATTGCCAACATCTGTAAAAAATGCTTGTGAATTTTTGCTGCCATTGTTTATTTATTTATTGTTTATTTTCTTATAAAATTTTTGTTGCTATTGTTTTTGCCAACATCTGAAAAAAAGTGCTTATGGAAAAAAATGCTTGTGGATTTCTGTTGCCATTGTTTATTTAAAACTAAGTTTCCCTTATTTAAAAAAAGTTACTGATTTTTTTCTGTGGGTTAAAAAATATAACTGTAGGTAGATATATTCCTAAGTATTTTATTCTTTCCGTTGCAATGGTGAATGGAATTGTTTCCTTAATTTCTCTTTCTGTTTTCTCATTATTAGTGTATAGGAATGCAAGGGATTTCTGTGTGTTGATTTTATATCCTGCAACTTTACTATAGTCATTGATTAGTTCTAGTAATTTTCTGATGGAGTCTTTAGGGTTTTCTATGTAGAGAATCATGTCATCTGCAAATAGTGAGAGTTTTACTTCTTCTTTTCCAATTTGGATTCCTTTTATTTCTTTTTCTGCTCTGATTGCTGTGGCTAAAACTTCCAAAACTATGTTGAATAGTAATGGTGAAAGTGGGCACCCTTGTCTTGTTCCTGACTTTAGAGGAAATGCTTTCAATTTTTCACCATTAAGGATAATGTTTGCTGTGGGTTTGTCATATATAGCTTTTATTATGTTGAGGTATGTTCCTTCTATTCCTGCTTTCTGGAGAGTTTTTATCATAAATAGATGTTGAATTTCGTCAAAGGCTTTCTCTGCATCTATTGAGATAATCATATGGTTTTTATTTTTCAATTTGTTAATGTGGTGAGAAAAGGGAACCCTCTTACACTGTTGGTGGGAATGCAAACTAGTACAGCCACTATGGAGAACAGTGTGGAGATTCCTTAAAAAACTGGAAATAGAACTGCCTTATGATCCAGCAATTGCACTGCTGAGCATACACACTGAGGAAACCAGAAGGGAAAGAGACACATGTACCCCAATGTTCATCGCAGCACTGTTTATAATAGCCAGGACATGGAAGCAACCTAGATGTCCATCAGCAGATGAATGGATAAGAAAGCTGTGGTACATATACACAATGGAGTATTACTCAGCCATTAAAAAGAATACATTTGAATCAGTTCTAATGAGGTGGATGAAACTGGAGCCTATTATACAGAGTGAAGTAAGCCAGAAAGAAAAACACCAATACAGTATACTAACGCATATATATGGCATTTAGAAAGATGGTAACAATAACCCTGTGTACGAGACAGCAAAAGAGACACTGATGTATAGAACAGTCTTATGGACTCTGTTGGAGAGGGAGAGGGTGGGAAGATTTGGGGGAATGGCATTGAAACATGTATAACATCATGTATGAAACAAGTTGCCAGTCCAGGTTTGATGCACGATACTGGATGCTTGGGGCTGGTGCACTGGGACGACCCAGAGGGATGGTATGGGGAGGGAGGAGGGATCAGGATGGGGAACACATGTATACCTGTGGTGGATTCATTTCGATATTTGGCAAAACTAATACAATTTTGTAAAGTTTAAAAATAAAATTTAAAAAATATATATATAACTGTAATTGGCTCTGGCCAGCCATAAATTCAGGGAGGAAACTAGGCTTTTTCTACACTATGAGTAAGTTACCTAGACAAGTGTTCTAATGATCTTGTTTTTATGACAACTGCCTCTGTTCAGGATGTATTTATTGAAAACTTCCTCCAACTACTTCAGAGGTATACTGTTAAAGCAAAAGTATGATTTATTTCTAGCTTTTTGCTAGAGTGAAATACTGCCACTTTTTCTTAGATGGAGGTGGGGAGATGGCCATCCTGCTCTACTACTGACTCTGACTCAGGACAAGATCGGCTCCACACCATCATGTCTCACAGCCCTCATTCATCCAAGCAGTTTTCCCCCAGTGTGCTCGCTGCTCTGCTCCCCATGGTGTCAGCTGGCACTATCTCATGGCCACCTTTAAAGCAGACTCCATCAGGAATTCTGTGCTGTGGTTAACCTCTCTCCCCCTTGGATTGCCCACCAGTCTTGCTGTAATAGAACATCATCCAGGAGATCTACTCTCAAGCATAGTGCTCACAGCCAACAGTAGCTAAAATTTTCTAAGAGGATGCATCTTCAGCGCTCTTACCACACACAAGTGCACACAAGATAATAATATTAATAGCAGTAATAATAAAGGAGGCAAAAGAAAAGTAGCCCCTTCCAGAAGGTGATGAATATGTCTGTGGCTTTGAAAGTGATTTATCCTCAAACTCATCAAGCTGTATATAATAAATATGTACGATTTTTTACAAGTCAATCATACCTCAATAAAGTGGTTTTTAAAAACTAAACATTTTTTTAATTAGGAAAAAAAAGCCTTGGGTCATATCTCCTTTTCAGCTAATGACCCAGTATGGCTGGCTGCCAAAATCACATTATATTTTTCTTCCACCAAGATCACCTCTCCTGATCACAGGCTGGGTAAGAATCAGCCTTCTGCTCACCCAGGAATAAAAGGTAATCATCAAGAGGCATCGTGCTATAAAATTCCATTTTCAGGCTTATAAACTCAAGTTATGGAAAACAGGAACATCCAAAATTAATGGGAATAAAGCAGTACTTTGAAAAGGCATTAGTAAAAGCGGAGCTGGTAACTAGTTTCAGTCTGGTTAAAATCAATATTTTCATCTTTAACAACAAAAGCAAAGAAAGAGTGGCATCAGGAAGCCAGGAATAGGTATTTCGGGAAAAGGATCCTGGTCTTGGAGTTAATGAGTTTCCCTATGCAAGTTCCATGTGTTCAGGCATGTTGACAGCATCACAGGCGTTATTTCAGGACAGCCAGGATGGAATCACAGAGCTACGCAGTGCGTGTTTTGTAGATTCAAGTTTCAGTGAGGATTTCTGCATTTACCCAAAACCCTTTGCAATGATTATCTAAGGATGTAAGCACAATTTTCTACTTCTACCTTGTTGGTGTTGCTGTTTTGGTATATCTCAAAATTTTTGTAACAGCAGTTTGTGACAATGTGATTTGATTGAGTGAAATTTTCCAGGGTGAGTGCATGTAATTCATGTTTTTAAATACATGTTATAAAATGCACGTTGCCTATTAGCTTTCTAGCAATCTCCTAACTCTATTTTCATCCCTTTAATTTTTATTAAATGATTTTCTTTTTCAGCATTATCTTCTTTATTCCTAACTTCAAGGAAATAATTATTTTAATGACCTTGAAAGTGAAATCACTCAGTCGCTCAGTCGTGTCTGATCTTTGCGACCCCATGGACTGTAGCCTATCAGGCTCCTCCGTCCATGGGATTTTCCAGGGAAGAGTGCTGGAGTGGATTGCCATTTCCTTCTCCATGGGATCTTCCCAACCCAGGAATCAAACCCAGGTCTCCCGCATTGCAGGCAGACGCTTTACCGTCTGAGCCACCAGGGAAGCCCTTAAATGACCTTACTTTCTACTAACCTTTGAAAATATTTTCCCTATCAGCCCCCATCTTTTTAGTTATATTTTCTGCAACAATTCTCTGTAGTGTTGTCCAGAGACATAACAGTTAGCACTTACTGGCTGCTTACTACGTGCCAGGCACTGCATTATCTCATTTAATTTACTGAAAGCACAGTTGTAAATTCTCCTGTTGCTTTTGCTTAGGAGAATTTGCTAAAGCCCCATTTATTAGTGTGAGAATTAGTAGCAGTTTGGGGCTTGGAGTAGACTAAAAACACATTCCACTCTGTATTCAAGCCAGGGGGCTGAACTGGCTGCTGGTCCAGCTGGCCATGGGAAATGTCTGGATGATTTCATTTAACGCCTTTAGAAATACTTCTCACTGAGCTAATTCAAGGAAAATGGCTTGTCATGGATGATATCTGACTATAATAAGCAGCTAAAGTGCTTTCCCAATAAATATTGTAAAATGAAACAGGTGTAAAGCCACAGTTGGAAAATCAGCAGCCGAAGAGTACTGCAAGGATTACGGGCCAACTTTCCAACAGAAGGCTGATGCCTGGGAGGTAGCAAGGACCCATGTTAGCAGGGCATTTCCCCCACCTCCAGTGCTCTCTAGAAATTCATCATTTATTCAAGCATTCATTTAATAAATATTGATACACTACATAGAGGCACTTTTCTGGGTCTTAGCAGGACATGAAGATTAACGCGCTTCAGCCTTAAGGAGTTGCAGGCTAGTGGGATTTAGAGGATCTGGTAGAAGCTCTGGGAAGTGCTGCCAATCCACCTATGTGCAGAACGCTCCCTGCTGTGTGTAGAGAAAACCAAGGTCCCTGAGTTGAAGGAGGTACCACAGGGCAATGAGTCTGGATTGGGTAGAGAGGAAAGACCTGCAAAAGAAGCTGAAAAAGAGCAAGGTGGTGGGTGCTGGGGGCAGGAAACAGCTCCCCTCTGCCCTGGAAGAATACCAGGGTTTAGAGACCTGCAAGGTGAGAGCTGAGCCCAGGCCTGTGGCCTGTGAGGCCCCCTTTCTGTGCAGAGGAGATGGAGCAGAAGGGGTGGCAGGCAGTGGAGGAGACCCAAGGGCATACCTTGCAGGTCAGTCAACTGGCTTCTGTTTGCCTATCAGCCCTGAGACAGGAGTGAGCAACACCCCCAGCATCCAATGCAGAGAGTGGAGGGGCCCAAAATCAGTGTATTCAGCAGAGCTCCAGGAAGGTGGGAGCTGTGGGGTGGAACTGAGGAGCCTTACATGACACAAGGAAAGGAGAGCCAAGTTTGTGAGGAAGTCAATGGCTCTTAAGGGAGAGAATGGGCCCTGAAATTTTCCTGACTCCAACACGTGCATCATGATGGTGGTGATGACGAGGTACTGAACGTGTACTATGTACTAAACCTTTTTCTAGATGCTTTACACATTATCTCATTTAATCTTGATAACAACTGCATGAAGTAAATATTATCCTTACCCCATTTGACAAATGATAAACCTGAGTACGAGAGGTGGCAGAACTCCCCCAAGTTCCCACATCTAACACCCACAGAGCTGGATTTCGAACCCAGGCTGTCTGCCCTGGACTCACTCTGTTAATTACTCAGCAATTTTGCCCCCTCAAAAAGGTAATGCTTCAGAGAAATGAAAATCCTTACACTCATGATGCCAGCCCAGCATCAGTCAACACAAGAATCAAAGATGCATCTCAAAGAGCATATGATCAGGATAGCTCAGCCGCATCATGCTGAGGTGCAGGACATGGCTTTTGGGTTTATTTGCTTCATTCTATCTGACTTGGAATTTGAGCAGAGGTTCATGCTAATGGGGTGAAGATATTAGCAGGTCCTAAAAGCCAGTAGGATAGCTAACCATCCCTGTGATGCTCTATGTGAATGCTAAAAAACATTTTGTTAGGATTAACACGTGGATCAAGACCAGACCACATTTAGACATGAGCTTCGAATGGCCAGCATCTCTTAAAATTCTAACATATCATTGCCAAGGGTGGAATTACACAACGCATGCTCATTCATTCAGTTGTGTCTGACTGTTTGAGACCCCATAGACTGTAGCCCTCCAGGTTCCTCTGTCCATGGAATTTTCCAGGCAAGAATACTGGAGTGGGTTGTCATTTCTTACTCCAGGGGATCTTCCCAATCCAGGGACTGAACCCACGTCTCTTGCATCTCCTGCATTGGGAGGCGGATTCTGTACCACTGTGCCTTTTTCCAGTAATGCTGTTATATCTTGAATTGGAGTTTAAAAAAACAAGGAAATTACTACTTCAGGATTTCAGGCTTTGGGTGAGGGACAAAGGGAGGAGACTAATGAAGGCATATTTTAAAAATAGTTATGTGCACATAAAAACCTGCACGTGAAAGTTCATAATAGCTCTATTCTCAAGCAAAAGCTTAGAGATGACTCAGATGCCCTACTATAGGTGAAGAGCATAAACTGGTACATCCATACTACTCAGTCACAAAAACGTGAACTATTGAAACATGCCCCCCCCAAGTTGTATGTGCTAATCATTGAAGTCCATTTCTGCGGGGCTGACCACCTATTCTTTCTTTCATATACTCTTAAAAACACTCAGAAAAAAGTGACAATCCCATAATAGTCTGAGAAGCGGAGTGCCTGGGCAGTTTGTGTCAGACATGCTGTCACCAGTGTTATACTGAGTTATGTGTGAGCGCTGCCGTCTATGGGGTCGCACAGAGTCGGACACGACTGAAGCGACTTAGCAGCAGCAGTATGCTGGAGCCAGCTTGTACCTTTCATCTTGTCCCAACTCCATGCTCAGTGACATCATAATGATGCCTAAAGTTTGCTATGGTGGAACCTTTACATCACACATGAATGCTAAGTCGCTTCAATCGTGTCTGACTCTTTGCGACACCACGGACTATAACCCGCCAGGCTCCTCTGTCCATGGGATTTTTCAGGCAAGAATACTAGAGCGGGTTGCCATTCCCTTCTCCAGGGGATCTTCCCAACCCAGGGATCAAACCCACGTCTCTTGCATCTCCTGCATTGGTGGGTGGGTTCTTTACCACCAGGGCCACCTGGGAAATCTCTGTACATGACGGAAATCAGCAAATCAGAGGTCACTTCCAATCCTGAGAGCTGGTTACTAAAGCTTTACCAGCACATCACTGTGGATGAGTCACATGAATAAGTTATTTTAGAAAGTTCTGAAAGTGGGCAGTGGGAATAATCCAAGACAGAGAAATCTAACTCAGTTCATACTTTGTAGCAACATCGCTGTACAATCCCTCACATATCACCACTTGACAATCAGTTCTGAACCAGTCACATTTCTCAAACCAGCAACAAGACTTGAGTGGAAAAACCTGAGAGATCTGAATAACGAAAATATTTCAACTTTAATAAATAAAGCTCTTGCACATTTCTCAGGGACCCATGAAAAATAAACATTTTTGAAATGTTCAAATGTTTCTGAAAGCCTGGGAAAATAAACTGTCGTCCAACACAATGAGACAAGTTGCTGAAAGGGAAAACACATGGGCATGGTTGGCTTTGACTACCTGCAGGTGCCATGTATCCATCTGGAGGAAGGTGATTCAGCACCTACAAAAATTATTGCCTGAGTGCCTTACAAACAATTTGTAATGATCAAAAACTTGTATCTTCAAAAAAGCTTTTGACAACATCCAACACCCTTCTGTGATAAGGAAAAAAATTCTCAGAAAGCTAGGAATAAAGGGGAACTTTCTTAATTTGATACAAAATGTCTAAGAACAAAAACAATCAAAAATGAATGAAAAAAACCCTATACAACTAGAAAGTGAAAGGTGCTTAGTCGTCTTCGACTCTTTGCAACCCCATGGCCTATACAGTCCGTGGAATTCTCTAGCCAGAATACTGGAGTGGGTAGCCTTTCACTTCTCCAAGGGATCTTCCCAACCCAGGGATCGAACCCAGGTTTCCCACATTGCAGGTGGATTCCTTATCAGCTGAGCCACAAGGGAAGCCCAAGAACACTGGAATGGGTAGCCTATCCCTTCTCCAGAGGTTCTTCCCGACCCAGGAATCTGGGGTTTCCTGCATTGCAGGTGGACTTTTTACCAACTGAGCTGTCAGGGAAGCCCCTATACGACTAACATCATACTTGATAAAGAAACACTGAATGCTTTCTCCCCAAGATTAGGAAAAGGGCTAAATTGTTTCTCTTTCTTACTCAACATAGAAAGTGAAAGTGTTAGTTGCTCAGTCCTGTCCAACTCTTTGCCACCCCGTGGACTGTAGCCCACCAGTCTCCTCTGCCCGTGGATTTTTCAGGCAAGAATACTGGAATGGGTTGCCATTCCCTTCTCCAGGGGATCTTCCCAACCCAGAGATCAAATCTGGGTCTCCTGCATTGCAGGCAGTTTCTTTACTGCCTGTGCCATCAGGGAAGCCCCTTATTCAAAACATAAGACTCTCACAATTCATTCAACATAGTATTGGAAGTTCCATGTTGTAACAGGGCAAGAAAAAGAAATAAAAGGCACTAAGATTGAAAACAAGGAAATTAAAATGTCCCTATTTTCAGATAACATTAGTGTCTTTGTAAAAAAGCCCAAGGAATATACAAAAATAAAGCAGAAAGCAAAGACCTTTCTAGAACTAATAAGTGAGTTCAATAGGGTTGTAGAATATAAGATCAATATTTTTAAAATTAATCACATTTCTATGTATCAATACTAATAATGATATATGGAGAATAAAATTAAAAATGCAATACCATTCACAACAAAGAAAATGAACAGTTGTATATAAACTAGCAAAACATGTACAGAATCTTCATGCTGGAATTTATAAAACATTGAAGAAAGAAATCAAAGACCTAAATAATTGAGGGATATATGGTATTTGTGAATTGAAAGACTCAATATAGATGTAATTTATCCCTAAATCAATACACAGCTTTAATGCAATCTCTATTGAAATCCCCAGCAAGAGTTTTTGTAGATTCAAACAGCATTATTCTAAAACTTGTACAAAAAGGCAAAGTAACTAGAATAGCTAAAAACAATTTTGAAAAATAAAGTGGTAGGAATCATTCTGCTTGATACTAAAGATATCAAATATTAAAGATATTAAAGAGATATATGACTTGGCTCCATAGCTTGGGGGTTAGAGTGCTGGTCTTATAAACCAGGGGTCACAAGTTCAAATCTTGCTGGGGCCTAGGCAGAGTGTCTTTGCCATAAGGAGGGTGATTCTCTGTACTTTGAGCTTCCCTGGTGGCTCAGACAGTAAAGAATCTGTCTGCAATGCAGGAGATCGGGGTTTGATCATTGGGTAGGGAAGATCCCCTGGAGAATGGAATGGCTATTCATTCCAGTATTTTTGCCTGGAGAATTGCATAGACCGAGGAGCCTGACAGGCTACAGTTCATGGGATCACAAAGAGACAGACACGACTGAGCGACTAACATTTTCACTTTCACAATAATCAAGATGGTGTGGTATTTTAGAGGGATAAATGTATAGATCAGTGGAATAGAATACAGAACCCATAAATAGGCCCACACAAATATGTCCAACTGATTTTTTTTTTATAAAGTGCAAGAGCAATTCAATGCAGGAAGGACAACCTTTACAACAGATAGTACTGGAGCAATGAGACATCGGAAGCCAGAAAACAAAATAGAACAAAAAAGGAAGAACCTGGGCTTAAGCCTCTTGCATGCTCAGTCCCTCAGTTGTGTCCGAGTCTTCACTACCCTATGGACTGTAGACAACCAGGCTCCTCTCTCCATGGAATTCTCCAGGCAAGAATACTGGAGTGGGTTGCCATTTCCCTATCCAGGGGATCTTCCCAACCCAGGGATTGAACCTAGGTATCCTGCATTGGCAGTCAGATTTTTTACCACTGAGCTACCAGGGATTCCCTTATAAAAAATTATCTCAAAATGAATCACAGACTAAATGTATAATTCAAAATTAAGTGTTATAGCTCTTCTAGAATTGGTCTAGTAGGTTTCTGGTCTTTATCAGAAGAACCCCTCAGGAAAAAAAAATAAATGTGAACTATAACTTTCAGAAAAAAACGAGAAAAATTGGGGGATGTAGGACTAAATAAAGAAGTCTACAAAAACATAATCTATAAAAGGAAAAACTGATAAATTAGACCTCATCAAAAACTTTCAATTTTGCTATGCAAAAGATCTTAAAAGGATGAAAAGATAGCCACAAACTAGGAAAAAATACATGCAAACCACATATTCAACAAAGGACTAGAATCTAGAATATATAAAAACTCAACACTAAAAAACAAACAATCTAATTAGAAAATGAGAAAAAAGCATTAATAACATGTCACCAAAGAGAATATACAGATGGCAAGTAAGCACATGAAAAGATGTTCAACAGTCTTATCCATTAGGGGAATGCAAATTAAAACTCCAATGATAAATCACCACACACCTTTCAAAGTGGCTAAAATGAAAAACAATAGCAGCACCAAATTCTGTCAAGACTGCATAAAACTGGATCATCCATAGCTTGCTGCTGAGAACAAAAAATAACACTCTGGAAAACAATCTGACAGCTCCACACAAAACAAAAATGTGACTACCATACAATCCAGCAATGACACTCTTGGACATTTCTCCCAGATAATTAAAATTTATGTTTACATCAACATCTGCGTGCAAATGGTCATAACAGCTTTATTCATAATGACCAAAAACTGGAAACAACTCAGATGTCTTTCACCAGATAATCACTGAACAAACGTGGTACATCCATACCATGGAACACTACTCAACAATGAAAAGGGCAAACTATGGACACAGATGGCTCAGATGACTCTCCAGGGAATTATGCTAGGTGGGGGAAAAAAAGAACAATCCCAAACCACGGATTTTGTGGTTTTATTTATATAACATTCTTGAAATAACAGAATTATGGACATGATGAACAGGTCAGCTGTTGCCAAGAGAGGAGGGCACCAGGAGGGATTCTTGTGGTGATAAAAATGTTCTTTTCCTTGAAAAGAAAACGAAATATCAATTGATACAATTTCATTGCATCAGTGAAATATCCTAGTTGAGATAATGTAAAATTGTTTTATAAAATGTTACCATTGGGAGAAATTGAGCAAACTGTACACAGGATCTCTGTACTATTTCTTAGCGAGTCATGTGAATCTACAATTATCTCAAAATGAAAATTCCATTTTGTTTTTTAAAAAAACCTACATCTTGGGAACTTGATTGTTTTCTTTTTACATTTTTATCTGTGACTTTTGCTTATAATTTTTTGTAAGTTTCTTTGAAAATATTAGCCTATTTGTATATTTAAGGAATTTCTTAAGTGTTTGGTCATTTGACACAGTAATTCTAAGCCCAGAAAAAACTCAAATGCAGATAGAGATGTTCATTGTAACAATATGTGCTAACACAAAATCCTGAAATCAACTTTGTGTCCAACATCTAAGGGGAGATTAAATAAAATATCACATCCAAATGAAAGAATAATCTGCAATCATTAAAGAAAATTTTTTTACCCCCCAAATTTCAATCACATGTATAGTACTCACAATGTGAAAGGCACTATTCCAAGATCCTTCAAATATTAACTCATTTAGTCCTCATAGCAAGCCTCTGAGGTAACTACAATTATTACTGAATGAGGAAACTCAAGCAAAGAGAAATTAAATAATTTGCCCAAAGTTATACAACTAATAAATAGCAGAGCTGGAGTCTGAATGCAGAGAGTCCTGGCTCCAAAGCCTGTACTATTCATCATTACACTATTTAGCCATTGTTGGGTGTTATTATTATGGAGTAGAAGTAAAACTTTAAGTCAGATGCTAAAATAATGAAAAAGGCAGAATTTTTCTAGACATACATGGTTGACGACAACCAGCACTGAGGAAAAATGGCAGAGCAGATATACTGCTATCAGTGCTCATGGAATCTAGAGTCATACAGTTTGAACTAGGTGTCAGTTCCCCAATTCTAACCTATATGGCCTTGCATAAATCATTTAATCTGTCTGGGCTTGAATTGAATAATCTATGAAATAAGATTTAAAAGTACTTATTTTTCAGACTCATTGAGAGGATTATTGAAGTTAATATGTGTAAAGTAATTCTCTTATAGTACATAAATGCTAGTTTCTTTTCTCTCTGTTAACATCTAAAACACAATGTTTTTTAAAAAGGCAGAACATATTCAGATGATCACATCAAAATATATGCCTCATGATAAATGTACCATCTCCTGATTATCACCAGCAAAGTAAAATGGATGCATGAATCTAAGTGGCTTAAAGGACCATCTCAACTGCATAGCCTAAAAAGTCCCTGGGAAATGTAGAACCCACAGTGTGTGTAGCTGAACCATCTCCTAGAGCTTGAATACGCAGCACAAACAGCAAGTGGGTGGTTCTCGGTAACACTGTTTACTTGATAAATACAGCAGACACTATAAAACATCCCTTGCAAAGTCCTAAGACTTAAAAACATCAAAAGCAAATGTATACCATCCAATCTTTTATGGAAATTTATGACTCTATAAAAATGGAAACAATAGACTATTGCATCAACATACAATCCCGATACAACAATGAGGCTCAAGAGACTCTGAGATACACCATCTGGAGCAAGAGAAAGAGAGAGTGATCAAATATAACTAAATTATCTGTAGCAGGTCCAAGCAAGTAGTGTGGTATTACTTACGGGGAGTAATGCTGGGGAGAGATGCTCAGAGACGCTTAAGTAAAGTGTTGTGACTTATGAGTTTCCTTGTCACAAGGATTTTTAAAAAGTCTTCCCTACACAAAGCATGAAGCTGAGGGGGAATGGATTATCTGTCATGATACAAAGTGTGTTTTACATTGATCATTTTAACAGTCAGGTAATTTCATATTTCATATCAATAGCGATGACAATTAGTAAAATCCCGTATCTAGAAGTCATACATGCTAAATTTGTGCAAGTTGCCATGGAAAGAATGTAGGTTTGGGAGTTAAATGGAGGTTGGTCTTCTGACCTCTCTCGTTAGCATTAAGGTGACTTTGAGCAAGTCATTTACATGCCTATAATTCTCAGTTTTTGTTCTGGTTTCTTTTCCATGGTAAGAAGTGGATTTATCCAGATTCAGAGAGAAGCGCTCTCCACAGAGTGTGGGCCACCACGGAGGGCGAGTGCCTAAGTCTCAGTTTTATTCAGCTATAAGGTGAAGAAAATTGCTTAACCTTGAAGAATTGTTATAAGATTATAGATTAGGTGTGGAAAAAGAAAATATCAAGTGGCCACTAAATCAACTGCTATTATTATTATTAAATTTAAAAGTGTGAAAACTCTTCAAACATTAACAATATTTCCTGGGGCAAAAATCATACAGGATGCAATAGATAAAACCTGAATAGTTCTAAAATGATTAAGTAACTGATTAATAAATACCTGAAAAAAAATCTTCAGACCCAGATGTCTTCTGTGGTGAATTCTCCCAAACATTTAAAAAAAGAAATCATGCATGTGTCGCGGTATTATTTTCAGTAGCCAAGATATGGAAACAAGCTCAGGGCCCATCAGTGGAGGAATGGATGAAAAGACACACACGCCCACACACACAAAGGACTATACCACTCAGCCATAAAGAAGAGTGGAATCCGGCCATCTGTAAGACATGGATGGGCACTGAGGACTTTATGCTAAGTGAAGTAAGTCAGAGAAAGAAAAATATCATATGATCTGATCTAGCATGTGGAATCTAAAAAACGAACCAGTAACAACAACATTATAACCAAGTTTACAGATTTAGAAAGCAGGCTGGCAGTTGCCAGAGAGCAAGGGGGATGCGGAAGTGGGCAAAATAGTTGAAGAAGGAAAAAGGTACAAACTTGTTTGAAAGTTCCTAAGAAAGTAAATATTAAAAGTTCTCGCAAGAACTTTTGTCATGTGTATAGTGATGGATGGTAGCTTATTATGGTGATCATTTTGCGGTGTATATAAATAGTGAATCATTATGTTATATATCTGAAACTAATATAATTTATATTATACTTGATATTACATAATATATTATTATATTATTGTTATATAATTAAATTATATTATCAATTATACCTCAACAAAAATTAATTAATTTTTCAGAAGAAATCATACAAATTCTATAAAACTCTTTCAGAAAATAGAAACACAAAAAACCTATCCAACCTCATTTTATGAGACCAGAAGTCATTATCCTGATCCCAAACCAGATTATAAGAATAAAAGAAAAGAAAAGAAGAACAATGTTACTTATGAACGTAGATGCAAAAACCCTTAACAAAATGTCAGTACATCGCACCTAACAATACATAAAAGGAATAATACACCACAACCAAGTGGGGTTTATCCAGGGAATGTTTAAAACATGAGCTCATGTTTAAAACTCAATCATGCAATCCACAATATTAGCATTATAAATAAAAAATATGATCATAAGAAATTGATGCAGAAAAAACATTTGAAAAAAATCAACATCCATTATGACAAAAACTCTGAGCAAACTAGATCTACAAGAGAACTTCCTCAACTTGATAAAAGGTATCTACAAAAAACCTATACCTAATATTATACTTAATAACGTAAGCTGAATCTTTTATCTCCAATACAGGGAACAAGGCAAGGATGTCCACTCTCACCAACCGTTTTCAATATCAGCAAGTCTTGTTAAGTGCGACTGGCAATAAACAGAAATAAAAGACATATAAAATAGAAATAAAGAAAACCACTATTCATACATAATGCAATTGTCTACATAAATGAAATCATACAAAACAGAATATAAGGTCACCTCACAAAAGTCAACCATACTTCTATATTCTACAGTGAATGTGGAAAACCACGTTCAATGGACTGACTCCAAAATATGCAAATAGCTCGTGCAGTTCTATGTCAAAACAAACAACCCAGTCAAAAAATAGGCAGAAGATAACAGACATTTCTCCAAAGACATGCAGATGGCCAAAAAAACACATGAAAAACACTTCACTAATTATCAGAGAAATGCAAATAAAAACTATAACAAGGTATTACCTCACACTGGTCAATATGGCTATCATCAAAAGGTCTACAAACAATAAATGCTGGGAGGGTACAGAGAAAAAGGAACCCTCCTACACAGTTGATGGAAATATAAATTGATACCACCACTATGGAGAACAGTATGGAGAAAAACAGAACTAGCATATGATCCAGCAATCCACTCATGGGCATATATTCAGAGAAAACCATAATTCAAAAAGATATATGCACCTCAATGTTCATTGTAACACTATTTACAATAAGCAAGACATGGTATGCAACTGAAATGTCCATCAACAGAGAAATGGATAAAGAAGATGTGATACACACACACGACCGTCACTCAGCCATAAAAAAGAACGAAATAAGTGAAGTCAGACAAAGACAAATATAATATGATATCACCTACATGTGTAATTTAAAATATGATACAAAGCAGAAGAGGAATAAAAGATTTCAAAAACAAACTTAGTTTCCAAAGGGAAAACATAGGGGGAAGGTATAAATTAGGAGCTTAGCATTAACATCCACACACTACTACATATAAAATAGATAACCAACAAGGACCCACTGCATAGCACAGGGACCTCTGCTCAATATCCTATATGGTATTATATGTAACAACCTATATGGGTAAAGTTTGAGTAAACTCTGGGAGTTGGTGATGGACAGGGAGGCCTAGCGTGCTTTGGTCCATGGGGTCGCAAAGACTCAGGCACGACTGAGCGACTAAACTGAACTGAACTGCTATGGGTAAAGAATCTGAAAAAGAATTAATATATGCATGCATGTAACTGAATCACTGTGCTGTACACCTGAAAGTAACACAACATTGTAAATCAACTATATTCCAATTGAATTTTTTAAAAAAGCAGCCAGTGCCAAAAATTTATGTTTTGTATGATTTCATTTATATGACATTCTCAGAAAGACAAAACTACAGTGATTGAGAACACATCAGTGGTTACCAGTGGCTGGGAGGAGGGGAGGATGTGACTGAAAAGGAGCCACATAATGGACATTTTGGGGTGGTGCAACCATATATACCCTGACTGTGGGACTACTTATACGAATTTTTACATGTATTAAAATCTATAACACTGTACATACAAAAGAGTCAATTTTACTGTATATAAATTTATGAAAATATTTTTGAAAAAACGTTACATTGCTAGCATCATTTTGGCCAAATTCTGTTGGGTTTGACAACTATATTACGGTGACAATGCTGTGAGTCCAGAATCAGATCGCAGATTTGGATATAACCTGATAATACGGGCATGAACTTGACAGAGTTGTATTACTGGCCTAGAGTAAGGAACTAGACCATAATCTTTACTTAATATTTGTTTACCTTATAGAATTTTATAGTAGAAGTCTTATTGATCATAAGTAAGACTGGCTGTCTAGAGACATTTACAAGGCTAGTCCTTAATGGCATGATGGGCCAAATCAAATTGGATTCATGATCAATATTCTTCATAACAAAGAGATTTAAGTCAGGTTGGTTAAAAGAGTCAGTCTTCTTCAATCTACTAAATTTTATTTGCTATATCTTATTCTCCTAGCACTGCCTGTTTATTAATAGACATCTATAATGCAAATGGTCAGAAACTCCCTGTTCAGATATCAACTACAGTCCACTGTCTCCGTTAATACTTTTACTACACTAAAATTTAATTGGACTGAGAGCTTATGCTTGCCAACTTTTTCTAAATATAGTGCTTTCAAGCTTTATGCAGAATATGATACTTGGGCACTTAATACTTTGCTTTGTCTTGCTTGGAAATCAATGACAGGTGTGGACAGAAAATCTATGAGCAGGCTAAAAACAAACCAATATTGAAGAAGTTCTAGAATACTATCATTTCTAAAGACATTCACTCATTCATTTATTCAAGAAATATTTACACAGTGCCAACTCTGTGATAAAAGTGAAAGTGTTAGTCACTCTGTCCAGAGGGTTCAGGATGGGGAACATGTGTACACCTGTGGCGGATTCATGTTGGTTGTGTCCGACTCTTTGCAATCCCATGGACTGTAGCCTCTGTTTGATGTATGGCAAAACCAATACAATATTATACAGTAATTAGCCTCTAATTAAAATAAATAAATTTAAATTTTAAAAAGTAGGCAGAAGATATAGACATTTCTCCAAAGAAGACATGCAGATGGCCAAAAAAGCACATGAAACACACTTCACTAATTATCAGAGAAATACTAATATTTGAAAATTAAGTAGAGAAAGAAGCTGAGAAAGAATGGGCAGTGATGTTGAACCAAAACCAGGAAGCCAAGACATGAATGTGTTGGCAGATGGAGAGAATGGTCAACAGTCAACAACTGGAGTTGTTGATGCTGTTCAAGGGTCAAATCAGATGAGGCCAGAGAATAGCCCTTTGGACTGGCAACATGTGAGACACTGATACCCTTAAGGAGAACAGTTTTAGTGGAAGGAAACCAGTTTTAGTGGAGTACTGGGGCAGAAACTTAACTAAAGTTAAAGTACAAATGAGAAATAAAGAAATGGAGGTGGTAAACATAGGCAACACATTGTGAGAGTTTGGCTACTCAGGGGAACAGATAAGTGGGTTCAAGAGACCATTTTTCAGCATGGGAGATCTTAGAGAATACTTATGTGCTTATGGAAATTGGTAGCCAAGAGGAAAAAAAACTGGTGATGTAGGAGAGAGCGAACACAAAGGCAAGAAAAGAGCTGTGAAAAGGAAGGTGATCTTTGATAAAAGAAAAGGCAGAGACGGGTACATGTGCCTAGTTAATCCTTGTAAGGTAATAATTAGGATGCAATACCTATAACCTGACTCTGCAGATTGAAGACTGTGTAAGACCCAACCCTGAGAGGCTAGACTCTTTTCATCTCATGTACCCTGCCCATCATGAGATCAGGAGGGCAACAGAACTGATGAACCTAGCATGCCTCCCTCCAAAGGGAACTGCATGAGGAGAGGAGCCACTTTCAAGAAAATCTGTAATCATTGCTGTCTCGTGTGTATTTAGTTTCATGCAACAGATGAGCAAACTGATTTCATGTTATTAACAATAAATAGTGCTCTCAGAGTTCTTTTCTTTCCACCTAAAGTTTTTTTTGGAAACTGAAAAAGAGACCATAGTTTAGCCTGTAACATATCCTACCAGTGAAATCTATCAGCAATGCAAGAAGGCTTATGAGAGTAAGAATGTCCTATTTCAAATATGTTGGTGGTATATGGTGGTCTGGCTGGGTTATGCAGTGTGCTGAGACCACTATGGCAGACAAACTCGAAACTAGGACAAACGTGTCCCTACACAGATAGGATACCTAGAAAAAATGGCTAGAGTTTCCTGGACACCTGCTCAAGTGCATGCTAAGTCACTTCAGTCATGTCTGACTCTTTGTGACCCTATGGGCTGTAGCCTGCCAGACTCCTCTGTCCATGGGATTCTCTGATAGGAATACTGGAGTGGGTTGCCATGTCCTCCTCCAGGGGGTCTTCCCAACTCTGGAATCGAACCCACATTTCTTAGTCTCCTGCATTGGCAGTTGGGTTCTTTACCACTAGCGCCACCAGGGAAGCCCTTCCTGGACACCAACTGCCTTTTAAATAAAGGATTATCCCTACAGAAAAAGCAAGAGAGTTCCAGAAAAACATCTACTTTTGCTTTATTGAGTACACCAAAGCCTTTGATTGTGTGGATCACAACAAACTGTGGAAAATTCTTAAAGAGATTGGAACACCAGACCACCTGACTGCCTCCTTGATAAATCTGTATGCAGGTCAAGAAGCAACAGTTAGAACTGGACATGGAACAACAGACTGGTTCCAAGTTAGGAAAGGAGTACAGCAAGGCTGTATATTGTCACCCTGCTTATTTAACTTGTATGCAGAGTACAGCATGAGAAATGCCAGGCTGGATGAAGCACTAACTGGAATCTAGATTGCTGGGAGAAATATCAATAACCTCAGATACACAGATGACACCACCCTTATGGCAGAGGCAAAGTAGAACTAAAAAGCCTCTTGATGAGAGTGAAAGAGGAGAGTGAAAAAGTTGGCTTAAAACTCAACATTCAGAAAGCTAAGATCATGGCATCTGGTCCCATCACTTCATAGCAAATAGATGGGGAAACAATGGGAACAGTCACAGACTATTTTCGGGGGCTTCAAAATCACTGCAGATGGTGACTGCAGCCATGAAATTAAAAGATGCTTGCTCCTTGGAAGAAAAGCTATGACCAACCTAGATAGCATATTGAAAAGCAGAGACATTACTTGGCCAACAAAGGTCCATCTAGTCAAAGCTATGGTTTTTCCAGTAGTCATGTATGGATGTGAGAGTTGGACTAAAAAGAAAGCTGAGCGCCAAAGAATTGATGTTTTTGAACTGTGGTGTCGGAGAGGACTCTTGAGAGTCCCTTGGACTGCAAGGAGATCAAACCAGTCCATCCTAAAGGAAATCAGTCCTGAATATTCATTGGAAGGACCAATACTCATTGGAAGGACTGATGCTGAAGCTGAAACTCCAATACTTTGGCCACCTGATGTGAAGAACTGACTCATTGGAAAAGACCCTGATGCTGGGAAAGATTGAGGGCAGGAGGAGAAGGGGACGACAGAGGATGAGATGGTTGGATGGCATCACCAACGTGATGGACAGGAGTTTGAGTAAGCTCCGGGAGTTGGTGATGGACAGGGAAGCCTGGCATGCTGCAGTCCATGGGGTCACAAAGAGTTGCACACTACTGAGCGACTGAACTGAAGTGAACTATCCCTTTAAATACTGCATTAAATCCATGCGTTACCTAAGAGTGGACATTAACTCTGATAGAATTACAAAGCTGATTTTCATTGGCTACACTCAATTACAGGGCAGGGCTAGACCCACAGAATGGAAGCCACAATCACCTCAGCTGAGCAGGGGTTCATAAACTGAGAGTACAGAATGCCAAGATCCAGGGGGAAGGAACTGATAACTTCCACCAAATCCTATGAGATCTGGATAGTAAATATTAGCAACATGTTTAAGCTTGCTGGCCAATGCTGCTGTCTCAAGAGGTTTCTTTTTATCCCTCACCATTGAGTCACAGTTAAGCTCTAAGAATGTTTAAGCTGGATTTAGAAAAGGCAGAGGAACCAGAGATCAAATTGCCAACATCTGCAGGATCATCAAAAAAGCAAGAGAGTTCCAGAAAAACATCTACTCTGCTTTATTGACTACACCAAACCTTTGACTGTGTGGATAACAAAAAACTGGAAAATTCTGAAAGAGATGGGAATACCAGACCACCTTATCTGCCTCCTGAGAAATCTGTATGCAGGTCAGGAGGAAATAGTTAGAACTGGACATGGAACAACAGACTGGTTCCAAGTCAGGAAAGGAGTACCGCAAGGCTGTATATTGTCACCCTGCTTATTTAACATATATGCAGAGTGCATCATGTGAAATGCTGGACTGGATGAAGCACAAGCTGGAATCAAGATTGGTGGGAGAAATCTCAATAACCTCAGATATGCACTGGGACGACCCAGAGGGATGATATGGGGAGGGAGGAGGGAGGAGGGTTCAGGATGGGGAACACATGTATACCTGTGGCGGATTCATTTTGATATTTGGCAAAACTAATACAATGATGTAAAGTTTAAAAATAAAATAAAATTAAAAATTAAAAAAAAAAACTCAGATATGCAGATGACACCACCCTTAGAAGGCAAAATAGAACTAAAGAGCCTCTTGATGAAGATGGAAGAGGAGAGTGAAAAAGTTGGCTTAAAACTCAACATTCAGAAAGCTAAGATCATGGCATCCGGTCCCATCACTTCATAGCAAATAGATGGGGAAACAATGGGAACAGTGACAGACTTTATTTTGAGGGGCTTCAAAATCACTGCAGATGGTGACTGCAGCCATGAAATTAAAAGATGCTTGCTCCTTGGAAGAAAAGCTATGACCAACCTAGACAGCATATTAAAAAGCAGAGACATTACTTGGCCAACAAAGGTCCATCTAGTCAAAGCTATGGTTTTTCCAGTAGTCATGTATGAATGTGAGAGTTGGATTATAAAGAAAGCTGAGCGCCGAAGAATTGATGCTTTTGAACTGTAGTGTTGGAGAGGACTCTTGAGAGTCCCTTGGACTGCAAGGAGATCAAACAAATCAATACTAAAGGAAATCAGTTCTAAATATTCATTGGAAGGCCTGAGGCTAAAGCTGAAGCTCCAATAGTTTGGCCACCTGATGCAAAAAACTGACTCATTGGAAAAGACCCTGATGCTTGGAAAGATTGAAGGTGGGATGGGAAGGCAATGACAGAGGATGAGATGTTTGGATGGCATTACCAACTCGATGGACATGAATTTGAGCAAGCTCTGGAAGTTGGTGATGGACAGGGAGGCCTGGTATGCTGAAGTCCATGGGGTCCCAAAGAGTCAGACACAACTGAGAGACTGAACTGAACTGAAGAATATGTTTTTACTAAGTGAATTTAGAGTAACTTTTTTTGGAGTCCTAAATGGCCTTCTCTATCATATTTTCTACTAAATTCTTATTTTACCATAAAAAATATATACAAACACACACACAGAGGCAATGTTCTAAAAATAGTCTGGTATATATTCTAATTTAGCCTCTAGGAATAGAGCAGAAAGTTATCTTGCAATCAAATCTTTTGACCCACAAACCTCGTGAAATCCATGCACCTATGGACACTTATCTTTGACAAACAATGCAAGAACATACAGTGAAGAAAAGACAATCTCTTTGACAAGTGGTGCTGGGAAAACTGGTCAACCACTTGTAAAAGAATGAAACTAGAACACTTTCTAACACCATATACAAAAATAAACTCAAAATGGATTAAAGATCTAAATGTAAGACCAGGAACTATAAAACCCCTAGAGGAAAACATTGGCAAAACACTCTCTGACATAAAGCACAGCAGGGTCCTCTATGACCTACCTCCCAGAGTAATGGAAATAAAGGCAAAAATAAACAAATGGGACCTAATTAAACTTAAAAGCTTCTGCACAATGAAGGAAACTATAAGCAAGGTGAAAAGACAGCCTTCAGAATGGGAGAAAATAATAGTGAATGAAGCAACTGACAAAGAATTAATCTCAAAAATATATAAGCAACTCCTGCAGCTCAGTTCCAGAAAAATAAACGACCCAATAAAAAAAAAAAAAAAAATGGGTCAAAGAACCAAACATTTCTCCAAAGAAGACATACAGATGGCTAACAAATGCATGAAAAGATGCTCAACATCACTCATTATCAGAGAAATGCAAATCAAAACCACAATGAGGTACCATCTCACGCCAGTCAGAATGGCTACTATCAAAAAGTCTACAAACAATAAATGCTGGCAAGGGTGCGGAGAAAAGGGAACCCTCTTACTCTGTTGGTGGGAATATAAACTAGTACAGCTACTATGGAGAACAGTGTGGAGATTCCTTTAAAAACCGGAAATAGGACTGCCATATGACCCAGCAATCCCACTCCTGGGCATACACTCCAAGGAAACCAGAACTTAAAGAGACACATGTACCCCACTGTTCATCACAGCACTGTTTATAATAACTAGGACATGGAAGCAACCCAGATGTCCATCAGCAGAGGAATGGATAAGAAAGCTGTGGTACATATACACAATGAAGTATTACTCAGCTATTAAAAAGAATGCATTTGAATCAGTTCTAATGAGGTGAATGAAACTGGAGCCTATTATACAGAGTGAAGTAAGTCAGAAAGAAAAACACCAATACAGTACATTAATGCATATATATTGGAATTTAGAAAGATGGTAACGATGAGCCTATATGTGAGACAGCAAAAGAGACACAGATGTAAAGAACAGACTTTTGGACTCTGTGGGAGAAGGCAAGAGTGGGATGATTTGAAAGAATACCATTGAAACATGTATATTTCCGTATGTGAAATAGATCGCCAGTCCAGGTTTTATACATGAGACAGGGTGCTCAGGGCTGGTGCACTGGGACAACCCTGAGGGATGGGGTAGGGAGGGAGGTGGGAGGAGGGTTCAGGATAGGGGACACATGTACACATGGCTGATTCATGTCAATGTATGGCAAAACCACTACAATATTGTGAAGTAATTAGCCTCCAATTAAAATGAATTAATTAATTAAAAAAAAAGAAATTTCTGTAATCCCATAGATACAGAGATACACATGTACACAATTCTGAATCACTTAGCAGAATCAGCTCCTCTATGAACACAAACACAAACCCAAGATTAAACACCCTTCTGCATTAGGGCAATCCAAAAAGCTGTGGACATCTATTGGCTTCAGAGCTGAAGCTATCACTGAATATATCCTCCAAGGCACCACACTGCCAATGCTCAAGAAATTCAAAATGTTCTTAGGGACTCCAGTGTGACACTTAAGCTCTATTTGCTACAAATCTTACATTTTCCTTCTTGAGTGTTTTCTCAACTCTCCTTACAGTTATTTCCACATTTCATTAGTGGTTAGTGTATGGTTCTCTCTTGGGAAATCACTTATTTGAAAATGATGTCCCCAAAGCTTTTTTCTACCCCTGGATATTTCTCAGTGGTTATGCCTCTCCAAGAGTTATTGTCTATTTCTCTCTCATACAAACTGAAGAACTACAGGGAGATATGGACGAACCATTTTCTCTTAGCTAAATCTTGAATATATCGCATAGGTCACCTAAGTGATCTTAAACACAGTTTTCTCAATTTCACATGCCATTTTATAGTATTGGGAGTAACTCACATTCAACTTGCCCTGGACTTTTGATTCACCCGAAGGAAGATGTGATGGACAGATAAGAGTAAGAGAGAGAACTTTGAGAAATATAGTTTACCAATGCAGACACTATGTTTCCCCTAGGAAGAAATAAACAGTGCCTGAGACCAGGAGATGAAGATGAAGGCTGACAGGTATAGCAATAATTAGCAATTGGGAGAGAAGCAGATATCAGGACAAGTATGCTGCTGACCATGGTCCTGAGAATTATTTGCCTACAAGGATATAATCTTCCTAACCCTGAAATACTGGTGATTCTGGTACAACCTTCCTCAGAATTTCTGAGTCAGGTGAGAAAAGAAGTGGTCACAGGAAAGAGTGGAAGAAAGAGAGAGAGAAAGAAAGAAAGAGGTGGACAGAGGCTTTCAGAGAAGCATAGTCATTAACTATGAAAAGACATAGGAAGAAGGAAGAAAAAAACAACTTTCTGGACAACATTTTCAAGTAACTGTAATTGACAAGAAAGAAACAACTAATCACACCAAAAAATCAAACATTTGAGGGTGACTAAGAAATTCTGTACAAGAAGATGTAAAGTTGTACAAGACGAGGAATGAATAAGTGTAACCAAGAGATGAGCAGAGCATCATCTGTGTAGAATTACAATGTCATTGTGAGTTGAGTTCTATCAACATCCTCCTCTCATCCTTATGCATTATCTCCTTGGAGGATCTTGTTCATTTCCATGGCCACAATAGCATCTGATGCTGATGAATCTAACTTTGTATTTCCACCTGTGATCTCACCTTTGAGCCCTTGATCTTAATGTCCAACTGCCTACTTCCCAAATATGTGAGCAAATTTGGAAAACTCAGCAGTGGCCACAGGACTAGAAAAGGTCAGTTTTACAATCCCAAAGAAAGGCAGTGCCAAAGAATGTTCAAACTACCACACAATTGCACTCATCTCACATGATAGCAAAGTAATGCTCAAAATTCTCCAAGCCAGGCATCAATAGTACATGAACCAAAAACTTCCAGATGTTCAAGCTGGATTTACAAAAGGCAGAGGAACCAGAGATCAAATTGCTAACATCTGTTGGATCATATAAAAAACAAGAGAGTTCCAAAAAAACATATACTTTTGCATTATTACTACACCAAAGCTTTTGACTGTGTGGATCACAACAAACTGTGAAAAATTCTTAAAGAAATGAGAATACCAGACCACCTTACCTGCCGGGAGAAATATCAATAACCTCAGATATGCAGATGACACCACAGTTATGGCAGAAAGTGAAGAAGAACTAAGGAGCCTCTTGATGAAAGTGAAAGAGGAAAATGAAAAAGTTGCCTTAAAACTCAACATTCAGAAATCCAAGATCATGGCATCCGGTCCCATCACTTCATGGCAAATTGATGGGGAAATAGTAGAAACAGTGGCTGACTTTATTTTGGGGGGCTTCAAAATCACTGCAGATGGTGACTGCAGCTGTGACATTAAAAGACACTTACTCCTTGGAAGGAAAGTTATGACCAACCTAGACAGCATATTAAAAAGCAGAGACATTACTTAGTTAATGACTAGTAATTACTTGACCAACAAAGGTCCATCTAGTCAAGGTTTTCCAGTAGTCATGTATGGATGTGAAAGTTGGACTATACAGAAAGCTGAGTGCAGAAGAATTGATGCTTTTGAAATGTGGTGTTGGAGAAGACTCTTCAGAGTCCCTTGGACTACAAGGAGATCCAACCAGTCCATCCTAAAGATCAGTCCTAGGTATTCATTGGAAGGACTGATGTTGAAGCTGAAACTCCAATACTTTGGCCACCTGATCCAAAGAGCTGACTCATTTGAAAATACCCTGATGTTGGGAAAGATTGAAGGCAGGAGAAGAAAGGGATGACAGAGGATGAGATGGTTGGATGGCATCACCAACTCAATGGACATGAGTTTGAGTAAACTCCAGGAGTTGGTGATGGACAGGGAGGTCTGGTGTGCTGCAGTCCATGGGGTCGCAAAGAGTCAGACACAACTGAGCGACTGAACTGAACTGAACTGAAAGCCTTTGACTGTGGATCACAACAAACTGTGAAAAAATTCTTAAAGAGATGGGAATACCAGACCACCTTACCTGCCTCCTGAGAAATCTGTATGCAGGTCAAGAAGCAACAGATAGAACTAGACATGGAACAACAGACTGGTTCCAAATCAGGAAAGGAGTACATCAAGGCTGTATATTGTTACCCTGCTTATTTAACTTAAATGCAGAGTACATCATGAGAAATGCTGGGCTGGATGAAGCACAAGCTAGAATCAAGATTGCTGGGAGAAATATCAATAACCTCAGATATGCAGATGACACCATCCTTATGGCAGATAACAAAGAGGAACTAAAGAGCCTCTTGATGAAAGTCAAAGAGGAGAGTGAAAAAGCTGGCTAAAACTCAACATTCAAAGAGCGAAGATCATGGGGTCTGGCAAATAGATGGGGAAACAATGGGAACAGTGACAGACTTTATTTTCTTGGGTTCCAAAATCACTGCAGATGGTGACTGCAGCCATGAAATTAAAAGATGCTTGCTCCTTGGAAGAAAAGCTATGACCAACCTAGACAGCATATTAAAGAGCAGAGACATTACTTTACCGGCAAAGGTCCATCCAGTCAAAGCTATGGTTTTTCCAGTAGTCATGTATGGATGTGAGAGTTGGACTATAAAGAAAGCTGAGCACCAAAGAATTGATGCTTTTGAACTGTGGTGTTAGAGAAGACTCTTGAGAGTCCCTTGAACTACAAGGAGATCAAACAAGTCAATCGTAAAGGAGATCAGTCCTGAATATTCATTGGAAGGCCTGAAGCTAAAGCTGAAGCTCCAATAGTTTGGCCACCTGATGAGAAGAACTGACTTACTAGAAAAGATCCTGATGCTGGGAAAGATCTAAGGTAGGAGGAGAAGGGGATGACAGATGATGAGATGTTTCTATGGCATTACCGACTCAATGGATATGAGTGTGAGCAAGCTCCGGGAGTTTGTGATGGACAGGGAAGCCTGGCATGCTGCAAGTCCATGGGGTCCCAAAGAGTCAGACATGACTGAGTGACTGAAGTGAACTGAACTACTTCACATCTCCTCTTGTATGATTCACAAGATGTAAATTCCCCAATTAAACATACCTATACAGAGAAAACAATTGGCAGTTCAGGAAAAGAAAATGCTTCAATAGGATAAAAACAGTATTAGACAATATAAACTGCATAACAACATTCAGGACAAAGGGAAAGAATCTAACTGTATAGGAAACTTGGATGTGAGACATGGGGGCTTATTCAGAGAGGATAGGGAAGAGACTGAAATTCAGAGGCATTTCCTGCTCATGGTAACTTTAACTAAAAGCAATTCCTTTCTGAATACCCTGCAAAAAGAATTGTTGAACAGGCATCTGTCTCCCCAGTCATACCTGTATCCACAAGTAGGAACACTATCAAATAGTAATAGTGAGATTCTCAAATCCAGAAACTCAAAGATTGAGGGAAACTCAATTACACTGATAAATCCAGAAAAGTGATGAAGGAGTCACCAAGGCCCAAAGTCTCAGAATTCCAGAACCAGGCCTTGAAGGATGATATCTTAGAGGAAGTAAAAGTAAGTATTAATTTACACAGTTCGTAATAAACTTGCAGAATCCTTAGCTCTAAATGTAACAGAGGCTAAAAATATAAAAATTTTAGATCCTTTTCTTGGTGGAAGCATTATTGCATATTAGCAAAGAACTTTCATTTGGGGGGAACATAACTAGCTATGAAAGGCTGAAGCCATAGAGAGATTTGTAAAGATAATCTTGGTGTTATATTCCACCTGAATTCACCTCCTTAAAAAGCAGGGACCTCCCAGGCCTCAAATAAATGCAGAGGTAAGACAAGACAGTCCACAGGTTACAGAATATGGAGCTGCTAGACATCTGCAAGTCAACATCTTGAGCTAAAACCAGAATTAAGAACTGGGATAACCCAAACGCCATGTGTGCAGTAACAGAATGGCATTTAATGGCAAAAAGGAAGGAGCGAGTTCAGAGGAGAGGAATGAGGTAGACACTGGAAAGATGTTTTAAGACACAAACAGGAGCTTAACTAGGGAGCAAGGGCTTGGCCCTGGGGGAAGAGCAGGCTGTCATGGGCACAAAGACATGGTACTCCTTCAGAGGTAAAGTGTGTCCTTGGACCAGTGACCTTTCCATGTACTCTTTGGACCTTGGAACATGACATGCAAACACATTATAACATCCTCCAGAAACATAGTCTCATATGAAGATTTGCAGGCAGCACGAGAAGGCTTGTGAATATGTGCGCGTGTACATGCACACACACACATTCCCATAAAGTTTTTTATTAGCATCAAAAGCCAAGAAAGGAGGAGGGAAAGGATCCTTTGACCCAAAGACTGAACAAAGTTTTTCACAATATGTCATGCACATGAGAATTTAATGACTCACAAATTCCAGTGGGTATTTTTTTCCTTCAATTTTCCAGTTTGTTCTATTTTGCAAATATTTGTACTCAAATGATAATGTGACTTTTGTTGAACAGCCACACTGACTCCCTCATGAAGAGCTTTATTTTGAGCCAGAAGACATCTGCTAAATTGAGACTTACAAAGAACTTAATAAATACAAACATAAATAGATGAGCTCTGAATATTATATTTTGAGCATTCACCATTCACTTCCTTATGTACTTGCAAATTATACACCAGCAGGCAAAGCATTTCAAAAGAGCGATGAGTAAATCGCCTTAGAATCTTTTCCTTCTGAACACCTTGGAGATGTTCTTTCATTCAAATCCATTAATTAGGGAGGTTAAACATTGCCTTCCCCAGCAGGCAAGCTTTGTCTCTACAGACTATTGATGCAGAATGTAGGGAAAGACAAAGCCAGTGCATAGGAGGATTATGACCATTGATGATTGACATCAAGAATCCATAATATATTCCAGACACAGATTTCAGTCATCTAACAGTGCACACGATATGCTACGGCACAGGCCAAAATCCTCGGGAATGTCATATTGCTGGGGAGCAGGCTGGTTTACGATTTTCAGGCTCATAAGTAAATCAGATTTGGCCTCATTGCTTTGCTTTTGAAACTGTTTCTTGGCACTGTCACAGTGACAAACCAATGGCCTAAAGTGCAATTAGCTATCATGTATCCTTGTTAAGCAACAGCCTGCTTGCCCCTGGCACTGCATGTGCGATGCAGTTAATGTGGCACGCCTAGCTGTCGTGCAGGTCCCAGTCCAGATGAGATAAGGAACTCACTTTAAATGAGACATTTCTTTCCAGACTCCAAAAACTATTAAAAAAAAAACCACCCATGTTTCCTAGTATATTAAAGAGAAGTTTTATAATAGGATATAGATGCAGTGTTGAAGAGGTTCCAGGCTCCCTCTGAAACTAAGTAATATTTTAATAATATTTGTCATTTATCTCCTGTGGTTAGAAAGGTAGAGAGGGTCAGAAAGGCACAGCATGTAAATTGGTTTCTGTGGCCTTTGATAAAACACTGTTTGCGTTACATCATTTTAGTGGCTCTTGAATTCTGACTGAGGACATTATTTGGCTCTCCAAAACTGACGGCATCTCCTCCGGGGATAAAGCCGTAATGTGGAAAACTTTGCACTCCCTGCCCTTCCTGTGTAAATTCAAGTCCTAGCAAGAGGAAAGACATCTGTTTTGCCATCTATCTGCAAATGCACGACTATGATAATGCTCATGACCAACTCCATATCGCTGAACAAGAGAGCTCCATTCATTCAGAAGAGCCAGGTCTTGAATGTAAACGAAATAAGAGTGTCCAGTGGTCTCAGTCCCTGTCCTGTGTCCTGTCATCCCAGCTAGCTCTCAGTCACCCACGGTGAAATCCTAGTCATTTCCCGAATGTACTGCAGCAGCATAAAATTTTCTTTCCACAATAAACCTGCTTCTGAGATCCTGATCATTGTAGGGTATAGTTTAGCAGTGTGCCATAGGCACATTTGGGGACTGTGATAGACCAGTTGCATTAACAGCCCCAATGAATATCTCTTTTTCCTATAACTTGTAGACCCCCGTCCACTGTAACCCTGAGCTGAATCATGTGACTTTCTTTAGCCAGTGGGACCGTAACAAACTGACACTTATAGAGGTATCACAAAATGTTTGAGCATTTCTGCTTCCTCTCTTGTTTCTCTGTGATGATCCTGAGAATATGTGCAGGCCAGTCTGAGACGACACCTGAGCTAGCACTCCAGGGGCATGTACGGGACATGTGCACATGAGACAGATCCAGGGAGGAGAACTCAGCAGTCTCAGGCATGGCCACCCCAGTCCAAGTGGCCTTCTTCTGACCCATTAGCTGAACTGATGCATGAATGAGCCCAGCTATCCCAATACTCACAGGAAATAAAAAATGGCTAATGTTTTGAGCTACCATTTGGGGATATTTTGTTACATAGTACTATGTTGGCACTAGGTAACTGATACCGGGCCAGAACTGAATTTGTGGAGCAATGGAGGACAATTTGAATGCCAATGTCACCCTGTTTCTCCATGCTCCCCCGTGCAACCTCCTGAAAATAAATGTTGAACAAAAACTTAGAGGTAGCTTGAAAAAGCACTGAATGATTGGTCAGTCTGAAGCACCTACAATTTGAGGAGGCATTACAGATCAGAGGTGAGGCAGGAGTTCAGGGATCAGGTGACTTTGAACAGGCCTAGGTAGATGGGTCTAAGCACAGAGGGGTCTCAAAAGCCTGACACACAGGTGAATCATGAAGCTGAGTCTCTGACTCTGGCCCTGGGGCTCCGGGATCTTCCAGCCAGTGAATAGGCACAGACTCTATCTCACCACCGCCTTCCTTAAGAAAAACTGAAGAATCTCAGAAAGAATCTCAGTGGTCATCTGGTATGTGCACTCCTGCTGATACTTGATAAATGTGGGATGTCACTTGCCTGGTTTGTTATAAGCTGAACAAATGATTGTGTCTGAGAGTGGTGGTACATGAGTGATGATCTCTGGGGACACTTAGACAGGTCTGAGAATTGGAAAGGCCTCCATGGGTTCAGATTCCTGCTTGAAAGCCCCTCACTAGGCTCTGCCAGCAAGGAATATGAACTGAGCCAGAGCCTTCAATTTCTCTAAAGCTTTTAATCCATCCATTAAAGCCAGAATCTGAAGGAAAAATAAACTGGGTTTAATTAATCAGAATTTCACAAAATCTCAAGTCAAATAAAAATGTATTATGTGTCTGGTTTTGTGCCCTCTGCTGGACACTATGGTTTTACAAAATAATAAGGACACAGACCTCTACCTTCAAAATTCTTACAATTTGATAAAGTAAATTCAACATACTGGAGATACTAGCAGAGCAATAAGAACTATGTAATTCTGATTGTCATTTACATGTTCATAAATATTCAGATTCTCCTTCCACACACAAGGAAGGATTTTATGTCTCCAGCCCCTAGAAGTGAGGTACAGCCAAGTAACTGATTTCAGGCAATGGAATGTAAATAGAAATGTTGGATATCATTTTTTCAGTGAAAATATTTAACTACCGGTGCCCAACTCCAATCTCCCTTCCCTGATGGCCTTTGTCATGGAAGTACACTTCAGGATACAGCCTCTGTCAGGCAAGACCCCTCATTGACCGCAACAGAGGCTCCCTGTTAACATAGAAGATTGAGTATGAATGAGAAGCATATTTTTATTATGCCAAACCACAGAGACTTAGAGTCCATTTGTTACCCAAGAGTAACTTAGCCTATCCTGACTGATACAATAATCAACTTGTAAAGCATCTTAACTGTGAGCATGACAGAGACATGGGAGAAATCAGTACGGGATAGAGTAGTCTGTAAAAGTAGCTACGCCACAAAGGGTAATATGAGGGATGGAAAGGAAAGGGAAGAGGATTGAAGACAGGGAGAGGGAGAAAAGCTACAAAAGCATAAACATAGGAAGGCATTTACTGTTGTCTTTATTATGGGACTTCATATTATCACTGTGTACCTGGTGGGCTCCTCAAAGGGGAAGACCTGGGCTCCTGACCTTGGTCTCCCCAGGTCCTGGCAACAGTGGGTTTTCAAGTTATGTTTGTGGAATAAATAGCAGGGTTTTATTATTATAAATAAGCAGGTCAACAGTGTATTGATCAGAAGGTTAAAAACAAAAATTGACTTGATTGACAAAAAGCACCACTTTGGGCTTCCTGGGTGGCGCTAGTGGTAAAGAACTCGCCTGTCAATGCAGGAGACATAAGAGATGTGGGTTCGGTCCCTGGATTGGGAAGATCCCCTGGAGAAGGAAATAGCAACCCACTCCAGTATTCTTGCCGGGAGAATCCCATAGACAGAAGAGCCTGGCAGGCTACAGTTCATGGGATTGCAAAGAATCAGACAAGACTGAAGCAACTTAACACGACCACTTAAAATATCAAAGATAATAAATGTTCAGCTGGAGTGTCGGTGTCGAGAATCTTCATCAAAAGACCTCAGTTTCCTCACCCATAAAGTTGGGAGGTCAGAGCAGATGACCCCCAAATTCCTGCTCCAGTTCCCAGAGCCAGGATGCCATTATGTGTGTCTTTTTGACCTCAGAGAGTGCTTTCTCCATTTAAATTTTAACCGCTGTATGGTCTAACCATGTCATTAGATTTTTCATAACATCAATATTCTTTTAAAAGCTGCAGGATCTTACAAAATCCTATGCCAGCATTAAGCCAAGGGCCTTTAATGTGGAATAACACAAAATTTTTGAATGAAACATTCGGCTTGTGGTGAATTCAAGCCAGGCCCAAATTGCTTCAATGCATGCGTAATATACAAACAATTCCATTTTGTTCAGGAATTCTATTCTTAGTGAAATTATCAGGGTGGTGTGGGTCAGGCTTAGTGAAGGATGACCTCTATCTTGGTAGTGGACACAAATAAACAGCTACATCTGTGGTAACTGAAATTTTTATAATTATGATTTATTCATCCATGACTTAAACAATTTAAAAAATTAAAAGAAAAAAAAATTTTGTTTTTCTCTAACATTTTCAAAGATAGACTCTGAAAATCCCTCTCCTGCCGTGTTGTTTCCTAAGTCTGCTTAGGTTTCACTGCTGGTTTCTGGTTTGTGTCATTGTGCAACCCTAACCCCACCACACTGCTGCTAAGTCGCTTCAGTCGTGTCCGACTCTGTGCGACCCCATAGACGGCAGCCCGTTAGGCTCCCCTGTCCCTGGGATTCTCCAGGCAAGAACACTGGAGTGGGTTGCCATTTCCTTCTCCAAACCCCACCACACAGCATTTGTTAAATACATGTCAGGACTGAACTCAGTCCTCCCATTTGCTCCGACTTCAGTCCACCTGAGGCAGGGGACAGTGCCCTTAGAAACACCAACCCTCAGGCTGAGAGCTAAGTGCTCTACAGACAGAGCAGGCCTAGGGGCCTTGAGACAGATGACCATTCATCACACCATCTCCGAGGGTGTTGTCCCGCTCCAGGCAACCAGCTCTTCCAACAGGAAACCTCAGACTGTCTGAACTGTCTTTGACTAGGCCCAGGACAGCCTTCATCCTAGGTAATACAATTAAGCTATTAAGCAATAATGATGGAGACTATGCTTATTAGAAGATAATTGTACACTCAGGATGGTATTAACGGCAAGGTCTACCCAGAGGGCCATTCGTCTCCCAGGAAGGAGATTAACTCATGATAAAAACACTCAGTGGGGCCTTCCCTGCTTTGGAGATTTTTCTAAAAAATAATCATCTTTACCCTAAAGAAAGATGATAAGATAGGGAGGTTCAAAGGGAGAGGACCTTTGAACAACAATTTCAAACCTGATACATTCAGATTAATGTGCTCTGCTAGACTGTCCCATTGCCAATCAGTACCTCATTAACCTGACTCTTCCTACAATAAAGACAGAAATACCCAAGACAAGTGTCTCCTATTGTGGAAAACAAATAAATAAATACCCCAAAGCTAATCTTGGAGAGGCTCAATATGGGGATGAGAGAGGCAGGGAATTCACCTAGCCTAATTACAATCCCTAGGCCAATTTAATGATTTCTCTTTTATTTGTACTTCCTTGAGAGTGCTCAGGGAAGCATGTCATAGATTTTTCCATCTGGTTTCAACAAGCTTATTGACTCCTGTGTGCCAATTGCACATCAAAGCACATACTGTTAGCCTCCTAAGGGGTGTGTGACCCCACCCAGGGCTGGGTGGTTCTCTGATATCTCTGCTCCTCCCTTCCAGGAGGCTTCTCAGACACAATAAGAAAAAAGTAACCAATACACAAGCTGTCTCCTGCACAAAGCCGACAATTCTCCACAATGGCATAGCAGCACAATGGCTGCCAATATAACATATTTTACTGTACTGCTGCTGCTAAGTCACTTCAGTCGTGTCTGACTCTGTGTGACCCCATAGATGGCAACCCACCAGGCTCCCCCATCCCTGGGATTCTCCAGGCAAGAACACTGGAGTGGGTTGCCATTTCTTTCTCCAGTATTTTTTTACTGTACATGTACCTACAAAATCAAGGAATTCTAGGAACATAAAGCAAAAAATTCAAGTGGAACAGCCCAGGGAAACTCCCATTTGCTTTTTATTTTGATACTACACTGGGGCTCTTGTGATGTGAGGATTAGTCATTAGTCTCTTACAGTTATCTCTAAATATCCCTTGAGTCCATACATGCCTTTCAACCTTCATAGCCAACTCCTTCATTGAAGCTATCATAGTTTCTCACCTGGACTATTGCAATAGCCTTGAAACCTATCCTTCCAGCAGCGTCCACATTGCATTCAGAGTAACCTGGTTTTCTTTCTTATTGAGATGAAATATACATAATGTAAAATTAACCATTTAAAGTCTTCAGTACACTGACATTTAGTTTATCCACAGGGCTATGTATGTGGGGCTTCCCCACTGGCACTAGTGATAAAGAACCCATCTGCCAATTCAGGAGACTAAGAGATGCAGGTTCGATCCCTGAGCTGGAAGACACCCTGGAGGAGGGCACAGCAGCCCACTTGAGTATTCCTGCCTGGAGAATCCCGTGAACAGAGGAATCTGGTGGGGTACAGTCCATGGGGTTGCAAAGAATCAGACATGACTGAAATGACATAGCTCACTCACTATGCATGTACCACCTATAGCAAATTCCAAAACCTTTCATCATCCCAGTAGAAAACTCCATACCCATTAAGCAATCACTCCCCATTCCCATGCTCTCTCCACCTCCTAACAACCACCAATCTGGTTTATGTCTCTGTGGCTTTACCTATTCTAGTTATTTTGTATAAATGGAATCATGAACCATTTGTCCTTTTGTGTCTGGCCTCTATCACTTAGCTTAATGTTTTTAAGATTCATCCATGTTGTAGCAAGTATCTGTACTTCTTTTCTGTTTATGGCTAAGTAATATTCCATTGTACATATATATACCATAATTTGTTTATGCATTCTTTCATTGATGGATATTTGGACAGTTTCCATTTTCAGCTAATGTGAACAGTGCTGCTATGAACGTTTGTGTACAAATTCAGAGTAATTGTGCATGCACACACATGCTAACTATACACACACATATCTCTGATTGTGACCTTATTCCCTTAACAGAAAATGGGGAAAAACTGGGATGGCCAAATAAAACTGAGGCTAAAACAAACTGTCAATTGTGGTGGTGTCAGAAGTCAATCACAACGGTTTGGTGGCATTATGAAAAGAAATTTTAGTTTCTAAACAGTCCTGTGAAGCTTAAAGACATCTGTCCAGCCTAGAGCTGTTGAGCGAGGCCTCACATTTCAAGGAGGAGAAAGGGAGAAAACTTAGTCCTCCCCAAACCGGGATCTTCCAGCCAAGGCCATTGTGAGTTGCGATTACAAAGAGTAGATTGCCCTTCTCATTCTTTAGGGCTCCCGCCAGTCAAAAGATATAAACCAACCTATAGGAAAGGGCCAAACGTGAGTTTTTAACCAGATTCTAGTTACTACTTTCAAGTCTGTCGTAATACCTATAAACATCAAAGCAAACCCAAAATGGAGAGAAACTTCTGCTTCAATGGAATCTATCCAGCCTTCTAACTATATGCTAATATGATGAACATGTAATGCTAATATCAAGCCATATCAGTTGTAGACATTTTGTTCATTAGAAGGTATCACTTTTCAACTCTTATCAGTGTGTAAATTAAATTTTGACTCTCTGGCCACCTGCCCCAAAGGCACAAACTCTCAAAATTCAATTAACATAATTTTTATTCTAGCGTGATACTTCTGTTGATGGGGGCTGGATAGGGCCCCTAGCTGAGGACTGGGCTAGGGTTCCTCTACACTCGGCAAAACCAGACAATGCTAGGTGTACCTACGGTAAAAGCCACTAGAAGTCAAACTTCAGGGACATGAATCAGAGGATGCAAGAATTTTCTTGCTGGAAGTTCTTTAAAAATTTCTTTGACAAATCAGGACACTGAGGTTCTGGTTGCAGAAAATGGGAGGGTTCTGATATAGATGTTTAGTAGGGACCATCTGAATAGGGAGTGAAAACCTGAATGCCAGAGGCAGTTTCCAACCTAGGTCCAGCAGTAAAACCAGAGAACTGTGTTTTCCATTGTTAATAAAAGAAAGAACAGGCCCTAAATGGAGTCACTTGTGCTAAGGCCCATATCAGTAAACCAAGACTTAATATCTAATCTAATTGCCTTTACAACTTCCCCCAGAAACGTAGTCTGAACCGGTCAGTCTGGAACTTTCTGGTCAGCATCAGTGAGGAAATCTGCCACATAGCTGCCTCCCATCCCCCACAGGAAGGTTACTTAAGCCGAAAAGAATTCACTCCTGTGCCTCTCCTGCCTATAAAAGGTTTCCATCTTGAACAATTCCTTGGAGCTACTCTCTGCTTGCCAGATGTGGTGCTGTCCCAGTCAGGTCTCTAAATTTTACTTAATTGCATTTTTATTTTTTCACACCACTTACTCCTATTTCCTATTTTTTTCACCCTTTTCCTCTCCCTGGTGCCATCACACTCCACTACCTGGAAGTCTGCACCATGGTGCCCATCTCTATCCTCTCTCTCAAATACCGCCTTAGGACACAAACTTCTCCTTTCCTTCCTTCTCCCTCTTCTATGTTATTGATTGCTTACTTTGATAATCTGATGAATTCTATGGATCCTCCCCAGGAAAAAATATGCACACGTGCAATTTTGCATTCAATTTTAGAGTTTTTAGACTCCCTGAAGTCTTATCCACCTACCCCAATTTAAGAACTCTTGATTTCTGCCTTCTTTCCTCTGTGCAATCACGGGGAAAAGCAGGCAGAAAATTTACATTTTATGCTGAAAAGGATTTCCCAACCCAACTTCCCCACAAAGCAGAGCCTGAGATGAAAGCTCAAAAATAGGGAAGTCTGATCCCAGGTAGAGGGATGGGGGTGGGGTGAAGGGTTCATTATGGAGTTTGCCACCTGAAACGGGGAGGAGGAGGCATGAAATGTTCTGCAAGATGCAACCTATGAACCTAGCTGGTATCTGAGGAATCCCAACCTGAGGCATCAATAACAAATCTCTGGGGTGGGTGGTGAGAGATGCAGAAAGTGGGCCTGAAGCGAGGCATGGCTTGCTGCGCCCACATGAAGCTGGTCGGAGCTCTCCCTGATGGTCCCTGCAGAAGTGGCCAAAATAAGACACGGATGAGGCTAAGAGGATCTGAAATAATGCTTAAGAGGTATCTGACATAGAAATCTTGGAAATTGTCTAAATCGTTTTCCACATTTATCTGACAAACATCTATCTGCCAGTGATTATCAGAATTTTGGTTACCCAGAAATGGCATACAATTTGGGAAAAGGCTTTAAATTTGTACAATAAGATACTTTGAGAAAGAGAGACCACTCTCACATAACTTTTACTCTAGTATACTGTTTCAACATATTCTATTTTATTATTATTGTTAATTTCTTCCTTTGCCTAATTTATAAATTAAACTTTATCATAGGTATGCATGTATAGGAAAAAACAGTACATATAGAGTTTGGTACTATCCATGGTTTCAGGAATCCACTGGGGGCATTGAAACGTCTTCCTCATGGATAAAGAGAGACTACTGTATATCCATATATATTACATAAACACTCTGCAACCATGAGAATTTTTCTTGTAGATGAAAATTTATTGAAAGGGGAAAGTTTGACTAGTACATAGCAGGATTCTATAAATATTGGTTCAACGAATAATAGCTACCATATATAGTGTTTATTATCTGCCAGACTCTATTTTTGTATATTAACTCATTTAATCCTCAGACCAATGGTATAAGGTGGGTACTAATATTATTTCTATTTTATAAACAAGTAAACTTCATTAAGAGATGAAGGAACATGCTCAAGATCATGCAGTTATTGCGTAGTGGAGGTGAAATTCACACTGTAAGTCTGATTCAGGGTCCCTGCTCTTAAACATGATGGATGGGTGGATGGGTGAATGGATGGATGGATGGATAGGTAAACTGATATTGATTCTTCTTAGCCACTTACAGTTTTCTCTATAAAACCTCACTACAACTGGGCACTTTATGAACACATAAAACTTTACAATCCCTAGGGTTTATCTTCAATCGCAGAAGCATCTCTTTGGAAGTCAATTGTTTACTTCCATGCAAATGATTCTCATTTTCCAGGTACTAAATAGTGGCTGATTTTTCCTAGTGCTATAGGAATCCTTTGTCTTTAAAAGAATAGCATTTTATTTCCAGAGAACAGTGGCTTTTTTGTGACATAATCATGCCATTAACCAAGACTGAGGGGCATTTTAACCCTCTTTTTAATAACAGAAATATATTAATGTGGTACACAAAGGCAGACAATCTAAGGCAGCCTGTTCTGTTTCTTGTTATTATCTTTTTCCTTTTCTTTCCATATCATTGTTTACTTCCTTCATTCTCTCCTTCCTCCCTTCCTTCCCTCCTTATGAAGGTAATTCCTGGAAGGAAAAATGAATTTGAGATCAGAAAATGTGGCCACTTTTTAAATAAGAAACTTATTGCACTCAGTACAAATGTCTTCTTCTTTGCAAGCTGTTTTGTACTCCTAAAGCACAACTTTCCTAGGTATTATCTCTTTGAGCTTAGTGAAAATCCCATGAAATAAAACCAACTTATCGTTATTTTGCAGATTAGAAGACTAAGTTACCATTCTATACTTTCTGCTCTAACAAACAAAAAAGAACCTCACTGCCCTGTTTCTTTTCTCCCCAAAGAGGGAGGCGCAAGTGTCTTCGAGTCCGTCAGTTGGCGATCTGTCTTTGGGCTGACGCATCGTGTAAACACAGTGTAACAGCATCGCTGCCCAGAGGAGATCTGCCCTACTAAGCCAGCTGGGCAGGAGGGCCAGAGGCTGGCATCTGGCCTTGGAGTCTGTCTCCTTTGGAAGCTTCTTCCTCCACTTGGTGAGGTTGTCCTGTGTCTATTTTTTGCTGCAGAACCTCTGGCAAATACACAAAGGTAGTAACCATACAGTGGCTCATGCAGAGGCAACAACAGTCCTGAGGTGGGTCTGGGGAAAAACGTTGCAGATGCTAGCAAGGAGGTCAGGACCAGAGGGGACAGGTGACTCTCAGAGAGCTCACAGGGCTGGCAGACGTGCAGAGCACAGGTCAGCTGATTGGACCCAAAATTGGGAATACTGATGATCGTTGCTGTCTACTTGGCCTGCAGAAAGGTGATAAGGGAATTAGTCTCGTTTACAACATCCTCTTGGTCATGGCCACAGGGCAGAGCCAATCCCACCATCCTCAGGCAACCTCTTCCAGATATGAGGACTCCAGCCCATCCCCTATGGAATTCCTAGGGGCGCCTCCTTCAGAAAGGGACAGGGACACCATGGACCAGGGCTTCATTGCCATTCTATAAACTCCCAACAATTTGTTTAGAGGCAGGATGACTCATTTGTTCAATTCATTCAACAAACATTTATTCAGCACGTACTATGTGTCAGACAGCATTCTAGTTGCTTGGGAAATATCAGTGGAAAAAACAAAGATCACTGAGGTGAAGGAACTTACATCCCAGAACGGGACACACATATTAAACACGAGAAATAAACAAAGTGTATAGTGTGTGAGAAGAGGGTTAAGGAACATGGAAAATGAAAACAAAGCACAGAGTAAGAAGGCCAGGAAGTGCGGTGGCAGGGATAAATGAGGAGTCTGGAAAGGCTTCTTTGAGATGGTGAGTTTTGAGCAAAAACTGGAAAATGAGGAGGGAATGTGAGCCATGCTGCTCTCTGGGTGGGTGGTAGGGATGGGGGGTGCAGAGTTCCAAGCAGACAGAACAGCTCAAATAAGGACCCTATTCTCAGAGCCTTTGGCATCTCAGCCAGTGCAATCTGATATGGGGAAGGGAAATGGAATAAATGAGCCTTCTGCATAAAATCTATTATGAAGACATTATAATCCAGGCCTCCCAGCTGTAATAAAGTAAGCCCTCGGTGGGAGCGCCCAAGATTCTCTGGTAAAAGTTTAACAAGCCTCCAGAGAGGCTTGTTATGTGTGTCAATTTCCATGGTGTAAATACCTTCACAATGGTTGATTTCAAGCTACCAAAATGAGATAGATCACTGAACTGGGAGTTAGAGCTGGGGCTAACACACTGATTCTCAACCTCTTCTAAGGAAAAATGCCAAAAATTATCCCATGTTCCAGGATTTCTCTTCACCCATTCCTTCCTTAATATTTCCTTATCCTGAACTCGAAACTTCTTTTCCCTAAATTCACACCCCAAATCATCACTTTTTTTCTTTCTGCTCTATAAGAAATTTTCTGGAGAAAGGCCTAGATGGATAAAAAAAAAATAATCCAGGGAGACAGAAATGCAAAATATGGAGTCAAGAAGCAAATACTGAGATAAGGGAAGAGGAAAACCTAGCTCAGAACACAGTTCAAATGGGTGTAACACCAAGCACTTCAAAGCCTGTGAGCTCCAGCACCAAAAAGCAAGAGGGAGAGAAGGAGGAGAAAGAAAGAATAAAATGCATTTGAAAGCAAATGTACTTTTATTTGAGGAAATTATTTAAATCCATCCAAAACACAAATCTGAGTGTAGCTATCCTTGCTGAGGTAGATTTATGCACATGTATATGTGTATGTATGTGTGTGTATACACACACATATCCCTGGAGAAGGGAACGGCAACTCACTCCAGTATTCTTGCCTGGAGAATTTCATGGACAGAGGAACCTGGCGAGCTGCAGTCCATGGGGTCGCAAAGACTCAAACACAACTGAGCGACTAATACACACACACACATACTCGCATATACACATACATAACTTGGGATGGGCTTAGGAAAGGTAGGCCTGTTTGAAACTAGGTGTGCAGAGTTGTTTTGATCATAGCCTTTCATAATATCAAAAGCAACCACACTACTCGAAACCACCTGCTTCTCTTGGTTTCTGCAGCAAAATCAACCAGGAACAAAGGATGAGATTAAAGGTCCAATTTAAAACAGACAAGAGGATTTTGAGTTTGCCTATGCCCTACCCAAAGAAGCTCTGGATATGAACAAAGGGCCCAGGAAGAGGAAGCTCAGACACACCTTTAACCCAAGGGCAAGGAGATGCTGAAATAGGCCAGCATCCTCTGGTTAGACTGTCCCAGTCCATTTAGTGGGATAATTGCCTTGCATCTCATTCAACTTTGCATCCACTAGACAACACTGAATTGAATCTATCTTGGAAGGCTACTGTGGGAAACGGCCACTAAAAGTATTTTTAAGTCTGTCTCTGAAATGCCTTTCCAGTTTGGTTCACAAAGAACCAACTCTGCCAGCCTTCCAGATGCAGTGAAAGTGAAAGTCGCTCAGTCATGTCCAACTCTTTGTGACCCCATGGACTCAGTCCATGGAATTCTCCAGGCCAGAATACTGGAGTGGGTAGCCGTTCCCTTCTTCAGGAGATCTTCCCAACCAAGGGATCGAACCCAGGTCTCCTGCATTGCAGGCGGATTCTTTACCAGCTGAGCCACAAGGAAAGCCCAAGAATACTGCAGTGGGTAGCCTATCCCTTCTCCAGCAGACCTTCCTGATCCAGGAATTGAACCAGGGTCTCCTGCATTGCAGATGCAGATTCTTTACCAACTGAGCTATGAGGGAAGCCCTAATACAATATTCAATGTATTTTTTCTGTGAACTTGGTGGAAAGGAGAAATAGGAGAGATCCTACAGATGTTTCAGAGGCTTTCTTCCAAAGGGGAACTATTTTCATTTTATGAAACATTTTCTACATAATGTCCTCATCGAGTTCCCCTGAAGACTGAGCTTTAAATAAAACTTACAGCACTTTGAGCTCTGTACGAAGGAAGTTTTGATATATGCATCATTATTAATTGTGATCTAATTGGACGTTTACTGTTTTGTCTTCTGAGGAACATGCTTTTCACTAAACTCTAAATATGATTAAAGGAAAGCCACTGTCATTTTACAGGTCATGCCTCCTTGGCCACAGGGATTGTCTAGAGACAGCACCCAACCGAAGTAAGAACAGTCATGGCAACCTGCCCCCTGGGCTACAATGTTACAAGTATAAGCTTTGAAGCACCACAGTTCAGAAAAGTCTTTAGAAATAAAAGAAATCTTAGCTGCACGGGATGTTTATCCGGAGCCAGTCAGATTTGAGTTCTAGTCCAAATGTACAGGGTACTTTCTGTACACAACTTTCAAGTCTCCGCCTCACTTTTTATCCATCCACAGCAGTGGCAACCAGTTCTGCATAGATTTTGAACAGATCATGCAGGTGCAACCTGCCAGCAGCACCCCTACCCAAGGGGTGGGACTCATGTCCCACCCTGAGTTTTGTCTGACCAAGAAGCATGGCTCAGACAAGAACCACCCAGAAGTGCACAAGAACGAACATCCATCGTGTAATACATGACTACTGGGAGCATAAGGCATAAGGGGAGAGATGCTTCCTCTCTCCCTGCTCCAGGGGGATACTTGTGACACCTTCAACAGTCCTACGAGACAGAGCACCCAGTCACCCCAGGCAGTAGCCACTCATGGCTCTGTGACCTTGGGGAAGTGACTGAGGTGGCCTGAAAGCCGCCGCTGCAGCTCCCTCTCGTCCTGACTTGCAGTGTCTGAGCCAGTTGTAGGGCAAGTGGTGCGGTCGTCTCAGGTGTGTCTTCCTTTGCCTCTGCATCCCTGTCTTCCCCACTCCTTCATTTCTAATCACGGAAACCATACCAAAACCATGTCCAACAAGTGACCACACAGTACTGTGAGTGCATATCAAATGACGTGGAGAAATACTGTTCAGTAACATGAAACTTACACAGAGAACCAGCTCATTTTCATAAAAGGAAAGAGTGAGCATGTGTGCAGAGAGGTGCATGCATAAAATGTTTTCAGGCGCATCCACCATGGCAGGTGTATGAGTGATATCTTTTCCTTGTGGTTGCTGAATTTTCCAAGTTTCCTTTAATTAGTATATATTTGTTTTTGGAATAAAATTTAAATAGGATAAGTTGAACCTGCTCTGCACATAAGCCAGGAAGGCAGCCTCTGGCGCTGTGGCCTGAGCCTCCTGAATCCTCAAACACCTCTCTGAGCAGTGGCTCCCTTGCAGCCTTCCCCCCTCAGCCCCCATTGCCACCATTCACCTCACCCCATCTGTGTTGAACAACAAACACAGCAATGTCCTCAGGAAGCCCCTGTTAAATTCCCACGTGTTCTTTTGAAGGAAAGCAGGAGTCCTGAGAACCTAGTCTGGCTTTTCCCATTGGTACACAGGAGCTGGTTTCCTTCTCAGATTAGTTTATTCTTACCTCGAATGGGATTGTTGCTGCTGCTGCTGCTAAGTCACTTCAGTCGTGTCCGACTCTGTGCGACCCCATAGACGGCAGCCCACCAGCCTCCCCCGTCCCTGGGATTCTCCAGGCAAGAACACTGGAGTGGGTTGCCATTTCCTTCTCCAATGCATGAAAGTGAAAAGGGAAAGTGAAGTCGCTCAGTCGTGTCCGACTCTTAGCGACCCCATGGACTGCAGCCTACCAGGCTCCTCTGTCCATGGGATTTTCCAGGCAGGAGTACTGGAGTGGGGTGCCATTGCCTTCTCCGCAAATGGGATTAGAACCAAGTAAAAAGTGACTCTTCAATGGCCGGAGGATGCTGGGGACAACTTGTGAGTCTTGAATCACAGAGGGTAGGCCCTAGTGGCGGACAGCCCAGAACTAGCCTCTGGGTAAAATGGTAAGGAAGGAAGAGAAAAAGGGAGGTCAGGGACGGTGAGGAAGACATGTGATCCCTAAAAATCATAAGAAGGGGAAAGATGCCTCCAAATGAAAACAGGGAGAAAAAGGCTATGAAATCTGGAGTCAAATAGGGTTGGTTCTAATCCCATCTCCTTGCTATTGCTCCTTAAGGAAAGTTACTCAATGTCTCTCAATCTTAGCTTCCTCAGCAGTAAAACAGCTAGAGAAAATCCATCTTGCTAGACAATTTTGAAGATTAAAGGAGAAGCTATCTCTAAGGGGCCTAGAATAATACCTAGAGAAAGTAGGTCCTTCTATAAAATCCTACTATTAATAATTTGCACTATTTCTAATTAATAAGACTAATAGTGAGGAGGAGCAGGAAGAGGGTAGATAAGAAGCAGCAGCAGGAAGAGGGGAAGGGGAAAATGAAGAAGGAGAAGGCAGAAGATTGTCCTTGGCTGCATCCCAGATGGATTTCTGAGGTAACCACATATTGTCACAAACCATCACTCATATTATCAGTGTTCAATGAAAATTTACTGAGCACCTTCTGAGTACCAGGATCTGGGGAAATAAGTCTCCATCCTTAAAAAACAACAAGTTTGGAAAGTGAAGGAGACGTGTAAACAAAGAGGAGATGAGTGGGTGGAAGGCATGAAGAGGGAGCCACAGAAGCCCTGGAAAGGGGGCTTACTGAGTGGGAGAACCAGGGAGGCTTTACAAAGGAGGTGAGGCTTTACTTCAGTTTCTGAGGAGGCTGTTTTGGGGAAGAACAGGAAGGGCCTTTCAGTGAGCTCAGCGTGTGCAGAGGCAGAGTTGCAGAAGGGGCATAAAAGTGTTGCTTGGGGAATGGAATACTTGCAGCATGACTGGGGGGCATTTGTATCAGATGAGACGAGAACTTAAAAAGGAGTGTTCGTGGGTTGTAATGGCCTTGCATGTCATGATAAGGGACTTGGCAAGTGGCGGCAGCACAAATCTTTAAGCAGATGAATAGTAAGTTCATTATCTGATAGGATACCAGAAGCTGGACTGAAGCGAGGAAAGTCTTTGGCAGAAAGACCAAAAAGGAAGCCGTTGTAACAATCCAGAAAAAGATATAATGAGACCTCTACCAAAGATAAGACAGTGGTAAGAGACGGGGATGGGTTCAGAAGCTATTTCAGTGGTAGAATTGGAAGGCTCTGGAGACCAACAAGGGGCAAGGAGGAGGGAAGGAGGGGTTCCAGATTCTAGCCAGATATTCAGCTCAAAATACTGGATGACCTCATTGAAGACAAGCAGGGAGGAGATGATTTTGAAAGGAAACTGAACCCATCTGAATTTGAGATGACTGTGGGGCAAATGGATGCGATGTTTGGCATAGAGCTGGAAATATGGATCAGGAGCTCAAGAGGGAAGTTAGATGCAAATTGGGAAATATTACTATGTATGTTATAGAGGAACTAAAAAGCCTTTTGAGGAAAGTGAAAGAGGAGAGTGAAAAAGTTGGCTTAAAGCTCCACATTCAGAAAATGAAGATCACGGCATCTGGTCCCATCACTTCGTGGCAAATAGATGGGGAAACAGTGGAAACAGTGGCAGACTTTATTTTTGGGGGGCTCCAAAATCACTGCAGATTGTGACTGCAGCCATGAAATTAAAAGACGCTTACTCCTTGGAAGGAAAGGTTATGACCAACCTAGATAGCATATTCAAAAGCAGAGACATTACTTTGCCAACAAAGGTCCATCTAGTCAAGGCTATGGTTTTTCCATTGGTCATGTATGGATGTGAGAGTCAGACTATGAAGAAAGCTGAGCGCCAAAGAATTGATGCTTTTGAACCGTGGTGTTGGAGAAGACTCTTGAGAGTCCCTTGGACTGCAAGGAGATCCAACCAGTCCATTCTAAAAGAGATCAGCCCTGGGATTTCTTTGGAAGGAATGATGCTAAAGCTGAAACTCCAGTACCTTGGCCACCTCATGCGAAGAGTTGATTCATTGGAAAAGACTCTGATGCTGGGAGGGATTAGGGGCAGGAGGAGAAGGGGATGACAGAGGATGAGATGGCTGGATGGCATCACCAACTCGATGGATGTGAGTTTGAGTGAACTCTGGGAGTTGGTGACGGACAGGGAGGCCTGGCATGCTGCGATTCATGGGGTCGCAAAGAGTCAGACACGACTGAACAACTGAACTGATGTTATAGTTGATATCATGGCAACAGATATGATCATAAAGGGAAAACAACTGTAAATTGGAAAGGGGTAAATAAATAGGGAGACCATACATCCTTGTGTCCCCATTGCACCCTAGTTAATTTCAAAACTGTTCCAGTTTAGACAATGAATTATATATATCCCTCTACCAATAACTCAGAAAGCAAAGAGGAACTAAGGAGCCTCTTGATGAGGGTGAAAGAGGCGAGTGAAAAGGCTGACTTAAAAACTCAACACTCAAAAAACTAAGATCATGACATCTGGTTCCATCACGCCATGGCAAATAGATGGGGGAAAAGTGGAAACAGTAACAGATTTTATTTTCTTGGGCTCCAAAATCACTGCGGACAGTGACACAGACTTTAAATTAAAAGACGCTTGCTCCTTGGAAGAAAAGCTAGGACAAACTGGTCCAGCCTCTTCATTCTTTCTGGATTTATTTCTCCGTTCTTTCCCAGTAGCATATTGGATACCTACCGACCTGGACAGGGGAACAGGGCTCATCTTCCAGTGTCATATTTTCTGCCTTTTCATACTGTTCATTGGGTTCTCGAGGCAATAATACTGAAGTGGTTTGCCATCCCCTTCTCCAGTGGACCACGGTTTGTCAGAAGAAGATTCAATTAGACATTGCTTTCCAAAATAGGATACTAAAGAAGACATAGTAATTTTCAAAGTAGGTGACTGGTAATGAGTTAATCAGCTCAAAAAACCCTCATGCAATTGAGAATACAAAAGAGGTTTGTAAAGTTTAAAAATAAAATAAAATTTAAAAAAAATAAAAAAAAACAGATTCCTAACCTCAAATAAATAAATAAAATTGGAAGATTCTGTTTTATGATTTCAGGGAAGAGATGTTATTATGAGTCTCATCTCCTACTAAGAGTTGGAATAGACACAACTTGCCTCTCATTTCAGAGGACTCAGCTTGCATCCTTTGCAGCTGGGGGATGCAGTGGCCTGATTTCTAGCACACCTAATGTGCTTACACAAACCTTAAAGTTGGCCATCCTATTCAGGGAAGGGGGCTATTGGGTAAACTTTCCCATACAGCTGCAGAGAAAGGTCATATCAGTCTCCTTATGAATCAGTCTAATAATGCTGGGAGGGAGTGGGGTCAGGAGGAGAAGGGGACGACAGAGGATGAGACGGCTGGATGGCACCACTGACTCGATGGACATGAGTTTGAGTGAACTCTGGGAGTTGGTGATGGACAGGGAGGCCTGGTGTGCTGTGATTCATGGGGTCGCAAAGAGTGGGACTGAGCGACTGAACTGAACTGAGTAATAGACTGATTCATTCATAAATGAAAGGAATCTCAAAAAAGCTAGATTTTTTTGAGGAAAATCAGCAATGTGAAATGGAAGGACCAAAATAAACAAAGAAAGTAAATGAAACTTCAGGAAACAGAATATTCAAGGAATAGGAGGAAGCTTAGGAAGAAAATTTAAAATTGGTATCCTCAGAAAGGTTTAAGAGGATAGATATTGCATTCATAAAATAATCACGCTATCATGAAAAGAAAAAAATGATACATTAAAACTAAAAATATGATTGTCAAAATAAAATTATTTAGGAGGAGTTTGGAATATTAACACAGATGTGGCCAAGACTGAATGGTAATGTACAATAGAAAGCCAAGAAAATTTCCCAAAACTTCAAACTATAAGACAAAGTTTGAGAAGAAAATTGCAAAGACGAGGAGGACCAACCCATGAGGCCCAACACCTGCTCAGTAGGAGTGCCAAAAAGGGAGAACAGAAGCTGATATGAATAAACAATAATAGAATAAACAATGCATGAATTTTCTGAGCTGAGGACTCAGATCTTTAGAAGGATCTACAGAGTCTCAAACAGGTTTTGGCGGGGGGGAGTGAGGGGCGTTGAATTCTAGATACATTCTGATAAAATATCCAACTCAAAAGATAAACAGAAAATTCTAAAACCTCACAAAAGGAAAAAGCAGGTCACCCATGAAGGAGTAAATAATGAGGATGCTATCAGACTTCTCATCCACACCACAAGCTGTCAGAAGGCATTGCAGCAGAATCTCCAACACTCTAATGATGTGCTCCTGAACCTAGATGGGCCCGTTATTGATTTATTGTCTCTGGGCCAATAAGGAGCAAATTCTCCTTTTTTGTTTGCTCTAGGAAAATGAATCTGGGCCCTTTAAATATTTTTCTTTGACTGCTGTTACTGAAGTTTTGTCAGTAGAGGATTCTGCAGAGATACCACAGGGTTTTGTTTCCTGGTTAGGCTTCTGTGGTGGCTCAGAAGGTAAAGAATCTGCTTGCAACACAGGAGACCCAGGTTCAATCCCTGGGTCAAGACGATCTCCTGGAGAGGGGAATGGCAACACACTCCAGTATTCTTATCTGGAGAATCCCATGGACAGAGAAGCCTGGTGGGCTACAGTCCATGGGTCGCAAAGAGCTGGACACAACTGAGCCACTAACACTTTGACTTTTGCTTGGGTGTGCTTACTTAGCAGGCTCCCACAGTGCAAGCAGCTGCTCCAGCACCCAATTCCTATAGCCCAAGGCTACCAGCAGCAGCACCCAGTGGCCTGAAGTTCTCCTGGAATCATCTTTCAAGCAGTTTTGTCACGCAACACCCCTGATAAGATACTGCCCCATGAACAGGTTTCCCCAGCACCTAGAAGGGTAGATTTCCAGCAAGTTCCAGAGGGTGGAGTTCCAACTGGCATGTCACCACAATGAGCCCTCTGCTACTCAGAGAGCCATGGCTGTGCTCTTTCCAACAAGATCTGGATCTCATCTCTGGCTCAGGGAAGGGGAGGCATGGTCTTCCTGGGTGCTCTGTTTCAGTCTCTAACTGCTCCTTATATGTGCTATTCGTACATTCTTTGGCGTTCTTTTTACTTCTTACTAGACAATTGCTCATTACTCCAATCCTCTTTGCCAACAAAGGTCTGTATAGTCAAAGCTATGGTTTTTCCAGTAGTCATGTATGGATGTGAGAGTTGGATTCTAAAGAAGGCTGTGTGCCAAAAAATTGATGCTTTTGAACTGTGGTGTTGGAGAAGACTCTTGAGAGTCCCTTGGACTGCAAGAAGATAAAACCAGTCAATCCTAAAGGAAATCAGTCCTGAATATTCATTGGAAGGACTGACTGATGCTGAAGCTGAAGCTCCAATACTTTGGCCACCTGATGCAAAGAGCCAACTCATTAGAAAAGACCCTGATGCTGGGAAAGATTGAAGGAAGAAGGAGAAGGGGACAACAGAGGACGAGATCCTTGGATGGCATCATCAATTCAATGGACATGAGTCTGAGCAAACTCCAGGAGATGGTGAAGAACAGGGAAGCCTGGCGTGCTGCAGTCCATGGGGTCGCAAAAAGTCAGACACGACTGAGTGACTGAACAGCAACAACCAATTCTTTATTAGAGTTAAAAGTGTTAGCTGCTCAGTCATGAATGACTCTTTGTGACCCCATGAGCTGTGACCTGCCAGGCCCCTTTGTCCATGGAATTCTCCAGGCAAGAATACTGGAGTAGGTAGCCATTCTCTTCTCCAAGGGATCTTCCTGATCCAGGGATCAAACCTGGCTCTCCTGGATCGCAGGCAGATTCCTTACCATCTGAGCCACAGGGAAGTCTATTAGAGTTAGTAATTCTCCATATTACTTTTCCTGTTCAAATTACTATGTGATATCTGTCTCCTGGTTGGACCCAGGCTAATAAATTAGACTTTTAAATTTTAATGAGTACCAATCATGTATGAAGGCAAAAGACATTTTCAGAAGTTCAGCGATGAATAAAATTACTCTATATATTATTCCCATCAATTATTTGATGATAACCTTCAGCAAAACAACAAAAGAATTTGAGAAAGAATAATAACTGAGCTCTGAAAATAAAAGTACTACAAGAACCTAATGAAAAAAATTATGGTGACAACTTTGAAATCTACTCAGAAAGCAATTGACCCAAATTAAAACAAGAAGTCAGAAGACTCTAAGAAGATCTTCAAAAAGAAGACAGTTCCATTTATGATTAAGAAACCGGAAGCTCTTAAACATGTTTCTCCAGTTAACGACAACAAAAAAGACTATCAGAAACTTCAAGAGGAAACAAACAAGCAAAGGTTGTGTAAAACATCATTCCAGATATAACGCAAACCAAAATGTGAAAAATTATTGAGCAATTATTACAATGCAGGAAAAAATAATTTGACTTGAAACATTCTCCTGTTTGTGATATAAAATGACATTTCCTTTACTAAAGCTTCCTTCATAGTAGTTGATTCTCCCAGGAAGAAATAGTTACACAATTATGAGATTATAAAGGTTACTCATTGCATTTCAGCTTATAGAGTCTACCTACAGACAAAACAGAAAGCTTGATTGCATTTTTGCAACAGAATACACATGCAACCAACACACGTAAGCCTTGACAATGACTGACCAAAGCAGGAAGGGAGAAAGGTTGATGGAAGCAGTGGAAATTCAGAATGTTCTATATGCTTTATTTGACACAGCTGGAAATTAATAAATGCTGGCTAAAGTTAATGACCCATGAAATAAATGTAGGGACTTCCTTGGTAGTCCAGTGGCTAACACTCCAAGCTCCCAAAACAGGAGGACCCAAGCTAGATCCCTGGTGAGAGAACTAAATCCCACATGCCACAAGAGTTTCCAAACCAAACTGAAAGATCCCATGTGCCGCAACTAAGACCTGGTGCAGTCAAACAAATTCATAATAAATAAATAAAATGTTAACAAAAAAAGAAAGAAATGTATATGTGTGCATGCTCAGTTGTGTGTCCAACTCTTTGCGATCCCTTGGACTATAGCTTGCCAGTCTCCTCTGTCCGTGGAATTCTCCAGGCAAGAACACTGGAGTGGGTAACCATTCCCTTGTCCAGGAGATCTTCCCAACCAAGGGATCTAACCTGGGTTTTCCGCATTGCAGGCAGATTCTTTACCATCTGAGCCACCAGGGAAGCCCTATAATGTATACGTGTGTCTATAAATATGTGTGTGTTGTTTTAAATTATGGTAGTAGTCAAAATGATTAAAATGATTAAAAAGGGAGATTTACCAACTGCGGCATTTTTTTCTAACTACCCATTTCTACCACTCGTAAGTAGGGAGAACACATAATTCATCATCCAAAGAGAACACTTCAGATAGTGAAACTGGGAGCTAAAAATAATTAACAATCATTAATCAATCAACAAGCATTTACCAGGACTGTCTGGGAAAACCAAAATGTATGGTCATTCTACTCATAAATCTGTAGACTGTCTTCCATGGGGCTAGCTCGGGGTATAAAAAGGGAAATTACTTTCAAAGCTTGCCAAGTTCTTCATCATCTGGCTGGCAAATATATGGAGAATAGATTTGAGTAAAAACCTGGAAAGACAAATACAGCCAAATTTAAATGAGTAGGCAAGGGGATTAGCATTTGAATTTATCTGCTTTTCCAATCAGTGTAAGAAATTTTTCCTTCTCCAAGCACAAAAGCAGAAGTACCTCTCACTGGTGCCATGATTATTATGATGCTGTGATGTCCTTCAAATTTTCTGACTAGTCCCAGATCCACGTAGAACAAACCAAAATGAAAATTTTTAGCAAAAACTACAGTGGTAGCTGCTATATTTTGGGTGACTTTCTGAGTAAGGATGTTTCTACTTTACATGAGTCACAGAGTGGAATGAGCAAAATAAAACCACATGCAAATCTATCTGAATTTAGAAGGGATAATCCATAGGACCTCAAATATGTGGGTGAGTTAGAGACTTAGCTCCCTGACCTTCATATGCTTTGAAAACCTACTCTACCTAAGCTTTCCAGGTGCAGCAACTGTACTTAAGGATGACATCCTCAAATTCAGTCTGCTGGAGTCTAGGGTGGCCCCTGACCAACTATGCAGGAGCAGAGAGCTTGTGCCAATGAAGACAGGACCCACCTGGCAGCCAGGCCCTCTCAACCCTCAGAGCCACAAGCAGTCCTTCACAAACTTCTCTCCATTCTATAGTGATGCTCATGAGGGAGGCAGATAGGAAGAAGAAGAGGCACATAGAATGTCCTGACCCTGTTTGATTCTTTGCTTATTGAGGGAAGGAGGAAGGGACAGATATTTTTCATTTGAAAGACACATCAAAATATTGCCTGGATGGTTCCTTATTGCCAGAAAGCTTAAAATTGCGGGGGCGGGGGGGATTCAGAATAAATTCTTTATTTTACTACCTTTCCTTTTATCTTTAAAAATTCTTAGTTCCCAAGGGAACATTTTGGTTGCTGATGTTTAATGAATCCTAAGAAGAATACGTAGCTGTTAAATATCAACCATTTATGCAAGAAGATGCTCTCCCATGTGCTAAAGGCTTTGTGCACCCTCAAATATTTCACCACTGCTTACAGAAAAGCATGCTATCTCTTCACCACTAAGAAGTCAAGGCAAAATTGTTTGACATTTGTGCTAGACCCCATTTGATAAAACAATGACAGGTGCCCAGAGCAAACATTGCCTAAAGTAAATCTAAGGAGTGAAGCCTCAATCATTAAAAACAGTATTCTAAGTGCTCACAGAGCATTAGTCCTCTAAGATGCTTCCATAGCCTGAGAAATTCTGCTCACCGAAACTGCCTCTGAGAGATTCAGAATGCAGATCATATATTAAATGCTCTGAGAAATCCTACAAATAAAAGAAATCTGTCTGCAATTAAGCAAGCATTTCCCAAAGTTATTTTATCCTTGAACTCTTGTTTTACATATTGTCTGTCAATTTCCCAGAAGATATTCTGGGAAATGTTTTAAGGGGAAAAAAGAATGAAGGAGCATGGAAGGGTGATCTGAGAAGCATTTTCTTTGATAACACAACTGCATACCTCGACAAATGGCTTGCCAATGGAGCTGGCGTGATTTCGACCTGCGCATTCATCCCCTCAGCCAAGCAACTTCACTGTGTATAGAGACCCTACTTGATCCTAGACTAATCAGTGACACATTCCTGGTCTTACCCATCATCAAACACTTGGAGATTAGGAGAGCCCATCCCAGTGAAACCCTCACCCCTCCCCAGATTTGCAATGATTTTGTCAGGATGCGGGAACACTGAAGTATAAAGGAAAATCTAAGCTTATATTAAGACTGGTGTGAACATTACGATTTCCTGGATGTACTCCTAAAGTACCCACATTAGATGAGGTTTGATCAATGCTTCCCACATCCTTTTCACCCTCATGTATGCTGGAACTCTGTAGACTTCTCATACACATATACCCACCCTCACAGCACAGAATTCTAGCTCAGGACCTAGACAGTGACCTTTGCCTTGGCCGTGTGATCTACACACGCTGTCAGGGGTTTCCTTCTCAAAGTATGAAATGTGTTGCTCATGGGTGACTGAAAATCCCTTTTCTCCAGCTGCTTGCCTCTCTAGGACCAGTACGTTGATAGTTCAAAGGATCGGTCCCAGAAGTGGTAGAGAATATGAAGAAACAACGCATGCAGCATAAGGAATTCATCCAGAACCACCCAGATGTCTGCTAGTTACAGTCTTGGAGCACACTCTCTCTGTCCTACCTACAGGATTAATTTGCCCTTCTGTTATTATTATTTGTTCTAGGAGGTTTTCCTTTTACTAGAACATCTGGCACTATAGCTTCATACCCTGGGGTTTCCTGGAAACGCTCTCAGGGAGGAGTCTAAACCTTTGCTACCAAAACTGGCCTGGATGTGAAATGCTGTGAGTTGTAATCTCAGCCCACGTCACGTTCTCTCCCTTGTTTCCTTTGGAAAACATCATTGTAATCAGCCCCGCTGTTTTTCAGTGAGAGGCACTGGCACCAAGCCCAGAAGTGGCTGCACAGGTCTTGTCCTGCCAGGGAGTGGAGGTAGCACAGGGCTGATATGAAGTCTTTGGGTGGCTCCCCCCATGCAGCACTGTCTGATGTCCTGGGTGAAGTCAGAGTGCGCCAAGCAGGGGAGTGGGGTAGGTAGGCACATGGCTCACACTCTGGTCCTGGTCACAGTGTTACTCACGTGGTTTAATCACAGGTGAAAAAGCCCCCTTGGCCCACTGATGCCCTCAGGGGAGCCACAAGGCCCCTTTAAGCTCTGAAAGAAGCTGAGCAAATGAAGAATGTTAACCGGAAAGCTCTGGAAGGGACCGCTCCTGCCTCTCCCCTGTCACTCTCCTTTCTGTCCCTGCCTTGACTGCTTTTTTCTTGTTGTGTTCTTGCCGTTTGTCTGCAGAACTTCTCTTCCCCGTGATCATTGCAGTCTCACTCCTCGTCCTTCAGATTGCAGCTTAAATGTCACCTCCAAGAAGCCTTCTCTGACCTCCCAGGTTAAAGTGGTTACCTAGGGACTCCACCCATTCCAGTCCATTTCAGTTCGCCGATTCCTAGAACGTCGACCTTCACTCTTGCCATCTCCTGTTTGACCACTTCCAATTTGCCTTGATTCATGGACCTAAGCTTCCAGGTTCCTATGCAATATTGCTCTTTACAGCATCGGACCTTGCTTCTATCACCACTCACATCCACAACTGGGCATTGTTTTTGCTTTGGCCCCATCCCTTCATTCTTTCTGGAGTTATTTCTCCTCTGATCTCCAATAGCATATTGGGCACTTACCGACCTGGAGAGTTCCTCTTTCAGTATCCTATCATTTTGCCTGTTCATACTGTTCATGGGGTTCTCAAGGCAAGAATACTGAAGTGGTTTGCCATTCCCTTCTCCAGTGGACCACATTCTGTCAGACCTCTCCACCATGACCTGTCCATCTTGGGTGGCCCCACATGGCATGGCTTAGTGGGGTATCTCTTACCTTGGTTGTGGGGTATCTCTTCACGGCTGCTCCAGTAAAGTGCAGCCGCTGTTCCTTACCAGACCACCTGACCTGCCTCTTGAGAAACCTATTGAGAAACCTGTTGTTCAGGAAGCAACAGTTAGAACTGGACATGGAACAACAGACTGGTTCCAAATAGGAAAAGGTGTGCGTCAAGGCTGTATTTTGTCACCTTGCTTATTTAACTTATATGCAGAGTACATCATGAGAAACGCTGAACTGGAAGAAACACAAGCTGGAATCAAGATTGCTGGGAGAAATATCAATAACCTCAGATATGCAGATGACACCACCTTTATGGCAGAAAGTGAAGAGGAACTAAAGAGCCTCTTGATGAAAGTGAAAGAGGAGAGTGAAAAAGTTGGCTTAAAGCTCAACATTCAGCTCAACACTCAACTAAGATCATGTCATCTGGTCCCATCATGGTCCCTATTCATGGCAAATAGATGGGGAAACAGTGGAAACAGTGTCAGACTTTATTTTTCTGGGCTCCAAAATCACTGCAGATGGTGACTGCAGCCATGAAATTAAAAGATGCTTACTCCTTGGAAGGAAAGTTATGACCAACCTAGATAGCATATTTGAAAGCACAGACATTAGTTTGTCCACAAAGGTCCATCTAGTCAAGGCTATGGTTTTTCCAGTGGTCATGTATGGATGTGAGAGTTGGACTGTGGAGAAAGCTGAGCACCAAAGAATTGATGCTTTGAACTGTGGTGTTGGAAAAGACTCTTGAGAGTCCCTAGGACTTCAAGGAGATCCAACCAGTCCATTCTAAAGGAGATCAATCCTGGGTGTTCATTGGAAGGACTGGTGCTAAAGCTGAAACTCCAATACTTTGGCCACCTCATGTGAAGAGTTGACTCATAGGAAAAGACCCTGATGCTGGGAGGGATTGGGGGCAGGAGGAGAAGGGGATGACAGAGGATAGGATGGCTGGATGGCATCACTGACTCAATGGACGTGAGTCTGAGTGAACTCCGGGAGCTGGTGATGGACAGGGAGGCCTGGTGTGCTGCAATTCATGGGGTCTCAGAGAGTCGGACACAACTGAGTGACTGAACTGACTGACTGAGGGACTTCACCACATCTGCCTATTTTAATTCTCCATGTGGCACTAATCACTACCTGAGAGTCTGTTAATACATTTGCTTCTTGAATTTTCACGTGACTTGATCTGCTAGAAGAGGAGCAGGGACACTGCCTACCCAGTTCACCTAGAACAGGTGCTTGGTGTGCAGTGAATGCTGAACACACAAGTATGGAAAACATGGGGTTTGTGCACTGGCCCCACTACTTACTAGTCAGTTGGCCTTGGGAAAGTTATTTAACTTCTCTATGCTTTGGTTTCTCATCACGAAAATGTGAATAATTATAGTTCTTAATTTCTGAGAATTAGACAGGATCATCCTTGCATAGCCCTTCACAGAGTGCCTGGGAAAAAGCAGGACTCAGCAAACACCAGCTATTATCTCTATCAACATGTTAACCTATAAGCACTTGGTCACTTCCCAATATTCACTAGTTTCTCAGCTTGGCTGGGTCCTAAAAGAATGGACCAGCTCATGAAACCAGGCCAGAAAGTAGTGCCTCCTCTTCATCAAGTAAGAAGTACTCCTTTTAGAAGGGTCCTTTCTTTCCCCCTTCCCTTTCTCCTCCTGTCCCTACCAACCCCACAGGACTCAACTTGGCCCTGTACTTGTCACGGAGCATAGGGACCAGAGGTCAGAGTGATGCTCCATAGACAGGACAGCCTAGTGCCCCAACCAGGCTGTTCCACCATCTTGCCTGAGGCTAGGGTCAAGTGGCAGCTCCCTCCTATCTGTGCCACCTAAAAACGGGGCAGGAAAAATGTCCAAGAAGTCACATAATTCGATTTTAGGTATGACAAGAAGAGGAGAAAGGCTAATTTCCTTTGACTGTGCCCACAGTTCAGTATGGACTCAAGCCTATGAAACAGTACAGTGTCAACTCAGAGTTAATACTATGTACACCAGGGAACAAAGCCAGTGGGCCCCCTACTTGGCATTTCCTCAGAGATAGTTTCTCCAGGCACCAAAGGGAATGAGGGACACCAGTCTTCACAAGGAAAAGAAACTGTGTGCCCCTCCAGACCAGAGATTACCTCGGTCATACCCTCTCCTCCCATCCACCCCAGCTGAGAGAGCACTACAAGTCCCTCTCCTTTCCAAAGCAGCCAGCTGCTTGGAACCTCCCACCAAGACCCAGCTGATGCTCTTAGCTGATCCAGACACCACCTGGTATTTCCATACATGCAGTGGGGGTTGTTCTGGTGGCCCCTGAGGCCAACACTTGTCCTGTGTCACTGCCAGGGAAGAGCAAATGCTGTTTCACAATAATATTGACTCTGCAGGTCAATCTGTTTCCCCATCAAGTTGCTATTCTTACTTCGTCTACCTTGTGGCACTGTACTCTCCCACTGCAGAGAAGTTCAGCCCCCACCTGGACAGACATGTATCTGTCTACCAACAGCAGAGAGAGGAGAAGGCTCTGGACCTCAGCAAGTGCTCACAGGTCAGACATGTGACCCTGTGAGCCCTCCACAGTGGTTCTAACCACCTCCTCCATCTTTCAGACACCCTATCTCTGGCAGGAAAAGACTAGACATTTGTCAAGTCTAATTTGGGTTTCCTTATGAGGCTGAGACCAGGATTTGAATTCAAGTGTTTATTTGGAGATGACCAGCACACAGCGGGGGCTTCCCCGGGAGCTCAGTGGTAAGAATTCACCTGTCAGTGCAGGAGATGTGGGTTCAATTCCTGAGTCAGGAAGATCCCCTGGAGAAGGGAATGGAAACCCACTTCAGCATTCTTGCCAGGGAAATGAACAGAGGAACCTACTCCATGGGGCCACAAAAAGTCAGACGTGGCTAAGCGGCTGAACAGCCAGCAACAAGCATACACTGTGACAGAGCTGGAAATTGAAACCATCAGGCAGTAAGCCAGTTAAGGGGCATCACTGAGAAATTTATGACTGCACATAGCTGAGGCTCCACCCCACGGGGACCATCTTCAAGACTATGTAGAAACCACCTCAGAATTGGTCATTGTAAGCAAGGAAGCTAGGGGAGTCACCCACCAACTCCTGTCCCTCATTGGCTGAGGGTTGTTCCTGGAGTGTTAATTCCTCAGCATTTCAAGTCTTCCCCCAGAAAGCACTACCAGAGAATGTTCTCTGGCAGAAAGCCCAGACGCCACAGGCCTGCACAGGATCTTTCCGTGGGCAATGTTCAGGGTGGGGAAAGGAGGTTTGGGCCCAGCCGAACAATTCCTGCTCCATCAAGCTTTCTAATGACCAATAATGGGCTTCTTAGAACAATGCCCCGTGGGTAGAGGCATTTGAAGCAGGGCAAAGGCTAATAGAGTTCTACCAAGAGAATGCACTGGTCATAGCAAACACCCTCTTCCAACAACACAAGAGAAGACTCTACACATGGACATCACCAGATGGTCAACACTGAAAACAGATTGATTATATTCTTTGCAGCCAAAGATGGAGAAGCTCTATACAGTCAGCAAAAACAAGACCGGGAGCTGACTGTGGCTCAGATCATGAACTCCTTATTGCCAAATTCAGACTTAAATTGAAGAAAGTAGGGAAGACCACTAGACCATTCAGGTATGACCTAAATCAAATCCCTTATGATTATACACTGGAAGTGAGAAATAGATTTAAGGGACTAGATCTGATAGACAGAGTACCTGATGAACTATGGACGGAGGTTCGTGATATTGTACAGGAGACAGGAATCAAGACCATCCCCAAGAAAAAGAAATGCAAAAAAGCAAAGTGGCTGTCTGAGGAGGCCTTACAAATAGCTGTGAAGAGAAGAGAAGTGAAAAGCAAAGGAGAAAAGGAAAGATACACCCATTTGAATGCAGAGTTCCAAAGAATAGCAAGGAGAGATAAGAAAGCCTTCCTCAGTGATCAGTGCAAAGAAATAGAGGAAAACAATAGAATGAGAACAACTAGAGATCTCTTCAAGAAAATCAGAGATAACAAGGGAACATTTCATGCAAAGATGGGCACAATAAAGGACAGAAATGTTATGGACCTAACAGAAGCAGAAGATTTTAAGAAGAGGTGACAAGAATACACAGAGGAACTGTACAAAAAAGATCTTCATGACCCAAATAATCACAATGGTGGGATCATTCACCTAGAGCCAGACATCCTGGTGTGCAAAGTCAAGTGGGCCTTAGGAAGCATCACAATGAACAAAGCTAGAAGAGATGATGGAATTCCAGTTGAGCTATTTCAAATCCTAAAAGATGATGCTGTGAAAGTGTTGCACTCAATATGTCAGAAAATTTGGAAAACTCAGCAGTGGCCTCAGGACTGGAAAAGGTCAGTTTTCATTCCAATTCCAAAGAAAGGCAATGCCAAAGAATACTCAAACTACCGCACAATTGTATTCATCTCACACGCTAGTAAAGTAATGCTCAAAATTCTCCAAGCCAGGCTTCAGCAATATGTGAACCATGAAATTCCACATGTTCAAGCTGGTTTTAGAAAAGGCAGAGGAACCAGAGAGCAAATTGCCAACATCCACTGGATCATCGAAAAAGCAAGAGAGTTCCAGAAAAACATCTATTTCTGCTTTATTGACTATGCCAAAGCCTTTGACTATGTGGATCACAATAAACTGTGGAAAATTCTGAAAGAGATGGGAATATCAGACCACCTGACCTGCCTCCTGAGAAACCTGTATACAGGTCAGGAAGCAACAGTTAGAACAACAGACTGGTTCCAAATAGGAAAAGGAGTACATCAAGCCTGTATATTGTCACCCTGCTTATTTAACTTATATGCAGAGTACATCATGAGAAACACTGGGCTGGATGGAGCACGAGCTGGAATCAAGATTGCCGGGAGAAATATCAATAACCTCAGATATACAGATGACACCACCCTTATGGCAGAAAGTGAAGAGGAACTAAAAAGCCTCTTGATGAAGGTGAAAGAGGGGAGTGAAAAAGTTGGCTTAAAGCTCAACATTCAGAAAACGAAGATCATGGCATCCGGTCCCATCACTTTCATGGAAAATTGATGGGGAAACTGGCTGACTTTATTTTTCTGGGCTCCAAAATCACTGCTGATGGTGACTGCAGCCATGAAATTAAAAGACACTTACTCCTTGGAAGGAAAGTTATGACCAACCTAGATAGCATATTCAAAAGCAGAGACATTACTTTGTCCACAAAGGTCTAGTCAAGACTACAGTTTTTCCAGTGGTCATGTATGGATGTGAGAGTTGGACTATAAAGAAAGCTGAGCACCAAAGAATTGATGCTTTTAAACTGTGGTGTTGGAGAAGACTCTTGAGAGTCCCTTGGACTGCAAGGAGATCCAACCAGTCCATCCTAAATGAGATCAGTCCTGGGTGTTCATTGGAAGGACTGATGTTGAAGCTCAAACTCCAATACTTTGGCCACCTGATGCGAACAGCCAACTCATTTGAAAAAACCCTGATGCTCAGAAAGACTGAGAGCAGGAGGAGAAGGGGACAACAGAGGATGAGATGGTTAGATGGCATCACCAACTCAATGGACATGGGTTTGGGTGGACTCCGGGAGTTGGTGATGGACAGGGAGGCCTGGCGTGCTGCGGTTCATGGGGTTGCAAAGAGTCGGAGACTGAGTGACTGAACTGAACTGGATTTCAAATTTCTCATCACTTCCTATAAATCCTTTCAATAATCCTTAAATAGTCATAGTTATAGAAATCAGACTCTTTATGATATCTTTGAAAAAATAATTAATAGACATGAAGTAAAGTTGTTCAAACAAGTGGCCCAAGATCCATTCTCCCTGGACTCACATCAGGTCCACAGCGCTCTGAGTAGATATTTTGCTGTGGACACTTTGGAAGGAGGTCAGACCTCATCAGTTTTCCATGGAGACCAAGCAGGAAAAAAGATACAGGAGCCTGCTTTGTAAAGCTTTGAAGTTCAGATTAAAAGCTCAGCAGGGAGGCACACACCCTTCTCCCAACTATAGGGCAAAGTGAGCTCAGGAACTAGTGGAATAAACTGGCTCTTAATGAGAAAAAAATAATCTCTCCTCCCAAGTACCTCTCCACCCACCCATCTGGACATGCCCACTCTCATAAGCCCTGGGCAGGAACAGGCTTACTTTGAACAATAGAAATCATATCAGGGGAAATTTTCCTGGAATTCAGCCATGGAAAAATTCACCCAACTACTATGTGATACCTTGATCCATGGAGCTCCCACCCACCTCAGGCACTCTGTAACTCCTATAAAGTCTTTGGGGAACATCCTGCTGTAGCTAAATACCATGTTTTCTCTGCCGACAAAGAAGAATTTTCCACAGGCATTGCTGACTCTGTTACATTCTCAAAAGTGGCAGGTGACTCAGCAGGGAAGGTTCCAAAAGAAAAGGAACAATCTCCTTATTCCTATGCTATAGCCCAAACTGAGGGTCAACTCTTTATCAAAGAGATACAGGAAGTCAAGGAATTTTCTGCAGTTTAGCCTGGAACAAAATTACTTACCATCAGCTCACCCAGGTGATGATAAGAGGGTCACAAGATGCACACCTAGGAAGTCAAGAGTCTTGTGTTCTGGTGACTCTTACTAACCAATTTTATGGCTTCAGATGAATCATTTGACCCTATCAAGACCTGTAAAATGATAGATAAGTCAGAGATGGCAAATAGAGTCAGCTGCTAGAACAATGCCCCTGCACCTAGAATAGAGACTTGGCAACCGATTGTTACCTGCTAAATTATGTCTGCTTTTTTGTAAAATGAGAACAAGTGAAGTGAGTCACTTTCCTGCTGCATATGCAAAGCATGGAGGCATAGATGTTCCCTCTGGCCAAAAAGTTAGTTTTCAATACATTCATCTACTGTTTATTATCTCTCAAGGCTTGAACTTGGAGACATAAATCTTCAGAAATCTCTAGGCATGAAAAGATGAGGTCTGAATTCATAGCAAGTAGCTCTAGTTGTTGGGGGTTGGTGGGCCAACAATACTTTATTTGTCCCAACAGCTTCTAGGAGGCCTTAATTGTTATTCAGGCTGGCTTCAATTAAAACCCCCAGGGCAGTAAATAACTACATCAGTGGATTTAACAGGAGCCTATTGGGCTTCCCCGATGGCTCAGATGGTAAAGAACCTGCCTTCCAATGCAGGAGACCAGGGTTTGATTCCTGGGTGGGAAAGATCCCCTGGAGAAGGAAATGCAGCTCACTCCAGTGTTCTTGCTGGAGAATTCTATGGACAGAGGAGCCTGATGGGCTATAGTCATGGGGTCGCAAAGAGTCAGACATGACTCTTTAGGAATCAAAGAATCAGAGAGGTTGCTATAGAAGGAAGGGGGATGGTTTCATCTAAGGGCTCCCCCAGTGCTGAAAGAACTGCTCCTTCAGTTTAGTTTCCCCACCCAGTGCTCCCACATCCTCTGAGAACTGTCCGCCTGGGGGAGCAGAGACCGAATGCAATTATTGGCACCCTATTGACACAATAGTGTCATGCTTTTTTACTAGCCCAACTTCCCTCAGGAAAGGAAATGTGAGACAAAATGCTAACTTGCCCAATCCAAGTAAAGACACTGTTGGCAAAAGAAAGCTCTTTGTCAGCACCAGGCTGACCACAGAATTGTTCTTGTCTACGGCAGACAGAGCCTGCTGCATACCAAAGAATTTGCTCCTCCCTGTAGTGTAGACTTGTTCCTAGGAAGTGGCTGTCTAGCTGGAGACAACCTGGTGATCTAAAAATCAAAGAGCTCGGCATAAGTGCAGAGGGTTTTCAGTTAATAGTCGCCCAGTTCAAGAAACTCATCCTCTTGCCAAAGGGGGCCAATCAAGAACATGAGAGGGATGGATGTGGTTCAAAAGCAGATGTGCTTCTCTACTTGTTCTTCCCTTATTTACTGGCCTGGTATCAATGGTAAGGCCATGTTCAGTTCAGTTCAGTTCAGTCGCTCAGTGGTGTCCAACTCTTTGCGACCCCATGAATTGCAGCACACCAGGCCTCCCTATCCATCACCAACTCCTGGAGTTCACTCAAACTCACGTCCATTGAGTCAGTGATGCCATCCAGCCATCTCATCCTCTGTCATCCCCTTCTCCTCCTGCCCCCAATCCCTCCCAGCATCAGAGTCTTTTCCAATGAGTCAACTCTTCGCATGAGGTGGCCAAAGTATTGGAGTTTCAGCTTTAGCATCATTCCTTCCAAAGAACACCCAGGACTGATCTCCTTTAGAATGGACTGGTTGGATTTCCTTGCAGTCCAAGGGACTCTCAAGAGTCTTCTCCAACACCACAGTTCAAAAGCATCAATTCTTCGGCGCTCAGCTTTCTTCACAGTCCAACTCTCACATCCGTACATGACCACTGGAAAAACCATGTTAGGACCCATATAATGAAAATTACCAGAGCTTCTGTCAACCTGGATCTCTAAATGCCTACAGGAGATAGAGCCACCCCACTTTTAGCCAATCAGAGGGAAGTCCTAAGAAATAAAATGTTTGCATTAAATGGCTAGTTTGTTATAGCAGCTAGATTACTCTAACTAACCCACTATTCTTGACCAGAAGAGCATGAACTCATTCAGTATACTCATGGCAAACAACAGCACACTTTCCTCCCCAACTAACATTTCATCCTAAAAACTCTAAAGAGCCCCAGAATTCAAGATTATTTCCATAATAAGCTTGATCAATATGTGCTTTTGCTTCCAGGAATGCATTCTATCTAACCTGTCACCCAAACTGAGATGGGTCAGCCCTCCAGAGGAGTGGAGACTTCATTAGTTTAGGTTTACAAAGTTTCTGTTTGTAAGGATGCCAACTTGCCAGACATCTTTGCTTTTCTCCTTAACATGCATCCTATAATCCTTTGACCTTAGCTGTGTGACTCTGACCTTGTCAAATCTGCACACACATCAGGCTGTAAGAGATAGTGTCTGAGTCTTTCCAAGTGGCCTCAATGTGCCGACAACTTCACACATGGTCAAAATTTCCTCTCCCGAAGAGGCTTACCTTGGACTCACAGCCACCCCTCCACTACTCTCCAATAAATCCCTGTGCAGATCCCCAGCCCTAGCTGCAAGCTCACAGTTTGGTATCTTCTATGCTGAGTTCTCAAGAGGCAAAAGGGCCAACAGAGGTACCAAGCTTTGAAAATTCACACCAGGAAACCCCTTCCTCCCTGAGCAGTCATGCTAGAAGCTACCTACAAACTCTGCTGAGTCTTGATGGTGTAACTATCCTGTAAAGACAATAATATGCCAGAACCCATTCCCTCATCTTGAGATAACTGACTGGGTGCATCTCTTCCCAACTCCATATTCAGTGATATCACACCGATGGCTTTAAGTCAGCCCTGGGGAAAGCACACCATGGATGTTAGCACACACCACATTTCAGGGCTTTTTATGTCCCAGAGGACAATTATTAAACATTTGCAGAACTGCCCAGCCAACAAAGAATCAGTGGAATGAGTTCTGTCTGGCCACCCCCTTCTTTCTCGGAAAGGACACAGACAGAGCACCCGTCTCCAGAGCAGTGACAAGGCCCTGGTGGCTGTGCTCAGTGACATTTGCAGGGCCTTGTTCTGTATCTGATGAGAAAGGAGGCTAAGGGACGGTGACCTCCCATGGCAAATCGTGGACAGAACAATGCTGAACCAGTGCAGACAAAGGGGCTTCAGGAGGCAGACTGGTCATTCTGGATGCTACAAAATGGATCCTATCTCAGTAATCAGATTCTAATTACTCACTCTGCCACTCACCTGGCCACTCTGCAGCTCTGCTGAAGGAGGAGGAGGAGAGAAGAGGACCAAGCTCATTGTCAAGCTGTCAAGCCCAGGGCTGGGCATTTCATGTGGGTTAATGAAGTTGACCTTCACATGGTCCCACGTCTTAAAGTTAGAATACCCATTTTTTCAAAGCAGGGAAATGAGGCGTCAGGAGGTCAGAACAGTAACCTGCCCAGGGGCACACGGTGGTAAGGAGCCTGGCTACAGATCTGGGTGTGTCTGACTCCGGTGCCTACATTACTTCCATTACACCACACTGCCCGCGAGCCTTGTTTTATTTATCTGTGGAACCACAGGAAAAGAAATACTCACCCTGCCTCAGGGGAAATTAATGACAGATCTGTATTTTTTATTAACAACTTTGTTAAGATATAATTCACATACCATAAAATTCTCCCCTTTAAAGTGTACAATTTGGTGGTTTTTAAGATCTTCAGAGTTGTACAACCATTGCTATTATCTAATTCGAGAGTATTTTTGTTACTCCAAAAAGGAAACCCCACACCCATGAGCAGTCACTCCCTCTTCCCTCTCTGCAGCCCCTGGCAATCACTAATCTGCTTTCTCTGTGTGTGGACCTGCCCCGCTCTGGACATTCATATGAATGGAATCACACCATATGTGGCCTTTGGCATCTGGCTTCCTTCATTTAGCATAATATTGACAGATCTGTTTTTTAAAGTTCATGGAGGCTACAGATGCAATCCACCAAGTTGAAAGGCAAACATATGCAGCTGTTTTCAAATACCAATAAGAACAGAAGCAAGGCAGTGAATGTGAAGTATTGGCATCAATGTGTTTTTTAATTCAATTGTATAGCATTAATTGACTGTCTAGTTTATGCCAGGCACAACACAGACACAACCCCTGCCCTCAGAGAGCTTACATTAATGGTGGGGAGAAACAGACCCAAAAGTAAATAAATAAACACAATAAAATTAGAAATATTAGACTATTTCAATTGTGCGTACAGAAAAGAACAGATTTGGAGGAGGCCTTCTTAATGGCCTCCAGAGTACGTTATATGTTTCTTCATTTATCACTTCTCTCTTTCTCTCCCTCTCTCCTTCCCTCACTAAATGCCCAGCTGTGACCCAGATGCTGTTCTAATGCCCTCTGTGTGACCACATACCCAACAGCAGAGTATTCCCAACTGCCATGCCACTGTCCACCTCTGAAGGTCAGTGGGCATCCTTCCCACCATGGACAAGAGACCATCAGGCAGCCACCTTCACTTATGCTACGAGAGGTCCATCTTCTCCTGGGCCAGGCTCGCTTCCTCTCTGAAGTCCTGAGGTCTTCAGAGGTCCCCTGAGGAGAGAGGGGAGAAGTTCCTTCTTCCTCATCTCTTCCTGCCAGAGCAGCCCTGGAAACACCATCGCTCCTAGCTCCATCCTCCCCAGGCCTCCTCACCCTGCCCGGCATACATGCATCTATCAGTGACCTGCATGGGTTCTTGCCAAATATCTCCAGGCATAACATTTGCCTCAGTCTAAAGCTTTCTGGAGCCTGGTGAGGTTTCCCCTCACCTCCACAGCCTGCCATTTAACAAATTACTATCTACTTCAGGTCTCCTGCCACTACTGAAGCTGTCTCTAAAATACTAAACACTTTCCTTAAGCCTGCCTTTATTCTTATAACTAGAAACATTGCAACTTTTCTTCCCAGGTAACTTCACCATCTCAAATACCAACAAGAGTTATTAGGCCATAAGAACCTACACTTGAGTGTAGGTGGAGCCTAAAGAAATCCTAGTTTTCTTCCACAAGGAATATATTGCTTTTTCTACCACATACATACTGCTATATATATAGTTAATCATGGTTTCCAAATAGCTTTTCTTATCATAGAAGTGCTTTGGATCATTAGAGAGAAGATAGAAAATATTGATGAGAAAAGCTGAGACTCCTTTTCTAGTGGTCAGGTTCTAAGAGGGCCCAAAGCTCCTTCCTCCTGGCAGTCACATCTTTTGAAATTCCCTCCATGACTATGGGCTGAACCTAGAGAATCACTTATATAGAGCAGAATATAGAAAAAGTCATGGATATCACTTCCCAGATTAGATGTGCAGAAAAGAGTTAATACAGCTGGCCTGAGACTGTCATCCTTAGAAAGGGCTGCTTGCAAGTCTGGCCCTTGGCCAGCATCTGGGAGCCTGGCTTTCAGGAGGAAAGGTTCCTACTATTCCCTGATAAGAAGGGCTCACTGTGACTAAACTGTTTGTGCAAGCAATATTTTTATGCTAAGCATCAGCCTCCCTTCCAAGAGTCTGGACTCTTGATATCAGCCTGGCAGAGGGCGGCTACTTGACTAGCCCTCAGTAAAAACTCTGAGCATCGAGACTTTACTGAGCGTCTCTCACAGGCAGCATTTCATACTCACTGTCACAGCTGACTACTGGGGGAATTCAGGGTGTCCTGCATGCCTCCACTGGAAGAAGACTCTTGAAAGTGAGAACGTGTGCCTAGTTTCCTCCAGACTTCATGCACATTTTCCCTTTGTTGATCTTGCTTTGTAGCCTTTCACTGTAATAGTTTACGGTCTATAACTATAGAGAATACGACTATGTGCTGAGTCCTGTGAGCCCTCCTATCCAATCATCAAACCTGGGGTGGTCCTGGAGACCCCCAACGTAATAGGCTACCAAAAGACTAATATTTCTTTTCCTCTCACACACACGTGTACACACACACATACATTCTTCCCTTGTTGAACCCTGAGATGACTAAGACCCAGCCACAACCTTAACTGCAGCCTTGTGAGCAACCCTGAGTCAGAGGACACCCGGTTAAGCTGCATCTAGATTCCTGACCCATAGAAACTGAGAGATAATAAATGCTTACTGCCTTAAGCTGCTAAATTTTAAGGTAATCTGTTACACAGCAATAGATGGCTAATATACCTGCCATCTAGAGGTCATTGCTGATTATATCTTGCTAAGTTGCTTCAGTCGTGTCCGACTCTGTGCGACCCCATAGACGGCAGCCCATCAGGCTCCACCATCCCTGGGATTCTCCAGGCAGGAACACTGGAGCGGGTTGCCATTTCCTTCTCCAATGCATGAAAGTGAAAAGTGAAAGTGAAGTCACTCAGTTGTGTCCAACTCTTAGCGACCCCATGGACTGCAGCCTACCAGGTTCCTCTGTCCATGGGATTTTCCAGGCAAGAGTACTGGAGTGGGGTGCCATTGCCTTCTCCGGATTATATCTTAGGGTATGTCTCTTCAAGGGGTTTAGATATATATTTTTATATATATCATATATATACATGTTATGTAGTTGAAACTGAATTTTTTTTGAAACATTCTTTGTAAAGAGCAAAGACATAGGGCAGAGGTATAATATTTCCTATTATTACTACAAGGAATGTTTGCATTACAGAATGATAACTGGTGTTCGAATTGTCTCTGTTCTGGGGAGTAGGGGAATAGAGGAAAGGGTCTCTTCAATGGCCTTTTGGTCATGCAATAATAAGATCTCATCCTGAAATGGGGAGGTTTCTGACACGAAGTTAAATCACTCAGCATAATAGTCTAAATGTTGTTATCCTCAGGGTAGGTGCAATTAATTTCTACAAAGTATATTTCCTATAGCTAAGGCCTCAGAGGGATTGGTGGCAAGGACTCCTGGGAGGGGAGATAAGCTTAAGGACACTCTAAAGAAGAAGTAATAGCTAGTCCTTGCAAAATGGTAACCATTAGGAAGAAAAGCAGAGAAACAATCAATAAAGGATACATGGATACACAAGTGAGACTGAACCAAGCACCAGTTTTCTGGGAGCAAACATCTAGTATTCTAAGTTTTCCTTTCTTGGCTTTGCCACTCCCGTATATTATACCCAAGTGTTCAGGAAAGTTGTATTAAGCATCAAAGCTCAGTATTACTTATGTTTGAGGGAGTTAAGGGAACCAATTATTGCCCATGTTTCTGCAAATCTTCATGAGGGAAGAGATATCAGCCTGGCAAAGCTGGCTTCCAACAGACAAGGGAGTCTGCAAAGGGGTGAAGCTCCAAACTTAAGTGATGCAAGACAGAGGAGGGAATTTCCTAGAAGAGAGATCTCTTACAGTCAACTGGATGGGGGCTAGAATCACAGGATGTAAAAGCATATGTAGCTTCTTGAGGGTAGAGAAAGTTGGAAAGTCAAAGTTATAACAGGTTGCAATCAAATTGAATACACTTTATAGCCTGCTTAAACTTCTTAGCAATGTACTGTATCCAAAACTTTGTCTACAATGCAATTTGTATGGCCTGCTAAGTACTCTGTCATATGGGGAAAACATAATTTATCTTACCAATTTTCTATTGTTTCACATGTAGGTCATTTTCAGGTTTTCATTACTATTATAAACAACACTGTAATGAACATCCCTGTACTAAATAAATCTCTGTCCATAAGTATATCTTTGTTTTTTAAGAATGCATTGTTAAAAATGGAATTGTTATATCAAAGGATACGTACATTTATAAGTTTTTGATGTATCTTTTCAAATTGTTTTCCATAAAATTTTACCACAGCTCCCACAAAGCCATCAGAGAGAACATAGGCCTGCCAACACCTCAATTTCAGGTTCAAGCCCCCAAAAGTGTTAGAGAATAAGTAACTAAACTAATTAATAATAATTTTGTTGGTTTAAACCACTCAATTTGTGGTACTGTATTATGGCAGTTCTAGGAAACTAACACAGACAGATTCCTAGTTAGGGATTAGTATGAGAGCTGAAGTTGTAGGAAATGTACAGATATCCTTCAAGAAGACTCAGAGAGAAGGGAGGAAAGATCCAAATCTGCATGACAGCAAAGAGCCACATGTGATAAGCAAGCCAACAAGCCAGAGAGGGACACTGGACAAGAGATCAGGAAAAGGGAAGGAGCATTTGGTTTGAAAAGAGGACAAGGTACGCAGAGATGGAGGGGAGATTGCTGGTCTGGGTGGTGGGTGGATGGAGGACAATGTTAAGAAATCAAAGTGGGAGAACTGTGAAGAGGATTGGGTTGTCAATAAAGACAGATGCTCTCAAAATATTGAACAAGATGCAAAATCAGAGAAACTCTTACAAGCCAAGTGACCACCACCATATCCCCCCAAAAAGAAACTGAATATCAAAAAGGTCAAGTGCCATCTCCAATATCAGTTAAAAAGTTATTGACTCCAAGATACATTAAGTGAAAACACTAAATTCCAAGTTAACATATGGAAACTCAGAATATACACCAAACTAATGTAATGATTCCCTTGGAGGTGACAGGATGGCTTTCATGTTCTACATTACATATTCTGAAATAGGTGACGTTTTTCTTCAACCACATTCATTTTGTTACCTCCAATTTTCTCCCCAAATAAAATTTTATTTCACTAGAGGTGGTAGCCCCATTTTTACTACTTTTTGGACGTGTATTCACAAGAGATGGTACATCTTTCCTGAAGTACTTCACCTCCCTAAGAGAAGGCCTCACATGCTAGGTGGCCAGGCTTGAAGAAGGAACCATGGGAAGGAGATGTTGAGTCCCCTGGTTGAGAGATAGTATAAGAAAGCAGAGCAGTGTCCCATAGAGCACAGGTTCAGGATGGAGCTTCATTTTTTTCCATTATTTTAAAAAATTGTTGTTAATTGTTAAAATGGATATATTTTCTTTTATGATGATTTTCTAGGGGAAAATATACAAACTTCTGATCATGCACCACCTCCTATAATGTCTGCAATATTCTTGCCAAAAATTAAAAACCTTAATTTAATCAGAAGGAGATATCAGATAAACCCGAACTCTTGTACATTCTATAAAATAACTAGCTAGCAATCTTCAAAAGTATCAGTCTTGCAAGACAAAGACTGACTCCAGGTTCAAGGAGGCTAGGGAAATATGACAACTAAATGTGCTTTGGGATTCTGGGCTAGATCCTGGACCAGAAAAAGGACATTAATGGGACAACTGGAAAAATTCCAATGACTTGCTTTTAAATTAAATTTGAATTTAATTCTATGAAATTAACCTGTAGATTAACTGATGATATCATATTGCTGTTAATTTCCTGGTTTTGATCTTTGGGCTATGGTTTCTAAGTTACTAATATAAAAAGCTGAGAGAGGGATATAGAGAAACTTCGTAAGATTTTTTCAACTTCTTTGTAGTCTGAAATTACTTCAAAATTAAACAATAAAAAAAAATAAAGATGTAAATATTTATCAAGTAGGGATGCCTGTTTTCCTCCACCACCCCCTTTTCTTTCTTCTTCAAGGTACCACCTCTGTCCAGCTATCCTGGCTTCTCAGAAGAAGGATAGTGTAAGGGAGGTATTGACAAAAGAAAAGAAATAGTTTTGTTTTTTTTTTTAGGCCAGGACGTCCTCTTCTGGGGAGGAAGAAGAAGACAAGGATTTTAACATGCAGTTGCCTCCTATTAGGGGGTGAGGGAGTGAGGTGGGAACAGAGTGGGCCTCTGTGACAGAATACATCATTGGAGCTGACCAGAATATTCCAGAGTGGTTTATTAGAATTACATTTCTGGGGAAGGTCAAAACTACAATTAAGTCAGGTATTAAGTCCAGATTTGGTATAGGCGTCAATTCAAGTGATATCAGTTTGGCTTTGTGGTTTTTCTTGTTAACACCAACCTTTCAAGAATAAACAAAGGCAAGTACAAGCTTTAGGGATACATTTACCATCATCCAAAGGCTGTGGAGAACAAGCTAGGGTGAGAGGTGCCCCCCTCTCTTCTTGGGGACATAGCCGCACAATCCCAGCAACTCCAGTGGGCCTTCTGTCTTCAGAACTCTCTAGACTACTCTGCAGGCACCAGGCTTTATATCCCCACTTACTCCCTTTAGGGGCTCAGGTTGCCCTTTCTAAGGACTCCTTCATCATGCTGAATTTTGGTGACCGCACAGGATGGGCCTGTTGGTTCTGCCACTCAGAAAACCTCCAGCGGCTAGTTTTCCTTCTCATGCGTTCCCAGCATCAAAGAAGAGAGGGCTTCTCTGGTGGCTCAGACCATAAAGAATCCACCTGCAATGTGGCAGACCTGGATTCAGTGCCTGGATTGGGAAGATCCCCTGGAGAAGAGAATGGCTACCCACTCCAGTGTTCTGGCCTAGAAAATTCCGTGGACAGAAGAGCCTGGCGGGCTATAGTCCATGGGGTTGCAGAGTCGGACATGACTGAGTGACTTTCACTTTCACTTTTCAAAGAAGGGAAAACGTTCCATTCCCCATGGTGAGCTATCTGCTGCCCAGCATACACATGGCCTGAGTACCAGGAAAACCACTCCTCCTCTTGCCTCCTAGTCCTCATCCCAGATAGCCTTGGGAGGGGCCACTGAGAGGGCACTGGGGGATGGCAAGCCCCAATCTGCTGCTTCTTGAGAAACCTGGCACTGAGGGTCTGGCCCAAATCTTCAGGAAGCACTGCTTAGCTTCTTGTTTCAGACTTGGGCCATGGCCATCATTCAAGACCACAAGTCCTACTCTATGAATGAATGAGCTTTGGCATCACACAGAACTGGATTCCAAACCTGACTCCTCTACTTACTGTGTAAGTCACTTAACTTTTCTACCTATAAATTGTCATTCCTTCTGTTCTGGCTTCTAGGGAACCCTGAGCTAAGTCTATGATCATATCTAGGAACTCTGCCAGTGTGCGTGCATTTCTGATGACTTAATGTTGGCTTAAAGCTCAACATTCAGAAAACTAAGATCATGGCATCTGGTCCCATCACTTCATGGGAAATAGATGGGGAAACAGTGGAAACAGTGGCAGACTTTATTTTTGAGGGCTCCAAAATCACTGCAGATGGTGACTGCAGCCATGAAATTAAAAGACGCTTACTCCTTGGAAGGAAAGTTATGACCAACCTAGATAGCGTATTCAAAAGCAGAGACATTGCTTTGCCAACAAAGGTCCATCTAGTCAAGGCTATTGTTTTTCCAGTGGTCCTGTATGGATGTGAGAGTTGGACTGTGAAGAAAGCTGAGAGCTGAAGAATTGATGCTTTTGAACTGTGGTGTTGGAGAAGACTCTTGAGAGTCCCTTGGACTGCAAGGAGATCCAACCAGTCCATTCTGAAGGAGATCAGCCCTGGGATTTCTTCGGAAGGAATGATGCTAAAGCTGAAACTCCAATACTTTGGCCACCTCATGCAAAAAATTGACTCATTGGAAAAGACTCTGATGCTGGGAGGGATTGGGGGCAGGAGGAGAAGGGGACAACAGAGGATGAGATGGCTAGATGGCATCACCGACTCGATGGACCATGAATTTGAGTGAACTCCAGTGAGTTGGTGATGGACAGGGAGGCCTGGCATGCTGTGATTCATAAGAGTCAGACACAACTGAGCGACTGAACTGAACTGAATGTTTCTTCCATGCTTTGCCGTCATTCCTTGTCTCTGCATCAAGCTTTACTGTTTTCCTTTTGAATCCTAATCACTTTTGTTAACTACCTCCAATCCTTTAAAAAACAGCAGGGAGTGAAATAAATAAACTGAACTTCCCTGAGACTGTATTTCCTCATCTAGAAAAGATGGTGATAATAATCCCTACTTCACAGGCTCACGGTGAGGATAGGTTAAGTCAGCCCACATGATGGCCCAGCAGAGAGCTTGGAAAAGGGCAGGGAGGGTCTCACCAGGGGCTGGGCCCTCCCCACCAACCTTGCCTCCTTTCAGCCACATAGAAAGACCTTGAGCACTCAGGTTGTATTTCACAGAAAAATATTTATTGCCGATTGCTTTTGCCCAGAATAGACTGCTAGGGTGTGAGCTTGTTGGACAGTCCTGGGTTGACCATCTGCGAAAGGCCGGCATGAGCAGGAGAGGGGCAGGGGTGTAAGAGGAGAACATTAGCGCTGTGAACCCAGGGTGAGTCCCACGAGGGTGTGGGTACATTTCCCAGTATAGATCGCCCCATTTAATCATGCTGCAGAAGTAGTCACAAATCTTACTTCCTACTATTTATTGACGTGGTCCTCCACCCTGTTTTCAATACTAGTTAACCTTTTTGCCATCGGACTATGGGCACAAGGCCCAGAATTCCTTCCACAGCAGGTCACAAGGCTCTGTAAGGCCTGTTGCCCCGGAATTCTCAGGGCTAGCCCTCATGTTCTTTCTGGAAGGTGCCCTGGTGTGTGACGTGGAGGGAGGTGGTGGGGAAGAATTTCTTCTGGGTTTTGCTTATAAGCAAACTGGAGATAGGAGAGGGGTAGGAAAAAAAAAAAAAAGGAGAGGGGTAGGAGGGGAGGCCTGGAGGAGACAGTGCCACATCCACTTCCGTACCTACAGGGTAGTTTGGGAGTTGATTTCCCCGGGTTCCTTTTCTCATAAAATTGCACAAAGCCTGGAATGAAAACGTTCCTCCCTCTCCAAGCTCTGAGCTGACAGGTATTGTCCTAAAACTCAGTGGCCCAGACATCACCCAACCACGTCAGCCACCCCAGCTTCAGGAAAGGCCTGAATAAACAGGTGAAGCAAGCTTCATAGGGACAGGAAAGCTTTATAGGTTTTTCATTAAGCGTGTTTAAGTGGGGTAGGATACACGTTTCTTTCATCCACAGTGGAGCTAAAAATCTCCTCCCCTGTGATGTCATCTTCTGACTCTTGTCATCCTCCAAGTACAAACTAGAGGGGGCATCAGTGACTTAGGCGACAAGAAGCCGGCAAGGCCTCCAAAGATGCAATGAAGCTGCAGTGGTTTTCTCTTCATCTGGGCTTCCTGGTAGAAAAACATTCTGCACATTTAAACACTTATCACTTAATCACATTAGCAGGTTGGGACTTTATAAAAGTGTAAGGTCACTCCTGGGCCATCCTGAACTGTCTCAACAAGGAAAATAATCAAAACATGTATTAGCCCTACAGACTGGCCGTCCAGGGTACAGCCTTATAGGAACATCCTCCCTGTAACTCATAAAGGAGAATTCTTAGACAGATGTGGGCTAAAACACCAGTGGGTGTCTTGGCGACATTATAAACTTAAGACAGGGCTCCAATGGCCTGTGAAGTCAGCAGACAGGACAAGGAGAATTACAGCCCATCATTCAAAGCCCAGCAGGTTGACCATCTGTTATTGCCCTTCGCCATAGGGAGCCCAACAGCTGAGGTTTTTTAAAATCATACTCACCTAAGCCTTCCATTCTGCACTAATTCTTTAGCACTCAGCAATTTATAAAGCCAGAAGGCAGCTTAACATCCCCATGGGCCCCACTTTCAAGTGCAAGAAACTTGAATGCCAAGAAGGGCTAGCCACTTTGCCAGGTTTCTATCACAACCTCCAAATTCTAGCTCTGTGCCTGGTGTACGGGGAGCTCTGAGTCTTTGGAGAAATCTAAGAGCAATGAAAGCAAGTGAAGGGCAAGCATACAGGACAGGAAAGACAATCTGCAAGAGAGATGCTGAATAACTGTGGAAGGAGGAAGAGACTAACTCGTCTGGTAGATGTACGGTTGCTGCTGATATGGGGAAGACCTCCCAAGTGAAGGGCAAGCTTACAGGACAAGAAAGACAACCTGCAAGAGAGATGCTGAATAACTGTGGAAGGACGAAGAGACTAACTCGCCTGGTAGATGTATGGTTGCTGCTGATATGGAGAAGACCTCCTTTGTGCAAGTGCTGTTAGTCCTGAGCAGGGGGCTGTTAGAGTCAGAAAGGCTTTTAAGAAAGAGACAGGCAAACACTTTCTGGAGCAGTTGAAGCTCAGACCACAGAGTCTAGAAACTGGTGCATGCCACCTTTTCAAGACTCTTAGGAGTCCACAGTTACTGATCTTAGCTTATGGTTTCCTATATAAAAACAGAACAAAGAAAACAGCCCTTAAAAAAAAACTCAGCAATAGCTTAAAGATGGAAATAACCCAGATGTTCATCAACAGAGGAATGGATAAACGAATTGTAGTATATCAGTAGAATGGAGTATTATTCAGCCATGAAAAATAATAGAGTACTACTGGGCCTTCGCTGTCAGTCCAGTGGATACAACTCTACCTTTCCATTGAAGGTGGCCTGGGCTCCATCCCTGGAGAACTAAGATTTTGCATGCCACACAATGCAGCACAGTCAAAATAAATAAAGTACTGTTATATGCTACAATATGCATAAAGCTTGAAAAAATTATGCTAAGAAACCAAACACAAAAGAGCATATATTGTATGATTCCATTTCTATGAAATATCCAGAATAGGTAAGTCCATAGAGACAGAAACACGAGATTAGTGTTGTTGCTGGGCACAGGAGATGCGGGAGGTGGGAGGGGGGCAGAGAATGGGAAGTGACTGCTTAAGGGGTATAGGGTTTCTGTCTGGGGTGATGAAAATGTTCTGTAACTAGATTGAGGTAATAGGTACACAACATCAGAAATGTATAAATGCCACAAAGTGTAAACTTTTAAATGGTTGTGTGTTATATGAATTCACCTTAATTTTTTTTAAAATGTTATAGCACCACTCCCATGATCTTCATGTTTTAGAGAGAATAGCTGCTAGAGCAGAGGAGGGAGGTGTGATGGAAGCAGGAGAAATTCAAGCATCTGATGACACTAAAAGCATCAGAGGCCACACTGGGCAGAGGGGCGCTCAGTACAAATTTCACAGGCTCTGTGGTCCAGAAAAAGGCCCTGGGCATATTCAGTGAAAAGACTATTAGCAGGTCTTCCCTTGCTGGGTAAGGGCTTGAGAAAACATATTTTGGCCTAAATCCAGACCCTTTCTCGGTGACCCAGCCAAAGAAGGGGTGGCCCTGACTGTCAACACTCAGGACAGCTTTGCTAGACAGAGACCTCACTTGCATAACACCACTGAAGAAACAGATAGACCATACAACAGGTGGGGCAGAGCCCAGAGGAAGCTCCAGCCCCTTCTCAACTTCCTGACGGGGAGGAGGACATGCCACTGCCTGGACCGGGCCTCTCCCCATATTCAGAGCACACAGCTCAGCAGAACCTGACTCGCCCCACCCCACACACACCATCTCTTACAGGGTCAGGCATCTCCTCTTCCCTGTCTGCCCCACGAGCCATGAGCACCCACCCCAAAGCACCAGAGAACAGTGGCAGTAACTGAAAAGTTATTACAGGGAGTTTAAAGTCATCTGTCTCAAGATGCTTTATGGTCTTTATTTGATTTCATTTTGAATGACTTTTTCTTTAAAAAAAAAAAAAAAAGATTTTAGGTAGAAAATGTCAAGCTCTTGTCTTCTTGGCAGTGTGCTTTCCATTGAAATAAAAAGCCTGAGTAAATAGATGCAGTTATTTTAAGAGAAAATGTTACAAAACAACATTTATAGCTCTAAAAATAATTTAAAATATTTATAAAATCTGACATATACATAGACCCAAAATGTCTGAAATGAATAATCTGACTTTTCTATGTTCTCCATGGCCACGGCTGGGAAAAAAACTGTTTAAATAATGAATATAAATGTTTGGAAAGTCAATTTTATGACTCTGCTAGACTAAATTTCATAAATGATGAGAATTACTTAACAATTCTCAAGAGCATGGAGTTTAGTAACTACACAGTGTATTGTGCCTAGATTTTATCTGAGGACTTTCCTGTTATTTGCCAGTTGAGTGGCTCTTGTTTTCCACTGCTGATATAGCAGGGATGTAGGTAGATGCGTAAGTGGGTAGATTGATGATGATAATGACAGTATAGATATTTTTAGGTTCTTCAAAAATTCTAGTTCTTGCCCTTTTACAACTGCTTATTTTCCCTCTAACTTTCAGGGAATGCAAGTTCTCCTTAGACTAAATTAAATGCTAGATGCAAAGAAGAAAGTAGAGTAGCTGAGATTGTCATGGTCAGGTCAACCTGACCACTTCATGTGGCAGACACTGTTGATCTTGGAGAGAAGAGAAAAAGGAAGGGAAGAGGCAGAGAGAGGTAAGAAAAAGACAGAGAGACAGATGGGAAGGAAGGAATGGAAGGAGCAGCGGTTTAGTCACTAAATCCCCCTTTTGTGACTCCAGTGACTGTAGTCTGCCAGGCCCTTCTGTCTACGGGATTTCTCAGGCAAGAATATTGGAGTGAGTAGCCTTTTCCTTCTCCAGGGATCTTCCAGATCCAGGGATCGAACCACGACTCCTACTTGGCAGGCAGATTCTTTACCACCAAACGACCTGGGAAGCCCAACAGAAGGAGAGGCGGAGAGAAAAATACTTTATTTTCCCCTTGGAGTCATGTTAGAACCTCAGAGCTGTGATGACCATTTTGTCATCTTGACAAAAAAATGCCAAAAGAATTAAAGAATCACCAACTCAAGGGGTTGAGTTGCTCAGAAACTGCCAGCCACGAACTCCTTATTAAGATTAAGTTTGCCTTTGTTTTAAACAGCTCAGTCTGGTTGACCGGCAGTTTGCAGACAAAGCAGCCCACCCAGTGGGCGTGGGCAACATGTGTGACACAGGCTTTGAAAGGAATCCTCAGAGCTTTTCTTCAGACTGTGCCAATGAGTGTCCTAAGGAGCAAGAAAGAGAATCAGGGCTGGCAAAACTAGGGAGACTTCTCTGTCTCTGTCCGCTGTGGTTTGTAGTTTAGATATTAAAATATATTCTTCTGTAGCTACAATTTTTCTGCTTTGGTATTTCTACTCCTATTTCTAAGGCACACATGTATGCTATTATAGAAAGTATAGCTCATTTAATGAGACCCAACAAAATCTGCCTGCCGTGAAAAGCCTTCTGTGTTCCTACAGAGTCAGGGAGGATGTGAGAGGAGTGTTTGTAAGTATCCCCAGCTTTTCAGAGTGAAGAGAATGTCGTCCTGCTGAGTCTACTCAGGAGGCCTTTGCCCACAGTTGCTTCCTGTCTCGCTTTATCAGCACCTCTATGGGTGACAGGCAACAACAGTTGCTAAAAACTGCCCACCTGATACATCCTGCTGCTGCTGCTAAGTCACTTCAGTCGTGTCCAACTCTGTGCGACCCATAGACGGCAACCCACCAGGCTGCTCTGTCCCTGGGATTCTCCAGGCAAGAACACTGGAGTGGGTTGCCATTTCCTTCTCCAATGCAGGAAAGTGAAAAGTGAAAGTGAAGTCACTCAGACGAGTCTGACTCTTCATGACCCCATGGACTGTAGCCTTCCTCCATCCATGGGATTTTCCAGGCAAGAGTACTGGAGTGGGGTGCCATTTCCTTCTCCATGATACATCCTAGGGCTTCGCTATTTAGTTATTTTATGACTATATCAGATTGATGTCTAACTTGCAGGTGAGCCCTTGAGAAATCTATCAATAGTTTGGCTCAGGGACTCCTTGGAATGGGACACAGTCCTACCCCTCAAGGAGTTTATATTCCATGGAGGAAAAAGTATCTACAATGTATGGGACATAGATTACATACCCTGAACTGTGCTGAATTTAAATATATAATCTCATTGTAAGTAACCTGACTCAGTGTCTTATGCAAACACACAGCACGAGAAATGTGCAGAAATGTCACCTGAGCCAAACTAATCAAGGCACACTCACCAGCAGTGAATTTGTACAATCTCAGGGTAAGACCAGCTTCCCTGGTGGCTCAGATGGTAAAGAATACGCCTGCAGTGCGGGAGACCTGGGTTCAATTCCTGGATTGGGAAGATCCCCTGAAGAAGGGAACAGCTACCCACTCCAGTATTCTGGCCTGGAGAATTCCATGGACTGTAGAGTCCACGGGGTCGCAAAGAGTCAGACACAACTGACTTTCACTTCAGAGTAAGACCAAGGGGTATAATCTGGCTGGGCCATTCTCAGATGGCTCCATAGGAACAGCAAGAATCTGATCTGTAGCAAAGTGGACTCTGCACTGATGATGAAGTGGAGGGCTAGAGAATGGCATCTAGAGAGACTGCCTGAGCAATGGTGCTCACGGGAGGAGGGAGCCACCACGGGGGTCTCAGAGGAGGCCGTGGGCCTGGACAGAAATGAGAAAGAGCCTAAGTTAGTCTGAGAAACTTTTCCTCTGAAGTTCTGAAGCACCATATCCCCCAGAGAAATTTCTTTCCCTTGTGTGTGAGGCCCAAAGGGCAGCTGCCTCTAAAATCATCAGGAGAGTTGATAAATATATGGATTTCTGAAGCCTTTCTCTGACCTACCAAATCATAACTTGGGAGGTTTGAGCCTGGAAAGACTCTAATGAGCCATCTTGGTGAACCTCATGCAGGCTAAATTGAGAACCCCCACCCCAGATGATGGCCCAAGCACCAAGTCAAACATTTATTCATTCAACAAACATTACTATACACCTCCATGTGCTAAGCCTAGTGCTGGGAAATGAGTAATACAAACTACTCTCATTATCCTCTCTGCCATGAGCAATAAGAGAATCAAGCATACGTCTATTCTGGGAATAAACTATATTTCCAAGGTCACCGAAGTTTTGGAGAAAAACTATTCTAATTATGGCTTAATTGATAGAAGGAAGACCTGGGACCCTCATGGGCTCAGATTCAAACACTAAAGAGGTCCAAGTGAATAGCTCTGGAGGGCTATTCTGAGCTTCATTAAAGGACGCCCCTGCTGCAAAGAGTTTGTCTCTTTTTCTCTCCTTTAAAAGTGTGAACACAAAGAAATATCAAGGAAATGCAACTGGGAAAATGAGACTGTTTTTAAAAGTCATTTGCAGAACTGGACAAAAACAGAGGAAATTGTGTGACCGAGTCCACCCCTGTACTGCAAATCCCTGCTCATTTTCCTTCTGATTTCTTCCTCAAAAGTAATATTGCGAGGTAAGGACAGAGTCCACCTCGCTGTAGATGGTCCTGGTGTCATCCCTGAATAACACACTTGAGCAAACCAGAAGCATTCAGGCAGGCAAAATGAATCCCAGGAGGTGGCCTTCACAGTTGGGAACAAGTCTGACTCATCCAGTAAAAAGAAATATCTAACCTAAAACATATGCATTTAGATACAACTCTATAAAGCCAATGCTAATTAATCCTCCTGCTCATATAAAATGGCAAAGGAATTAACAATATTGCCAAGTCTGAAAAAGTCTTTTAATTGCACTGCGGTTCTTTCCAAGCAGCAGGCATCTGAGTCACACGTGGCCGTACCCCCCACACCCAGGCGGCTTCGCCCTTCATGCAAAGCACTTGGCACTCAGGCTCACAACCATGTTTTGTTGAAGCCTGGTACACATCTCCCCCACAAACTGCTCAGAAACCAGCAAGGTAAGTCCTGTTTACCTTTGTAAAAGATCAACTGCTGAACATTGCAGGTACCCTAGGAACCCCTTCAAGTCCCCTCTGGCATTTACCTTCCTGTGAAGTTATTTTTGTTTGTTCTTCATGCTAGGAAAGGAATTGATTTGGATTAAAATTGTGGGCTATGGGCATTTGCCTTCCATTTGGGAAAGGTCATTAAATACGTTCTTAACGTCGAATTGACTGAACTTTCCTTTTTGATTCCAAGACTAAAATGAAAAGCAAGGTTAAGTTAGATTCTCTTTAAACACAAACTCTGGAATAGACTCCTGGGCATACTGGATGGAACATGCTGGTGCAGCACTCAGACCACTGCTGCTGAAGGTGAAGGAGGTCCCAGGAAGCCCACAACCCTGTCTTCCACCCCTGCTCAGGCAGAGGGCTTCAGAATCTCACTGGGATGTGAGGGCACTCTGACACCGGATTTTCCATCTTCCCCAGCTGAGAGCCTCCAGATTGTTCCAACGCCCAGAGACAGGGTTATTCTGCCGGAGAATTAGGACTCAAACCTTTCTGGGAGACCCCAGCTAAAAAAGCTCTGACTCATCATCACATGCATTCTGCAAATTACCAGGTTAAATGACAGAATAAATAGTTATTGAGCACCTAGTGTATATGGGGCAGTGCTGTTCTAGGGGCACTGGGAGGCACGGATGAATCAAAGATTCTGTTCTCAGGGAACTTAAATTCGGAAACAAAGAGGAAGAAGGACAAAGGGTATTTGAATAAATACACATTATCACTACGTTTGGGGTGGGAGGGTAGCATTGATGACACTCGAGCTTTCCAAGTTATTCATCACATTTGGAAGTTTCGACAACATGAAGTTTCTGGACTTCTTCCCAGGAACAAACAACTAGTTTTGAAGCCCTCAAGGCTTTTGGAATCCATGTTCTGCAGTGATGGTTCTGTTTAAAAAATACAGGGCTGCTGCTGCTGCTAAGTCGCTTCAGTCGTGTCAGACTCTGTGCGACCCCATAGATGGCAGCCCACCAGGCTCCCCCATCCCTGGGATTCTCCAGGCAAGAACACTGGAGTGGGTTGCCATTTCCTTCTTCAATGCATGAAAGTGAAAAAATAAAGTGAAGTAGCTCAGTCGTGTCCGGCTCTTAGCAACCCCATGGACTGCAGCCTACCAGGCCCCTCCGTCCATGGGATTTTCCAGGCAAGAGTACTGGAGTGGGTTGCCATTACCTTCTCCGAAAATACAGGGCTAAGGTTCATGAAACTTGAAAGTCCTGAAGCTCCCTCCCTCTAGACCGCCGTCATGGAATTTAACTAGGGAGCAAGGAATTAAACAGAATCCACTGTCTTCCTCAAACCTGCCTCCCCTACCATTATTCTCCTGGCCCCCACTCTGCCCCTAACCCAGATTATTTTATAAGATAAATCAAAGGGGAAACCACATTAATAGGAAGCCCCATCTCGGTCAAAGCCACCGTATATAGTTGTATTCAACTTCGTCTATGTGGATGGTGACCCTAGAGCTGTTTTGGATACAACCTGCCAGTGTACATGCGTCCCCCAAAGGAGCAACTTGTTCTCGGGCCATTCCTGGCCATGGTTTCCACAAATTGGATCAGACAGAGTTGGTGAAGCTCTCAGAAACTTAAGGAATCCTTAACCTGGGGAAGCCCAGCAAGAAGAAGAGCTCTAGGAACATCTCAATTGTCCAGACTGGAGCTGTCCTCAGGGACTGGAGCTCAACTAGGCCTGTTGATATTTTCTCAGATAATCTTGAGTTAAAATTTTTAAATTGCTCCATTCTTCTGAGAATTATTTCTTGACCTTCTTAGCTAGAGGAGCTTCTCCCCACCCATTTTTCATTACTTTATACCATCCTAGTTTTGCTTCCTTTATAATACCATAATTTCTTAACAACGTATTTGACTATTTAGTTGCATTCTTCAGTCTCTTTCCTCTAGACCTTGATGGCGAGCTCCATGTCTGCCTTGTTCTCTGCTGTGTTCTCAGCTGAAAACAGTTCTGGATGTGTGATAGGTACTCAGAAAAATGTTTTCTAATTAATGAATGACTGATAGGAAAGGACAAAGGAGATATGCCATAAGGGTCAAGTTACCCTTCATTCAGACATGAGCCCAGCAGAAATGGCAAAGTATGAGCACAATAGTCATATAGTTTGCATAGATGGGTTAATTTAAGTTTTTAAACATATATGTAATTTTGTATCAAAAACTCCCAACTAAACATTTCTTCACCGTCATCTAGTTGAAGGAATGAACTGAACATCCTCTGAGATCCCTTTTGGCGCTAACACAGCATGACCTATGATACACATTTGGTGAACTAATCCATTTCCTGTCTCTGATCTTTGATCTCTTTAAATCAGAAACAGGGCCAGTGCTGCAATCAATTGGAGAGAGGAATAGTTTATTTCTAAGATAACTGAAAACAGGTCAATACTGACATTTTTGAGAAGCTCCTTGATAAGACTGCTCTGACTTAGATACACACATTATAATTTCCTTATAATGTCTAAAGCAGGATGTGGTTCAGCTTAGGTATGTGTCCTTGGAGATGTCTATCAGTGAGCTCTGATTAGATCGTTACATCATGTTCTCCCAATAATTGTCCTTTGATGGGTCATTATTCATTGGCCACAGTGACCCAAAGTACTTTTCTCTCCACCTGTTGCCTGAGCATGCTGCCTCTTTCCCCTCATGTAGTGGGCATTTTTTGTTTGGACCACTCAGCATATATTTCCTTTATCTCTTGGAAAGAGAAGTTTAATTCTCATTCAACTATCTACCTCCACCATATGCATGGGAAAAACTGGCCATACTCCTAGCTCTATGAGTGAACCTTCACTAATTTAAACAACACACTGACTGAATGTGCTCAGAATGGATAGGGACATTCCTGGTTATATCATCCTGCAGTTCTAGTGAGAGGAGGGAGATGTCTTCCCTAGTGAGTTACTGTTGCTCCATCCCTGACAGCTAGATTTCAGATCTGCAGAGTTCAAAGCAAAGATCCAAATCCCAGTCCTAAAGACCAGAGAGCTCTACCCCTTGGAATGGTCAGTTTGATAGTAAAGCCTGAATCTAGTCTCAAGGTTCATGGGATAAGGCAAAAGAAGTAACAATTCCTAGAAGAGAACACCACCAAAAATACCCCATCTTAGTGTTTTAGTGTTAGTCACTCAGTCGTGTCTGACTCTTTCCAACTCCATGAACTGTAGTCCACCAGGCTCCTCTGTCCATGGAATTTTCCAAGCAAGAATATTGGCGTAGGTAGCCATTCTCTTCTCCAGGGGATCTTCCTGACCCAGGGATCAAACCCCAGTCTCCAGCATTGCAAGCAGATTTGTTACCATCTGAGCCATCAGGGAAGCCCCTATCTTAACCACTCATAAAAATCAATTCAAAATGGATTAAAGATTTAAATATAAGACCTCATAGCTATAAATTCCTAGAAGACAACATAAGGAAGAAGCTCCATGACACTGGTCTTGGCAATAAATTTTTTGGATATGGCACAAAAAGCACAAGTAACCAAAGCAAAAATCAACAAATAGGACATCAAACTAAAATCTTCTGCACAGCAAAAAAAAAAAAATTAAAAGGAACCTATGGAATGGTATAGAATATATGCAAGCCATGTATCAGATAAGAAGTTAATGTCCAAAATACATAAAGAACTCATACATGGTACATGGTCCAGTGGTTAAGAATCCACCTCCCAATGAAGGGGATATGGGTTCCCTCTCTGACCAGGGAGCTACGATCCCACATGCCATGAGACAACTAAGCCCACGCGCTGCAACTACTGAGCCCACGCACCACAACTAGAGAGCCGTTGTGCCACAACCAAAGATCCATGTGCCACAACTAAGATCTTACATGGCCAAATAAAAAACATTTAAAAAAAAACTCATACAACTCCATAAAAAGAAAAAATATCTGATTAAACATGGGCAGAGGAACTGAACAGACATTTTTTCAAAGAACACATCCAAACAGCCCACAGGTACAAATATCACTAATCATCAGAAAATGCAAATCAAAACCACAATGAGACATTTCCTCACACCTGTTAGAGTGACTGTCATTAAGAAGACAAGAGACAAGCGTTGGCAAGGATATAAAGGGAATCCTTCCACACTGGTGATAGGAATGTAAATTTGGTATAACCACTATGGAAAATAGTATGAAGTTTCCTCAAAAATTAAAAATAGAACTACTATATGATCCAGCAATCCCACTTCTGTATATATATCCGAAGGAAATGAATACAGGATATCTAAAGGATATCTGCACTCCCATGTTCCTTTCAGCATTATTCACAATGGCCAAGCCATGGAAACAGCGTGTCTGCCAGATGAACAAAGATATGGTATATACAATGTATATGTGTGTATGAGCTTAGTTTCTCAGTCGTGTCTAAATCTTTGCGACCCTGTGGACCCTTCCAGGATCATTTGTCCATGGTATTTCTAGGCATGAATACTGTAGTGGGTTGCCATTATCTTTTCCAGGGGATCTTCCCTACCCAGGGATTGAACCCAGGTCTCCTGCATTACAGGTGGATTCTTTAACATCTGAGCCACCAGGGAAATCCATATAATGTGTATACACAATGGAATACTATTCAGTCATGAAAAAGAAGCAAATCCTGCCATTTGTGACAACATAGTTGGAACTTGAGGGCCTTATGATAAGTAAAATAAGTCAGAGAAAGACAGAAAAAAAAAGAGCAAGACAAATACTATATGATCTCACTTATATGTGGAATCTAAAAACACAGACAAATAAAGAAAGAAATAAAACTAAAATCATAGACACAAAGAGTAGAATGGAGGTTACCAGGGTCTGGAGGTTGCAGGGAATTGGGAGGTGTTTTTTAAGGGTACAACATTACAACCAGTAGATTAAAAAGTCTTGGAGATCTAATGCACAGCATAGTCATTATAGTCAGTTGCTGCTGCTGCTGCTAAGTCGCTTCAGTCATGTCCGACTCTGTGCAACCCCACAGATGGTGGCCCACCAGGCTCCCCCGTCCCTGGGGTTCTCCAGGAAAGAACACAACAGTAAGATAAATGATAAACTTCAAAGTTGCTAGGAGACTAGATCTTAATTGTTTTTACCACATAAAAACAAAAGAAAATTGTGACATAATAAATGTGTTAACTAACACTACAGATGTAATCATATTGCAATATGTAAGTATATCAAATCAACACAGTGTAAATCTTAAACTTACACATTAAAAAAAAAAAAGAAATACTTATCCCCCCCCCAAAAAAAAGCCTCACAGAAAGACAAAACAGCCAAAGTCAAAAAGGGAATGAAACTAACATATAAAGATGCTCAATATCACTAATTATTAGAATAATGCAGATGAAAACTGCAGTGAGATATTACCTCACACCAGTCAGAACGGACATGGTCAAAGAACCTATAAACAATAAATGCTGGAGAAGATGTGGAAAAAAGGGAACCCTCCTACCCTGTTGGTGGGAGTATAAACTGGTACAACCATTATGGAGAATAGTATGGTAGTTCCTTAAAAATTCAAAAATAGAGCTAGCATATGATCTTGCAATCCCACTTGTGTGCATATACCCCAAGAAAACCATAATTCAAAAAGATACATACACCCCAATGTTCACTGCGGCACTATTTACAATAGCCAAGACATGGAAGCAACCTAAATGTCCACGGACAGAGGAACAGACAAAGAAGATGAGGTACATATATATGCACATATAGTGGAATATTACTCAGCCATAAATAATGAAATAATGCCATTTGCAGAAATATGAAGGGACATAGAGACTGCCATACTGAGTGAAGTAAATCAGACAGAGAAAAATAAAAATCTTATGATGTCACTTATATGTGAATTTTTTTTTAAATGGTACAAATGAAGTTATTTACAAAATAGAAATGGAGTCATAGGTGTAGAAAATTCAAGTTATGGTTAGGGGGTGGGAGAGGCAAGGAGGAATAAATTGGGAGACTGGGATTGACATATAAACACTTCTATATATAAACTGATGACTGAAAAGGATCTACTATATAACACATGAAACTCTACTCAATACTCTGTAATGACCTATATGGGAAAAGAATGTTTTAAAAAGTAGATATATGTATAAGTAATTCACTTGTGGTATAGCAAAATTAACACAATATTTTTTTTTTTAATTAACACAATGTTTTAAATCAACTATAGTCCAGTAAAAAATTTAAGAAGAAAAAATTAGATAACCAACAAGGATGGTGCTACTGTATAGCACAGGAACTCTACTCAATAATTCTGTAGTAACCTAAATGGGAAAAGAATTTGAAAAAGAATAGATATATGTACATGAAAAAAAGTAAACCTACTTTTGAGATGCTTAATTAAAAAAAAAAAAACCTAGCATATAAAGGGATAGCAGTGAACCTTGCCTGGCTGTGTACCCCCACAACTATATTAGGTCCCCCAGCTCCAGATTCCCCTTGCCTTCACTTCTCAGTATTTATCAGTATATTGTAAACACAAAACTTTCCCTCCATTCCTTCAGTTCCTAAGGATTTTGGACTCCACATTGACTCTTCTTTTTCCCTCATCCTATACAAATAATCCATTAATAAATCCAATTGGCTTTATTTTAAGCATATGTTCCAAATATCACTAGCCATTTCTCTGTAACTCACTACAACCATCTCAGACCAAGCCAGTATCGTGCCTAAACTAATAAAATATCCCATTAAATAGTGTCCCTGAATCCACACAAACCCCCTCGTTCTCCACATAGTACTCGGGGTAACTCATTCAACACTTAGGTCAGATCCTGTTACTTTTCTGCTCAAAGTCTCCCAAAGTGCTTAACAATGAGAGAAAATTTGAAATCCTCCCCATAGCTCCCTAAGACTATTGTTCTGACCTCATTTTCCCTTCACTCTTTCTGTCCACTCGTGCTGGTCTTGTTGAAGCCTAGAATGCCCTTCTCCCAAACATTGACGTGGCTTGCTCCCTGGCTTCATCTAGATCTCTGTTCAAACACTATGTCCTCTGTGAAGAGCCCCTTGATCAGTTTATCTTAAAAGTTCATTTCTTAGACTTTCTTGGTGGCACAGTGGATAAGAATTCGCCTGCCAATTCAGGGGACACAGGTTCGAACCCTGGTCTGGGGAGATCCCACATGCCTCGGAGTAACTAAGCCCAGGCAGCACAACTACCGAAGCCTACGTACCCTAGAGCCTGTGCTTCGCAAGAGAAGCCTCCGCAATGAGAAGCCCACACACCTCAGCGAACAGCAGCCGCTGCTCACTGCAACTAGAGAAAACCCACACGCAACAATGAAGATCCAATACTGCCAACAATAAATTAAATAAATAAATAAATATTACTTTTTTAAAAAATGCACAAAGCCCTTTTCTAAAAAGGTTCTTTCCTTTCTATCCTCTTATCTGCTTCACTTTCCTTTAAAGTGTTTACCATTTGTTTGTTTCCTACCTGTCTCCTCCTCCTCCTCCTCCTCCTCCTACTAAGTTGCTTCAGTTGTGTCCGACTCTGTGCGACCCCATTGACGGCAGCCCCCTAGGCTCCCGCATCCCTGGGATTCTCCAGGCAAGAACACTGGAGTGGGTTGACATTTCCTTCTCCAATGCATGAAAGTGAAAAGTGAAACTGAAGTCGCTCAGTCATGTCGGACTCCTAGCGACCCCATGGACTGCAGCCTATCAGGCTCCTCCATCCACGGGATTTTCCAGGCAAGAGTACTGGAGTGGGATGCCATTGCATTCTCTGTCTCCTACTATTAGAATTTAATTCCCATGTGGATGGGGATCAGTGTCAAACTCTGCCTTTTCCCAGTGACAGTTGAAGTGTCAAAGGAATAAACAGTTTAAGACCATGGATCCATTAAAATATAAGTTCTTTTACTACTTTCTCCTTCTTAAATTTGGGCAAATGAACATCTTTGTCTCTGTATTTTCTTCCTGTAACGCAGATGAGATAAAAATGTATTTTACAAAATGAAAAGATGAGGCTTCATCTTTCTAGCTTCGTTATTCAAGGTCTGACTTAACATCTATTAACATTATTTGATCCATCCAAAAAAGTTAATGGGTTATAAAATCTTTTTATAATGAATTTATTTGGAGGACTTTCCTGGCAGTTCAGAGGTTAAGACTCCACGCTTCCAATGCAGGGGTCATGGGTTCAATCCCTAGTCAAGGAACTAAGATCCTACATGCTGCATGGCCAACAAGTAAATTAAAATATGCTTTGGAGCCTAAAATAGTTTTATTTTGGCCCTTTACTTTCCTTTTCTCTTTGTGCATTAACTTACCATTTGTATTTCTTCTCCTGCAAAATACTTATTCATGCCTTTTGCTCATTCTAAATTTTGTTACCCATTTTTCTGATATTGAAATATAGTTATTTATTTGCCTATCACATCTTTTTCAGATCTAAACTTTTGGGGAAAATTTTTAATATAAAATTCTAACTTGGCAATTATTTTCTTTCAGCACTTTAAGATCTTATTCCATTGTTTTCTGAATCCCATTTTTTTTTCTCTTGAGAAGTCAAATGTCTTATTGTTGTTCCTTTAGAGGTAAATATATCTTTCTTCTCTACTTTTAAGATGTTTCTCTTTGTGTTGATTCAGATTTATTATATGATTAGACATGGTCTTCATTCTATTTACCCTGCTTGGGTTCACAGAGAATCTTTGTATTTAAGGTTTAATGCATCAGCTTGGGAAATTCTTAACTGTTATCTCTTCAAATATTCTTCTCTGCTTATAGAATTCAAATGTTAGATCTATTCACAAGTCTCTTATACTCTTTTACATATTTTCCATCTTCTTTTTCCTCCAGTCCCCAGGATGGATATTTCTATTCAGCCACTGTATAGCTCACCAAACCTCCCTTTACCTGTATCTTATTTGCTGTTAAACCCATCTACTCAGTTCTTAATTTCAGATGTAGGACTTTTTAATTTCTAAAATTTCCATTTGCTACTTTTCTGTATAGATTTCTACTCTCAATGAAATTCTCCATTTTGTGGGTCACTTCTTGGTCTGCTTTTCTAGATTCTGTCTCCTTCTCTTAGCATGATTTATAACTTTCTATTGAATACTAAAGTGTCGTGCATGAAAAGCTGTAGTGTCTCCATATTATATCACTCCAGAGAAGATACTCTCTATTCTCTGCCAAATGCTATAGCGGCACATAATATCAACCCAATCAGAATCAATTCTTGCTCAAGATTTGTTTTCAGTCCTCATCAGGTTTACAGTATTTTTGGTTATCTCCCCTACTCCTAGGGATTAGGCCTCCCAGGGATCCCAACTGAGAATCTAGGATGTTTCCTATGCTTCCTCCTCCTCAAGGGACCCTGAACTTAAATTTCTGTCTTCACAGCGCTGCCTAAGATTCCATTCTGTCTCAGCAGCTTTCTGGTTGCTTACTTTGCATAAATTAAATAGGATATATCTTGAAGGGAAAACCGATACAGCATCTGATCCACTGCTCTCCAGGTTTTTGTGTCCTCGACTCCAAGGTTTCTTGCAAATCTGGACTCTATTATTTGTCTCCCTAGCTTCATGAAATTGCTAAAAGCTCAGAAGTCCTCTCTGACCCTTAGATATGAAACTGCTGCCCAGATTCTCAGCATCTTATCCATGTCTATTACATTAAAGGTCTCATGAAGAAGGTAGCAGATAAAACGTGCTTATTCCAATGAGCTTTCTTTCTTTCCAGAATCTGGCCCTTCAAATAATAACAGGCTCAGTATCTCTCTGATGCTTTCAAACAAACCTTGCTTTTGTACTTTATCCACATCCTCTAGGCATTCTTGGCAGAAACGATGGTTTGATACAAGTGTTAGATAGGCTTATCATAGCCAGAGACCTAACATATATGTCTTAAATAATAAATTTTTAGACTCCAAAACAGGTTTCACTAAAAGCATCATGTATTCTCTACAATAAATAATTTGTTAAGGAACATAGGCTGATAGGATATGAAATAATTGTATTTTTCATGTAGAACACAGGAAAACTGTTCACTGGTGGCAGTTTTCTTGCAACAGAGAGCACTTCTGAAAAGTTACCATTTTCATGTTTTCTTCTTCAGGAAGAAAACAAAGCAAGTACTATTTAGTCTCTGTGTGTGGTGGGGCAGTTTGAAGGGTTGCTATGCAAGAAACCCCAGGTGGCTCAGTGGTAAAGAATCCAGTAAAGAATCTGCCTGCTAACGCAGAAGACGCAGAAGATGTCCAAGACACAGGAGAGGCAGGATACTTGGTCCCAAAGATATAGCAACCCACTCCAGTATTCTTGCCTGGAAAATCTGCTGGTGGGGTAGAGTCCATGGGGTCGCAGAGTCAGACACGACTTAATGACTGAGCATGTACACGTGCAAGAAACAATCTACAATATCAGAAAATTACATAAGAACATACATACTGAAACAAAACTCTGGACTCAAAACTTGCATCGAAAATCACATCTTGTTTTATCTAAAATATTTGTGTGAGGGTAATTTTCCTGTTCTTGTTTTTGGTTAACAGCCTCATTTTTTGTTTTGCTTAAGAGACAGTATGCAGTCTGCAACCCTGGAGAGTAATATCCGTACTTTCACCCAAGTACTCTGTCGCTTCTATTTTGCTGCTTTTCAAATTGCTTGAATCCTTTTATAGCTGAAAAGAGTGTGGTCATTCAACCACAAGACCATGCTTTCTAGCTTCCTGAATCTGAAGATGTTTGATAAGAGTAAGGGGTAAAAGTTGTCATCAGCACAGGATGAAAAAGCAGCTCCCGCCTCCACAGAGAGAAGAGCACAGGGATCTTTTTATCTCCTTCTTACAACTTAGTTTCTTCCTATAGCATTGCCAAAGCTCCCTTCACAAACGTTGTGAAAGCTTGTGTTCTCATTTATTAATAATCTAATTTTGCTGGCCTGTAAGTATTGATGGGGCCACAGGTCACAAAAGAGAGAAAACCAACCTCCCAAATGAAATCTTGACTGGATATCTGACATAGTTGGGAGCTATTAAATGATTTGCAGACTAGTACACTAATAGATACCCCCTTACCATCTCATCCTAAGATAAACTTCTAAGGCATGGCCTACTCCACCCACTTCAAGGTTAAAACTAATGATTAAAACAGAAAGTAGCTATTAACCAAAGCAATCTGTTCTCAACCCAAAACCAACATTTGGAAACACTGTCTTAGAAATGAGGAGCCCTGACATATGGGCACCATATGTCCACTGATTAATCCAGAAGGGGTTATAGGAGCCCGAAAAATTCAGTCACTCAAAAATGTTTATTAAACACCTACTGTGTGCCAGACTCTGTGCTAGAGGCTGAGGATATAGTGGTGAACTTAGTGAAGCCACATTACAGGCAAATAATCTATTCAATAGGAGCATTTCACATGGGAGTAAGTGCAATAAAGGAAGTAAAACAGGATGATGTAACACTGAGTGAAGAAGTGAGGCCCAGCTACAGGGTGATCACAAAGGGTCTCCCTGCAGAGGTACATTTAAGCAAGATGTTAAAAACAAGAAAGAGCCAGTCATGCAAATATCTGGGGGGGCAAAGAGTTACAGGCAGAGCAGATCCAGTGCAAAATCCTAACGCAGGAGAGAAGGCACATGAAGGGTATATAGCATATACAAGGACAGGGATGGGGATTATCAGACAGATAGGAATCAACGATGCCAGATCTCGTAGGCCACTGAAAAGCCTTCGCATGTTACTCAGTCTCTCTTTTCTACCTTCTCCCGTCTCTGAATAGCATGTGTATGCGGTTATGGTCAGAATTTGTTCCACAGTGCTCATTAATTGAAAAAGAATACCAATGTACTAGGACGTTGTCACCAGATAATAGCTTCTGGCAATGATAGAAATGCATTTATTTCTCTGAGCCAAAGCAACTGATCCTCCTGGCAATATTCAAGGGCATTGGCAGCACTTGAGCTGGGCCCTGTGATTAATGCAGATTTAATCGGTTTATCTGATGGATATCAGCACAAAGCTTTGACAGTGCCCCTGAGGACCCCAGTGCACTGATTGGTGAGCACAACAGAACCATTGTGTGGCTGAAGCCAATCAAGGCCTGGGCCAGTTCATCCCAGGGGAATCGAACTGAGATGAATAACCTGCTTTCTGACTGGCTCAAGTCCCAGTGACTGTTTGTTACTTTTGCCAATGAATAAAGCTCGTCCACACTCATTGGGTGCAACTGGTTGGCCCTGACCCCGCCTCACGTAATTAATGCCACACTGTGTTGTGAGTTTTCTGAACTGACATGTGGCAGGCAGAGAACTAAATGAGTTCATCACCACCAGGGCTCTGACCAAAAGAGAAAAAGAAGCCAAATTAATGCAGAGTAATGGAATGGCCAAACAGCCAGCTGCTGTCTTCCTACCCTAGCACATTGTCATTCATCCCTGGAAATTGCGTCCAACTGATTATGACAAAGAGGTTCTTGAGATATCCTTCGTGTGTGTGAGGATAGGAAATTTTAACTCCAGCACCTTGGCCACCTTCCACTTGGAATAATTACATTCCATTAGCCAAAAGTTTCTTCTGCCTTAGGCCTTCAGAAATACGGCTGGATGGGGTCTCAGTGTCTCCAATCTCAATGCCTCATCCCAGAAGAATCTTTACTCTTGGTAGTGCTAATTAGAGAAGTTTTTACACACACAAACACACATACACGCAAGTATGTTTTCCCACACACAGGACAACTTTATGCCTACCATTAAAAAGGTATGAGCATATTAAATAAAACAATACTCAACTGGGGGGGTGTATAATTGGGTTCACTATTAGGCATTCATTGCAGACGTTTATTGATTTCTGCACCACAAGGGAGCTCATTATAATAGAAACTTTGCCAGGAGTGGAGCACAAAGAGGACCGGCCCCATTTCCTGGGTTTTTGGGAGGAGGGTAGAGAAAGGGGAGCTGTAACGCTGTAGAAACCAGGCAGCTATATCCAAAAGCAAACTGAGCAGTGTGGGGGAGAAAAATTTTCCTCCTACCTTTCTAGGTTCTTTGCCTGGTGTAATGATCAAACTGACACGAGACAGATTAACAGGAGAAAAACCAATTTAATTTCATATGTACAGGGGCGCCATAAAAATATGAGGCCCAAAGGCAAGTTGGGCAGTTGAGGCTCCTATGCCATCCGGAGCTGAGGAATGTGGTAGGGCCTGGGGCTTCCAAGGGGAGGAGGACAATAAGCAGAGCAGATGTCTGGTAATTAGATGCTTGCCCTGTCATACAGAGAGCTCATTCAGATGAAAAGTTATCTCTGGTAATAGCATTCTTTCTCTCTCTATTATCTAAATTCTTTTCTGTAGTTAAGGGGGAGGTAGAAAGCTCTTCCTGAGTCTCTTGAGCCTTGATTGTATTCAGCTCAAAATAATCCACATGCCTAAGTGGCATATTTTGAGGAAGTTTGTTCTGAATGCTTTCGGGAGATAGAGGTACCCTAGTCAGCTGCTCTCTTAAAGACCTGAGTGTATACATAGGGTATATATATATTTTATACACATATTTAGATACATAGCATATATATATATACTAACATGGGACAGCCCCTGCCCAGTCACCTCTCCACCTTCCAACCAGCAGGCTGAGCTTTTGCATCCTCCCCAGGGCTTTTTCCTTCCACAGTAAGACCTTTGACCACTTTCTTCTACCACCTATATAGTACAATGGCTTTGCCATAGGTCCTGGTTTGGAGTTCAAAATATATGGCACTCAATAGCACTGCAAGCTCCTTTTAATCAATTTTATTAGCAAAGAAAGACCAGCAAGGCAGGGAGTAGATGTTATGTGTGATCACAGTCTTCTCCATGCCCCATTCCTACCCTGTGAGATATAGCAAGATATTAAAGACTAGACAAGATATTGAAGTTTCACCTTCAGAATCCAGGTGCCTCAGCGCGGTTACATTTAAAACACCCAAATGTTCTTTATCGCAGTAATGATTCCACATTCTATGTGTACAAGGTTTGTGGCATTGTACAGGAGGCAGTGATCAAGACCATCCCCAAGAAAAAGAAATGACAAAAGGTAAAATGGTTGTCTGAGGAGGCCTTACAAACAGCTGAGAAAAGAAGAGAAGTGAAAGGCAAAGGAGAAAAGGAAAGATACACCCATTTGAATGCGGAATTCCAAAGAATAGCAAGGAGAGATAAGAAAGCCTTTTTCAGTGATCAGTGCAAAGAAATAGAGGAAAACAATAGAATGGGAAAGACTAAAGATCTCTTCAAGATAATTAGAGATATCAAGGGAACATTTCATGCAAAGATGAGCACAATAAAGGACAGAAATGGTATGGACCTAACAGAAGCAGAAGATATTAAGAAAAGGTGGCAGGAATACACAGAAGAACTATACAAAAAAGATATTTAAGACCCAGATAACCACAATGGTGTTATCACTCATCTAGAGTCAGACATCCTGGAATGTGAAGTCAAGTGGGCCTTAGGAAGCATCACTATGAACAAAGCTAGTGGAGGTGATAGAATTCCAGTTGAACTATTCAAATCCTAAAAGATGATGCTGTGAAAGTGCTGCACTCAATATGCCAGCAAATCTGGAAAACTCAGCAGTGACTACAGGACAGGAAAATGTTAGTTTTCATCCCAATCCCAAAGAAAGGCAATGCCAAAGAATTTGCAAACTACTGCACAATTGCACTCATCTCACACAATTGCAAAGTAATGCTCAAAATTCTCCAAGCAAGGCTTCAACAGTATGTGAACCGTGAACTTCCAAATGTTCAAGCTGGTTTTAGAAAAGGCAGAAGAACCATAGATCAGATTGCCAACATCTGCTGGATCATTGAAAAAGCAAGAGAGTTCCAGAAAAACATCTACTTTTGCTTTATTGACTACGCCAAAGACTTTGACTGTGTGGATCACAATAAACTGTGGAAAATTCTGAAAGAGATGGGAATACCAGACCACCTGACCTGCCTCTTGTGAAATTTGTATGCAGGTCAGGAAGCAATAGTTAGAACTGGACATGGAACAACAGACTGGTTCCAAATAGGAAAAGGAGTACGTCAAGGCTGTATATTGTCACCCTGCTTATTTAACGTATATGCAGAGTACCTCCTGCAAAATGCTGGGCTGCATGAAACACAAGCTGGAATCAAGATTGCCGGGAGAAATATCAATAACCTCAGATACACAGATGACACCATCCTTATGGCAGAAAGTGAAGAAGAACTAAAGAGACTCTTGATGAAAGTGAAAGAGGAGAGTGAAAAAGTTGGCTTAAAGCTCAACATTCAAAAAATGAAGATCATGGCATCCAGTCCCATCACTTCATGGCAAATAGATGGGGAAACAGTAAAAACAGTGGCAGACTTGATTTTTGGGGGCTCCAAAATCACTGCAGATGGTGACTGCAGCCATGAAATTAAGACGCTTGCTCCTTAGAAGGACAAGCAATGACCAACCTAGACAGCATATTAAAAAGCAGAGACATTACTTTACCAACAAAGGTCTGTCTAGTCAAAGCTATGGTTTTCCAGTAGTCATGTATGGATGTGAGAGTTGGACTATAAAGAAAGCTGAGTGCCAAAGAATTGATTCTTTTGAACTGTGGTGTTGGAGAAGACCCTTGAGAGTCCTTTGGACTTCAAGGAGATCAAACCAGTCAATCCTAGAGGAAATCAGTCCTGAATATTCATTGGAAGGACTGATGTTGAAGCTGAAACTCCAATACTTTGGCCACCTGATGCAAAGAGCTGACTCATTAGAAAAGACCCTGATGCTGGGAAAGATTGAAGGCAGGAGGAGAAGGGGATAGACACAGGATGAGATGGTTGGATGGCATCACCAACGCGATGGACATGAGTTTGAGTAAGCTCTGAGAGTTGGCGATGGCATGCTGCAGTCCATGGGGTTGCAAAGAGTCGGACACAACTGAGTGACTGAACAGACTCTGAATGTGTATAACAACAGTGTAATATAGTGCAATGTTTTAATCAAAGACTTGGAAACATGTTAGTAAAAATTAATCTCTGTGGAAGCTTGGGGTTTGGAGTTTTCTTTTTTCTTTTCTGTTTCTCGAATATACTCTTTAACACTCATTTCATCTAGCTTCCCTAAAGTTTTCAGTGTACCCCTAAAGATAAAATGGGTTTGGGGAACCTGGAAGAGGAGGCTTTCACCTATGCCAGAGAGATGTTCCTGGGCAAAAAGGAGTCAAGAGAAAAACAGGACTTCCCTGGGTCATGACACGAGCCTTTGAAGTCTCAAGAAATGATGTTAGGTGATAAAGAGAAAACTACAGGGAAAATTTCTGCGAAGAAAAATATTGAAAAGTCCCATACATCCAAGCAGGTGAGTACAACAAATCTGAAATCCAAATTGAGACTAGAAGTTCAATAAGTGAGCCCACTTCATGGGGAAAAGAGGAGACACAGAAAGGAGAACAGAGCCATTGGCATTTCAGAAGTTGCCTGTGAGAGATACTCAAAGATGGAACAAAGAGGAGCCCAGAGCACATGATATATACAGATGATGCCAAGGTCAACACAATATTTTTGTGTAAAATGCAAATTTCCCCATATTTCAAAAAGTCAAATTGCTTTATTTTACTTGGTTAGGTAAAGTAACAGTAGAGGAGGTCATGTACTCTATAAATTTCACAGAGCTCTCAGGGATAGAAAATGCAAACTACAGGAGGTAATTATCTGTTACAGAACATGGTTAATGATTATGTTCAGAAGATGTTAACAATCACGCTTAGGGAAAAGATTATAAGGCCTTCAAAGGGGTCCCTCTGGGCCACGTGACTGTAATGTGGTCTGAGGAGCTTCTTCAATGCAAATACTTGTTGTCATGGCGACAGGATAGCACCCGCTTGCTCACCAGCACCATACAAAAGCCCCCTACTTTGGCACAATAAACTTTTAGTTCAAGAGAGACTTTATCAGTAACCAAATGTAGAAAGTAATATCCCATATGATTCTATCCAACGCTCAGTGAGGACCTAAAGTTCACTAGAGTGAATCTAATCCTAGGAAAGGTTGGGAACAAAATGGAAGAAACTGAGATGGGTCTAAGAATTCTCACTCCCCCCCCCCCCCCCACACACACACACGCACGCGCACATAGTCTCCTGTTTTTTTCTGAAACTTAACAGTTGCTGCTTATAGAATTGTCCTTGTACTAAGACACATAGTCATTCAGTTTTTTGCTCATTTTTTCTATTTCATTCATAATAAATGTGAGAGCTTTTTAAATATTTGGTGATGCCTTAGAGATAAGTGGTCACCCAGAGTGAGTGATGATTTATGAGGGTCAAGTAATAAAGAATAGGAATTTCATTTATTTTATTGCCTGTTTACCTCCTGGGGAAGAGACAGCTGGTAAATCATTTTGGTGAGTTAGTAAACTGGGCAGCCTTTGTTTGCCAGGCTCAGGAAGAAATCACAGGATGGAAAAGGATCCAGGGGCTGCCTCCTTCACCCGCCCTCTGCAGATCAGCAAAAAATCTGTTAATTCTGCCATTCAGAAACTGTAGGTTTAAAAAATAATAACTGAGTTTCTCCTCTCCATTTTTCCAGTGCCTTAAGGGTCCTCTTATTCTCTAAGTACTTCCTTATGTCTAACTTAAATCCCTCTTTTTTTCCATTTTCACAGTTAATTATTTCTCCTTACTCATGTAGAATCTCTCTGGATGCAAACACAAACATTCTTAGTACTTGTCTCAGTTTAAAATTGGGTGTCTTTGGGATTTCTGGTCAGTTCGTACAGGAACCTCAAGGAATCTCTATTTCCTCCTCTCTAAAATAGGAAGACTCCTTGTCCTCAAAGAGCCAGGTGAGAAAATACAGACATTTCTTTGTTCTTTTACAGGAAGCTCATCAAAACTTAGTCATTTCCTAGAGATCAGCACTTGTACAAAGTGACATCATTATTTTTATGATCAAATAAGTTAGGATAAAAGTGTCTTTTTTCAGAACAATTTTGCACCATAACTTACCATAAATACCTAATGTCACCCTGCCCTTGTGCTCCTTCTTCTGGGATGTGTCCCTCAAGCTGAAACAATAAAGAGAAATGGTGCTCAGGAAAAGTGTGCATCTCCTGCACGCATCTCTTGCAGGTCATCTGTCAGGGCATTTTGCACACACGTGTGTGTGTGTGTGTGTGTGTGTGTGTGTGTGTGTGTTAAATGGGCCAACCCAGGGCTTTAACACTTTTTTAATTAGTTGCCAACATTTTGTACATAGGAAGTTTCAGTTAAAAGTCTGGATTTCAGGTTTTTATTTAAAAATATGAAGATATAACAACCACTGCCTATACTGCCACAAGTGAAGCTATATAGCAGCTGCCTCCTTTAATGGGGTCTTCGCTTTCCACTTTTCCCTAGTCCTCACCAGTCTTCATTGCATTACACCCTGCTCTTAACTTGGGTTACTTGTCTGACACCTTTTTCACAGCTAGCTATTTTGGAGGGGTGGGGGGTGATAAGCCTATATCAGTTCAGTCGCTGAGTCGTGTCTGACTCTTTGCAGCCCCATGGACTGCAGCACACCAGGCTTCCCTAACCATCACCAACTCCTGGAGCTTGCTCAAACTCATGTCCATGGAGTCAGTGATGCCATCCAACCATCTCATCCTTTGTCATCCCCTTCATCTCCTGCCTTCAATCTTTCCCAGCGTCAGGGTCTCTTCTAATGAGTCAGTTTTTCACATCAGGTGGCCAAAGTATTGGAGCTTCAGCATCAGTCCTTCCAATGAATATTCAGACTGATTTCCTTTATCAGTCCTGTATACCCAGTTGAAATCAACTTTCCAAATGCAACTTTTTTTCCTTTTGCTATGAAATCTGCTACTGCTAAGTCGCTTCAGTTGTGTCTGACTCTGTGTGACCCCATAGACAGCAGCCCACCAGGCTCCTCCATCTCTGGGATTCTCCAGGCAAGAACACTGGAGTGGGTTGCCAGTTCCTTCTCCAATGCATGAAAGTGAAAAGTGAAAGTGAAGTTGCTCAGTTGTTTCCGATTCTTAGTGACCCCATGGTCTGCAACCCACCAGGCTCCTCTGTCCATGGGATTTTCCAGGCAAGAGTACTGGAGTCGGGTGCTTATTCTCAAAAGGACGTATCCTAGTGGGAATTGGATAATCAACACTGCCCCATATTCCCTCCCCACTAGCTCCTAACAGACAGCTCTCATAGGGGTCTCCGATAAGAAGTATTAGTGTGAAAGGGTCTTTCCTCTGTCTGAAGTATTCTTTGACCCTCTCTCTACCCACAGGCTGCATCCTTTTCTGAGAATCCATATCTGGAGGAGATTTAAAAAATTAAGCCAATCAAATCACCTCAGAGGACACTCTAGATCCCCTACCTCTTTTCTTCCTGAATGCTGTCATCCCACCTCCCAGCAGTCAAACACACTGGATTTATCAATTCATTTCTAACAGAGAATATGACCAGAGTGGTGTGCTATCAATTCCAAGTTTAGGTTACTTAAAAACTGTTGCTCCCATTTTGAAGGATCACTCTCTCTTCCTTGGATGGCCTGTGCTGGAGGAAGCCAGGTGGCAAGTTAAGAAACAGCCCCATGACGAGACTAACAGGGTAAGAGACAGAGGCCCAACAGCAACCACACGCATGACCTTGGACGTGGATCGCCTCTCCTTTAGATGAGCCCACAGCCTGTACTGACAGCTTGACTGCAACCTCATGAGAGACTGTGAGCCTGAAGCTCCCAAGTAAGCCACATTCAGATTTATGACCCACAGAAACTGTGAGATAATACATGTTTGTTGTTTTTAAGCTACTAAACTTGGGGGTAATTTGTTAAGTTGTTGTTGCTGTTCAATTGCTAAGTTGTGTTCGACTCTGCAGTCCCATGGACTGCAGCATACCAGGCTTGCCTGTTGTCTACTGTCTCCCGGAGTTTGCTCAAGTTCATGTCCATTGAGTTGGCTTTGCTATCTAACCATCTCATCATCTGCCACCTTCTTCTCCTTTTGCCTTCAATCTTTCCCAGCATCAGGGACTTTCCCAATGAGTCAGTTCTTTGCATCAGGTAACCAAAGTATTGGAGCTTTGGCTTCAGCATCAGTCCTTTCAATGAATATTCAGGGTCGATTTCCTTTAGGATCAGCTGGTTTGATCTCTTTGCAGTCAGTTTGTTAAGTAACACTATGTAACCAGCACAGGGGATGCTGAGGCCACTGGTCCAAACACCGTTGTCTAAAAACCTCAGCTCTGATGGAACAGCTTCTTCTTCAGTCTTCTGACTTGTTTAGGCAGGGAAACATTGTTTTTTTTTATATTTCTGGGCTCTAGAATGTTATAGAAGCATCCTTCCAGACTCTTCATCATATTGATTACAGAGACAAGTTCGACATATCAGCACCAGTCACCAAAGAGCCCCAGATTCTCTGCAGGTGGAATGATGAAGGCAAAGTGCTGTGGGTGGGCTGGTCCTCTCCACTGATGCCCAGAGCTGTGTCAACTGTCAGGAGATTGAAGTTCTCTTACAAGAAAAGACACAGGCAATTCCTGCTTCTATGGAGAGTGCAACAGAAGTCAAGACCCAGAAAAACTGGAGGAGTGAACCAAGTATTTCTTCGGCAACACTCACTGTCTCTCCCTTACTCTCCCCTGGTGAGCAGCCTCGGGGGCCTGCCCTGCGCCCTGCGCTCTGGACTGAGTTATCAGTGATCCATAGGAAACTGCCCCGTGTAGGTTCCACCTTCACATATACGATCCACAAGGGCAGGGCCCTTGCCTGTGTTGTTTACTGCTATGTGCAGGCACTTTGACTTGTGACTGGCATGTAGAAGACACTCAGTATAGATTTGTTGAAGTTTTAATACCTCAGAGTGGGACGTGATCGAGGGTGATGACCTCCTATAGCCAGAGCATATATCTTCCACTCCCTTCCCCTCCTCCTAGCATCAGTCTGCTCACCCCTGGAATCTGGATTTGGGGAACACCCCTGATCATCTTAGCTGGGTCCCTGGCGCTGCGGAGATGAGGGGCTGGAAAAGCGGCACTACTCAGGCTCCATTCCTTTCTGCCACAGTGTTCAAAGAGAAGGACCATCCCTCTGCCCAGCAAGGAGACAGATATACAAAGATTCTGCAGGCCACCTCTACAAAGCTTCAAGGCCAAGGTCTCAGTTCAAGGGACACCAAGTAAGGAGATAGAAACACCAGATGGGGTCCTTTGGTGACTGGGTCCAAATGCCTGGTGCCAGAAACCAGAAAATAGCATTTTTTGTATATATAGCAACTGGCCTAGGGCCTCATTCCACCAGCTTCAGAGGGAAATAAATCTTGTTTGTTTAACAGACCCAGTGGAAGAATGTCCTGGCACAATGCCCAACACCCAGTGAGCACTTAATAAATATTTATTGAATGAATGAGAAGGATCTTGAGCCCAGCAATATATTTCTTGGCTGCAAGTGGGGAAAGGTAAAAGTCAGATTTGTGAAGCCATACATCCTCTCTCCTCCCCACAACCCACACACAGAAAAGAGCGAAAAGGAAAGCAAAGAAACGTATCATTAGAGCAGTAGGAAGAAGCCACCTCCGCTCTGCGACTTGGGTCAAAGCAGTTAACCTCTCTGGGTCATAACTGCTTCATTTGTATAATGGAAAATCTGGGCTTGGAGAGCCAGTGCTAAGCTGCTATGGCTCTGAGTTTCTCTAAGGCACAGTCCCTCACACCTAATTACACAGTTTGCCTGCAAAAGGCAAGTGGCCTGTCTTTATCAGAGCAGGAACAAGAAGGAAGAGCCATTGTCTTTCAAATCATGGGGTTGACCTTTCTCTCAACCTCCTGCTTTGTGCAAGCAGTCCAGTTACAGAACAGATATTCTTCTTCAGGGCTATTTTTTAGTAACATTGAGAAGAGGTTGAAGAGGAAAAGCTTCTGGTGAAAACATGCCCTCCTTTTCAGGTTGTAATTTTTCATGTTCATTACAATGGGAAACCCCCTCTCCAAGGACAGTGCCAAATAAGAGGGCAGCAAGGTTTCTCCACACGGAACTCAGTCTGCTGCTGGGGTGGAAGCAGCTGGTATTCAAGAATTAGGAGTAGATTTACTTTTGAAAGGAGGTAGACAAGGGGAGAGCAGAGAGCAGGGGAAAAAGCCTCTCTGCCTTTTCAGTTTTGTGGACACTAAAAAAATGTCCTTCTGAAAAGAGCAAAAGGAAGAGGTGGGGGAAAAAAGTTTTTAAGGTGAAAAGAAAAAGAATTATTTTTTGTGTGAAAATAAAGCACTTATTTTCAGCATCTACAGTGCTGGTGATCAGCACAAAAATCCTTACTGAAAAGAAGGCAAACAAATCAAAATTTGTGCTAGGAAATTTCAGGAGTGTTTAATAAATGTCACACAGCAGAAGGATTCCATGTTCAAATTAGTTTGGGGACTTTGCAGTACTTCTCAGAGCCTTTACTGTACAAAGGGGCGTGGCGACTGGAAAGAAAGACTTCACCTCCAGCGAGCAGAGTTTTCAGAAGACACTTCGGTAAACACTGCCTTATAACTCATTTCTCTTACTTGAAGGCAAATCACGCAAATGAAAAAGAATTATCCTCTCTAGTTTCAGAAGAAAAAACAAGATCAACACATGTTTAAAATTATTCCTTTGGGAGAGTGGAATTAACAATTTAGTTTCAATACTGAACCTTTGCATAGAAGTTAGAGGGCAAAAGATCCGGGCTTGATATATTGATGCACTTGCTGACAATAACAGCTGTTCCCAAATGAAGAAACTTATCATCAGGAAGACTGAATAACTTGTCTCTGGAATAAAAATAATGGCCACCCCAGATGGAGTGTTTGCTCTGTTATGGTTCTGTGCTAAACAACATTACCTATGTAGATACAGATAGAGAGATATAAAACATGCATGTCTATATGGTATGTATGAATTTATATTTATGTTTATACCCACTTTTCTATTTAATCTTTATAACCCTACATAAGAAGATACTATCACTTATCTTCATTTTGTAGATTAGTAAACTAAGATTCCAGAACATTACCTACTTTGCCCAAGCCCACATATAGAGTAAAAGGCTTAGCATAAGTTCAACTACCAGTCATAAAGCCCTGTAGAAAGGGTTTTGGTATAGACAGAGTGTTCTATGCTGGGAAAGATGGAGGGCAGGAGGAGAAGGGGGCGACAGATGATGAAATGGTTGGATGGCATCACCAACTCAATGGACATGAGTTTGAGCAAACTCTGTGAGATAGTGAAGGACAGGGAAGCCTGGTGCGCTGCAGTCCATGGGGTCAGAAAGATTCGGACACAACTTAGTGAATGAAAAACAATGGGATTTACAGGGTCCAGTACTATTGCCTGGAAAATCCCATGGACAGAGGAGCCTGGTAGGCTACAGTCCATGGAGTCGCAAAGAGTCGGACACGACTGAGCGACTTCACTTTCACTTTACAAATAGTTATGACTAATTTTCCATCCACCTATATAGACTACTAATAATAGCATTTACAAAAACACTGAATTCAACTTGTAAACATACTAGTGGCTGCTCTGTGCCTGGCACTGTAAAGAATGCAACTGAAAAGAGCAAGGTGATCAAACCAGTCAATGCTAAAGGAAATCAACTCTGAATATTCATTGGAACAACTGATGCTGAAGATAAAGCTCTAATATTTTGGCCACCTGATGTGAAGAGCCAACTCTTTGAAAAAGACCCTGATGCTAGGAAAGATTGAGGGCAGGAGGAGAAGGGGTGACAGAGGATGAGATGGTTGGATGGCATCACCAACTTGATGGACATGAGTTTGAGCAAACTCCAGGAGTTGGTGATTGGCAGGGAAGCCTGGCATGCTGCAGTCCATGGGGTCACAAAGAGTTGGACACAACTGAGTGACTGAACTGAGCTGTCCTGTGAAGCCTCAGGCTTTGCACATAAAGGTTACCATTGAGGCAGAATGTTCTGGATGGTTGTGGGTCTGAAGCTGTTGAAACAGTGAGCTGGAGTGACAGGAAGTTCCTGTGACAAGGGTAACGAGCACACAGAGTGCTCATATCTAATCAGCACTGAGTGCTGGGCTCCATCTTTGCCACATAGCATGAATAGCTACAGTAAAATACAGGGGAAGGTGCCCGCATTAGCTTCAGCAGCATGAGCAGCCAGGACTACACCTGGATGTGAATCAGACCTGCAGAAGTGCCTCAAGTAGGACCAGGGAATCCAAGTGAAGGTACAAAGGAAGGTAGGCTAATTGAGCGTTGAGAGTCCTCCTAAGTGTGGATGCAGGTTGAATCACAGGGAAGGAAGAAAACCTTTTGGAAGACAATCTCCAAGGCATTTAGACTTTTTGTGACGTGGTGGTGGTGTTAGCTGAATCGCCAAGTTGTATTTGACTCTTTGTGACCCCATAAACTGTAGACTTCCAGGCTCCTCTGTCCATGGGATTTTCCAGGCAAGAATACTGGAGTGGATTGCCATTTCCATCTCCTGGAGATCTTCCCAACCCACGGATCAAACTTGTGTCCCCTGCTTGGCAGGCAGATTCTTTACTACTGAGCCATCAGGGAAGCCCTAATTTGCTTGATAACATATCCTTTATTGTTTCATTCTCTCCCTTTCTGACTTTCTCATTTCCTTACAGTGTTTCCTTGGATCATCTCCCAAATTAAACACTTGCCCTCAAATCCTTGTTCAGGGTTGCTTCTGGGGGAACCCTACCTGGACTTGGACTCCCAGGCCCTGGCTACCTGGGCATCTAACTTAAGTATTAAATGACCTAAATGATTCTACCTGAGAATTTTACCCTAGAGCCGATAAAGAGCTAGAAACAATCTAGAATTTGTTCTGAGGCCACTAGCAATGGCCTCCTATGTCCAGCAAGGTGATGGGAAGGACATTTGAAGCCGTCCAGTTTTTTTCTTTACAGATGAGAAAATTGAGGCTAGCAAGGTTAAGAGATTTACCCAGAGGGAGGCAGAGACAAGAGACAGTTTTTCAACCATACTGGTTAGGAGCCAGGCTATTTGAAGGCAGGCCCCTGGGTTTGAGGCCACACTTGCAGTTTGTGTGACTTGTAGAAAGCTATTTAACTTCTTCAAGTCACCATTTTCTCGTTATAAAGTTATAAAGGGCTTCCCTGATGGTCCAAGCAGTAAAGCATCTGCCTGCGATTCAGGAGACATGGTTTCAATCCCTGGGTTGGGAAGATGCCCTGGGGAAGGAAATGGCAACCCACTCCAGTATTCTTGCCTAGAATCCCCATGGACAGAGGAGCCTGGATGGCCACAGTCCACGGGGTCGCAAAAAGTTGGACACGACTGAGCACACATGCACATAAAGCTGTGAGGGTCGAGTGAGATAATCTGTATAAAGCATTTAGCATGGCATTCACTGGGATGCTTTCAGATCTATATAACAGAAGACCCCACTAAGAGTATCCCAAAAATCAACATTAAGGAATTACAATAATAAGCTCAGAATTGGGGCTGCTCTAAGGCTGGTCAAGGAGGTTCTTATGTTATCAAGGACTCATGCTCTCCATGTTCTGCTGTGCCATCTGCAATGTAGTCTCCCCTGAAGGATGCAGAATGGAAGATGACATTCCAGGCAGCACCACCTCTGGCAACACCAATCAGCAGGAGAGCACGTTGGTAGATTCTCCCCAAGATACCCTTTACATCAAGAAAGAAGACATTTCCCAGAAGCCCCCTTATGTTTCCCTAGCCAGGTCTGCATTGCACTCCATCTCTAATGCAGTTCCCTGACAATAGAAGTCCAGGTAGCATGACTGGCTTAGATCAAAGCAATATTCTCCTCCTGGTGGAGGAGTTCAATCACTTCCCTGGAACACACCAGGGGGAGGGGCCAAACAAAAAGCAGGACTCTTCCAGCAAGAAGGAGGGAATGGTGCAGACTGACTGCCAGGTTAGGAGGCAACCAAGTCAACCACAATTGCTGAGTTTACAAAGGTGTTGAGTAAATGCTATTTTTCGTGTGATGCACAGTTCTTTGTGCATCTATAAAATTGCAACTCTTTCTTTGGTTTAAAGCTATTGGCCTTCAAAGGCAAAATTATCTAGTAGTATAAGTTAACACTCTGTCTTAACCATCATTTTGTTTGGTTGGTTTTAGCTTTGTATTTTTTAAGACTTTTTTTTACAGAGCAGTTTTAGATTCACAACAAAATTAAGAGGAAGGTACAGAAATTTCCCATATACCCCTACCCACCCATGTGTAGCCTCCCCATTATCACATCCCCCCAGAAGGGTACGTTTATGACAACTAATGAAACTACATTGGCACAACATCACCCAGAGTCCATCGCTTACACTCAGGCTCACTCTTGGCATTATACATTCTATAGGTTTGGACAGATATATGACATAGTGTTTTCACCGCCCTAAAAATCCTCTGTGGTCCACCTATTTGCCCCTCCCCTTGGCAACCACTGATCTTTTCACTGTCTCCACTCGTTGTTATTCACTCACTCAGTTGTGTCCGACTCTTTGTGACCCCATGGACTGCAGCACACCAGGCTTCCCTGTCCTTCACCATCTCCCGGAGCTTGCTCAAACTCATGTCCATTGAGTCAGTGATGCCATCCAACCATCTCATCCTTTGTTGTACCCTTCTCCTCCTGCCTTCAATTTTTCCCAAAATCAGGGTCTTTTCTAACTAGTCAACTCTTCATATCAGGTAGCCAAAGTATTAGAGCTTCAGCTTCAGCATGAGTCCTTCCAATGAATACTCAAGGTTGATTTCCTTTAGGATTGACTGGTTTGATCTCTTCCCTTGCAGTCCAAGGGACTCGAAAGAGTCTTTTCCAGCACCACAGTTCAAAAGCATCAATAGTTTTGCCTTTTCTAGACTGTCAGTGTTGGTTTGTCCAGCATGTAGTCTTTTCAGTTTAGTTCCTTTCCCTCAGTAGTACGTTGTCATGTTTTACTTTATGCTATAGGGAAGTTTTGTAAAGGGGAGAGGTGGCTATGGAGCTGGGATAACAGATGGAAAAACAGAGAAAGAAGGGCCTGGTAGAACCAGAAAATGAATTTCACAGGCATCCCACTTTTGCCTAGGGCCTGCTCTGAGCTGGGCTTTAAAGAATGGATTTTACACTTGCACTTGTCCTCCTGAAATCCAAATTCCCACTTGTACTATGAGACTTTCAAGCAAAGAGCAAGTCGGAAAACAAATCCCGCTG